>NC_090297.1:175802846-177052846 GCF_039906515.1 Pseudorca crassidens
GAAATTTTGAAGGTTAATAATTTCTTTGGACATGAGCAAGAGTTGATATATCAGTCCCAAGAGGGATGATATGAGGATTTATGATATGAGACAGGCATATGATAAATACTTTTTCCAACCCCCCAAGATGAAATATAGGAATTGGAATATTTTAGCAGATGCGATTGAGGGTGGTAGCATGCCATGACACATGTGAAAGTGTTGACGTCTTTTTTCTTCCCAGAAAAAATTATGCCAATTTAGGAATTCTCAGATGTTCATTTTTAGGCATATAAAAGTAAAACTGAATGTATTCAGATCCTTGTCATGAATTAATGAAGTGACAGAAGATATCTGAAATTAAATAGCTGTTTATTAATTAATAAAATTATACTCTTACTACATTTTAAAAACTTCTCCAATAATTCCACTTGCATAATATTTCATAATTTACAAATCAATTGCATATATTGTGTTATATATTGCTTTTGATATATTTCAAATTATCCCTGTTTGCCTTTTTCTATTCTCCAGATCTTATCTTCATTCTGAGAGATACGGATCTAACTGCACATGGATGACAGATTCAGTATCCTTCTCCCATGTCCATAGTCACTGTGTTAGTTTCTTAGAACTGCTGTAACAAATCACCACAAAATTGGTGGCTTAAAACAACAGAATTTTTCTCTCGCACTTCTGTATGCCAGAAGTCCAAAAATCAAGGCATGTCAGGGCTATACTCCCTCTTCAGTCTCTAGAGGAGATTCCCTCCTTGCCTCTTCCAGCTTCTGGTGGTTCAAACATTCCTTGGCTTGTGGCTGCATAACTCCAATCTCTGCCTCTGTCTCCATAGGATCTTATCTTCTCTTGCATCTCTTATAAGGATACCTGTCACTGGATTTAGAGCCCATCTGGATAAACCAGAATGATTTCATTCTGAAATCCTTAATTACATCTGCAAAGATCCTTTTCCAAATAATGTCACATTCACAGGTTCCTGGGGTCAGGATACGGATTTATTTTTGGAGGGGCCTCCATTCTATGCACAACTGTCACCCTTTCAGTTTTCTCATTCAGCTGCAGCCTTCCTTATTTGCTGTTTTTCAGTAGTTTATTCTAGTCTTCCTCATAGGAATACCAGTCACTTTCTCTATATTCCTACAAAACTGTAAGACCCTCCCTAGATATATTTTCATTCCTGGAAATATAAAACCCTATGACTCATCACATAAACTGTTTTTTTTAATAAATGTCCCTACCATCATGATGTTGCAAATACTTAGTAAAACCCCTTACCTTGAAACAGTTCAAACATTACTCCTCTGATCTGCACATGGGATTCTCAGAGCTGCTGAATTACTGCACGTGTTCACACACACACACACACACACACACAACTGCATTCTTATAAATTCATGATATGAAATGAAGCTGGGCTACAAGTACGTATTCTCAATCTATTTATATTTTTCTACTTAGATCTCTTAATCTATACAGATTATTTTTAACCTACTTCCTTTCTTTCAAGTATCTTATTCTAAGTTTTCCTCATTCCCTTTCATCAGGCAGCTATCCAAAACAAACACTCTCAGCTTTCTTTAATAAACTCTGTTATCCTGACCCTATCTCTGTTCACCACTTACAATGCAAAAGGCATTCTTCACCTCTTACCACAAACTGTGCTTTCCATCCCATGGTGTACCTGGGCTCCCTAAGACCACCTCAAGTTTCAATGATTCACTAGATGGGCTCACAAGACTCAGCATATAGTTGTACTCAGATCATGATTTATTACAGAGGAAAGGATACAAAGCAAAATCAGCAAAAGGAAAAGGTGAATGAGGCACAGTTCAGAGGAAACCAGGCACAAGCTTCCAGGAGTCCTCTTTCAGTGGAGTTACACAATGTATCCAAATTCCTCTAGAGAAAAATGAGGACGCGTAAAACGTTATCTAACAGGGAAGCTTGTTAGGGTCTCAGTACCAAGGGGTTTTATTGGGGGCTGGTCACTAAGGCAGGCACACACTGCCTAGCACATACCAAAATCCCAGACTCCCAGAAGAAAGGCAGATGCTCAGGACAAAACATATTTTTTGCACAGAGAATTTAGGCACTGCGAGCCCCTCTTATCAGTACTGGGGATAGTGGAAAATCTGAAATCCACATTCTCGGATGCCAACCATGGGCCAACCTTGAAAGCAGACCTTTGTAAGGATTACAAACTCACACCTTCTCTTTTCCGTACTTCTACGTTCCTATCCTCAGGAGGCTTACCCTTTATATATTATTCCCTTTCTTTTCTGTACTTTCCTATGTGTACACCTTGTTCCTCTCTTTTTGCACATTCTTATCACAATTTAAATATGCTCACATCTTGAAGAATAAAATCCTCCCATGTCACGGTTTCCTCCAGTTGCCTCACTATCACTATCACTATTTTCACCTACTTATGTAACAATCTTGAAAGAATTCTCAACCCTGTATCTTTCATTCTCTCAGTTAATTCTCATTCATCTAACCACTTTTTAACTCTATCTTGAAGCACTTCACAATAAATTATGCACTGATATCCTGGTTGCTAGATAAACCCAACATTCTTACAATTTTAATCTGTCAGCAGCAGGGAAAATGTTGAGTCTGCATTCCATGGAGAATGTTTTTGTTTTGTCATCTCTTGGGTCACTTCTCAGGCTTCTTTTCCTCTGTCCACCCTCTAAATGTTGGTCTGGCATGGGGATTTGCCCAAGCCTGCTTTTTGCCTCATGTAACTGACTGGCCATTCTTCGCTGGCCATGGATAACTTGTCGCCTTGCCATTCACATGAGAATGAACACGATCTCTTTGATTTAAAAAATAATGTAACTAACCTAAAATTTCTCAAGTGATAAAAATACTTATTAAAAATCTATTGAAAACATTTGGTAAAGGGGTATAACCCTTCTGAAAAAAAAAATTGTCTTAAGATCATACATTCTCCAGCCAAATCCATTAAGTAACTGCCATAGGAATTGGCTCCTGTCCATTCTGGGATCTCATCCAGCCATTCGATTAAGCAGGCTCTATGTGTCAGGCTTTGTATTAGCCACTGGCGCAAACACATTTAATTGCTCACACAGTATTCCTTTCCCTTTACTGCTTACTAACAGTAGGGATTTCTGAATTATTATGCAATTTCTGTACCACACAATTCCAAGGGCATCATGTGCAAAAAGGGGACAGTGGAACAAGACCCTTACTCTGTTTAAGGCAGCATAAACCTAACTCAAGGTTTAAATAAGTGAACCCAGGAATCAGCATTTTTAAAGCTCTCCTGATGATTCTAATGTCTTGCCAAAGTTGAGAACCACTGTCAAAGCTAGTCACAGCAATACCCTTCCTTAGTTTTCTAGACTTCTGTTTAGTGAGATGTGACCAATTTAGACCAAGTCCAGATATAAGATGTCTGCGTGATGTTCTATGAAAACGTTTGCTTTCCTGATAAAAACAGAATGCAAACTGTTATATGATCCTTCCCATTCACCCCTCTGACTTATTTGAAAGCAAACAAGATGTTTGAAACTACAGCAGTTATCTTGAAGCCATCAGGCAACAAGTATAATGACTGAAGCCAACACATTAAAGATGGCAGAGCAGAAAGATAGTTGAAGACTGTGTCCATGGTTGCACTGTTAAACAACTGAACTAACTCCTATGCGTAAACTCGTTGTTGGGTAAAAAACAGCAACTCCTTTCTTTAAGCCAACATTAATTATTAGTTGCATTATTTATAGACCTGAAGTACCATTATGTGGTTCTTATCCCAGGTTTCCTTGTCAGATAGATTGGGCTAAAGTAGAGAAATCCTGTAGCGGTTGAGATTCATTCCTTAACAATGCTGCAGTCAGGAATTAACAATCAGTTGTGATCAGGTTACACAAGCAGGGACATGTTGGAAACATGCATGGCACTTGATGCCATGCAGGAAATGAAGCAGGAAATGAAGCAGTCTCCTAACTGCTAATCTATACTGCACCCAGCGACCCTTAGAAATAGTAGAATTTAATAATAATAGCCAATATTTAGAGAGCAATTACATGGACCAGTTATGTCCTAAACACTCCACAGGCATTATTTCAATCTAATCCTGACAATCACCCATTTATTCCACTACAGATATGAAGAAAAAGGCTTAGAAAGAATAAAATTAATTTGCCCACTGCTTGGCAGCTGTTAAACGCTCTAGTCAGAATTTGAACTGTCTTGATTCATAGGCTACTAAGAAATTCAGTATCCTTATCAAGTCCAAAGTTTTTCTGTAAATTCCAGAATACATAGCCATGCACTAGACACCTCCAATGAAAATCTCATAGATGACAAAAGATATATACACAAACCTAAATCTGAGCCTCCTCTTCTTTAAAAAAAAAGGGTTCTATCATCTATACAGGTATCTCAACAAGAAATTTCTCTCTTACCCCCTTGTATTTCTGCTTATCAACCCATCATATCCAGTCAATCATGCAATCACATAGATTAATGATTTTTTAAAAAAAATATGACCCTATAGTGGATCATAAGATTAGTTGAGCGGATAATAATCAGTATTTTTAAGGTAAACTAGAATACCATCATAACAACAGGCTGAAAAAATCATATGATCAATAAATGTAACAAAAGCATGACAGAATTCAACACATATTCATGATAAAAACTCTCAGTAAACTAGGAATAGAGGGAAATTTTTTCAACTTGATAAAGGATATCTATGAAAACCTACAGCTAACATCATACTTAATGGTAAGAAACTTGAACCTTTCCCACTAAGAACAGGTATAAGGCAAGGATGTCCTCTCTCACCATTCTTTTTCAACATTGTACTGGGAGTTTTAGTTAATGTAATAAGGCAAGAAAAGGATATATCGATAAAAAGGGATATATAAGAATCTCAGATGACATGACTGTCTATGCAGAAAATCTAAACGAATCTAGCAAAAAAAGAAAACTCCTTTAACTGATAAGCAATTATAACAAGGTTGCAGAACCTAAAACTACTCTAAAAACCTAAAATCTTAATTTAAAAAAATCTTGTGCTGACCAAAAAAATATCAGTTAATAAATACAAGATACTGATACAGATATACACACATATGATGTATGTATAAACATACAAATTTGCATTTATATAATTGATACATGTGATTATTTGATATAAAAAACACATAGGCCTATAGGCAGTTGACAAGCAGGATGAGGAAACGAACCAATCAATCATTTTGACGCCTGTGCTGAGTGACCTGCTTTGTGCTACATGATCTGAAGGACGAGTATAAAGGAACAAATGTCTAGAATTAGTTTTTAACAAAGAAAAGAGGTTGAATACAACTTTGTGGGAACACCTAAAGGTTCTGGCCTTAAAGTACTTAGAGCACTACTAGTGAGAACAGAAGGTGCAGCCACGGAGCCAAGGGTGTGCATATGGACAGACATGATGGCACATCCCGTGTTTGAATGGGGCCAGCTCTCCCCTCTGTGGAGGAGTCAGTGAGAGAGCTGAGGAGAGTTCTCTTGCTTTTATATCATCTCCCCCAGCCACGTTTCATGGCACCCTCTTCCCTGTTTTATCATTTGAAATTCCCTCTTAGTGCTACTACTTCAGCTTATACTAACAAAAATAAAAAAGAGTATTCCTAAAGCCCTCTAATCCACTGTTTTCAGCCTTTTAAAGCCGATTTTCTCTTGGCCAACACAAACAATGCCCTATTCTAATGTTGTCTAACATTTTACAATAAATGAACCTTGTGACTAGAAAAACTGTTTTTTAATAAAAAAATAGAACAGAAAATATCAGAATCTATAGGGCATAGTATTGCCTGAAACTAACACTTTTCATATATATGTGTGTGTGTGTGTGTGTGTGTATAATGAGAAGTGACACTAAGAATATTTTCTATTTTAGCCTGTGGTCAAAATGTTTTAAAAGACTTTTGTAAATTCCATCTCCTAAATAACTCTTGAATCCACCCATTCTCTTTCTTTCATTTAAATTTCTACTCTATTTCAGCATCTCCTGAATTTTTCACGATCTTCCTGTTCTCTTTGCCTCAGGTTTTTCCACTTAAAATCCATTTTCTGCGCTCCAGCCCTGATTAGTTTTCAAAAGCAAAAAATCCAACAATGTTGCACCTTTGATGACTCAGTTTTTGTGTTTTTTGTTTTTGGGGGATTTTTTGTTTTTTTTCTTTTGTTTTTGTTTTTTTGCACTGAACTTTAAGTTTGAAATAATACTTAAAATGGTATATAATGCATTACCTTAAGTTTCAGAAGCTTCTTACCTCTCTAACCTCATCTCCCCCCCCCCCATTATACATGGTCTGGTCACACTGAAATATTTTCAGTCAACTGAACATGGTCTTCCTACTTCTCTGCTGTTTCAAGACAATCCAGCTAAGTGGTAGGAAACAGCTGATAAACTTTATTTGCCATGTTATTATTGCATCTGCCTGGAACATTCTTTCTCTTTGTTCATCATCTCTTCCTTCTTTGATTACTACTCGTGCTTCATATTCAAAGAATTTGTTAACACTTCTTGTATGCCTTTCCTGTGTATATTTTTATTTGTATCCCTTCTAAGGTTTGATGGCCTCTAGAGCTCCAAACAAGCTCATATGATACATATGTGAGATTTTTTTTTTTTTTTTTTTTTGGTGGTACGCAGGCCTCTCACTGCTGTGGCCTCTCCCGTTGCGGAGCACAGGCTCCGGACGCGCAGGCTCAGCAGCCATGGCTCACGGGCCTAGCCGCTCTGCGGCATGTGGGATCTTCCCGGACCGGGGCACGAACCCGTGTCCGCTGCATCGGCAGGCGGACTCTCAACCACTGCGCCACCAGGGAAGCCCCATATGTGAGATTTTTAAAAAGATATCTCCTACATATTCACGCTCTGTGGGCACATGACTTGGGCAGTGGACAGCATCCTTAGGCAGTGATTATACTTTCCAGTCTCTCTCTCTCTCTCTCCCCCTCCCTTTCTCTCTCTCTGTCACTCACACACTCACACACACCCCTGATGGCAGATGATCTCTACTGAAGCCCTTACCACTATGACTTGCAATTGATTGTTTACTTGCTGTCTACCTCACTAAATGGTAATACCCTTGAGGGGAAAACTTTCATGAGCCCTGTACATCATTACATCACAACGGACTACCTTAGTTCCTGGCACAATATAGATATTAATTCCTTCATTCAACAAATACAAAGTGACCATCTTCTTCGTGCTAGCAAGTGTTCTAGGCACTGGAGATATGAGTGAAGAAAATAATCGAAATGCCTACTTTTAGTGAACTTACACTCTCATGGAGGGTGTCAAGAAAAAAGATAGTTTATGTTACTTAAATTGAGCTTAAGGACTTAATTGACTTGATATGCATCAAGAAGCAGGTGAAGACCAGACAATTTCCTGAGCCAAAGCACGTTTGAAGTTTCACTGGGCAAGAAAGACAGAGTACATTTCACTGTGGTTTAGAATCAGGTTGCAGTGTCCCCTGTCTATAAGTGCTGAAAATGTTCAGATGGCTTTGTGCCCCGTGCCTGGGATTACTGGTGCAATCCCCAAACAGTTCCTTTGAGAGCTGTTTTTGTAAGCCTTGTAGTTTGTCTCTTCCTCAAGGTTCAGGGAGGAACAGGTAGCAAAAACAAAAACAAAAAGAGGGCTTGGGCTGTGGGAAAAGGGAGGGGGCACACTTCTATCATGTCTGTTTTAATTCTTTTGCAAAAGATAATATAATTAACATATTTCCTGGGGGCTTTACAAAATCATATTTTTATGCTAAATGTGTTATAAAATCTGTTCATTTAATACAACTACCCCATGTGGAGGGTAACCGGTGAGATGACTAAGTCATAAAAAGGTTAAGTAACTTGTCCAGCACTACATATCTAGAAAGTTTCAGAAGCAGATTTTGAGAGATTCTATGTTCCGAATCACTATGATTAACTGCTCCTGAATAAATAATTCTTGGATAAATGAACAATGAACATTTTTTCCTTAGAAGGTAGAAACAAACTTTCCTAAAAACCCGCAATGCTAATCAGGTATTTTACTGCCAACCCAGTTTTAAAAAGCTGATGTGAGCACTGCTGCACTGCATCTACTTGGTATTCATGAATTGAGGACTGATTCCAATCTCCCTAGGATTCCTCTCTAAAAGACTATCTGAGGAACACTAATATAAATGAGAATTATTTTATACCTTACAACTTAAATGGAAAGCATAATACTATATAAATAAAATATTATATAGTACATATTAAACATAAAAGCAATTGTACTTTTTTATTATATCATTAATAGACATTTAAATTTTCTGCTTGAAGAGAAAATGTTCAATGAAGTAGTGACATTTGAGTTTAATTGTAATGCAAAATATGCTTCCACATCAGTAAAATGTAAGTTAATGAGCCTAGTTCTTTCTTTACTATTCTTAGGGGGTCTATCTTGAGATGTTTGGGGTTCAAATTAGACTGATAAGGAGACTGAGAAGAAATCACATTCAGTATTCAGGGTCTGGTGGCACAATGCATCCTCTGAACTTTTCACACAATACAGTAGAAAATGAGGAAGAAGAATCATCTGGAAATCTAAAGTTCTAGTTTTTTACTTCTGCTATTTGCTTAATGCCACTTAGGCAAGACACTTTACTTACCTCTTCTGATAATGAGGAAATAACCGCTTAGCTGTTATCTCAGGATGTTAAAAAATCTTCTATAAGATGTAAAAGAGTCTTATGTCTAATAAGCTATAAAATTACACACACACATAAAATTATACACATACATATAAAATTACAAAATTGCACCTGTCTTTACTGCAGGTGCATGATTTCAAGAATGTCTCCTATCCCCTCAGTATCTAGTTTTCTCATTTATAAAATAAGTGTATCATCTAGTTACCACTAAGTTTATTTTGAGCTCTAAATTTCTAGGTGTACAAATAAGAGGATCATGTAACTTTGAGTAGCAATATTATGACAAGAAAGTGGGTCAGTTCACTGGGCATCTTCAAACTTCCACCTGTTGGTCCCACTGGTCCGCATCAAGCTCCACAGTAATTTATATATCAATATTTTCTCATTTCAGTAACTCTCCTTATCAGCGTCAGAGTCATTCAAAAAGGCAAATCTGATAGTGTCAGTTCTCTTAAGTTTATTTACGACTAAACTTTCAACTACAGAGAAAAGCTCAAATTTTTAGTAAGGCATCAAGGGTCCCTCATATGATGCTTACATTTCCAATATCTTTTCCTACAATCTTGGAATCTTAGTTCGTGAAGTGAAACTTTGTAGGGCTTTATAGGCTATAGTGAAAAGATTTGGTTTAATTATAAGATAGGTGGGAAGCAATTAAAGGGTTTTACTTCTAGGAGTAAAATCATTCTCAGTTTAATTTAAAAAATCCCTTTGTGACAACAGGATTAAAAAAAAAGGAAGAAAAAGAAAAGTAGAAACAATTTAATAATTGAGTCTGGAATTTTTTGATTTGCCCTAAGATAGTGATAGAAGAAATGGAAAATGTGGACAGATTTGGGATCTATTTTGGTAGAATACTTGATCTTAGAGGTAGAATACTTGATCTAGGATTGCATGTAGGATGACTAGAGAATTGTCTTGAGTATCTGGAAAAACAGTGGTGCCATTTGCAGAGAGAGGGAAGGTTAAGCTACTTTCATATTGGCCATGTGGAGTTTGATGTACCTGTTAGACATAAAACAGAACTTTTAAGCAGGCAGTTTGAGTTCAGTCTCAAGATCAAGTGAGAAGCTGAAGATGGAGATTCATCAGCATATAGACTGTATTTAAAGACATTGAAACACTGTGCAATCACCTAAGGAAAGCTCACAGATGGTGAATACATGAAGCCTCAAGACCAAGTCCCGAAATTTATTTCAGGAGGAGGAGAAGGCAGATTGATCAATGTGGTAAGAAAAAAAATAAGAATATTGGGTGTCATAATAGTAACTGCATTAGTTTCCTATTGGTGCTGTAACAAACTGCTACAAATTTAGTAGCTTAAAGTCATATAGATTAATTCTTTTACATTTCTGGAGGTCAGAAGTCTAAAATGGGTAGTCAGGGCTGCATTCTAGGGAAGAATCTGTTTCCTTTTCTACCTTCTAGAAGTTTCTGCATTCGTTGTCTCATGTCCCCACATCACTCTCACGTCTGCTTCTATTGTCACATCTTCTGTGACTCTCCTGCAAATCTCTTGTAAGAGCTTTTGATTACATCAGTTCTACTCAGATAATCCAAGATAATTTCCCCATCTCGAGATCTTTATCCTAATCTCATTAGCAAAGTCATATTTACCATGTAATTTAACACATTCACAAATTCTGGGATTAGGATGTGCATATCTTTGGGTGGGGCCATTATTCAGCCTATCACAGTAGCAAAAGATTCAAGTATATCATAAAGAGAGACTGTGATCAACAATGCTGAATACTGTAGAGATGCTGAGCGAAATGAAGACAGAGAAGTGACTCTTGGATTTGACAATTTACAGGTCACTGCTAACTTTGACCATTACCCTTTCAGCTAGGGTTGCAATGGGTTAAAGAGTAACTGGGAAATGAGAAAGTGAAGACAAGGAGTGTAGAAAACTATTTTGAGATGTTTTGTTAAGAAAGGGAATAGAGGAATAGTGCGAAGAAAAGGTAAAGTCTGTTTTAAAGATGTAAGTTACTAGTAGCACATTTTATGCAAACATACGTGATCTAATAAAGTTGAAAAAATTTGTGATATGGAAGAATAATAATAAAGGCAAAAATGACATCCATGAGGAAAGAGAAGAGGGGATAATTGGAGAGATTAAATTTTTTAATAGATCAGAGCACTTCACTTCTTCCATCTATAAAAACAGGAGGGAAGACAGAAAATGTTTACAGATGCAGAAAACAGAATTTGATGGTTGAAGATGAGCGCATCCCATTTCATGCATCCTCTTAATCTATTTGAAGATGACTGTCTTCCACTGGGGTTTTCAAGGGGGTTTAATTCTAGGGAAGAAGTATATATAATAGAACATCATTTTCAGAGATTAAATGAGAAATTAAGTATCATTACTGACCTGCACTGAGTGCTCATTTGAGAATATGATCATTTCTTTAAAATAAAAGGAATCATCAGAGCTTTATGATTTTTCTCCTGTAATACTCGGTTGCCTTTATACAGGCACGGACACATTTGTTCACAGAATTCAACCAAAGTTGGCTTTTGAACTAGAGAGATTTATGGAGGAAAAATGGGGAGAATAAATTGATCAATTTTTTTGGATAAACTTGGCCAGCATCCATTCATTGATCACGCCTCACATCTTATATACAGTGAAGCCCATCACTGTATCCCAAATAAAACTCAAATCTATGCTCTTCTGTCTGCCTTCTACCACCAGTCAGTCCAACCTAGCATCAATTCTTGCTTGGATTATTTCAATAGCAACTTAATCTGATTTTTCTCTAGTCCATTTTCCACTGCACACAGAACAGAAATAAATGAATAATTTCATCCAGCCCTCCTCCTATGTCCACCATAAAATGCCTCAAATTATTCTTCAATGTGATTAGGATAAAGACAAAAACATATACATCTCCTTTTAATGCTCTACATAGTTTTATCCCTTCCTGTGATGGCATATTATCCCTCTCTTCCTCTTGTTGTCTCAGCATTCCAGCCACTCTGAAATTCCTTTAGTTCTCCAAACATTCCAAGTTCCCCCAAGGCCTTGACAATATTGTCTCTTTCATTAGAAACAAAATTCATTTTTCTCTTTGCCTAATCAACTCTCACACAGTTGCCTGAACTCAGCTGTACCTTGACTTCCTCACAGAAGTCATCTCCAATATTGCACATAAATTGAGAGCAGTGATCATGTATTTAATAGCACATATAATGGTATGAATATATACATTTTATGGAATTATATATTTAACGGCTATCCCACCATTAGACTACAAATTACATAAGGAGAGAACCAGATTTTCAAAGAGCATATATGTAAACTATCACCATATTTACATAGTATAATATATATTTATGTTATATATTATACATGTGAATTATATCATTTATTATATTACTATAGATCATATATATATTTATATATATTTTTTCTATTTCCTGATTCCTATAGATCTGTTAGAAGAATATATATTAAATCTAAACAGAAAAAATAGGGAATTATGAAGGCTGGAAAGGAGGCCAAAGCTAAATTTAAAATGTTACTTTATTTTTTTTAAGTTAACTGGTAATTATATTATCACACTTTTCTGTATTTATAATACTGCAGAAATATATGACTATATTCTCAACCAGCAGAAGAATTTTGTCACTTTTGTTTGTACAGGAATAGTTTCTGAATCTAAGTGCCATGTTAAATAGTATACAATGATACTTTTGAACTACAGAATAGCTAAAAAAAGTTAAGAACAGATGTTGCTTAAAATTTAAGGAAAAAATAACTTTGATTTCATACCTAAACTGAGGAGAAGATTCACAAACTTTTTTTTACCACTACAAATGATTCAAAAATATAATTTTAATAGAAAAAGTATAAACCTTAATTAAATGTATTTTATATTGCCAATATCTACTTACAGATATCTCTTTATATGTATATAAATATAGATACATATAACATATATTTGCATGCATGTAGTGTATATATATATATATATAGACACATATAATTGTTGTGTGCACGTGTGTGTATGTAACCAGCAGAAATTTACAGATTTGCTTGTGTCAAGTTATTTCTTCTTAATAAACAATGCTTTATGATTTATTTTTGAAAGAAGCCTTGACAGGGGAAAGATTTTTGTGAATATTCATTCTAAGTCTGCTTCTAAAGAAGTTCGTTTATTCTCAGCAATATCAGATTTCTGACTTACTGAGGAAACAATCTTCTAGCACCTCCTGGAGGTGCTACATTGTCACCCCACATCACATTCTCAGTCCATTTGCTCTTTGCCTCATGGATCCTAAGCGACTGTACATAGTCAACTGCAACACCCCCCAGCATCCTGGAGTTCCTAGTCAGCTCATCAGTCTATGTTTATAAACATGCAACAGATTTCAGATCATGTCATCAAACATACCTGAAATAACTAAGCTAAATGAAATATGACTAAATGGCTGCTCAGTTAAAAGGATATGCATATCCCTTTTACATTTTTGTTTTAATCTCACTGCTTCAATTTTAATTAAAAACTAATATGAAATCAGTAACATTTGTAAAAAAAAAAAAGTCATAGCATTTCTTTTTTTCTTAGCTTAAGTGCTCTTAATGAGGTTTTAATGTTTGGTTTGTTTTTTTAATTAATGCCTCATCGTCTGACAGTAAGCATGCCTCAGAGTCAGTGTTCAATAAAAGGTTGAATTTTATCAGAACTTAGGAGCAGGGATGCTACTGAGAGACTGAAGTCTATTTAATACTTGATCAAGAAAGGGAAAAGACATAGGAGAAAAGGGGTATGGATAGAAGAACAGAAGGAAGGAACGGAAGGAGGAAGGGAGGGAAGAAAGGAGGGGATTTAAGAGGCACAGTTTTCTAGATTATAACTTACAAAGATGTTAATTGTGGTTTTTATATTTTAATCTTTAACTCACTAGCACTTTGCCAAAAACTGATAGTCACTAAAAAAAAAAAAAAAGTGACTGCTGAATTGAACAGGACAGATAGCCTTGGAGGTTAAAAGAAATCCACTTTTATCCTTGATATCAAGGGAGATTTTTTCTCCCCAGTACCTGTTCCCCATTTTATCACTGACTGATTTCCCATTGTATGACTTCAACTTCTGTGTAATAGATTACTCCAAAATTTAGTACTTGAAGACAACAAATACTTATTATCTCACAGTTTCTAAGAGTCAGGAAACTTGAGTGGCTTATGTGGGTGGTAGGGTCTCTCCTGAGGTTGCAGTCAAGTTGTTGACCAGCACTGAGGTCATCTGAGGCTTATTTGGGCCTGGAGGATCTGCTTCCAGCTTTCCATCTGTCGTTATTTGCAGGAGGCTTCAGTTCTCTCCATGTGTTTCTTTCCAGGGCTGTAACTCTGTTCTCCACAAAACTAATCACATGCTCGATTATTAAAATAAGGTCTTTATCTCCCCCAGAACATTGGTATAGTCACCAAGAGCTACGTTAGAAAGATAATGTGTTGAAGCTAGGTATAGTTAGGGGTACTGTCAGGGTCTCAAAGAAATCCATGAATAAGGAACTCTTTCATTGTTGATTCTGAAAAGGGGTGATTTTTCTGAGGCTTGAACCCTTATGAAACTATTCCCCCACTGGCATAATTAGTGTCAGAAAATGACCTGCTTTCTTCTCGGTGCTCTAATTTTATTTATTGCAGTTTTCTTTTTCCAAATTGATGAAGAATAAAATGATGTCTCACAGCTTGATTCCTACTCTATTAAATTCTAGAAGAAAGCAATCAGGAATTTTCAGTTCTGTTAAATTGTGGTATGGGGGTGGTGTATGGGGGTACGTGTATGCTCTACTCACAGAAATAAAGAAGAAAGACAAAGATCTAAAACAAACAACAATGAAAAAACTATTCAAGTTCCTACAGTATCATGGATACCAAAGATTTGGCTATTGTATTTCGTAGAATTAAATTAAATTAGGCTCTTAACAATATACAATCACCTTTTCATTTTGTTTTATTTTCTTTTTTTCTTTCTTTCTTTTTTGAACATTACCCAAAGTTTCTTACTCCTTTATTCCAAGTTTGGAATTTCTAGCCTTTTATTTGCCCCTTTAGTAAACACCTATTTGTCTCTTTTAGATAGACAGATAGATAGATAGATGATAGATAATCCCATATCCCATACAGATATACATCACAGAAAGAGAAAATACAGATATACATCTAAATAATATAAGAAATTATAATGTAACTATATATAATTACAGTGGACTATAATGGAATGAACTAATAAGAAAACTTGTGAAGTGGCTACAGGAGGAGCATAACAGGATAAAGGTGGTGGATCAATCTCTAAGCTCATTAATTTTTCTCATTGTCATCAGGAAAGCAATAGGATACTCTTTCTTTTCTAACATCTATAATTGTTTAAAAAGGTGTTAAATACATCATTTAAAGTAAAGAACATAACCACCAGAATTAAAACAAACTATATATATTCAAAGTAACAGAAGAAGGAAAATAAGAATATAGCATGATAATTAAATGGAAAAATGAAATAAGGTGACAGAGTCAAGTCAAACATACATTTGAAAAATCTCTTATAGAAAAGCAAAAACAGCAACAACAACCTGGCTTCAAGTTACATAGCAGAAATATGTAAATCAAGGTTAAATAGTAAGCTTCAAAGCAAAAATATGGGCACAGAACACACCAAATAAACTCATTCAAAATAAAAACAAAATTAGGATATTAATATTAGGCAAAATTAAATAAAAGCTAGTAAGCATTAAAATAAATGAAGTTGGGCTTCCCTGGTGGTGCAGTGGTTGGGAGTCCACCTGCCGATGCGGGGGACACGGGTTCGTGCCCCGGTCCGGGAGGATCCCATGTGCCACGGAGTGGCTGGGCCCATGAGCCATGGCCGCTGAGCCTGCACGTCCGGAGCCTGTGCTCCGCAACGGGAGAGGCCACAGCAGTGAGAAGCCCGCGTACCACAAAAATAAATAAATAAATAAATAAATAAATAAATAAATAAATAAATGAAGTTAATAAATGATAAAGATATTTAAAAATGATAAAAGGAAAAATTCTCAGTAAATAAGATGCCTTCACATTAAAATACACAAATTAATTTTATTGGGTTGGCCAAAAAGTGCCTTCAGTTTTTAAGTAAAATTAAAGACATTTTTTATTTTCACCAAGAACTTTATTGAACAACGTATTCACCCTTTTGTTCCACTACCTTCTGCCATTTTTCAGGCAACTTCATAATTCCATCTTCCCAAAAATTTTTGCCCTTTTGAGCAAAGAACTGTTCCAGTTGACTTTTACAATCTTCCAGGGAATTGAAATTTTTTCCATTAAGAGAATTTTGTAAAGACTGAAATAAATGGAAACCCGAAGGTGCAATGTTTGGTGAATATGGCCAATGAATCAGAACTTCTCAGCCAAGCTGTAAGTTTTTGCCTGGTCATCAAAGAAACATGCGGTCTTGAGTTACCCTGATGGAAGATTATGTGTTTTCTATTGACTAATTCTGGACGCTTTTTGTTGAGTGTTGCTTTCACTTGGTCTAATTAGGAGCAGTACTAGTTGGAATTAATTGTTTGGTTAGAAGGAGCTCATAATTGAGGACTCACTTCCAAACCCACCATATACACAACATCACCTCCTTTGGATGAAGAACGACCTTTGGTGTGGTTGGTGGTGTTCATTTCGCTCGCCCCACAATCTCTTCCATTCCACATTATTGTACAGTATTCACTTTTCATCGCCTGTCACAATTTGTTTTAAAAACAAAACGTTTCATTACGTTTAAGTAGCGAATCACATGCAGAAATACAGTCAAGAAGGTTTTTTTCTCTTAACTTATGTGGAACCCAAACATCAAAGCGATTCATATAACCAAGCTGGTGCAAATGATTTTCAATGCTTGATTTGGATATTTTGAGTATGTCGGCTATCTCCCTTGTGGTATAATGTTGATTGTTCTCAATTAATGTCTCAATTTGATTGCTATCAACTTCAACTGATCTACCCAACCATGGAGCGTCAACCAGCAAGAAATCTCCAGCACGAAACTACGCAAACCATTTTGACATGTTTGATCAGTCACAGCACCTTTTCCATACACTGCACAAATCTTTTTGTGCATTTCAGTTGCATTTTTACCTTTCTTGAAATAATAAAGCATAATATGCCAAAAATGTTGTTTTCCCTCCATCTTCACTATTAAAATGGCTACACAAAAATTGACCAATTTTGATGTCTTTTTTTAAATGCATGCCAATATGATAGCTGTCACATACAATCTAACAAAATTACTTCAAATGAAGTTAAAGACAACTAAGTGCTAATACAGCCATCTTAGGGAAAAAACTGAACAAACCTTTTGGCCAACCCAATACATCAACATTTGTAAACTTGATACATTTAAGATGGATTTCCTAAAACTAATAGATGAAAATGTATACAACATTTTGTTGCTTAGAATATAAAGTCCTTTTTTTCATAATAGTTACTCCATTTTATATTCCCATCAACACTGTACAAAGGTTCCAGATTTTCCCACACCTTCACCAACACCTATTAACTTTTATTAATAAAACATATCCTCAGTAATTAACACATTGTAATTAAACTATACTTAATAAAAAATGAATTAAAAAATAGCATATCCTAACAGGTATGAAGTGATATCTACTGTGATTTTGATTTGCACTTCCCCCATGATTAGTAAGGTTGAGAACATTTTCATTTTACCTCTTCACCATTTTGTAAAGTACTTTTAAAGCATGACTTTTAAGACCAGAAGACCACAAGATATGTTTAACCTCATCGTGAAAGAATATTATAAGTGGTGCAACTTCTTCGAGGACGATTTGCAACATGACTTTGCAATTTCACTTCTTGAAATTCACCCTACAGCTATACTCACCTATGGTGAACTGAATAATGATCCCCCAAATCTCAAATTCCTAATCCCTGGAACCTGGGAAGTTAATTTACATGGAAAAGGGGGCTTTGCAGATGTGATTAAATAAAAGGATCTTGAGATGGGAGATTTTCCTGGATTATCTGGATGGGCCCTATATTTAAACACAAGTATTATAAACAGGGAGGCAGAGGGAGATTTGGCTGAAGAAGAGAAGGTAATGTGACTATGAAGGCAGAGACTGGAGAGATGTGACCACACCTCAAAGAAGGCCAGTAGCCGCCAAAAGCTGGAAAAGGCAAAGAACAAATTCTGCCTCAGAGCCTCTGGAAGGAGCAAGGCTCTGCTGACATGACTGCAGCCCCATTAAGACTCAGTTCAAACTTCTTGCCTCCAGAACTGTAACAGAATAAATTCTTGCTGTTTTAAACTACCCAATGTGTGGTAATTTGTTATGGCAGCAATAGAAACTAATATATCATCCCAACCCTGAAAGATATGCAAGGAAAAATCTTTTTCTTATTGAAGCCTTTTTATAAATATTTTTTAATCCCAAGAGAAAGTATCAAGAGAAAACCAAAGTAAAAGACGAATGAAATTGGACACAAACAAAAAAATAAAAAATAAAGAAAATCAATGAAATAAAAAGCTGACTTTTCTAGAAGATGAACAAAATTCATAAAATTCTAGCCAGAGTCATCAGGAAAAACAAGTTACAAGACACAAACTACCAATATTAGAAATGATAGAGGAAATATTCCTATAAAATACTGATATTAAATGAATAATAAGAGAATATTATGAAGAAATCTGTCACAGTAAATTCAGTGATTTAGATGAAATGGGCCAATTCCTTGGAAAATAAACGTCATTAAAACTTGCTCAAAAAGAAATAGATTCCTTGAATAGCACCGCGTCTATTAAAGTAATTGAAACTCTAGTAAACAACAAATCTAAACCTTCCCTAAAAGAAAACTCCAGAGGGTTCCCTGGTGGTGCAGTGGTTAAGAATCCGCTTGCCGGAGGTGAGGAAGATGGCGGAACAGTAAGACGCGGAGATCACCTTCCTCCCCACAGATACACCATAAATACATCTACACATGGAACTGCTCCTACAGAACACCCACGGAATGCTGGCAGAAGCCCTCAGACCTCCCAAAAGGCAAGAAACTCCGCACGTACCTGGGTAGGGCAATAGAAAAAACAGAGACAAAAGAATAGGGATGGGACCTGCACCTCTGGGAGGGAGCTGTGAAGGAGGAAAGGTTTCCACACACTAGGAAGTCCCTTCGGGGGCGGACACTGTGGGTGGCGGAGCGGGAGAGCTTCGAAGCCGCGGAGGAGAGCGTAGCCACAGGGGTGCGGAAGGCAAAGCGGGGACATTTCTGCACAGAGGATCGGTGCCGACCGGCACTCACCAGCCGAGAGGCTTGTCTGCTCGCCCGCCGGGGCGGGCGGGACTGGGAGTTGAGGCTTGGGCTTTGGTTGGAGTGCAGGGAGAGGACTGGGGTTGGCGGTGTGAACACAACCTGAAGGGGTTAGGGCGCCACGGCTAGCCGGGAGGGAGTCCGGAAAAAGTCTGGAGCTGCCGAAGAGGCAAGAGACTTTCTTAAAGGAGCTCCAGAGACGGGCGCGAGACGCTAAGGCTACTGCTGCCGCCACCAAGAAGCCTGTGTGCGAGCACAGGTCACTATCCACACCACCCGTCCTGGGAGCCTGTGCAGCCCGCCACTGCCAGGGTCCCAGGATCCGGGGTCAACTACCCCGGGAGAACGCACGGCGCGCCTCAGGCTGGTGCAACGTTACACCAGCCTCTGCTGCCGCAGGCTCGCCCCGCATCCGCACCCCTCCCTCCCCCTGGCCTGTGAGCCAGAGCCCCTGAATCAGCTGCTCCTTTAACCCCGTCCTGTCTGAGCGAAGAACAGACGCCCTCAGGTGACCTACACGAAGAGGCAGGTCCAAATCCAAAGCTGAACCCCGGGAGCTGTGCAACAGAGAAGAGGAAGGGAAATCTCTCCCAGCAGCCTCAGGAGCAGCGGATTAAATCTCCATAATGAACTTGATGTACCTGCATCTGTGGAATATCTGAATAGACAATGAATCATCCCAAATTGAGGAGGCGGACTTTGAATGCAAGATATATTATTTTTTCCCCTTTTCCTCTGTTTGTGAGTGTGCATGTGTATGCTTCTGTGTGAGATTTTGTCTGTATGGCTTTGCTTTCACCATTTGTCCTAGGGTTCTGTCCGTCCGTTTTTTTTTTTCTTTTTTAAAAATTTTTTTTCTTAATATTTATTTTAATTTTTTATTTTAATAACTTTATTTTACCTTATTTTATTTCCTTCCTTCCTTCCTTCCTCTCTTTCTTCTTTTTCTCCCTTTTATTCTGATCCGTGTGGATGAAAGGCTCTTGGTGCTCCAGCCAGGGGTCAGTGCTGTGCCTCTGAGGTGGGAGAGCCAACTTCAGGATACTGGTCCACAAGAGACCTCCCAGCTCCATGTAATATCAAACGGCGAAAATCTCCTGAACATCTCCATCTCAACACCAAGACCCAGCTTCACTCAACGACCAGCAGGCTACAGTGCTGGACACCCTATGCCAAACAACTAGCAAGACAGGAACACAACCCCATCCATTTGCAGAGGGGCTGCCTAAAATCATAATAAGGCCACAGACACCCAAAAACACTCCACCAGACGTGGACCTGCACACCAGAAAGACAAGATCCAGCCATATCCACCAGAACACAGGCACTAGTCCCCTCCACCAGGAAGCCCACACAACCCACTGAACCAAACTTAGCCACTGGGGACAGACACCAAAAACAACAGGAACTACGAACCTGCAGCCTGCAAAAAGGAGACCCCAAACACAGTAAGATAAGCAAAATGAGATGGCAGAAAATCACACAGCAGATGAAGGACCAAGGTATACACCCATCACATCTAACAAATGAAGAGGAAATAGGCAGTCTACCTGAAAAAGAATTCAGAATAATGATAGTAAAGATGATCCAAAATCTTGGAAATAGAATACAGAAAATGCAAGAAACATTTAACAAGGACCTAGAAGAACTAAAGGGTAAACAAGCAACAATGAACAACACAATAAACGAAATTAAAAATACTCCAGAAGGGATCAACAGCAGAATAACTGAGACAGAAGAACGGATAAGTGACCTGGAAGATAAAATAGTGGAAATAACTACTGCAGAGCAGAATAAAGATAAAAGAATGAAAAGAACTGAGGACAGTCTCAGAGACCTCTGGGACGTTAAATGCACCAACATTTGAATTACAGGGGTCCCAGAACAAGAAGAGTAAAAGAAAGGGACTGAGGAAACATTTGAAGAGATTATAGTTGAAAACTTCCCTAATATGGGAAAGGAAATAGTTAATCAAGTCCAGGAAGCACAGAGAGTCCCATACAGGATAAATCCAAGAAGAAACACGCCAAGACACATATTAATCAAACTATCAAAAATTAAATACAAAGAAAACATATTAAAAGCAGCAAGGGAAAAACAACAAGTAACACACAAGGGAATCCTCATAAGGTTAACAGCTGATCTTTCAGCAGAAACTCTGCAAGCCAAAAGGCAGTGGCAGGACATATTTAAAGTGATGAAGGAGAAAAAGCTGCAACCAAGATTACTCTACCCAGCACGGATCTCATTCAGATTTGATGGAGAAATTAAAACCTTTACAGACAAGCAAAAGCTGAGAGAGTTCAGCACCACCAAACCAGATTTACAACAAATGCTAAAGGAACTTCTCTAGGCAAGAAACAGAAAAGAAGGAAAAGATCTACAATAACAAACCCAAAACAATTAAGAATATGGGAATAGGAACATACATATCTATAATTACCTTAAATATAAATGGATTAAATGCTCCCACCAAAAGACACAGACTGGCTGAATGGATACAAAAACAAGACCTGTATATATGCTGTCTACAAGAGACCCACTTGAGACTTAGGGACACATACAGACTGAAAGTGATGTGATGGAAAAAGATATTCCATGCAAGTGGAACTCAAAAGAAAGCTGGAGTAGCAATTCTCATATCAGACAAAATAGACTTTAAAATAAAAAGAGACAAAGAAGGACACTACATAATGATCAAGGGCTTGATCCAAGAAGAAGATATAACAATTGTAAATATTTATGCACCCAACATAGGAGCACCTCAATACATAAGGCAAATACCAACAGCCATAAAAGGTGAAGTTGACAGTAACACAATCATAGTAGGGGACTTTAACACCCCACTTTCACCAATGGACAGATCATCCAAAATGAAAATAAATATGGAAACACAAGCTTTAAATGATACATTAAACAAGATGGACTTAATTGATATTTATGGGACATTCCATTCAAAAACAACAGAATACACATTTTTCTCAAGTGCTCATGGAACATTCTCCATGATAGATCATATCCTGGGTCGCAAATCAAGCCTTGGTAAATTTAAGAAAATTGAAATCGTATCAAGTATCTTTTCTGACCACAACGCTTTGAGACTAGATACCAATTACAGGAAAACATCTGTAAAAAATACAAACACATGGAGACTAAACAATACACTACTTAATAACGAAGTGATCACTGAAGAAATCAAAGAGGAAATCAAAAAAATACCTAGAAACAAATGACAATGGAGACATGACAACCCAAAACTGATGGGATGCAGCAAAAGCTGTTCTAAGAGGGAAGTTTATAGCAATACAAGCCTACCTTAAGAAACAAGAAACATCTTGAATAAACAACCTAACCTTGCACGTAAAGCAATTAGAGAAAGAGGAACAAAAAACCCCAAGGTTAGCAGAAAGAAAGAAATCATAAAGATCAGATCAGAAATAAATGAAAAAGAAATGAAAGAAATGAGAGCAAAGATCAATAAAACTAAATGCTGGTTCTTTGAGAAGATAAACAAAATTGATAAAGCATTAGCCAGGCTCATCAAGAAAAAAAGGGAGAAGACTCATATCAATAGAATTAGAAATGAAAAAGGTGAAGTAACAACTGACACCGCAGAAATACAAAGGATCATGAGAGATTGCTACAAGCAACTCTATGCCAATATAAATGGACAACTTGGAAGAAATGGACAAATTCTTAGAAATGCACAACCTGCCGAGACTGAACCAGGAAGAAACAGAAAATATGAACAGACCAATCACAAGCACTGAAATTGAAACTGTGATTAAAACTTTTCCAACAAACAAAAGCCCAGGCCCAGATGGATTCACAGGCGAATTCTATCAAACATTTAGAGAGGAGCTAACACCTATCCTTCTCAAACTCTTCCAAAATATAGCAGAGGGAGGAACACTCCCAAACTCATTCTACGAGGCCACCATCACCCTGATACCAAAACCAGACAAATATGTCACAAAGAAAGAAAACTAAAGGCCAATATCACTGATGAACATAGATGCAAAAATCCTTAACAAAATACTAGCAAACATAATCCAACAGCACATTAAAAGGATCATAAACCATGATCAAGTGAGGTTTATTCCAGGAATGCAAGGATTCTTCAATATATGCAAATCAATCAACGTGATACACCATATTAACAAATTGAAGGAGAAATACCATATGATCATCTCAATAGATGCAGAGAGAGCTTTCGACAAAATTCAACACCCATTTATGATAAAAAACCCTGCAGAAAGTAGGCATAGAGGGAATCTACCTCAACATAATAAGGCCATATATGACAAACCCACAGCCAACATCATCCTCAATGGTGAAAAACTGAAAGCATTTCCACTAAGATCAGGAACAAGACAAGGTTGCCCACTCTCACCACTATTATTCAACATAGTTTTGGAAGTTTTAGCCATAGCAATGAGAGAAGAAAAAGAAATGAAAGGAATCCAAATCGGAAAAGAAGAAGTAAAGCTGTCATTGTTTTCAGATGACATGATACTCCACATAGAGAATACTAAAGATGCTACCAGAAAACTACTAGCGCTAATCAATGTATTTGGTGAAGTAGCAGAATACAAAATCATTGCACAGAAATCTCTGGCATTCCTATACACTAATGATGAAAAATCTGAAAGTGAAATTAAGAAAACATTCCCATTTACCACTGCAACAAAAAGAATAAAATATCTAGGAATAAACCTACCTAAGGAGACAAAAGACCTGTATGCAGAAAATTATAAGACACTGTTGAAAGAAATTAAAGATGATACAAATAGACGGAGAGATATATCATGTTCTTGGATTGGAAGAATCAACATTGTGAAAATGACTCTACTACCCAAAGCAATCTACAGATTCAATGCAATCCCTATCAAATTATCACTGGCATTTTTCACAGAACTAGAACAAAAAAATTCACAATTTGTATGGAAACACAAAAGACCCTGAATAGCCAAAGCAATCTTGAGAACGAAAAACGGAGCTGGAGGAATCAGGCTCCCTGACTTCAGACTATACTTCAAAGCTACAGTAATCAAGACAGTATGGTACTGGCACAAAAACAGAAATATAGCTCAATGGAACAGGATAGAAAGCCCAGAGATAAACCCATGCACATATGGTCAAGTTATTTTTGATAACGGAGGCAAGAATATACAGTGGAGAAAAGACAGCCTCTTCAATAAGTGGTGCTGGGAAAACTGGACAGGTACATGTAAAAGTATGAAATTAGAACACTCCCTAACACCATACACAAAAATAAGCTCAAAATGGATTAAAGATCTAAATGTAAGGCCAGAAACTATCAAACTGTTAGAGGAAAACATAGGCAGAACACTCTATGGCATAAATCACAGCAAGATCCTTTTTGACCCACCTCCTAGAGAAATGGAAATAAAAACAAAAATAAACCAATGGGACCTAATGAAACTTAAAAGCTTTTGCACAGCAAAGGAAACCATAAACAAGACCAAAAGACAACCCTCAGAATGGGAGAAAATATTTGCAAATGAAGCAACTGACAAAGGATTAATCTCCAAAAATTACAAGCAGCTCATGCAGCTCAATAACCAAAAAAACAAACAAACCAATCCAAAAATGAGCAGAAGACCTAAATAGACACTTCTCCAAAGAAGATATACAGATTGCCAACAAACACGTGAAAGAATGCTCAACTTCATTAATCATTAGAGAAATGCAAATCAAAACTACAATGAGATATTATCTCACACCGGTCAGAATGGCCATCATCAAAAAATCTAGAAACAATAAATGCTGGAGAGGGTGTGGAGAAAAGGGAACCCTTTTGCACTGTTGGCGGGAATGTAAATTGATACAGCCACTATGGAGAACAGTATGGATGTTCCTTAAAAAACTACAAATAGAACTACCATATGACCCAGCAATTCCACTACTGGGCATATACCCTGAGAAAACCATAATTCAAAACAAGTCATGTACCAATATGTTCATTGCCGCTCTATTTACATAGCCAGGACATGGAAGCAACCTAAGTGTCCATCAGCAGATGAATGGATAAAAAAGATGTGGCACATATATACAATGGAATATTACTCAGCCATAAAAAGAATCGAAATTGAGTTATTTGTAGTGAGGTGGATGGACCTAGAGTCTGTCATACAGAGTGAAGTAAGTCAGAAAGAGAAAAACAAATACCGTATGCTAACACATATATATGGAATCTAAGGGAAAAAAAGAGAAAAAAGGTCATGAAGAACCTAGGGGTAAGACGGGAATAAAAACACAGACCTACTAGAGAATGCACTTGAGGATATGGGGAGAGGGAAGGGTAAGCTGTGACAAAGTGAGAGAGTGGCATGGACATATATACACTACCAAACGTAAAATAGATAGCTAGTGGGAAGCAGCCTCATAGCACAGGGAGATCAGCTCGGTGGTCTGTGACCACCTAGAGGGATGGGATAGGGAGGGTGGGAGGGAGGGAGACACAAGAGGGAGGAGATATGGGAACATATGTGTATGTATAACTGTTTCACTTTGTTGTGGAGCGGAAGCTAGCACACCATTGTATAGCAATTATACTCCAATAAAGATGTTAAAAAAAAAAAAAAATCCGCTTGCCAATGCAGGAGATACTGTTTCGAGCCCTGGTCTTGGAAGATCCCACCTGTTGTGGAGCAACTGGGCCCGTGTGCCAAAGCTACTGAGCATGCGTGCCACAACTGCTTAAGCCCGTGTGCCTAGAACTCGTGCTCCAGAAGAGAAGCCACCACAATGAGAAGCCTGTGCACCACACGGAAGAGTGGCCCCCGCTCGCCGCCGCCTGTGCACAGCAAAGAAGACCCAATGTAGCCAAAAATAAAAATAAATTAATATTTTAAAAAATTAAAAAAAAAGAAAACTGCAGGCACAGATCACAGATGGTTCCACCCGAGAATTTTTCCAAACACTTAAGGAAAGTATAATACCAATTCTACACAAACTCTTGTAAAAGGTAAAAAGACTTCTCTGAGTATTGTACCTGATGCCCCAGGTATTAAGATATCTCTTCCCTCTGGCTGATGAAAATGTAATCTCTTCCAAGCCATATGCGAGCTTTGGAAATTGTCTGCCCTGCTGGTTTTTGATGATTCTTTCCCGAGCTTGTGGAGTTTCCCACCACAGATGTGCTGATGAGTATTCAGCCAGAAATTTGAAGGATCCCTCTGCCAATCTCCAAAGATCTCTCACTTTGCAGCTCCCTCTTCCCCAAACCAACCATCTGGCCTCTCTGAACTTCAACCTCTGTCTCCGTAACTCCTCAGGACTTCTGGACTTCTGTTTGAATTCTTCTTTCCTGCACTGTTACCTGAAAATTACCTCCAGTCAGTCTGTGAGGGCAATCACAGAGCTAACCTAGCTTGCTTTCCTTTTCTCACAGATCACTGCCATATTGAGTCCATTACCCAATGTCTGAAGAAGTGTTGTTTAATGTATTTTCTCTACGTTTCTAGTTGTTTACAACAGGAGTTCAATTCCCATAGCAGTTAATCCTTCATGGTTCAAAGCAGAAATCTTTTAAGTTTTAAGAAATTTTGAAAACCATGATAAAAGGTACATGACCTTTTAATTTAGGTGGGTGTGGCTTTAAGAGCATCATTTTGTGAGAGGACCTAGTCCCAACCTAATAGAGAATGAGTCCCATTGATAAGATGGAAAGACCACAGTAAAGCTACACTTGATGTGTAAGGCTCTGTTGACAATTATTCAAATGTCCTTGCTAGATTACAGACTATCTGAATTTATTATTAAAATTTACAATTAGGAGCTCGTTATAAAGCAGGATAAATGAATCTTGTATCAAGAGCATACCTATTTGTATTATATTAATGTTTCTTCTTCAAAAATACTTTTAATTTTAAAATTATATATTGAACAAATGTTTGATTAAAAGGACAAACATAACAGGTATTTTCAGATGTTATTTTATGGCTGGAGGCTCTACACAGTTGATTTTAATCTGGATTACAAGTGCTCTAAAATGTAAAGAAGAAATAAAAGCTTTTTAAGAGTAGTGTTCTCACAGTATAATTTTTTAAAGCATTTTGTAGCTGTTACAGTGACTAAATGAGTTGCACTGTTTCAGTATTCAAAGCTGTAAGTTATATTCTATTTATCTTCCTAAGAAACTTCTGTGCTAAATGTCCTTTACATATACCCCTAAGTTAGAAACCGTGGTTATAAATACTTAACAGTCTCAAAGAACACAAAGAGCCTTCATTTCTACAAGAAAGTCATTTTAAGACCACTTGCTATTAGAAAACACAATTTTTATATGACATTTGGATATATGTAGCAACATGACTCATTCTTTTCTATGTATCCATTGATACTTATGCATCTAAGTATGTATGTACATATGTATCTATATATTTAGGTAACTGATTATTTTATCTATATACAACATTTTTCTGGAGTATTTAAAAGCATATCTTACATATATCATCCCATTTTACATTTTAGTGTGCATTTCTAACAGATATTTTTTAAAATATAAATCACAGTACCATTTTCATACCTAGCAAAATTTAACAATAATTCCTTCATATAATCTGGTAATATATATTTCCCTAATCTTTAATTAAATGCCTTTTTCAGTTTTTTTTTAATAAGGTCCACTTATGGTATTTGTTAATATTTCTTCAAAACTTTTAGTCTCTAACAGCTTCCCCTTTTACAGATGTGTATTTTTTGAAAAAACTGCTCTGCTCTACAGAATTTCCCTCATTCTGGATTCGGCTGATTGCATCCTCACAGTGTTTATTGAACGGGTTCTTCTATCTACATTTCCTCCAAACTGTTATGACTCACATCTAAAGGTTTGATGAGATTCAGATCAATAATATTTTAACAATGTAACAAGCTTTTAAAAATCCCTTTCAAATCTTGACTCTAAAAGACACTCATTATTTGTCACAAGATGAATTTCTGAGCACTGGGAAAAAGAAATAATGCTTAGTTAACTGGCTCACTGGGTAATCCCGTATGGTAGATGTTGGTAATAAAAACCACCATCAGAATAAGCAAAACTTCATTTGTCACAAATTCCTCAGTTTGTAATACAGCATTAACTGTTCCAACATATTTAAGTGAAAAAATGTAGATGAAGTATGTGTGCTTCAGCTAGTACTCAGCATTAAATAAAATACTCAATATCTCATTAGCATCTCTCAACCCATGTAACACTTTTTTTGTCTATTAGCATGATAAGTATAGTTAATGAAGATAAAATTTTATAATGCATGTTATAAAAAGAATTCTCAAGTGGTAGTTGGATGACCAGGGTAGAGTGAGGGGCTATTCTTGGGAGTACAGGAATATTACTAGTACATCATAAAGGGAATAAAGGAGAAAAAAAAAAAGGAGGAATAAAACACACAGAAATTAACCTTAATGTTGTAATTATGACAACTCTGATGGGAGCATCACTTGCAAATTTTCTCTCCACACATATGTATGTTGGAGAGTAGTCACTCATGCATTTTGAAGAAAACAGATTAAAATTTTAATCTTAGTTTTTCTAGTATTATAATGAAGAGAGTTAGCCTTGCTAGCTAGAGTAGAAATTCAATGAGAAAGAAATTGAAGTATTCTCATTTGAATTTCCAAAATAGGTTCTTGAATCCTACATCAGAAAGAAAAATTGTGAAAGTTCTTTTTGTTTTGCTTTGTTTTGTTTTGCAAAAGCAAGATATGGTTGAGAGAATTACTTCCCTACCATAAAGAAGGGTAGTGCATAAATGTTTAACAAAATACTGCAGAGAATCCTGGAAAATCCAAGCTGACCCACCCTCTTCAGACACCAAACAAATTTCATGTGAGGAGGAGAAGAGAATGGGTAAGATGTGAACATGGAAAAACCAGTAGGAGCCTAAGATGAGGGACATCCTAGTGGATAAGATTGGAGAAAACTAACAGGGAAAATCATGGACAGCAGAACTAATATACCTATAAGCAGTGTCCATATATCCAAATCAGCATCAAGGCATGGCCTGGAACCATATGGCACCAAGACCAGGAACATAATGCAACCTAAATGTCCATCAGCAGATGAATAAAGAAGATGTGGTACATATACTCAACCATAAAAAAGAATGAAATAATGCCATTTGCAGCAACATGGATGGACCTAGAGATTATCTTACTAAGTGAAGTAAGTCAGAAAGAGAAAGTCAAATACCATATGATATCACTTATATGTGGGATCATAAAATATGATACAAATGAACTTATTTACAAAACAGAAACAGACTCACAGACATAGAAAACAAACTTATGGTTACCAAAGGGGAAAGGGGGTGGGGGAGGGATAAATTAGGAGTTTGGGATCAGCAGATACAAACTACTATATATAAAATAAACAACAAGGTCCTACTATAGCACAGGGAACTATATTCAATATCCTGTAATAAAACCATGATGGAGAAGAATATGAAAAAAAATATGTATATATATCACTGAATCACATTGTTGTACATCAGAAATTAACATAACATTGTAGATCAACTATACTTCAATTTAAAAAAAAAAGGACCTAAATGGGGACAAGCCAGCACTGGCAGAGTCACTGTCACCATTCAAGTGACCAGCACCATCACAGAGTACCTGTGTTGACATTAACCATTCTCATTACTATTTGATGGGATTTTCCTATACTGTTTCCTGAGTATCACCAGTGGGTTGTCCTGCAGAGGTGAAATCTGCTCAAGGGTCGAGACTTAGCCAAAATTAAGTGAACTACTCCAAGTGGAAATTCCCTTTCAATGGCCCTATGGTCTCAAAAAACCTGTTCCATGAATCTCAAAAAGCTTGTGGTTTGGGCTTCCCTGGTGGCGCAGTGGTTGGGAGTCTGCCTGCCGATGCAGGGGACATGGGTTCATGCCCTGGTCCGGGAGGGTCCCACGTGCTGCAGAGCGGCTGGGCCCGTGAGCCGTGGCCACTGAGCCTGCACGTCCGGAGCCTGTGCTCCGCAACGGGAGAGGCCACAACAGTGAGAGGCCCACGAACCACAAAAAAAAAAAAAAAAAAAAAAAAAGCTTGTGGTTTTATGGAGAGGAAAGGTCCCCAGCAGTCTCTGCACTGGGGTCATACTGGGCAGTGGTGAAACTCACTCCACTGGCCTCTATGGACCCCCATTCACCTCTTCTATTCCACTGGCTACAAATCAATCCATCTATTCTCTTCAGCTTTAGGTACAGAAAGCTACTGCTTCTGATAAAATGGCAATCTGAGAGACACTAATATCACCTCTGATGCTGAGAATCTCACCCATCCTCACTTGACTATCCCATGCCTTTAAAATTTGACCATCACAGGGACAGTAAGAGTTAATGAAATTTATGATAGATCTGAGAATATTAACTGGTAATTGATAGAAATAATGATATACAATCATAGGTCCAAAATCAAATAGAAGTTAGACTTAACTTTCTGTCACTGTTAGTATCTCTAATTGTTATTGCATATGAGTAGGCTGATTGATAATATTGTTTCAGACTATAAATTAAGGTGCATGCTTTTTATATAATTCAATTTCCCACTTTCTGTGAGGGAACACCTGGTGAACCAGAGCAATAAAGCATCACCATCGAGATGATTTTCATCCCAGGAGATTGTTGTGCAGCACAGAACATTAATTATAGCTACTAAGGAGGGAAAGGCAAGTGTCCATCAAACTCTCAGACTGGGAATAATTACCAGGATTGGCAGGTAAGGTCTCAAGGGGAAGGGTTCCTAGAATCTATCTTTTTTTTTTTTTTTCCTCTGAACATAAAAAGGAGCCAGAGGAAACCTATTATCTGGTCCTGCTATTATACCTGGAATTTCTATAACACAAAGTTCAATGATTACATGTGCACTTATGTTAATATAATCTTGCTATTCCCAAATAGAGAATCTGGAGTTTGATAAACCAAAGTTTGAAGTGGCTCTGCCAGTTTCTAACTTTAAGCAATGGAATGGGCCTTTTGTCTGCCTACTGAACAAACATCTGTTCCTCCTTGGTAAGGGAACCTGACTTCTACTGACGTAATTTGGTCCTATGTTAGTCCCAGTCCTCTAGAGGCAGAGGCTGAGATAAAGATGAAACTGTGATTATTGGAGAGGTGCTAATTAGGGAAGTAAGTATGAGGACAAGAGAGGAAGCGAGACACGTGAAAGGTCAGAAGATATACAGCTATTTAACATTGTGCCAGTGGTGATGGCTGCTTCACAGGAAGCTCTGAAGGACTGTAATGGGCTGGTCAGCAAGTGCCTTGATTCCATTACAGGTCCTTGGCAAAGGGGAACCTTCTCCAAGCAGTTCCGGGAAGGGAGATGGAGGATTTGTCCGTCTGATCTCCCTTCAATAAATGGTGTTGCAAAAACTGGACAACCACATGCAGAAGAACGATTGAACCTTTATCTCACATCACATAGAAAATCAATTCAAAATGGATTAAAGAATGAAATGTAAGCTCTGAAACCATAAAACTCCTATAAGAAAACAGAGGAAGAGCTTCCTGATACTGGTCTGGACAAAGATTTTTTAGATATGACACCAAAAACACAGGCAGCAAAAGCAGAACTGGACAAATTCAATTCCATCAAGCTAAAAAGCTTCTGTATAGCAAAAGAAACAATCAGCAAAGTGAAAAGGCAACCTATGGAACAGGCAAGAATTTTTGAAAACTATGTATCTGATAAGGTGTCAATATCCAAAATACATATATCCAACTCAAAAAGAAAACAAAAAAACAAAACCCTGATTTTAAAATAGAAAAAGGGCCTGAATAGACAGTTCCTAAAAGAACATACACAAATAACCAATAGGCATATGAAAAAGTGTCCAGTTTCACTAAACAGGGAAATACAAATTAAAATCACAATGAGATTATCACCTCACACCTGTTAGAATGACAATCATCAATTAGACAAGAGAAAACAAGTTCGGTGAGGGTGTGGAAAAAAAGGAACCCTGTACACTGCTGGTGGGAGTGTAAATTGGTAGAGCCATTATGGAAAGCAACATGAGTGCTCCTAAAAAAAATTGAAAATAGAAGTACTAAATTATCTAGCAATCCTACTTCTGAGTATATACCCATAGGAAACAAAAGCAGTATCACAAAGAGATATCTGCACTCCAATGTTCGTTTCAGCATTATTCACAATAGCCAAGAAATGGAAACACTCTAAATGTCCATTACTGAATGAGTGGATAAATAAGATGCATGATACACATCTAATGGAATATCACTCAGTCTTATAAAAAGGGAATCCTGCCATTTGAGACCTCATGGATTAACCTGGAGTCTATTACGCTAAGTGAAATAACCCAGATGCAGAAAGACAAATTCTATATGATCTCAGTTATATATGGACTCTAAAAATAAACTCACAGAAACAGAGTAGAAAGTGGTTGTCAGGGGCTGGGGGAGGTGGAAACAGGGAGATGTTGGTCAAGGGGTAAAAAGTTTAAGTTATGCAAGATGAGTAAGTTCTGGAAAGCTGGTGAACAGAAATGTGACTGTAGTTGACAATATTGTATTGTGTACTTGAAATCTGCTAAGAGGGTAGATCTTGAGTGTTCCCAGTGGGGGGAAAAAAAAAGGAGAGAGAGAGAGAAGAAGGGGGAAAGGTGAGGAAAGAGGAAGGGGGAAGAGAAAGAAAAATGGTAAAGGTGTGAAGTAATGAATATGTTGACTGACTTGGCTGTGGTGAATATTTCACAATATGTACAGATATCAGGTCATCAGTTTGCAAACCTTAAATATATACAATTTTTGACTGTCAATTATCCCTCAATTAAAGCTCGGGGAAAAAAAGTAAAGGGGCTAATGGAAGATTTTTACTTATTTGGATCTTGGTGCATAATACTTTCTTCTCATGTGAGCACGTAGTAGAACTGTATGAAAGAATATCCTTGCTGGGAGATGTTCCTAACCTTCACAGGCCAAGCAACATGAGGTGGAGACCAGGTAGGGTTAGTTGTCTGGTGGTGAATGGGGGTGAGAATAGTTCATTCATGATTTTTTTTTTTTTTGCTTTAGGTAATAGGAGAAAAAATTAAGAGGCTTTTTGCTGTCTACTGAAAAATCTATAAAATATACATAATTAATGGTAAAATATTTAAAACATTCTTTCTTAAACTAGAATAAGACAAAAATCCTCCTGTCATCACTTTTGTTTGAGATTGTAATGGGGGTTCTAGCATAAAATGAGAGAACACAAATGAAAGAAACAAAACTGTGAAATAAGAGGTATGGGGGAGGTCATCAACTATTCTGGTAACAGCTTTCTCTTACTCTGCAAAATGCATGTTTTAGTAGTATCCTTTAAGTGGTTCAAATATGAGGTATGTGTATACATTTGAATGAAATGAATGAAATATTTCATATATGTTTAATAAAAGAAAAGCAAAGAAATGTTAGAGCACTTTAAGAATCAAATACAAAACTAATATTGAAATCAGAATAAAGTAGCTTTATACTTATTTTAAAAAAAAACATTAACAGAGGCTTTTTTCTTTCTGCTTTTTTTGTTTTAAGCTCTATCGTCCTTGTATCAAACAAGATGCTTGTTTTGAAACGCCAATAAACGAAACTGAACTAAGCATATATTTTTTGAGAAAAAAGAAAGGATGCAGCAGTTATCTGGATAAATATTTGGGTACTAACTCTGGATGGAAGATTTGGATAAAGGCCCCCCCAAATATCTCTAAAAATTCACTCTTAAAAAATTGTGTATTTTCCTCTAAGCAAGAAATGCAGTAGGTGATGAGCTTGAATCAGAACAAGTGATACTTATTCACCTCGTAACTGATTTAAGAATCCCTTTTATTTTACTTTCACTTAATAAGTTGTCAATATTTCTCACAGAGAGTTCCACATTAAGATCATAAAACTGTTGGCAAATAAAGTACTCCATGGTCAATTAGAATTGGGAAAAAACCACGTAATCCTCCTGCACAGACACAACATAATCCACATATTAAATTCTGTGTGAATTTCTGACAGTAAAAATATTACACTTAGACAAATTATGAGGTTTTATTTCTTTCACATAAACACCTGGGTAAAATCTCTTTCTGTTCATCTAGCTTCACAAAATTCATTTACTCAACATAATTTATTATGACTCTATAATGTGAAAGCTCAGTGACACAGTTAATAATAAAAAACTTAATGATTCTGTATATCTATTGTGCACATTTAGAAGAAATGCCATCTATGGCTAAAATACATTAAATTCCTATTTGCTCCTTCATAACTAATCATTGCTTCTATATATTGCTATATAAATTTATTTGGATAAAGGAAATACTTTTTAAGTTATGTACTTCTCAATGAAAGCCACTAGTAGTGGGAAATTATTCCATAGTTTAAACTCAAATTCTCATAACTCTTAGCTTTGTTTTCAGGAGAGTAGGCTTTGATGTAATCACACAGAGTCACATTTTTCTGAAAAAGAAAAAATCTTTTAAAATATTTCTACTCAACAAAATAAATTTCACTAGGAAGAAACCAATTAACCAAAGCATTTTTTTTATTCTTTAAAAGTTGTTAGTAATTTTTTCCCCAATAAGAATAATTCTTTTTAAATTAATTTTTGATTGATTCAAATCAAAATATTAAACACTCTGGTGGATATAGAAGCAGTGATAGTGTATACTAGCATTTTTAAAATTTAAATATAGAATAATAATAAGATTTAAATTAAAATTTCCAATGATGCATTTAACTTTAATAAGATTTTGGCGATATTAAACAAATGCCAATGAATCCCCCAAATCCTATTTTAATATACAATGATAGCTATGATTAAGTATTAGTTACATTCATTTGATGTTCTTAATGACTATTAAAAAATTAGAATTTGAGAGTTGTAGTCAATGTGTTGTAATACAACGAACAAAGGAATGAGACTAAAGGTGACTGACTTCTGGCTGATTTGAGGAGATCAGATGCCATCTTATTCTGGAGCAAGAATATCAAATCATCAAAATAAATCCCAAATTTCTGAATTAAAAAAAAATAACAATACTGACACATTTAAAGACAAATACTGAAAATAGCTACTGATTTCTGCTGACCAAAGAACTTTAGAAATCCATTTTAATTCCTCTCAAGGTGTTATCAAAACTCCATTCTAGGGGACTTCCCTGGTGGCACAGTGGTTAAGCATCTGCCTGCCAATGCAGGGGACACAGGTTCGAGCCCTGGTCTGGGAAGACCCCACACGCCGTGGAGCAACTAAGCCCGTGTGCCACAACTACTGAAGCCTGCGTGCCTAGGGCCCGTGCTCCACAACAAGAGAAGCCACCGCAATGCGAAGCCCGCGCACCGCAACGAAGAGTAGCGCCCGCTCGCCGCAACTAGAGAAAGCCCGTGCGCAGCAACGAAGACCCAACGCAGCCAAAAATGAATAAATAAATAAATTTATTTAAAAAAAAAACAAAACTCCATTCCATAGCAAACCAGAGGCACTGAAGATTGGATTCCTCCCTCTTTCCTTGCTCTGGCTGGGCTGGATATGTTTTGTAGCATCAAATGTGCTTCTACTTTTAAAATACGCTCCAACCATGCATATAGCTAAGTATATTGGATTAGAGTGGCTCCATGGCTAAACGTTCGACATCACAAATAATTCACACAGTTAATTTGGTTCCATTGGAAAATACACTGTACACTAAATGACACAATTTTCACATTTCTTTTGAATTGTAAATATAACAGTTTAATTTTCAGGAAGCTCCATATGACCACAGGAAGCACCAAATTAATTCATTTATTAGGTGTTAAGTTACATAGAATTGATAATGCAATAAAACCCCTGATCCTCATTCCTGAGGGGCTCATATCTGCATAAAATTCAAGGAAGCCGTACCCCCTACCCCCACACACGGAGACATAGCTTATCAAGACAGTAATGATGGAATAAGGCCATTCTTGGAGGTCCAGGCTTAACAAACTTCCTTCAGCTCATCCAAGAAGAAATGTTTTCCTACCTCATGCTCTTTAAACATGTTATTTCCTCTACTGGGCACATTTTCGTAATCTCTCATCATTCTAAAACTCCTCAAACATGCCAGTTTCCACTTAAGGTTTCAGGCTGGTTATCATTGTTTCCAGAAAGCCTAGGAAGTTCAGAGTACTAGGCACTCCCTTCTCATAGCAGTTACTGCTTTACATTTTAACATCCTGCCTTCTGCTCTGTGTCCTAGGTTGTTAAGCCCTAGAAAGGTTGGAGTCTTGACTGTTATGTTCATGGTATATCAACAACACTTAATTTCATGCCAAATGAACGAACACACGAATGATCAAAATGAATAGACTAGAAAAGTCCAGGACTGAAATAAGAGAAGTACAATAGTAAGTTAGACCAAGGTCTGTCTAATGCTGTTAGCTAATTTAAGACTTTTTATAAGGCTTATATTTAAGACTTTTTATAAGGCTTATAAAATATTTTTTAATTTAGTATAATCTCGATACTTTTAAAAAGTTCACTAACTTTTGAACACAAAGAGTCTCTGGATTACTCACATTTTATAAGGTAAGAAAAAGTCACCTATTAAAGAGTAATAAGTACCACTATACTCACTTACAGTAATGAGAATTTATGTGTGCCATTTCCTAAGAGGGCCACCAAAAGGTCAACTGTTTTACAAAAAGTGATTCAATTTTTTAAAAAAATAGGCTAGAAGGACTGCAAATCTACTTAAAACAAATGAAAATACATAGATTGTGTGTATGTGCACACATATGTATATATATATGTGATATATATATACATACATATTCTTTGGAAATATTATTTTAAATTATACCAAAGTACAGCTAATGTTGAAAAACTGATCCTGAGTGGTTGAAGAGTTGATACAGACACTTTTAGCTCTTTTTGGAGTATACAGACCATTGCTGTATATGTAATCTCATAGTAAAGTTTGCTCCATTTGATCAATTATTAAAGTGTAGAAATCTACTGATTCTTGCTGCTGTCTGCCCCTCTCCATATTGCTAGTCAGCTTAATTCTAATTTTAACCACTAAAGATCTGGAATAACCAAAGCAATATTGAGAAAAAGAACAAAGCTGGAGGAATCATGCTCCCTGATTTCACACTACACTACAAAGCTAATCAAAACAGTATGTTACTGACACTAAAACAGACATGCAGATCAATGGAATAGATAGAGCCCAGAAATAAACCCACTTACATGTGGTCAATTAATCCACAACAAAAGAGGCAAAAATATACAATGGGGAAAACCAGTCTCTTCAATAAGTGGTGTTGAGAAAACTGGAAAGCTATATGTAAAAAAATGAAATTAAAACACTTCTTCACACCATATATAGAAATAAACTCAAAATGGATTAAAGGCCTAAATATAAGACCAGAAACCATAAAGCTCCTAGAAGAAAACATAGGCAGTTCACTCTTCGACATAAGTCTTGGTAATTTTTGTGGGTTTTTTTGGATCTGCCTCCTCAGGCAAGGGAAACAAAAGCAAGAATAAACAAATGGGCCTAATTAAACTTAAAAGCTTTTGCACAGCAAAGGAAACTGTCAACAAAACAAAAAGACAACCTACTAAATGGGAGAAGATATTTGCAAATGTTACATCTGATAAGGGGTTAATACCCAAAATATATAGAAGAGCTCATCCAACTCAATATCAAAAAAATAAACACCCAGTTAATAAATGGGCAGAAGACCTGAATAGACATTTTCCTAAAGGTGACATACAGACGGAAAACAGGCACATGAAAAGATGCTCAACATAACTAATCATCAGGGAAATGCAAATCAAACCCACAATGCAGTATCACCTCACACCTGTCAGAATGGCTATCATCAAAAAGACAAGAAATAATAAATGTTGGAGAGGATGTGGAAAAAAAGGGAACCCTAGTACACTGTTGGTGGGAATGTAAATTGATACAGCCAATGTGGAAAACCGTATGGAGATTCCTCAAAAAACTAAAAATAGAACTACCATATGACCCAACAATTCCACTTTTGGATATTTATCTGAAGAAAACAAAAACACTAATTGTAAAAGATATATGAACCCCAATGTTCATAGCAGCATTGTTTATAATATACATACATACAATGGAACATTACTCAGCCATAAAAAAGAATAAAATTTTGCCATTTGCAACAACATGGATGGACCTGGAGGGTATTATACTTAGTGAAGTAAGTCAGACAGAGAAAGACAAATACTGTGCGCTTTCACTTATATGTGGAAACTGAAAAATAAAACAATGAATGTATATAGCAAAACAGGAACAGTCTCATAAACACAGGGAACAAATGAGTGGGGAGAAGGGTGGGAGGAGGGGCAAGATAGGGGAAGGGGCCTAAGAAGTACAAACCACCAGGAATAAAATAAATAAAATACAAAGATGTAAGGCACAGCACAGGGAATATAACCAATATTTTACAATAACTTTAAATGGAGTACAATCTATAAAAATATCAAATGACTACATTGTGTGCCTGAAACAAATAACATTGTATGGGTTGCCCGAAAAGTTCTTCGGGTTTTTCCATAAGATGTTACATAAACAATACTTCAATTAAAAAAAATAATAAATAAAATCATATAATTTACTAATTTTCAATTCTGTCCGTTGTTATTTTCTTTTTAGTTTGCATATTTTTTCTTCATATTATAGAATTTTTTTTTTTTAAAGAAGGGCTAAAGTCTCTATGAATAGTTTTAAAAGAGTTCATTGTAACTTGAAGGAAACAATTGAGTGTTAGCTCCCACAAAGTCACCTGAGATGCAGTAAATATATTTTACATACATTGACATTGAAAAGATAGATTTTAGAAATTACCTTTTGGAATATTTTAGATCCTTTGACCTTTTTTTTTTTTGACATTTTAAGTGATGGCAAATATCTAGCCATGGAAATAATTCTATTAAAAAAAATCACATGAAGTTAAGATGACAATGAGTAGTAACATCGTACTTTTAAAATCTCTTCCTCAATTTTGTCTCAATCACACATACTCACACAGAAACACACACACACTCACACACTCCTGCAACAGTAAAAATATGATTATAAAGAATTAAATCTGATTTTGAACAGATATCAAACTCTAAATTAAAATCAATATCAAAAGAAATATTGTCAAAAAATTTAAGCAAATGTAGCTCCATATGACTAGATAATGTAATTACTCTTCATGGAGATAATACATGCACACACAGAGAGACACACACACACATTTATAAACATATGATTTTTTAATCTACAAAATAAAATCAACCAATTTATTTTAGCATACCTCATATGTTTACTCATTCCTAATATTCATTTGATTTCTCTGGACATTTAAAAAGATAAGGGTCCATGTTGGTTAAACACTATAAACTCATTTTAATCATTATCTTAGGTGAACTGACCTGCCTTCCATCTTCATTCCTCAATCTCAGTCATGGCTAGCTGAGCTCAATTGGCTATGGAACATTTAGCCTAACACCAGATGTTTAAAAAAATATTTTTAAGACACTTCTGTGGCACAGCTGACTGTGGCCCTTTGTATTAACTTGCATCTGATTTCAAGTTTGTTATTTTAAGATATACATAGTAAACAAGAGATGATTTCAATTTAATGCAGTCCTGCCTTAAGGATAGGGTTGCTTGGCTTTTATTGTTTAAAAAAAGAGATAGATGAGGAGAATAACTGAAGAAAGCTTGAAACATCTGTAAACTTTCAGATTATAGATGTCCCCAATTAAAGTTATACAAAATCCAAATTAAAACACTTGCTGGTAGAGCAGTGGAAGGTAACAAGTTTCCTCAAATTTCTTGAAGGATTCGAAATCTGGATGTAGACTCTCATTCCTTAGTTCTTCTACAGTACTATCACAAGCAACAGGTAAAATAGTCCTAACCACTCAAAAGACATTTCTATTGTATGACATCAACTTGGAGTTTTATGGAAGGTAAAACTGAATTAAATTTTACAGTATTAAGATCACTCTAAAACTATAAAGAAACGTAATAAGCCATGCCCAAAGGCCTTCTGAAATAAAAGTGGACGTAAAGACTGTATTAAAAGACAAATTCTTTGAACATTATACCAGAAAGTAGGGTATTCTATTTCTGTAGGTCCTCAAGGCTAAAATTTAAACGCAATTGCCACTGTTAGAAGGCCCTGGCAATTAGGTCCAAGAAATACAGAGAAACCAGACAGTGACCAAAAAAAAAACAACCCTGCTTTCCTTCTGGAGCAACTAGCAAATTATATTTAAAATTATTTTTAAGAGATCATTGTCTAATACTTCTATTCAATAACAATCAAGTTAATTTAGTATCTAATATATGCCAGGGATTGTGCCAAACACTGGAGAGTCAGAGATGAACACGACATGCAAAGAATTTAAAAAGAATCAGAAAGAGACAAATTATAAATGCAATGCCAGAAAACATTTTGTAGAAAGGTGTGTGTGTGTGTGTGTGTGTGTGTGTGTGTGTATGGAACCTAAATTGGTTTGCAAGTGAGGGGTGAAGGAACAGTGAATGAAAGCAAAATCCTTCTGAGGAAAAAAAAAAAAAAGTTTTTTTTTTAGTAACTACAATATGGTGAATATGATTGAAATTTGTAGAAAATGGAAAAGTACTAAAAGAAAGTTTCAGAATTGCATAGCAGTCACATCATATAGTGTTTGCTCAAGTTTGGTGGGGGATTTTGTCTGATTTTTACTCTAAAGGTAATGACAAGTCACTGAAGAGCATTTTAGCAGAGCATGATGACAAGATTTATCTGGAATCTCTGGTTCACTGTGGTTTGGGATTGGGATAAAAGTGAATGATCAAAGACCAGCTAGCATGCATTTAGTTTACAGTAATATAGGGAATTGATAATGATATCTTGGAAGAATTGGGTACCAGAAGAGTGTCAAAAACACAGGTGTAGAATTGGTAGGATTAATGATTTGGATTGATTGGATATAGAGGATGTGTTAGAGGGAGATTTTCAAGATGACTGACAGGTTTCTGACAAGAGTAACTAGAGGTAATCAGTAATTGTAAAGCAGGGGAAGATCGTGAAATGATAAAATCTAATTTTCTGCTTCCTTTTATTCACAAAAAAAAAGTATTAGTCTTCCCAACCCATAAGCATGAGAGATTAGCCCGACCATAAACATATTATCCAAGAGTTGACAAAACAGTCTTTGCTTATTATCTCTAGTTACAATTGCAAAATATTCTTATAATTTTAAAATAGAAACCTTTAGGGTAAATTGGGTATTAGGAAAGTGAGAGAAAGTATAATAAGATTTCAAGATTTTCATCTTGGAAGCTGTGGTTAATCATTAACATACAACAAGAATATATTAATGCTATCAAAGAAGAGTTTACTTTCATAAATTTCCAATTTTACATGTCCTAGTAATAGCCAAATGAAAATGTCAGGTATGAAGTCTGATAGGTCCTGGAGCCTGCAGGACAGTTTTAGTTACATCTGCTTATAAGTGGTTTTTAAAGCATGGATGTGGATGAGAAAACTCATAAAAAGGTAGTGTGAGAACAAAGGAGAAACAGGGAACTGCCCCCCCAAAAAAAACACAGCTGAAAAAGTGAGCAGGTTAAGAGGAGCCCGTGAAGGAGAAAGGTCCTAGAGTTTCAAAAAGGAAATGGGGTAATGATGCCTTCAAATCCAAGGAAAGAGAGCTCCAAAAAGCACAGACAACTGTGTCACTGTGGTAGATTATTATTAAAAAATGTCTGCGATTATATACCCCTTTTGTCACCAGCCAAGCCTGTTAACAATTCCCGAGAAATAAAAATAGAATCTGGGTAATAAAAGAAACTCTAACCCTTTTCTGTTCCTCTGTGCTTCGTCTAGTTTCAGTTGCTCACAGGGGGGCATGTGCAAAGGCCTGGCACCCGGCCCTTCAAACACCAGAGCTCCTGGTGCGAAATGGCTGCTCTGACACCTCAGCTCAGGGCCGTGTGCAGAGGCATGAAGATGGAGCCTGCACTCTGATCTGAGCTGTGAGCAGCGCAGCTGCACCCACCCCGCAAGAAGCCCGCCCACAGCCTGTCCAGAGAGCATGTGCTCTAGAGCTGACCTCACACCAGTCCACTCTCTGATCCAAGAATAAAGCTCTCCTTTGCTTCTGAACCCAACTCGGTCTCGTTCGGTTGGCTTACACCAAACAACACTCGGCAGGAGGCACAGAAGGGTGTGTAACACTTTATTTACAGCCTTTTTCAATATAATTTTCACAGCTCTTCCCATCTAGGGTGGATTTTACCCCCACTCCTTGAACCTGGGCTAGGTCTATGACTTGGCTTTGACTAACAGAATGAAGGGAAAACATCACCATGCAATTCTGTGTCCTGCCCTCAAGAGGCCTTGCTTCCTTCATTCCTTCTCTCTGCTTTCACAATGGGAACAAGTCAAACAAACAAAACCCCTTAAATCTGAGAGCACCTGGACTGGAACAAATGCATGTAAATGTAAGTTCGTGTTGACTGTACACAAGAATTGCCACCAAGGTGACATAGAAACTTATGACAAATAACAAATAAATGTTGCTCTGCAATTTGTTAAATGATACAAGCATGTATTTCATTGAACTTGAGTAAGATGAGAAAGAAAACCATTTAAATTGTAATTTTTATCATTTTTGAGTTAATATTTATTATGGTGGTATTAACAGAAGTCAGATAGTAACACTCTGGAGAGAAAATGGAGGTTGGGGAAATGGATGAAGGGCAGAACCAGGGCTCCTGGAACATTCTTTAGAGAACAAACTTCAGTCATTGGAGATTTGCGAAAGATTTCCCAAAAACACTGAGTGTTCTCCAAGCTATTTACAGTGACTCTAGAATTGTCCCTGTTGATTAGATGGAGATGACAAACATGGTTTTGTTTGACTGGACAATAAAAATGTAACCTGCAAAGGCAAGATGAAAAGAGGACTTAGACAGTGAAGGACAAATACTGTATGATTTCACTTATATGTGAAATCTAAGAAAACAAAACAAATGAAAAAACATAACAAAACAGAAACAGAGTTATAAATACAGAGAACAACTGAATCATTTTGCTGTACACCTGAAACTAACACAACATTGTAAATCAACTATACTCCAATATAAACTAAAAAAATAATAATAATACAGAGAACAAATAGGTGGTTGACAGAGAGGAAAGGAAGAGGAAAGAAACTGGTGTGGGAGACTAAAGGGCACACAAACTTGCAGAATAAATGAGTCACGGGTATGAAATGGACAGCGTGGGAAATATAATCAACAACTATGTAATATCTTTGTATGGCGATGTATCTTAACATCCTGGTGATTAGTTTAAAATCTATACAAATATCGAATCATTATGTTGTGTAACAGGAATTAACATAGTGCTGTACGTTAATTATACTTCAAAAGCAGACAGACCAACTCACTCATTGAAAAGAGATCAGATCTCTTTTCAGTGGGGTGGGGGGGTCAAGGGAGGGCAAATTGAATGAAGGCAGTCAAAATGTACAAAATTCCAGTTATAAGTAAGTACTAGGGATGTAATGCACAACATGATAAATATAATTAACACCACTGTATGTTATATATGAATGCTGAAAGTAAATCCTAAGAGTTCTCATCACAAGAAAACACTTTTTCCTATTTCTTTAATTTTATAATCTATATGATACGTTGGATGTTCACTAAACTTGTGATAATCACTTCATGATACACGAAAACCGAATGATTATACTGTACACTTTATTACAGTGCTGTACATCAATAAAACTGGGGGAAAAATGCCAAGGCAAGATGAAAAGAGAACTTCTTAATAAAGAATAGATTCAAAAGGGAGAACTTAGCTTACAGGAAGGAAGGGAATTACATGACTGGGAATAGTAATATAGTTAAAACAGTAATTGAAAAACAAAATAATGGTCCAGAACAAAGGAAATGGCTCCCAGCATAAATCAGTTAACAAATACTTGTGAAAATATTCTGAATCAGGTATTCACACAATTCCCTTAACCAGATGAGGAAATTGGGGATCACCAACATCATTTATCTTTGCAAAGTTTACACAACTAAGAAAAAACTAGGATTACATCCCATAAAGTTGTTTTACTCAAAATTCACTGGCAAGTTTGGAACTCTACCTCCATTTTCATCCAAGAGCCATGCCAGTATCAATGGATGCTTTTCCTTACAAGATGTTTACTACAACTGACGAGCTACAAAATTGAGCTCACCAATCAATGTTCCTTCTCTGAACATTTCTTTCTATTATAAGAAATGCTTTTGGGCTTCCCTGGTGGCGCAGTGGTCGAGAATCTGCCTGCTAATGCAGGGGACACGGGTTCGAGCCCTGGTCTGGGGAGATCCCACATGCCGTGGAGCAACTGGGCCCGTGAGCCACAGCTACTGAGCCTGCGTGTCTGGAGCCTGTGCTCTGCAACAAGAGAGGCCGCGACAGTGAGAGGCCCGCGTGCCGCGATGAAGAGTGGCCCCCGCTCGCCGCAACTGGAGAAAGCCCTCGCACAGCAACAAAGACCCAATGCAGCCAAATAAATAAATAAATTTATTAAAACAAACAAAAAAAAGAAACGCTTTTAAGTACATTCCCATACTTTGAACAAGGAGTAGGAATGAATACCATTAACGAAAAGTATACTGAAGTTTACTGTGTTCTTAATAGTAATGATATTCATGTTCAGTGGTAATATGGTTATTAACATTAAATTCCAACTCAACTTAAACTGAATTTCTTTGGTTGACTAGAGTTTCAACTCACAAAAACCTTAGTATATTAAGTTTTCAAAGCTATATCTATTAAAAATGCTTCTGTTTCCCCTTCTTCATTAGAAATTACAGCCCTCATTATCTTATGTAGAGAGAACTACAACACTGCAGGAGACTATCACCTGGATTAGACGTGAGGTGACACTTCTGATTAGGGAAGAGGGGATACTCATGTTCCTTTCTATTTTCATTTGACTCAGAAAACCTCAGGAGAGAGAAAAGACAACTCTGATTCAGGAAAGCGTTCAGACTCATTGAATTGTTAGAATTACTTTGTTCAAAACAGCCTCCAGAGATATAAGTTATGTCATGAACCTAATTCATAGAGTGACAAAAGGTACCCATTGTGCACCTCTAACTTTCAAGCTCAATGGTTGTTAAGCTTAATAATGAGTCTCTGATTTGCTAAAAGGCCCAAACAAGGCTGTGTGTTAGGGAACATGAGGTATCATTCACTCCTTAAATGCAACTGTGTAGGGGAAAAGGGGTATAGAAATTGCAGATCTTGTTCTAATGTGGAAATAGAATGAAATTGATTTTCAGTGGAAATATTCTGAGCCAATGGTAAAGCAAGAAGATCCCATAGCAAATACAAATAGTAAATGATTAAACAAAAAAATATTCAAAGAGAAATTAAAGTACATGTATTATGAAGTCTTCACTCCAATTCTAATCATTAGATTCTTCTGCATATAAAAATATGCATATTTCTAAAAATTTTAGAAATCTTAGGAAGAACTCTCTTCTATATGAACACTCCTGCAGTGGGTGATGCTTCTCAAAATCATTAGTATTTCCTAATTTATTAATTATATATTTAATGCCTGATACTTTCATACAATTCTCTTGCTTCCATTTAACAAAATTCTGTCTCAGAGATTCAATTCCTTCAATCTCACTGGTGTATATAATTGATAATAGATTACAGGCAGAGTTTTTTAATTTTTAGGTATTTTTAGAAACTATTAGATGTTCTATGATAAATACACATGATTTGTGTGTCTATTACACCTCTATCCATGAGATATAATGCATAATAGCTCTGAGAATGATTTTATTAAATAAACCCATTTAATTATTTAATTTGCTTAACCAATTTTTTTCAAATTATTTAATAATGAAATATTACACCTCTGTTTCCTCCTCCCTGCCACAAGTTACCAATTAACGTCTTGATGAAGGATATTTGTCAATGTATTATTGTGGGAGATCCTAAAGTGTTATCACTCTCGGAAATAATAGCTTTAAATGGGCAGAATCCTTCCAAATTCAGTAAACAGAAAAGGAATTTATAATTATTGAGCCCTTGCTATGTTCCAGATGTTATATGATGAGCACATTTTATGCTACAGGAGAATGGTGCTTTAAACATTTTAATTCTGGCTTGGAGATATAGCATGCAGAAAAGGGTGCTGTTCCCACATTTATAACAAGAAAAAACCTGGAAAAACTAAAAACAACTTCTCTTAAACTCATTGGAGAACTGAGGTTGCAGGGTAAACAACTGACCCAAAATATGTAATGAGGCATTCACCTGCAAGTAGAAACAGGATGAGGGCATTTACTTACCTGTAAAAGAAAGACATCACAGAACGCCATAAAACCCAGTGAGAATTGCCAAAGGTCCATTATGGGCTAGTGTAAGAGAATAAAGCCTCGGGGGCCATAGGAGGGACGTTTCACACTCCCTGGCAGGATTTTCCTACAGGAACTCTACTAGGTGCTTGCATTGAAAACCACAGAGCTTTCTGAAAATGCTTTCCCGTGGTGCTGGCTGGAGGAGGCGACCAGCAAGCCACTGCCAAAATCCTCCCAGTCCTATTTCTATGATTCTCTCTATAGAACAAAAGCCCTACTCTGAAGGGGGAAGAACAATAAACACTGTGCCTTCAGAGCTCTCATAGAAACTCACTGCCTCTGGTAGAGAAAATAACTTCAGTCAATCATCAATCAATCAATCAAGCACTGTCCTTTGAGAGGAGCAGAATCCCTTCCTCTGACAGAAGGGTCAGCATTCTATCTGGAGGAGAAGCAGAGCACTGCGAAGGCCGTGCCCGTGAGACCAGGCTCACAGTGCTGGCCAAAGACTAAGGTTTTATCAGATTATCAGGGCAGCCCGCACCCGCCTCCACCGCCACACTAGGAGGCATCAAGGAAGACGAGAGTGGAACACCACTGGAAGGGCTGCCAAAGACACAGTCTCCTAGGAAGCAGTGCAAACAGAAGACCAAAAGCCAAGTGGGAAGACTCAACACCAACAGGGATTAGACTCTGAGACAAACTCCTGAAAAATTAGCCCATCCTGTAAACCCAAGGTGTAACTAAGGGGATTTGGAGTCTTAGGCACTGACAATAGCCAGAGCTATGACTTCAAGCCCAGAAAAATGTATGACTAGATTAACACAGATCCTCATGTAAAAGGCCTTGCAGGAGGGAAAGCATCAGTGAACTTGCATAGGCCCATAGAAATGTGATGAAACTGAAATGCAAGTAGAAAAAGTAAAACACTCATATACACACACGAAAACACCATTATTTACATAGTACCCTTACCAACTTGATTTTAATACTGAAGAAACTATCAGGCAAATCTAAAAACTGAAGGATTCTAAAGGAAAATTTAGACTCTTCCAAAATATCAAAGTCATGAAAAAGAAACAAACAAAAATGGGCAGGGAACCATTCTAGATGAACAGATTTAACAACCCAAGGCAGTAAATTACCTTGATGATTAGATCCTGGTAGAATGATGAGAGAGGGACTGACAGAGAAAGAAAGAAAGAGGAAAAGAAAAAGTTAGAATAAGAACAGGAAGAGGCAGAAGGAAGAAGAAAAAGAAGAGATGCCACCACCAACATCACAGTGAACTTAACCAAATGCAAAACATTTCATGGATGTTCATTACATTTTTCTTTCAAATTTTCAGTAAGGTTAAAAAAATTTTTAAGATAAAGAGAAAAAAGGAATATGATAGTTGTTTCTTTTGCCTGGCCTTCTTTCTATATACCTGTCAGTATCATGACAGTTTCCTAATCAAATAAATAATTGCTGAATAAAAAAATGAATGTGTGAATAAATAATATAAAATGCAGTCTTCTGGGGCCCATACTAAAGGAGAAAAATGTTATATTGAATCAGACTTTCTCTATGCTATTAAAAAATAAAAACAATTTTTGAGAACACTTTTTCAATTCACCCGCAGCTCTCTCAAAGTTTCAAAAACCGAATCACCTCAAAGGACACAGACATATTTTATGAATTTTAAGTCCAGTCACCATTGTTAATTTCTACTTTGCATTTCAAGTTTTCATTAAGAGTAGACACTTATTCGCTAATAATAATAATCAGGATATTTTCATACACACAAACTATATGGAACTTGAACCACTTGGAATTGAACAACTGAACAACAGTTCAAAAAATCCAGATTAGAACTAAGGTAAAATTACTTTCCAGTAAAATGTATACATCAAAAAAAGCATTTAGAGATAGTTACATAAATTCATCCTCTGGAAATGTAAACTAGGACTTTAGAAGAACCTGGACAGTTTTAGGTACCGGTTGGAAGCAAGCACAAACCAGAAGTCAAGAGGAAGCGAGGACAAATTTGACAAAGTTGAGTAGGAGGTGAAGGAGAGTGGGAAGAACCTGAAAGTGAGGAGGAGGAGAAAGTACTGCCGAAGGGGAAAACATATTTGCATCCCTGGAATATTCTTGTTCAAAGAAAACCTCTTCTAACACCCCTTCTAACATAATTACACTGTGAAGATGGTTACTACTTTCTAGAAAGTTACAATAATTTTCAAAATGGTTAAGTAACTTCATTGTAACAGTTGAAACAATTTCAAGAAACTTGGTTAGATTCTATTCATTACATATAAATTTTGCAAAGTTCAGCTTCTCACATATGGTTTCACATATAAGAGGAATGTTCCAATATTTGTTATCCACTTTTAAGTGTGACTTTTTATTCCTTTCTTTCTTTTTTGTAGAGCCTTCTCCAAATAACACTTTTTTTGTTGTTTTGGGTTTTGTTTTGTTTTTTTTTTAATTTATTTGTGTGCTGGTTGTTTTGTTTGATGTTGCAATTCATTAGCTCTAATATCAATCAATGATTTAGTCAATACTGTGTCATTCCATACTATGTGTATACCTAAGTGTTAGGATGTTGGGGCAATTAAACTTTTTCAAAATACTGAAATGAAATGACCTATAATTTGTGTATATACATATTCATTCTGAAGAATTACCATAATTATTATTCATTTTGAAATGATATTTTTAATAGTACCAGCATCAACACAGTAAGCATGTTTATTTTACTGTTTTTTTTTCCATTTGGAAGCAATTGATTTTGAGTTATCATTTGTGCCAACATTCTCATAGCACTTTATAAATACACGTGTTCTACCTGCAGCTTTTAATGAGGAATGATTCTGTTCACAGCAGATACCTCAGAACATCGGTCCAAGCGATTGTGTTTGGCACACTAAGCTGTTAAATTTTCCTATCATTTATGTGTATTTTTAAAGCACTGCCTGCGGCTCTGCTGTTCATTATTAAAAGGAAAGCACTCTCAGAATTTCAACTGGTTTCTTCTGCCTGAACACCAATTAAAACCTGTTTAGTACAACAGTGGAAATGCACTCTAATTCATCACTTTGTAACAGAATTTCTTGGCTCTAATAAATCTCTTTTTATACACTAAAATATGTATTAGAGTATTTCTCAATTCTGAGGAATTACATCTGATTAGGAGGAAAAAAAATAATCAAGTTATAGGAATTAGTTGTCTAACCAGGAAAAAGGAAGCTGGCATTAAGTCCAGCCTTTGTCTTAATTAGAACTGTGTGAGGTAACAGTGAGACATGAACTTGAGTCTAAAGATACTGGGAAAAGGCATTAATGTGTGATTCTGTGTTGAATAAGAGGGAGAACAGGAGAGGCCTTGATAACAGAATTCCACGATAACACATAAATATGTGGCAATTAAAAGACAAAATAAAAGAGCAATTAATTTCATAAAAATGCTATTTGCCTTTAAAAGGCAGATCAACATGCTTTTAGTATAACTAAAAAAAAAAAAAAATTATGCCTGGCTTGTAATAGGATACCCCAAAAAGATTATTGAAAACCTCACTAGCTAGTTAATGCAATAGGAAAAGTGAGAAATTTATCAATGTATCAATTTATCAATGAGGGTGATATACCTGATATTCATGAATGAGATAAAAAAAGTTTTAAATGCATGGAGGAGATTAAAAAAATAATTTTAAAAGCATCAAAAACAATAATGCATAGCACTTCTATTTAAATTTTTCTGGACTCATAAAAACCCTGAAAAATCAGTCTATATAAAGGTTAAATTACCTAAAAGATGATTTTGTAATTCATATGGAAATGAACATAACTTCCTAAGCAGCAAATTCCATCAATTTGTAAAAAACATTTATTCTGCAAATATAACTGCATATATATGTGTGTGTATATATATATATATATATTTATTTATGTATGTATATAATACTTTTTAACTGAGAAAAACCTTTTAAGCACTGATATATCTGTATTTTGACTTCAGCAAGAAATAGTATTGTTTGCTGAGAAAAGAACAGGTTGGCGAGAAACGGGATTAGAAGCAGTGTGAGGGGAATGAATATTCTGTGTTAGCCATGCTACACTTACATCTACATCCTTGAACACAGAAAATGCTCAGTAGGCCAATGGAAAAAAGATAGAGCTCTGGGGAGTGGTCAGCACTGAAGATGGCTGTGTGGGACTTATCAATAGGTACCTGGAACTGAAAGCTTTGAGACTGGACAAGGTCTCCTCAGAGGTAGAGTAAGAGAATGGACATAAATGAGAAGATGGAGGCCAAGGAATCAGCCCAGCAGAAGAGTCAGCAAAGGAAACAGAATTAAGAATTAAGTAGGAGGGCTTCCCTGGTGGCGCAGTGGTTGGGAGTCCGCCTGCCAATGCAGGGGACACGGGTTCGTGCCCCGGTCTGGGAAGATCCCACATGCCGCAGAGTGGCTGGGCCCGTGAGCCATGGCCGCTGAGCCTGCGCGTCCGGAGCCTGTGCTCCGCAACGGGAGAGGCCACAACAGTGAGAGGCCCGCAAACCCAAAAAAATAAAAAGAATTAAGTAGGAAAGAGTAGTATCACAAACAAAACAAAACATAATATGGTTTTAAGAAAGGAGAAAGGTCCATCAACAGATGAATGGATAAAGAAGATTGGTACATATATACAGTGGAATATCACTCAGCCATCAAAAAAGAATGAAATAACGCCATTTGCAGCAACATGGATGGACCTAGAGATTATCATACTAAGTGAAGTGAGAAAGAGAAAGATGAATATCATATAACATAACTTATATGTTCAATAAAATATGACACAGATGAACTTATCTACAAAACAGAAACAGACTCAGAGACAGAAAACAGACTTGTGGTTGCCACGGGGGCGGTGGTGGAGTGATGGATTGGGAGGTTGAGATTAGCCAACTATTATACAGAGAAAAGATAAACAACAAGGTCTTATTGTATAGCACAGGGAACTATATTCAATAGTCCGGGATAAACCATAATGGAAAAGAATACAAAAGAGAATGTATATACATGTATAACTGAATCACTTTGCTTTACAGTAGAAATTAACAAAACATTGTAAATCAACTATACTTCAATAAAATAAATATTAAAAAAAGGAAGAAGAAAGGGTTAAATTTGTTAAATGCTGTTAAGATGTTATGGTAAGGACAAATAATAGAACACTGGATTTGGCAATATGTAGTGGTGACGACTTGACAGGAAGAGATTGCAGAGTTACGGGTATTGAAGCTAAATTGTAATATTATATAAAGAGAGAATGATGAGTGAGCAAATGCAGACAGTGGGCATACAAAACTCATTTGAATAATTTGCTTTGAAGAACAGAAGAAAAAAAAGGACAATAGCTGGAGAGTAATATAAGGCAAAGTGAGGATTACTTAAGAGTTAAGATACTAGAGTAGATTTCTGTGCTAACAAGAATGTTCCAAGTCCAAAGGGCACAAGTTATGACAGAAGAGAGAATGGGAGAATAAACACAGAAACAAAAACTGCTCATTAGAAAATATTCAGAGCCACATAAAGGTAAGTGATATTTTGTAAAGATAACTCTTAACAATTAGATTCCAATAATATAATCCTTGTAAGTAGCTAACTGATTTTTTTTTAAGCAACTTTAATTGAAATAGCATGGACTCAGACTATTAGGGCTCAGAAGCAAATTCTGCCAATTCAATAGCAGTGAATGCCCTGTAACTAGCATGTGAAAAGAAAATGATTATCATGGTCATGGTCAAGATAGACGGCACTCTAGCTAGTCTTGGCTAACAGTTTCATCAAAACCTTCGGGAGAATTTGTAACAAACTAGGCACTTTGCACTGTAGTTTGCATTATTTATATGCTACTTGTAAAGTGTATGTAATTAATCCCGAGTATATGTTCAGGGTGGGGGTCAGTATACATCCTTCTACTGCCTTTGTAAATGAACCACAATGAAAGAATTTTTAAGGAGAGAAATCAACTGGTAGTCATAATCGTTCTTTTTTTTTTTTTTTTTCTGGTCATTTGTTTGTTGTTCCTATTTTTCCTGGTTTCTGGAGTCCAGAGTACATTTGTCACCTTGTTAGAAGTTTCTCTTTGAGTGTGCAGAGTGTCTCAGTTAAAATAGGATCACAATGCAAGCATAGTCCAGTACTTTTTAAGAACATTTGGAACATACTCCTATTACAACTAGAAATGTGACAGAAAATGTGCCTGGACATTTGAACATTGGTACAGGAATCACTTCAGACACTCGCCCTTTCACTCACCAGTCCCTTTTGGTTTACAACTAAACTTCTCATTGCCTCATCCTTCACCACATAGTAACATGAATCCAGACATCTTTCTCCTGGCTAACAGGTACTTCCTTAGGACATTAAAAGGGGCTAATCTTGATGTGAACAATGTGAGGAAAAAAAAAAGAAGCAGCACAATAAATGAACAAATTTTATTTCATTTTCCTTCATTGGATCTTGCTTTTCTACCCTTTTTTTTTTGACATTTTGGGAAGATACCATGACTTTTCAAGTAACCTTCAAATATTAATAGGCATTATTTTTCAAGTGTTAAATATTCATGTCCAGCTTAATAAAAACTCAAGCCTTATTGATAACACCAAATGTCAGCAAAGATGTGATGCAACAGGAACCCTCATTCATTGCTGGTGAGAATCTCATTGCTGGTGAGAATGCAAAATGGTACAGCCACTTTGTAAAACACTTTGACAGTTTCTTATAAAACAAAACATGCTCTCACCATATAATACAGCAATCATCTTTCTTGGTATTTGCCCAAATGAACTGACATCATATGTCCACACAAAAACCCAAATCCACATGTTTATAGCAGTCTTATTCATAATTGCCAAGGCTTGAAAGCAGCCAGGATGTTCTCTGGTAAATGAATGGATGAATAAACTCTGGTACATCCAGACAATGAAATATTATTCAGCAGTAAGAAGAAATGAGCTATAAAGTCATTAAAAGCCATGGAAGAGCATGTTATATAGTTGAAATCATACAGTATGTAGAACTTTCAGACTGGTTTCTTTCACTTAGTGATATATATCTAACATTCTGAGAAAGGCAAAACTATGAAGACAGTAAAAGGATCAGACCAGGGTTTAATGGGGAGGGTGGGATGAATTTATAGAACACAAAGGATTATTAGGGCAGTGAAATGTCTACTACAATGGTGGATACACGTCATTATATCAATTCATTTGTCCATACCCATAGAGTATGTAACACCAAGAGTGAACCCTAATGTAAACTATGGACTTTGTGCAATTACGATGTGTCAACGTAGGTTCATCAACTATAATAAACATGGTGGGAGATGCTGATAAAAGGGGAAGTCATGCATGTGTGGGGACAGGGGTATACAGGAACTCTCTGTATTTTCCACTCAATTTTGCTATGAACCAAAAACTGCTCTAAAAATAGTCTATTTAAATATGTACATACACACACTAGAAAATTTAAAGGTATACTGTCCTGGGTATATGAAAAACATCTTTGATTAAACTGTTGAGATAATTGTAAATTCAGCTGCCTAAGAAATAATTCAGAAAGATCCCATGTACCCTCTACCCAGTTTCCCCCAAGTAACATATGGCAGAATGAAGACATGGATATTGCTATAATGTAATAAATACACAACATTTCTATCACCACAAGCCTCCCTCAGATTGTTAAACATTAGGAATTCTGCTCTTCGATTTGATGGAAGTTCTTCCCATACTCTTTTTAAGTATGCCAGCTGACCTTTTAGAGCTACTCCCACTCCCACTGCCTCTTTAGCCCCTGGCAAGGACTAATCTGTTCTTTATTTCTATGTATTTTTTTTAATTCCAAGAATGTTACATAAATGGAATTGTAAGTATGTAGCCTTTTGAGATGAATTTTTTTCTCTCTTGTCCTTGAGACCTATCCACATTGTTGTGTGTATGAATCATCTGTTTCTTCTTATTGCTGAGCAGTATTCCATGGTATGGATGTACCATTGTTTGTTCAGTTACTCTCCTGCAGAAGGACATCTAGGTTGTTTCCAGCTTGGGGCTATGAAGAATAAGGCTGCTATAAGTACTTTTTAAAAATCAAGACTTTGGACTTGACTGGTGGAGCAGTGGTTGAGAATCCGCCTGCCAATGCGGGGGACACAGGTTCGAGCCCTGGTCCAGGAAGATCCCACATGCCACAGAGCAACTAAGCTCATGCACCACAAGTACCGAGCCTGCACTCTAGAGCCCACAAGCCACAACTACTGAGCCTGCGTGCCACAACTACTGAAGCCCACGTGCCTAGAGCTGTGCTCCACAACAAGAGAAGCCGCCACAATGAGAAGCCCCTGCTCACCGCAACTAGAGAAAGCCTGCACACAGCAACGAAGACCCAATGCAGCCAAAAATAAATAAATAAATAAATTTATGGGAAAAAAAATCAAGACTTTATCCAACCTACATATTTGTGTCTTACAACTCAGGCCTGACACAGGCCAGGAAACCTACAGTGGGTGGGGTACCATGTCAATTTGTACTCACTTTTCAGCTTTACTTCGTCTCCCATTTAGTAGCATGGCTCCTGGGTGGGAGCAATTGGAGACGGTTGATAGAGGGTTTAGGACATATTCTTCTTCCAGGTCGCATATTCCTATAATCTGGTTTAGTATATTTTGTGTGGCAGATGCTGGCAGTGGGGGAACTCTTGTAGATTCTTCAGAAAGTTCCCCAACAGGGAGCTTGTCTTCAGATAGCACACTCCAACACAGATCACCTCTGTGAGATCCATGCTCCTAGGGCATGCTGCCTCATAAATAGCACCCTTTCAAGCTGATTCAAGCCCAGGTAAATTATCTATTATCTATTGCTATGGAATAGAGGAAAAAGTAGCTTCTCCTTCGGGAAATTGGATATAAAGTTATCCACATGTTAAAGCTCTCTCTTTCCCCTGTTAACATTAACATGCCTGGTTTTCCTTCTTCATCATATAAAATAAAGTTATCTCTCTCTTTCCCCATTAACATTAACATGCCTGATTTTCCTTCTTCATCATATAAAATAAAGTTATAGACAGATGCAATTTTCCAGAATTAGTACCTTGTTCAGGAGAGAGAGATTAGACATTTGCTATCTTATGTACTGAATTATATACAGCTTATTCAATGTTTTTAAAAATGTTTCTCACTGACTTCCCTCTTATATAACTAACAAAGTCATATCTAAAGTAATTGTAAAAATGAATAAAGTAATTGTATATATTTTGTCATGCTTTGTAACAAAAGAAAAAAAATTATAAATGAATTTGTTATGAAAATGACTCAGTTTCCATGTACAAAAAGATGAAATGGACACAGCTAAGATTTACAAATTTATTTATATATTTAGATGGTCAAAGAATATAGGTGTGTATGCACAAAGAACTGCATTCAGTATTTTTAATTTTTGAATTATTTTGTGATAATAGAGAGCTCATTTAAAAAATATAAAGTACTAAGCTACTGCCTGTACTTACTACCTTAAAACTTTAGCTATTTTGAATCTTTTTTTTTTAGACACAAGAGAGAGAAGATATGGGGATATAAGTATACGTAAAGCTGATTCACTTTGTTATAAAGCAGAAACTAACACACCATTGTAAAGCAATTATACTCCAATAAAGATGTTTAAAAAAATTTTTTTTTAGCTATTTTGGTCAAACTAGTGGGATTCACAGTAACCTGAAATATTATTATATGAGACACAAAAAATTACAGAAAGGTACTGAAATCTCAAGAGATGAGACAGCAAGTATCTTCCTAAGGACAGAGATTTTCTGAATGGAATGAGATATCAAATACAGTGCAAAACCTTCCTTTCTGAGTTAGGGCTATACCTCAAATAATTTTTGTGTGTGTGTGTGAGCAAGTAAATAGAATTTGACCATTGCCTCCAATCACACATACTAAGCTGTTTAAAAATTATGAGAAATAAATTTTTCAGCCTATTAAAAGTTATTTCAGAAAATAATGTCTTTATTTTTGTAAACGTAGATACATTTTTTTCAAATCACGAATAACCTCAAACTTAAGATAGAGTGATAGTTTCCTGCAGTGTCATGCTGTAATGTGATGCTTGTCAAATCACCTATGTTGAAAGTCATACAGAGAAAGAGGTAGTTCGGCTATAATTTTATTGTTATGTTTACTAGATTTGTTCATCTGTTGAAAAATCAACTCTTTCTCTCTATTGTGTTTATTCTTTTCTTGTAAAAATCTTATCTTATACTGACAGAGATGTTCCTTACATTTTTCATTTGATTTGAAAACTTCTTCATCTTGTCTCTTTCATTTAATGGCTCAGTGCTTGAAAACAGCATAAGACGAAAATCTTGAACTAAGTGCAGATGTTGCACAAATACTGTCCAAGACTGTTTCACCATAACAGGCAAAAATATTGATTAAACATAACACTGGCAATTACAGTCCTGAAAGAATATGACTTTTATATTTAGCAATTCAATAAATCTATTTACCACTTCAATCATTAAACAAATTTGTATTTCCAGAAATATTTCAGGAAAACACAGTAGAGTCTTTTTGTATTCATAACTACATCTCACAAAATTTTTAAAACAGCAATATAAATCAATATATAGCTTTTAAAAGCCCTAACTAGGAATACACAAATACACACACACACACACACACACACACACACTCACTCACTCACTCACTCACTCACTCCAAATTTGCGACATTTTCAGTGACAGGTAGAAATTTCTGTACCGGTTTAAATAATAAATCCAACAATGGATGAGTTCTCTAAAACCACACATATGTTATCATAAACAAATATTATGCAGTCACATAGTCTGCCTAAGTTGTAAATTAATAATGAAAGCAAAATTAATTTAGCTAGGTAATAGAATCCCCAAGCAAAGAACGAAGACTCAAGATTAGAACAAAGAAAGAACTTAAAGGAAAAGAGGGTCATTACATAAGGATAAAAAGTCAAATTATCATTAAGATGGTGCTGGGGTCCAGCGTAGGCCACCCCCAAAATGTATCTCCATGGCATATTGATTATTTTGAATTAAAGTTACTAAGAAATGGCCAGTGCAAGAGGGACAGTCTGACTCTTTCTGTCTCCCTGAGAGCAGGAAATAAAACTCTCATGTGAAAGGTGCACTCCCTACATCTGAAGGGAGATGGACACCATTATCTTATCACTAGAGACTGAGAATTCAGGGCTTAGAAGCCTATATAAAGAAGTTACAAGGTCTGTTTAATTCACAACCCCAGTCCAAACTCTCTTTAGATTCTTCACTGAGTACCCGTGAAACCTGAGTTTCTTTATCCTGTCAACTCACAAATGTATTCTTTCTTTGTCTAAAATGTATAAAAGCTGCCTTCTTTGGCCACTTCTTTGGTCCCATTTCTATGAGACTGAACTGAGCAGGACCCTGTGGGGATCCACAGAAACCTTTCTGTCCCCCTGTTCCTTGTAGGCAAGACTCCAGCCTCCAGGACCTTCTCTGAGTTCCAAAGGGCAGATTTGAACAGTTGCTAATCAAGGGAGGAGCAGCCAATAAACCACCTGAGGCGAGATTAAAGGGACCAGAGAAGCTCATTAAGATTAGGAGGCCGACCACCTGAGACCCAGCACACACCCTCATCTTGCCAGCAGCACTGCCCTTGAACTACTGCTATAAAACTCATCAAATCTTCCAGGGTTGGGACACACAGTCTTGAGGGCATTAGTCCACTGTGTCCCCCTTTGCCTGGCAAAGCAATAAACCTATTCTTTTCTACTTCACCCAAAACTCTGTCTCCAAGATTCGATTCAGCACCGGTGTACAGAGAGGCTGAGCTTTTGGCATCAAGATCTCCAGGCACATGAATTAAAATTTGTTTCTTTTTCTCCTGTTAATCTGTCTTGTGTCAATTTTCTTATTAGTCCAGACACAAGAACTCAAGAAGGGTAGAGGGGGAAATTTCCCCCTCCCCAACAATAGAAACACTAGAAATGTGTGCGCACTTACTAATAAAACCTTAAAATATGTGTAACACAACAAATGACAGAAAATTAGGTGAAAAAGATAAAGCCACAATCGTGGCAAGACATTTTAACATGTTTTTCAATAAATAATAGATTAAAAAATAATAAGTAAATATATAGATGTAAGCAATACAATCAGTAAGCTTTGTGTGAGGGTCATGCTTAGAAGACTGCATCAAAAGTATCAAGGTACAGGACTTCCCTGGAGGTCCACTGGTTAAGACTCTGCACTTCCCCTGCAGGAGGCCTGGGTTCGATCCCTGGTCGGGGAACTAAGATCCTGCATGCTGCACCGCGTGGCGCTCCAAGAAAGTATCTAGGTACAAATGCTTTTCAAGCACATTTAGAAAGTTTATTTTAACATGAACTCTACAATTAGACATATCATTTAATAAAATATATTTACTACCTGATAAAAATATAGCAAACAGGACTCTTAACGGTAAGTATTCTGTATAAGAAAAACAATAAAATTACTGCAGCTCTTAGCTAGCATAATAGGACAAGTTATAAAAAAAATTAAGTATTGAGAAAAATATATAGTTATTCACGCTTGATAATTTTCTATGGTCTACATAAAACCTGTAAATAAATAATTAAAATATATGGGCTTTGTGAAGCTGCTAATTGTAAAATCAATATGTAGAAATAAACTATTTCTATATATCAACCAGAGATTTCAAAATTAGAATTTTAAAAAGATAACATTTATAGTTCATCAAAAAAATATAAAGCACCTTGACTAAATCCAACAAAAATGCTAAAATCTTGAAAAGAGAAAAATAATAGTTTTTAAGGATATTAATGAAGAAAACATAAAAGAAGAAATGTGCAGTGTTCATGGTCCAGAAGACTAAAAATTATAAGTATGTAAATTCCCTAAATTGATCAAAAATCTACACGACCCCATTCAAATTTCCACCAGCTATTTATTCTCCTTTTTTTACTTGTTTGTTTTTGTGTTTGGAAACTTGACACAGCTATCATAAACTGCATATAAAAGTACAAAAGTTCAAGAACAGACCTGACACACTTGAAGACCAAGAAGGGTGAACTGCCATCTCGTGTAAAAAGACATAGTCAAAGTAAGAGAATTTAATGTTGTGTGAAATTGCCAACAAGATAACTAGAACAAGGGAACTGAATGGAGAGCCCCCAGGTAGCCATGAATATATCAACATTAAGATAAAAGAGAACTCTTACAGGCCACTCTTGAAAGAGGAGAGGATAGTATGACAACTGGTTTTGTATTTTAAAAATATTTACCCTTTTGGTTATTTTTCCATTTATAGCCTCATAACAGTTCTCTCCCCTTCGCTACCCTTTTTGTTTCCTGGGGAAGCTGACTTTATCGACTGTATGGCATGGGCTTCCTTTCCCTCTGGCTTCTGGCTGAGTTTAACCAATAGCAGGGAAAAAGTAATAGGAGAGAAAGACAGACGTAGTTTTTTCCTCTGCAGCCTTACTGCCTCAGCTGCGGCAGTCTCTCCACGACCACAGACCCTTCTGGGTGGCTCCTTCCCATTTACTCCAGTGACTACCAGACTCCTTCAAACTTGGGGTGGCAAGGACTGCACCAAAGGCTGAAATTTGCATGCCTAAGCATTCCTTGTTTCATTAATTCCATTAGCACCTCTGTAACAAGGCTCTTAAATAATCTCTTCGCCAAATCCAAGTTGACTCCACCTTTTGTCCCTGGCTGCTTCCCTGATTAATATAGAACTATAATGTGCAGTCTCACTCCATTTTTTTTTTTTGGTAGTACGCGGGCCTCTCACTGCTGTGGCCTCTCCCGTTGCGGAGCACAGGCTCCAGGCGTGCAGGCCCAGCGGCCATGGCTCACGGGCCCAGCCACTCCGTGGCATGTGGGATCTTCCCGGACCGGGGCACGAACCTGTGTCCCCTGCATCGGCAGGCGGACTCTCAACCACTGTGCCACCAGGGAAGCCCTCACTCCATTTTTGATATTTGACTGCTGACAGCTTTCAAGCCTCACTTTTCCCTCTTCTCCCTGAGCGCCACATCTGGGAAAACTGGTAAGAAGGATGCTCCCTCCTTTTGTGCTGGCAGGAACTCAACCCATGTGAGCCCAGCCCCATCCTCTAACCACAATAAAACCCCCAAGCCAGTCTCCTTTCCCTCCTTTCTCAAGGCATTTCAGACTTGCTTGAGAGATACACCATGCTCCACAGACAAACCTCAATATTGTGAGTAATAAACACTTCATACCCTCTTAGCATGTATGTGGCATCATCTATTGCAACATCTAAGCCAAATTTTTAGTAAGATTCATCCTGACTCTGCAGGGTAGTCCCAACAGTTGGTGGATAAGCAGGATGACTGGGCAATGGTCACTACCACCCACCTGGGGTCTTTATTTTCTTGCTCTGACTTGCTAACTGGCTCTGATGCCTGAACGCAAGCATGCACTTGGGAGTTATAGCCTGCTGACCAGCTTGACCTTCCAGCTGTGCCCCTTGTGTTGCATTGGTGAGTTCCTCCTCAACCTCTGCTATAGAGTTAGCTGACCTAAGTCAGAAATTTCTATGTTTGGCATTTAGGGACAGGAATATGAGACCAGAGCCCTCCTTAAAGTGGCCCTGGGTCGTGTGTCTTAGCCCAGACCAATCTCTTTGTCTTAAAAATAACTATATCCTGTGATGCCATGGGTGTGTGTCTCAAACAAGCATTGACTCTGATCTATGTCACACTGAGAGGAAAGACTCCCTGTGGGAGACACAGATCCATCAAGTGGTCACTTATGAAAGAGAAGTCAAAAAAGAGGGAGGAGGGGGAGAGGGAGAAGAGGCTAATATAGCAGTCATTATGTAACGTGCTGAGATCCACACTCCTAGGAGATTGCTCACCAGGATCCGTAAATATTGCTGCTGCTGCTGCAATGCCTCTGTTGCAACAAAGATCCTGATTTTCCCTGTTACAGGAAAACCATCCAGAGCACCCCTGCGTGACGACGGAGGGGGTGATCTAAACTAGAGCTTGCAGTCATGAAATTCTATAAAGTAACCATTTCCACTGTTAAAAAATACAAAACTGAAGTAAATTTGAAGATCTAATTGACTTTATTCAAAGACCTATAAATCAGGCAGCATCCCATCAGGCAACTGGAAGGACACAGAGTGGTACAGACTGGGAAGTTCTTATAGGCAGGAGGGTGGAGCAAGAAGGTATTAGCAAAAAAGAGAAAGAAAGAAAGGATTGTTTCAGGTCCAGCCTCTTCTTTGGGGGTAAGGGATCTGCAGGGGACTCTATCATGCAGATCCCTCACTACTGTTCATTGGAAATTTCAGATTGACTGTATTAAAAGTCACATTTCTAGGAGGGGTTGAAACCAATTAAGTCTTGGATAGCTGTAGTGGGGGGCAAATGACTCCACTTCTTTAACATCATGAAGGAAATTTATAAATAAAAGCATGATAGGGTTTCCTCCACCCTGAAATATACCCAGTGAACTAAATAAACAAAAATAAAAAAGAAGGAAGGAAGGAAAGGGAAGTAGGAAAGAAAGAAAGGAAGATAGAATGGAAGGAAGGAAGAGAGGGAGGGAGGGAGGGAGGGGGTGGGGGAGGAGGAGAAATACAGAATGAATCTTGGATACAGGAGGAAAAAACAAAAGAAAAAAGCAAGCGATGAAACAGAGGTCCACAATATGATCCAATTGGAAATCTAGATAATTACAAGAATTTATAAAACAAAACAATAAATGGTTTTGTGCCTCTACAACATAGGTTGATTTAACATCTACATCTGCTGAAGTTCATCAACTGGCAAACCTCATGGACTTAATCAGTACTGGAGATGGAGTTAGTTATACATGGGGACCCCACTAAATGTTAACAAGGTATTGCCTATAATCTTAGGGGACTTACAATACATAAAATAGAAGACAAGTATGCCTCATCTGAACTAAGGCCTTGCCTAAATTCCCCATGGTAATACCACCCATTGCCCTTACATATCCCGTCGTGAGTAAGAACACTCTGATGCAGTCAGTAATAAAGTAAAATTAAATTAAGTTTTTGGCACTTCCAAACTGGCATGACAAAAATGGAACACAAGGACCATTCCTTAAATGTAAATAGTGAATATGGCCTAACAGGGCTTTCAAGATTGAAACAGAGATTTCAAGGTTCAAATCTTAACACACCAGGCCTAGATTGAAAAGGAGTGATTATCGCTCCACTACTTCTCCACTTAACAATACAATTTGGTCTTTCTACACTTGGAAATAATTAGTGGTGTGCCTCCCTCGTGGTGGATTACTGAAATCTTAATATTGTCCTTCTATCTATCAAGGTCTCATATACAATATTATTGAAATTATTGAATTACCCAATCAGCAACTAGTAAATATTTTTCTATTAGAAATTTGGCTTACATGTTTTATTGCATGTCCATTTTGACAGCCTCTCAGCCTCAGATTCTTTGACCTCCAAAGGGGCACAACATCCCTTTACCCATGAGGTACCTCAATAGCCTTTGCACTGCATACAAGCTTTACAAGCAGGATCTTAAGTGCATTCAGTTTTCTCCAGAAGCACAGGCATTGCATTACATTAATGACACCCTCCTCCAAGGACATTCATTTGGCACACTGATTCAGGACAAACACATACAAAGGAGCTCTACAAAGGGGATGGGCAATTGTCCCACATATAACGCAATGCTCTCCACCTCGGTTAAATTTCTGAAACTTATTTGGTAAAGTGAGAGCTGCTCCATGCTGACAGTGTCAATAAATAGCTACTGATCAACTCAGCACCCATGATATTAAAACAAGCCCCCAAATTTTAGGTCTTTCTGGCTTCTGGAGGCAATATGGTTTGCACTTACACTGTTATTTGCAAATTGGCCCACCTTGAATGGGGCCCCCTCCAACAAATGGCTCTAGAATTTATCCAAATTGCAATGTGACAAACCATACCACTAGTACCCTTCAGAGACTCCTTCACTCCAGAGGCATAACAACTTGATGTCATGTCTCTTGGAGACTCTGGACATCCACATCATAGTCACAAGCTGCCCATGAACTTCTTATGCAAGAAACTTCCCTCATTAGCCCCACATTACACCCCAGTAGAATGGCAATTGTTGGCCACATAATGAGCTCTCATAGAATAAGAGGAGCTCACAGGCTCAGAGACCATAATCCCTCCATACCCAGCTACCCATTGTGCTTTGGATCATGGAAGCAATACCCTACAAGTTCAGCATGGCTACTGAACCCTCCTTGCTATAGGTGCAGCCAATTCTGAGCCCTGTGGTATATCCCAAATGCAGGAGGAGGTGGCCTCCCCTATCTTCAGTCCCCTATCAGGTTCTGGCGGAGATCATCCCTCTCCTAGACCATTTTGCTTCTTGGGAACTGCTGGGGATCAACCGAGTGTTCTACATTGGGAGTCCCTATATTTATGGATGCAATCGCCACCATACACATGATGGAGCTTTGCTGGATGGCTGCTGATTTTCATCCCTGAAAACAAAGAGGCCCCCAATAAGAACCGGCATCCAAGTCTCAGCACAACCGGCCAAACTTCAGGCAGAAATCTTCGTACGAGATGCCCTTGACAACAAGCTGCACATTTTTACACTCTTGGACCACTGCCTAAGAGTTTCCGTCTTTGGAGTGGAGAAGTCTGGGAATCCCTTGCCTCACACATACTCAAGAGATAAATCAAGGTAACGCATCGCTACATATACTGAGAACATAAACCAAGGTCTCACCGGAACCCTCCCTGTATGGTTCTCAACATTACTGACAGTGATCAAGTCACTCATTTTACGTCTCAGAATGTGCAATGCTGGGCTTTTGAATTAGGCATACAATGCAATGTCCATCTTCCTTACTAGCCTCAGGCTGAAGTCTCACAGAGCAACATACTTGCTTATTTAAATATGCTTGAGTTCAATTAAATAAAACATGGCATATTTCAGCCATCAGTCTAACATCAGGAGAAAATTTTCATGAGGAATTTGACTCCATTTCTTGGTATCTGACCACTGACATCTTTTAACCTCACCCTCTTCCTCTTACCCTTTGTTTCTCAGATTTCCTTGAAAGACTGAATGTGTGATTGAGTTGCAGCCGATGGAACTAGAGTGAATTAATATGTACCACTTCCACTGCTGGCCCTTAAAAACATGCCATATTTGATTCTCCATGATCTTTCTTTTGCCTTGCTTTGATGCAAATGAATATGTTGACATTGAAAGAAAATTTTTGAAGAGAGTAGAGCCATAAAATGGAAACAATCTGGAATTCATGTATAATTGCTTAGAGGAGAGTCATCATCAGCCAGAAACAGTTGGAATTCGTAAGAAATTAATGTCTATAGTTTTGATCCATTAAATATTTTAGAGTTTGCTTGTTAGAGCAGCTACCATCATCTTAAAAATGCACTGCAAAATTCCGTTCATATGAAGTTTAAAAACAAGTAAATCTAAGTGATACACTGCTTTTTCAATAAAGATGCAGGAAATAAACTATGAAGAAGGCATGATTAACACAAATATCAGGAACGTTGTTACCTATGTTAGGGAGGAAGCAGGATACGATTACGTAGATACACTGAGGCTGTTCATTTCATTTGTAGTTAAACTTCACGTACTTTATAGCTACAGTTGACCCTTGAACAACATGGGTTTTAACTGTGTGAGTTTACTTGTATGTGGGTTCTTTCAATCGTATATACTACAGTACAACTTGATCTGTGGTTGGTTGAATCCAGAGAGGAAGTGTGTATATACAGAGGACTGACTATAAGTTAAATGTGGATTTTCGACTGTGCAGAGGGTCTATGCCCCTAACCCCAGCCTTGTTCAAGGGTCAACTGTACCCTTTTATAGATATGGTATAGTTCACAGTATGCATTTTTAATGAATTGGCATTAGCTCTGATATATAATATATAAGCAGAGAATGAAGGAAAATATTTGGAAAATTAAAGCATACGGTATTAGAAATTTGATATTCAGAAAATAATGTAAGGGTAAAAGCACTGTAGTATAGTGGAAAGAATAGTTCTGAAGGCATACTATCTCACACCTGGAGATACTGCTACAGTTCACATACTGGTTGACACAAAAGGCTGACAGTGCTAAGTGGGGCCTAAAGTGGTGCAGGATTCCTCAGCAGGTAGAGGCTTTGGTACTTGGGCCATAAGACGTAAGATATCCTATCATATCAGGTAACTGTGATAAAAGAAGATGCTATGCACGGTTATGGCAATGCCAAATGGGAGAGTCACAATATGGAGGCTTAGGACCCTTGACCATGCTATTTTCAGTGGAGAATTATACGCTTTTTAAAAGAACAGCTCCTAGCGTGCTATTGGAGCCTGACAGAGATGAAACACCTGAAGATAAAACCTTTATAAACCATGTGGTCAAAATTATTCATCATGAGATGGGTTCTGCAAAAATCACCAAGTCATACAACTATGCAAGTCCAAAAAAAAAATCATAAGATGGAAGGGAATGACACATCTAGGACTGGGCATGAGTTACAATCAGAGGGCAAAAATAAACTGCATGAATAGGTGGGCTAGATACCCATGTCATCCATCAGAGAAGACGCACCTAAACATCCCAGTAAAGAAATGGTGTGGCTATCACGTTACTGGCACAAAGTGCAGCTTACACATAGACCCTCATTCTTCAACAATAACTAGCTACTTCCACTGAGAAATGTCAAACTTGCCAACAACAAAGACCAACACTGAGTCCTCAATATGGAACCATCCTTAAGGAAACCACCCAGCCACTTGATGACAAAGTAGGTTTCATTGGACTCCTTGTACCACTGAAGGGGCAGAAATTCATCTTACCTTCACTGACACATATTTTTGGTTTGGGTTTGCTTTTTGTGCCCATAGATCTGAAGTTAGCATCACTATCCCAGGGCTAAAGTGCAGGATACACTGGCATGGAATTATGCATGATACTGCATTGGCTTCAAGAAATCACTTTATAGCAAAGGAGGTAAAAGTAGTAGATGCATGACCATGGACTTCGCCAGTCTAATCTCACAGAGTATCACTTAAAAGCTGCTGGCCTCATAGAAGAGATAGCCTATAGAAGAAACAGCTGAAGTGCCATCTTGGACAGGGTACTTTTAGTGAATCGATCATCATCAACCAGGATGCAATACACACTCTATAGCAATCACTGTGATATGGTCTGCAAACACTAGACTACATGGAGCTTAGAATTTAACAGCAGACATAAGAGCGCCCTAACTTATTACAAATCCCAGTGATCAACTTGCAGGATTTGTACTTCCCATATCTGCAACTTTGAGCTCTGTAAATGTAGAGGTCTTGGCTTGCAGAGGGTAAAATATTTGAATCTTACTATCAACAGGATACAGAGATGCTGCCATATAATGAGGGCAGGGAAGACCTGAGGAAGGTGTGGTGACCAGGGTGTAGCTGTGTGGGTCCAATCAAGAGACAGAAGCTAGACAGTAGGTTAAACAGGTTGTTTAATATGTATCATGATTAACTACGATGAAAAAGTAACTACGAAACTTAAGGACACTTTAGATGGTATCCTTGGACTTGAGAAATAACAGATTTGAAAGGATTTCTGACCTCATTGGAGAAGGTATGGTTCAATCCATCAGATAGCAGAATTATATCTGGTTTAGCTAGTTTAGAGCTGGTCTGAAGTTGTTGTATAAGCAACAGACTATTCACCACAGGTGCAGGTAGAGGAGCAGGAGATTAACAAGTCATGGGACAGATATTCAATGTCACTCCAAGCACTGGTGGGACAGGAGGCCTTCAAAGCATGCAGCATGCAGGCCCCATGCGGGCTTGCAGAGGGTGTCTGGGTGTCGGCCTAGGCAGGCGGTCTTCAGAGCTTGTAAACTATGCAGGGACTTTGCTTTCTGTGTCAAGAGTGCTGCAGAGAGTTTATCACCAGGCCAAGGTTGCAAAGGGACAATATTCCAGGCTCTTAACCAGAGGCATATTCATACCACTCACCCCCAGCGAGTCCGGGACACAGCAGCGGAGCCTCTTCCTCCTGCAATCCCCTCCAATGCACTCTCCTAAGAAAGCTTAACATCACACTCCCTTTAAAGCAGAAATGCTTAAAAGAATTCCTTTGTGACTCACCAGGCATACAGTGAAGAGTGTATTGAAGCTGAGAGGCAACATACTGATAACTGACACACCAGATTTTGGACTCTTTACAGATGAGGGTCTGAGTTATCCCACCAGTATGCCACCAGATTAAGCAGACATACCACACTGTCCAACAGTGAGGGGCGTCTAGAATACACAGTGGTCCCTCTTAATCCATGAGGGACTCGTTCCAAGACTCCCAGAGGATGCCTGAAACCATGGATAGGACCAAACCCTATATATACTGTGTTTTTCCTATACATACATACATACGTATGATAAAGTGTAATTTGTAAATTGGGCACAGTAAGAGGCTAACAATAACTAATACTAAAATAGAGCAATTACAAAAATATACTGTAATAAAAGTTACATGGATATAGTCTCTCTCTCCCCTCTCTTGACTCTCTCTCCTCTCTCTCGAAATGTCTTACTATACAAATTTAATGCCTTTTCCATCTTGATTAGTCACTTTTTAAGCACTGTGGATGCAACTTTTGCAGTTGGAGCTGCAAGAGCAAAACTAGCATCTTTTTCTTTCTCCACAATTTCACAGATAGAAGACGCATTTTACCAAAGATCTTAGCAATGTCAACATATGATTTTTTTCTTTCCTTTTAGTCAGGAACTCTCATCTTTTCACTTAATGAAAGCACTTTACAGCTTCTATTCGGCATATCCAAATTGCCAGCATCACTACTCTTGTGCTTTGGGGCCATTACTAAGTAATAATAAGGGTTATTTGAACATAATAACCCACTGTGATACCCTGACAGTCAATCTGAAAACAAAACGGCTACTAAGTGACTAACGGGAAGGATACTTTGGACAAAGGAGTGACTCACATCCCAGGTGGGACAAAGTGGAACAACACAAGAATCATCAGTGTTTAACTCTGGAATTTTCCATTTAATATTTTTGGACCTCAGTTGACTTCAGGTAACTGAAACCATGGAAAGAGAAACAGTGGGTAAGCAGGAACTACCGTACATATTGTGAAGGATAAAAATGGTGAATATCAGGTGGGGTCATGAGAACAGCTGCAATTTTAGGAGGTGACTATATTTTGTACCATTAACCATAAGACCCTCCCACCAGGAGAACAGGTGCCGCAGAATCCTGAAAGAGCTGTTCTCGAAAATGTTATGAGTCAAATGGGACCAAATAACCCAAAGGGTAGATTGTAGTAGATGCTATGGTGCTTAGCAAAATCCGTCCCTTCTTCCTCACTCTCCGGCTCCTGAGAATGGGACTGGCATCTCATAGCTGAGACTGCCCTCCAGTGAAGAGAATCACCTCACACAGTGTCATGTCCCATTCTCAGGAGCACCTCCCATCCAGTGACTGTTGATGAGAAGTTTCAAGTCCAGCCCACTTTGTCAAATTTGGGTCAACACTGTTGGTCTATCTGGCTCCAAATTTTCCCACTGGATTGGCTGAGGCCCTTGTCGTGACTGCACTGCAACCTAACATCTCCCTTGGCCCAGTCTTGATTCTTTCTACACAAGTATGTGTCCACAACACCAGTCCTGCACAGTAACGCCTACCTCAGAGTCTGCTTTACAGGAAATCAACCTAGGGTAGTTGTCAAGCCTCTGGAAAGTATACTTGGCCACAGAATTCTAAAACCAATTAATATCAATATCCCAAATAGCAACTGATGAACTAAAAATTGTTAAACAATGATGCTTTCTCCCAGATGTTATTAAAAAAAGAAAACACTGTAGAAACTCCTTAAAAGTTTTTATATTACTTATTACTAATATCAAGTACTATAAACTTGAGGGTAAAAAGTCTATTTCAAGGAGATACTTCAAGTGGACAGGCGGTTCAGCATTGGAAAAACAAAAGCTTAACTTCCAGATTCCCTCCTACCTGAAAAAAATCTCCTGGTACTGAGTTACTATTACCTCTCTGTTACCTCCTGAGTACTAGTAAAGGCCCTACTAACCATTTGTGCCTAGGTGGTTGCTTTTTATTTGTTACATGCTCCCTACATGTAGGCTGCTTATGAAAGACTTTTGAAAATAGTTTCATTTAATTGAAATATATTTTAGGTAGCAAGGTGGTCATGACTTTTTCATACATGATCCACCACAGAGCGCGTGTTTTAGAAAGCATTTTGCTTTTTTTTTAAGTTCTCAGAACAGCCCACAAGACATCATTTTAAAATTTAAAATTTTCATGTCTTCAATTCACACTACTTCTGTAGAACTAAACTATCGCAAAATACATCTGAGAAATTCACTTCCTTAAAAGTCACCAGAAAGTATTGCAACCAAAAAGTAAGTAAACATTGCATGATGAAATAAGACAATATGCTGAGAAGTATTACTGTGAAGTAAAACTGCATGGCTTTATTTTCCTACCAGCGCCAAACAAGGGAGTACCTTAGCTTTCTTCTCAGCTCTCCCAGATGAGGGGCAGGAGGAAAAGGAGGAGTATCTGGGCTTAAAAACTACCAGCAGTCGGGCTTCCCTGGTGGCACAGTGGTTGAGAGTCCGCCTGCCGATGCAGGGGACACGGGTTCGTGCCCCGGTCTGGGAAGATCCTACATGCCGCGGGGCGGCTGGGCCCGTGATCTATGGCCGCTGAGCCTGCGCATCCGGAGCCTGTGCTCCACAACAAGAGAGGCCACAGCAGTGAGAGGCCCGCGTACCGCAAAAAAAAAAAAAAACAAAAAAAAACAAAACAAAAAACATCAAAAAAGGAGTCATACACTTACTATTCCTCTCTACCAGATAAAAACCTTTATCTATCTTGCTTGAGCCTTTTGCCCCTCTCTACCACATTTACCAGCATAGAGTACTTTTTTTGTTTTTTTACATTTTCAAATTATAATAAAACCAACCATTCCAACAATATCATACTTTCCTTAAACGTTGACTTTTCCTCAAATCAATTTCATTCTATTATAATGGAAAAACATCCTGTGCTATGCTTTTCTTAGTAGCAGCTTTACTAATTCAAAAATATGCACTTAACATTCAACTTCTGAGAAAAATCCTGTAGGGCAATGCATGCATAGATTTTCCTAGGAAAATAACATTCTGATGAAAAAAAAAATTAAGGTTAAAAAAATGAAATTTGAAGCAGTTCCTCAGAATCTAATAGTTCAAAATAAATAACCTAAAGATTTATCTGACTTCAACACATTCATGCAAGAGGATGTTAGGGAATATCAGATTCAAAGAAGGTATATTTTTGGTATTGACAGAGGACGATGAGCTTACCTTCAAGACTTTAATTCTTTTCTGTGAATCTACACAGATAGGCCCAACCCAATTTACAGTTCGATGCACAGAGCATGCAATTACTTTCTGAGCACCAAACTCCAAATAACTTGTGAATTTCATACCTGTCAGCACCCTTACTTGGTACTTTATGAGATACACTAGGATTTTACATCAGAAAAGTGATTCACCTAAGTGATTTTGAAGATGTTTTTATTCTGTAGGAAAAAAAAATACAGAAAAACTTCCTATTTAGATTTCTTTAAAGTAATTCTTGGCTTAGGATAGCGGTTAATTAATGTTTAATTGCTGCTTTGAAATTATTCTTCCAATTAAATTCACACTATATGACTAACAATAGTATCAGCAATAAAATTTAACTATTCATGTGTGTATATGTATGAATTAAGGATAGTATTCCTTTTATAAATGATGCCCCAATGTCTGTCTTTTTTTTTTTTTTTTTTTTTTTTGCGGTACGCGGGCCTCTCGCTGTTGTGGCCTCTCCCGTTGCGGAGCACAGGCTCCGGACGCACAGGCTCAGCAGCCATGGCTCACGGGCCTAGCCGCTCCACGGCATGTGGGATCTTCCCGGACCGGGGCACGAACCCGTGTCCCCTGCATCGGCAGGTGGACTCTCAACCACTGCGCCACCAGGGAAGACCTGTGTTTCTTAATGAAGTGAAATAATCCATTTCAAAGCTAAGTGATTAATCCGAGTAAGGTTTATTTGAAAGAAGTCAAAGAAATGGACTGTAAACAAGCATGTTACCTGCTCCGCAAGCATATAAACTTCATGAGGAAATTTCTCTTTTTTTCTTGTTTTCCTTCTATTCCTCAACACCTAGAGAGAGCACTACCTTGAACATAGTTGGTGTACAGTAAATACTTATTGAATGCTTAATGAGGAATGGATGTTTCAAAAATGAAATCATAATCTCCGTTACTGGAATCTGCAGAGGAATCAAGTGGTATCAATTATCAAGAAATAGGAAGAGATGATGATACTTGATATCACTTCCTATTCAGAAATGAGCATTTGATTATGACTTGGTTAAGAAGATGTATCTAAGTAGATATTTGTGGAAAGGAGCTTGAACACAAGTGAGGATTAAAATTATCCCATTGAATATTTAAGAATGACAGAGTTCATTTGTAGATGAAACCATTCAGGACTGTGTAAAAATCGTGGGGTGGTAGAATGATCACCATCAGTGACTTGACTGATGGTTCAGTTTTTCTGGTTCTACACTTTCCTATCATCTAACCTTTACTTACTAAACATCTCCAAAATCTGTGACTTGTACCGGAAGCTTCCGTAAAGAAACACAAAGAAGGAAAGTACTGATAGGTAGTCTCACAATCACTTGCTTAAGAATATAGTGTAAGACATAAAATACATACATAATTATAACACAAGGCAGAAGAAAAATCCCACCTGCAGAGCAAAATCAGTGTCCAAAAGAAAGATCTGTATTGAACTAGAATTCATCTCAACAATATTTCAAACCTTGTAAAACTGCTGTTTTAAGCTTTAATATGGTGTGTGTTCCCTAAATACTTTGGAGTTCATATTTATACAAAAGAATGTTTTCCTCTAAAAGAATCCTGTTAATAGTATTTAAGTTCTCAATTTAACTTACAAATTAGTCGAAATAGTTTTTCAATAATAATGGAAAAATGTCTGTTTTAATACAATTTGAACAAAATAAATAACCAAAGGATGCACGTTTCATCATTTATAACGAATGCTACAACTTTAACTACAAATATTAGATATTTACTTATCCAAAAATTAATAAAATAATAATAATGGTAACATCAATTTCTGTCCTTGATGTTGTCTATAGGAAAATAAACTAATTCCTTTATGAGAATGTTTAAGGCCCTGACATCATCCCACCCCTAATGTTCCATTTTAACCTCATTTCCCATGCCCTCTACCTGTGCAATAAAAATACCATCATTGGGATTAATTGTTGATCTCCAGCATGTGCTATGTTTGTCTACTTTTGTGTCCTTTTTTGCATGTGTTAGGTTCTACATAATATGTAAAATCTTCATTATTCTTTACAAAGCCTAGCTTAGATGCCCTGTATTCAAAATATCAAGATCTAAACCTTCATTATAAAATTCTTCACTACTTCTTTGTGTGTTGTGTTTGGTTAATTCTGCCAGCCTAGGCCTAGGTTTCCTATGCGATGGATGGTTTATTATGTTTCTCCTTAAGAGCACAGATAGATTCTTATCCATATTTGTATTCCTAGACCTTTGCATTGAGCTCGATATGTAACTGATTTATTTGATTAATTTAAGTCATATGTAATTTTTAAAATGTAGACACCCCTGTATCTTATTAGTAAAATGCTGTGTCAGGAGCTCAGCTGAGCTGGAGAGAGAGCTGACTTTTTAGGTGTTATAGGAGCTGATTAAGGCAACAAGGTAAAAATGAAAGAGTTAAAACCTTTAATCACTTACTGAGATAGTATAATAAGCAAAAGCTTAAACAAACTGGGAAAGCAGCTATCCCTTCTGTTTCATTTTCCCCTGTGGAACGTCTGACCGGTCATAGGTCAGATGAATCCAGAAGATGTGGGGTTCCTCTCACTGTTGAGGGATCCCCAAACAAGTCTCTGGCAGATTTATAAACTATGAGGTTAGGGGGAGTGTGATGGGGAAGGGCTGGTAGTGGAAAAGTACTGGGTACTGAGTCATGAGTAGGGAAATGTGTCTTCAGAGTTCCCTTTCTTTCTCAACCCTCCCAATAAGGAAGCATCTTATGAAGAAATTTAAGGGCCCAGGTTTAAAGACCTCGAAACAAGGCATCTGGGCTAGGAATGCAAGTATGAAAAGAGCATGGATGGCCTGGGGGATGGTGGGATGGCACTGAGACCTTGGACTGCAGCTTCCTTCAGAGACTACAGGGCTCTGGTTTTGCACCCACTCTGGTGTGGGGAGGGCAGCTTTCTCTCATGAGGCTTGCCGGGTAAAACCTTTGTAATGGCCTATGGTCTGGCCTGAAATATTACGCAAAGGATTTTAACCAGGAGCCAAATTCTTCACACTGCTGTTAATACTCTCTTAATATTATCCATGCTGACACTTGAAATTTTCAGTTTTCCTACTATGTGATATATATCAATAAAAACTTCTTTTTTTTTAAGTGACAACACTAAGTGTTGACGAGAATACAGAGCAACAGGAACTCTCACATCCTGCTGGTGGGGATATAAATGTTCACCACGATTTTGGAAAACTTTGTGACACTATCTACCATAGCTGAACAAATGCATACCTTATAACATAGCCATTTTACTCCTTGGTGTGTGTGTCACAGAACTGCACGGACTTGCACATCAATAGATAAACACTTGAGGTTTATGGCAGCATTATTAAAAACAGCTCAAAACTGGAAACAACCCAGATATCTATCAATAGTGGGATGCATAAATAAATTATAGTACATTCATGCAATGGAATATTTTATAGTAATAGAAATGAATGACCTACTATAACATACAAGTTATGTTTGTAGATTAGTTTCAAATAAAATGAGTCAAAGAAGACATTAAATAACACTTTTTAAAAATTCCTGTTCATTTAAAGTTTTTAAAAGTAAAACATTGTGATATGAGAAGTTTAGCTTGGGAAAAGGGAGGATAGTAACTGAGAGCATCAGAGTGTCTTCTGGTGCATTTACCTCAGTGGTGCTCATACAGATGTGTTCACTACTTGATTATCATTTGAGAGCTGTACGCTTATATTCTGGACACTTCTTCTACATATGTTATATGTTTTTGAAGTTTTAAAAAAGTTTTCAAGTATATAAGAAGTTTCATCATGATTCTGATTATTATCTCCACTGTTACAGAAAAAAGACCAGGCTATCCAGGCAAAAGGTAAACTAGACAGAGGTAATGAAACAGCAAGAATACTCTGGTGAAAGTGATATTCTGTGAAAAGAAACTTAATAAGAAATATACAATAAATAAAGAAGAAGAGAAGCACACGTGGCTCCAGAAGACAAAAATTCAGGGTGAGATCAGAAATGGTAATCACAGGTAACAATTATCTATGTCGGGAATGGGGACATGTTGATTTAGAGTGGAAAGAAAAGAAGGAAGAATCTTACAACTGACCATTTACACCAATCCAAAAATAGCATGTGGGGATTTTATGACTGTAGAAGTATCTTATTTTAAAAATTATTTTCTTTTCCATAATTGTTTTAGAAACACAAAAATCATCCAATAAAAAGAGCATTTTAAATTACAGTGTAACATTTATTAAAAAAAAAAGACCACAGCTGGTATAATTTAGGCATGTTGGTGTGAGAAAAAAGTTTTAAAGAATCTAGATGAATATTTGCTAAACAATATTAAAAAATTATAACTTTTTTTGTTGAGACAGATGTATTTTAATACAATATTGTACATGGTAATGTTGATGAAATATTATCTTATGCTTAACCTACTATGGTCAAATTGATGTAGGTATAAGGAAATGAAAAAGAGAAGGCCAGAAACTGACATTCTTATACTCTTTGCCATAATTTCTAACAGATACTTCTCACAAATTCCAGCAGTTGGAGGGACAACTTTTATTGAGAAAACTAAAAGCATTTTCCATCTTTTACTATGGAACTGTGTGCTTCACGACGGCATAGAGTGATTGTCAATTTGAGAAAGTAAGGAAGAGAAAACTGCTCAATGAATGAATAACTTAATGGCAGGTGCACTGACATGCAAAAACTTTTGGAGATAAAGATGCTTTGACTCCAAAGGCCTTGTCCTGGACCCACATTGGACTTACCTAGTCACTCCAAGTATGTAAACCATACTCTCTTCAACAACTACTACATATTTCAACAGAGAATAACCTCACAAATCATTCAAGTAAGACGTCAGAAAAGAGCAAGGATCAAAAGTCTTCAGTTGTTTCTGAAATGACTCATCCCACATCCCCTCATTAGCAATAAGGCCAGTAAAGAAGGGCTATTAAAGGGTCCAATCTGGCTCTTCATTCTCTCATGAATGAACTAGTAGAGAAATCACACGGAAGTTGGGTGATTCATAACGTGCTGGGGGAGAGAGATGGGAATAGTTATTTGTCATGGAAGAGTTATTCCTAAGAATCATTTAGTTTATAATTGCAAGCACATTCAGCTAAACTTCTTCAGAGTGATCACTGATCATGGGAAGAAGTCAGCACTTCTGGAGGGGCATTAACTCTTTGGCATCATGGCCATTTAATGCACGAACATTAACAGTTCACTAAACAGAACCCTGATGTTCTAATAGGACCAACGGGGAATACACTGGAAGGAAGGAGTTAGCTATAAATAACTTCCTTCATTTTTTAAAAATATATTTGTCAACCTGTGAAATGTTTCTCTGAAGAAAATTAATTTAATTAGAAATGGCGTATTAATTGTCACCTTTTCGTGAATATATTTTTCCTGGTTCTTACAAATCATTTTAAGCACAAGTTGTTAATTTTTTTTTCTTTTTCTTCTCTATTTTATTTAAATAAAAATTATATTAAATTTGAACACAAATGTAAATCTAATACCACTAACTATATGCATGCTGCACTGATTAATGAACAGGCTGTCTGGAATATGTGATAACCAAATACTCCATAGGCTTATACAATCTCACGATTTCCTTGACACCTCAGAGTGTGGGAGAGCTCTGGTTAAGCAGATATAGCAAGCTTTCCAGTACCAGTGCTCATTATTCTTCGCTTTTCACTGAAGAATCCTGTCCTGAGGATCTTATTGTAGTAAATTCCAACCCACTGAAGACGATGAGCATGAGGGCCTGTGGGTTATTAACTTCTTATTTTTGTCTCTATCTCAGTTTACCCACTTTTACATTTTGAACTGCTGTCTGTGGTTAATTATCTCCACCCCTCATCTTTCCAGTAACAATCTGAGCTGATAACATTTTAATTATTCCACAGTATGATTTTTTTTCTTAAAGCATACATTTTAACCTGCCTTATTTCTTAAAAGTATCTTTAATTTTGTGTTTTTGCCTTATCATTATTAAACCTTTAAAATTTTGGATTTTTTTCCCCATAATTACCTTCATTTTTGTATTTGTTGACTTTTGGTATTGGTTGAGATTAAATAGGAACAAAATATCTGGTGACTTACTTAACTTTTTTTTAACATCTTCTACATGCCCTTTTGTTTTTTGTTTTTTGGGTTTTTTTTTTGCAGTACACGGGCCTCTCACTGTTGTGGCCTCTCCCGTTGCGGAGCACAGGCTCCGGACACGCAGGCTCAGCAGCCATGGCTCACAGGCCCAGCCTCTCCGCGGCATGTGGGATCTTCCCGGACCGGGGCACAAACCTGTGTCCCCTGCATCGGCAGGCAGACCCTCAACCACTGCGCCACCAGAGAAGCCCTACATGCACTTTTGAATAAAATTCACTTTTCTCTTCCTTAGAGTGTATTTAGCATTCTTTTCCCATTTTAAGTCCTTGGTTTGTATTATTTTAACTCTATTTTACTGTAACTATATTAATTTATTCAACTTATTTTTCTTCTGAACCAATTTCATTTCTTTATGTTGTGTTTTAGGTATACATTTATTCACTGCTAATTTTTTTTTTTTATTTTAGCTTTTGATTATTCTAAAATACAGGCATTTGAGAATAGGTCCAATAGCAGTTCATTTCCTAGGCTAGAAAGAAAGCTTTTTTTCCCTCCTTTTGTTTGATTCTGTATGGGACTTTTAGGGCTCTAATCCCATGGCACTAAATTCTTTATTTGAGATAATATAATAAATTAATAGGACAGTATTCCTTTACAGGTATTCTCCAGGAATTTTCAGCTTGAAACTCTGGGATTTTTTTTTTCTATGATAAATTAATTTTTTTGGACTCCAAAATCCATCATTACTTCCTTATGCAATTATACAATTAAATAAGTCATACAAATGATATTTTATGAAATAAGAGTAGATAAGAGATAAGAATATTTTATGAAATTGGTAGGAGGATATCTATCACAGGGAAGACCTCATTTCAATTCCCTATGGTTAATCTTAGTGAAAAAGTAAGACAGAAGGAATTTTTGATCAGCAGATCTGTCCTTAAAGAAATGTTTAAAACAAAGTTCAGAATTATTATGAATCAAAAAGACAACTGCTTGTAATAACAATGTATTGGATGATTATAGCATATGGGTAAGTAAAATGAATGATTGCAATACCAAAGGGGAGGGAGCAAGCTACTGGAAAAACTGTTATAAGATACCTGCACTACGCTTGAAGAAAAATAGCTTATTTGAAGATGAGTTATTATTAGTTAAATATATATATTGCAAACTCTAGGGCAATTTCTAACAAACTTTTAAAGTAAGTATAAATGATATGCTAAGGAAGGACAAAAAATGGTTATTTTATGAAGTACTCAATTAAACCAGAGGAGACAGTAAAAGATAGAGGGAGAAAGAACAAATACTCGGTTAGCCAAAAAGTTCATTCAGAGTTTTCCATACCATCTTATGGAAACCCCTGAATGAACTTTTGGGCCACCCCAATACAAATGAAGTGAAAATAGTTAAAAACACAGTATAAACCCTTCAACAAATGATGCCAGGAATACTAGATATACACATGTAAAAGAATGAGGTTGGACCCTTACCTTATACTAGATACAAAAACTAACTCAAAATGGATCAAAGACCTAAATATAAGATGTAAAACTATAAAAGAAGACATAAGGAAAAAGCTTCGTGACTTCAGGTTTCGCAATCATTTCTTGGATATGACACCAAAGGCACAGGTAACAAAAGAAAAAATAAACTAACTGAACTTCAAAATTAAAAACTTTCATGCATCAAAGGGCACTATAAATAAAATAAAATGGGAACCCACAGAATGGGAGAAAATATTTTTAAATCACATATTTGACAAACAATCAATATCCAGAATATATAGAGAAATCCTAAAATGCAACGACAAAAAACACAAACCAATTCAGAAGTGGGAAAGGACTTGAATAGACATTTCTCCAAAGAAGATATACAAATGGCCACCAAACATATTAAAAGATGATCATCATCACTGCTCATTACAGAAATACTATGATCAAAATTACGAAATACGACCTCATACCCACTAGTATGGCTGCTATCAAAAAACCAGAAAACTAACAAGTATTAGTGAGGATGTAGAGAAACTTGAACCCCTGTGTACTCTTGGTGGGAATGTAAAATGGTGAAGCCACTATGTGAAACAGTGCAGCAGTTCCTCAAAAAATTAAACATAGAATTACCACATGATCCACAAATTCCACTTCTGGGTATATATCCAAAAGAACCCAAAATAGGGTCTCAAAGAGGTATTTGTGCACCTGTATTCATGAAAGCATTATTCACAACAGTCAAGAGGTACAAGGAACCCAAATGTACTTCCATGGATAAATGAATAAACAAAAAAATGTGGTATATACATACAATGGAATATTATTTAGCCTTCAATAGGAAGGAAATTCTGACAAACGCTGCAACATGGATGAACCTTGAGAAAATTATACTAGATGAAATAAGTCAGTCACAAAAAGATAAGTACTGTATGATTTCACTTATATGAGATATCTAGAGTAGTCAGTTTCATAGAAATAGAAAGTGGAATGGTGGTTGCCAGGGAGTGGGGAAATGGTTAGTTATTGTTGAGTGGATAGGGAGCTTCAGTTTTGCAAGATTAAAAAGTTCTGGAGACTGCACAATAAAGTGAATATATATAACACTACCAACTATACACTTAAAATGGTTAAGACGTTAAATTTTACCTAATGTGCATTATACAATTAATTTTTTTTAAATCACACTAGATATTATTCCATCTATATCAAAAATAATTTTAAATTAGAATAGTCTAAATAATACCAGTTAAATGACACATTATCAGAGTAGATTAAAAAACAAATACACAGACAAGACCCTGCTATATACTGACTACAATAAATCCACTTTAAGTATGAAGACTCAGGTTAAAAGTAAAGAAATGGACACAGATATACCACGTTGACACTAATCAAAAGAAACTGGAGTAACTATATTACTTTCAGACAAAGCACACTTCAGATCAAAGATACATGTGGCAAAAAATGATAAAACTGCAAGGAGAAAGAGATGAATCTATTGTTACAGTTGAAAATTTATTATTCCCCTTACAGTCGTTGACAGATCAAGCAGTCGGAAAATCAGTAAAGATACAAGTGACCCGAATACCACTATTAATCAACCAATATAATTAACATTTATAGAATACTTTATCCAACAACTGCACATTCCAACACATTCTTCTCAAGGTCAGATGGAACATTTACCAATACAGTCCACACTGGGCCATCAAACACACCCAAACAAAATTAAAAGTTAGAAACTTATATAAAGTATCTTCTCAAACCACAACAGAATTAAACTAATAATAAATAACAGAAAGATAGTTGGAAAATCCTCAAACACTTGGAGATTAAATAACATACTCCTAAATAACATATGGACTAAAAAGAATTCTCAAAATATATTAAAATATATTGAAGTAGTAAAAATGAAAATTCAACTCATGAAAATGTGTGGGGTGCAGTGAAAACAGTGCTTAGAGGCAATTTATATCATTGAATGCATATCATAGAAAAGAAGATCTAAAATTACAAATCTAAGCTAAAACTTCAGGAAACTAGAAAAAGAGCAACTTAAGTCCAAAGCAAATGAAGAAAAAAATTAAAGCAGAAATCAATAAACTGAAAACAGTAAAATGACAGAAAAAAAAGTCATGAAAATCAAAAGTTAGTTCCATAAAAAGGATTAATAAAATTGATAGAACTCTAGCCAGACAAACTAAGAAAGAGCGAGGATAAAAATTATTGATGTCAGAAACAAAGAAGTTGTCATCATGCCTGGCCCCACAAACATTAAAAGGATAACAAACTCTATGCACACAAATTTGATAACAGATGAAATGGTCCAATCCCTGAAAAGACACAAACTATTAAAACCCACTTAAGGAAAAACAGATAACCTGAGTAGGGTTTTTTGTATTAAAGACATTGAATCAACAATTAATAACCTTCCAGAAAAGAAAGCACCAGGCCCATATGGTTACACTGCTGAATTCTACCAAACATTTAAAGAATAAATGATAACTATTTATGACAATCTTTCAGAAAATAAAAGCAGAACGAATACTTCTTCACTCATTCTACGAGGCCAGCATTATCTTCATACCAAAACTAGATAAAGAGTTATAAGAAAGGAAACTAGAGACTAATATCTTCATGAACCTAGATGTAAAAATTTTCAAAAATATATTTGCAAATCAAATCCAACAATGTATAAACAGTTATACACCACAACCAAATGGGATTAATTCCAAGAATACAAAGCTGATTCAATTATCATAAAGAAAATTTTTTAATTAATGTATTTTACATGTATTTACCACCTCTAGAGTTCTACATTATTTTCTGTATTTCATTATTTCTGTATTTCTGGTGTCATTTTCCTTCTGTCCAAAGAACTTCCTTTAACAATTTTTGTAATGCATACATATCTAAAACTTGAGATCATGGTGGGGGGGAATCTTAGAGTTTAAAGCACTATTTTATTAAGAATAATCAGAATACCATATAAGACCAATTTCCAGTTTTGCAAAATACTGATTACTCTATATACCTTTGGACCTCATATTTGATCTTCCACTTATTATCAACTGAGACTCACAAAAACCCTCTCCTGAATGATAGTTGCCCATCATATATAGAAATTTTTGAACTATATATAATTATCTTGATACATAAAGCTTTATTCCTTGGTCCTGTTGTGAGATATTTTTTTTCCAAATATTCTTTCCTTAGCATACATATACCCAAATATCTGTCAGTAGAACCAGTTTAACATTCTCACTCAGAGTACCCAGCTATTCTCATTTAGTCAACTCTACAAAATCTCTTCCCTATCATAAGCTACTCAGTCTGGGAAGTGAAGAATTAATAAACCTGGTTATATTCTACCTCAAATACTTGAACACTCAGTGTATTAGTTTTCATTTGTTCTGTAATAAATTATCACTAACTCAGTGGCTTAAAACAACTTTCAGTATTTTCTCACATTTTGATGGATCAGGAGGTTTGCGCACAGCCTTGCTGAGTCCTCTGCTATAAGCATCACAGGACTGCAACCAAAATGTTAGCCAGGTCTGGATCTTACCTGAAATTTAAAGTTCTCTTCCAAGCTTATGTGGTTTGGGTAGATTTATTCCTTTGAAGTTGTAGAATATATGAGGACTCATTTCTTCCAGGATAAACTAAGAAAGATTTTTCTCACCTCTAGACTCTTTGTTGAAGTGCTCACCTCATCAGTCAGGACCACTGGGATAATTTCTTTTTTATTAAAGTCAACTGAGTAGGGACTTTAATTACATCTGCAAAGAACTCACCTGTGTGATGTATACTAGTTAGAAGACAGGAACGGGTCCTACCCATGCTCCTTGGGTGAGGATTATAAAACGGTGTGGGTCACTGGGGATTTTCTTAGAATTCTTCCAACTACAATAAAAAAAATCCCAAAAAAACTGTATGAAACAACTGGGTATTGAAATTAATTTACAAAAGAGAAATATATGAAATCATAATATCACAGACACTTAGTCTGTTTCAAGCCTCTCAAAAAAAGTAACATCCTTTCAAATATTGTCAACATCCTTGATTCCACACATTTATTCAGATAATTAATCAAATCTTCACTGAATGTTTAAAAACATTTTTAAAAATGAAAAGATCCCTGTCCTCTGTTCTACTTTAAAAAGAAATTAATGACATACACTCCCAAACCTCACCTTTAAAAAAAATTTTGCTTCTGATATAATTTAGGTATTCTCACATTCTTTTATTGCTCCACAACTTTTCAGAATGATCTTCTCTGCATGGGTTCAGAGTATAGCATTTAAAAAAGCATGAAAGGACATAGGATTCTCAATTTATTAACATATAAAGGTGTAATCTATTTTCAGAAGAAAAGCAAAAATGATGAAATCAGAACTATTCTCATAATAGGCAAATAATGCATTCATTAACTGGATTTTAAATATGTGAATTCAATAAAAAATTGCATGCAGTTAAGAAATAAGAAATTCACTAACAGTACAATGTTAAGTAATAATTCAAGACATGAACATACAAAATTTTCTGATTTTGTTTGGCTTTAAGATTCTTTCTAATATTCTATACTTCGTGGTGATGCGTGGTAGAACTAATGTTTATTTACACCATAAACTTAGAAAAAACTAAGCAAATTTACCAGTGTTGCTGATAAATAATAATTATAAACATTTATAATGATACATAGAATTAATTTTTGCTACAATTTTTTGCCAAAAATTACAAAAAGAAGACCCGTATATATGATGTCTACAAGAGACCCACTTCAGACCTAGGGACACATACAGACTGAAAATGAGGGGATGGAAAAAATATTCCATGCAAATGGAAATCAAAACAAAGCTGGAGTAGCAATTCTCATATCAGAAAAAATAGACTTTAAAATAGAGACTATTATAAGAGACAGAGAAGGACACTACATAATGATGAATGATGAAGGGATCAATCCAAGAAGAAGATATAACAATTGTAAATATTTATGCACCCAACACAGAAGCACCTCAATACATAAGGCAAACACTAAGAGCCATAAAAGGGGAAATTGACAGTAACACAATCATAGTACGGGACAATAACACCCCACTTTCACCAATTCACAGATCATCCAAAATGAAAATAAATAAGGAAACAAAAGCTTTAAATGATACATTAAACAAGATGGACTTAGTTGATATTTATAGGACATTCCATCCAAAAACAACAGAATATAGATTTTTCTCAAGTCCTCATGGAACATGCTCCAGGATACATCATACCTTGGGTCACAAATCAAGCCTTGGTAAATTTAAGAAAATTGAAATTGTACCAAGTATACTTCTGACCACAACACTATGAGACTAGATATCAATTACAGGAAAAGATCTGTAAAAATTACAAACACATGCAGGTTAAACAATACACTGCTTAATAACCAAGTGATCACTGCAGAAATCAAAGAGGAAATCAAAAAATACCTAGAAACAAATGACAATGGAGACACGATGACCCAGAACCTATGGGATCCAGCAAAAGCAGTTCTAAGAAGGAAGTTTATAGCAATACAATCCTACCTTAAGAAACAGGAAACGTCTCAAATAAACAACCTAACCTTGCACCTAAGGCAATTAGAGAAAGAAGAACAAAAAAACCCCCAAGTTAGCAGAAGGAAAGAAGTCATAAAAATCAGATCAGAAACAAATGAAAAAGAAATGAAGGAAACGATAGCAAAGATCAATAAAACTAAAAGCTGGTTCTTTGAGAAGATAAACAAAATTGATAAACCATTAGTCAGACTCATCAAGAAAAAAAGGGAAAAGACTCAAATCAATAGAATTAGAAGTGAAAAAGGAGAAGTAACAACTGACACTGCAGAAATACAAAAGATCATGAGAGATTACTACAAGCAACTCTATGCCAATAAAATGGAAAACCTGGAAGAAACGGACAAATTCTTAGAAATGCACAACGTGCCGAGACTGAAACAGGAAGGAATAGAAAATATGAACAGAACAATCACAAGCACTGAAATTGAAACTGTGATTAAAAATCTTCCAACAAACAAAAGCCCAGGACCAGATGGCTTCACAGGTGAATTCTATCAAACATTTAGAGAAGAGCTAACACCTATCCTTCTCAAACTCTTCCAAAATATAGCAGAGGGAGGAACACTCCCAAACTCATTCTACGAGGCCACCATCACCCTGATACCAAAACCAGACAAAGATGTCACAAAGAAAGAAAACTACAGGCCAATATCACTGATGAACATAGATTCAAAAATCCTCAACAAAATACTAGCAAACAGAATCCAACAGCACATTAAAAGGATCATACACCATGATCAAGTGGGGTTTATTCCAGGAATGCAAGGATTTTTCAATATACGCAAATCAATATACGTGATACACCACATTAACAAACTGAAGGAGAAAAACCATATGATCATCTCAATAGATGCAGAGAAAGCTTTCGACAAAATTCAACACCCATTTATGATAAAAACTCTGCAGAAAGTAGGCATTGAGGAACTTTCCTCAACATAATAAAGACAACATATGACAAACCCACAACCAACATCGTCCTCAATGGTGAAAAACTGAAACCATTTCCACTAAGATCAGGAACAAGACAAGGTTGCCCACTCTCACCACTATTATTCAACATAGTTTTGGAAGTTTTAGCCACAGCAATCAGAGAAGAAAAAGAAATAAAAGGAATTCAAATCGGAAAAGGAGAAGTAAAGCTCTCACTGTTTGCAGATGACATGATACTCTACATAGAGAATTCTAAAGATGCTACCAGAAAACTACAAGAGCTAATCAATGAATTTAGTAAAGTAGCAAATACAAAATTAATGCACAGAAATCTCTGCCATTCCTATACACTAATGATGAAAAATCTGAAAGTGAAATTAAGAAAACACTCCCACTTACCATTGCAACAAAAAGAATAAAATATCTAGGAATAAACCTACCTAAGGAGACAAAAGACCTGTATGCAGAAAATTATAAGACACTGATTAAAGAAATTAAAAATGATACAAATAGATGGAGAGATATACCATGTTCTTGGATTGGAAGAATCAACATTGTGAAAATGACTCTGCTACCCAAAGCAACCTACAGATTCAATGCAATCCGTATCAAACTACCACTGGCATTTTTCACAGAGCTAGAACAAAAAAATGTCACAATTTGTATGGAAGCACAAAAGACTACGAATAGCCGAAGAAATCCTGAGAAGAAAAAATGGAGCTGGAGGAATCAGGCTCCCTGACTTCAGACTATACTACAAAGCTACAGTAATCAAGATAGTATGGTACTAGCACAAAAACAGAAAGATAGATCAATGGAACAGGACAGAAAGCCCAGAGATAAACCCACACACATATGGTCACCTTATTTTTGATAAAGGAGGTAAGAATATACAGTGGAGAACAGACAGCCTCTTCAATAAGTGGTGCTGGGAAAACTGGACAGGTACATGTACAAGTACAAAATTAGAACACTCCTTAACACCATACACAAAAATAAACCCAAAATGGATTAAAGACCTAAACGTAAGGCCAGACACTATCAAACTGTTAGAGGAAAACATAGGCAGAACACTCTATGACATAAATCACTGAAAGATCCTTTTTGACCCACCTCCTAGAGAAATGGAAATAAAAACAAAAATAAACAAAAACAAACTAATGAAACTTAAAAGCTTTTGCACAGCAAAGGAAACCATAAACAAGACCAAAAGAGAACACTCAGAATGGGAGAAAATATTTGCAAATGAAACAACTCAAAAAGGATTATCTCCAAAATTTACAAGCAGCTCATGCAGCTCAATAACAGAAAAACCAACAACCCAATACAAAAATGGGCAGAAGACCTAAATAGACATTTCTCCAAAGAAGATATACACATTGCCAACAAACACATGAAAGAATGCTCAACATCATTAATCATTAGAGAAATGCAAATCAAAACTACAATGAGATATCATCTCACACCAGTCAGAATGGCCATCATCAAAAAATCTAGAAACAATAAATGCTGGAGAGGGTTTGGAGAAAAGGGAACACTCTTGCACTGTTGGTGGGAATGTAAATTGATACAGCCACTATGGAGAACAGTATGGAGGTTCCTTAAAAAAACTAAAAATAGAACTACCATATGACCCAGCAATCCCACTACTGGGCATATACCCTGAGAAAACTATACTTCAAAAAGAGTCATGTACCAAAATGTTCACTGCAGCACTATGTACAATAGCCAGGACATGGAAGCAACCTAAGTGTCTATCATCAGATGAATGGATAAAGAAGATGTGGCACATATATACCATGGAATATTACTCAGCCTTAAAAAGAAACGAAATTGAGTTATTTGTAGTCAGGTGGATGGACCTAGAGTCTGTCCTACAGAGGGAAGTAGTCAGAAAGAGAAAAACAAATACTGTATGCTAACACATATATGTGGAATCTAAGGAAAAAAAAAAAAAGGTCATGAAGAACCTAGGTGTAAGACAGCAATAAAGACACAGACCTACTAGAGAATGGACTTGAGGATATGGAGAGAGGGAAGGGTAAGCTGTGAGAAAGTGAGAGAGTGGCCTGGACATATATACACTACCAAATATAAAATAGATAGCTAGTGGGAAGCAGCCACATAGCACAGGCAGATCAGCTCAGTGGTTTGTGATCACCTAGAGGGGTGGGAGAGGGAGGGTGGGAGGGAGGGAGATGCAAGAGGGAAGAGATATGGGACCATATGTATAACTGATTCACTTTGTTATAAAGCAGAAACTAACTCACCATTGTAAAGCAATTATACTCCAATAAAGATGTTAAAAAAAAAAAGAAACATAAAAATCAGGATAGTAGTAACTGTTGGGGGTGAGGTTGAGGTTATGGGGGTGCAGTGCAAAGAGATAAGGAAGTGGGAAAAATGAGAATTACCTAAGTGATTCTTGAGTCGAGTATTTCTTGAGTCGAGTGATGGGATTCCAAATGTTTATTTTGTTATGCATCTCGACATATTTTAAATATAGTGTTTTGTAAGTATGATATATTAAATATGATAAATAGTTTTTAAATAAAGAAAGGTCATAACATACACCAAACATAACATATACAAAAGTCTATAGGCAAATCGCAACCAGTAGCTTCAAAATCTTCTTGTCAGCCTAGGCAGAGTTTTGTTAATTTTTTAACTGTTTAGAACTTTGGTTTGCCTTTGCAGTTATCATGTAATGAACTAAATATATACCTATTTTACTTTCTTAAAAAAAAGGAACTATCCATTTCTAAACAATAAGGTAAAAAATCACATTTTATTTCACATTTTACACACACACACACACACACACACACAACACAACTGCAAGAAATATATCCAAAATCAAGAGATTACTTCCTATTTCAAGATATGTTTATCAACGTGTAGAAAAAATGATTATTATTTTCAATAGGCTAGCAAAAAGTTGCAGGAAAAATACTCTCATATCTTCTCCACATACTAGCTAACACTTAAAATTGCTGATCCATCTTAATTTTAGTCACTCTAGTCAGCGTTAGTAGAATCTTATTGAGAATTAAATTTGAATTTCCCTACTGAATAAAATTTATGAACATTGTTTCACATGTCTATTAGATTTCTATACAGCTCATTTAGTGAAGTATGTGTTCAAACATTTTATTGATTTATTGCTGTGATGTTGGCCTATCACTCAGTTGTAAACATTTATTACATACTCTGGACACAAGTCCTTTGTCAGATATGTTTCAGATATGTGTGTTTTCCCTTATTCTTTTCTTATTGGTGATTCTTAAAGAGAAATTTTAATTTTGATGAATTCTAAATTACATGTTTTTTTAGGATTCATGCTTTTGTGTGTTTCCCTAACCAAATGTCATAAATAATTTCTCCATTCTATAATCTGTTTTGAATAAATTTTGTACAGACTTTTATATTTTCTTCTTTTCTAATGTAGTAATTTGATGCTACATATATCTTTCAAAAGCTACACCATCATATGTTGATGTATTGAGTATTCAGTTTCATTCATTTCAAAATATTTTCTGATTTTTCTTACCTTCTTTTTAATTTTCTAATATTTGTAGATATTTTCCTGTTATTTGCTTTCAGTTTAATTCTGTTATGATGAGAGAAAATATTTTTAGATTTTTAATTGAAGTACAGTTGATTTACAATGTTTCAGGTGTACAGCAAAGTGATTCAGTTATACCTACATACATAGGTATACATTCTTTTTCAGAATCTTTTCTATTATAGGTTATTACAAGATACTGAATGTAGTTCCCTGTGCTATAGAGTAGGACCCTGGTGTTTATCTATTTTATATATAGTAGTTTGTATCTGCTAATCCCAAACTCCTAATTTATCCCTCCCCCACCCCCTTTCCCCTTTGGTAACCATAGGTTTGTCTTCTATGTCTGTGAGTCTGTTTCTGTTTTGTAAATAAGTTCATTTGTGTCACATTTTACATTCCACATATAAGTGATATCATATGATATTTGTCTTTCTCTCTCTGACTTGCTTCACTTGGTATAATATCTCTAGGTCTATTCATGTTGTTGCAAATTGCATTATTTCATTCTTTTTTATGGCTGAGTAGTATTCCTGTGTGTGTGTGTGTGTGTGTGTGTGTGTGTGTGTGTGCACGCATGTGTATATAGATAGATAGATAGATAGATATACACCACATCTTCTTTATCCATTTATCTGTTGATGGACATTTATGTTGCTTCCATGTCTTGGCTATTGTAAATAGTGCTGCAATGAACGTTGGGGTGGACGCATCTTTTGGAATTAGAGTTTTCTCCAGATATATACCCAGGAGGGGAATTGCTGGGTCGTATGGTAGTTTTATTTTTGTTTTTTTAAGGAACCTCCATACTGTTCTCCATAGAGAAAAAATAGTTTTACATTTAACTATTTTTCAATTTATTAAGAATTTATATAATCTATATGATATGCCATATGGTCTATCTTGATGAGTATTTCATGAGTACTTGAAAAGAATGAATAATCTTGTTTTATTGAGAAAGAAGACTGTCCTATAATTGACTATCAGGTGATGCTTTTGATAGTGTTGTTCAAATCTTCTACCTTTTTTAAGAGAGAGCATTTAAATTTACAACTGCAATTTTAGAGTTATCCATGTCTCTTTTCAATTATACCACATTTTACTTCATGTAAAGCCATTTAACTTTATCAGATCTCATATTTCTTAAAAGTGATTTTATCAATTTATTTCTTGGTCTCTTCTTAAATAGGTAATTTTTAAACCATTTCACATTTTAAAAGGATTTGTCCTTCGTTTTCAAATTCCTTTATCACTTTTTTCACTCTATTTGTCATTCTTGGATAATTTCCTTAGTTCTTGTATTTCACAATTCAGGGTTTTGCTGCATTCAGTCTGATGTTTAACATATGGAAATTTTAACTTCCATGATTATATATTTTTTCTCTTCCAATAAATAACTGTTCATTTTCAAAGCTGCTCATTATTTTTAACTGTTGTGTTCTTTTTAGAAATTTAACCTGTATTTGAACATTTTATCAATTTAAACATACTTATTTATCCAGTATCTAAATACATAGGGGCCTATTTCCCATGTTTTTGGTATTTGCTATGTTTCACTCCTAAAATTTAGTTTTCTCGTGTATTTTGCTATATTTTATTTTTCATTTTGACATCGCCTCAAGGAGAGTTTTTGTGTGTTGGTGAACCCTGTGCCTTCTCACTCTGAGTATAAACTCAAGGTTTTGTTTTACATTGATTTGCCCAAGGCAATTCAGAGCACCTGAGACCAATTTTATGATAATTTATTGACAAGACAGTTTCTATTTTATACACTATAACAGGAGTGTGAACATTTCTTATTTTGCATTTTTTTTCTATCCAGAATTATAGAAGCTTCATTCTCTCTCCTTGACCAATGACTGCATTAATCAGTCCATCTTTATTAATTAAGTCCATTAATCAGTCCATGAAGTTAAGTTAAACTTTGGCAAATGGAATTACATTTTAAAAGTGTTCTGTATTTATAAAGATTTGTTAATGTTCACCTCCCACCTTGTTTTGGCCTGAGGTCTCTGTTCTGCTCTGGGATGAAACCCAAGCAGCTGGCAGTTATGCCAGTACAGCCAGGTGCTGCCAGGAGGGAAGATTCTATGGCTATGTCTCCCAACTCCCTTTTTGCTTAAGGAAATTGGTTAATCCCTTTTCTTCTCTTACTGGTTCATAACGCTTTCAAAATAATTTTGCTCCAGTTTGTGGAACATTTCTCTTTGTTTGTAGTGGGAATATTTCATATTAAGACAAATATTCAGGAAGCTTTGCATTTAAAATTTCCTTCCTAAACATAAATATAACACTGGAGTGGGTTCTGAAATACTGAATACAATTTTAAGAAGTAGAGGGGCTTCCCTGGTAGAGCAGTGGTTGGGAATCCGCCTGCCAATGCAGGGGACACGGGTTCAAGCCCTGGTCTAGGAAGATCCCACATGCCACGAAGCAACTGGGCCCGTGAGCCACAACTACTGAGCCTGCGCGTCTGGAGCCTGTGCTCTGCAGCAGGAGAGGCCACAACAGTGAGAGGCCCGCGCACCACGATGAAGAGTGGCCCCCGCTCGCCGCAACTGGAGAAAGCCGTCACACAGAAACGAAGACCCAACACAGCTAAAAATAAATGAATAAATAAATATTAAAAAAAAAAGAAGTAGAGATAAGTGCATTTCAAGTTTACAGAATGAATTTAAAATATGCATACAGTGAAATGCAGTGTGTTCTCAGTACACAGACACATTTGCCGGAGAATTGGTTACTTAGAAAGATTTTGATGGTGAAATATGAAACTAGAAATTTAGATAAGCCAAATTTCATCAAAAAATATCTTTCAAACAGTGAGAAGAAATTAATATTTTGTCCATGCTATCATTGTATTATTGTTTGTGGTGGTGGTTTCTCCAATACGGGAATAACATTACTGTACTCATCTTGTAATTAAACCAAAGCTAAAAACAAGTCAACAGATCACTTTGTAGCCATGTGCATGTTGAATGGATGCTTGGGTGTGGGAGGAGGTGGGATCTAGTGAGGTCGATTACTGGGTACTTTCAATGTACTCAATATATTTGAGGGAAGTAATCACACCATCTATACAACCTTAGAATAATCTAATTTGGCCTTATTTTTTAATTTCAACATATGAAATTGTACTTAAAATGTTTACAACTTATGTCTTTATTTCAGACTTGAATCCCCCAAAAGTATTCCATTACAGTAATCAAACATAACACTTTTTTAAACTGCAAACATGCAGTTTAAAAGTAAACATACACTTTTTGAGGATTAAATACATGCAAAACCCACAAATCATTCTACTGCCCTATTTATGATAAACCACCCTATTATCCCATGCTAAAATTGTCAGATAATTTTGTATCTTGAGAAAACAGTTTAATATTGTAAATGTTTTCCTTATGGCATATTATAAATTCAAACTTAGTTGATTCAAACTAATTAGGGGGTTAAATCAGTTAAAATTAATTTAGTGTAATAAATCATCACATACTAAGAGCAATCAGAAGTCAGAATCTGTCTGTGAAGCTAGGGTGAGACACAATTTGATTCAAACTAGGAGACAGTAGAAATAAAATACTTGAATCAATCTTCAATCCAGTAACAGATCAGAAACAGATTTTCAAACAAAAACCAAAATCAGGAACACATAAGAAACGCTCAACTATTATTCTGAGGTCAGATCTAGGTACCTGTGTAGTGAGAAATCATAGTGGTTCAGATTTACTGAACTGATTGAGGCACAAAGTTCACAAACAAAAACAAGAGTCACAGAAAAAAATGCCTGAAAGTTCTGTGTAGGTATTTGACTATAACTTTATCTCTCTCTTAATCAAATTTCTGTGTGTCAATCTCCTTCATAGATTCATCAAGCAAACTTTTTCTGTTGCTCTGAAGTCTGTTCTAAGGATCCAGGGCTGAGGATGACTATCAGCAGTCATTTCTCACCCTGGCCTTCAGAGTTCTTGAAACTGTAATAGCATAACTGCTTCTCATCTCCCAAATAGACTCCTTATGAGTTTCACTTTTAAAAAATGAGTTTTAAGTAACTGGAAGTTCCTTTATCTCAGTTCAACATTCAAAAGAATCACGAACATGAAGTTAAACAAAAAAGATTTAAACAAAAAAATAAATTATGCCATGAAAGACAATGGGATAAACCCTTAGTATGCAATTTTATTTACTTGAAAGATTAAGTTTGGGTAATGAAATTGTGTCAAAGGTGTCATTACTGTTGCTCGTGAAAAATGAGGATATACCTGAATGTACAATTTACTTAGCTACTTCATCTCAGTTACGCATTTTTCTACTATCTTACAGGTAAAGACAAGTACTGTATGATATCACTTATATGAGGAATCTAAGAAAAGTCAAATCTGTTAAAAAACAAAAACAAAAACAGTAAACTGGCTTTTACCAGGGCATTGGTGAAAGGTGGGGATAAGATTGATGGTATTTAAGGTACAGACCTGTAATAAGTAGTAAATAAGCCATAGAGATCTAATGCACTGTATAATGAATACAGACAATAATATTGTGCTATACAGGAGTCTCCCTCTTATCTGCAGCTTCACTTTCTCCAGTTTCAGTTACCCACAGTCAACTGCAGTCCAAAAATACTAAATGGAAAATTCCAGAAATAAACAACTCATAAGCTTTAAACTGCACACCATTCTGAGTAGGGTGATGAAATCTCACGCCATCCCACTCCATTTGCCCAGGATTCCCAACCAACAACATCATCATACGCTCAATGATCTAGGATCACCCAAAGCAGACAATCCTCCTTCGGACATATCATCAGAAGGTCTACCGCATCCTAATGTAACGCCACAAGGCCTCCGTCTTTCACCTCACTTCCTCTCATCACATAGGCATTTTATTTTGTGATTTTTAGCCATCACATCATCACAAGAAGGGTGAGTATAGTACAATAAGATATTTTGAGAGAGACTACATTCACATAATTTTTAATATAGTATATTGTTATAGCTGTTCTATTTTATTATTAGTTATTGTTAATATTTTACTGTGCCTAATTTACAAATTCAACCTTATCATAGGTATGTATGTATAGGAAGAAACATAGACTATATAGGGTTCAGTATTCTACAGTTTCAGGCAACCACTGGGTTCTTCTAACATATGAATAAAGTGGATGGTGGGGACTACTGTAATTATGTAATGTGATAAATATTACTATATAAATGTATCAAAGTAACATGCTATATACTTTAAACTTTCACAATGTTACATGTCAAATTTATTCAATAAAAAAAGAAATGGCATAATAACCATAGTAACAGTGCATAACAATGTTTGCTATGCACCAAACACGGTTCTAGACACTTTAAATGCTTTAGCTCACTAAATTCATAAACTCTATGAAAGATTATTTTTCCCATTTTGTTAATAAAGATCCTGAGCCACAGAGAAGTTAAGAAACTCATTCAAAATTACCTGACTAGTAAGTGGCATGCCTAAGATTTGAACCCAGATGCTTGGCCCCCAAATCCATCTACTTTCCCACTACGCTATACTAGCTATTCAGCTTATAGCAGCATGGAAACTGGCCTGAGATAAAAGCCTTATCTGATCAGAAACTATAATAAAAACTTTACCAACAACTACAGGAAATCAATGTTTATATACTCATTAATTCCTTTGTATCAGTACAAATATTTTTATATCATGTATCAGTTTGATCTATTCTTTTATAAATCATTTTAAGCACAGTACTGGTCACAGAGGTGACACTCAATAAACAACATTTGTTGACTGCATTGCCCAAAATGTTTGTATGCATTATTGAGGCAATATATGTACTGGTGGTTCTTAAGTCCAGCTCTATCTGTTACTAGCTCTCTAAACTTGGGCAAATTACTCATCCTTTTGATGCCTCAAATTATTGTCTGGATAATGGGGACAAAAATTTACTGCCTTAGTAAATTGTTGTATTAAATGGTAAATGCATAAAAAAATATTGATTTCAATGGTTGGCAGAGACAGAGAGAGGAGAGAGTTAGGGAGAGAGAAAAGAGAGGGAAAATTGGAGCAAAACTAAAAAAAGGAAAATTTTGCTATAGACCTAAACCTTATAAATTCATATGTAATCATTCTTTTTAGTTTACCTTTGTTTTTTGTGGTTTCAGTTTCTGCTAGAGTTTCTCCGAGATGTTCAGTTCATCTTAACATGGTGTTTGCATTCTCCCACTGGTTCCTGACCTCTACTGGGTATTCGTTTTTATTCTTTACCTGTATTTACTAATGCTATTCTTCATCACAGTGGCTAACAGTCTGAGCTACTGACTCACAAAATGGGGAAGAAAATGATCCTGTTTTGTACGATCATTTCCTAGAAAATTATAAATAAACTCTTTAGTCTTCAGATAACCCTGTTTACGACTCTCTAGACAACTGTTTTATACTAAGTGCTAATTCTAGTATTCAATACCCAATATTGAAAATAAGAGGATCTGACTTTATATGATTAGTGAAAATATTTTACTCTGACTATATTATCTAAATTTATGTATGAAATATTTTTTATGGTGAGTTCCCTGATGGCAATGGTACTAATTAAAATATTTCTGTTAGCCATTTCTATTTTTAATGTACTTTGAAATAATACATCTTTAGGGCAGAAAGCTCGCATGTGTACAGACATGCTGGACTGGCAGTTTAACACCTGTAGTATTGCCTTAATGTGGAAGTGTGACAATTTTTTTTTCTGTTTACAAGCAAGGCCTTCAAAAACCTATTTAAATCAAGTTAAAGTGTAGATACAGAATAGAGAAGAAAAACCTATTTTCTTCAAAAATAGATAATCTATACCTCTTCATAAATCTCGATTTCTAAGACATTTATATTTTGGACAACTAAGCAAAATAAAAAGCTCTCTAACAGCAATGAATATATGATATATTTAATTTAAACACAAGCAAAAAACTGTAATAAAGCAAAACAAAAAACCATGTTCAGCTACTGCTTGTACTTTAACAATAAAAGCAAAAGAAAACAAAATGAGAACAAATGGAAACTAGATATATATTTTTATCTGCATAATGTATGCATTGTTTATATGCCAAAAGAAGAATAATACATCCTTTATTTCTGGAAACAGACCACTGCTACATCTCTAGAGTGGAAAACATAAAATAAACCAATCGATTGTGAAAAAGTAATTGATTGAGATTGCTGACCTGTTGGCTCTAAGATATATAGCTTAGAAGTAGCATATAGCAACTCTCAGTTCCTAAGCATCCTATAAGTTCCATGTTTTCACTTAATTTATCCTGAAAAAGGATAACTTGCTGACTAGTATTTCAAGATTAGATAATGTCATTTAAAATTTGTAAGTAAATATTCCAACTACTATTTTGTCTCATAAAAATACTGAATATATTTAAACAAGAAAGCAAATAAACAACTAAGACCAAAAGAAATTCTGGATCACCATTATGTGTGGTAGCCTGAATGAGACCAAGGGACCGCAGCATGTCCCAAATTTCTTGTTCTGATAGGAGGAAAATATTGACATCCCATTTTGTTGCTGTTATTGTTAAGGTACAATTATATTAAACAGAAATATAGAGGGAACATAACTTCCTACTCCTCAAGTACAGGCCCCACGTAATAACTTCCTCCCAAAGAGGACAGTACAGAAATGGGTAAAAAGTGTAACTCCACAGTAGAGAAAGCTGACGGACACTACTTCAGCCAGGAGGTCAGGCCAACGTCAACAGTTCTAAGCCATGTTGATGGCGTGTTCCCTCTACATGTGGTGGTGATGGAGACAGCACTTTACCCCTGTGGTCTTCCTCCCCAGTGGCCACAGCCCAGCCTAGTTACCAGAAAAGCACCAGATAAACCCCAGGAGAAGGACACCTCCAAAATGTCTGACAAACTCTCCTCAACACTGTCAAGTTCATTGGATACAAACAAAATCTAAGAAACTGTTCCAGTCAGGAGGAGCCTAAGGAGACAATGTCATATGTCACCCTGGATAGAACCCCAGAACAAAAAAAAGGAGAAAAGGTAAAACTGAGAAATCTGAATAATAATATTCAGAGATCAGATAATAATAATATATTAATACTGGTTCATTAACACTGTGACACATGTACCCTACACATGTAAGATATTAATATTAGGGGAAACTAGATGTGGGAGATAAGGGACATTTGGAATTTTTCTGTACATATAGAACTTTTCTAAAAGCAAAAGTTTATTAAAGGCAAAAAAGAAAAGGAAATATAGAAAAAGGAGGAGAGTAAAATACAAAGTAAGTTGTTAAAACAGCACTAAATGTTTCAGTAATCTAACAAACATGAAAAACTGCCTATTCCAATTTAAAAGACTGTCAAATTGATTTAAAATAATCAAGTGATATTCTGTGTTAAGATACACATATAAAACAAAAATTAAAAGTCTACAAGTAAAATGTCAGAGGAACTCTATCTTACCAAGTCTAAGCAAAAGAAAGCTGGCATGGCTAAATTAATAAGAGATAAATGGACTGCATTGCAGCAAATGTCTTTTTGAATGAAGCGAATCATAACAAAGTGTTAACAGATTTACTTCATCAAAAGGAATTAGCAATTGTGAACATGTATACATCAAGAGTATATGAAGAAAAATTGAGTGGCTTACTATGAGAAAATGACAAATCACTATTAGTATATTTTAACATAGCTCTTTCAAACACTGAGAACACTATCAGACAAAAATGTAACAAAGGTAGAGAGGAACTGAATATCAAAAACAAAAAGTTTAACTTAATGAATGGATATATAGGGAATTTTGTATGTATCCAACACTTGGAGAATATCAACTCTTTTCAATCAAACATCAAATACTGCACCGGTAATCATTTTGCAATATGTACACGTACAACACGTTGTATACCTTCAACTTTTAAAATGAGATTTAAAATGGAACATTTACAAAAATTGTCATATAATGGCTCTAAGCAAATCTGTCCCAATTTTGTGGAATAGTTATCATATAGAGCATACAGAGTTAGAATAAGGAATAAAATAGATTTAGTTTTAAAGAACAGAATTTTAAAGATTAAATATCATAAAATGTGCCGAGTTAGAAGTTAATAAGAAAATCACAACTATAAAAATATTCGTATTATTGTAAATTTTAAAATATGTTTCTAAGTAATATACTGGTCAAAGAAAAATCATAGATGAATTTTTTAATACTTAGTACTGAAAATTTTTAAAAAACAAATGAAAACTATGTGGACACAGTGTTTTTTCAAATGAAAACTATGTGTCCACGCTGTGGACACATTGTTTTTTCATTTGTTTGTTTTTTCTTACACAGTGAAGCTACTATGATGCTTCCCATAAAGTTTTATACCTATGTAATTACACCTGAAAATATGAAAGGTTAAAAATGAGTTAGTGAGAGTTAGAAAAAGAACAATAGCAAACAAAGGGAGAAAGAAGTATATAATATATAGAAGATGCAAATCAATGAAATGGAAAACAGAGTTAGGAGCCAGTGTTTCAAGCAATGATAGATTCTAACAATAAAGGTGCTACTGGATCAATCCCTGCAGGAAACAGGTATAAAACCTGTATATAATACCAATAAAAAGCAAGCAGGGCTTCTCTGGTGGTGCGGTGGTTGAGAGTCTGCCTGCAGATGCAGGAGACACGGGTTCGTGCCCCAGTCTGGGAAGATCCCGCATGCCGCGGAGCGGCTGGGCCCGTGAGCCATGGCCGCTGAGCCTGCGCGTCCGGAGCCTGTGCTCCGCAACGGGAGAGGCCACAACAGTGAGAGGTCCATGTACCGCAAAAAAAAAAAAAAAAGCAAGCAGATCAGGGAGGCTGGGGGGCATGTATGCCCAAAGGAGAAGACAACTACTTCCTGTTTTTTTTTTTTTTTTTCTTTGCAGCTTTTAGCTTGGGGCTACATGCAGTTGGCTGGCAAATGCCAGATGGCAGCAGTGGCACCAGGGAAAGATCAGTCTTTCTGGCTTGGGGAAACTAGAAATGCCTAAATAATCCTATAGCTTATTTAAAAAGAAATAAAACAACAAATATATCAAAGAATTTTAAACATTTCAACAAAGATATATTACTAGCTTCAAGTAACAAATCATCTCAATCTTATTAAACTCTTCTGGACAACAGGAAAAAAAAAATCTTACTTCCCAGAACACCTTCTATGATGTCAGCATTGCTTTGATAAGGGCAATACAACAGAAAAATTTTATAAATACATTTAATTTATTAGTAAGTATTTTTAAATCCTCAATGAAATATTAGCAAATAAAATGCAACTTTACGAAAGATAATAAAGGATAAATCAGACTATTTATTGAGAATGAAATAATATAACACCTAATGACAATTTACGACAAAATGTTAAAATATAAAATTAATTTGAGCCTCTCAATAGACGTAGAAAAAAATGTATAGAACTCATTATGAATTTAAAATTAAAAAAATAAGTACATTGGGAATAAAAGATAGCTATCTTATCCTGGCAAATTATATCTACTAGAAAACTGTCTAAACACCATCTCAGCTGTGTAAAAAGCATTCCTTAAAATCCAAAACAAGACAGGCATACTGCTGCAAGCATTTGCAATTGTTGAAGCCAGTCTAGTAAAACAAGAATAAAAAATTAAATAATTTCTAACTGAAAAGCAGGAAAAACACCCTGCAATATTAATCTGCAAACATCAGTTGCAGTTTAATACAACAACAAAGCATTAGAAAATGTAATTAAGAAGAAAATACAATTGGAAATAGCATAAAAAGGCAAGTACCTAGGAATAAATCTTAAAAGAAACAAGCGTTTCTTCTACGTGTAACATTTTAAAGGTTGATTGTGAGATATTGGGAAAAAAACAGACCAAACATAAATATCCAATATTATAGAGATGATAAAATACACTTTGATGCCACATGGCAAGTACAGAACATAAATTTTCTGTATGCCTAAAACCTGAGATTTTCTTAATTTTTCTAAGTTTCTCTTTCTTTTTTTGTTTGGTGTGAATAAAACCTGCCTTTTGGATTGCTGAGATGATGAAATGATGGTAAAAACAAAGCTCATATTTCTTGAAACATAGTAAGATCTTAATTATTCAATCCAACTCTTACATCATTACTAATACTGAAAAGACAAATTAAAACGTTTAGGAAATAACATGAAAACCTTTTATGAAAAAAATTTTTAAGAAAATGAACTTTGTGGAACACTTGAAAGCTAAGATATTTTTTGAAAGATTCTTGGCCACTACTTTGACTTGAGTTTCTAATTTAAAGTGAAGATGTCTTTGCTAAGGTTGAGGTTGTTTTAGGAAACGGGAGAACCAAGTGACTGTATGCATTTCTTTAATGGAAGCATGTAGATGTTTGTGAATTCCTGGATGAGAATGATAATACAGTGAAAACTGAGCTTCTCATAGCCAGCAAGTCACTTCCTTGATCAGCATCACAGCAGCAGTGTGCCGGTGTTTGGAACTCTGGGAGTATGGGGACCCATGACACACCACCTCTCTTCTCACTCAGTGTGGCCACCTTGATTCCACTAAGTTTCCAAACTCTTGGCTAAAATATCAGTGACTTGATCTAATCTGAAAGTGGGTGTGAATGTGCGTGATGTGTCACTACAAAAAGACATTTCAAATATTAAATGATATTAGTGGACTACGAAATGGTGCTTGCAAAATGATTGCGAATTACACACTGAGTGAGAATACTTAAAAACTTAAAATTGATGTGTTATCTTGGTGGTTTTTATCAGTTATGTCATTATGATATATAATATTTAATTCAAATTTTAATAAAAATAAGAAAAATAAATGTACATTTGTTTGAAAATAAACTGCTCCTGAAAGGAATCCCTTAAGAGTATAACAGGTAAATACTCCCAAAACAACAGAAGTGATAGGTGTAATTTTATTCTTCACTGCTCTTTCTTGACAAATTAGATAGCAAACTACCCCTGTCAATCAGTTGCTGATTTTAACCCAACAGCACTATGTCATGACAGCACTGTGGTTCTCTACAACAACTGTTATAAAGAGCGAAGACACAAAAGTACCACTAAGTGAAGAGGCTTACTAAGTAACTTTTTGGAGCAGAAAATGTACAACAACATGATGACTTTAAGAAAGAAAATTATGTACGTTGTCTTCGAGAATAAGAATTTACCTTCCACTTCCATGTGTCTTTTGAAAAAACACACCAAAAAATTTTAATTATCCAGTCAAGGGCATTTTCACTTTGCCAGTTACATTGGTGCTGAGTGTATAACAGTGGTAGGAAGGAACTCATGACTGATCCTATATCGCAGACCAGCGGTTAGGCCTTTGAGAGAAAGAATACAAAACTGTTCCTAGCAATCTTCATGGATGTAAAATCAAGGGAGATAGTCCCACTCATATTGGTTTTGCTGAAGTCATATAAGGACACTAGGAAGATGAATGAAAAAAACATTAAAACTCCAAATGTGGTTTGTGCATCAGCATGAAACTTAAAACTGGCTGAGTGGCTGTTGGCTTATGTAATAAAATCATTATCAAGATCAAGCTAAAACTATTCTGATTATATTTGAGTTGTGCACCCCTCCACCCTCAGCCATTCCACTCTATTCTGGAAGCAATCCAGTACTTACATAATTGCCTGAACAGCTCAGAAATAAGTTGTGAAATAAGATGTTTGTGCTTTTGATAGCATCCTTCAATGGATCTACAGCTCTAGCAATAATGTGTAATAAGACACTAAATTTAAATATGTTACTCTCAGGGTATGGTTTTTATTAGGTTCCCATCATATTAGTCAATACAGAACATCTTCAGTTCATAAAGTATTTTTCAAAATAAAACAAAATCAAATAAACTGAAGACAATATATTTTCCTATAAAGTTTATACTGTCCTTTAAAAATATTAGCCTGAGGGTCAGATCATGATGAGGGAATAGAAGGACATGGAGCTCACCTCTTCCCACAAATACATTCAAAAAAATACATCTACATGTGGAACAGTTCTCACAGAATACCTGCTAAATGCTGGCAGAATATCTCATAAAACCAAAACTACAAGAAAGACTGTCACATAACTGGGTAGGATGAAAGGGAAAAAAAAAAAAAAAGGGAATCAGGACAGGACCTGCACCCCTGGGAGTTAGCTGTGAAAGAAGAAAGGTTCCCTCACTTGGGAAGCTCATTCCCTGGCAGGGAGATCAGCCAGCACAGAAAGGGAGCTTCATAGGCTCAGGAGAGTGGAGCAGCTGGGTTGCAGCAGGCAGAACAGAGACCTGCACAGGAGATCTTGACCATCTCACTACAGTCCCCAGCCCAAGACATGCATCTGCTGGTGTACGCAGGGGCTGGGTACTGAAACTCGGACTTCAGAGGACAGACTCAGGGAGAGGGCTGTGGTTGGCTGCACAGAGACAGCTGGACGGGGGTAGAGTGTAGTCCAAGCCACAACCAGGGATGGTGCAGGATGGAGCCCAGGTCCACCACTGAAGCTCCATAGCCGGCGTGCACACTCGAAGGGAGGGGCAGGTCCCACCCTAGCAGTCTCATTCTCCCTGTGCTCACAGTGGGCCCGGCTCTGCCTCTATGAGCTCTGGGACCACCCAAGCTCCAGGAGGTTGTCCACACTCAGAGGTGGGGTTGAAATCCAAGCCATCCCCAGGGGCTGCATGACTTCTGAAGCAGGGCTGGACCTGAGTTTCCCAGCAACTATGTGATCTGCTGATTTAAACACCACAGGCTGCTTTGTAAACTCATTCCCTGAGGGACATCCAAGAGGATTACTGGTGTTCCCATGCCTGGGGCGGGTCCTGTGATGGTGACTGCAGGCTCTGTAGGTACAAGCTAACGCAGAGGTGGGGCCCGGGTCTGGGCTGACTCAGACCCCGCCCCCATGGTGGGTCCAGGTGCACTATGGCAGTCCCAGTGCCTGACCTCAGTGGTTCTGCAGCAACAGATCTAAACTAGTGGCTCTGTGAGCACAGTACTTAAGGAACAGCAGGGCCAATTGCCTGTTTTCCCACAGCTGAGGCAGGGCCGAGTGCAGTGCCAACAACAGTGTACTTTGTGAGCCCACACACAAAAGTGACACCTCAGAGCGCACTCCCCAGTGGACAGCTCCCGTGGAGGGATACTCAGTGGTTTTTCTCCCAGTGGGAGCACTCCAGTCCCACCTACCTCACGCTGCAGTTCAGAAGCAGAACTGGGGTATATACTCCAAAAACTGGGGAGCAGACCCTGCCCCTGACAGGCCTGTGACAACCAGAGAGCAAAGAGGAGGCCCTGTTCAACATCCAGTGCAGGCTCTGGTCACCACAACAACAATCATACCACCATCAAGGTGATAATAGCCAGCACACACTGAGGAAAGATGTGGCAGGCATTCATACTAACAACAGACCTCACACCAAAAACAGATTCATGGACACTCCCACCTAAAAACAGCCCTTAAACACCACAGTAGATAACTGTTTCTCCTAAACTCACAGAGCCAGAGAAATAAGTAAAATGAAGAAGCAGAGGAACCACTCTCAATTAAAAGATCTAGAGAATTCCCCTGAAACAACAAACAATTAAACAGGTATCTCCAGTATACCAGATCCTGAGTTCAAGAAGGAAGAAATGAAAATACTGAAGTAATTAAGAAAGGCTATCAATAGAAATGCAGATTACTGTAAAAAGAAATTAGAAACTATAAAGAAGAAGAGCCAATTAAAATTAGAAAACTCATTTGTTAAGACAAAAGCTGAGCTAAACGCAATAAACAGCAAACTGGATAATGCAGAAGAACAAATAAGTGATCTGGAAGATAGAATAATGGAAATCACCCAATCAGAACAGCAAACAGACAAATTAAAAAAAATAAATAAATGAAAGCAATATATGAGACCTATTGGATAATATAAAGTGTCCCAATTTATGCACAATAGGGATCCAAGAAGGAGAAGAAAAAGAAAAGGGGATCAGAAATGTATCTGAAAGAATTATGGCTGAAAAGTTCCCAAACCTAAATAAGGAAACACAGAGGAATGGGGACAGGAAGCACAGAGGGTCCCAAACAAGACGGACCCAAACAGACATACACCAAGACATAATGTAATTAAAATGGCAAAAGTTAAAGAGAGGATTCTAAAGGCAGTTAATGATAAACAAAGAGATAATTACAAGGGAACCCCCTAAGGCTATCAGCTGATTTCTCTACAGAAATATTGCCAGCCAGAAGGGAGTGGGAGGATATATTCAAAATCCTGAAAGGGAGAAAGCTGCAACCTAGGATACTCTACCCAGTAAGATTATCATTTAGAATAGAGAGAGAGATAAAGAATTTCTCAGACAACCAAAAACTAAAAGAATAAAGCAATACTAAACCTATCCTAAAAGAAATATTGAAAGGTCTTCTATAAATAAAAAAGCAAGAATCTACAGGAAAGAGAAAATTCACAATTGGAAAATAAATCACTTGAATAAGCCAGTACACAATTTTAAAAAAATCAAAAAAATATGTATGAAAGTGATGATAACTACAATGAACAGCAAAAGAAAAAACATGAAGATGTAAAAGAGTACATCAAAATCATAAAATAGGGGGAGGAGAGTAAGGAAATGTAGATTTTTTTCTAGAATGTGTTTGAGCCTATATGTCTACCAGTCTAAAGCAAGTAGATATAGTGATGGGTTAACATACTTGAAAAACAGAGTAACCACAAAACAAAAACATAATATAGATTCACAAAAACCAAAAAGAAGAGGACACAAGCATAATACAAAAAACAACCATTAAATCAGAAAAGGAAAAACAAAAAGGAAAAGGAACAAAGAAGAAATTAAAAAATCAACTGAAAACAAGGTTTAAAATGACAATAAATATATATCTATCAATAATTACCTTAAATGTCAATGGACTAAATACTCCAATCAAAAAGTCATAGAGTGGCAGATTCGATTAAAAAAAAAAAAAATTGGCTACAGTATACTGCCTACAAGAGACCCACTTTAGGGCAAAGAAAACACATAGATTTAAAGTGAGGGGATAGAAAAGATATTTCATGCAAACGGAAATAACAAGAAAGCAGGGGTAGTAATACTCATATCAGACAAAATAGACTTTAAAACAAAGGCCATAAAGAAAAAGAAAGACACTATATAATGATAAAAGAATCAATAGAAGAAGAGGATATTACACTCATTAACACATATTCACCCAATATAGGAGCACCTAAATACATAAAACAAATATTAACACACATAAAGGGAGAAATTGACAGGAATACAATAATAATAGGAGACTCTGACACCCCAGTCACCTCAACAGATCTTCCAGGCAGAAAATCAATAAGGTAACAAGATCCTAAATGATATACTAGAACAGTTAGACTTAATTGGTATTTTCAGGACATAACATCCAAACAAAATAAAACAGAATACACATTCTTTTCAAGTACACATGGAACATTCTCTAGAACTGACCACATACTAGGACACAAAACAAGACTCAACAAGTTTAAGAGGACATAAGTTATTTCAAGCATCTTTTCTGACGACAACAGTATGAAACTAGAAATCAACCCCAGAGACATAAATGAGAAAAAAACATTATCTGAAGACTAAACAACATGCTACTAAAAAACCAATGGGTCAGTGATGAAATCAAAGAGGAAATTTAAAAATACCTTGAGACAAATACAATAAAAACACACCCATACAAAATCTATGGAATGTAGCAAAAGCAGTTCTCAGAGGGAAGTTCATAACAATGCAGGCCTTCCTCAAAAAACAAGAAAAATCTCAAATAAACAACCTAACCTACCACCTGAAGTAAGTTTAAAAAGAAGAACAAACAAAACCTAAATTAAGAAGAAAGAAGGAAATAACAAAGATCAGAGTGGAAATAAATTAAATAGAGACTAAAAAATAGAAAAAAATCAATAAAACCAAGAGCTGGTTCTTTGAAAGGGTAAACAAAAGCAACACACCTCTGGCCAGGCTCACCAAGAAGAAAAGAAAGAGGACCCAAATAAACAAAATAAGAAATGAAAGATGAGAAATCACAACTGATACCACAGAAATACAAACAATCATCAGAGAATACTATGCACAATTTGATACCAACAATTGGAAAACCTAGAAGAAATGGAAAAGTTTCTAGAAGCAAACAGCTCACTAAAGCTGAATCAAGAAGAAATGGATAATTTGAACAGACCAATCACTAGAAGTGAAATCAATTCTGTAATTAGAAAAAAACGAAAAACAACTCCCTACAAACAGACCAGATGGTTTCACTAGGAAATTCTACAAAACATACAAAGAAGAACTTATACTGATCCTTCTCAAACTCTTCCAAGGAACTGAAGAGGAGGGAATGCTCCCAAAGTCATTCTATGAAGCTACTATCACCCTGATACCAAATCCAGACAATGCCAAAAAAGAAAATTACATGCCAATATCTTTGATGAATATAGATGCAAAAATCGTCAACAAAGTATTAGCAAACTGAATCCAACAACACATGAAAAAGATCATACATCACAATCAAGTTAGATTCATTGCAGGGTCACAAGGATGGTTCAACATACACAAATCAATGTATACACCACATCAACAAAAGAAAAAAAACACATAAGCATTTTAATAGATGCAGAAGTATTTGATAAAATTCAACATCCATTCATGATAAAACTCTTACCAAAATGGGTATAGAGGGAACATATCTCAACATAATAAAAGCTATTTATGACAAACCCACAGCCAACATAATAGTCAGCAGAGAAAGCTGAAAGTCTTCCCTCTAAAATCTGGAATAGGAAAAGGATGCCCACTCTCATCACTTCTGTTCAACATAGTATTGGAAGTCCTAGCCATTGCAATCAGACAAGAAATAAAAGGAAACCATATTTGAAAAGTAGTAAAACTGTCACTGTTTGCAGATGACATGACACTATATATAAAAATCCTAAAGACTCCACATAAATACTATTAGAACTGATATACAAATTTAGCAAGGTAGCAGGATACAGATTAACATAAAGAAATCTGTTGCATACCTTTATACTAACAATGAATAATCAGAAAGGGAAAGTACAAAAAAAAATCCCTTTTAAAATTGCATCAAAATCTATAAAATACTTAGGAATAAACCTGATGAAGGAGGTGAAAGACTTATATGCTGAGAACTATAACACATTAATAAAGGAAATTTCAAGATGATTCAAAGAAATGGAAAGCTATCACTCCCATGCTCTTGGATTGGAAGAATTAACATTGTTACACTGGCCATACTACTCAAATCAATCTACAGGTTTAATGCAATCCCTATCAATTACCCAGGACATTTTTCACAGAACTGGAACAAATAATCCTAAAATTTATATGGAACTATAAATGACTCAGAATTGCCAAAGCAATCGAGGAAAAAGAACAAAGCTGAAGGCAAAATCCTTCCAGATGTCAGACAATACTGCAAAGCTACAGTAATCAAAACAGTGTGCTTGTGAACCAAAAGCAGACATATGGATCAGTGGAACAGAATAGAGAGCCCAGAAATAAACCCACACAACTATAGTCAACTAGGCTTTGACAAAGGAGGTAAGAATAAACAATGGGGAAAAGGCAGAACACACCCTCACACCATACACAAAAATAAACTCAAAATAGCTTAAAGACTTAAATATAAGACATGACACCATAAAACTCCTAGAAGAGAATATAGGCAAAACATTCCCTGATGTAAATCATACCAATGTTTTCTTAGGTCAATCTTCCAAGGCAAAATAAATAAAAGCAAAAATCAACAAATGGGACCTAATTAAACTTATAAGCTTTTGCACAGTAAAGGAAACCACAAACAAAATGGAAAGACAACCCACAGAATGGGAGAAAATATTTGCAAATGATGCACCCGACAAGGGCTTAATTTCCAAAATATTCAAACAGCTCACACAACTCAGTAACAACAACAACAAAAAAAAACCCAGTCAAGAAACAGGCAAAAGACCTAAACAGACATTTCTCCAAATAAGATATACAGATGGCCAATAGGCACATGAAAAAATGCTCAATATCACTAATTATTACAGAAAAGCAAATGACAACTACAATGAGATATTACCTCACACCAGTCAGAATGGCCATCATTAAAAAGTGTAAAAAATAAAAATGCTGGAGAGTGTGGAGAAAAGGAAAACCCCCTCCACTGTTGGTGGGAATGTAAACTGGTGCAGCCACTATGGAAAACAGTATGGAGGTTCCTCAAAAACTAAAAATAGAGTTGCCATATGATCCAGCAATCCCACTCCTGGGCATATATCGAAGACAAATGTAATTCGAAAAGATACATGCACCCCAATGTTCATAGCAGCAGTATTTACAATAGCCAAGACATGGAAGCAACTTAAATGTCCATCGATAGATAAATGGATAAAGAAGATGTGGTATATATACACAATGTAATACTACTCAGCCGTAAAAAAGAGAATGAAATAATGCCATTTGCAGCAACATGGATGGACCTAGAGATTATCATTCTAAGTGAAGTAAGTCAGACAGAGAAAGACAAATACCATATGATATCACTTATATGTGGAATCTAAAAAAATGATACAAAGAAACTTATTTATAAAACAGAAACAGACTCACAGACATAGAAAACAAAATTACGTTTACCAAATAGGAAAGGGGGTGAGGGAGGGATAAATTAGGAGTTTGGGATTAGCATAGCAAATTACTATATATAAAACAGATAAACAACAAGGTCCTACTATAAAGCACAGGGAAGTAGATTCAGTATCCTGGAATAAAACATAATGAAAAAGAATATGTATATATACGCATAATTGAATCCTTTGCTATATACGGGAAACTAAAACAACATTGTAAATCAACTATACTTCAATTTTAAAAAGGCATAAAAAATATTAGACTGAAAATAGTTTTATATTTTCCTGAATTGACTCACATAGTTGTTCACAAGTGTATTAAACTTTGGATAAAAATTCAGACATGGTATTTAAATTTAGAAATGTTCCATTCGTGTATTCATTCATTCACTTATTCAACAAAATGTTTGTTGAGAGCCTATTATATATACCCAGGATTGCAACAGAGATTGGTGACAAGAACATGTTCTATTCTTCATTCTCTCATCAAGATAGTCAATATAAATATAAATAAGTGCAAAAACACATAATGAATGTTATAATGTATGTGTGTGGATATGTATTATATGAGAGAGACACACATATATATATATGAGGGTATTATGAAGAGAGTTGTCACTAAGTTAAAGAAGAGGATACAGGCACCTGTAGACATGAACACATGGTACAGAGGAGTCTAAGTATGGATCCTCAACTACCTCAGCAACACTACAGCATAACTACTAGAAATGGAAGGGAGAGCTGAGAATTAAATTGTGGGCAGGAACCTCATTACAAGAGTTCTGTGTACCACAGGGGGATTTCAGTATTTATGACTGCTTTCCTACATAAGAGCTTGAGGGTCAAATGTTCTTCAGCTCCATTTTGTCTTGGACTAGAGACTTCCAAAAGAGATTACAGTAACAGACAAGATAAGCTAAAATACAGAAATTTATATGCAAGTGTGAATACATTGGAGAATATTGAGGGGAATACATTCATGCCAGGGGAAAATCAAGAAATATTAGTGACTATGATAATTTTAAAATGAACATTAACTTACTTATATCTTCAACAAATAGTTCTCCATATGTACACGGACTAGGGTGTGAGCAAAAATGGCACAGTCTCTGCCTTTGGAGGTCGGCTTGGAGAGACAAGTGTGTATTGATCACACAAATACAATCCCATTAGTGTAACTGGAAAAGTGTCATGTACAAGAAATATAGGCTGCTATTTTAAAATATATCAAACCCTGATTTAGATTGGGGAAAAGGAACAAACTTTTTGTTTGTTCTTAAACTGAAGACTAAAAGACAGATACACAGTTGCTAGAGAAACAAAGTGGTAAAACAATTTGTGTCTCAACCTGGCAAAGGGCATTACCAAATAGGTATCACTGATAGTATTATTTAAATTCTACTATTTAAAAGAATTAAATTTAAATAGAGATTAATAATTTTTATTACTTTTATAAAAATGACACATTTTAGGTCAATTTCATTTGAAACCGATTTGGCAAGTTCAATACACCGTTAACACAACTGAATTTAAGAAGTTCTCCACTCAGCAATCTGAGAGTTCCCCTCCTGTTTTCTTTCATTAAAGATCTACTAAATTCCTGAAGAGCCAAGAAGGTTGCTAAACGTGGAGGAAATGATTGCTGAATTTTGAGACTTTACACCTCAGCGTGGCAGACAAACAGAAAAGTGGAAGGCTGCTAACTCTTAAGTACCAATTCTATCAATATGTGGTCAGGAAAATAAGCAGCTGCAAATGAAGTTCTTGGCTTAGCCAGGGAGTTGAGAGCGGAAGGTGCAATTCAGAATGGCTGTCGCAGCTGAGGATACAGAAGTGAAGGGCACGTCCCACTGCCCGCAGTTCCATTAGGCAAAGGTGAGCTATACAGCCATTCCCCTAATCACCTGTCCATAGTGAGGAGTGCAACTCCTGGTGAAAATCCTACGCATTATCTCTTAGACTTACTAGAGATGATTAAAAAGACTTCCTCTGGCAAGCCTCATGGCAGGACGCTGCCCTCTCCACACTAGGCTGGGTGCCCCATCCCTGAGGAGGTTGCAGTCAAGGAGCCTGGCCCCTCAGCCATGCCTACTCTGATGGTATCTGCATTCCTGCCTCAAGCACCTCCATTCAGATGCCTCTTTATCAAGAGGCCTCGGCTTAGGCCCTCCCCAGACACCTCTGCTGAGACCTCCTTACTGGAGGCAGGAGGGAGAGGGGTCTCAAAGACACTTTTCTCCTTTCTCAGTGGTCAGTACCTTTCCTCTCCTAGCCTCTCCTTTTCCCGCCTTCAGGACCCCGGGTCAATACAGGAGCCCTTTTTTTGGTGTTCCCTCAACAGTGAGACAATCCCCTTATTTGTGCTGACGCATCTGGACCTCACTAGGTGCATCCCATGCGGGAAAAACGTGGATCAGGGAGCTGGTGCTTTCTCCTTTTGCTTCTACTATCACAGTAAGTGACTAAAGGCTCCAGGGTTACTTTTTTTTTTGCGGTACGCGGGCCTACGCGCAGGCTCAGCGGCCATGGCTCACGGGCCCAGCCGCTTGGCGGCATGTGGGATCTTCCCGGACCGGGGCACGAACCCGTGTCCCCTGCATCGGCAGGCGGACTCTCAACCACTGCGCCACCAGGGAAGCCCTCCAGGGTTACTTTTACTTTGGCTTGTTGTCTCAATGGACAACTCCATCCCTGACAGTGCCTCTCTCTCCACGTCAGCCCAGCTCTTGACACATAACATATATTTATAATTAATCACTGCACTCCTTCAACTGGGTTTTGAAAAAGGTCTCAAAAACCCTTCCCAACAGTTTCTTAGTCTGGCAATACCAACTGTTTAAGGTGGGCACACAAATTAAATCTATTCATTCTGGGTACACAGAGTAAAAAGGAGGGTAAGGATAGAGTTCACGAGCATATTAATATTTAAATATTCTGGAACAGAAGAAAAGGCAGCGGAAGTGCCATCTTGTTTCACGACTATGAATTTGTTGGCAAAGTAACTACACGGTCATTAGAAAATCCCAATTAATTAATGTCAATGCTAATGGCTTTAAATATATGGAGGGCTTACGAAGCACTTTCCAATCAATGTCCTCATAGACAGAGAAGACAGAGTGAGTATAATTCCTAGGGAGAGCTGGAGGCTGTCAAATGAATGGCCTGCTTGAGATGAGAGAATACAAATAGCATCATTTAGGTTATTCTGTAGTGTTCTGCCCTTCCCCTAATACTTCAACTGTTCAAGCCAAATTCCACTCCAGTGGCCCTTAAGAGCAACAACTTAATTATGAAAATATTAGATTTTATCATTTATAAATGGTTACAGGCTGGAATTTCATTAATTCAAAAATTTAAGCTACAGAGGTGTGCGTGTCTAGAACAATGAAATGGATATTTTAAGTAAGAATAAAAACCATAAATGGATATAGCCTACTCCACTGGAATTACAAATGTGAGTAGTTTTTCACCCAAGAGATGAAGAAACTTAACTGAGTTTTAAAGGCAGTTGTATTGATTAAATGCTGTATTTTCTAAAGCTATATATGCATCATATATGTGTGTGTGTGTATATGTGCACATATATATAAACACATATATATTATACTTCTGGGTTGGAGGACGTTTTCTTTTTATTTTCATTTGTAAAATGAGGATAATAGCTTATTAATAGGACTATGTAAAGGAAAATGAGCAACGTAAAGTACTTAACACAGTGCCAAGCATCCATCGACAGATAAAATATATATGTGTGTGTATATATGTGTATGTATATATATGTGTTTGTGTATAAATTTATGTATCTATAGTACATGCTATTTTCTTATGGTTGAAGAATACAACAGACTCAAGCGACACCAAATTGTATGTCTGAATATGAAGAGAAAGAGAGATACAGAGAGAGATCATATTTAGTTAAAGGATTTGGAATAGTTTCATAAAGAAGGGTATTTTTAGATAAGCCTGGCAGGAAATGAGGTATATACCTATCAAAATACTAGGAAGAGTGCTGGTAGATAAGGAAACAGCATGGGCAGAGGCAGAAATGCCTCCAGCATAATGGAATAATAGCAATGTTATACCGTTACTGTGTTTTAAGGGTTTTTAAAAAATTATTATTGTCTTAACTGCACTATGAAAACTGCCACATAATTAAAGTCACATAAATAAGTAAATAAATACAAGTGGAACGATAAATTAGATATGATATGACTCATGTATTTAATAAATTGGATGAAGTGGTCATATAGAAGACATATTCAACATGTTGTTGTAATTTGCTTGCTTTGGTTTCTGAAATTTAACTTTAGAAAATGTGTGTGTTCTAAAAGAGGATTTTGAGAAATGAAAAATTTGGAGGTGGATGTCAATATTATTTAAGGAATAAGGGCTTGAACATTCATCATACAAATAATTATCAAATACCCATTTGTTTCCATGCAACACCTGTTCCTTGTGTGCTTGCTTTCTTTTATTATGATTTTTACTTTCTATTACCAATGGTGATTTATCATCTCATTTATTTCAGGTCTTTGGTAACTACATATTAAAATGAAATACAAAAGTGTTTTGGGGGACTTCCCTGGTGGCGCAGTGGTTAAGATTCCACCTGCCAATGCAGGGGACATGGGTTCAATCCCTGGTCTGGGAAGAACCCACATGCCACAGAGCAACTAAGCCCGTGCACCACCACTACTGAGCCTGTGCTCTAGAGCCCGCGAGTCACAACTACTGAAGCCCGTGCACCGCAACAAGAGAAGCCACCGCAATGAAGAGTAGCCCCCGCTTGACACAACTAGAGAAAACCCACGCACAGTAATGCAGACCCAATGCAGCCAAAAATAAAAATAAATTAAAAAATTTTTTTTAAAAAGGAAAAGTGTTTTGCTTTGTTTTGTAAATAAGAAACACATTCCTATTCATCCAGTTTGGGAAAGTCATAGTTACGTGTAAAATATTGATTTGTTGCTAGATTGTTTATTTTTAAAACATCATTTCACACCTAGAAGTAATAGCTTTCATTAGCATATACTTTATGCTGCAGCACACAATTGCAGGCAAATTATATGTTAACAAAATTGGCTGTGTTTCCTATTTGAAAAAATGAACCATAGTACGTTGCTTTCAAAAATCATCACCTTTTAGATGGACTTCTGCCTTAAATGCATTGACAATAATCTCAGGGCACAATGTGTGGCAAAGCACATAGTTAAGCATTAGCTTTCTACTCAGAAAAACAAAACAAAACAAAACACCTGCATTTCCCATATCCACGTCACGTACGGCTTAGGTGGGACCACCAGGTAGAATTAAAATGTTGGCAAATAAACTACAGAACCAACACTTCCTTTTAACTCCCAACTTTAAGCAAGGTCATGCCCAGTGAGTTATGGGACTCATGGCCATCCTTAGGAATGGCCGGAGTGACACTTTTCTCACATCAAAAATCAAGTAAATATCAATTCCCAGAGCTGTCTTAACAGAGAAAAGTCAGTCATAATTATGAGACTACAGATAAAGCATAAAATAAATGGGGGATGGGTATCAGGGAGTTGATTACAGGATTGTATGAAGGTAATTAAAGCTAAGATATTTTAAAGTTTTTTCCAAAGATGTGCATATGTGTGTGTGTGTGTGTGTAAAACTAAGCTAGGCTCTTTCTCTGAATGACTGCCTCCCTTCTACCCCCTGACTCTCTTCCCACGCACTACTATTTGTTTCAGTAGCACAGTACCCTCTAGCTCACTTTCCACTTTATCAGCTTAACTCAGAGAACTCTTAACGCCTCCGTGAAAGGAGGAAAGAAGAGAAAGTGTTAACTGTACACTCTTTTTATTTTACCTCAGCATCTACTGATGACTTTTCTAAGCAAGCTATTCCAATGACATCAGTATAGGGCAAATGCCCTTACAAGCATAAAACAAACAGATCAATGCTTTGGTAAGGTTTCCTAGGTCTGCGTGCCTTATTAGAACATCCAGTGTTCTCAGGATGTCAAATCAGCTACGCTTTGCCTCAGCCGAGGCACTTACGTGTCTCCTTCCTGGCACCCTGCCACAACTGAGTTGCTTTTCATTCATCAAACACTGCAGCACACACCACTCTAACTAGGCCACTGCTCCGCATTTCTGCCCAAATCTCTTTATCATGGAATTGGGCTCCTTTCAAAAAGTTTATCATGTTGAAAAGGGCCTGCAATGCAAAAACAATGCCATTTATCAGCTTAGGCAAGGAGACTGCTAGAAAATGATGAATTTTCCACACATGGCTGTAGTTTATCACCAGTTTATTTTAACTTCTCTTTGTACTTGCTGGATACGTTTGTACGACCGGTAAACTTTAAGTACCTCATGCCCATCTCCCCTGATGAATGTGCTTAATAATGCAGATGTGCACTTATAAAGTTGTCTTCTACCAGAGAGTGTACAAGAAAGGGAAACTGTAAGAATCAAAAAATGCTTTAAAAATACATGATCTTAGGAATCACTTAGTTCCTGCCAGAACAAAAGGCAAAGAATAACATCAAAGGAAAAACTGCTTCCAAAAAATATTTTTACATAACTAAATGAACTGAAAGTTTAGAAAATGTTAAGTGTTAGTGGCATACAGTGAAAACACAGACAATATCTAGGGTTATTAGTGAACCGGTATTTCACTGCAAACACCCCCACTCTCTTGATGAGAAAGATGCCTTGAGCGTCATTAGGAAGCTTCCATGAATCCTGGTGGGGCTGGAGAGTCAGGCTACTCTATCAGAATCAAGTACATTTCAGGAGTGGTTCTCCATGAGACATCACTGACACTCACACTAGGCACAGTCTCTCACTGTGACACTGCACCTCTGAAAACTATAATAGATGCCCGTGAAGGTCAGATCCCTCCAGGAGGTACTCTGTGCAGTGTCTTTTTTTGGGGGGGCCACTGCTCAGCGCAGCGTGCAGGATCTTAGTTGCTCGACCAGGGATGGAACCCGTGCCTCCTGCAGTGGAAGCGCGGAGTCTTGACAACTGGACAGCCGGGGAAGTCTGTGCACCGTCCTCTTTACCCCATATCGCCAGTTTCTGTGTCGCAGCTTTGGAGGAGTTTACCTGGCTGGTGGAACCTAGGCTACCTGCCTGGGCTGAGAGGCACAGAGGCTGGGAGGAAGTTTCTGGATTCCATTTTGAGATACATGGATGTTCATAGGATGAAAAAATTCCTCCAACTAAATGGCTGCGTTTAAAGGCTTGTGGAGCAACAACAGCACATCCACATTACGGTGTTGAGGCAAAAACTGATAAGCGTTTGCAATTGTTTACCTGCACGCTGGCAACTCTTAGTTGAAGACTGCTAAACCACCTTATTTGTCTATTTCAGCTAACCCAGATAACATCAGATTATTACAAAATAAACTCAACAGAAAAGGACCAGAATCCATTCCAATTTTACGCTATTAGCCACTATATGCTAAGAGATTTGTCCTAATACCAACTCTGAATGAAATACAATCTTAACACAGAAGCTTGATTTATAATGAGCTCGTACAATTCAGTTCATAACTGATTCTGACAATAAGTCAAAGTTCAATGAAAGCTCAAAACAATTATGTATCTCATAACAGAGTTCTCTACAGAACTGCTGCCTCTAGCTTCTCTGAGAATTTTGCTTGATAACCTTTGCAATCTATCAAGCAATTAAATGATATATAAAGTATTTTACATAAAGGCCAGTGTGTAAATATGTCCAAGAGGAAAAAAAAGTTATTCTCTTTTAAAAACAAGACAATAAGCACTTTTGGTTTATTGCAGAGACTGCTAGGACTCATATAAGTTCCCATTTCAATTTGGGTTTTCACTAAAACCAAAACCTAAGGTAGCTGTATTTTTGGTCTTTTGGCAGGAAGGAAGCTAGAAAGGAGACCTAACAGGCTGTGTGGCTGCAGTGGCACATTCTTTGTTTAAGCTGTTTACCTGAGATAACTTGGAAGGCAAACTAAATCCCTCCTGGGAATTCACATCTAGGTGAAGAGGCAGGAAACAGAAGAAAATGGCAATTAGCAAAAGCCAAAATGGAAAGGAATACAAAGAGTCTAGAAATCTGGGTGCCTGGCAGGTGGAAAAACCGGATGCTTCTAGATTCCAAAGAGCAACTGAGGGGCCCGAAAAATATTTTCAGTGACAAAAATCCAGCAAGAGTTTTAGTCGAACAAAAATTCCTGACAAAATTTATATTATAAGTACATTGTTTTTTCACCTAAAGCTTTTAAATGTCTTAAGAGGAGGAAAAAGTTGGCAGGGTCGGGAGGCAGTAAGAGAGGTGAGAAGGGAAAGGGAAAGAGAGGCACGGCCTGTAAAAGTAAATAGATCAATCAGAAATTTATCAGAAAAGAACTTTGAATTTGTTAATATAGCACATGAAACTGACCAAAATTCAAAAGGTAAATAGCCTACTAATATTTTGAGAAAACTATGTTTCCAAATAAATCACAAAGCTGGATAATAAATGATGTGCTAATAACTTGGACTTCATCAAAATTAAAACCTTCCTCTCTTTTAAAAGCACCGTTAACAAATGATAAGGCAAGCCACAGCTGGGAGAAAATATTTGTGATTCATATATCTGATGAAGGAATGATAGCCATAATATAAAAATCTCACAACTTGGCAAAAGACAAAGAATTCTACACCCTAATGTACAGGAGACTTGACAAAAACTTCAAAAAAGATGATAGCCACATAGCTAACAAGTATACTAGATGTGCTCAACATAATTAGTTTCCAATGTAAGTTTATACCAGAATAAGATTCATTTTATTAAAATAGCTCAGGGACTCCCATGGTGGTATGGTGGTCCAGTGGTTAAGACTCTGCTCCCAATGCAGGGGGCCCGGGTTCGATCCCCGGTCAGGGAACTAGATCCCGCATGCCACAACTAAGAGCCCATATGCCGCAACTAAAGATCCCACGTGCTGCAACGAAGATCCTGCACAGCCAAATAAATAAATAGATTATTTTTTTAAAAAGTATTTCTTAAAAATAAAGTAAAATGGCTCAAATTGCAAAGACTGACAAGATCAACTACTGCGGAGGATGGGGAGCAATTTGGAGCTTTTTCAGTTGCAGAAGGAACATAAAATGGTACAACCACTTTAGAAAACAATTTTATAGTTTTTTTTTTTTAAATAAAGTGAAATATACACTTAACATATGACAAAGCACTTCAACTCTTAAGTATCCCTCACTATGAAAATATATATTCATACATAGACTAGTATGTACACAAATATTGATAAAAGTTTCATTCATTGTAGTCAAAAATCGGAAACAATCCATATTCTCACAAACCAAATTTGGTCTATCCATACTATTCAGCAATAAAGAAAAAAATTACTGATACAAGCAACTACATGGATGAAAGTAAAAACATTATGCCATAAAAATTATGCCAGATATGAAAGAGTACATCATGTATGATTCCATTTATAGTTAATTCTAGAAGTAATGTTAATATTTAGTAGCAAAAAGTCTACCAGGGACTACGTAAAGCTGAATCACTTTACTGTACAACAGAAATTAACACAACTATACTTCAATAAAATAAATTTTTCAAAAAAAAATAAAATTAAAAGAGCTAAGTCTTCTATGCAAAAAAAAAAAAAAAAAATGTCTACCAGGGACTAACTATCCATGGAGTCGAGGGGGTTTTGGCTGCAAAAAACGTACAAGAAAATTTGGGGGAGTGAAGAGACTATTCTATATCTTGAGTATGGTGTTGGCCACATTATAACATCTGATAAAATTCATCAAACTATTTTAAAATTGGTACATTTTATTATCTTTTAAAATTTCATCACTTTTTTTTTTTAGATGTTAATGGAATTAAGTTCTGAGCTATTATGGTCAGCAAGCAATAACTCTTTTTTAAAATTTATTTATTTATTTTTGGCTGTGTTGGGTCTTTGTTTCTGTGCAAGGGCTTTCTCTTACTTGTGGCAAGTGGGGGCCACTCTTCATCGTGGTGCACGGGCCTCTCACTATCGCGGCCTCTCTTGTTGCGGAGCACACGCTCCAGATGCACAGGCTCAGTAGTTGTGGCTCACGGGCCCAGTTGCTCTGCGGCATGTGGGGTCCTCCCAGACCAGGGTTCAAACCCATGTCCCCTGCATTAGCAGGCAGATTCTCAACCACTGCACTACCAGGGAAGCCTCATCACATTTTTTAAAAAGCATTCCATATTCTCGACATTAAACCATCCTCAGGTCTCCAATCATAGGCTGGAAGCATGCTGTAATTATTTACTATTTATTTATGTAACTATTTACTATTTATTTACTAAGCCAAGGAAGGCTTCTAAGAAGAGAATCTCCCAGGGAATATAACCAGGGACCAAGAAAAAATAAAGCAATTCCTGGAGACCAGAATCAGGGCCTATTTGAAGAATTTCTGCTCCGTCAAAGTATGGGCCTTCACACTATCTGCCCAGTGAGATTTCAAAACAGTTTTGGATAAACAACTCTTCTGTATCTTCCATTCTTCCATTTTTACAATGTTACACTCTTGTTTACTCTGTGTGTGTGTGTGTGTGTGTGTGTGTGTGTGTGTGTGTGTGTGTGTAGAGGGTAGGGGTCTGGTAGAGATAAATTGTTACTAGCTCGTAATCACAAGATCTGCCCCTAATTTAGATGAAAACACCAGAGCTCTTGGCCTTTGAACAGAATGGAGGAACTGGATGGGTCTTTGGTTGCCTCCTTTGATGAGGGAAGAAGGTACTGTGTTTGAGAAAGAGAACAGATGAATAGGTGAAAGGAGGTTAGTCAGTGGCAAAGAATAATGCTCACCATCCTCTGCCTATGACCTTTCTCTTTCACTGACCCAGAGCTAACATATATTCCTTAGTCTACTTTTATTAACTGGGGCCATTACACTGGGCTCTGGTCAATGAAATGTTGGCAGAAGTCATATATGCAAATTCCAGGTCTAATTGCAAAAACGACTCATTCAGTTGTCTACACATTCTCTTGACCCCTATCTGTTAACTTGATTTCAACCCCAAGATGACCTTGGGAGTCACTTACTGAAGAAGGAAGAGCCACAAAGACGAAAAGTCAATGTCCCTGATTGATTTGCATGCAGTAGAAATCTGTGTTGGACCATGATATGGGTGAGAAATAAACTTGTATTTTGTTAGGCCATGGAAATTTTTCTTTGGTACAGCACTTAGCATTACTCATTCTGACAATTTTAGTGTTAAATCACACAGAATTATACCAAAAAAGTTTATAAAAATTATAAAATATTGCAATATTTGAAACTTATCATTCAAAACCCTTGATAAGCTATGAGGGCAAAAAAATTATTTAATTTTTTATCTTTCAAGTAAATTGCATTACATGAGAGAGAATTTCCTGGAACTGCTTGAAAAGCACTTCAAGTACAATTAACCTATGGTTGTAAAACTGAGAAAGATAAGTATCATTGAAAATCTGAATTATTGCAATGGCATTCACTAAATTCATGCCCTAAAATGTTGGTCTCAGAATCTTTTACTATGGCTCTATTAGCCAAACCTAGGTCCTCACACTGAAAAAGGGATTTAGTTTTACTCTGTTCCAGATTTTGAAGGAAAAAACATTTTAGACTAAGATTCAATAACAACATACTGATTGCCTCTTCTGATTTTTGTTTCTCATGCTTTGAGATTAACATTTCCAGCGTTTGTTTGTTTTACTGCCTGAATATATTTCAAACCAGAAGACCTTTCCTCACATCACATTTTCAGAGGCAAAAAGATGGATAAAATAGGCCTTTCAAGTATGAATAGTCCAAGAGAGGAGGAACTCTCCCTTGACACTCTTGAGGTAGATTAAAAACAAAAAAATCCCCCACAGAAAATTTGTTTTAAAGTGCCCTATTCTTCAGGCAGCATAATTTTCCACTTCAATCATGAAGACAGAGTGCCTCATCTATACCCTAAGAGTTAAAGCAGCATTATCCATTTATAATAAGAATATCCATCATAAGAATGCTAATGGGCAGACAGAATCAAATAATAGAATTAATATATAATATAGCTGTCTGTTAAGCTGTCTACTAGAGAATCCAGCCCTGATAGACAATTTCACTCTGGGTCTTGGGTAAACAGGGGTGAGTCATTTTGACCAAGTTATTTAACCTCTCTTTCATCAACATTCTATCTGAAAGTAAGGAATAATAGTAGTGCTCATCTCATACGAGTATTGTGAAATTAAGTAAGTTAATATGGGTAAAATGCTGAATAAAGTGACTTCTATCAGATCATATGCTCAACAAAATATAATTTGTTTACACATTCACTTATTCTTTCATTTATTTGATGAGTACTCATTGAGCACCTACTTTTTCAGGTACTGGTCTACATGCTAGAAATATAACAGTGAACCCCACACACATAAATGTATGTTCTCATTCATATTATATTGTACTGAAAGACAAGCAATAAGTAAAATATGTAGTATATTAGGCTATAATGAATGCTACAGAATAAAATAAAGGAGCAAAGTTAGGAGGTGATATAGAATTTAAGATTTTAAATGGGGTAGGAGAACATATTAATTTACTCAGCTGCCATAACAAAATACCATAGACTGGGTGGCCTAAACAACAGAAAGATAAATGTAAATTCCTCCTACATGTATTTGTAGTCTAATAGCTAAACTTAACTAATAGCTTATAAAAGGGGGGGGGGATATTAAAAGATGAAAAAGAAGAATACAGAGAAGATATAAAATAAATTGAAACTTAGATATTAAAAATATTTTAAAATAAAGGCATAGAATAAATTAAATTTTAAGTTGAAATGAAGTAAAACCTGAAAAAAAATTTAAAAACCAAATATATATGGCTTAATACTTAAAAACAATTTATTAAAGATAAAAAAGTAATTACACTGAAGAACAAAATGATAAAATAATATAAGCCAATGAGAAAAGAGGTTAGAAACAAGAAAGTAAAATGATTTTTTCTAACTAATATATGAGTATGGTACTAAAATTCATGAAAGTTTCCACTATAAAAATAAACAAGTGTAGCTTGAGAATAAGAATTAATGGCGAAAAAAATGTGTAAACATTTTCTAAAATAGATTAAAGATGACTAAAGCAGAAAGCATGGAGATTAGAAGAAGAGATATGTAACAAATACACTAATAAGGAAATAAAATAAAAATATCAAAGTAAAAATATTTAAACCTTTCAAATGTATTAAAATATTTCTTAGCTTATTAACATGCGGTCTGTTGTGAATCGCAATCTTCTGGATTACACCAAACATAAGGATTCCTGGCCTCTGCTACACAACTCTGAACTCGTAACTTCTCAACTTGCTGCTCAGGCAGCTGCACTGTAGCAGGCATGCCAAGTTATATGCATATTACATACATTAATACACACTACCGTATATACATTAATACACATTAGTAATAGAATCGTGGATTTAAAGTTAAACAGATTTTTTTAACTTTATTCAACAAAAATTATGTTTATGCTTAGGTAGTTCTGGATTCCTGGGGCATATAGATTCTCATTGCTAACCTCTCCTTTTCAGTCATTAACTTTGTGCTAATTTCTGCTTACTTGTTAGGGAGCAATAGGAAACTATGATGTAGAGTATAGGAGGGAAGAATAATTATGTTCCTGATGGCAAATAGTCTTATTCATATGCCCAGACAGATGCTCTAAATCATCACAGCCCTCAGTCTTTCTAATCCTACACAGAGCCTCAGAATACTTCTTAACACAGTTCTTTGGAAAGCAATTTCTAATTTATCACACTTGGCATATGACTTGAAATGAGGTATTTTCTTTTGCAGTAGCACAGGTAAGTGGAATACCTGGTATGCTGAACACTGAGGACCCAAAATTATCTCAGTGGGAACTACTCTCTTTCCTTAAAAAAATGTCCACATTTCATTAAGTCTGGAAAAAATACCTTTTTTCACTCAATGAAGCAAAGATGTTAGCATATTTATTGAGTGTTCAAAATCTTATACCTCTAAGCTAGTACATATTATTTTTTTCCCAAGAAGGAAAAAAAGATATGCTCATATTTTAAAAATAGTTCTTTCATATGAAATGCCAAAACATATCTCATGATTGAAATGTTTCATGGGATTATATTTCAGTCATAACCTATTTTAATTAGTAATTTTATGTAAAAATTATAATAAAATTATAAAATATGTAAAATCTTAAAATATTGTAAGAATATGTAACTCTGCCTTTCAACAACCAAAGCTACAAGAGCCTCACACATAAGAGCTATGGGTTCTTAAACTGGTTTCCAGTTCATGAGCTTGAAATCTTTATTTTCCTTTTTTTCATGAATCTGAGGGAATTTTTAGCAGGTAAAGTTAGCCTGGTTTGTCATCTGATTACAGTGTTGCGGTCACTAAACTTGGTCTACTATGCAGTAACAAATTATCAAAATCATAGCAGCTTAAAACACCATACCTTAGTTACCTCCCAACCTCCACGGGTCAGGATCCCAGGCAGGAATAACTGGTCCTGTGCTCAGAATCTCACAAGGGTAAAATCAATGTGTTGGTCGCACTGCATCCCTTTCTAGAGCTTACGGTAATGATCCAATTCAAGTAGTTGTTGGCAGAATTCAGTTGTTTGCAGCTGTAGGTCTGAGGACCTCATCTCCTAGTAGCTGCCCCCTCTTCCCTGCTACGTGGGCATCTCCACAACAGGGCAGTTTGTGTCTTTAAAGTCCACAGACGATCACCTGCTGCCTATTGCCACCAAACTCCAGACTCCCTTTTAAAGGTCAGGGACACCCAGGGTGACCTCTTTTACTTTTTAAGTCAATGGACTGACGACCTTAACCACATCTAAAGACACCCTGCCCTTTGCCATATGATGTAACCTGACCATGGAAATGAAATCCACAACATTCATATAAGTGCTACCTACACTACAGGAAAAGGACTTATATAGAGCCTGTTTACCATAGAGCAGAAATCTTAGGGGCTATTTAAGATTCTGCCTACCATACTAAATCCTTCCCCTCACAAAAAAATTTAGTGGATATCGAGAATGTCCTTTTGTGCTTTCACGTACGACTTCAACTCTGAGATGAAATCCAGAATAAGTGTGAATACAGTGTTCTTAATTAAACTAAGGATATATGAGTAAGAGAATTGGTATGGGCGCTCACATAAACCTTTTAAAACTTAAACTGGGTATAAAATAATGTTCCCTGCTTTCCTTTCCCTACACACACACACACACACACACACACACACACACACACACACACACACACACACACACACACACACACACACACACACACACACACACACACACACACACACAGATGGGTCTTCAAAGTAAACATAGGAAGAGCTCCCAAGCAATGAAGACCATTGAGAAGGAATGTAAGGAAAACTTCTAAATTAATTTAGCTCTGTATCAGTATAAATTTAGACTGTTTACAAATAAATAATAAATGTAGTAATATGTAATATCATTATGCAATCCATTATAGCATATAATATGTAACAGAATATCAACATATAAATTTCAACAGAAAATAGATTATCAATTCATAACTTTTTGATTTTTGATAGATGTCATATAATTATAAAATTACATAAATTATGTTGTAAACACATACTCTTATTTATCATGTTTATATAACAAATTATTACTCTTTTTGGTATTGGTATTCTGCTAGATGTTTTTATTCTAATATTGGTTCATGTACTGACTTAACAGAAGAACAAATTTCTTGAACTATATCACAGTATTTTCAAGGTTGTAAGGCCAGGGGTCAAGGCCTATATCACACTTCCTTTCCCTTAGTATAGCAAGTATACATAGTTTTTTAAGCATAGGTAACACGTTCCAATGATGAAAATTAAACTAGGTAACTGCCTTGCACAAGCTAGCATTAATTTACAATCTAGTTTAATATTGCTCTTAAGAATTGCAGTGTAAGACAATTTTAACAACACACACAGGAGAAAACATTATGAGGCCCTGTGAAATTCATATTATATTTTCGACCCAGCTAAAATCATAGCATATTGAAAATATCATAGAATTTGCAGTGGTTTGGTAGTCTTTGAACTTGCGTATAAATTAAATTTTCTTTTATTATTTTATTTAGATTTTAGCAAATATACATTTTTAAATACAAAGTGTATAATGATAAAGTGTTAAAAATAGCAAAATATTTTATATTGAATTTGTTTTGAAGAGTAACTCATTCTTTAAATGTTTTGTATCTAGATTTTAATCACCTTATAAATAATTTGACAGAATCTTAGTTCCTGGTATGAAAGATAAGATTTATGAAATTTCAACATAACAAAATATTAACACTTCAAAACATCCAGACTAGAATAGTGTTTCTAAGAGCAACGAGAAATAAATTGAAAGAGGACATAGCCTCATTGTAAAATACTTCACCTAATATTTGTTTAGCACTTAAAGAGTAACTGGCACTATGGTGTTTTACACTTGATTTATCATTTTTACCTCAAAACTATCATATGAGGTAGGTGTTCTTTAGATTTAGAAATAACCATAGGAGGTCAAATACTTAAATCATAGAGGTAGCAAGTGATGATTATGAGATTTCAATCTATTTCTCTTTGATTCTAAAACCTGAACTATAAACCACTGAGTAATATTATTGTAATTTTTTAATATGTTTGGTATTACATAATATTACAATCCCCCAAATTCTGAAATTGCAAATTAACCTGTTGTTAATTTGAATTTAATCATTCAAACTTATTTTTATGTTTAATCACATTTGAGGGGGGAATTTTTAATGCTTTATATTGCTCTAATTATAAATTTTCTTTAAATCTTATAGGGCTCTTCCTAGTTATCCTCTAATATAAATCTTGGCTGCAACCAGAACTTCTAGACAGTAAGATATGAGGAAGAGCTGGCTGGGGACCACTAGAGCTGAGTCACCTGACCTGATGTCTGTGCAAGCTTCCCCTTCTTCCCAACTCCATGCAAGTACCTCCCCAACTCATGTGCTTATTTGAGAAGTATTACCTTCCAGTTAGGAGAATATCCTTCAGCCAAGGACTTGATTGCATTATCCATGCCTTGTTTCTATTTGCATTCTCCCCAGTCTCAAAGAAGTAAAGAGGTAGGTCTTTGAAGCAGTAAATTGGCAGGTCTTTAAATAACAAGTGGGAATCTATGCTGATCCGAAATATAATGCTCAGTCATCAGTCCTCACTAAACCTGATTTATGAGCTGCATTTACATAGCTGATCCCTCTCTTCTCAGGATTATTTTCTCTCCTTGTCTGAGGACACTACTTCTGTTCAGAGTTCTCTCATATCTCTTTGTTCCCTCCTTCAACATCTCTTGTTAGTTCCCCTCCAAAATATTTTAAATTGCTCCAAGACTCAGCCCTGGCATGTCTTCTTTTTCCTATTTCTATTCACTTTCTAAATCAATCCATTTAGTCTCATTACATTAAATGCCTTGGATATGCTGAGGAATCAAATTTGTGTATCTAATCTGGACTCCTCTGAAACCCGACTCATGTATTCCAGCACCTACTTCAATGTATAGTTGGCATCTCAAATTTAATATTGTCACCAGGGGATGGGGGCGGGGAGCAGGGGATAAACACCAATGATAGCCTGATCCTCTCACAATTACCCTAATATCTCCATTAATGGAAATTCTACCAGTTACTGTGAAGAAAAACCCTGGGGTCATCATTGCCTTTCCTCTTTCACACCTCACATCCAGTCTTTCCAGTAATCTGTTGGTTCTATCTTCAAAATATACCCAAAATCAAAGTAGTTCTCATTTCTTCCACTGCTACCACTCTGCCCCTAGTCAGCATCACATCACATGGGTTGTTAAAACAGCCTCCTCTTGGTCTTCCTACTTTTGCTCAGTTGCTAAAATTGTGAAGATGTAAGTTAGATTGTGTCACTCCTCTAAATCCAAACTATTCACTGCCTTCTCATTTCATGAATAGTAAAAGAAAATTCTAATAATAGCCTAATCGTCTTAACAATTCTTTACTCTCTGTCTGTTTTCCCCAGTGGAGCACCTCTGACCTCATCTCCTTCTGAATAAACACCTTTCTCTCTGGTTGTAGCCATTCAGGCCTCCATGCTCTTCCTCCTGCCCCAGGATTTTATCCCTTTTTTTTCTCTTTACCTGAAATATGTTTCTGGCATCTTACTCCTCCCACTTCTTTCAAGTCTGTGCTCAAATATCCCTTCTTTATAAAGTCTTCCTGGGCCACTTTTTAAAAAGCTGCTCTTGGACAGGAATAAAGATGCAGATGTAGAGAATGGACTTGAGGACACGGGGAGGGGGAAGGGTAAGCTGGGACGAAGTGAGAGAGTGGCATGGATATATATACACTACCAAATGTAAAACAGATAGCTAGTGGGAAGCAGCTGCATAACACAGGGAGATGAACTCAATGCTTTGTGACCACCTGGAGGGGTGGGATAGGGAGGGTGGGAGGGAGATGCAAGAGGGAGGAGATATGGGGATATACGCATACATATAGCTGATTCACTTTGTTATACAGCAGAAACTAACACAACATTGTAAAGCAATTATACTCCAATAAAGATGTTAAAAAAATTATTTGAAAAATAAAAAGCTGCTATCCACACTAATACTCGTTAACTTTTCTCTCCCTTTGACTTTTCTCCATAACACAAAACACCGAATGAAATATAATTTTTGCTTATTTATCTTGTTTATTCTATCTCTACCTATTGGAAAGTAATCTCCATTGGCACAGGTATGCTTGTTTTTTTTTTCTTGTTCAGACACAGAAACTAAAATATTAGAGTGTTAGAATTAATCAATGTGTTTATTGAAGAAAACCAAAAGATAACAATGGAAAAAGAAGAACCTCTTTCCTATCCTTTAGGATTTTCATATATATACCTATTCATTTAACAAGTTTTTACTGACCACCTACACTGTAATAAATATAGTTCACTGTGCAGAAGATAAAGTAGTGTGGGAGCTGACAACGTCTATGCTCTCTGTAGGCTTTCTCTCTATCAGGGAAAAGGGCAAAAAAACTAACAAGCAAGTGATTTTTAAAATACGTTCAAATGATAGTAATTACTGTTAAAAAACAAAACATTAACTAGAATGCTGTGTTAGAGTGTGACTGGGCTATAGGAAGCTGTGTTGGCAAGCATGGTAAGGGACAGCCTCTTTGCTATTTGAAGAAATGATATTTAAACTGAGACTTTAAGGCTGTAAATGAGACTGCCTAGTGAAGATATGTGAGGATGTCATTTTGTACTGAAGGTCAAGCACGAACAAAATAGAACTGCAGGCCAGGGCAGCACAGAAGGTCCAGGAACCAAAGGACTTCGGAGTGCAAGGACCATGATGAGTGAGGGGAAAGCAATAAATGGGTTAAGGCAGGAAAAGGACGAAACTGGATTAATATTTTTAAAAGTTCACTCAGCATGTTCCTGGAAGAATGCATTATAGTGGAACAAAAGTGGGAGCCAGAAGGTGACTAGGAGACAACTGTCATATTCAAGGCTATTCACGCTAGTTTTGAGGATTAAGGCGGTGGTCGTGGATAGTAGGGAAAATGGAAAATAGAGTCCACAGAATCTGCTGATGGATTATATGGGAATAAAGAAAGGAGGGAAATAAATAATCAACATTCAATTTTCAGGCTGGAGCAACTCTGTGAATTTTAGTATTTCCTTTTGGGAAAATCAAGAATTATGTTTAGTATGCATTCTGTTTGAAATATCTATTAAACATCCTGGTAGAGATGTAGCTGAGCAATTACAGGCATTTGGAAGTAAGATGAATGTGGAACTGTACCTGCTGGTGATCTTATTTGTCACTTTGTCCCCACTGACAACAATAGTGCCTCACATGTTGCTGAAAATCAAAAAATAAATGTTGAATCAAAGACTGTTCCTCAATCTTCCAAATGTGCATGTGGAAAATCTTACCTTTGTTTATAAACCTAATATTCAAAAATATTTAGAGATTTCTAGTTTTTCTAATGTTTTTCTTTACTGTTGGAAATAAAGTGATTAAAATCTAAATCATTAGTTCTCATCAACTTTTTTGTGGGAAGTAACTAAAATCTGTATTTTTCTAAACACATGACAAAATTATGCTAATGCATGCCTAGACTATTCCTTTTTGAAAGCAGACCATTTGCAAGCTCTAAAACTATGTTAATTAATGCATATTCTAAATCTTTAAAAATCAAATACCTCCCTTGAGACTTTTCTTTCTGGACAAATATTTATGATTATTTTTCTCTTGGAGTTTTCTTTTTTTTTTGCTAGAGATTTTACTCTTTTAAATATGATAAAAGCTTAGTATAAATGACAACAACACAACACAAAACTTCTATTCTGCTTCAGGGTCTAAAATCTAATTATATTTTATCTGTGAGAGTTGGAATAAAGTAAAAGAAAAGAAGTAGGAAACACTAATACATCTTATAAGTAAAGTGAAGCAATTTCCCTGGAGACAAGAATAACACATATCTTCCAACCCATCCATCTTAGTATTCAGAGTACTGTGTACTAAAAAGATTTTAAATAAAGCCAATATGCTCATCTTTCTTTTTCTTCATCTATTATTAAATCTTAATGGACTTCATTAAATATTCTTAAATATACAAAATGACTGCCTGTCCCCTCTTTGGATTAGACAGTTATTCAAAACTGTTGAATAAGCAAATAATTTCACTTTCAAGGTACAATTTACTAGCGTTTGTGTGCACATGTTTTGAGAAGGGCTTGTCTAACTGTTACAAGCATTATCACATAGTCCCATGGTTAGAACGTCAAAGAAGTGGGACAAAAATCAAAGAAAATTGGAGAAATAGGACTGATACGATTAATTATATGCACACACCTGTCATGAGTGTGTTTTCTTTGTTGTACTGTTATTGGAAATAATATACTGTTGTTTTGAAATATTTTAAGACTGTTCTAGATGCTATTTTAGAAATTTTAATAGGCTAGTGACAGAGGCAGCTTCATTATATTACATTACCCACTTTTACCTGATTTTTATGAAATAGGCCAATCTGATATGGTTTATTACATCATACACACAAACTCCCATTCTAATTTACAATGAGAAACAAGGAAGAGAATATGTTCCTGGAATGTTAAAAAAGCAAAACTATATAATTAGAAAACAAATCATGTGTTTGGATATATTAGAAAGCTAAAGCAAATTAAAATCAGATTACACAAGAAATTATTCATTCATTATGGTTCTATTTTGTTATATCCAAACACAATTATCAGTTTGTGTTTGCAGTAAATACTGCAGTAAGTTTCAAAATCATCTGAAGTGTTTATTGCTTCTCTCTCTAACCTTCCCCTTCACCCCCTTCCTAGTGCACAGGGGTCCTTCCTTTCCCTCTTCCCTCCCTATTTCAATCCCTTCTACCCTAAGGGCAAGCAGAAGTCCACTTGGCTCTGTAATGCCTTTCTATTTCTTATTGACTTTCCTTAATTCCACAGCACATTGTTTTCTTTATATACTATTTTCCAAAAGAATCCTGGAATAAGAAGAGACTCAGAGATTACTGAACTCACACCTAACCTGCTACACACATTCACTGTCCTCTATGACATCACTAATAAACACATCCATGGATAGTCATCAAGTGAACTATGATTCACATGATTCGTGAGGCATCTCATTCATTCAACAGTTTAAAGGGTTCCCCCCACTCTTTGCATTCAGTCAAACTCTACTTCCTAGGCGCTAAATGCATATCTATCTCTTCACTGTTCAGTAGTCTATAAATTCCTAGATGGGAGGAAGACTATAATTTGAATAGTGCCTGTGCAAAATGGAATCAATAGGTATTTGTTTGCCTGTCTTTCAAAGCAAAACTTCCGGTCTTCTACCCAAAGCTAAACTTCTGATCTTCTACTCAATGCTTCAGGCGATGTCTGATCAGCACCAACGGAACATGTACATTACTTGCTTTATGATGAACACCATACATTTACTCATGTGGCCAACCATTATACTAGACATTCTGGCAGACTGATCCCATGTCATTAAATTGTATTGAACTTTCAGTCAGCTAAAATCTCAAAATCTTCCTAATATTTTGTGATGTTTAGCCCTCATCTCTCAGTTTGAGTTGTTTTAAGCACAGAATTAATATTTCCCATTTACACAATGCCTGATATATAGTAGAAATGCCATATTTTTACAGAATGAAAGACCTTAGAATGAAGCAATTTATCAACGCATGATTTTTTTAATCTTAGGAGTAAATGAAGGTTCTTTAGAGATGTAAGCTATAAAAAGAAATACACCCAGCCTGTTTTAACTCTGGACTTTCTCATAACTTCCTTTTTTCATCTACCATGCCCTAAACTTCATTTATAAATGAAAGCTAAAATCTAGAAAAATAATAAAACAAAAGAAATCTTGTGTGTGCTCAGTAAAAGGAATATATAAAACATTTCCAATAAAAATCTTCAATATAAACACAGCCACAGAGAAATATTACCAGAGCCTTAAGAGCTTAAAAATATAGAAAATTAAACAAATAAAAAGTCAGATTTCATTCAAGAAAATTTTATAAAAGTAGTCCACTGGTGAAGGTTTAGGTTAATAACCCTTGAAGGGGAATCTCAGGGAAAGTGGAGGAAAATAAAATTTCTACAAATTGTGTGGTCACACCCATCAGATAGTCATCAAAATCACATCTTTCTCCATCCTCAAAAACCTCCTTCTTGTGCTCTACTTAAAAAACTGCACATAATCTTTAAAGTTCTTAATTCCCTAACTTGTATTTCCCACTTGATATGAAGCCTAAGTGCTGTTCTTTCATGTATCAATTTTCTCTTTAATACAGATCAAGCACTACTGAGTACCGGATACTGTGAGCACTGTGTGGTACAGTCTGGGAGAGGCAAAGTCCAACAAGATGGGGGAAGCTATTCATGGGTTCTGAATTTGGAGTTACAGTGATTAGTGACAAGTAAGTAGTTATTACGAAGGTCTAGAAATTATTAACCAGGATTCACAACAGGCAATATAGCAGAGCCAAGAAATGGGAAACCTTGGTGTAACAAAATACAAAGAAATAGACCCACATTAGGCATTAGAGAAATGTACATCCAGAAAAGTAAGGTACTGAGCATAGGAAAGTTTGGAAAATGCATTTACTCTCTCAGGTCATTTACTAAGTGGTAAGTAATATACACATCAGTCCTAAATAATTAAGCCACATTGCTAAAAGCATCTGCTTCACACTAGATAGTTGTGCTCTAAGGAAGGACCATTGGGAATATCAAAAGCAACAAAGTCTTCACACCTATGGGATCCTGTGTCCTAAAGTGATAATCCAAAAAGGTAAGCAGGCATCAGAAAGTAAGACTGGAAGAGAAATGTGGGATAAATTCTGATCCTTGGAATAAAGTTTTAAAAGCCTATATCTAGTAAAAAGGACTGGAGGGCAGAGCAAATTAACAGCAGAACTGCCATGGGTAGCAGACTAGGAAAACTCCTTTTAAAAATGGTCCCTGGTGAGGCAAGACTGTTCTCAAATTCAGTCCTCAGACTAAGCCTGGTCGGACGATGTGGATGAATCACGTGACCAAGGCCTTAAGACGAGGTCTAGAGAGGCAGGAAACCAGATGGATTATTACTGTAAAGTGGATATTACCATGTATTATCCTAGCATACACTTTTGGCCCATTAAGAATCAAATTTCCTTAGGGATAGTAAAGACGTACAAAGCCAACATCCCTCAGTACCTTCAAGTTTTTGACATTAAGCTGCAGAGGAAGGGAGGCTAGTCTCTATTCAAACAGTGACTGAGAAACTCACAGAGGATGGGAGTCCATCCACTCCTTGTTTTGGTATTTCTGTACTTCAGTGTGCAAATTGAATTGAGGATGGAGGAATAAAGGAAAAAAGGGATAAAGAGATATTGAAAACGCCCATTTTCTGTACAAATTTAAGTTACAGCTACAAGAATATTTAATCACATTGCCTGATAGCTGCAAAAGCACATCAACTAAGTTTACCACAGTGATTACTAATTGTGTGTCTACTGTTATAAGGGCATTCTGAAGTAACGAGGAAAAGGCAAAGACAGAGAATTCCCCTAACAGCATTTTGCATATATCCAGAGGAGAATTTTGACATAGTTATTAAACTTTAGAGACATATATATATATATATACACACACACACACACATATATATATAGGATGAAATAGATACACAGAGGGGAGGAATGACCAAACTTTATACTTGTGTTGGTCTTTTACGTATCATGAAGAAGGGATAATAATTCAATTATTATAGAGAGACGCAAACTATGTAAAGAAAACGATAATGCACAATTACAAGAAGGCAGTTTAAATAAACCATGATTATTCTGATTATCTGTGTTGCAGATATCAATAAACAACAGAGCATATAACTTTGGAATTATTTAGAGACGTTACAGTTTGAATGCCCTGTAAGAGTAAGAGAATTGGACAGAGGCAATATTTGAAAAGACAAACGCTGAAAAACATCTTGAGAACTGCTGCATTTATAGATCCATGAAGCTCAAAAAGATCCCTGCTGTTGCTGGAAAAACAACAGCAGCAGAAAAAAACTATGATTAAAAACTTCTAGATAAGTCATAGTAAAACTGTCCTACACCAAAAGCAAAGAGGAAATCTTAAAATCACCTAGAGGAAAAACAAAGGATTATCTTTAAATTAGATTATCTTCAAAGGACTATCTTCAAAGGAGAGTCAATTAGTGTAACAACAGATTCTCTATCTCAACAATGAAAACCAGAAGAAAGTAGAATATCCTCAATATGCTGAAAGAAAATAACAGTGAACCTAGAATTCTATTAACAAGTGAAAATCTTTTAAGATACCTATACAAAAGAAAAAAAACCCAAAGTGAGCAATTTCATCACTAGATTTACTTTACACTAAAAGAAAAAGCATACACTTTAAGTTGAAAGGAATTGATCTTGTGCTGTAAACTAAGATAAGAAATTTAAAAATTTAGAAGGTGGTAAATATGGGACAAGTATACATTAACACTGACTATATAGAGTAATAATGTCTGTTGGTGTTAAAATGAGATAATTAAAATACATGACAATAATATAATTTGGAATATATATAGTGTATGAGGTTAAATTTTCAAAGTCCATTGCATAATCTTGAGAGGGTATTAAGTATTGATTAACTTTGGACAAGGATTAAAAAAAATTATCCACCTATAACAGTTTAAGGTCACTTCCAAAGGAAGAAAAACAGAACAGGTAACTTATCAGTTGGTGCCATTTCCCCCCAAAAATCAACATTTCTGTTCACACTAGTAGTTTCTTACTTCAAAAAACCAGAGACTTTTTCTGGCTAAAGAATCTGGCTCACTTATCAATGGCAACTGAAATAGTCAACAAATAAACCAGTGTTCTTGCTTTTTGGGAGCTAAAACTGAAGGACACTGTCTACAACTTTTCCAAGAGGTGCCCACCAGGACTGAGACCCATCTGCCCTCAGTAGTATCATGCTCAGTAGTAACTCACCTATGTGAACTTTCTTTCTCTTCCTGTGTCACTTCTCTACTATCTACTGGTTTTTCTGTATTACCTCTAACCTAAAATGCTAACACATCCTACTCTCAGGGAATGCTTCTGAGAGAACTCAACCTATAACATTAATCAAATAGAGGGAATAATGGAATAAGAAATACTCAAACACCAAAAGCTGGTAAGGTAAGAGAGAACAAGATACATTGATGTTGGGACAAAAATTTGATAGTAACATGGTAGACTTTACTCAAATATATTGATTAATTAGATGAAAACTGACTAAAAACTCCAAACTAAAGGAAAAGGTTACCAGACAAGTAGACAAAACAATCAACAGATACACAGAAAATCTAAAGAACACTATCAACCAATATGTACTAATTAACATTTATAAAACGCTATACCCCAGATCTGATGATAGGCCAAATAATGGGCCATAAAATACATTGACATAATACATTTCAAAAGACTTAAACATTCCAAAGTATATTCTGTGAATTAGAAATTAATAACAATGACATTCTAAGAAAATCTCAACTATCTGAACTAAACAACACATACTTAAATAACCTATAGGTCAAAGAAGAGACAGCAAAAGGAGTTTAAAAATATTTTGAACAGAATAATAAAAAAAATATATCAATTCCTTTAGATGCTTACATGGTAAATGAAGAAATATTTTAAAGAAAGATCAAAGTTTCTAATTTAAGAAGTAAAAAAAAGAGGAAATTAAACCCAAAATTGAAGCAAGGGAATAATAAAGAGAATGAATCAATGAAATAAAAATAAATCCATGGAAAAATGTAACAGCAAAAAGTTGATTAAAATTAACAAACAGTGATCAGGAGAGTGAGAACAAGAGTGAGAGAAAAGAGAATAGAAATTACACACAACAGGAATGGATATTTCTACAAATTCCATAAACATTGAAAGCATAATGAAGGAATATTAGGAACAACTTCATGCTAATCAGAAGCAAACACCATAAAAAACATATTTTACTATATACTGATATGAATTGAAAGTATATAGGATATATATCTATTATATTCTTAATTAAAATCATTTTTGAAAGGAAAACTCAAAGTTCAGATTGCTTCACTGGTGAGTTCTATCAAATATTTAGCTAAGAAATAATATCAACATTACAAAAATTCCTGCTGAGGAAATCCTCTAAGAGGAAACACTTTCCAGCTCATTTTAGGAGAACCATATAACACAGCCATCAAAGGCTAATAAAGACACTACCAAGAAAATTAAATTATAATCCAATATAGCTCTTAAAATTAGAAATAAAAATCCTTCCATAATAATAGCAAAACAAATCCAGCAACATATTAAAAGTATAATATATATAACCAAGTGGGGATTACCCCAGGAATACAGTTAATGTAACAAGCATCAATCATTGTAATTTAGCAATTACTGTAATTAAGAGAAAAAATGTATGATTATTTTAAGAGTCAAAAAGGTGACAAAATTCAGTAACTAACCACTTATGTTATAAATAAAAATAAAATTATGATCAAATTAGATGTAAAGGAGAATTCTGTTAATTTGATAAATGGCACCTGTGAAAACCTAGAGTTAACACCATACTTAAAGGTGATATAATAAATGTTCACGCCTTCAGATGAGAAGGCAAGGAAATTCTCTCTCAGCATTTATATTCACCACCATACTGGAAATCTTAGCAAAGACAATAAGGCAGGAAAATAGAATCAAAAGAAAAATATTAGAAAGAAAGATGCAAAGCTGTCATTATTCATAGCAGACATTAATGTCTATAAAGAAAATCCTAATAAGCACTAATAAGTGAATTTAGAAAAGGTTACAGGGTACAACTTCAGTACACTGTAAGGGTTCAGGCTGGTGGATTATTTTGAGTTAAAGGCAGCTGAGTCCCTGCAGACTCAAGAGAAACTATTGCCCCTCTCTTAATTATCTAGAAGATTTTAAATTAGGGATTTTTCCCAAAGAGTTACTGACCAAGATAAATTTTATCTAGGAAGTGCAAGTTTCTAATAACCCAACATCTGTTCTTCTTACTGTCCTATGAATTACCCTCCTGTCCCTAAGAGCCCCAGGCCCCAACCCATCCCTTAGCTCAGAATGGCATATACAGCTAATTTTACCTTTCTGTCTTTGAACCTCTCATGTATGCGGGATTCCCATATGTACAAAATAAAATTTGATTTTCTCCTGTAAATCTGTCTCATGTCAATCTGATGACCAGACCAGCTAAAAGAATCTCTGAAAAAGGTAGAGGAAAATTCTTTATCTCCAACAACATAAATATCAGTTACATACTCTAGCACTTAAACAGTGGAAAATAAAATTAAAACACTGTTTACAATAGAATCAACAATAATATATAAGAATAAATTTAACCAAAGATGTTTAATACTTCTAAACTAATAACAACAATGATTTGCTGAGAAAAATATAAAATAAGACATAAAGAAGTGGAAAGATATATTTAGTTCATGGGTGAGAAGACTGAATATTGTTAAGACCTGGATTCTACCTATGATTGCGCTATAAATTCCACTTAATTCTTTAAAATCGCATTTTTCAAAAAATTGACAAGCTGATTTTGAAGTTTATACAGATATCTTAAGCACAAAGAATAGCCAAAACAATCTTTAAAATGAAGCGAACTGAAGGACTTGTCCCTATTTCAAAACTTACTATAAAGCTACAATAGTCAGAGTGATTTGAAACAAAAATGACCAAGGTCTGTAGAACACATTATAGGGTGGAGAAATAGACCCAACTGATTTTTGACAAGGCCACAAGACTACTTATTGGTGGATATAAAATGTTGCACTTTTTTTCAATGAATAGTGGTAATGTAACAGGACAAACACATGAGAAAAATAACCTTGACCTGAGGCCATACACAAATAATTAATTTTGGATAATTCATGGACCTAAACAGAAAAATGTAAAATATATATAAATTATAGTTTTTACTTTGGGGTACGCATTTTTCTTAGAGAAAATAGAAAAATGATAAATGGAAAAATTAGATAATTTTTACTTCATCAAAATTAAATACTTTTTGTCACAACACCATAAAGAAAACAAAATAAAACAGAGTCTTTGAGAAGATGTTTTTTTCTATCATCTATTAATATACTATCTGACAATGACTTGTATCTAGAATGCATGAATAATTTACACATATCAATAACAACCTAATAAAAAATTAGGCAACAGACTTAAAAACATTCTTACCAACATCAACAATAAAGATATACAAATTGCCAATAAACTCATGAGAAGATGCTAACATCATTAGTAATCAGGGAAATGCAAATCAAAGTGTGGAAGCACTTAATATTGTTATAATACATAAAGATAAAATGACTGTCAACATTAAATATCAGCAAGCATGTAGGAATGTAAAACAGTACAACTATTTTGGAAACTTTCAGTGGTTTCTATATGGTAAATATGCAATATCCCCATGACTCATCAATTCCACTCCTAGGTATTTACTTAAGAAAAATAAAACATTTATTCACAAAAGTAATTGTTCAAGAATATTTGTAGCAACATTATTTCTAATAGTCTCAAACTAGAAACAACTCCAATTGCTGAAAGGAGAATGCATAACAAATTGTGGTACACCCATAGAGCAGAATACAACTCAGCCAAAAATATAAACAATGAACCAAGCATATGCAACAATATGAATGAATCTGAAAAACATTATTTTGAATGAAAGAAGCCGGATGTAAAATGTACATACTGCACGATACCATTATATGAAGTTCAAAAACAGGAAAAACTCATCTATGGTTACAGAGATCAGAAAGTGGTTGCCTATGAAATATGTATATTGTCTGGAACATGGTTTTATATACGATTTGAGATGACAAAAATATGCTATATCTTGATTGAAGTGTTGATTAAATGGATGTATGATTTGTCACTGAATTATATCTTGAGATCTGAATATTTTACTGAATGAAATTTTACCTCAATTTAAAAAATATTTTCTATCAAGATTGATTACAATTGATTGTCTTCTTACCTACCTGTGAATAGCAGAAATTTTGAATAAAGAATGTATTTCCCACACCCACAATGACATATTGCCAGAATTCATTTATGATATTACTCCAGTTATTTTACAACCTTTAAGGAAATGTAAAAAGTACCTTCTCTGGAAAAAAAAAAAATGTTGTTAAATAAGTGTGTGTGTGTGTGTGTGTGTGTGCGTGTTCTGGCTAGGATTCAAAGAGCTACCCAATTTTCTTTCCATATTCTTAAGAATTATGTCACAGTATTCACTGCAGTGTCTGGAAATACTAGGCATTCAACAATAAACAGAAAAAATCAATAGCATTTTTCACAGAACTAGAACAACAAAAAAAAATTAAAATGTGTATGGAAACACAGAAGACCCCAAATAGCTAAAGAAATCTTGAGAAAGAAAAACAAAGCTGGAGGAATCAGGCTCCCTGACCTCAGACTATACTACAAAGCTACAGTAATCAAGACAGTATGGTACTGGCACAAAAACAGACATAGAGATCAATGCAACAGGATAAAAAGCCCAGAAATAAATCCATGTACCTATGGTCAATTAATCTATGACAAAGGAGGCAAGAATATACAATGGAGAAAAGACAGTCTTTTCAATAAGTGGTGCTGGGAAAACCAGACAGCTACGTGTAAAAGAATGAAATCAGAACATTCTCTAATACCATACACAAAAATAAACTCAAAATGGATTAAAGACATAAATGTGAGACCAAATACTATAAAACTCCTAGAGGAAAACACAGGCAGAACACTCTGACATAAATCACAGCAGGACATTTTTGGATCCATCTCCTAGACTAATCAAAATAAAAACAGACAAATGGGACCTAATTAAACTTAAAACATTTTACACAGCAAAGGAAACCATTAAAATGAAAAGACAACCTACTGAATGGGAGAAAGCATTTGCAAATGATATGACTGACAAGGGCTTAATTTCCAAAATATACAAACAGCTGATACAGCTCAATATCAAAGAATCAAATAACCTAGTCAAAAAATGGGTAGAAGATCTAAACAGACATTTCCCCCAAAAAGACAGACAGATGACCAACAGGCACATGAAAAAATGCTCAACATCGCTAATTATTAGAGAAATGCAAATCAAAACTATTAGGTATCACCTTGCAGCAGTAAGAATGGCCATCATCAGAAAGTCTACAAATAATAAATGCTGGAGAGGGTGTGGAGAAAAAGAAACCCTTCTCCAGTGTTGGTGGGAATGTAAATTAGTGCAGCCACTATGGAAAACAGTATGGGGGTTCCCCAAAACACTAAAAATAGAGTTGCCATAGATCCAGCAATCCCACTCCTGGGCATATATCCAGGGAAAACTATAATTCGAAAAGATACATGCACCCCAATATTCATAGCAGCATTATTTACAATAGCCAAGGCATGGAAGCAACTTAAATGTCCACTGATAGATAAATGAATAAAGAAGATGTGGCATATATACACAATGGAATACTACTCAGCCATAAAAAAAGAATGAAATAATGCCATTTGCAGCAAGTTCAGATTCCCATACGGAAAAAATGTAACCACCATCTATACTCAGAAATGTGGATTCTGAGAGGCAGCATGTAGACCGGACAAACTCATGGAAAAGAAGAGTTTACTTTTCCTGGAAATGGTTATAAAACTTTGGCTCCGGATGATGCTGGGATTAAAAAGCACAATACACATGTTTGGAAAAATAAAACTACTTACATATCAGTAACAGAAACTAAAAATTCAGTATTAATCTTACCAAATATTAGAGAAATCTCAGGCCATTTCTACAACCTGGGATTCAGCCACTTGCTCTGTTGTTTTTCTCAACCCCATCTCATCCATTTAGAAGGAGGCACATGTGGGAGCATGCACAGACACGGTGCCCTAACAGGACACTCTACTTCCCCCCTCCTCTCTCCTTCTTTCTCTCTCCCTCTCAAGGTTGAATTGAATTATTCAGCCCCTCATTCTGAGGCTAAATGATAGGACTCTGGGGAAACTTTAAAATAATGCTTTTGTGCTGCAGTTCTTTTAAAAGATTACCTTTATCCCTGGAGGGGAAGAGGGACAGCAGTTTTGAATTTCCAGTTACATTCATTTACAGCTTGTCTCTGCCCACCAACACCCTCCCCAGGCTCAAATTCTGTTCTAGTTATAAGCCCCCTGAAGGCAAGAACAATGTTTTATTTATCTAGCGCTAGATCTAGGTAATGAGCTAATTGATAAAATGGCTTAATAACAACACCAAGAATAATTTTTCAGATGAATATACAGCAACTGTGAGGAATTAAGTTTTTGTTTTTGTTTTTGTTTTTTGCGGTATGCAGGCCTCTCACTGTTGTGGCCTCTCCCGTTGCGGAGCACGGGAACTCCGGACGCGCAGGCTCAGCGGCCATGGCTCACGGGCCCAGCCGCCCTTGCGGCATGTGGGATCTTCCCGGACCGGGGCACGAACCCGTGTCCCCTGCATCGCAGGCGGACTCTCAACCACTGCGCCACCAGGGAAGCCCAGTAATTTTTTTTTTTAGTATCATACTGTCAACATGTTGTTAAGCTGGTATTTGAACTAAGGCGATGTGATTCCAGAGCTTGTTCATGTGTTCTTTGTGCATTTTGCCTCCAGTTAATGATTCTCCATTCCAATAAATACTGATACCTTCTCCTTTCCGCTCAACCCATCCAAATCTTCTCTCCTGAAGTCTTCATTTTAGAGCATTCTCTTCCAGCTCATTCCTCCCTTGCTGATCTCCCATATCTGCTGCCTTTATACACAATTCTGTCATTTTATTGCCATCTGCATTATATTTGGCCTCTATTGATTTCTAAAGATAATGGTAAAACATGTTTATACAGTACTTAGGAAATTATCTAATATCTATACACATAATCACACTGATATTCCAACTAAATTATAATATTAAAAATATATTGTTTTATATATCCTGTAGCATGTAGCAGGATTGAGATACATAGAAATGACTAAATATTTCTAAAGTAAAATGTGATTTTATCAAATAATGATTTATTTGAACCAATTATGTAGAGTATAAAACATGTAAATCTTTTACTTCCAACTTTACATAAACAACCAATATTAAAAACTGGGCATATTGCCAACATTTACTACTTTAGAATTTACAGTTATAATAAATCTAAGAGGAAAACACTTTTTGGTTACAAGAGCAAGCCGATCAACTCATGATATTTTTCTTCATTCCATCTATGTGCTTTGCTACATAAGCAAAAAAAGGCCTATTTAGATGTCAGAGAGAGAACATGAATAGAAAGCCATTAGCTATAGCTCTTCCAAATGTATAATAGGCTGGGATTATGAAACCAACAAAACATCTGTTTTTCCGGTAAGGTTCTGACAACTTAAACTCTAGTTGTGGCAGTCTGCTATTAGCTACCATCAAAGCCTGTACTGACTGCACACGCCATCTGTTCTCATGAAGCTGCATTAACTCATTTAATTCCATGCCCTTTCAAACCATGCCCTTTAATGTTAACTTCACAAAATTGTTCTAACACTTTTTAAAATACTGTGTATCCTCTACATTTATCATGTAACAATGAGATGTATTCATTTGGGGGGGAAAAAAGTATTTTCTATATGTGGAATAAATGTAGCTTCTCTACTGACTCTCCCTTTCCCTCTTGTCTTCTCCCACCTTCACCAAAAGATAGAAAAATATGGACTTTCTCTAAGAATCTAATCACAAAATAATTATTTACATGCTCATTCCTAAGAGAAGTGCATTTACCTCCCAATCTATGCAGTGTCTGTTTAATTATACCATGTGTGCATTAATTTCCTCCTTTCCTTCTTAAATTTCCTCCTTTCCTACTTATCATGACACATCCTATTGATTTATGCAGTTATAACACAATTCCTTTTAGTGCAGATGTTTGTGAATTTCAAGTTTTGTTTCTACATGGAAACATATGCCACTTGAAGTCAGTGGCCATCTTTCCATGAGTCAAACATACCGCCTTGTTCTAAGTATATGATGAATATAGTAAAAGAGCAATTTACAGAAAAAAGCAATTAATCCTAGGTAACTATAATAGGCTAGTTATAGAAACATATCTTATGGCAATTGATAAATGAATGTAAAGACTAACAGCATAGCAATTTACAGAACACAGATTTTCTAAATAGCATTTCACAGTGGAATGCTCCCTCTGAATTACTTTTGTAAGTAAACTCTGTTCTAACAGTATTGTGAGACTCTAGACGAATTTTTGTGATACTTGAAAGTGCTCTTGAAAAGGCAAGAATGCCAATGAACGACAGAATGGTTGTCAGCTGATATTTTGCATCTTAAATTTACTGAAAACTTCACTGCTTTAGTGATGTACAGAATTAACAGCTATATTTAAGTCACTGTAACTGGCTATGTTGTATACTAAAAATAGTGGGAGGTAAATTTATGTTGTTTTCATAGCATGCCAGATACAAATGTTTACAGCATTTTATTCATGAAATTATGTGACTGACACATAAAGATATTTGTTGAAGAAAATGTGTGAAATAGTTGGCAGTCCTGATAGCTAGTGATTTTACATGATTTAGCATATGTCACCTCTTGAGCTAAATAATGGCATTCTACCTCCTCTAAGTAGAACTCTCTCTCCTGAAGTGGATAGTTTATATTTTTATAAACATACCACCCTCATCTTTATTATTGAAAAAACTATCAAGCTAATACAGTAGGTCCCCTACATACGAATGAGTTCCGTTCCGAGAGTGCGTTCGTAAGTCCAATTTGTTCGGAAGTCCAACAAAGTTAGCCTAGGTACCCAACTAACACAATCGGCTATATATATAGTAATATATATAGTACTGTATCATAATAGGTTTATAATACTTTTCACACAAATAATACACAAAAACAAACACACAAAAAATAAAGAAAACATTTTTAATCTTACAGTACAGTACCTTGAAAAGTACAGAAGTACCGTACAACAGCTGGCATCCAGGGGCTGGCATCAAGTGAACAGGCAAGAAGAGTTCCTGACTGAAGGAGGGAGAGGAGGTGGGAGATAGTAGCGCTGAAGGATCCTCAGCAATAGGCGACAGAAGACAAGCTGCAATTTCACCCACGCCTGACATTGATAGCACAGGTTCTGGTTCCTTGCTGGATTCAATTCTATTCACCCTCTTGAAAAAATGATCCAGCGATGTCTGGGTAGTAGCTCTTTTTTTCTCGTCCTAGATGACACGGTAGCACTGGATTGCATTCTGAACGTCTGCTGCAACCTCTGTGTACTGTTCTATGTTTGTGTCCTGTGCCTCAAAAACTAACAGTGCCTCCTCAGATAAAGAAAATCCCCTTGCCATTTCCTGTATCGTGAATCTCTTCAGTTTTTCAGTTACTTCTTCTTCCTCGTTTCTCTTCTTTTCTCTGGGCCTCCAATTCCACTGTCATCACTTGGCGCTTCTTAGCAGTACCAGTTACATCACCACTGCTTTTACGCTTGCTTCTGGACATGCTGGGCTTGAAATAAAGATACTGTACTACTGTACTCTATACAGTACTGTACAGTAAAGTACACAAAAGCACAACCACTTGAGAGGATGCACACAGGTGACAATGTACGCCAGACACATGAGCTAACTTATGTGACTGGACACGTGAACACACGTTCGCATCTTTGAAAGTTCACAACTTGAAGGTTCGTATGTAGGGGACTTACTATATTTTAAGTAATTATACATTTCAACTGTTAACTGTTTTCTATTAAAAGTTTTCTGCTTTGGACCTGCTAGAGAATGGACTTGAGGACACGAGGAGGGGGAAGGGTAAGCTGGTACAAAGTGAGAGAGTGGTAGTGTATATATGGACATATATACACTACCAAACGTAAAATAGATAGCTAGTGGGAAGCAGTCGCATAGCACAGGGAGATCAGCTCAGTGCTTTGTGACCGCCTGGAGGGGTGGGATAGGGAGGCTGGGAGGGAGGGAGACGCAGGAGGGAGGAGATATGAGGATATATGTATATGTATAGCTGATTCACTTTGTTATACAGCAGAAACTAACACACCATTGTAAAGCAATTATACTCCAATAAAGATGTTAAAAAAAAAAGTTTTCTGCTTTCTATTATTTCCATTAAGTAACTATTGTTTTAACTGGTTAATCAAATCAATGAGGTATTGGACATCAATCCAAAATGTCAAAAATAATGCTTTGACAGAATTTAGATATTAAAATTAGCACATATATTCTCTTCCTATCAATAATATCCCTTGTTATTAAAATTAGTATATTATTAAGTTGTTTGAAAACATCTACATAAAGAAAGAGTTACAATGACCTTCAATCTATTATCACAATTGGTGAGGCTTAAACTAAAGAATTGACTTGATGATGTATTTCCCAGAGATTTAAAAAATTAATGGCATGTACTTAAAATGAACAATAATGTAATTTACAGTTATTGGCAATTTTCATGGTTTCTAAATTTAAATATTAATAAAAACAATGCTCAATTTACTCGGTTCTAACACCCCTGGAAGTCTCTCTGGTTTTCAAAATTAAAATTGCATTAATATAAGACAACAGATAAAGAGAACATAGTCAAGCGATGTGGATAGTATCTCCAACTTACATTAGTTGGTTTTCAAAATTAAAATTGCATTAATATAAGACAACAAAATTAAAATTGCATTAATTTTTCAAAATTAAAATTGCATTAATATAAGACAACAGATAAAGAGAACATAGTCAAGCGATGTGGATAGTATCTCCAACTTACATTAGTAATCACTTATAAAAATGACTTCTGAGAACTTAGATATGAGTTCTTCTTTCATATTTTACCAACTTCTTTACAACTCATCTTTCCTGTATGTGAGCTTGATTTATTCCTCACTTATTTCATCTTTATTAGTTAATAAATATTTAATTTCACTCTTATTTCCAGGCTAAGACATTTCTGTGTCTCCCTGACTTTCAGCTCTAAATAAAAATAAAGGCAAACAAACAAGCCCCTCTCTGCACCCCACATACACAAAGCCATATACGGCCCAACTCCATGTATATACAAAACAAAATGTGAAGATGACATTGTATGACAACTTTCAGAATACTGTCTACTGCTATTTCAAATGTAAGACATACATAAGTTGAGAAAGATATTCTTTAAAAACACCTGCACTTTTACATAGAGGAACTTAATTCCACAATAAAGAAATTACTTATCACATTATTACTTATTACCTTGCCTCATCGTCATATAACATGGGTAGATTTGGTTACTTGATCTATGAACATAAAGTTAAACAAGACTGTTTAGTAACTGAGTAAAAAATAAAACCCACCTCTTAAAATGGATAAAGTGTTTTTCTAACCTAACTATGCACATCACTACGTTTTCAAGAGCAATCTCCAAAAATTGGTTTTTTCATTAAACATTGATTCACTTATTTTTCTTTTTTGTTCTTTGAGAACCCACGTTTCTCATCATGAAAATATGTATTTGTGTGTATGTACATATACACCTACAATATGTAATTTTATTGACATTTTCCCTTGTATTATTATATACACATAATTTGGGTTTTTAAAACCCCTTATATAATAAAGGAAAAATATTTATTCAAAACTTTAAAATTATTTTTTAAGTTTATTGCCAACTCTATATGTAATTACATGTAATCTTTCAGCATTTAGGAATTTTGAGTTTATAGTTAATAAATAGAATAATAATGTAATATACATAAAATTTCACAAAAGCCTTATAAATAGAAATTTCTATCATCACAACAGCTTTTTTATATGGTGAAAGAATCTCAAAAACATATACACTAATTACTGCTTGCCTAATACCTTTATTGAACGAAATACATCAGACAGGGAATATTGGAAGAAATGGATAAAGTCTCTTATGCTCATGCAATAGACTAGAAAGGATATATAACTAAAATCATTTGCCACATGCCATTCAAAACAGTTTCAATGTATGTTACACTGATCCTAATAAATATATTTAGCCTTACAGATTTACAAAATGATTAAATTTCATCTTTCCAGTTTACAGAAAAAAATTACTTCACAATTTATTATGCTATCTTCCTTATTTGCCATAATGAAACAACTCAATACTGACCACTTTTTAAAATGTGTAAATAAAATAGTGTGTCAATGTAGGATACAGATTAGTTACCAGAGATCAGAACTGATGTGGGGAAGTCAGTCATTTCATATCCTCTTTTCTGTAAGTGATTTTAGATTACACCTACTTCCTGATACAGTTCCAAGATAGTATCACTGGGGAAAAGTGAATTTCTATATTTAAAAATTAAGATAAAAATAATTTTATAATCATACACTTTTATTTGAAGCTCACTGTTATATGACATTAAATTAAAGTTGAGTTCAACTTCAGTTCAACACTCAAACTTTAGGGGGAAAATAATGGCTTAAATCTTACCTCATAAAGGAAATTTCATTTGTGGACCATCTAATGTCACACCTAAAATAAGGCTCTAATCGTCTGATAATTAATATTAAAAACTCATACCTCTGTAATTACTTTCAGCCTAGCAATTGCAAGGATATTCTCATAATACCAGAAGTACCAGAAGTAGAATTTACCCTACGGGCATTTGGGAAAATGCCAAGTGACTGGACTGGACTGTTACATAATTGTTCCTGAAACTGAAGATGGACAAGCTCTAAATATATGTCTTATCATTGTTTCTGTATTTCCCAATAACCTTCCTCATCAGCATGTTAAGAGAAAACTTCACTCACCATGTGGTTCATAAGACAAATATATTATATTCTTGGGGAACCTCTCTCCAGATTTGCTAACTTTCTGCGAGTGACAATAAATTTAAAAGATTCAAATTAAAAAAAAAAAAAACTTAAGGCAGCCTTGGTTAAAATAAAATGACACCTTTAAAATGACACTGTACCAAAAGTGCAAACAACAACAAAAAAATAAACAGGACATCATCACAATTAAAACTATTGTGTGTTAAAAGATACCATGAGGATAGTGAAAAGATAATGCATAGAATGGGAGAAAATTGTTGTAAATCATGTATCTGATGAGGGACTTGTATCTAGGATATATAAAGAGTCATTACAGCTTAATAAAAAAATTAAAATTGTCAAGGGCTCTAAATAGGCATTTATGCAAAGAAGATACACAAATGATAATAAGCACATGAAAAGTTCAGTAACTTTGGTAAAGAGTGTGGGAATTTCTCAAATGGTTGAACACAGAGTTAGCCATGGGACACAGCAATTCTACTCCTAGGTTTATACCCAAGAGAAATGAAAACATATTTGCACGAAAATTTGTATACCAGTGTTCACAGCAACATTGTTCATAATAACCAAATTGTAGAAACAACCCAAATGCCTATCAACTTATGAATGGTTAAATAACACGTCACATCTATATAATGAATTATTACACAGCAGTAAAAAAAGGAATCAAGTACTGATTCATGTTATAATCTAAAAGAACCTTGAAACCATTATGCTAAGTAAAAGAAGCCATTAAGTTGTACCCTTTAAATGAGTGAATGGTATGATCTTTAAACTATTTCTCAAGAAAACTATTTAAAATATATGTATTCACATATACTTCATATTTGTGTTGCTGTTTTAAATGGCACTTCACTTTGAATTATATTTGTGCTCGTTTATAAAATGCATGTGTACTTTGTATATTCATTATATCCAGATTGTATCATGATTTGAATTTTTATTGTAATGATATACTTAGTGAGTGCTTTAATATTGGAATAAGAGGTTTTACAGTACGTAAATATTTTTTAGCTTGTATCCTTTGTTTCACAATTTTGATGCATCTGAGAAAAATTTTAAGTTCAAGTTGCTTTGAGAAAAATTTCCACTTCACTATAGACCACTGTAAAGAGGAGGCCCTTGATATCCTTCCTTCCTATGTAATATTTCACCACCTTGCCATTATGTGCCTCAAGATTCCCAAAACACATCTCATAGTTACCTATCATCCTATAAATGGTGGCCACTCCAAAAGACCACTAACGCTGTGCCCATCCTTCCCCTTCAGCAGTTCACCCCCATGGAGTTCAGGCTCCTAATTGTGTCTCTATCTCACTAGCTTCCAAGTCCAGAAAATCACTCATAGTTATCTATCAGCAATATGTCTACCCCTACTCTACTCTGAACTTTCCATTTATGTTTAGTTTATCTCCAGCTCGAAATCTCCCTTGAATCTTTTCTGTTTTGTCCCCATAGTAGTGTATCTGGAGATGAGGAAGCACTGTCCCTTTACATTACAATCATTTACAGACCCACACATCAACCCTTTCAAGCTGCTTGAAAGTTTGACCTCCCGGGTCACTGCCACTCTGACATTACTCATATCTTAATTTTTGGTCATTGAAATATTCTCTATATGATCCTTGCAACACTCTGGCTTCTCAATCTTTTGAAACCCATTCCTCCAATAAACTTGTCTTTCTCTCTGCCTCAACTACTCAAGCTTCTGTTCATTCCCTGTCTTATCATCATAAATACAAACCTTCCTTTAACACAACTGCAAGCACCTCACGCTGAGCGCCATCTCTCATCCTTCACGCTACCCCCATCTAATACTCCACCTCCATCAACCCCTCTACCTTGACGTAACTTCCCACCAATTTAACTGAACTGTCCCTCACACTCCTCTGGTTTTTATTTCCCTATCATCAATTGTCCTTTTGTGTATATCTTAACTCCTTGCCCCTTTCTTTATCTTACTTCCTTGACTGGGTTTCTTTAACTTAAAGACAACACACCTAACAGAAAAAACATTTTCTTCATAAAGAATTTCCTGAGGCTAAGATACCCAGATATCAAACAACTCGAGAGAAGCTTTAGAGATTTATATAACGTCTCCCCCATCTGACTGCAACACTCTTCAAAGATAAGGGGATACGTAAGTCACTCACTTCCCCAGATCTTGACCTTTGTCTGAGCAGTTCAGTTTTTGGCCCACTGAATTCCAAGTGAATCTCACAATGTCTAATTTCCATTCACTCAAGTGATATGTATTGATGCCTTTCATTTAACCAAGCCCTCATTTAGGTGTTAGAAATACAACAATATACAAAACCAGTATGTTTCAATGTCTTTTGAAGTTTAAGGCTTACCATAAGGAGAAAATTAAAATTAAATAAGTAGTAAGATAGTTTAAGATGGTGATAAATACTATGAAGAAAAAGAATCAAGGCAATGTGAATGAGAGAACGGGTTGGTAATTGGAGCAGACAGAAGAGTCAGGAAAAAGTTTTCTGAGCAGTTCAGATTTTAGTTGACACCCAGAAGATGTGAGGGAGCTAGACATACAGGTTTTGCCAGGAGTGGTCCTGGGGAGGGAGCAGTAGTACTGGGACTGGGGAAAAATCCACATGCTCAACTGCCAGAAAGAAGACCAGCCTGATGACTACAGCAAGATAAAACCAGAGGAAAATGACAATGGTCATAAGCCTGTATGTTGCCATTATTACTATGTGAGATAAAGTCAGAGAGAAAGGTATTTCTCAAGATATACATATACATCTATGATTTTCTTTTCAAATGAGACTTGTCTTTCTATTCAAACCTGAGCTGTAATTGTTTCCACTGAAAAAACTAATAAAATATCTGATTCCCCTCACTTTAAGCAATTTACCAAGCTCTTTGCCTGGTTTTCAAGTTCCTGTATGAACTTTTATTATTCTCCTGAGATTATATAGGGGTTATTCCCAGATATTGACAATATTCTTTCAACTTATTTTCCTTTGATTAAAGTTTCTCTTTACACTTCTAATTGAGTTCTACCATTTCAAATACTGAATATTTCTAATAAGCTTAATCTGTTATTACTTTTTCCTAGGAAATACCATATAATCTGTATTTTTTTCATGGCACTTTATTTGGAAGTACTGGCTCAAATATGATAGAAACTATCATTTCATCCATCTTGTAAATCCAGGAATTTGTTTTCTCGATATTTTTTTGTTACTGAAAGTAATCTTTTCTCTTCATTGTACAAGTGAGCTATTATAATGTGAAAAGAAATTCAAGCAATACAGAGAAATACAAAGAAAGTAAACATCATCCTAAATCACATTACTATATAGTAGGAAGATTTTCACTGGGTATGTGTATTTACAAAATGAGAACATACTTCGTATGAGGTATTTTCATTCAACATATATAATAGGCATCTTTCCAAGTCATTAAATATAGAGTGCCATAACCATTTTAACAGCTATAAACTACAGCTGTGATAACTAAACTCCATGTATATGATATATTGTGTATATAATCATTCTAAGTTCCTAGAAGTTCTTTGGCTTCATCAACACTAACTACTAATACTGAAGGTGCACATTCACCTGCAATGGCTACTAGAATATATGGATTAACTTGCACCCCAGCGACAGTACCTAGAATCTATCTGAACTCTCTTTTCGAAATTTGGCTATTTAAAGTCCTTATGTACTTGTATTACTTGCCAATTTATAACATTAATTAATTAACAAACTGTGTGTTAATTTTGTTAGGCATGCTTTTGATTACTCGCGAAGTTGAGTAACTTTCCATGAATTTATCATGTATATTTTTATTTTTTAATATAAATGCTTAATATCTTTACCTTTTTTCAGTTTTAATATTTTTTATTTTTATACATTCTTTTATGTTGGGAGTATGATGTTTCTCATATCTGATGCAAGTATTTTGCTAGTTTTTAATGTGGCTTATCAATTTTCTATTTTTTTTATGTTTTAACTTTTAATATTTGTGTTTAATCAAAACTAGTTTTGTCACATATAGTTACAGAATTTTGAAATTTACATATAATAAAAATGATAACTTTGTCAACATTTTGTCTAATAAATTGCTTTAGTTTTTGCATCCACTTGGTAGTAAAATGAGCCAAGACTTATTCTGACAAAAATAAAAAAATAAAGATGTGTGGTACAACTAGAAGTGGGGGAGACTATGCATTAAGTTTCTCAGAAAATAGGAGTCTTCCCCTTACTTTAGCAATTAAAGTTTTGTTCTTTATTTCAAGTTGTTTTAGTTCAACTTGATTGTGAGAACAGAAGGATGCCTGTAAATGTACTTTTACAAAATCATCTGTCTTAACAGTCCTTATGTACAGGATGATATATCACACTCTTCACAATTTTTAATAAGCAGTAATCAGTCAAAACAAATGCTGGCTGGCCTGGAGGAAGAGTCTTGGAGAACCACTGCTGGGAAAGGTCTCAATTCTTGAATGTTTGATGGTGGAAAGATCCTAGGGAGCTCAGAGGAAAAACTGCATGACTAGGGTGGTCCAAAGTTGGGAAGAGGGAAGCCCTCAGGGGGTCAGTGTGAGAGTATTTCAATATTTTACAAAGCACTAAAGGTATCAGATATACTGAAACATACCTGCTGAATAACATATTTGTTTCTTCTCAATTTTCAAATTTCACAGAGATATAAAGCTAAAGTACTGCATTTTGTTTAAATTCAGAATTCAGCCCTCCTTTTCATATCAAATACATGATTCACGTGTTCCTATTTTGTTGTTAAATAATGACTACCTGATTTGTCTACTTTACTTTTAAGGATATTAAGTAATCAGTTCAAAGTGTTAACTTACCATTTATGAAAATAGTTACTAACATCCTTTTATTTTTCCCACATGTAAATATTAGTAACTTCTTTTACAAAAGAAAATCAGACTACAAGCCCTAGTAAGCAAACCACTGAGCTTGGCAAAATAACGATTTAATTTTTAAAACCGCTCAGTAGCTAAATAATATTCAGACATGTAAACCACAATAATCTAGTTTATTTCAAAGATTATGTGAATTAGTCAATAATAAATATACAACTTTGACTTAACATTTTGTGTGACTGATATGTTTAAATATAGCATAACAATTAAATTAATGGTCATTAAATATATCTAATATAGGTGCCTATTTTGTAACCAGGAACATAGAGTTTGTCTCAACAACAGAGCCAAGCACACAGAAATACTTTCTTTCAATCAAAATATTTCTAATTATTGGGAAGCAACAAAAATTCACCTTTTTTAAACTCAAAATTTTGTCTAAGTCACTAAGAATATTTTTTTAAATATTTGTGCTAATACCTAAAATAAAAAAATGAATTCTATTTAAAGTAATTACTTTATATTTTTCCATATAATATAAAATTTGATCTTCAAAACAATCCTCTTGGGTACGTACGACAGTTTTATTATCATCAGTTTTGAAATCAAAAGCATCTCCTAAGGTCAAACCTGGAAAATGACAGATAAAGAGCTGAATATATTCCATCTTCTTTCCCTGTGTTCTGTTAAATTCTCCTTTTATTTTAAGATATGCCTAATCTAAATAGTAAAAGTGGAAATCAGCTCAGTTTTTAAGTGAAATTCATTTCTCAATATCTAATTCTGACATTTTTCTTCATATTTTACATAATCTACAATTGAATCCAAATCAGCTACATATAGATTATGGGTTCAAGTAAAGCTCAATAATCTTTATAAGTTTCATTCTATTGATTTATAAGATAGTGATTATTATTATTACCTTACATGTCACTAAATGGTTACTTGTGTAAGTTTACTTTATTAAACCTATGCAAAGTTTTAAAAATTGGACCTAGTACAAATTTCTTTATGTAACTTCAAAAAATGCTTCCAGTAAGAATGGCCTTCAAAATAACAATTATGTAACTTTAAGAATCTGTTGATCACAGAGTTACGATATTACATCTGGCAGGTACCTGTAACATCTGTCAGTTGTAACACCTGCTCAAATTGCTATTACATAGGTACCACTTTAACTTCAGAGTTTGAAACTGCCGGGTCAGTTTTTCAACCTTTAAATCCTAAACTTTGATGGCCACTTTTCTTAAGGAAAAAGATTACATAAGTTCACTGAATGTAAGGCAGCCTGTAAATGAGTCAGGGTTATTCCATACAACTTTTCTTCGATTTGATTTCACTTGTCGACTTTTCCCTCTTATCCTCCTTCTGACATTCCTCTTACTAGTACAGACCGGTGATTTCTACTCTTAAATCTTAGCTGTCAACTTTTGACATAGCAAATAGTTTAATTAGGAAAATAAAAGGAATAAACATATTTAGAGCTTGCAACAAATACAGTTAATATCAAGAGGGTTTGGTCTGCTCCTTTTTTTCAAAAACAGAGCAATTTATTTCAATAGCCTTGAATGAAATTTATGTCCTAATGTCCCATCTATGATTAAAGTATGATAATTATCTACACTGCTTATGAATTTGTATTTAGCCTAGTATTAGCTAAAATAAATGAACTTTGCCTGCATTCATGAAATATTTCTATGATGATCTCACTCAGTTGGCAGACAACCCTCTTGGAGTAAGTGGATTTTGATCCCCGTGACCTCTACGATTGCCTGCAAGCCTGCCACACCCAGTCTGGAGGTGAGGTAAGACATACTCGACAGATATCCATGCAACTACTAGAAACTGCAGAAAGGCACCTCCTCCAAAAACAAAAAGTCTTGAACAGAAAACAGGAAGGTGACAACACAATAAAACAAAGCATCATTTGGCTGCCAGCTACTAGACACTGAGCAAAACTCATTAAGAAAGTAAGTAAATGGATCATTCCTAATTCAGACAGCCCCAACTGGTAACAACTCCAGCTATTTGCCTATGTTCTCTCAGGACTCATTTCTGCTCCTCTGTGATCTGTTTTGTTTTAGGGAGGCTGGTATCCCAAAACCGTATTTCCAAAGCTCTCTTGCCAGTGGCCTTTGGGGTGTGAATGGCTGGCGCTGGTAGAAGCAAACGCAGAGAAAAATGCCTCTTCCGTTGCTTCTGTTGGTTGCTAATCTAACTGGATGCAGACTTCTACAGTGACAGGGTTTTCTGTCCATTTAACACATTAAAACTCTTTTCCCTTGTCTCTGGCCTCCTTCATTTCTGCTGAGAAGTCATCCACTGCTCTTATAACTGTTTTATGGTATGTCACATGCCTATTTTTTCTGGCTACTTTTAATGGGTTTTTGTTTGTTTTCAGCTGTTTAAACATGATGTGTTCAGATGTAATTTTCTACATAATCTACTTGCAGATTTTGGAGGGCCACTGCAGTGCACTTGCTGAAGGCCCAGAGCACCGTGAAGGGAGTTCTTTCATTTCTCCTGAACCAACTCCAGCTTCTGGATTTACTATCCCTCTCCACTCAGCAGAGGCCTGTGGGAAAGTGTTGAGAGCAAGCACTGCAGACTGACTCTGAGGTTGGAGGTTTTTGGTGTTCTAATGCATCATACAAGGCCATGGGCATCTGTAAAAGCTTATTAAAATTACTGTTTCTGCTTAACTGCATCTAGGGTGTTTGCTCCTATTCTCCCATTCCGCCAGGATGAAAGCAGTTACAGATCTCTTCTGAGAAGTCTTGTTAATTACTAGAATTTTGTTATTTTAAGTTTCTAAATCTAATACATTTTTTAAAACTATGATTTTTCCCTCCCTCCCTTCCTTGCTTCGTTCCTTCCTTCCTTTTACCCAGCTTCATCTCTTGTATAGAGTGGGCGTGATAATCTTTTGTAACTTTCTACATCTCAACAATAAGCGAAAGTCCACAGTTACTGGTTTTAATCAGAGTGTAAATCACACATACATTTTTAGTCAGTACTGGTTGAAGTATGAGCAAATGCATAAGGAGGCACTGGATTTAACAGAGATCACTAAGATGTGATCCAAAGTTGCGGCAAGAAGGATGAACAGAAGTATGTGAATCAAAGATATATCTATAATTCCTCGATTCCTGCCACACAATACATCATGTTCTTTTTTCAACAAAAAAATTATGAAGCATGTTAAAAGAAGAAAAAAACCGTCTTATGAGACAAAGGAAGCATAGGTACCAGATTCACAAATGACACAGATCTTGGAATTACCAGATAGGGAATTTTACATTACTATGGTTAAGATGTTAAAGAATCTAATGAAAAATAAGACGATACTCAAGAAGAGATAGTTAATGTAAGTGAAAAGATGGAAACTCTAAGAAGGAATCAAAAGGAAATTAGAAAACAAAAACACTGTAACATACATGAAGAATGCCTTTGGGACTTCCCTGGTGGTCCACTGGTTAAGACTGTGCTTCCACTGCAGGGGGCGAGGGTTCCATTCCTGGTCAGGAAACTAAGATCCTGCATGCTGCAGGGTGTGGCCAAAAGTTAAAAAAAAAAAAAAAAAAAAGAATGCCTTTCATTGGGCTTATCAATATCAATGGCCAAGAGAAGAATCACAGCTTAGAGACAGGTGACTAGAAACTTCCAAAATTGAAATGCAAAGGGAAAAAGGAATGAAAAACTGGAGCAGGATATCAAGAACTGTGAGACAATTACAGAAGATGTAACATACCCATAATGCACATATCAAAAGGAAAAAAAAAAGGAGAAGAAATATTTGAAGTAATAGCCAAGAATTTAAAATAATAATAATGGACACCTAGCAGGATAAACACCAAAAAACTACATGTAGGCATATTATATTTAAACTGCAGAAGACTAAAGACAAAGAATTTTTTTTTCCTTTAGATTGTTTTTTAGCATCTTTATTGGAGTATAATTGCTTTACAATGGTGTATTAGTTTCTGCTTTATAACAAAGTGAATCAGTTATACATGTTCCCATATCTCTTCTCTCTTGCGTCTCCCTCCCTCCCACCCTCCCCATCCCACCCCCCTAGGTGGCCACAAACCACCCAGCTGATCTCCCTGTGCTATGCGGCTGCTTCCCACTAGCTATCTATTTTATGTTTGGTAGTGTATATATGTCCATGCCATTCTCTCACTTTGTCACAGCTTACCATTCCCCCTCCCCGTGTCCTCAGGTCCATTCTCTACATCTGCGTCTCTACGTCTGCGTCTTTATTCCTGTCCTGCCCCTATGTTCTTCAGAACCTTTTTTTTTTTTTTTTTTAGATTCCATATATACATGTTAGCATACAGTATTTATTTCTCTCTTTTGGACTTACTTCACTGTATGACAATCTCTAGGTCCATCCACCTCACTACAAATAGCTCAATTTCGTTTCCTTTTATGGATGAGTAATATTCCATTGTATACATATGCCACAGCTTCTTCATCCATTCATCTGTCAATGGACACCTAGGTTGCTTCCATGTCCTGGCTATTGTAAATAGTGCTGCAATGAACATTGTGGTACATGACTCTTTTTGAAGTATAGTTTTCTCAGGGTATATGCCCAGTAGTGGGATTGCTGGGTCATATGGTAGTTCTATTTTTAGTTTTTTAAGGAATCTCCATATTGTTCTCCATAGTGGCTGTATCAATTTACATTCCCACCAACAGTGCAAGAGGGATCCCTTTTCTCCACACCCTCTCCAGCATTTATTGTTTGTAGATCTTTTGATGACGGCTATTCTGACCAGTGTGAGGTGATACCTCATTGTACTTTTGATTTGCATTTCTGTAATGATTAATGATGTTGAGCATCCTTTCATGTGTTTGTTGACAATCTGCATAACTTCTTTGGAGAAATGTCTATTTAGAAGACAAAGAATCTTGAAAGAAGCCAGAGGGAAGCCACTAATGGCCTGAAACAAGCCATTAGTGAGGGGGGCATGTCAGGGGGGGAAACACTTACAGGGAAACAAAACTAAGAATTACATCAGACTTCTCATCAGAAACCATGCAAGTAGGAATAAAGTGGAGTGAAATATTTAATGTGTTAAATGAAAAAAATCTCACCAACCTAGAATTCTGTATCTAGTAAAAATAACCTTCAAAAATGAAGAAATAAAGAATTTATCAGACAAACAAAAGCTCTACAGATTTGTCACCAGTAGCCCTGCCTTACAAGGAATATTAAAAGAAGTTCTTCAACGAGAAGGAAAATGATACAGTTCAGAAACTCAGATAATTCATTCATATGAAATTCCAGAAAAGGCAATATTTTAGGGATAGAGAACAAATCAGTGGCTTCTAGTAGCTGAATGCCAAGAAGGTAAGAATGGGATTGATTACAAAGGGGCCTTAGAGAACTTTTGGGGAAGATTATTCTGTGTGCTGACTGCTGTCATGGATACATGACTGCAGGCATTTATCAGAATGTGTATAATGTGTAAAAAGGTTGACTATTGCATCTCTGTAAATATTATCTCAATAAACCTTATTTTAACATGGGTTTTTTACTCTGATACTAAACTTGTAAGTGTTCTAATATTTTGAAATAACTAATTATCTAAATATTAGGTAGTATAATAGAATAACTCCAAAATAAAAATAAGGTCTTAAATTATGTTCACATGTATCCAAATTTATGGTTAAAACTTGTTTGCGGATAACACTTGTACTCCTCAAGAATCAAATACAGGGAGTTAAAATTGCTTTTTCAGAAACCTAGATATTTTAACATTTAAGAATGAGATTGATTTTAAACATGTTTTAAACATTTGTGAAATTGTCTTTTAAAACCCACTTTAAAGCTTGTTTGGAAATATTTACAATCAAGTAGTAATGTGTCATACCACATTTTCCCCTAAAAGCCATTAAATTGTAATGCTCTATGTCTTAATGCTTCACAAACATTATTGATTTTTTTTTGAATCTTTAGGTTTAGCTTGAGTCAGGCCTTAAAAGACCAATATCCTTATTTTTAAACATATTTATTAAACTGAAATGATTCTTGCAATGGGAGAGGGGAAATTTATATTTCTTACTTCAAAATATTAAATATTTGGTCTAATATCCTAAGTCATTAATTCCAAATAGCTCAATAAATTGATGATACCGAACACTAAAAAGAAAAAATATTAGTTATATTTTTTTCCTAAATACCAAGTGTTTATGTTATGGATTATTAAAGATTTTAGTTAATTTAGCTTCTAAACACCTTCCACTTGATAGTCAACATTATAATTTAAAATTGTTTTATAAAGTTTTCTTAGCAGTTATTCAGAAAAACCCCAAGGCAAGTCAGACTTATTACTCCATTTTATGGATTAGGAAATTTACCACAAGCAGAAAAATGCCTTCATAGTGATTCAATGGTAGAATAAATTACTAAACTCAAGCCCTCAGGCATTGCTTATTTCATTATGCAACAAAATTTCTATTTGCTTACATTTTGCATGGAATAAATTTAGATAATGTATCCTGCTAGGTAGAAATTAGTTTAAGGAAACATTCATTATCAGAATAAACACTAATCACTGTTTAAAAAAATGAATAAATAAATCTCTATACTAAAATAGTCTATCAAGAGATAGATTGCTATAGGATTTGAGAAATTTTAGAGTTTCTCCCTTAATTTTAAGAGGGGGGGAGCTACGTTGCTCCAAATTAAAAGACAAAAACACTAGTAAACAGCAATGCCCAGACTGAAATCCCAAGAGAATCTCTAATACAGCAGTTAACATAATCTGCTTTAAGAATTACTATTTGGATTTTGTGGTAGATAAAAGTAATTTAATATTTAGAATTATAGGGAAAGGTAGGTAATTAACATACCTATAACCTTGTCATAAACACTGTGAAAAAAATTTAAATCCATTTTTAAGTAAATATTTTTAAATGAGTAGAAAATAAGTAAAGTTATACAAAAGAAACCCAGATGCCAGCTCTTAAAGCTTATCTTTATCCACATACTGTTATATGTCTATAAAGTTAAAGAAAGACACAACTTATGTGCACTGGGGCCAAAATCAAGTCTCTATTTGTAACTTCTGCAGGCTCTCAACGTTCTTGAGCAATCTGGCTACTTTTCTTTAGTATCTTCCTTGTTGATTCTCCAGTCTTTTTATTTTTTTTAATTTATTTATTTTTTTTGCGGTACGCGGGCCTCTCACTGTTGTGGCCTCTCCTGCTGCGGAGCACAGGCTCCGGACGCGCAGGCTCAGTGGCCATGGCTCACGGGCGCGGGCGCAGCCGCTCCGCGGCATGTGGGATCTTCCCGGACCGGGGCACGAACCCGTGTCCCCTGCATCGGCAGGCGGACTCTCAACCACTGCGCCACCAGGGAAGCCCCTCCGGTCTTTTTAATACTTTATTTCCACCATTCCTCAAGCCAAACCCTATCTCTCACCTCATCTCACAGAAGATGAGAACATCCACCTGATCATCTTCATTGTCCAGACCAGAAAATCTAAGTATTAGCCATCACAGCCTATAGTTATCTCCTGTTCTCCAGTCTAAAATGTCAATGCTACAAATCCTTCTCCACTGAAGGCTTAATTCTTCTACCAGTGCTTTCCACAGACTCCACTGCATCACCACAGGCAGTACAATTCTTCAGTATCCTCTGTTCTATGAGAACATGATTTCCAGTCATAACTAAAAATAAAAATAAAATGTCCAACCACTCTACTTTCAGTATATTATCATCATCTCTCTTTCCCTTAAACTTCCTGTAAGATTTGCTTCGGAAAGTCAGAGTTTTTGATTGTAAGCAACAGAGATAAATTCTGGCTGTTTTATGCAAAATTAAGAAGTCTTGGAAAGAAATAGGGAGCTTTCAGAATTGAGAAAAGGAGGAGGCCCTGTAAAATAAGTAGCAGAAATAATTTGTCTAGCACATCAGCTGTCCTCCTCGTGGCCACGCTGACTAGACCCCTCTCTTGGCCATGGGTGAATGCTTCATTCCTCTTGGTAAAATGCATTTTTAAACACTCTTTCTTTGGTGTCATGTGCATCAGTTCCCTGAACAGGAACTTGTTCCTGTTATCTCTGTTTAAGACAATTTTATTTATTATCTCTGTTTAAGATAATTTTATTTATTATCTCTGTTTAAGATAAAGGTTTCCTTCTTTCTGGCTCTACTGTGAATGCACAAATAAATGTCCCCATAACTTCGAGCCCACAGTCCCATAATGACTTTGTCACTAATCCCTTTCATTCCAGTCTAGTTTTTTTTAAAACCATATTTCATGTAGCTGCCAGTGCTCTTTTAAAACTGCAGATCAGATGGAGTAAAACCTGTTTAAAACTTCTTAGAGGCTCCCTATTTACCTGCTGGGTGAAATAGCTATTTTCTAACTACAAGGATGCCCATCACCCGGATAGCATCTATTCCATGAAGCATCACTTCAGGCCACTCTTTCTTTTATAGTTAACCCTATAAAAATTAAGTTGAGACTAGATTTGTGCAAATACCCTGACACTCTCCTCTTATCTCCTAGACTTCATCAGCTCCATCCCTACTCATCCTTTTAAGAGTTTTACCAGGATGCCTCCCCTGACCATGCCTGTCCTAGTTAGAGTCCCTCAATCGTCTCAAAGTGTCTGTGCATATACCTATCATCATGATTTATACTCTGTATTACAGATAATAACATTTACCTATTTAGGATCTCCCATAATCAGACTATCAAATCAGTCTTATTTATTTTTGTACCACATACAACTTGATGACTCTCATACAGCCAATGAACAGTGTGTTTAACAATTAACCTGAATTAACAATACACTTTTTTAGGGTGTCCTGATGCTAAATCTACATGTTGCCCTTCATTTACCCTTTCAAGTTCCAAATCCTTGTTTTCAGTTGCCTTAAAGGAATATTTATCAGTAATTCTCACCTCAAGGCCTGTGTTCTTACCATCACTAACCTCACAGAATATTTTTACCCAGGTACCCACAAAACTCCCTCACTTCCTTCCAAACTCTGCTCAACATTTTCTTCAGCACAGCAGCCTTCTTTGAATCTCTACATAAAATACCATTCTTCACCTCTTTCTATCCCTTTTAACTGCCCATTTTTTCTTCATAATAATCACCACCACTAATTATTTTTTGTTTGTTTATTATCTCTCTCTTCGCAGAGTGTAAGCTCCATGTAAATAAGAATTCGTTTTTTGGGGGGGGAATGTCATCTACTCAGTTTTACTAACCATGTTTGTGAAAACATACTCTTAAATATTAAAAGAAAGGAGGAGAAAGTGACAAGCCTTCCCTAATTGTCTTTTATGCTATGCTCTATATATCACTTTCCATCAGGATTTTGAAATGAAATGTTGCATACTTGTTCAACATCTAACCCCCAGTACTGCTGAATGCATCCATCAGTGTGCCAAAGAGATCTCAAACATATGCAGGTCTGAAGTTCAACTACATTTGCTCCTCTCCTCACTTTCAAATGAACCTACCCCCCTCTTGCCAGAGACAAGACCCTTCTGTCTCTCTAGTGTCAACATTATTCTTCGTGGCACCCAGATGGAAACCTTGGAGGATGCCCATGCTGGTTGTTTCTCATCACCATAGATGGACACTGTCTCTCAACAAAGCAATGCCACCCTCTAGTGATATGTGGCTGAAAGATGTTCTTCATGATCCTTTTGCCAAACAGCACTACTCTTTTACAAGTGTGAGAAGGGAAAGTACCTATCCCCCTGCAAATAAATACAGTTTTTAATTCTCTTGTAATCCACTGGCCTTAACAGTTAAACTTCCGGTCAACCAATACATTGATCCCCTTCAGAGGAAGAGGCTGGCAGGTAACCCAAGTAGTCACTGGCTGCCCACCTTATAAGATGACCTTTATAACTGTCATTGTCCCTTTATTTTTTCTTCTGGGAGGGGTGAGGATTGCTATTGTGCTTTAGCTTTCATAAGTCTCTGAAATAGAACAGGATATTAACTTTAAGGCCATGCTGCAACCTAGACAGAAAAAGAAAACATCTTCTGTTCTCTGCCAGATTATCTAATAACACTCATCAAAATGTATACAATGAGTGCAAACTAAAACAGAAAGGATGACCCAGATTTAAACACAAACACTTTCCCATTATGTCTCCCAATGGAATTAATACTTAAAAATCCAAATATTTGCTCCTTTAAGCTCTTATTCAATTAACTCATAGCTAAATGATTCCCAGTCAGATGCCTGGCAAAGGGGAAACTTTTTTCAACAAATAAAGCATTTCGAACAGTAGCCAGCGCATGGTAGATATTCAATCATTATTAGGTCATATTAAGCACCTTATTAATAGTAGAAATTTTCCTTTTTCAAAGTTCTAAAAGTCACTAGGGAACATAACAGAGTGCCATGATTGTATCAGTCAGAACGGGCCAGGTTAGACTGCAGTGATGAACACCCCCGGCATCTCAGTGGCTGATACGATGTCATACTCATTACATGTCCAAGCCCTGCAGCTGTTCCATGTTGTCTTAATATACTTTGCATGCAAAGAGTGAACTATTGTAAATAACACAATCTCTCATAGCTCTAACCATGAAAATTAGAAAATTCAAAAATTCACATATTTATATTAAAAAGACAAAAATGGGGGAAAGGAACATCTTGTCATGGACCAGGATCGATGCTAGGTTTTTTTATATTTTCATTTTTAATTTTCACACTATGGAGTAGCTAATATTTATTTCCATCTTACAGATGAGAAAACTGAAGTCCAATAATGCATTATAGACAGTTTTACAACCTTACATTGTATAAGATACTTAAACTGAATCTGAGTCGGCAAAATGGTACCAACTAACTAAATACAGGTACTATTCCAAACACGCCTATAAAAATCATAAATATCTGCAGATTCATATTTAGATCTACCAATATCCCAAGGTACAGTAAACACAATATTTAAGAATTTCAATGAGACATTTTACATGTTTAAAAAATCTGGTTATATCCTACTTCTTTCTCTTTTTCTCCTGTACCACTGCCTCCTCCTTTGGTTTCTCCTCAAAACACGCTGAACTAAATAGGAAGATTAGCAGAAACTCAGAACTTCTCCTTGTTAGCTGATGCACGGCAGAGAAGACACCCCAAGAAAGCATTAGGCAGGGGAGTGGTTTTCTAGGGTTTTAGGACACAGAGTTACTCTAAGAACAGGGAGCAAAGATTTCAGGAACGGAAACCACAAAGTTTCAGCCATTCTGACACACAAGTTTCAGCAAAACAGAATACTCATTGGTATCACCCATGAGAGAAAGGCCCTCCGCAGTCTCCTAAGAAAGATTCAAGTAGTTATTTTTCTGTATGTTAGCTTCGAATTTGGACTCAGGCGGGTTTTCCAGCAAAGGTAGACAGTGTCTGCAAAAACCTGCAATAAGAACAGGAAGACTCTGCCCTGAATTCTCTCACATCTGACTTTCTGGTCTTCAAATATTTTCCTTAGAATTGTGAAAATTAAAAAAACTATTTGTTCAAAATACTTATTTTTGAAAAATGTGTATTTCAAACAAAATATTAATTGATTTTATTAGTTTTTTATGTATTCTATGTACACTGCCAAAGATTGTTAATCCAATTTGTATAAATAAGGAAACTATCAAAGTCCCAGTAATAGTGATGGAAAAATGAAGGTCAAGGTCACTGCTTAGAATTTAAGTTTATCTGACACCCAATTCAGTTCCCTTTCCAATATATCCATTGAATCTTTTGATTTGGTTAAAAATCAAAACAACCTAAATAGCTGATTATTGGGCTTCCCTAGTTATTGGGCACAGTGGTTAAGAATCCACCTGCCAATGCAGGGGACACGGGTTCAAGCCCTGGTCCGGGAAGATCCCACATGCCGCAGAGCAACTAGGCCCATGCGCCACAACTACTGAGCCTGCGCTCTAGAGCCTGAGAGCCACAATTACTGAAGCCCACGTGCTCTAGAGCCCGTGCTCCGCAACGAGAAGCCACCGCAGTGAGAAGCCTGCACACCATGAGTAAGAGTAGCCCCCGCTCGCCACAACTATAGAAATCCCACGCACAGCAACGAAGACACAACGCAGCCAAAAATAAATAAAATAAAATAAATTTAAATAAATAGTTGATTATTATCTAAAGTTAAAGTTAGATATATGCTTACATGTTTTAAAAAGCTTCTAAAAGATGAATAGCAATCAACTATTTTAATAAATGTCAACGAATTTCAAAGCTATAGATTTAGTCTGACATTTCTGAAAATATGCATACAGTTGTATAATTTTTCATGATATTGTATATTATATTTTGCCTTCTACAATATCAGTGGGCTGACACAATCATGCTTTTGATAGAATTTCAATATCAGTGGACCAAAATCTGTTTATTGGTTGCTTGGTTTTACACAAGTGTGTTTCTTCTTTCCATATTCCATTAAGGATTTGTTTTTATTTTCTTAAAAGAGCAACTTTTCTGTCTGTGTTTGTTCTTGCTCTTTCTGTTGTTGCTTTTATGCCAGAGGTTGTCCTTTTTACCAGATTCCATAAAAGAATTACTTTCATTTTTATAAAGAGTTAGTTTTATTCTATAAACATGGCAGCGATGCTTTTGTTGTCGTCAATTCCATGGACTTTGAGTACTACATCTGCTTTCATGCCATAAATCCTAAGACTAAATCGCAGTTTCCTCCCAAGTGAGATGAAATGGGTTTGAATTGGACCCTGGAAAAGAAAACTGCTGTGCTATTTGTTACAGCTGGCCAACTTTGCTCTATTGAAGCGACAGGGATATGTTGAAAACCAGGCTGTTTCCGTAAGGCCATTATGAAGCTCACTTGTGGAATTGCCAGCAGAAAATTTCAAAGAATCTGTCCATGGAGTGTGGATGTTTCAGTACAACTAAAGTAGCAATCAGCTGTCCACAGCTAAGCATAGCAAAATTTGTAATCTGAAAGAAATTTTCAGGATTTTGACATAAGTTATGTTGGTTATAAATTTTGAATAGTCTTCTTTTAATTCTATTGCTTACTGCCAGAGTAACACAGAGAGAACTTTATTTTTTTAAAACATTACATTATAAGGAGGCAAATGTGTCTGCAAATAGGTTTATTTTTTGACAATCATTGGGAGGGAATAAGGGAAGCGAGAAACATGAGTCACTATAAAAAAAAATTAATTATTCAGAAATTCTTCTTGGAAAGCTTTCATTACCGGGGCACCAAAAAAATTAACATTTTCTCCATGCTCATTGATATTTATTTTGTCCCCAAAACAATCAAAATGTAAGTTCACAATAAAAACAGTTTGGGAGTTTATAGTAAAATAATAGGCTATTAATTTGGATGTGTCAATTCATAACCATTGTGTTTCACTGGAGGAACTTGAGAGTCTCGTTAACAGTAACATTAATTTAAATGCCTTTATTATTGACTAGTTGTAGCTATATTCACAGTTAAGATACCATGAAGACCTAATCCTTTATCAAAAGGTCACATTTTTGAGAAATAAAGTCAACAGGTGAATGTTTAAGAAATTACTGTCTATCATTAAAAGAGCACTCTTTCACAAAGCTCTAACTACAAAATTACAAGCAAAGTTTTCTACGTTGCATCTACTTTACTGCTTTTTTATAAATCCCTCCCAGCACATTGTTCTTTGCCTTTTCACTTCCATTTAGTTCACTGTTTATAGTAACTAAGCAAGTAGAAAAAAAAGGCAGCTAATGCTGTGAGCAGATGGCTAGCATAGTCCCCTCCATGTGACTCCTGCTAACACTGAAGTCTGCTCACGACTACATGGTAAATAGTGTTTATCAGATGTGGGATCATTAGCCCTTTAGCCCCTTCATTAGCTCTTTGAATCCCACGGTTCAGCATTAATGAAACCATAACTTCCCATTCCTGAGGCCTCGGTACTACTCCAGCGGTACCCTAGTAATGGTGTGTGTGTTTCCTGCAGCTCCAGTACAGAGCTTTGTACTGCATGCCCCTAGCATCAACCTCACACAGTCTTTGACACACACTGCTAAAGTTCTGCAATGAGCTGTGCTTATTAGAGCCCACCAGGATGGTGAGCTTCTTAGAATAATTAGCTCCCCTGAGAACAATGGCAGCCTTCACAGCTGGAAAGCTAGAAAAAATTTATTCTGAAGTATGGGAGGCACTGAAAAGGCACCTGTAATTAAATTTCTTTCTTGCTTTCATTTGTGTCTATATTTTATTTTAGTTTTTTGTTTTTGTTTTACTTTTCATCTCCATCCTGATTAGCAAAGCGTAACTAAAAATTTGGTAATTACAAATACTACCTTGCTGAAGGTCCTGTCTTTAAGTGCTATATGACTTTAACCTTGCTTTTCTCTTTTAGGGCAAGCTCAGTAGATAAATATTATACACACACATACACAAGACTTGTGAAAAAGCAGAGTTGTTTAGAATCTTCACTATGTAGACAAAATGCTTGAATGTACTCTGATTTTTACATAGGGCAACTCTCTGCCATTTCCACTGAAGTATGGTCTTGATTTTAGTATGAGGCCATTCTCCTGTTACCTCTCATTTTCCCCTGATATTTTCCTATTCTTCTCCTGTTTTTTTCCCTCTATTATCCCACTCCAGCCTTCCTGTTGATAGCTGCCCATCTGTTGACTGTTGTTATGAATATACCAATTATCATTTTAATGGTTTCCAACTTCTCTCAAGTGGTGTGGGAAACTGGTTAAGCAACACATAGCAGGCGGCAGCAACAGCATATTACGGCAGATGTGGATAACCACGACTCAGTTGACTTGATGGGCTCAGATTACATTTCACATTCATGTGGGAGAATGAGGTAGGGTCTTACACCATCCACTCTAATGTGCAAATATTTATCTAGTCAGTGGCCATCTCTTGAGTCACAACACTGGTTTATATATGGAGCTGCGACTGTAATGAAGATCAAAGCAGTCCTTAATTCTTACGTCCAGACTTGGGAAAAGCATGTTTTGAAGGTCGCTGGGGAACAGAAATACTAATAACTATGGTAATTAAAATTATCTTGCAGTTTCCAGAGTTCTTTTATAAACATCTTAATGAGTCAACTATGAAAACAATACAAGACAGTCTGTTCAAATAGCTGACACTACAGCCTCAGAATCTCTGAATCTGGGATTTTAAAAAAGTCTACAATAAAGTCAAGATTTTTTACTCCTTAATTTTCCTGCTCTGAGGCTGTATTTGCACAACACAATCAACCCTGTTGTTTCAATCAAGTCAGTGAGAAAAAAAAAAGTCAGGAGAACCAGATGTTTGGCATTTTGTATATGAAACAGCTGGTTGATTGAATTTTTCATTTTCAAACTAATCTTGCTGTCATGATATAGAAACATCCTGAAAACTGATTTCTTTTCTTGTGAAATGCAAATAGCTTCCTTTAGAGGCATGTTATCAGTTTAGCTACCTTAGAATTAATAGGAAATGGTTTAGATTGGGTAAAGTTGCAAGTATAGATAGTGGGGAAGAGAACACAATTGGCGTTCAAGGAAAATTAAATTGTTAAAATTTATAGCAGTGCTATTGAAGCTTATCTTAAATTCTGTTCAGCTGCAGTATCAATACTGCAACAGATAAAGAATCAACTACTAATTGTTTTGATTTTCAAAAGGAGATTTTAAAAGATCTTTCCAGTTATGGAATTAACCATTATTTGAATCTGTGATTTTGCCACATTAAAATTTGAGTTTAATTTTATAAGTATCTATCCCTTTACTATTACAATTTTGTATTAACACAGAATTTTATATTTCTCAAGGAAAATAATTTTTTTAAAGCATTGTTCATTTAGCCTCTTAAATAAAGATATTCCACCACAGAAGAAGACTTACATTGGCAAATTTCAACACTATAAACACAAATATGTGCATGACAAAGACACAATAAGGTTAAGTAAATGTTATCACCAGTTTTTCTAACAGACTCTTTGTCAGTCTATAAACATACAATGCATTCTAATTTTTGAGTCTTTAATTATTAGGTTTATGTTTACCCATCCAGTATGTACCTGTAGCAAGTGATACAGTGAAATGAAACAATTATCTGGATATTTCAATGCAGTATTTTGCCTTCATCATCCAATGATTCATGAATAAAATATTTCTTTAAAAATTGTTACACAAAAGATATTGTGCCAAGCACTTTTAGAATGCAAAAGTGTATGTATAATAATACCTGTGCAGGTAATACCACTATAAGGCATTAAATATTTAAACTTAGCCATGCAAATAACAACACGTAATTTTTAGGGAATGATTATTTTATGTAGAAGCAACTAGGAAAATGTATACTGAATAAGCTAGGTATTAACATTGAGTATAATTCTAAAAAGTGGTGATGAGGAGATGACATTCCAGGTAGACTGAATAACAGGAACTGGAGAGAGCACTGTCAGAGGTGAGTGTTAGATCTATCTGTACATAGCACCAGCAGCAGCAGTGACATGGTTAGAGAGAGAATATAGGCTATTAATGATTAATTCTTGTACTATAGAGCGCATTTAGTAAGCAGATGGAATTCGGTACAAAACATATTTGGTACGATACAGGCAAAGTAATACAGTTACTCCTTGAAAAACTGAGGGCTGGGGGTGCCAACGCCCACACAGTAAAGAATCCCACAGGTGGGCCTCCACATCTGTGGGTCTTCCCTCAGATCTTGTAGTACTGTAATGTGTATTTATTGAGAAAAATTTGCACGTAAGTGTGCCCATGCAGTTCAAACCGTGTTGTTCAGGGGTTAACTGTACACATAAAGTTATAATGTTTTCTCCTCACATGACAAAGGATCACCTTTAAAATGGATCATTTAAAAATCTGATCTCCAAAGAAGACATACAGATGGCCAACAGGCACACGAAAAGATGCTCAACATCGTTAATCATCAGAGAAATGCAAATTAAAACCACAGTGAGGTATCACCTCACACCTGTCAATGGCTATCATCAAAAAGAACACAAATAACAAATGTTGGTGAGGCTGTGGAGAAAAGGGAACCCTCTTGCACTGTTGGTGGGAATGTAAATTGTTGCAGCCACTGTGGAAAACAGTATGGAGGTTTCTCCAAAAACTAAAAATAGAACTACCATTATGACCCAGCAATTCCACTCCTGGCTCTGTATCTGAAAAAAATGAAAACACTAATTTGAAAAGATATATGCACCCCCATGTTCATAGCAGCATTATTTACAATAGCCAAGATATGGAAGTGACCTAAGTGTCCATCAACAGATGAATGGATAAAGAAGAAGTGGTGTACACGTGTACACACACACACACACACACACACACACACACACACACACACACAATGGAATACTACTCAGCCATAAAAAGAATGACGTTTGCCATTTGCAGCAACGTGGATGGACTTGGAGGGTATTACTCTAGGTGAAATAAGTCAGAAAGAGAAAGACAAATACTGTATGATATCACTTACATGTGAAATCTAAAAAAATAAAACAAACTAGTGACTCTAACAAAAAAGTACACTCACAGATATAGAGAACAAACTAATGGTTACCAGTAGGGAGAGGGAAGGGGGACAGGCAAGATAGTGGTAGGGGATTAAGAGGTACAAACTACCATGCATAAAATAAACTACAAGGATATATTGTACAACACAAGGAAAATAGCCAATATTTTATAATAACTGTAAATGGAGAATAACCTTTAAAAATTGTGAATCACTACATGTACACCTGAAACTTATATAATAATTGTACATCAACTATACCTCAATAAAAAAAAGTCATATCTCTAGACGAGGTGTTGACAAAATTTTCAAGCCAAGGGCCAACAGATATTTTAAACTTTGCAGTCCACCTACTATTTCTGTTATATGTTCTTTTTAAAAATTTTTGGATGAGCCATTAAAAATGTAAAAAACACTGTTAGGTCTTGGGTTGCATGAAAACAGGCTGGGAGCCAAATTAGGACTCTGGTTTATAGTAGTTTGGCAACCCCCGCCCTAGATGATGCCTACCTTGAGCTTGGGGAGATTATTTCTTATTTCTTATATGGAACACCCATAGCACCTAGCACAGTGAATGGGTACATTTTAAGCCTTAAAGAAATTACTGTATAACTAACACTGACTGATTTAAATAAAGAGTTACACTTAGAACAGGCAACAATTCATCCACTAAATCAAGGTGTTGACTTTAAACACTGGCAGGCATCTCTCACTTTAGACATCCAACTACAATAGGAATACCTAATGAAAGATTATCTAATGTGGCAAATATTGCTTCATCTGTTTCATATTTAATTTAATTCTGCTAACCTTATTGGACAAGGAATTACTGTCGTGGTGTGAAGATCTGGTCATGTCTTTGAAATGAGACCTTCATTATTTTGGCAGAAAATAGCTCTTTATTTAAACTCCTGTTCACAGATTATTTTATCAGTTTGCTACTTTAGATTAATGACTATTTATGTTAAAATCCATGAAGTAGTGTGTTGCCATCAGGATAATCTTAGTTTAAATTAATTTTTGCAAAAAGAGTAGCTTTCTTATCTAAGAACGTGCTCTGTCTACTTTTCTACACTAGTTGTGTCCTGCCCACTACCTTCCATTATTCCACCGGCAACTGGATGCCCATTTTAGAATTATTTTTTTGAACAGTAGATTCTAGACAGGGTGAATTATATATAACTTAATAATTGCATGGAAATATGGACACTATGGCACTTTTCTTCTGTGAAGAAACGAAATGTTATTTCTTTATCACATAGGGAATAGAAGACATGTGCTATGTGAATAAGGAAGCACTGCTTTTGTTTTCAAGGATATCAGAGTCTAATGATGGACAACCAGCTGCTTTTTCCTCTTACTGTATCTCCAAATCTCCCCACCAGATACTTCTGTTGCTGTTAATTTCTATGTGACTTATATGGGCATGTGTGCTCCATATTCATGTGCTTTATATTCTTATTTGCTGTCACAACATCCTAGGATTTCAGATTAGAAAGGGAGTAGTTTTTGGCAAAGCAGTATTTTAAATAATTACCAAAAACATAGGTGTGTGAGTATTTAAAAATCCCTATGAGCTAGAGTTATGAATAGAACTGTTAGATATACAGGTTGGACATCCATTTACTCAGGTGCTACACCTCCCACTTAAAATTTGGTCCAAATCAAGTTTTCTAACTATATGAAATTATTTAGAGGGCACGGTTACATGTGTATATACATCTGTTTAATCTTCGTAATAGTTTTTTTTAACTCTTTAACTCTCTTTATGTGTTCCCTATGTGTGATCCTCTAGTACAGCGGTTCCCAGACAGTGATTCCTGGACCAACAGCATCAGCACCCCTTGAAGACAGGCTACAAATGCAAATTCTGGGGCACAACCTCAGATCTGCTGAACCAGAAATCTGGGAAGGGAAGGAACAATGTTTGCATCAGTAAAGCTTTCTTGTGATTCTGAGGCATGCTCAACTTTGAGAACAACTGCTCTAGCAGAGGTCTAAAAGACATGACCTCCCTTAATTGCAGCTGCTATTGATTTCCTTTTCTGCTAACTCTAGGATTAAAATAGAAGCACTGTCTACAATCATGTGATAAATAACTTCTGTTTTTGAGGATCCCTCTGCACTACACTGGAGATCCTGTAAGAGACTGTTAGGGTACATTGTTCCCTTGCTATCATTTTCAGCAGCTTAAAACTCTAGGATTCAAAAAGGTTCTGGGATGCAAGATACATTTTCAAGCCACTGAATTATATACCACATCGCTTGTTTGCTTAATGAGAACCAGGTGGCTCACTTTCAATTGCTACCATTTATTGCTTTGACATAGCTTGTTTTCCTTACTTTTTCATGGCTCTTCAATTTGCTTGTTATAATCTTACCCTCTCTGAAGATAAAACTAGGAATTTCAAGAATGGTTGGTGTGCTTTGCCTTGTGGTACCTCTGTAATCAAGTGCTCTCAATGCCACAGAGAGTTTCATAAGGAGAAATGGAAATGAGCAGGTAAAGTGGGACAATGAATTTCTAAGATAGATACCAAGGTAAAACTTGAGCTGAGGACACTAATTTCACATATTTATTTTCATCTGAAAAGTAGAAAAATAATGTAATTCAGAATTTAATCTTGGTTCAAGTTATCACAAACAAATTGATATGAATGGCATTATGCTAAAATTTTTTATAGGCACATCTAGGAAATTAAAATATAGAATGCCCATATAAAGATAAACTCAACTTTAAAAGTATTTACCTAACATAATTAATCACTCACAATTTCAGGGTAGAATTTATTTTAATATATGGAATATGCCCATAAATAAATCAATCATGAAGACTTTCAAAAGAATAAGCAAAATAAAGCATGTTAACTATGGAAGTTGTTTTACTGATCATGAAAATATGACATGCAAATTCAGACAAGGCCAGGAGTCACATGACAGGCAAACTAATTGCTTACACTGAAACAAAAGATTTATTTTAATCAGTAAACTTTTATGTTACATATTTCTACACTGCACACGCCTTTCATTCATCCCAGAAAAATTTTTACCAAAACCATCCTAGGTGCTGGGTGTACAGACATAAAAACAAACTGGTGCCTGCCAACAAAGGCCGCACATTGTTCACACAAGAAAGTCACAAGTTTTAAAAAATACTTGTTGCTAACTATGATGGCCTTAAGTTCTTTGAAAATGCATTATTAACAGATTTTAGACTAAATTTTACCTACTGAGAAGTTGATACTTATTACAGATTTTCCATAATTGCTTCAAAACTAGCTTTTAGCAATGAAAAGAACATCAGCTTTGGAGCAAGTTTTACCTTGTTTTTTAATTCTAGCTTTTTTGTTTAATCTACGTTATTCTGAACTAGCTATACAATTTTGGGTCTCAGTTTTGTCTTCTGAAAATGAGGGCAATGATAACTATCTGAGGGTCGTGGTTAAGGATCTAGATAAAATCCAGGAGAACTGCATCTTACTAGAAGTTAGGATCTATCAATAGTCTTAAGAAATTAAAAACAGAGTCTTTAATAAAACCTACCTTTGGGGAAAAAACCCTTAAATTTCCCATAAAGGAAAATATATAAGGTGTTGGGTATATAATCATTATACAGGAATACAATACCGTCTATAACCTTTTAGAGCAAAATGTGTTTCAGAATTGAGTAGTTTGTATTTTAGAAAGCTACTTAAGTGCATATAGCTTTTGAAGTAATACTGTAGGTTGGTCTCTCCCAATACCTTGCAATCAGGCACATTAATATTTCTGCAATGTAACCATGTACAGGAGGCATGAGGACCCATCAAGGCACAGGGACTGCCAAGTATAAAGACGCTGAGTTGGGAACATTTTAGTGTTCAAGGAAAAAACACAGAGGCAAGGTGTGCCTGTGTCAGTGTAACCAGGTAGGAGGGTGAGAGGGGAGGTGGCGATGGGCCTGATGGCCATGTCGGCCACGGAATGAACGTGGCTGTGACTCAGTGTGACAGGGAATCACTGAGAGCTTTGGGCATCGACGTGACATCTTTGATTTACATTCTAAGAGTAAACTTTGGCTTCTGTACTGAGAACAGACTGGCATATGGGTGGCAATAATAATAGAAGCAGGAGGGAATTCCATGGCAGTCCAGTGGTTAGGACTTGATGCTTTCACTGCCAGGCCTGGGTTCGATCCCTGGTGGGAGAATTAAGATCTCACATGCAGCATGGCCAAAAAAATTTTTTTTTTAATAAATAAAAATAGAAGCAGGGAGAACATTTATGGGGCTTTTACTAAAATCCAAGTGAGAAATTATGGTTGTTTGGATTAGGTTAGTGGCCATGGAGTTTTGGCGGGGGAAATTAAGGTCAAACTGGTAGAATTTGCTGATAGATTGGATGTGGGCTGTGGAAAAAAAAATGTTTCACTAAGGATTTTTAGCCTGAACAACTCAAAGGATAAGATTGGCATTTACTGAGATGGCAAATACTGTGAGATCAGTTGATTTTAATATTAAAAAAAAACTGTCAGGACTTTGGTTTTGTCTATGTTTAGTTCTTATGTCTACCACGCATGTAAGTGGAGATATGATATAGGCTTCTGAGTCTACAGATCAAGACAGTTCTAGGCTGGGGAGATACATTTGGGAGTCTTAAGTGAGATGACTGTATATAAAATCATGAGATTGAATGATGTTATAGAGAGAAGATTATTACTTTATAAAGTCTTTATCTTGTGTAAAGACTTTATAGAGGGAACAGAGAAGACTGCTAGGTTTGACCACTCATTCTGGGTCTAAACTTTGGATATTTGAGACTACCAGGATCCAGCAAAGAGAACTGAGAAACAATAAGATATAAAGCAAGATAGAGGAGTGTCCCAGGACCAAGTGAAGAAAGTATTTCAAAGAAGAGGGAGTGAATATAACTGTGTGAGAAATCAAGTAAGATGATGACTGAGAAGTGACCATTGGCTAAAGCAACATGGAAGTCACTGATGACCATCATGAGTTATTTCATTGGTAAATGGTAGATGTCAAAACCTAATTGAGTGAGTTCAAAAAATATGAGAATGTGAAAGCTGGAGAATACAAATATAGACAAAGCTTTAAAGACCATTTGTTGTTAGATGGGCATAGTAATGAGACGGTAGTTGGAGGAAAACATAGGTTCAAAGGAGAATTGTTTTTTTTCCCCATTTTAGAAGTTAAAACAGTCTATCAACAAGTGTGATGGTGATGGAAATGACTCAGCAGACAGGGCAGCTTATGATACAGGACACAGATGCGAGACTTGAAGGATCAGTTTCCCAGAGGTAGGTGGGAAGGCATAGGATCTAGTGCACAAGTAGAGGGACCAACCTTGCTGGGAATACAGACAGCTCATCTATGGTAACAAAGGGGGAGGCGAAGTATATAATGACAGATGCAGGTAGGTATAAAGAGATATTAAGATGGCAATTTATGGAATATGATTGAAACAATTTTCTCAGTGAATTAAGAAGGAAGGTGGTTAGTTCAGAGGATTAGGGAGGGATTTTGAAGACTGGTGGAGAAAGAAGAAGGTAGGAGTCACCTAGCAGAGTGGGAAGGTGCATGACCTTGGAGTGTGTAACAGAGCTGAGACTAGCTGTCATTAATTAAAGTGAGAATTGTGGGCATCTTAATGTATTTCTCCAGCAAGTTCAAGTGTCCAAGGTTATACATAAAGTAGATTGAATTTAATTTAGCTTAATTTTGCATTTAATTTTAACAGAGAGAATTAGAGACAAAGAGTTGATTGTGTATAAAAGGGTGTGACTATATGTTGGACCTTTGAATCAAACGTGTATAAAGAACATTTTAAAAGAGGGGGAAAGAGCCATGTAAAAGTGATATCTTAATGGATTGTAAATATTCAAGCGGACAGAAAATTATGGAGTCATTGTACTAACAGGAATGGTCCTGAAAGACAGGTCCTTTTTCCTTACTGTTAGCAAAAAAGATGAAATAGACAAAAAAATATTTTGAGGGGAGGAAGTTGCATCTAACACCTCTTTCTCCATGTAACAACCATGAAACCAGAGTAATAACAAACAGGCAAAAAAAATACAATTGCTTACATTTTTCTTTCATTGAACTTTCATGTACAGTCACTGACTCTTTGAACACTGGTATAGGTAGTCCCATAGAAAACACACACAATTCCCAAGAATTGCATACCATTAAGAATTTTCTCTTAAAATGTATACATGTAGGCAAGTCTTAATGTGTTGGGGGCCAACAATATAGAGCTGGGAGTTCCCTTAATTAGCTCCCACATGGATTAAAATGTTTATTAAAGGTAATGAATAAAATTGTGTTAACTTGAAACTACATATAGATTCATTTTAGAACTCATACAACTACCACTGATTAGCATGTAGCCCATCAAAAGATTTGTGACGTAGTAGTATGCTACCACTGACACTGTTCAGACATGCTGCTGTTTAGAAATGCTTCCACATGATATTAACAACATGCAGACCACATTTTCTAAGCTTTATTCACCCCTTATTAGTAAGCTTTTCTAAGCTTTAATTCACCCCTTATTACCTGTACCTGAGGTAGAATGCTCTCATTACTCTACTCTTAATATAACCAGAAAACCCTTACCCTGAACAGCTAAGTCATTCAGAAAGAGATTACTGTGGAGGAAAAGAACAGTGAACCGGGTTTGAGATCCAGGATAGAGGGGGAATTACTCACGCGTCCACAGGATACTTGTGGCAAAGATAAGTGAGTGGCATAACTACATGCCAAGAGCTTCTACGCTGTACGTCTTAAGGGAGAAGGAGTTACCATGTCTGGACATGGCAATGAAAAGCTAGATAGACTTCGGCTCCGCGCTAAGCCCAGTGGATCAGGACTGATGAGTGATACAGGAGAGAAGGTTATGGCCCTTTGAGAGGGCTGCAGAGAAGGCAGTAGCATCACAACAGAGCCAGCATCTGGCTTTCCAGATGTACAGGATGGTGCTCACCTCGATCTATCTACGCTGTACAGAAAAGGCATAATACAGCTGAAAATAGGAGGTAAGTCTCTGACCTAACACTGTCATCTATATCTCATCCCATATGCACTTTTTAAACAGCCCCAACCCAAATAAGATGTGAGTGTGTGTCTATGTGTGTGGTGTGTGTGTGTATGTGTATGTATGTGGGGTGGGGAGAGTTGATTTCTAAGATTTGTATAGGCGCTGTTTATGTAGGAGCCAAATAAGGAAAGTAATGGTTACTGTCCTTTATCCAACAAGTGATACATATCTATCCCCATGTTATTCAAAAAACAAAATACAGTTCAAATCTTATGTTTTTACTTAAGAATCACACTGCACTAAGTGCCCCTCTTAGATGAAAAATATAACATCCAAAATCCTGAGAAAGCATTGCTTTCTCAACTGGCAGTCTTGCCTTTAATCACTTCCCAGGGCAGGAAAAGTTTTATGCTTCCTTCTTGTTAGATATACCTATAGATATACAAGAACAGTTGAGAAATAAGATCCTCCTTTTGGAATATCAGAATTAAATTTTACTGGATAATGTCTTGATATTTTGACAGTTTATTATATTCAGGGTTCTATGCTAAGTGCTTCAAATTGATGATCTGCTGTCTACCTTACAGCAATTCATTGAGGAAGGTATAATTATTAAGCTCAATTCGCAGACAAGGAAAATAAACCTTGGAAATGTCAAGTAAACGGCCCAAGTTGACAGAGCTGGCCAAATAACAGGGCTGGTATTCAAACTTGTGTTATTTTACCTTAGTCAGCAAAATGAAAGTAAGATTACACACTAGTTTTCATTACTACTAAACATTAGATATTAAGTTCTCTACCAGCAACATTCTGAGTATCTGCAAATCACTCCACTCTACACAAGAAAGCCTTCAGAGAAAGGGGAAAGCAGAGTTACTCCAAAAGGCTACAAACCAACACAAACAATAACCAAAAGATCAGTAAAGACATAATCCAGATTCTTATTTAGACCTCACCTTATCAAAATATTAAAGAATTTTTTTCTTAATAAGTATTTTGTATCTCCAAGACATATCACTTATAATACTGTAGAGAAAAAATACCATTTGCTCATTCTGTATTTTAAAACACTGGCTCTCAGACTGAGGTCTCAGAAAGTACGGGCTCTGATGAAACTGCCCCTACTCTTTTTTGGCCAGAAATGGGTAATAACAAATGAGCTGTATTTAAATAAAATTTAACTTTATTAAAAAAAAAATAGGGCTTCCCTGGTGGCGCAGTGGTTGAGAGTCCGCCTGCCGATGCAGGGGACACGGGTTCGTGCCCCGGTCCGGGAAGATCCCACATGCCGCGGAGCGGCTGCACCCATGATCCATGGCCACTGAGTCTGCATGTCAGAAGCCTGTGTTCCGCAACGGGAGAGGCCACAACAGTAAGAGGCCCACGTACCGGAAAAAAAAAAAAAAAAAAAAAAAAAAAAGCCAGTGCTGAATTAAAAATTTTCAAATCATATCACTGCAATAAAGTGATTCAAGAGGCTGAAACTAAGCTTTCCTTTTGTCCAAATTATTAAAAGAACTTACTGTACGTCTCCTTACTTTTTTACATTTACTGCAAAACACAGTTAATTGATTTCTGTGTGTGATGTGTATGTATGCATTTGTCTCCCATAGCATACTATTAATGTTTAGGGTACAGACTATTTGAAGTCCTACATTTTATTCATATTTAAATAAAGACTTAGTACAGTGCTTCAAGAGTAATCGCTGTTTAATATATAGTTGCTTAATGACATTCTAAAACTTCTGCCAAATGCTGATTTGCTATGTTGTAATTCAACTGTGAACTCCATTTTACATGTGGTAGTATATGAGAAAAAAGGATATTAATATATGTACACATACACAGAATGTATTTAAAAGGGTATAATATACACAGATGAAAACTTGTATATAAATATTCATAGCAACATTATTCATAACAGCCAAAAAGTGAAAACAATCCAAACGTCCAAACAATGGATTCATAAAATGTAGTCTATCCATACAATGGAATACCATTTGCCCATAAAAAGTGAAGGAGTACTCAAAAAGTGAAGGAATACCATTTGCCCATAAAAAGTGAAGGAGTACTGCTGCAACACAGATGAACCTTGAAAACATCACGTTATGTCAAAGAAACCGGTCACAAAAGACCACAGGCAAACATATAGAGAAAGAAAGTAGATTAGTGGTTGCCTAAAATCAGGAGCGGGGAGTGAAGAGAATGGGGAAACGCACTTGTAATGGGTACAAGGTTTTTGGTGAAGGTGATTAAAATATGCTAAAACTGTTTGGGGTGATGGTTGCACAATTCTATGAGTGCACTAAAGTCAATGAATTGTACAATTTAAATGAGTGAATTGTAAAGTATATGAGTTACATATCAAAACTGTTAGATGAAATTTTTTTTAAATAAAAAGGGTTTAACATACAATCCCTTATATTCCAGATTCACTTTTTCAATGGCTCATAGCAAGACACTGTTCTAGGATCCAGAGTTTCAGCTGTCATTAAAACAGACAATGGACCTCTGTCATTGACTTTACATTCTACGGAGATTAAGCGCCAGGAAAAGCATAACTAAGGAAAAAGGATAGAGGGTGCCAGAAGGTTAGAAAAGGATGAGCTGCCATTTTGACTTGTTGTCATGGGAGATTCCACTGATGTGGGGTAGAGGCCTCCAATCGGAGGCAAATGAAAGTACAGTTTATGTACAGCAATCAGAGCCACCTGTGATGAACAGATGCTCAGCAGGGCCTGAAATTTTGATATTTTTTTAAAAAATGAAGTGTAAAAATAAAATTAGCTACAAAAATGAGTATTTTTTGAAATGACAATATAAATCACAATAAATTAGAAATTTTTAAATAGCTGATAAATAACACAAATACTAAAAAGTCCAGGAACCTCATAATATATTTTATTAACTGTCTGACACGCTTATGTGTTAATTTTTCTACATTTTTTGGTTCCATCCTGTTGAAAACCTCTCATATGTTAATGACTTCCTAAAAAGAGAATGAAAGGATAATTCATTCTTTTCTCTAGGTAGTTGATCAAAATTTGTTTTTCTTTACTGCTGGATTAGAAAATTATCTTTCTTTTTTAAAGTAGGTACTATCAATATCATGTGAATGTTTAGGATAACGACAAACTTTTGAGAACTTTATAGAAGTTCTTTTCATATGTAAACTATAAAATCTCAGGGCATTTTAATTTTTCTTGTAATTGTAAAAATTCTTTGAACTGACAGCAATAATTAATCAGGGGGCTTCCCTGGTGGCGCAGTGGTTAAGAATCCACCTACCAATGCAGGAGACATGGGTTAGAGCCCTGGTCCGGGAAGATCCCACATGCCGTGGAGCAACTAAGCCCGTGCACCACAACTGCTGAGCCTGCGTGCCACAGCTACTGAAGCCTGTGCACCTAGAGCCCGTGCTCCGCAACAAGAGAAGCCACCACAATGAGAAGCCTGTGCACTGCAACGAAGAGTAGCCCCCGCTCGCCGCAACTAGAGAAAGCCTGCGCACAGCAATGAAGACCCAATGCAGCCAAAAATATATTTTTTTAAAAAATAATTAATCAGTTTGTTATAGATGTAGACTCACTATAGTGCTATCTTATCAGTTTTAAGTTATCTTTGTTACTATCATTATTTCATGTTAAATCAGCAGGAAATTGAATAGAATGTGGAAAAAAATTTAACTATTCTCTCCTTTTCATTAATTGAATTATCAAACAACTTAAGATTCTATTCATTACTTCTTTTCAAAATGTATCTCTTTCAATGAATTACTGCTTTAGTGGGATATGATTTTTTTCCTTTTCATTTCGCTCCGTTATCAAATTTCAATTGATTTCATTATTCATTCCTATCACTTTTCTTTCAGAGACTGTATTTTTATCGTAACTCTTCTCGGTTCTTTTATAATGAACTTTTTAACATGAAAGTACTGTATATATACAGCAAAAGTCTAATTTCTCATGTGTTTTAATGAAATGTTTCTAAACATCATTCAATTACATTTAAAAATTATCAAGTTAAAATTCTTTTTTTCAATTTATTTGTGTTTGCATTTGTAAAATATCATTGTTCCCGTATTGCAAAGATTGATTGACATGACTGTCACATTTATGGAATGTGGCTGTAGGGAGATTTAGAAAAAATATATATCCTTTTTTCAGTTACTTCCATGTATAGTCAAGTTATTGCTTACTGTTTTGGTGCAGGAATGGATTACCAGGAACCTTCCTATTGGAGACTACATTGACATTGCTGACATCTTTAATGATGGTAAAGAAAAAATGTTTTATATGAATATGTTCTGAGGCCTCACTATTGTCACCTGGCAGAAGCAGATAGGTGAAAGGGTAAGATGGTGTGAAAAAAAGGCAACAACCCTAACTAACTGTGGTTAAAGTATCTTCCTTTTAATTAAATGGGCCTACTGTAAGGACCCTACCCTTACTAAGGGTTTGTGCAAGTGAGGAGCTCTGAAACTTAAGTTTCATTAGCTATGCAGTGAATTCAACACTAGAGGCCAGCGAAACCGGAGCAAAGACATGGAGATGGATCTGGTGGGAGAGCCAGAAGAGGTAAGACCCTGTAGAACCTGCTGAAGATTTTGGATTTGATACTAAGGTAGCAATTGGAGGGCTCATAGAAAACAAGTAACCTTATCTGATTACTTGTTAACAGTTGCTTTGGCTGCTTACAGGAGAATAACCTTTTGGGGATAAGCGAAGACTTGTGGGGCCCAGTTATGAAGCTGTTTTAGTAGTTCAGGTGTGAGATGATGATGGCTTCAACTAAGGTATTACCAGTAACAGTTATAGAGGTGAAACGTGCTTAGATTGAGGCAATATTTTGAGGTAGTATACAAAGTATTGTTGAGTGGTGTCAAAGAAAGAAATAAGTCAGAAGGTTATCAGCATCTTTGTTTTGGGAGAATACATGTGCCATTTCCAAGATTGCTAAGAACGAGGAAAGGTTTCGGCCATGTACATTTTGGGATGCCTGTTGAACATAGAAGCAATACTCATTTTTCTAATCCATGGGCACAGTACATCTTTCCATTAGTTTGTGTTGCTTTCAATTTCTTTCATCAGAGTTTTATAGATTTCAGAGTACAGATCTTTTACCTCCTTAGGTTTATTCCTAGGTATTTCATTCCTTTTGATGCAATTGCAAATGCAATTGTTTTCCTGACTTCTATTTCTGCTAGTTAGTGTATAGTAATGCAACAGATATCTGTGTATTAATTTTCTATTCTGCAACTTACTGAATTTATTATAATAGTTTTTTGGTGGCTTCTTTAGGATTTTCTATATATATTATTGTGTCATCTGCAAAAATTAGAGTTTTACTTCTTCCTTTCCAATTCAAATTCCTTTCATTTCCTTTTCTTGACTAATTGCTGTGGCTAGAACTTTCAATACTATGTTAAATAAAAGTGGCAAGAGTATGCATCCTTGTCTTGTTCCTCATTTTAGAAGAAACGCTTTCAACTTTTCACTTTTGAGTATAATGTTAGGTTTGTCATGTAGAGCCTTCATCATGTTGATGCATGTTCCCTCTATACCTCCCTTTGTTGACAATTTTTATCATTAAATGGATGTTGAATATTGTCAAGAGCTTTTTCTGCATCTAGTGACATAATGATTTTTATTCCTCAGTTTGTTCATGTGTTGTATCACATTGACTGATTTGCAGATATTGAACCATATTTGGGATAAATCCCACTTGATCATGGTGTATGATTCTTCGAACATATTGTTGAATTCAATTTGCTACTACTTTGTTGATTTTTGCATCTATGCTCATCAGGGTTATTGGCACGTAATTTCTGTGTGTCTGTGTGTGCTGTCTTTGCCTGGTTTTGGTATCAGAGTGATGCTGGCCTCATAGAATGAGTTCAGAAGATTTCTCCCTTTCAATTTTTTGGAATGATTTGAGAAAGATAGATATTCTTTAAATGTTTGATAAAATTCACCTGTGAAACTATTTGGTCCAGGACTTCTGTTTGTTGAGAACTTTTTGATTACTGATTCAATTTCATTACTGGTAATTAGTCTGTTCATATTTTCTATTTTTTCCTGGTTCAGTCTTGGGGGATTGTATATTTCTGGGAATTTATCCATTTCTTCTAGATTGTCCCTTCCTAAGTTGTTCATAGTAATCTCTTATGATACTTTGTGTGGTATCAGTTGTAACTTTTTCATTTCTGATTCTACTTGAGTCTTTTTTTCTTGATGAGTCTGGCTATAGGTTTATTCATTCAATTTTGTTCATCCTTTCAAAGACGGAACTGTTTCATTGATTTTTTTCTGTTGTTTATTTAGCCTCTGTTTCTTTTATTTATGCTCTGATCTTTATTATTTCTTTCCTTCTACTAATGTTGTGGTGATTTTTCTAGGTCCTTTAGGTATAAGGTTAGGTTAAGATTTTTCTTTATCCTGCGGTAGACTTGCACCACTATAAGTTTCCCTCTTCGAATTGCTTTTGGTGAATCCCATAGATTTTGGATTGTTGTGTTTCTATTTTCATTTGTTTCCAAGTACTTTTTAATTCTCCCTTAATTTCTTCAATGACCTATTGGTTGTTTAACAGCATATTGTTTAGCCTCGATATGTTTTCATTTTTTGCAGTGCTTTTCTTATAGTTCATTTCTGTCTCATAGCCTTGGGGTTGGAAAAGTTGATTTGCTGTGACTTCAATCTTCTAAAATTTATTAAGACTTGTTTTGAGGTCTAGCATGTCATCTATCCTGGAGAATGTTTCACATGTACTTGAAATAAATGTGTATTCCTCTGTTTTTGGATGGAATGTTCTACAGATATTTATTAAGCTCATCTGACCTGACGTGTTGTTTAAGGCCAGTGTTTCCTTATTGATTTTCTGTCTGGATGATCTTTCCATTGATGTGAGTTCAGTGTTAAAGTCTCCTAGTATTATGTTACTATCAATTTCTCCCTTTATGCTTAATATTTGCTTTATGTTTTTAGATGCTCCTATATTTGGTGCATACATATTTACAATGTCATATCTTCTTTTGGATTGGTCTATCATTATGTAATTTCCTTAATTTGTCTTTTGTACAGTGTTTGTTTTAAAGTCTATTTTGTCTGATAAAAATATTGCTACTCCAGCTTTCTTCATTTGCATTTTCAAGAAATACTTTTTTCCATCTCCTCACTTTCAGTCTGTGTGTATCTCCAGATCTGAAGTGAGTTTCTTGTAGCCAGCGTATATATATATGGGTCTTATTTTTGTATGCTTTCACCCACTCTGAGTCTTTTGACTGGAACGTTTACTCCATTTACATTTAAAGTAATTATTGATAGGTATGTACTTATATACCATTTTGTTAATTGTTTGGCAGTTGTTTTTGTAGTCTTTTTCTTTTGTTCTCTTCCCTTGTGATTTGATAACACCTTAAGTGTTATGTTTGGATTCCTTTTTTGTGTGTGTCTGTATTTTGTTTTTGGTTTGTGGTTACCATGAGGCTTAAATATAACAACCTATATATATTTATGATTATTTTAAGTTGATAATCTCTTAAATTCAAACACATTCTAACAATCCTGAATTTTTACTTGCCCACCCACATTTAATATTTCTTACATATTTCACATCATTTTGTTTTGTGTATCCCTTAACTACATATTGAAGATACAGATAATTTTACTAGTTTTGTGTTTTAGATTTCCTAGTAGCTTTATACACAGTTGATTTACTACCTTTGCTATATGTCTGCCTCAACCTATGAGCTTTTTTCCTTCATAATTCTAATTTTTCTAGTTGTAGCATTTTTTTTCCTTAGAGAAGTCCCTTTAACATTTCTTGATTTGGAACTTATTCTTTCGTCACCATATTACTTAATTTTGGAAGCTTATTCCTTAATTTGGAACATATTCCTTTGTCACCACATTTTATTTATTTGTATGTATGCGATAGGTCAGTTATACTTCCTGATTTTGGAGAAACAGCTTTATTTAAGAGATGTCCTATGGGGCTCAGAAGCACACTCCCCTATGGTCACCAGAACTATATGATCTATGGTGCCCCCCATGTGGGCTGAGTGGGCCCTTCTGTTGTGGTGGGGTTGGCCAATGTGGGTGTGCTGGTAGGCAAACTCATCCCCAACCCTGTTTGCTGCCAGGCCCTACCTGGTACAGAGCTGCTGGCCATTGGTGGGCAAGTCTGGGTCCTGGAACAGCTGGTTGCATAGCCCAAGGAGTCCTGGGGCTGGTGCTGGCCCACTGGTAGGGAGAGCTAGGTCCCAGGGCAGCTGGATGTTGAATACGTGGGGGTCCTGTGTATAGTCCTGGGCTCTCTGGTGGGTAGTTCCAGGTCCAGGTCACTCCCCCAAGTGACTTACTGGGTGATCTGGGGGAGCCCAGGACTGGTGCTGGCCTGATGGTAGGGTCAGGAACCCATGTAACTGGCTGCTCAGCCTGAGGGGTCCCAGACTGGTACCAACCAGTTTTTGGTGGGGCCTGGTCCCCACACTAGTAGTTTAGAGGGAGGACTCAAAAATGTTACTTTCCAGCCACAGTGTCCTCACAGTAGAACAGTTTCCCAAAAATGGCAGCTGCCAGCGTCTATCTCCCCAAGGGGAGTCCCAGTGGGTGGCCTCCTGTCTCTCTGGAAGGCTCTCCAAGATCAGCAAGTGGATCTGACCCAGGACTCTTTCAAGTTACTGCTTCTGTACTGGGTCTCAGAGTGTGAGATTTTGTGCGTACCCTATAAGACAGTGTTTCTTTCCTACAGCTCTCTGAGCTCTCCTGTACCCAAGCCCTGCTGGCCTTCAGAGCCTGATATTCTGGGGGCTCATTTTCCTGGTGCAGGAACCCCAGGCTGGGGAGCCTAATGTGAGGATTGGATCCCTCGCTCCTCAGGGAGAACCTCTGCAATGTTAATTATCCTCCTTCTTGTGGGTCACCCCCACCCAGCGGTGTGTACTATGTCTTTGCCCCTCCTATCCATCTAGTTGTGGTTCCTTCTTTACATCTCTAGTTGTGGAAAATTTTTTTGCTAGTCTTCAGGTCATTCTCATCAATAGTTGCTCTGAAATAGTTGTGATTTGGGTGTACCTGTGACAAGAGGTGAGCTCAGTGTCTTCTTACTCCACCATCTTGGCCACTCTCCAGTACTGGATATTTGAAGTCTCCCAATAGAGTAGATCTTAACTGTCCTCACCTCACAAAAAAGATTATAACTATGTGAAGTGATAGGATACGTTAATTAACTTGATTGCGGTAATCGTCTCACAGTGTATATGTATATTACATCATCATGTTGCACACCTTAAAAAAACCTAACATTGTACAACCCAAACATACAATTTTCATGTGTCAATCATACCTCAATAAAGTTGGAAAAAAGAAAAAGTGATAACATGAGAAAATGAAAAGATAGGACAACGCATAATTCATTTTGCCTTCAGTCCTTCCTTATGATTAAATCAAAGGTACAGAGCATTGACAGAATGAATATTAAGAAGTGAAACAAAACACTTGATATTTTGCAGCGGTTCTGCTGTTCTAGTAATAAAAAAATACATATGCATGCATAAGCAACAAAATACAAACTGTATAAATTAAATGATCCACATATGAAGTAAATGTCTTATATTTGTTTTTAAAACTGTAAAAATTACTAAAGAGAAACCTCAACTAATACAGTCAGGAGGCCCAAAGGAAAAGCTCTCATGTTCTATGATGATAGCAGAGCCCAAAAGGAAGAAGACAGACTTCCACTTTCTAGTAGTGAGAACTCAGCCAATGAAAGACTATCACAAGTCAGCAAATGAAAAGCCACTATACCTCAAACTCAGTTCCTCCAATGGATGTTTGCTTGCTATAGGCCTCAGAACTTCCTTTTCCCTTCTATAAAAAGAGTTCTCCTCTCCATTTTTGTGGGAGAATTGCACTTGGGCCACCACAGTTGCAGACCTCAAATATCAATTCTTTGATGTTGATCCCAAGTAAACTCATTTTTACTGCAGAAATATTTGGCAGTCTGTTTATTTAAGGTCAACAAAACTGTCTTTGAACAACATGAATATAAGTGGTAAAGTTCATCCAAGAATTTAAATTTAAATTTTTTTATTTGGAAAAGGGATTAAATGAAAATAAACACTATCACAAGAAACTACCTGAAAAGATAAAATTTCGTATTTTAGTACCTTTAAAAGCACTTTATACCCGCTTCTTACACAACAAGCCCCACATTTTCACTTTTCACAGGCATCTACAAACTTATATAGCCAGCCCTAAAACTACATCAAATGTTGTTGAAAGGTCGTTGTGAGATGAGAAGGGAGAATTGAAAGATGTGTCTCTATCTCTATGTATAACAAAGAAAACTACAGATACTTTGATATGGAGATATTTGTTCACCTCTGTATTTCGAGTGCCTGTAACAGTTCCAGCAAGAGTAGGTACATGATAAATTCTGGAGAGAAAAAACCAGTGAATGAATAAGTAAATAAAGTTCTGTTTAAACAAAACATAGGCTGTGAATGTCGTAAGAATAGTAAGAAGCTCTATTAACAACTGTACAACTCTCTGCATTAGGTAGATATTAGAGTATTGCCTTAGTTTTTAATTCTGGGAAAAGTTTCTTTTAAAATTTAAACTAGTCATAATTAATATTTATTTTGACTAACAAAATGTCTAAATGGATACAAATTCATGGGAATTTTTTAATCTGCTAACAGTTATAATAGAGCAGGATGGGCTAAGAAATAGCAAACATCTTTTACTATTTTTGCATTTTCAAGTTTATTATGTGTAGACTTCCTCTTTTAGCTTGAACAAGTAATGAGCTTAGATGTCATCCCTCCCTTCCTTAAAAGAAGCTGCTGAGCATACTGAAAATTAATGACTTCTCAGACCCATCAAAGAACTCAGTTCCAGGACAAACTGCCACCCTGATATTTGGAGACAGGTGAATCCAGAGTCACAGCTGACATAAGCTTACTTGGAGCACAGCTGCGGGAGCCATAAACTAGCTGGAACTTACTCTGTGCAGGTCTCAGCCTATTGATAGTAATGCTGTTGTGTTAGAAATGCCTGGGGGCTCTCACCTGGGCCCAGGTGCGCTTCCCTGGACAGCTACTCTTTCGAAACCAATGTTAAGACCAATCCTTGTGGTTCTTATTATGATTGCGAGATGCTCTTCAGCAATAACCATTAGGAAGATTTGAAGGAAAGGAGTTTATTACTTGCAAGCCCTGGAGTGTACAAGGCACACCAGGGGGCACACAGCAAGGTCCGGGGTAGAGAGAGAAAGCGTGAGTATGGGTCTGGGGTCCTGCTTTTATTGGGGTCAAGGGTGGAGGGTGAGAGTTTCATGGGCTCAATATTGGCAAGTAAGAGGGAATTTTAAGCATGAGAAGAGAGAAAAAAAGAAAAAGAAAAGAAGCAGCCCAAATGGCCAGTAATAGAAATCAATCAGGATCTCTAAAACAAAGGAGCCTCATGGCCTGTAGTGAGAGAAGGATGTCCTGGCTCTTTTCCTACTCCTGTGGCTGGCAATGGGTTTATTAGAGATAGCCTTCCCTGAAGTAGATGCCTCGCAATTGAAGCTTAAGTCAGGACTTGCACTGCAAAAAGACAAGCCAACTGTCAGGGCTCAAAATACAGAACACTTAAATGGTAGTTTTGACAAAATGCTGAAGGCTGAGTGTGGACTCACATGAGAGTACAAAACTCACGGGGTCCATAGTCATAGAAAGGCTACCTTTCTATTGGTTTTACTTCCAGGAATCGCACACATTTCTCACTGTGAAGATCAAATAAAGATCCTCTCATGTTTCTAGCAGGGGAAGGGGAATAAATCATTGTTAAATATACCAGCATGCACTATAACAAAACCTACTCTCCTGGGACAAAGCATTTACTAGTGGAGTATCTTAGTGAGGGAGAGAGTATTTCTCTAGTATTCCTGTCTAATCAAGATTAAAAAGCTCTATCTTACGGAAAAATACTTGTGAAGAGTCTTAGGTCCACTAAAGGACAGAGATCTAACCTAGGACTACTGAGTATTCCCTCCATCTGCCACGCCTTAATACTACAACAACAGGACTCCAATATAGTAAGAGCAGTTTACAGCAGAAATAACTACTACATGCAGACTGTCTCTGAGGATGAATATTTACAATCAAACAATAATTGGTATTGAGGTTACAAAGACCAAAGAGCTTTACCGGGGTCCTAAGAATTACAATTTGGGTAAAACCAAAAAAGTGTTTCAGGAAAGAAAAAGTTGGGGGCTTATAAAGACAAAAAAAAACACAGGATTATTAAAGTCACACGGTGAGAATTGGGATCGACTCTGACACAAGTCGGGAAATATTTGTCTTATAGGAATCATGATTTATTTTAGGGTAAAGATTCAGTAAGTATCTTGAGTTTCTGGTAGATCTTCTGGATGCCTTCACTAGGACAGTAAGTGGTCAAAAGGTCAGATTCCATCCTGGCTGAGATGTACACAAGTCACACTTCCTCAGTGGTCTCCCAGCTCTGTTTTAGAGAGCACTCTTAGCAATACTAACTCCATTTTGATTTTCCTCCCACAATAACCAGGTAAAAGTAAAGTACAAAGTCAAGAAAGGAGACAAAACAAGGAAACTAGAGGAATTTGAAGCTTCCAACTCCTAGAGCTATAGCAAACATTCAACACAGCCCAAGTCCTAGTGAAATTAACATTAAAACCTAACACTGATGGTGTATTTACCTCAGCCTCTATCACTGGATACAACATGCCTGGCTTTCATTAAAAAAATTACAGTGCAAGAAAAAAAAGGTGTTCTAAATAGACAAAACAAGTATCAGAACCAGATTCACAAGTAACAGATTTTGAAACTATCAGACACATAATTTAAAATAACTATGATTAATATTTTAAGGGCTCTAATAGGAAAAAGTAGACAACGTGCAAGAACAGAAGGGTAATGTAAGAGAGATGGAAACTCTAAGAAGGAATTAACAGTAAAGGCTGGAAATCAGAAACAGGGTATCAGAAATGGATGCTGTTAGCTAATGCAGACTAGCATAGCTGAGACCACTGAGCTTGAAGATAGATTTATTGAAACTTCCTAAATTTCCTAACCTGAAATGCAAAAAGAAAAACAAATATTAAAAAAAAGAGAGAGAACATCCAAGAACTATGTGACAATTTCAAAAGATGTAATGTAAGTTTAATTGCTACACCAGAAGAAGAATAGAGTGAATGAAGCAGAAGTACTTGAAGTTATTTGAAATGGCTGAGTCTTTTTCAAAATTAATGACATAACAAATCACAGATCCAGGAATCTCAGGGAACACCAAGAAGGATAAATACCACCCTTCTTCCCCCCAAAATCTACACTTAAACTTATCATATTCAAAGTACAGAAAGGCAAAGAGAAAATGCTGGACAAAGCCAGGGAGTAGTGGAGAAATACCTGACCCATAGATGAACAAGGATGAGGATGACATTGGACTTTTTTGTTAAAAACTAGGCAAACAAAAGTGTAGTAAAATATTTAGAGTGTTGGAAAAAAAAACAAACAAACCTAGAATTCTGTATCCAGTGATATTATCAAAAGAGAAGAAAATATACATTCTCAGGCCAAAAAAAAAAAAACACACAAAAACAATACAGAATTCATCTTTAGGAGACCTATCCTCCAAGATAGGTCAAAAATTTTCTTCAGAGAGAATGAAATTACATAGATCAGAAACTTGCTCTACATAAAGAAGAACATCAGAGAAGGAATAAAGGTGAATGACATCAATACCATAAAAGAAGAAAGGGAGGAACTGGGATTACAGGCATCCCTTAGAGATATTGTGGGTTTGGTTCCAGATCACCACGATGAAGTAAGTTTCACAATAAAGCATGTCACACAACGCTTTGGTTTCCAGTACATATAAAAGTCCTGGTCACACTATACTGTAGTCTATTAAATGTACAAAAGCATTATGTCTAAAAAAAAAAGTGTGCATACCTTAATTTTAAAACACTTTATTGCTAAAAGATGCCAACCATATGAATCAGCGAGTCACAACCTTTTCCAAGAGTAACATTGTAAGCAGCTCTTTACAGGAAACCACCCTCAGCAGGAAGCCTCTTTTCCTGTCACTTTAGCAAAACTATTGTAACTAATTTTTTTTTTTTTTGTAACTAATTTTTAAACCAGGCAACCCCATGCTCTACTCATCTCCAGCCCAAGCACACCTTTCAAATCTTTTGATCACACAATACCTTGCCTAACTTGTCGGTTCCTTCCATAGATCAAATAAGTAGAAATGAAGAATAAGTAATTAAAAGCTGACCAGCTCTCCTCCCCTTCATTAATCTCCTGAACAAACTGTGTGAATAAGATAACACACAGAGGAAGAAAACAAGGAGTTGAAAAGCCTGCACACGAGCCTGCACACAAGCCTGCACACTGTGGAGAATGGCAAAGACTGTGACCCCCTATCTCAATGATTAACTGACATTACTTCTGTTTCTCTTTAAAAAGTTTCATAGCTGAAAAGAATCTTGGGAAGTGGTTTTTGGGGGACGCTGAGTCCACCATCTCCACCATCTGATTAAAGGCACCTTTTCCCTCTACCATTTATGAGTATGTAGTTGATTTTCTAAGCAGCAAGGAGCAGGACCCGATTTACTCAGTAACAACAAAGATCACTGATCACAGATCACCATAATATAATAAAAATTTTTCAAATATTGTGAGAGTTACCAAAACGTGGCACAGAGACACAAAGTGAGCAAACGCTGTTGGAAAAATGACGTCCATATACTTGCTCAACGCAGGGTGGCCACAACCTCCCATTTGTAAAAAAACACTGAAGTTCAATAAAGTGAAGCACAATAAAACAAGGCACGCCTGTACTGTTATAAGATACCTACGCTACACGTGAAGCCATATAGTGTTAATTCAAATTGGACTTTAAAATGTATATTGGAAACTCTAGGGCAATTACTAAAAGACTTTTAAAAATGAAATACAAGTTATAAGCTAAGAAAGGATATAAAATGGAATTTTATAATGTTCAGTTTTAAAACAGAAGGCAGAAAAAAGGGGAAATAAAAACAAATGCAATAGAACATAGTTACAAATACCGTAGATATTAATCCAGTTACAAATACTGTAGATATTAATCCAATTATACCAATAATCACATTAAACATGAATTACTTTAAGTTATGAATTAAATACAGATTGTCAGAGTGAAATAAAAAGAGGACCCAACTGTATACGGTCAACAAGAAACCCACTTTAAAGATTCTGATATGATAGGGTAAAAATAAAGGGATGGAAAGATATGCCATCCTAACCCTAGTGGAAAAAAAAAGTTGGAGTAACTATATTAATTTCATACAACACAGACTTCAGAACAGGGGATTATCAGGAATAAAGAGGGGCACTACAAAATAATAGGAGTAAATTCTTCATGAAGACATAGCATTAAAAATATTTTAAATTAAATTAAAAATGAAACAATATCTTTAGGATGCAATGCAAACAGTGGTTAGAGGGAAACTTATAGCATTAAATGTCTATGTTAGAAAAGAAAGATCTAGAATCAGTCTAAGCTTGCACTTTAGGCAATTAGAGAAGGAATGCAGTTTAAGACTAAAGCAAGTAGAAAAACTTAATAGAAAATCAAAATGAAAATAGAGAAAATTAACGGCATCAAAAGCTGGCTCTTCAAAAATTTCAATAAAATTATAAACCTCTACCAGGCAAACCAATAAAAGAGATAAGATACATATTACCACTATGAGAAATTCAAGAGGGAGCATCACTACTGAATCCACGGATACAGGAAGTATACGGGTATACTATGAAAACTCTATGCTCACAACTTTGCTAATTTAGATGAAATGAAACAATTCCTTGAAAGCCACAAACTACCAAATTTCACACAAGGAGATGGCAATAACCTGCACAGTCCCATAATTATTAAAGAAATTAAATCAATAACTAATAATGTTCCAAAAAAGAAAGCACCAGGCCCAAATATTTTACTGGGGAATTGTAACAAACATTTAAGAAAGAAAAATACTAATTTTTCACAATCTTTCCAGAAATTAAAACAGAGGGCAAACTTCCCTGATGCCAGTCATTACTCTAAGAACAAAATCAGATAAAGACATCAGAAAGGGAAAACCATAGACCAATGTTTCTCATGAACACAGATACAAAATTTCTCAACAAAATACTAGCAAAGCATACCCAACAATGTATAAGAAGTTACACAAAAATACTAAATGATATGTATTCTAGATATGCCAGGCTGGTCCACATTTTTAAATCAATCCACTAAATCAAGGAGCTAAAGAAGAAAAGTCATAGTCATACCAATAGATGCAGGAAAGCATTTAACAAAATCCAACACCATTTTACAGTAAAAAAAAAAATAAAAATCTCTGAGCAAACTAGAAATAGCAGGCAACCACCAAAATATGACAAAAAATATATATGAAAAATCTACAGCTAGTATCAGCTTGAATGAGAAACAATGCTTTTACATGTAATGTGGTAACATTCAGGATCCTGGAACAGAAAAAAGAACATTACATGACAATTAAGGAAATCTGAATCAAGTATACATTTGGTAATATAGTAATATTAATTATATTATTAATTTTGATAAGTGCATTGTAATAATGTAAAATAACAGGGAAAACTAGGTGTGAGGCATATGTGAACTCTACTATCTTTGCAATTTTTCTGTAAACCTAAAACTGTTCAAAAATAAAATGCTCATTTTAAAAATACAATATCTTCTTAACCAACTTACTATTTAAGACAAGTCTTTTCTAATTAAAAAATACTTTCTGAAGTTCTTGAAATATTTTTAAACACAAAAATCTATCTGTTCAGTGTATTGCTTGATATTTATTAAGCTACACAGTGAAAGAGATTCACGTATTTAGGAGAACAACTAAATTTATTTAATGAGCAAAGTAAACAAATTAGTACCTAGAAAGAGATGTTTAGAAACAGTCTGTTGTACAAGATCACTTGTAAGTTGAAACACAATTTTTTTCACATAAACACTGTTAATGTTCAAATAAAAAATGAGTTGACAGAAATGTTTAAATCCATCATATGGTTGAAATATATGTGTAACAAAAACATTTATAACAATACTGTTCAGTATTCATTACAAGACTGTTGGAGTTTTTAAGAAGTATTATTATGAATGCAGATACTCTAGAATTTTTTAAAAAGCTTTGAGAGAAGAAAACAATAGTTTTTTCCACAATAGTCCTTGTGGAAATTGTGAAGAAGTTTCTTGTGAGTTTAAGGTTTCTAGCAACTGAAGTTCCTACAGAACTGTCATTTCATCCTACCTAAATGGAACTTCAACACATATGTCTTTTAAAAGTATGTTAGCCTGAGTAGAAATATCCTTACACAACAGAAGTCATTTATTTCACACAAGAGATGAAAAGAGTTTTCCAAACTGTGTGTGTGTGTGTGTGTGTGTGTGTGTGTGTGTGTGTGTGTATTAACACATACACATATATAAACTTATCGTAAGCACTGCATATGGGAGATCAGCCTGGGAATCCTGAGAGCAATAAAAGTAGTTTGTGAAGAAAAGACATTTAAACGAATACATTGTACTACCACAAAAATTTTCTTAGGATATCTTGTTAAGGCAATTGTTAAGGCAATGCACACACACATACACACAGAGTGTGTATGTGTCAGACAAACACAGATTGAAGTTTGGGGGAAAATTGAGTAATAGCTGCAAAATCTGTGCAGCTTTGATATGTCAGTAAGGATTCTTAGCTGCAAACAACAGAATCCATGCTGAACTGTATAGGCAGAAATTTTATTTGAGAAAAGGCAGCTCTCAAAATCTTCAGGGAAATGAGGAAAACTAGCGAGAAGCTATGTACCTAGAAACAATGTGCAACTGCATTTTGAGATTGAGATACCAAGAGAAAACACCAGCCTGAGACTAAATTCCAGGGCCTTCACTAATGCTGCTCTTTAAGAACCTCCAACACATATGTTCCCAAAGATAGATTTCATGCTCTTCACCTTCCCCACATAGCCCCTTCTAAACAAAGTCTCATAATGGTTTATCTGCTTAGAGAAGCAAAGGATACAGTCCATCCCTAATGGCAAGAGAGGATGAACTAATGAAGTCTGACTTCTGCCTTGGGCAGCAAATCTCATAAAGTGAAGATTTCTTCAAAATCTGGAAGAATGTTCGAAAGATGATAGGCAATCATAAATGCAGTCAATGTCTACTACACTTGTTTAGTTGCCTTTTAGGTATATTGATTTCACTTGATAATGTTGTTTTATAAAATAACATCAGCTTAACATCTTAGCTAGAATATAGTGAATACTCAAAATGTGGACATTATCATTGGTCTGTAAAACTTTTATATTTGTAGAAGCTTTAAACATTTATTGTATAAAGTACTGTAAGCCAATTCCTGCTACCTCAGTCAATAAAATGATCATTGCTGGATACTCAGCCTGATGCTAATAAAAATTCAAATTATATAACTGGTATATCTTATTCCAATTATAACTGAACATCCCATGAGGCTTAGTAATAAGAATAAAAATCACAGGTCAAAGGATACAACCATCTTGTTCAAATAATAGAATGCCAATAATAAATTTTAATGTTAGGAAGGTAAGTTTTTAAAACAATTTCTGTGGGACTGGATTTGGGAATCCTGCCTGGAGAAATTGAGCCCATTTATCAACATACTAACAACCCAGTTTTCATTCAAGAAAAAGCTGACTGCTAGATCTCAACTTGTGGTCAATTGATAAACTCTCACTTTGATACCTACTGGGAAGGTGGTTTTCCTTAGGCAGATCCTTTTGACTGTAACTCATGGCATTTCTCATTAACTCATGGCATCTCATTTCCTCAGACTTCTACATGTACTTTACAATGGAACTTTTAAAATTTCAAAATGGAAAGTAATGGAAAACAGTTTTATCCCCCAATTATTATTCAAATGTATTGTTTCCTTTTCATCTCTAATGTACATTTCATAGGCTTAAAAGAAAATCTTTGGAACTGTCAGTGGCTATTTAAAGTAAGTAGCTTCCTAAATAAATGCCTTGTCAGTTTGTATTAGAAATGCTTGCCTGATTAAAAAAGGAGACAGTAATTAAGTGTTTGCCTGTTAATCTGTTATTCAGAAGTCATTAATGAAAATGGTTAATGGGTTCAAGAGGCATTCCATATTTAAATTAATTCTGTTGCTAAAAGCTAGACTAAATTTACACAATATTCAACACTCTGGGAAGTAAACTATTAAATTAGCCGAGACATTGAATGAAGAGGGTAACTTTCAAAGTCAGATTATATTTGTTTGCTGTCTTTTAATGTAATGCTACTAAACATTATTGGTAGTTTATTTTTGTTTTGTTTTTTAAGAAATAAAGTGAGAGATTATATTACTGTGAAAAGTAAAGGAGAAATAAAATGTCCCCAAGTTTGCCTTTGTATTCTCTAACTGCAATAAATTGCCCTGATGCTTTGGCTAAAGAGAATTTTAAAATACTGCAATGGAAGTAGTAGTTGAATGCACCAACTGTTGAAAGAAGAGAGTTTGGATACAAACAGTGTCAAAATTGCCCCTCTTAATCTTTAATAAATAGAAGGTGTTTGGAAAACATAAGAATATTCCATGAAATTAAAATCTAAGCAGTATGAGAAGAAGGTAAGGATTCAAGCAGGAGTTATTACCTCAAATTCAACTTAGAATAGTTTCTCCTGACCTTAATATTAATCCTACTCACATTATCTACTAATTAGCTTCATTTTCCTTGTATATTTTATGCAACTCATCATTATGTGTTTTTATGTTTAAAAATGTATTTAATGTTCATCTTCCCATCCAGGAAGTAAATACTACATGAGGCTCTGGAATACATCATGTTTTTCCATAGTTCTAATTTTATCTTTAGTACAGTATTTAGCTCTAGTCAATAAATTTTTTGGTCGGCTGTATAGATGTGATGTTTCAATTGAAGGAAAATCATAGTAAAAATTAGAGGGGAAAAGGATCCAGATCAATATTAAATTTATTGGAGTGGAGGACCTAGTCGGTTGTCAATGCCTAGTACGTTTTTCTTAAAGAAAAGAGAGGAAAGGAGGAGACAGAGGAGAATAACCTTAAAAAAGGATCATACTGGGCTATTAATGTATAAAATAGATTTAATAACATCTATATCAATGGGATTTTATGAAGTCTAAATTCAGTCATTAATAAATGTGTATGGCATAAGCCTAGTATTTATTAAGCAAACAATAAACATTTTTACCTTGAAAATAGTGCGATTTTCATTGATCATGTAATATAATGAGGTCACTGAACTCTAATTCAACAAAACTCACAATATCAACGTTTTCAGCAAAGGACTGCCATTCTGGTTGATAAATCTTTTCATATGGTATGGCAAATTTCTTGCATTATGTCAAATATACTACAGATTGAGGAAAGAGTTGGTTCTCTCTCAGAAACAGAAAATATTACAGGGTAAGACTACATTCATTTCTCAATTTACTTTTACAGAAAAACAAAATAAGAGGAAGTAACTTGGTCACAGATTGTAGAAGCAGATGCATCCTATCTCATCACAGCTTCCTTTGGTCTTATGAAGTCTCAGGAAGAACTTTACTCACAAACAGTATTTCCACTTAAGGCAATATTACAGTCATTGGGACCTCCTAATTCCTGAACCAAAACCAGTATCAGAATGGCACATGTTCCCCTAGGGAAAAAGCCAAATCATGCATTTCAAATGTCTTTATCTGCTTGGAGAGAAATGATGTCCATTATTTCGTTAAAACTGAAACCTGTTGTGAAGGTGAGGAAGTAAGGACTGACATCATATATGATGACCCATTTCTACCCCTAGTCAATCCATTTAATATAATGAGAAATAACATCAAAGGATCTTGTTTCTATGTAGAATTTTCTCTTTTAGCAATTGGCCTGTTATGTAAACTCTTTGGGGATGGTTTTAACAGACATTTGACTAGTGTATTCTTGTATAAGGAACTGTGTTAGAATGATACATATTCATGGGCAATGCATAGTCTCCAAGTCCGAGAAGCTTACAGTCTGGGAGGCATAAAAACAAGAAGCTAACAATGACAAAACATCGTAGCAGGTACTTATAGAGAGAGTAGTTTACAGGTGAGTTCTTAATAAGAGATCCATGGAAGAAACATCAGATCTTTTATCGAGAAGCAAAGGCTCATCAGAAATGGTAATGTCTATATGAGAATGCGGAAGATAAATAGATCACATAAATAGGAGCGGAGCTTTTAGACAAAACTTTAGAACTGCAAAGTTTACACTGCAAAACTACATGGATATAACATGATAGTTCACAGAACTAAAAATAGGGCTCTAGAACTATACAGAAAGAACTGACAAACCAATTACCTTATTTCTGTGCTTTACATTATGTACTCATTTAATACATTTCCTTATTGAGTAGGTGCAATGATTATCACCATCACCTCCCCTGCATTTTACTTTTACTTTTAAAAGGTTAAGCAGTTTGTCCATATCACAAAACTACGAAGTGGATAAATCTCCATTTAGAACCTAGGAAAGCTGAATCAGAAATCTGTGCTCTCAGCCATTATTCTATAAGGCTTATTTAGTGTAAGATGAACAATCCTAATGAGGGCTAGCGAGAAGGAAGAAATAGGATTTAGATATTTAAAATTTCATGAGCCATGTTAAAATAATTTGGATTTCATTCTGAGAATAACACAGACCCAACAAACTCTTGTAAGCAGACAATTTCTGTACTTATTGGGCTAAATAAACACCTTTCAATTTGCAGTATGGCAAACAGATCTCAGGAAAGTTACACCAAAAGGCAAGGTCATAAAAAGCTGTGGATAACATTTAAACAAAACACAACGGCAGCCTTAGCTATAGATACTGCAATGAATGAAGAGATGTGGAAGGTGCCATGAGATATTTAGAAGGTTGAATCTACACGAATTATTACTTTGGAAGTATGCGGGGATAGGAGAAATAAAAGAGACAAAATGACTTAGGTTTAAAACTTGAGAAATAAAAGGATAATAATAGTCTTATTTACTGGGATGATAGAAGTGAGTTCATCTTTAGATACGTTACATTAAAGATATATGTGAGGGAATTCCTTGGTGGTGCAATGGTTAAGAATCCTCTTGCCAATGCAGGGGACACAGATTTGAGCCCTGGTCCAGGAAGATCCCACATGCCACGGAGCAACTAAGCCCATGCACCACAACTACTGAGCCTGCGCTCTAGAGCTCGTGAGCCACAACTACTGAAGCCTGCGTGCCTAGAGCCTGTGCTCTGCAACAAGAGAAGCCACCGCCATGAGAAGCATGTGCACCACAACGAAGAGTAGCCCCCACTCGCCGCAACTAGAGACAGCCCATGCGCAGCAATGAAGACACAAAGCAGCCAAAAAAAAAATATATGTGAAATTACTGTTGTAAATATATACAGGTAGCTGGTCATATGGGATTTAATTAAAGGTTATAAGTGTTACCTGGGGTGAGTAAGCAGCAAATAGTCATTCACCGGTTCAACAAGTACCTACAAGGCACTTATGTACTAGACTATCGTGACAAAGCAAGTACAGTGCTGAATATGATAAGGTAAGGTCTTGACTGACCCTGAGGACAGATGGATAATAAACAAGTGAGCAAGGTAATTACAGGTAATGGCTAGTGCTATTAAGAATATACTAAGTTATGTTGGTGAGAGTAACTCAGAGCAGCTACATTCACACTGAGTGGTCATTTCATGGAAGGCTTCCCTGTGAAGGAGACACTGGAGGAAAAGTCACAGGAAAGGACAGCATGGTGATGAAGAGTGAGGAGCTGAAGTTCAAGAACTGGGTTCATGTCTCAGCCTCGCAATGTGGTAACCATGTAGATGTTCCAAGTTACTTAAACTTTTTTTATTCTCTACTGTCTGTGAGTCTGTTTCTGTTTTGTAAATAAGTTCATTTGTATCATTTTTTGATTCTACATATAAATTATATCATATGATACTGTTTTTGTCTGACTTACTTCACTTAGTATGATAATCTCTAGGTCCATCCATGTTGTTGCAAAGGGCATTATTTCATTCTTTTTTTACGGCTAATATTCCATTGTATTTATGTACCACATCTTCTTTATCCGTTCATCTGTCAATGGACATTTAGGTTGCTTCCATGTCCTGGCTATTGTAAATAGTGCTGCAATGAACACTGGGGTGCATGTATCCTTTTGAACCATGTTTTTCTCCAGATATATGCCCAGTAGTGGGATTGCTGGGTCATATGGTAGCTCTATTTTTAGTTTTTAAGGAACCTCCATACTGTTCTCCACAGTGGCTGTACCAATTTACATTCCCACCAACAGTGCAAGAGGGTTCCCTTTTCTCCACACCCTCTCCAGCATTTATTGTTTGTAGATTTTTTGATGATGGCCGTTCTGACTGGCGTTAGCCTCAGTTTCCTCAATTATAAAATAGCGGTGATAACAAATCTTATTGAGAAGAGATTAAGTGAAGTAGTCATGTGAATCATTTAGCACAATTTCAATCTTAAGGAAAATATTCACTAAACATTGGCAATAATTTTAAAAAATGCTAATAGGAATTACATTCTTATTATTTCACCCAGCTCACCAGGGCAGGAAAACAGTGTGGGTTTTCTAGGCCAGTGTGACTGAAAGTAGGCATTTGCCTATGTGTCCTCTCTCGGTGTTTCATTTGCAAATGTACAATGGTGGTGAGAAACTGACTTAGGGTGTTGGATTTAGAAACATCAACCAGCAGGCTCACCTTTAAAGCACATAGAGGACATAAAGGATTTGGGACTCAGAGTCATATTGTATATAAACTGAAATCCCTCTTATACATAAATCTACCCATTATTGTATTTTGTTGCTAAGTAAGCCTGAGTAAACATTTTAATGTGTTTTCTAATGACTTCAGTGGCAATTAGGCTTGTTTTCGTTGTTTCTAAAGACCTCTGTGGTCCAGGATAATATGAATTGTTTCCTTATTCAGCAGGTAGATAATGACTTCATTTCTTTTAAAGTATTTCATTTTAAAAATTATTTACTGTTCTCTGCTTATAAACAAAAGCATAAGCTTGGCTTTTATCCAAAGAGAAGACCACAAGGATCTTTGATTATCTAGGCACTGCTGGGTTTCAAATAGCTGGAAGGAAATGGAAGATGTTTCAAGTAAAACATATTTAAGTGTAACATCTTCTGGTAGTTGAATGCATATGTGTATGTGAGTGGGGTGTGTATGTGTATAAACTCTATCAAAATATGTTTTCTATTTTTGGCAAGTGAAATATACAGAGCCAAAATGTCAAGTCATTTGCATGGCTTCCCAGCAAAATAAAATCTTAGTTCACTGAAGTTGCAAAGTAGGGAAAACTCAATTATGATCATTGCTATATGTAGCTAATCCCATAGAAATCAAAGTCACACTGAAGTGCATAAAAAACTTTTTCAGTGTAGTAATTACTCCAGTATTCTCTCTGCGGTATTTAATCAACAGGCATGATTTAAACTATTTCATAAAGGGACCCTTCAATTTTTCCCTGAAAAAAATATATGCAAGTACTATACTCTAAGAAATAGATTATTAATGTCTTTGAAACCCTGAGGGTCTCCTCTTGATCAAATGAGTCTCTGACGCCACCATAGGTAACAACTACCCTATTTCTACCTTATTTACATTTTTTATAATTTTAAATATACATGTTTGTATATAAATGTGTTTGTGCATTTAAAACTATAAAGAAATGCAAATAAAAGTGTTTATATATACAAATATGTTACATAAATTGTTTAGTTTTACATTTTTAATCATTTATTTTAAAATCCATCATAATATATCCTCTAATTTGCTTCTTTGTGCTTAACCCTTTTTTATGAGATTCAACATTAAATTAAGTAGCAATAGTTCATCCATCTTCATTGTTGCATACCATCAATATGGCATGTGTATAAATATTATATATGCATATATGAAATATATGTATGTATAAACCATTATTTATGTTTACAAGTTGATTCCAAAACTTTTTGTTTTGTTATTGCAAACAATGCTGCCAGGAACATTCTTATACATGTCTCTAAGTACAGAATTCTAGGGGTGGAAATTCTAGACCATAGGATCTGTGCAGCATCAACTTTAACAAACAAGCAACTTTTTTGCAACATAATTGTAACAATTTGCACTGCCGTCATTAGGGTATAGTGTTTTCCACTGTATCTCACTGTAATGCCTTAACATGTTTCCTGTTGGTGCCCCTCTGGGAAAACTTCCCCTTCCCTTTGTGTACAGTTACCTTCTTTCCTTAAAAGTTAACAGTGCAATTATATATTATAAACACATATATTTATATATGCTAACAGTTAGTATTTGTGATAAACATATAACATTTTCTACATATAATGGATCTTATATATACATATAGCCATTTTATACTTCCACTTTATACAGAAAATATGCACTGGGGTGTTATCTTTTAAGTGGAGATGTTTTGTAGCTTATCTGGTCTGCCAGAATGTCAAAGTAGATCCAATCGATTTTTAACATGATATAGTTTTCCCCAATTTTCAAGTAAACTTTCTCTCAACCTTGTATTTATCACCTTCCAGGTATTAGCCTATTCTTTTCCTCCTTATCATAAGCAAATTTATAAAAGGAATCTCCACATTTTTACCTCCAAGCTTTTAACATTCTCAAACTAGATCTAATGCACCATTAATCATCTCAAATAATTATTGCGATGCTTATCAGCTTTCCTCGATGTTACATTCAATAGCCACGCCACAATCCTCAACTTTCTTAACCCTCAGGATGATATACTGTTATATAGATGATACATTTAGCACTAAGTCCTATTTGAAACACTCTTCTTAGCTTCTGTAAAACAGTTTTCATCTGTTTTCCCCCCCTACAATGCTGAGCACATCTTTTCATTTGCTGGTTTATCTTAACCTAATATTAAATATTAGGTTTCTTCAAGGCAGAGATCAGAGTTTGTCTCTGCCTTCATGACCATCTCCCAGTAATTCTACCTGTGCACATGGCTTCACTTTCTTAGCCATAAGGACATAACATGTACATTTTTATCTTCAGACTTGTATATCCAACTGCTAACGCATCTCCTCAGAAATCATTCAACATATTCACTCAAGATTCAACATATTGTAATACACATTCTTTTGTAAAAAATTAATGAATTTTTAAAAGAAGATTGTTTTATTCCACTGATCTCTATCCCAGTACATAGCAGCAGTGTCCATCCTGTCACACAAGCCAGCTCTGGGATGGACGACATTACATCTTAATGTCATACCCATCTCTCTTCTCCTCTCCCTCTACCACTGCTCCTACTTGAACAGTTGAATTAGTCCCCTAACTCCCATCTGCATGCATTCTTTCATCCATTCCCTTTTTTACCACAGTAAAGCTGGAGCCATCGATTTAAAATCTAAAACCAAAGTATGCTCCTTCATCCATACTTTGAACGATTTCAACAACTTCCTAATGCCTACAGAAAATATATCACACTTGTGAGCAAGTCTATAAGCCCTGCAGGGTCTAAACCTTACCACCCTCATCTCATACCTCATCTGTAACGTGCCTTGCTTTCTGTGATCTGATCAGACAGACGGTCTTTCAAACCCTCGACACTTCCACCAACCCCAGGGCATTTAACGTATTCTTACCTCTCCATGGACACATTTCCTTCACACGTCTCCTACTTAATGCCTAATTCTGCAGATACGTGCTCATCTGTCACTTTTTCAGAGACACCTGCCCAGGTTTCACTAACAAGGTATAATCAGCCTATTTTATGCTCTAAGATAAACATTCATACATACCATCAATAGAGCTTTTCTATTTTTGGTTCAAGTTTTTAATAATGCAACTTACGACTTCGCCAATATACTATGCATGCCATGAAGTCAGGGACCTGGCATGCAGGCAACCTCAGTAGATGTCAACTGAATGAATTCACATCATAGTGACCACCAATTCCTTTTTTTTTCCTTTTTTTGCTCCCTCCTACCCCTTCCTTCTATTTCTATTCACTGTTTGTCAGTCATCTTTATCGATGAAGAACACATCTAGTTAATTCTTTAGCAGAAGATCCACGATCCTGGCTAAATTTTCACATCAATGATATAAAATGTCAGTGTCTTCAACAATCAATTGGGCATAGAGTGGAAATTTAGAATGGCATTTTTCTTCTTCCTTCTCTACCTCCCACAGCTTCTGTTTCTGTTTAACTTGTGTCTGAAGCAGACTGAATCAAAATTATAATTAAAAATAAAAGTTATGCAACACCCACAGATGCAACTTTATCTTAAGCTAGAAACTCACGCTTGTTTGACCTAGTTCAAGAGAAATACTGGCAGCAGTCTGAAGCTGGATCTAGGAGCTACTTGCCAGCCACAAAGAACTAGACTAATGTATCAAAACCTTAGTTTACTTTTCTTCCAATTCACAATTTTAAGTGTTAGGACCACCAATGCCATGTTCAGTTTCTTTCTGGCCATTAGAAGCAGTATGAGTAAAAGCATGAACTCTGTAGCCAGAGCCCTGCGTTTACGTCATGGCCACTTAGCAGCTATGCAACCAGGGACTAGGAACCTAGGCTCTCTGTGCCCTCATTTTATTATCTAATGGGATTGACAGTCATTATGGCTTCTCATATTTTAGTGTTAACTTTTAAATGTAACACTTCGAACAGTGACTAGCACACACTTAAGTACCATGTAAGTTCGCGTTACGATGATCCATCTCTAACTGGGCTGCCTCTGTTTCCTATTTAACGTTATTTATAAAGTTCAGTATTTACAAAGTGGTTTTATCACAACACTTTGAACTTCTTAAATATTTTTCATAAGTTAATTTGTCTTGAAAATTCAGTTCATTTGAGAGTCTTTTGTTTTCATTTGTTTCTTAACATGTTGATCTGTTTCTACACTCTATTAAATGGATTTGAAATTACAATAATCGTTTTTAGATATATTTTCCAATTTGGCATTTCCTTTCATGTTGAAAATTTTAACCTCAAGGAAGGACATTTTTAATTTTCATCTCTTTGACTTCAATGTGAATCTGGGGCAGCAGGTAATTAAATTCAGTGGATGGTCCAGGATGACTATTTGAATTTTTTCTAATTACGTCTCAAACCAAAATCTAGGATAGCTAAAAGAAATCTATAAAAAATGCATAGTGCTCTGAAAAGATGTTTTATAATCATGAAATAATAGTTGTAGTTCTAACATTTTATTTCTCCATGTCCTGGCCTGTCTCTTTAATAAAATCAGCTCTTTCATTGGTAACTAAGATTGAATTTCCATCCAAAAAGCAGGAATATCCATATTTCATGAATAATTTGACAAGAAACTTTACATAATATTCTAGGTCAACCTGGCAGGATGAATATGTATCTAGTAAATGTACTTGTGTGTGTTTTTAGCCTTTCCATAAGTATTTCCAATCTCCCCCCAGGGCAGATATTATATCTTCTATGTGCATAAGGCTATTTTATTCACTCTCTGAATGTACTGTGTTGATCATTTATATCAACAATGGCATTTGAAGTTTTTTTTTTATCCTGTTTCATCTGTACGAAAGTTTATTTCAGGAAACAACAAATGCAAACATCTGTCTTTGGTGTATTCTATAGTACATTTCAAAAGTCCACACGACGTATTACTCTCAAAATCGAAGGAATTAAAATCAGTATTTTCATATGTAATGGCAATTATTTGTTAAGTCGCATATTGGTATTTTATGGTAAGTCATATACACTTAACCAAGAAATTGTCTATCTCTGAATGGGAAAATCTGCTCTTTATACTCCAGGTTTTAGAGAATGACGTGGGAAGTGGTGAAGAAGTGGATGACTGATGACTTGAAATAAGTTTCAAGTATCACAGCAATTTTCCACTTGGATCCAGTGTATTATTTTAATTTGAATATAAAATGTGAGTTCTACAATAATCTGAGAGGTATTAACTTTTATTGGTATAAGTACAGAATATAATAAAAAATCTATACAATTTCCTGTGTTCAAATGTTTCAAAAATAAACACTTTTCTTTTAAGTCCAGAAAAGCCTCAGACCATTGGTAGATTACATTTAAACCATGCCCCAAGAGTATGAAATTTGGAGGTAGATTTAGCTATAAAATGGGAATATGATTTCATATAAGCTGCTGAAAATTATACTTCAATTTCCCCTTTCGCAAAATCCACTATGCTAATAACGTGCTGAAGTTCAAAACTATGAAAACAATAAAAAGCCTAATTCATATTAAATTTTCTACATGGAAGGATATTACAATATCAAAACGTACTAACAAGCATAGTAGTAGAGTCTTCCTGAGAAGAGCCCTCATCTCAACTTTCAGAGATTTAATAATCTTGTTACACAAAATTCAACTAAATTCAACTTTTTGTTTTTTAACATCTTTATTGGAGTATAACTGCTTTAAATTGCTGTGTTAGTTTCTGCTGTATAACAAAGTGAAACATATATCCCCATATTCTCTCCCTCTTGCGTCTCTCTCCCACCCTCCCTATCCCACCCCGTTAGGCGGTCACAAACCACCGAGCTGATCTCCCTGGGCTATGTGGCTGCTTCTCACTAGCTATCTATTTTACATTTAGTAGTGTAGATAAGTCAATGCCACTCTCTCACTTCGTCCCAGCTTACCTGTCCCCCTCCCCATGTCCTCAAGTCCATTCTCTAGGTCTGCATCTTTATTCCTGTCCTGCCCCTAGGTTCTTCAGAACCTTTTCTTTTTTTAGATTCCATATATATGTGTTAGCATATGGTATTTTCCTCTTTCTGATTTACTTGACTCTGTATGACAGTCTCTAGGTCCATCCACCTCACTACAAATAACTCAGTTTCGTTTCTTTTTATGGCTAAGTAATATTCCATTGTATATATATGCCACATCTTCTTTATCCATTCATCTGTCGATGGACACTTAGGTTGCTTCCATGTCCTAGCTACTGTAAACAGTGCTGAAATGAACATTGTGGTACATGACTCTTTTTGAATTATGGTTTTCTCAAGGTATATGCCCATGAGTAACACTGCTGGGTCATATTGTAGTTCTATTTTTAGTTTTTTAGGGAACCTCCATACTGTTCTCCATAGTGGCTGTATCAATTTACATTCCCACCAACAGTGCAAGAGGGTTCGCTTTTCTCCACGCCTGCTCCAGCATCTACTGTTTGTAGATTTTTTGATGATTGCCATTCTGACTGGTGTGAGGTGATACCTCACTGTAGTTTTGATTTGCATTTCTCTAATGATTAGTGAGGTTGAGCATCTTTTCATATGTTGGTTGGCAATCTGTATATCTTCTTTGGAGAAATGTTTATTTAGGTCTTCTGCCCATTTTTGGATTGGGTGTTTTTTTTTTTTTGATATTGAGCTGCATGAGTTGCTTGTATATTGTGGAGATTAATCCTTTGTCAGTTGCTTCATTTGCAAATATTTTCTCCCATTCTGAGGGTTGTCTTTTCATCTTGTTTATGGTTTCCCTTGCTGTGCAAAAGCTTTTAAGTTTCATTAGGTCCCATTTGTTTATTTTTGTTTTTATTTCCATTTCTCTCGGAGGTGGGTCAAAAAGGATCTTGCTGTGATGTATGTCACAGAGTGTTCTGCCTATGTTTTCCTCTAAGAGTTTTATAGCATCTGGCCTTACATTTAGGTCTTTATTCCATTTTGAGTTTATTTTTGTATATGGTGTTAGGGAATGTTCTAATTTCATTCTTTTACGTGTAGCTGTCCAGTTTTCCTAGCACCAAGTATTGAAGAGGCTGTCTTTTCTCCACTGTATAATCTTGCCTCCTTTATCAAAGATAAGGTAACCATATTTGCATGGGTTTAAGTCTGGGCTTTCTATCCTGTTCCACTGATCTATATATCTGTTTTTGTGCCAGTACCATACTGTCTTGATTATTGTAGCTTTGTAATATAGTTTGAATTCATGGAGCCTGATTTCTCCAGCTCAGTTTTTCTTTCTCAAGATTGCCTTGGCTATATGGGGTCTTTTGTGTTTCCATACAAATTGGGAATTTTTTTGTTCTAGTTCTGTGAAAAATGCCATTGGTAGTTTGAAAGGGATCACACTGAATCTGTAGATTGCTTTGGGTAGTATAGTCATTTTCATAATGTTTATTCTTCCAATCCAAGAACATGGTATATCCCTCCATCTGTCTGTAAAACCTTTAATTTCTTTCATCAGTGTCTTATAGTGTTTTGCATACAGGTCTTTTGTCTCCTTACGTAGGCTTATTCCTAGGTATTTTATTCTTTTTGTTGCAATGGTAAATGCAAGTGTTTCCTTAATTTCTCTTTCAGATTTTTCATCATTAGTGTATAGGAATGCAAGAGATTTCTAAGCATTAATTTTGTATCCTGCTACTTTACCAAATGCATTGATGAGCTCTAGTAGTTTTCTGGTAACATCTTTAGGATTCTCTATGTGTAGTATCATGTCATCTGCAAACAGTGACACTCTTCTTCTTTTCCAATTTGGATTCCTTTCATTTCTGTTTCTTCTCTCATTGCTGTGGCTAAAACTTCCAAAACTATGTTGAATAACAGTGGTGAGAGTGGGCATCCTTGTCTTGTTCCTGATCCTGGTAGAAATGATTTCAGTTTTTCACCACTGATAATGATGTTGGCTGTGGGTTTGTCATATATGCCCTTTATTACGTTGAGGTAAGTTTCCTCTATGCCTACTTTCTGGAGAGTTTTTGTCATAAACGGGTGTTGAATTTTGTCAAAAGCTTTTTCTGCACCTATTGAGATGATCATATGGTTTTTATCCTTCAGTTTGTTAATATGATGTATCACATTGATTGACTTGCATATATTGAAGAATCCTTGCATTCCTGGGATAAACCCCACTTGATCATGGTGTATCATCCTTTTAATGTGCTGTTGGATTCTGTTTGCTCGTATTTTGTTAAGGATGTTTGCATCTATGTTCATCGGTGATAATGGCCTACAGTTTTCTTTTTTTTGTAACATCTTTGCCTGGTTTTGGTATCAGGCTAATGGTGGCCTCATAGAATGAGTTTGGGAGTGTTCCTCCCTCTGCTATATTTTGGAAGAGTTTGAGAGGATAGGTGTTAGCTCTTCTCTAAATGTTTGATAGAATTCACCTGTGAATCCATCTGGTCCTGGGCTTCTGTCTGTTGGAAGATTTTTAATCACAGTCTCAATTTCAGTGCTTGGGATTGGTCTGTTTAAATTTTCTCTTTCTTCCTGATTCAGTGTCAGAAGGTTGTGCTTTTCTAAGAATTTGTCCATTTCTTCCAGGTTGTCCATTTTATTGGCATAGAGTTGCTTGTAGTAATCTCTCATGATCCTTTGTATTTCTGTACTGTCAGTTATTACTTCTCCTTTTACATTTCTAATTCTGTACTGTCAGTTATTACTTCTCCTTTTACAAATTCTAATTAATTTCTAATTAATTTTAGTTCTCTCCATTTTTTTCTTAATGAGTCTGGCTAATGGTTTATCTATTTTGTTTATCTTCTCAAAGAACAAGCTTTTAGTTTTACTGATCTTTGCTATCGTGTCCTTCATTTCTTTTTCATTTATTTCTGATCTAATCTTTATGATTTCTTTCCTTCTGCTAACTTTGGGGGTTTTTTGTTCTTCTTTCTCTAATTCCTTTTAGGTGTAAGCTTAGGTTGTTTATTAGAAATGTTTCTTGTCTCTTGAGGTAGGATTGTATTGCTATAAACTTCCCTCTTAGAACTGCTTTTGCTGCATCCCATAGGTTTCAGGCCATCATATTTTCATTGTTATTTGTTTCTGGGTATTTTTTGATTTCCTCTTTGATTTCTTCAGTGATCTCTCAGTTATTTAGTAGTGTATTGTTTATCCTCCATGTGTTTGTATTTTTTTCAGTTTTTTTTTTTCCTGTACTTGATATCTAGTCTCATAGCACTGTGGTCAGGAAAAGATACTTGATACAATTTCAATTTTCTTAAATTTACCAAGGCTTAATTTGTGACCCAAGATATGATCTATCCTGGAGAATGTTCCATGAGAACTTGAAAGTATTCTGTTGTTTTTGGATAGAATGTCCTATAAATATCAGTTAAGTCCATCTTGTTTAATGTATCATTTAATGCTTGTGTTTCCTTATTTATTATCATTTTGGATGATATGTCCATTGGTGAAAGTGGGGTGTTAAAGTCCCCTACTATGATCATGTTACTGTCAATTTCCCCTTTTATGGCTTTTAGCAATTGCCTTATGTATTGAGGTGCTCCTATGTTGGGTGCATAAATATTTACAATTGTTATATCTTCTTCTTGGATTGATCCTTTGATCATTATGTAGTGTCCTTCTTTGTCGCTTGTAATAGTCTTTAAAGTCTATTTTGTCTGATATGAATTGCTACTCTAGCTTTCTTTTGATTTCCATTTGCATGGAATTATCTTTTTCTATCCCCTCATTTTCAGTCTGTATGTGTCCCTAGGTCTGAAGTGGGTCTCTTGTAGACAGCATATATATGGGTCTTGTTTTTGTATCCATTCAGCCAGTCTGTGTCTTTTGGTGGGAGCATTTAATCCATTTATATTTAAGGTAATTATAGATATGTATGTTCCTATTCCCATTTTCTTAATTGTTTTGGGTTTGTTATTGTAGGTCTTTTCCTTCTCTTGTGTTTCTTGACTAGAGAAGTTCCTTTAGCGTTTGTTGTAAAGCTGGTTTGGTGGTGCTGAATTCTCTCAGCTTTTGCTTGTCTGTAAACGTTTTAATTTCTCCATCAAATCTGAATGAGATCCTTGCTGGGTAGAGTAATCTTGGCTGTAGGTTGTTCCCTTTCATCACTTTAAAAATGTCCTGCCACTCGCTTCTGGCTTGCAGAGTTCCTGCTGAAAGATCAGCTGTTAACCTTATGGGGATTCCCTTGTATGTTATTTGTGCTTTTCCCTTGCTGCTTTTAACATTTTTTCTTTGTATTTAATTTTTGATAATTTGATTAATATGTGTCTTGGCATGGTTCTCCTTAGATTTATCCTGTATGGGACTCTCTGCACTTCCTGGACTTGATTGACTATTTCCTGTCCCATATTAGGGAAGTTTTCAACTATAATCTCTTCAAATATTTTCTCAGTCCCTTTTTATTCTCTTCTTTTTCTGGGATGACTATAATTCGAATGTTGGTGAGTTTAATGTTGTCCCAGAGGTCTCTGAGACTGTCCTCCATTCTTTTCATTATTTTTTCTTTATTCTGCTCTGCGGTAGTTATTTCCACTATTTTATTTTCCAGTTTATTTATCCATTCTTCTGCCTCAGTTATTCTGCTATTGATTCCTTCCAGAGAATTTTTAATTTCATTTATTGTGTTGTTCCTCATTGTTTGCTCTTCAGTTCTTCTGGGACCTTGTTAAACATTTCTTATATTTTCTCCATTCTACTTCCAAGAATTTGGATCATCTTTAGTATCATTACTCTGAATTCTTTTTCAGATAGACTGCCTATATCCTCTTCATTTGTCTGGACAGGTGGGTTTTTACCTTGCTCCTTCTTCTGCTGTGTAGTTCTCCATCTTCTCATTTTGCTTATCTTACTGTGTTTGGGGTCTCCTTTTTGCAGGCTGCAGTTCATAGTTTCCGTTGTTTTGGTGTCAGCCCCCAGTGGGTAAGGTTGGTTCAGTGGCTGGTGTAGGCTTCCTGGTACCTGTGTTCTAGTGGATGTGGCTGGATCTTGTCTTTCTGGTGGGCAGGACTGTGTCTGGTGGTGTGTTTTGCCGTGTCTGTGAACTTAGTATGATTTTTGGCAGCCTCTCTGCTAATGGGTGGGGTTGTATTCCTGTCTTGATAGTTGTTTGTCATGGGGTGTCCAGCACTGGAGCTTGCTGGTCATTGAGTTCAGCTGGGTCTTAGCGTTGAGACCGACATCTCTGGGAGAGCTCTTGCCGACTGATATTATGTGGGGCCAGGAGGTCTCTGGTGGTCCAATATCCTGAACTCGGCTCTCCCACCTCAGAGGCTCAGGCCTGACATCTGGCCGGAGCACCAAGACCCTGTCAGCCACATGGAGAAGTTGAAATCTTCTTTGCAGTTTCTATGATTACTTGTCCTAGAGGTTTCCAGATTTGAAATGTGTAGCGACCTGCAAATCCAAGAGCTGCGATACCCAGCTCCACAGCTATCAAACTTCTTGCCAGTCCTCAGTCAATGTCGGGGTCCTACTTCTTGGTTGGGGGTGGCAAGTACTCAGCATAGCACAGGTCCTCACAGGCAGTCCAATTCAACTTTTTAAAAAGCAAAATTTTACTTAAAATATGTGCTGGTTCTAGTGAAATAGACTCTGCCTTCAGATAGTGCATTCAATGGATGTCACCCATAGGAAAAATAATTGTTCCAACTGTATGACAAAAATTACTTTCGGAATACTTTTCAAGAGTCATCTCACAAATGTAACTTAGGAGAGCATTTAATAAGCAAAGCATGCAATTAAGCAGGATCAAGCCTACCTTCTGTGACACTTATATTCAAAATAACTAAATCCTCAAATGGAAAATAGATGGGTGATAAATCTCAGCTAAATCTATAGTCTTTACAGTACTTTTTAATTTCATTTTGGTATTGTTATTATAATGTGTTATAAAGAAGTATGTAAAATATTTGGTGTTCAAAAATGAACACAATGTCTTTTTTTGAAGTAAAATATGAGATGTTAAGTTTTCAAATATGTCAAAGACGATGCTCTATTTGAAATGTAGATCAGATGAAGTCTGTTGTTTTTTCACTCACCTCCAAGCAGAGCTCTGGGCTTTGCATTCACATTTGTGTGCAAAGTAGGGGCATACAAAATTCACCTTAAAAGTGATGCAACAACATCAAGATTGCAAGACTGAAAAGGGCAGCACTCTTATCATGGCAACACCTTGAGAAGGTGCACCTCAACTTGTAAAGATGAACTATCATTTGAGAAAACAAACTAATGTTGGCAAATTTCTGTCACTAAATATTTTTAAATCTGCTTGTGTGTGTTTTATAACATGCTTTTATGTTTAACTGTTGTGGAAAACTGTCATAGGAAAATAAACTCCAAAGGTTCCACTGAACAGTTTATAGAATTCGACTTTTAGCGCTAGATGAAATGTTGTCCTTTAAAGTACATGAGTGCAGAACAATAGTCTCTTATCCTGCCACCTATTCTATATCCAATTTTGAAATCCTATGCTGTAACAGATTTAACCAATTGTATACTGCTGCTCTTCTGTAATTATATAAAAAATGCTATGAAGGTTAAACGTATCTCTTAGTGGAAATTAAAAGGCATTCTCTTTTATCAGTTTGATAATGAAGATGCTTAAACCAAAACTACCAAAAATATCTGTACCCCCCACCTCCCATAATGCCAGAAACGTCCTCCTTATTTACTATAATGTTTCTCAGAGTGTAGCTATTGGGCCAGGTACAATAGAATGACTTGAAGGCATGTCTTTCCTTAAGCCACATCTCAACCTACTGAGTCAAGTTATCTGATGAAGATGTTCTGGATTGTACATTTTACAAACAGTTCCTTGATGATTTTTGTATACATTCAAATTTGATTCATGCAAAAAAAAAAAAAAAAGGGGTAAAGTATTCAAATTCCATGTGAAAAACACAATACTTTTTAAGAAATAGGCATGAAGCCATAATTATGTCTGAAACCTGTATAAATTAATTTCTGTAATTTTCTAATTAGTCTCCTGAAAATGTGGATGCCTGGACTCTGAGAAAGCCGTTATGAAAGGGGAGAAAAGACTGTACTGACCTTAAGCTTTACCTAATTTGTATTTTTTTCTTTTTTTTTTTTTTTTATCCAAACTAGCTCTGAAAGAATCAGAGACAAATAATTTGGAACACCTCTCTTTGCCAAAACCACTGAACTAATGCACTCACCCATGTCCAGAAAAAGAGAAAACATAAGAAATAAACATTTTATTAAAGTGATTTTTGCAGTAATACAGCTTTCCCATTAATGTACGATGAGCTCTGTTTGGTCTGAAAACATATAACTGAGAATTTTAAGTGATCAATATTTCATTATTCAGAAAAGGCATTAGAGTACTTAGCACTGTACACTGTCAAGTGGTGATGCTTAAATTCATTTATATTACATCCATCGTGCAACATGAGTTGCATTTACGGAGGAAAATCAGACTAGGTAGTGACTCATTGCAAAGTCAATCACGGTTTCATTTGGTTCTCATTTTGAGACTCCTGGTCTGTGAGGAAATGTTAGCACACTGTACACACTTCAAGGCATAATTAGCATATTGGAACATTTTCACATGGTGACTGGCTTTTCCTCTGCCTTTAGATATAGTTTTATTATTTTAATTTTTTTTCCATTGGTAAGGCCTTGGATTTTATTTTTTCCTTTAGAATTTAAACATGACTTACTATCCTATAAATATTTTCTGCTTAAATTGAATTTTCAAATGTTCACTACTAAATTCAACTTTCAGTTCCCTGTTTTAAATACAAACTTCCCATTGTTTTGACAGCAGCAGTTCACAGGAGTAGTTTTCACAGCCATAAAATGTACTACAACTAGTTTGTAGTATTTTCCATGTTATTTCTCTTTACTGATAATATTTTAATAAATTTGGGATCTTAGTTATTTGTACAGGAAGCTTTATTATTTGCAATTTTCTTATAACAGTAGATCCCACATAAGTAAAAATAAAGGACCTTTTGTTTCCAGATTATAGCAAAGTGCCAAGTCTGGCGGTAGGAAGTCCAAACTCTGGAGCCAGAGACCCTGTGTCCAGGTCTTGACTCTACCACTTAGTAGCTGGGAGGAGATACTTGAGCTGTAGGTACCTCACCTCAGATTCCTCATCTGTAAAATGGGCATACAGCTTTCCACAGGTATATCCAAGAGTACTTGTACTTCACAGGACTGTTATGAGCTAATACTTTAAATGAAAACAGTGCCTGGCACACTGTGTAACTGCTACATAGTGTTTGCTAAATGAATCAAAATATTAGCCCCACAAAAAGTGAAATTTGCTGTACACTGTAAAAACACCTTCAGGCACCTATATTAAACAACACTGTATCACCAAAGCCTAATCCTACGCCTCGCATAGTTTCACTTTGATTGTTGGTTAATTCATATGAAAAAAACACAGTTCATATTTCTATAGAATTATAGTGTTTCTCTACAAAAGGTGTGAAGCAATAGTACAAAAGTTTTCCTAAAAAAGTGATGTTTACACTGAAACAAAGGGTAAGTTAGCCAGGCAATATACTGCAGAGGGAACAGCATGGGCAACACTTGACACAAATATATACACGCATATTCATTTTCATTGACATGTATGGACTGTCACAGTCACAGTATGGTGCAGAATCATTGTAGGATGGATTCCTGTACCTGTGGAAGAAATTCAACCAGAGCACCACCATGAATTGAAAGCCACTGAAGAAGCATATTAACTTGTATTTTTTCAACGTTTTCTCCCAGCCTTTTAGGAAAAAAAAACATTAATGACTTTTTAGGAAAGGTGCTTTTTATGCCAATTCCCACATTTTCTATAAAAAGGATAAGACTTCTATTTTAGTGTCCAAGAGAGACGAGTAATACTTTCAGGCCTCTTCTACTCTTACTTGATCCTGTCCATTGCCAAAGAATGACTTATTTAGTTGGTGATATACAATGTACTAAGCAAATATAGCCAAGCCCTTTACCGGCATTTATTCTTTCAGAGGAATGGATCAAATAAATTCTTAAGCCCACTCCAGTCTCACATGCACAGTAAGCTTTCCATACCAGGTTATATCCTAATAAGGGAAGCTGCCTGCACCTGTGCAGCTGCTAAGGGTTAAAAGTGTAGGAAGCATAATTTTGGCTTGATGTCTAAGCTATGTTCTCCAATGCAGGTTTACCAATTACAAGGCAGATATTTTGGTCTCTGTTTCACACCCATGTCTAATTCTCAATTGTTTCAGAAACCATACGGGAGGAGATAGGATTAGCTGACTGCCCACTCATTTATCACTTGAATTTTTTTAAACAACGAAATTTTAATGAACCATCTTGGAGACTTGTGTTCCATGGAAACACATTAAGAAAGAATGATTTAGTCATCTGTCGAGTAATACTGCACAGATCAGTGGCTTTCAAAATAGTTCATGGAATTCTGGTTGCTATTAGGAGGTGGGAAACCTCCTGGGTGAGGTGATAGGAATCAGAATCAAAAGTCCTTGATTAGCGGGAAGCAATCTGAGATAATGGTATATACATGAGTATTAGAGAATGCACACTAGATTCAAATTTCAGCTCCTACCTTCATTAGCTGAGAAGCTATAAGCTTAATTTCAAGTAAGTTGTGTATAAAATTCAATGATACATTTTGTAGAGTTGCTACCACAACACATATAGAAGTCACTCGATAATGCTTTTTGTTGAACTTCAATGAACAGAATGTGGACAAATACTTGACAGAGTTGGAGCTGAATAGTTTTTAACATGCTATTATTATTTTAGTTAATAATGTTAATATTAATGAATAAAAGTCTGGTGGGTTGCCATTGGTTCCTTTTGGAACTACTGTTACACAATAGTTTACTAATAATTTTTAGAAGAACATGGCTGGAAAAACCTTGGCAGTCAATAGAAAGTCGGTAGAATTTTAAGAGGTGGTGATGAAAAGTTTCATAACAATTAGGATTTGAAATGAAATCAGAAGCTGGAATAATGAAACAAAAATAACTAGATGAAACATAGAAATTCATAAAAAGCACTCAGTCTTCACAACATAGCAGTAGTAAGCACAACATTAATGAAATGTCTGGTTAAATAAAAGCACAATATGAGTACATGATGCCATATAACTACTCTACAGCATATTACATCAGACTCCATTAGTAGAAGCAGTCTTCAAATATAGCTAAGCAAATGTCCTCAAGTTCTATGTGTCACCCAGACCACACCTGGGTAAAACATTAAGAATACTAAAAACAGTAGGCTCGTTCAAAGGAGACAGACAAGGAGGACAACAGAATATCAACCCAATTAATGAAGATGGATTGAGATACATAGGACCTGCTTAGCAGGCAGGAGGGAGGATTAGTGACTCTAATAGGAATTTTCTATATTCTTAAACAACTGTTAAATACAAGAAGGACATATTCACTTTATGTGACTCCAAAGTTAAAATAAGCACTATCAGGTGACTCATACAGGGAAGTAGATTCGGGGCAGTATTTTGAATTCACAGAGCTTGTAAAAAAAATGAACAAGCTTCCTCCAGGGATTGCAGGGTGCAAACCTAAAGGCTAAATGCTGGGAAGCACTTACTTGCTAAGTGGAATGTCATTGATAGGCTACTACTTCCCAGTCCCCTCTACATGCCCAGGAGTATTTTTATGACTTTGTATTTATTATCTCAACATGAGTGAATTGCAACGGAATGTTTAAAATCACAAGTATATCTCTAGTGTTAATACTTGCAAAGTTTAAGTAGTTTCCAGAGAATTAATCTATTACTTAAGGGTTATTTGAGACATTTAGCTATCAAAAGCTTAACATTTTGGGCATCAACTTTTCCAGTTAAAAAGTGTTTGAAATGCAAGGTCTGAAAAGGTTATTTAAAAATTTTAGTCCCTTTGCCCCTTTTATAGCCAAATTTAGTATATTTGATGTACACTGGTCTGTTGACCACTATTAAAAGTTACTTGAATCTATTATTTCTTAGACACTACTTCTGCCATTTAATTTCTCATCCTGTGTCACAGGTAGGAAACTGTCTATGGCAAAACACTGTCTTCATTTCTTACGTGAACAACACCAAAACTATTGACATATATCCAAGTCTTGAACTAACTAAAAAATCTATTACACTATATGTATAGCTGATTCACTTTGTTATAAAGCAGTAACTAACACACCACTGTAAAGCAATTATACTCCAATAAAGACGTTTAAAAAAAAAGTCTATTACAGTAACAGAAATTACTTTCATTTTTCCAGTTCTGGCTATGATATAAAGTTAGTATAAGACCTGCTTCCCCACCACTATCAATTCTAACAGGAGGACAAAACATATGGAACAACTGTTCACAGCACCCAAAAGAAACCTATACAGGGCTGTAATCCTAAGACTAGGAAAACAAAAGAGGTGAGCCCCATTTCACTCAGTATTTATTCCTGAAGGCAGTTTTCAATATGCTTCCCAGGGATTTAGAAAACAGAGCATCAATCTCTCACGGCTGAGGAAACAAGAACACGCAAAAGAGATCGAATTTGATGACAAGTTACAAGAGAAGGGAACCACAGAATGGGAACTCAAATATCTGAGTGCAGACTTGAGAGGCTACACAGTGTGACAGAAGTTGAAGTTCAGCCAGAGTGAAGACACATAGTAGACAACACAATTCAATGGAGATCCCAGAAAGGCCAGGTTTTAGGGATAGGAATCATGTCAGTGTGAAGGTGTCATGCTCTAAGAGTAAAGAAAAAACCAAAACAGACCAACCTTAACAAAGCCTGTAACTAATATTGACAGGGACAAGGTGATCTACGGTAACTGAACTGCCTGCCAGGACAAAACTTAAACCTCTCAAAGAACACTAAGGGAAAGTACAACTAAGAAACTAAAACAGGAGAAATAAAAAGACAGTACTAAAAATAACTGGTTAATCAAAAAGAAAATTAAAAAGGAACAATAAAGAAACAATAAGCAGAAGGGACCGGCAGAAAAAAAAATAGCATGATAGTAGGCCAACTCTTTCAGTAAGTATGTTAAGTATCAATTAAATGCTTCAACAGAAGGCAAAGCTCGTCAGAATACTAAAAAACAAAATATGCTGTTTAGACATGCACTATACTATTTAGATATATTTTATAACCCTACAATTCCACTGCGGAGTATATAAGACAAAATGAAACAAAAGAACTCCTACGTCCAAAGACTTGTAGAAATATGTTCAGCTTTCTTAAAAGTTTTGAACTTTTTTTTAAAAAACAACTTAAATATAGGATGTGTATGTAAATTGTAGTTGTATTCATCTAAGGGAATACTACACGTCAATAACAATAGACTACTGATATGTACAACAACATGGATGAATTGCAGTCATAATGTTGAAGAAAAAAATAAAAAGGAAAACATATTGTATAATTTCATTTGCAAGGAAACAAAAACCAGTTATAATTTATATAGTGATGGAAGTCCAAAGAGTAGCTATACTTGGGAGTTCTAGGAACATTCCATATTTTTATCCAGTTGGGGTTCATTAGTGAGACAGATGTAAAATTTATGAAGTCAATTAAGATTTATGCACTTAACTGTCAGTTATACCTAATGAAAATAAAGGTCAACGGCTGTGCAGAAAAGTGTTTACTCAGCAGGCAGGTCTAAATGCTATCTTTCCGAGGCCTGTGTGCAAGATTGGCCCTCGGCTAGCATCTTGCAACTTGGGTTTCAAAAGTGTTCTCATCATTCCCAGAACTGATGATTGGCTTAGTGTGTTTAATTTTTTTTTTTTTTTTTTTTTTTACAAGCAGTACATTTTATGCTAACACCTGTTTTCCTTCTCAGAGTCTAGAATTCGTGTACATGCCAGACAGAGGCTGCCTATATGACCAGCCCCAATAAACACCCCAGGGGCCGAATGTGTAATAAGCTGGCAGACGAGATTTCCCTGTAATAAATCATAACCATAAATATAACTCTATGTTGAATCTTGTGAATCCTTCTAGTGAATTACTGAATCTGAGAGTGGTTGGAGACTCTCAGAACAGGGATGATGACAAGAAACTAGTTTTTGTTGTTTTTTTAAAATGTATTTGGATTTTATATTTCTCTTTCTCTTCCTATTTTAATTTCTCTTCCCTTCCCTTCCCTTGGAAAATAAGAACCTGAGTTGGGTGAGAGGATGCCCCATATGCAGGGCATTCCAGTAAGGGGTAAGGAGGACCCATGCAAGGCACAACAAATGGTTTTGAAATTGAGAGGTATGAGGATGTCCAAATAGGGGGTTGGCGGTGCCCTCCCAGCTTCAGAAGGGATTCTATACAGTGCAATAGTTGGGGGTAGGGGTTGGTGTTCATGGCAGTGGTAGTACGATTTGTTAAATATGAAGGTCTCATCACATAAAGACGTACGTGAAGGACAAAGGGATATAGATTCCTCACTATCAAAAAATAAGTTACAGTCACTAAGGGCATATAGATCTTAAAAGTTATCATACACAAAAAAATCTGTAACTATGCATGGTGCTAGATGTTAAGCTATTGTGGTAATTGTTTTGCAATATATACATATATCAAATCATTATGTTATATGACAAAAATATCTCAATTTTTAAAAACTTACGAAGTATAAAAATAAAGGTTACAAATACAGAAAGGGCAAGAACCAGAGTGTACCCTGTGTTTTTGGATTGGAATTCGGAGATGTTAGTGTGAATTCATTATCATAATATAGATACATAGCTATAGAAATAAATGCAGCTCTATACACACACACACACACACACACACACACACACACACACACACACACACACACACACACACACACAGCCTTTCCTACGTGTTTACTGAAGAGCCAGGGAAAGGTGACAGACCAATGTTTGCTGTTCCATTAATCCTATAGTTCCTAACTCTACCACTCTGACTTCAGTATCTTTGTCTGCAAAGGTTTTTCTCTGTAACTGACCAATGTTCTGCCTTCTTCCTGTCCTCCCCCATCAGTTCCTCCCACTTCTCCGGAACATCTGGTTTGGTCCCTAGGATGTGAAGAAGTTTTTGAACAAGTGAGATTAGCTATAACCTCATCACCAGCTTTGGGATTGCAATTTTTGAGAAACTGTACCTGATTTATCTAATATTCCTATTCATACTGCATATTTAATAATGTTTTCTAGTGGGTCATATTCTTAGTATAAAAGTAGCCAACTTAAGGCTTCCTATGCTGCAGTAACTTATAAAGCTGGAGACAGGTTAATAGAAGTTACCAGAGCATCAATTATTGGTTATGGTCTTAAAATGAAGTTATATATACTATATATATATATATATATATATATATATAGTATATCTATATATCTATATATATACTATATACTATATATATATAGTATATCTATATATATATACTATATACTATATATATATAGTATATCTATATCTATATACTATATACTATATATATATAGTATATCTATACTATATACTATATATATAGTATATATAAATATATATAAATATTTATATATATATACCAAATATATATATACCTATATATTATATTATATATGTATATATATTATATTATATATGTGTATATATAGTATATATAAATATATAAATATTTATATAAATTTATATATATACCATATTTATATATATATACTATATATAGTATATATAAATATATATATAGTATATATAAATATATAAATATTTATATAAATATTTATATATATATATACCAAATATATATATACATATATACATATTATATATGTATATATTATATTATATATGTATATATATAGCATATATAAATATATATTTATATAAATATTTATATATATATACACTATATATATACATATATATATAATATTATATATATATAAATATATACCAAATATATATATTTATATATACTATATATATAGTATATATAAATATATATATATATTTGGTATCTCTCATATAATAGAGCAATTTAATAGGGGATTTTTTACTTTAATAGTAAACAAAATATCTCATGGAAAAATCATAGCTGATTTATCAGAGACTTCACAAGTACCTGATGAGATATGAGTAATTCATTTGCTGAAATGAAGAACTGAAAACAGAAGAGCTGAAAAATCTTTCCTTAAAACACAGCAGACTCCAAATTTAGAAGCGCCATTTGTAATACAATAAGAAGTGTTTGTTCAATTTCAAAAATACACTTCACATACAAAAAATAAACAAGTGGATTATGAAAAAGGCTAAAAGAAATCTGATTAGGATGTGGAAATCACCTAACAAAGTAATTCCTATACAGCAGTCCCTGTCTGCTTGGTTAGCATTGCTGTGCCATCAACAAAATCATTTAGTTAAACAGGGAATTTGAAGACACCAGGCTCTTACTACACCTACCAAAAATATTGTTCTAAATGTAGTAAAGAGATGTGCTGTTTATCAGAAGTAGATACAGGCTACTCCTACGGTAACCTGGGCAACTTTACCAGGGACCTGGTGGCCACTGGGTATCGTAAAACTCACAACTGTAAAAGGTAAGCGATTTTGTCTAGCCATGGTGTGTATAATGCCTGGATGGCCGGAAGTCTTTCTGTCTTCAGTAAAGGAAAACTGTTTAGGCAGCGGTAAAGACTCTCTTAATAAACCTAATTCCCACTTTGGAGATTCCAGAGCACATTGCCTAGAACAGAGGAAGACCTTTTATTTCTATTGTTGTTCTGGGAATACGCAAATATTTACAGATGCCTGTAAGCTGTCATAATGCCCTATCATCATCCGTCCTCTGAACAGGCAGAGCAAGTTAATCAACCTCTTAACAAACAAACAAAAAAACACCTCATTGACTATGATTTAGCAATCTACGAGGCTAAAATGGCTTAGAGCTTTACCACTGGTTTTGTTTTAAAAAATTAGAAGCACTACTACAAACAAGCACTGAATTTTGAACTTACGTTTGGCAGGCCTGTGAATTAGGGTCTGAGACAACACCCTGGGATTCATTTAGCTGAATCCCCTCATAATCATGTTCAATACTTAAAAACGCTTCTCTCTTCCCTGGAAACTCAGAGATACAAAGTCATAATGACCCAGCAAGACTGGCTGGAAGAAGTCTTCCACCTCTACTGGCAGGAGGTTTCATCTTCACAAAGTTGTTCTGCAGGAAAGATGTGCTGTCACTATGCTACGAGAGACCCTGTCAAGTGTTGCTGATCACCCATGAGGCTGTCAGCGCCACAGCAAAGCAAGCAGCTGGATCCATCCTTCCTGAGGTGGACTGGACTATGGTCCCCACAAAGGATTTGAAACTTCAGCTTTTTGAGTAATTGATATCGGTGCTCAACTTAATTGGAAGGTAGGATTCTAGCAAGCTTATTACTATCATCATAGACTGTTTTGTTGTCCTATTCACAGCAGGGTCCTTTCAACTACTTTAAGAATCACATTTTACTAGAAAGCAAACATGCTACTTGCTACATTACTCTTTCTTTCTGTACTCCAAGTAATGGTTCCCATAATCATATTTCTGATCACCTCTAAATCCTACTCCTAGTATAAACAGATTCTGGACTTAAAAATCCAGAAATCTGATTATTGACAGAGTAAAAATAATGGGACCATTGTCATTAGTAATTTTTTGTAATAAAAAAGTGAAGGTAACTAATAAGCACTGAGGTACTTAGACTCTAAATTCAACAAAAAAAATTTGTTAACTAGTTTGATTAGAAGAATGGTGTAGATAAGAAAAAAAAAACATTTAAATAACAGACACACAGAAATCTGGCATTTACAGAGAGAGACTGCAGTAGACAGGTCTAATGGCACTCAATTAAGTTTGGGATGCGAGTTCTCAGCCAATCCCAATAAAAACAGATAAACACATGGAGATTTAGTTGACTGTTATAATAATATGGTAATTGAATTACACCTGAGACAAAAAATAAGGTTCATTGGGTGGACCTAATGTTTATTAGATCCATATACATTAAACACTGGAATTACAATCTGTACCTTTTGATGGGTGTCTTACTTTAATAAGACTGATACTAGATGATGACCATGGGTATCTTTGCTTTTCACATGGGGAAAATTTGTGAAGACAGAATAATTCCTAAAGAGCCTAAGTTGTCATATTCATGTGATGGTAGTTATGTCACTGAATGAAATCCAGGAGGAGGAAAACTCTTAATTAAAAATTTAGAGTATCAGACTCCAGAGTTAAGCTGCCCCATAGGCTTGGATTGGATAAAACTTCATAAAGAACAATGATGCTTATGAATCATTTGAAAAATGTGAGCAATAAAAACATCACACCAATTTGTAAAATTAATGAATCACTAAGCAAAACTTTTGTGCATTGCTAATCAAGAGTCTGATTTCACCATTCACCATGGGTATGATTTATTCAAAGGCCATTCCTCCAAGCAAATGACATACCACCTTTTTAAAAATTTAATAATTCTGTTTGTTTGTCATAATTCTGAGAAAATTGCTTTGCTTTGTATTTTACTATGGACTTGTTGGATATTCAGAGGACTGCAACTCGCCCAGAGAAAGATGAAAACAGCAATGGAGTTAACTGGAAATTTGTGATGTTACTATTTTATTATAGTAACAAAAGAGGACTGTAAGTGTAAATACAAATCGAAAAGAAAAAAAAAAAATCTCCCTGTTGAAAATAAGAGATTTCCACTACCTCCCTTTTCTTAGAGCATTTACTTGAGAAAAATATGTAATTCTTAGTTCTTTCTCAGTCTCTTTGAAATGTAAATCTTTAAAAGAGCTAAATAAGCCTCCTGCCAGCTTCCCAGAGCCAGGAATATCCTTCTCAAGGACATAACTCCCCATCTCCCAGTGTCTGTGGGAGGGTAGCAAACATGACTTCTGGAACAGCCTTGCCTCAAGTTGCAAAACCACCACCTGACTAAAAATGAGTTTATTTTCCTTTGGATAAAGCCTACTTAAGCAAATTCAGATGGTTATCCCAACAACTAAGTGAATCTGGGATGAACTACGTGTGACAAACGGTGTTGTCCTCAAGTAAGAAGACTTGGCTAGTTATTATTTACCTTGAGAACATATATGTGATGGGTTCTATCTGCTCGACTATGTGAAAGGGTGAGATTTCTTTCTGTCTTTGGTATCTCTTAGTGCACTGCCCGTGACACCCATCACATTTTTGTCTAATGCTTATTCAATAGTAAAACTCAAACTTTTTTCTTTTTCTTCTAGCCTTGTAGACAGGTTTTCTGGGTTGGGAGGAGATTATTTTTATTTCCCCAACCACTTTGCAAATAGCTGTCCTGTAATCATCAAAAGTGTCAAGGTTATGAGAGTAAAGGAAAGCTGAAGAAATGACCTAGATTGAAGAAAACAGACAGACAACAATTAAGTGCAATTTGAGAGTCTAAACTGGATTCTTTTGAGTCCAATCAAATAAGAGGAATTGTTAAAACTTCAGTGGATTCTAAGTATTAGTATCTATGTATTGATGTTAATTTTCTTATTCTGATGATTACATTGAAGAATGTGTTTGGATGAAATACTAAAGTATTATGGTAGATGCAGCATTATTTCCAAATGGTTTAGGAAAGAAAAAAGTTTTATGAACTGTACTTTTCTCTAAGGTTGAGATTGTTCCAAAGTTGGTTGGGGGCAGGGAGAGAGACAGAGATAGAGAAAGATACACCCACACACTCATCAAAAAATGTAATATTTGTTAAATTTCTCCTAGTTGGTTCTTTCTTAAAAAAAAAAAGAATCAGATAATTTTAAACCTCCATTCTGTATTCCTTTTTCTCTCTAGAGATAACTACTCTATAATGCAGCTTTCCCACACAAGCTTATATAATATATGCTTTTGTTCTGTATTTTAAACTACGTAAGTGGTATTGTACATCCATGTACTTTTGTAACTTATTTTGAGCTTTTATTTTGAAATTTATACACTTTTTTACATCTTGCTAAATTTTATTTTTAACAGTAGTGTTGTATAAGCCCCAGTTTATCCATTCCTCTACTGAGAAGCAGGTTGCTTTGACTTTTCTATTATAAATATTATTGCAGCATTATATAAAGTTTAAAAATATCTTCTCCCAGGGAGTGGCTTGCAGTTTTTCCCTTATTAATTGATGTCTGACATACAGGAGGTTTCAATTTTAATACTGGCACATTTGTTGATTCATTTTTAATGGTTTGTCCTGTTGGGTATTCTAAAGAATTCTTTTTGTGCTCATGCATTTTAGATATTTTTTTATAAGTACTTCAGAAAAAAAGTACAATGGATTTTTTAAGAAAAACACGTTGAAAAATAGAGAAGAATCTATGTTAACTCACTAAAAGGTTGTGTGTGTGTGTGTGTGTGTGTGTGTGTGTGTATTCATTCATCCAGATTGACAGGCTTAACTAACTTCTAAAATAAATACTAGTGTAGCATTAAACGTTATATAAAGAGAAGTTTCAAATTATTTTCTGAGCGTGTTTGAGAAAACACTTAGACAAGATAGTCAGGCTTGTATTATTTGCCTTTCAGCCAATTATGTGGGAAAATGTTTGAGAATATTATCTGAATCTACTTCTAAAAATCATTTATTTATTTATTTACTCATTTATCCATGCATTCATCCAAGCATTCATTTATTCAACAAATATTTGACCTGTAAATATTTATCCTAGTGCCTAGTATCTGCAAAAGAGTATCAGAAGCAAAGCTAAACCTCTGTCCTCAGAGATTTTGTATTTTTTTGAGGCAAAACAGGCAATAGACAAATGAATCAGTAACTACACAACATGCTAAGTGCTACAGAGAAAAATAAAGCAGCAGGGGTGGAGGTAAGCAAGTAGCTACTCTTTCAGGTAAGATTTTCTAATAGAGAGTCTTACCTTTCATGTGCACAAGTATTAATAACTAAGACACTTTTTAGCAACTAAAATAGAAGATGGAAAAATAAACTGAGGAGTTGACACCAGGATGGCTACCTATTTGTACTTTATATGAAGGAGCAAATCTTTGAGGCTAATTATGACAACAAGTGTTACAAATGCAATATGGAGGAAACAGATTTAGGATCTGAAAGGATTGGCTAGATGTATTAATAGGTCATCAAAGTTAGAGAGGCAGTGAGTGAAAAATTCCCTTCCCTATGTGTTGCTACAAGTACTGATGAAACAGACCTTAACAGGAGAACAAGGTAGCAAGAGAAAAATTGAAAAGGTGAAATTTTCATGTCACTTGAAGCCCTTCTAGCCATACTACCTGTAAAGATATTATGTTCACTCATAAAAGTAATATAATTAAGGCTACTGATTACTAAAAGACTACACAGATAGCTGTTAACCAAATCAAGTGACTACTAAATATTCAACAGTTACATAAAGGAAAGGAATTTAGACATTTTAAAGAGTAATTTCAGTGGAAGACTGATAAATCATAATTGAAATAGACTCAGACGTAATGATCAGGAGCTAAGACATGCATTTTAGGTATCACAAGATGCAGCGGTTACTTGTGTTGGCAACTATTCCTCCACCTGGCTTTAAATTTCTGTGTGCAGATGCTTCAGGTAGTATACTAGTGAATTTGCTATAGTGGGAAAAGTCAAGGGTTTGTAGAATCTATCCTAGGAAACCTGCCTCACCCACAAATGGAATACTGCATTCTGTAGTGAGAACATGGTTGGCATACAAGTAACTTTAATCTGGCTTTATGAATACCAGCAAGAAACATTGAGTGTAATATCACTGACACAGAAATATTAGGTGCTATGATGCAAGTGGTTCCCCTGGATACCTTAACTAACCTTGGTCTCAGGAAGCCAAAAAATAAGCAGGAAGGGGAAACTAATCTGTGTCTTAATTAAGCTATTAAAATTGGAAGCCCAATGTACAGTAATTTCTACGAAATAAGATAAGGACTGAGTGCTGAAAATACCCTAAGATGAACTTGTTTGAATATGGAGATTCTATGGTGGAGGGGAAAAAAGAAAGGGGTGATATTAAAAATTGGAACTGTGACTGAAGAGATTTGGTGGTCAAGAGCTTTTACCTGATTTCATAATTGGTGCAGATATTTTCACAGATATTACATATAACTAGGTCATGTTGCCTTTGCACTTTTCATGGACACATTGAGTTCATCTTATTTTAATTGACTATGATAAACAGAAACAGCCTTCCTTATATGAGGTATTAGGCAAAATTAAACTCTAGAAGCTAACAAGAGATCAGTACACTGATCAAGCAATTGGTTGACATGGAACTTTTGATTCCCAAACTTCCTTTTAATAATCTGATATGATTATTAAATAAAGAAAAATGTTCCTAGAGGCCAAACATTTTGGCTTCTGGGTCTTTGCCCTCTTAAACTTATTGAGCGCCCCAACTAACTTTTGCTCCCCAACTAACTTTTGCTTATGTGGATTACATTTATTGATATGTACCATAGTAGAAATTAAAACTGACATATTTAAAAATATTTATTAATTCATTAAAAATGTAACTATCCCAATAAGTGGTTACATAAATAAAAAACTTTTTCAGGAGTGATGTCAACAAGATGGTAGTATAGGAGGAGCTGGACCTTCTTTCTCTCAACAAACACCAATTCGGCAACAAATCATGGACAAATCTATAATCGGGGTGGGTAAATAACTTTGAATTCCAGTATAAAAGTAAAAAAAAAAAGTATTAAAAATAACTAAAAACTATGTTAAAGGAGACACAACATAAGTGGATCTAAATTGTGACAACAGTAACAGAAAGGAGAGGAATGAAGTCCAATTGTTTACAACTCTACACTTCTTTTTTATCAGCTTAAAATATAGTGTTATAAGTATACATAATTGTAAGCTCCAAGGTAACCATACCAAAAAAAATCTACAGAAGTTACATAAACAGAAAGGAATCAAAGCTTATCAATAAATTTTTACAAATCAACAAAACATAAGACAGCAAAAGAGACAAAAGAACTATAAGACTAACTGTAAAAAAAACACAAAATGGCAATAGTAAATCCTTCCCTATCAATAATTACCTGAAATTTAAATGGATTAAACTCCCCAATCAAAACACAATGTAGCTGAATTTTTTTAAAAAGACCAAACTATACGCTATCTAGAAAAACTTTAGATTTAAGGACACACATAGGCTCAAAGTAAGCGGATGGAAGAATGTTCCATGTAAATGGTAACCAAAAGAAAGTAGGGTTGACTATACTTATATCACACAAAATAGATTAAGTAGAAAATTGTCAAGAGGCAAATAAAATATTATGAGAAACACAATCTACCAAAGATAAAATATTTATAAATACATTCACCCAACCTCAGGCTACCTACATGTATAAAGCAAACATTGGCAGAACTGAAGAGAGAAATGGACAGCAATATGGCAGTAGTAAGAGACTTCCTACACCACTTTCAATAATGGACAGAACATCCAGACAGAACGACAGTAAGGATAGAGGGCTTGACTAATGCTATAGATTAAATGGCCCTAACAGACATAAACAGAACATTACACAAATGGCAGCAAAATTCACATTCTTGTCAAGGGCACAGATCACATGTTAAGTCATAAAACAAGTCTTAACAAATTTAAGATAATTGAAATCATACCAAGTATCTTTTCTGACCACAATAGAATAAAACTAAAAATCAACAGCAGAAGGGAAACAGGAAAATTCACAAATACGTGGAAATTAAAACACTCTTAAACAACCATTGGGTCAAAGAAGAAATCAAAAAGAAATTTAAAAAATATCTCCATACAAATGAAAATAAAAACACAACATTCCAAAACTTACAGGATGCAGCAAAAACAGTACTAACAGGGAAGTTCATTGTGATTAACATCTACATTAAAAAAGATTGAGCCACCTATGTTCCATGCACATTTACATACATTGTCTCATTTAATCTCCACAGTGGTGTAAAGAAACTATTATCATCATCTTTATTTAACAAAGGAGGTGATTAAAACCCAGACAACTTACCTATCTTGACTAATGAGGCACGACAGTAAATATCAAGGGCCAGAAATCAAATACAGGCTTATTTAACATTAACCCTCCAAGCTCCTTCCAAAATTGTAGGTGATGATGATGATATTAATTTAAAAAAAACTGATTAAAAAATTTTGATATCAAACAACTTAATTTCACATCACAGAACTAGAAAAACTAAGCACAATGTTGGCAGAAGGAAATAAAAGAAAGATTAAAGAAATAAAGTAGAAAATAGAAAAATTAATGAAATTAAGTTGTTTTTTAATATTGAAAACCCTTCTAAACTAAGAAAAAAAGAAGACAAAATCAAAAATAAGAGATATCACAACTGATGCCACAGAAATAAGGATAAGAGAATACAGTGAACAAGTTATATGCTACAAACTGGATAATCTAGAAGAAATGGATAGATTCCTAGAAACCTACAGCCTACAAAGAATAATCATGAAGCAATAGTCTAAACAGACCTCTAACTAGTGTGGAGAGTGCATCAGTAATAAAAAAAAAAATCTCCCAACAAAGAAAAGCCCAGGACCACATGGCTTCATTGGTGAATTCTGTCAAACATTTCAAGAAGAACTGACAAAAATCCTTCTCAAATTATTCTGAAAAAATGAAGAGGAGGGAAACTCCTTAACTCAGTTTAGGAGGCCTGCATTACCCTGATACCAAAGCCAGTTTAAAAAAAAAAAAAAAAAAGATACAAGAAAAGGAAATAGCAAGCCAGTATCACTGATGAATATAGATTCAAAAATCCTCAACAAAATGCTAGCAAACCGAATTTAACAACACATTAAAAGGATCATATGCCATGATCACATGGGATTTAGCCCTGGGATGCAAGGTTCAACATGCAAATTAGTAAATGTGATACACTACATTAACAGAATAAAGGATAAAAACTCATGAATTTAATAGATGCAAAAAGGCATTTGACAAAATTCAACAACTTTTAATGATAAAAACTCAAACTAGAAATATAAGTAAATTACCTCAGTACAACAAAGGCCATATATGAAAAGCCCATGACTAACACTCACTACTGAACAATGAAAAAATGATAGCTTTTCCTCTGAGATAAGAAGTCAAGGATGCCCATTTTCACCAATTTTATTCAACATAGTCCAGTAAGTCCTAGCTAGTTCAACTAGGCAAGAAGAAGTAAAGAGCCATCAAAATCAGAAATAAAGAAGTAAAACCGTCCCTGTTTGCAGAAATATGATCTTATATAAAGAAAACACTTAAGTCTATTAAAAAATGATTAATACTATAAAATGAACCTGCAAGATACAAAGTTAATATACATAAGTCAACTGCATTTCTGTACACTAATTACAAACTTTATGAAAAGGAAGTTATAAGAATAATTCTATTTATAATACCACCAAAAAGAATAAAATACTTAGGAATAAAGCTAATTAAGGAGGTGAAAGACTTGTATACTGAGCACTACAAAACACTGATGAAATATTACGCAAGACATAAACAAATGGAAAGACTCACCATGTTCATAAATTGAAAGTCCTACTATTGTTAAAAAGTCCCTATTACCCAAAGCAATCTACAGATTCAAATATACCAATAGTGTTTTTTATAGAAATAGAATTCTACAATTCATATGGAAACACAAATAGCCAAATCAATCTTGAGAAAGGAGAACAAAGCTGGAAGCATCACACTTTCTGACTTCAAAGTATATTACAAAACCACAATAATCAAAACAGTATGGTACTGGGACAAATATAGACGAAGTGATGCAACAGAATAGAGCTTCCAGAAATAAAATCATGCCTATATGGTCAACTAATCTTCAACTAGGATGCCAAAAATACACAGTGGGGAAATAACAGTCTCTTCAACAAATGATGTTAGAAAAACTGAATTCCCATAGTCGAAAGAATGAAACTGTACTCTTCTACCATACACAAAAATAACACAAAATGGATTAAAGACTTAAACATAAGGCCTGAAACTGTAAAACTACTAGGAAACAAATAGCGGGAAAAGTCTTGACATTGATATTGGCAATGATTTTATGAATGTGACACCAACAGCACAGGCAGCCAGGACTACAAACTTACCAAATGAGACTACATCAAACTAAAAAGTTACTGTACAGAATACAACCAACTGGTAAAAGACAACCTAAGGTATGGGAGAAAATGTTTACAAACCATATATATGATAAGGGGTTAACTTCCAAAATATATAAAGAACCCTTACAACTTAACAGTGAAAAATACTAATAACCCAATTAAAAAATGGGCTAATGACTTGAATAGATATTTCCCCAAAGATGACAAATGGCCAATGGGTATATTAAAAGACACTCATCAGCGCTAATCATCAGGGAAATGCCCATCAAAACCACAATGAGCTCTCACCTCACATATTTCAGGATGGCTATATTAAAAATAAAACAACAAAAGATAACAAGTGTTAGAAAAAGGTGGAAAAAAAGGAACCCTTGTACTCTGTCGGGAGGAATGTGAGTGAGTATAGCCACTATGAATCACAGTATGAAGACTACTCAAAAAATTAAAAGTAGAACTACCATATAACCCAGCAATCCCACCAATGGTTACACATCCAAAGGAAAATATAATTAGTATCTCAAAAAGATATTAGCATTTCCATGTTTATTGTAGTGTTACAATAGCCATGATGTGGAAGCAACCTAAATTACTGTCAACAGATGAATGAATCAAGAATTATGATATACACATACAACTGAATACAATCCCACCTTTTTAAAAAGGAAATTCTGCAATATGTGACAACAGGCATGAATCTTGAGGACATTATGCTAAATGAAATAAGCCCATTACAGAAATATAATTACTGCATGATTCCATTTTATAAGGTATCTAAAAAGATAAATAAAATTCATAGAATCAAAGAGTGAAATGGTGGTTTCCAGGGGCTAAGAAAAAGGGAAAATGAGAAATGTTAATCAACAGGCATGAAGTTTCAGATTAAGATAAGATCTAGAGATGTGCTACACAACACTGTACCTACTGTCAACAGTAATATATTGTACACTTAAAAGTTTGTTAAGAGGGCAGATCTCATGTTAAGTGTTCTTTCCAAATAGAATAAAGAATGAGAGTTGAAAATCCTGAACTACAAAGAAAGCCCTGAAGTTATTAATGACATTTTTTACAACATAAACAACGGCATGTGCTGAATTTCTGTAGTTGAAATTACAATACAGGAACAGACTAAATATAAGAAAAGTAAACAACATATTTGGTGAAAAATAACTTTTCAAGAATAAAATAGTTGAGAATGGTGGCATTACCTTATATATTTGCAAATATCTTTAATTTTTGGCTTAATAGAAGGCAGCTTAACTCTCACACCTGATTATGCATTCAGTCTCTTGTGGTGTATTATTTCTGCTGAGATTTAAGAATAAAATGGTCTCAAACAGATTAGTTACTGATAAAGAGAAGAGTACTTTAATAGTTTCAGATAATTGTGCACATTCTTCTTTGATTCTCAGCACAACCAAGTAGTAGCTTCCTAAAAATTAGTTGAAATGCAGATTCTGAAACCACATCAATGAACTTCTCACTCTCTTTTAAAATTCATTTGCCTATCTTGCACTTTTAATGGATCTTTTATCATGTATGACTTTGTAATATCATACTTCGGTCATTTGGAAAATACTGGTTTACTCAGTTATCAAACATCACATTTTAAACATCACCGCTGATACCTATAATACATACCTGAGGCAGGAGACTGTCCTGTACTTGTTACAGCCCAATTGTAAAACAAGCAGTGGCACATTACTGGATTTAGGTTGAAACTGTCTCCAGCACCATGGGGCATCATCCTACCATTCAAATGCCCAAGTTATCAATTATCCCATGGGTAATACTGAAAGACATCCAACTGGGGTAAGGACTGTACAATGAAGTTTACTAATAACAGGTAAATAGTGCATTTAAGAATACCCTAAGGGGGGCTTCCCTGGTAGTGCAGTGGTTAAGGATCTGCCTGCCAATGCAGGGGACACAGGTCCAATCTCTAGTCTGGGAAGATCCCACATGCCACGGAGCAACTAAGCCCACACGCCACAACTACTGAGCCCACACGCCACAACTACTGAGACCGCATACCACAACTACTGAGCCCACATGCCACAACTACTGAGCCCACGTGCTCTAGAGTCCGTGTGCCACAACTACTGAGCCCATGTGCTGCCACTACTGAAGCCCACGTGCCTAGAGCCCACGCTCTGCAACAAGAGAAGCCACCACAATGAGAAGCCCGCACACCACAACAAAGAGCAGCCCCCAATTGCTACAACTAGAGGAAGCCTGTGCAGAGCAACAAAGACCCAACGCAGCAAAAAGAAAAAAAAAAATACACTAAGGGAGAAGGCCACAGGAAGCCCACTGTATATATAAGCAGGCTGCTCTATTCCCCATGGGGACAATGATAATGTCCTCTCCACATGGGCCACTGTGTGTTTCAAGGATTATGATTCTCTCCCAGCTGAGTCAAAGCAGCACTCTGGTTCACTGATATCTGATTCCTGCTATTACAGATTGTTACCCTCTAGCACAAAGTCTGTGGGAAACATCATGCGACTCCCAGACTGAACTATATTTGGAGGTTTAATGTACCAATTGACAGTCTCATGGAACACTCAATACTTCAGGGTTCACCTCTTATACTGTTGGTCGGAATGTAAATTGGTGCCGCCACTATGGAAAAAAGTATGGAGGTTCCTCAAAAAACTAAAACTAGAGCCACCATATGACCCAGCAATCCCACTCCTGGGCATATGTCTAGACAAAACTATAATTTGAAAAGATATATGCACCCCTCTCTTCATTGCAGCACTATTCACAATAGCCAAGACATGGAAACAACCTCAACGTCCATCAACAGATGAATGGATAAAGAAGATGTGGTATATATATATAACGGAATATTACTCAGCCATGAAAAAGAACAAAATAATGCCATTTGCAGCAACATGGATGGACCTAGAGATTATCATACTAAGTGAAGTAAGTCAGAAAGACAAAGACCATACTACATCACTTATATGTGGTATCCAAAATACAATACAAATCAACATATCTACGAAACAAAAACAGACTCACAGACATAGAGAACAGACTGGTGGTTGCCAAGAAGGAGGGCAGGTAGCAGAGGCAAACTATTATATAGAGGATGGATAAACAACAAGGTCCTACTGTATAGTTCAGAAAACTATATTCAATATCCTGTGACAAACCATAATGGAAAAGAATATGAAAAAGAATATATGTCAGTGGTCCCCAAGCTTTTTAGCACCAGGGACCAGTTTCATGGAAGCCAATTTTCCCAGGGATGGGGAGGGGCGTGGGGGGGGATGGTCTTGGGATGATTCAAGTGCATTACATTTATTGTGCACTTTATTTCTATTATTATTACATTATAATATATAATGAAATAATTATACAACTCACCATAATGCAGAATCAGTGTGAGCCCTGAGATTGTTTTCCTGCAACTAGATGGTCCCATCTGGGGGTGATGGGACCACCTCAGCTCCACCTCATATCATCAGGTATTAGATTCTCATCAGGAACACGCAACCTAGATTCCTTGCATGTGCAGTTCACAGTAGGGTCCGCGCTCCTATGAGAATCCAGTGCTGCTGCTGATCTGACAGGAGATGGAGCTCAGGTAGTAATGCGAGCGATGGGGAGCGGCTGTAAATACAGATGAAGCTTTGCTTGCTCACCTCCTGCTATACAGCCTGGTTCCTAACGGGGGTTGGAGACCCCTGATATATGTGTATAACTGAGTCACTTTGCTGTACAGAAATTAACACAACACTGTAATAAATCAACTATACTTCAGTAAGGTTAAAAAAATACTTCAGAGTTCAGATCATTTTCCAACATTGTACATATTTCATCAATGTGTAATGGCAACAGTATAGGTGGTTCTACTTTGGTAAACGTGTTGTAGGTATGACAGCAGTTTGGGGGTATCGGAACAAATATTCCTAGAGGCTTGCCATAATAAGGCAAAATATTTAATAACCCAAAAGGGACACTAGAGGGAGTTATTTTCTGGAGACAAGCTGAACCTGGAGACCAGCCTAAGGAGAATACATTGCTAAATTAACCAAGGAATGAAATAATGACACCAGTGGAGAACACCAGCAATGGTACATCCAAGCTAGTACCCTCAGCCAGAAAGGATTATGGGATATTTACCATGAAATGAGGTTGTAGGTAAACAATGGTAATCTTATACAATGGTAGGACATTATTGGAGAGTATGGCCTTTATTATTGTCCTCTAGTGATTCTAGTAACATAGGCTTAAAAAAAAATTATCTTTCCTGTGATGCAAACAGTTAGAATTGAACACAAAAAAACAATGGCCTCCTATGAAGGAAAGAGGGAAACAGATGGGTAGTGTAACATAATGGCACCTGGAAGCCAATGTCTCAACTTATTCTATAATATCTGAGATATCACTGTGTCCACAAAGCAGATGAAATTCAGAGTTTACTGAAAAATGACCTCTAGTTACCCCCTCAATCTCTGGGAGTATGTGGTATATGGAGAAATTTCACTTCTAATGGGAAGAAAAGGACTGTCAATTTCAACCAAAGAATGTTGTATCAAACATTACTTTAATCTTTCCACCATAGTTATTTATAGTGTAACAAAACATTTATAGGTTCATGGATAGAATAAAAACCAGGCTTATATAAATGATGATCTCCAAGAACAGAAAATAATTTGGGAATTTGAATTTAAGTCCCAAATTGTTAGAACACACAAGGAAACTAAATTGTACTGAAAAAGTAAATTTAACTTTAGAAAAATTACTCAATGTCTTCAGCAACACATACAAAAAAATTCAAGTAAGTCTGGATCCAGGATCCAGTTAGAGAAATTGAGCTGATTAACAAACATAAGAAGACCTTCAGGGCTTCCCTGGTGGCACAGTGGTTGAGAGTCCGCCTGCCGATGCAGGGGACACGGGTTCGTGCCCCAGTACGGGGAGATCCCACATGCCACGGAGCGGCTGGGCCATGAGCCATGGCCACTGAGCCTGCATGTCCAGAGCCTGTGCTCCGCAACGGGAGAGGCCACAACAGTGAGAGGCCCGCGTACCGAAAAAAAAAAAAAAAAAAAAGAAGACCTACCCACTACTGAACAGTGCTTATCAGTCTGATACTTGGTAGAAAATGTTGTAAGTAAATAATGAACTTAATCCTGAGAAATATTAAAAATTTTCACATAAAAGGCAACATGGGAAGAACAAGCTGAAGAAGAATACTGGGTTAAGGAAAAGGAAATAAAAAATTACATATATGTATCTTTTCAGTAATTACCAAAATCCTAAAAATCTTTAAAAACTGAGTTAATATTATTAATTTACGTTTTGACAATGAACAGGTACCAAGTATCACACTGAGCTACTTAATTTCATGGCATATAATCTTCCCAAAAGAATGCAATAAAACTGACATACTTAGGTGGCAAATATTTATAGATGCTTTTCAACATTTTTATAACATGAACATAACTTTAAACAATATCTCCAATATTTTTAGCCTATTCATAATGTTAAAATACTCAATCTCTCTCTTTTCCATGTTGAACCTGATCATTTTTGATGAAAATATTATCTTGCCAACAAAGCTAGTTCTCTAGTAGAGCTAAACCATCAAAAATAACAAGAGCAAATTTAATTACAGAGACAAAAAAGTTAATTAAAATTACAAAGTAAGGGCTTCCCTGGTGGCGCAGTGGTTGAGAGTCCGCCTGCCGATGCAGGGGACACGGGTTCGTGCCCTGGTCCGGGAAGATCCCACATGCCACGGAGTGGCTGGGCCAGTGAGCCGTGGCTGCTGAGCCTGCATGTCCAGAGCCTGTGCTCCACAACGGGAGAGGCCACAACAGTGAGAGGCTCGTGTACCGCAAAAAAAAAAAAAAAAAAAAAGAACAATATCATTTATAACCATTTCAAATGCTTAGTGTTAATATGTACAGGACATTTAGGCTGAAATTAGAAAATGCTGACGGAAGAAAGCAAAGAATTTCATGGACTGGAATACTCAGAATAATAAAGACGTAAATTTACCCAAACTGATCTATAGTTTTAAGGGAATCCCTATCAAAATCAGCAAGGTAATTTTCAGCACTATTTACAGTAGCCAGGACATGGAAGCAACCTAAGTGTCTATCAACAGATGAATGGATAAAGAAGATGTGGCACATATATACAATGGAATACTACTCAGCCCTAAAAAGAAACGAAATTGAGTTATTTGTAGGGAGTTGGATGGACCTAGAGTCTGTCATACAGAGTGAGGTAAGTCAGAAAGAGAAAAACAAATACCGTATGCTAACACATATATATGGAATCTACGAAAAAAAAAAGGTCATGAAGAACCTAGGGGTAAGACAGCAATAAAGACACAGACCTACTAGAGAATGGACTTAGGATATGAGGAGGGGGAAGGGTAAGCTATGACAAAGTCAGAGAGTGGCATGGACATATATACACTACCAAACATAAAATAGATAGCTAGTGGGAAGCAGCCTCATAGCACAGGGAGATCAGCTCGGTGGTTTGTGACCACCTAGAGGGGTGTGTTACGGAGGGTGGGAGGGAGGGAGACACAAGAGGGAAGGGATATGGGAACATATGTATATGTATAACTGATTCACTTTGTTATAAAGCAGAAACTAACACACCACTGTAAAGCAATTATACTGCAATAAAGATGTTTAAAAAAATAGAATTAGAAACGAAAAAGGACAAGTTACAACAGACACCGCAGAAATACAAAGCATCCAGGAGACTACTACAAGCAGCTCTATGCCAATAAAATGGACAACCTGGAAGAAATGGACAAATTCTTACAAAGGTATAACCTTCCAAGACTGAACCAGGAAGAAACAGAAAATATGAAAAGACCGATCACAGGTAATGAAATTGAAACTGTGATTAAAAGTCTTCCAACCAACAAAAGTCCAGGACCAGATGGCTTCACAGGTGAATTCTAACAAACATTTAGAGAAGAGCTAACACCCATCCTTCTAAAAGTCTTCCAAAGTATTACAGAGGGAGAAACACTCCCAAACTCATTCTATGAGGCCACCATCACCCTGATACCAAAACCAGACAAAGATACTACAAAAAAAGAAAACCACAGACCAATATCACTCATGAGTATAGATGCAAAAATCCTCAACAAAATACTAGCAAACAGAATCCAACAACACATTAAAAGGATCATACACCATGATCAAGTGGGATTTATCCCAGGGATGCAAGGATTCTTCAGTATATGCAAATCAATCAATGTGATACACCATATTAACAAATTGAAGGAGAAAAACCATATGATCATCTCAATAGATGCAGGAAAACCTTTCAACAAAATTCAACACCCATTTACGATATAAACCCTCCAGAAAGTAGGCACAGAGTCAACTTACCTCAACATAATAGAGGCCACACATGACAAACCCACAGCCCACATCCTCCTCAATGGTGAAAACCGGAAACCATTTCCACTAAGATCAGGAACAAGACAAGGTTGCCCACTCACACCGCTATTATTCAACACTGTTTTGCAAATTTTAGCCACAGCAATCAGAGAAGAAAAATAAATAAAAGAAATACAAATTGGAAAAGAAGAAGTAAACCTATCACTGTTTGCAGATGACATGATACTATATACAGAGAAACCTAAAGTTGCCACCAGAAAACTACTAGAGCTAATCAATGATTTTGGCAAAGTTGCAGGATACAAAATTAATGCACAGAAATCTCTTGCATTCTTATATACTAATGATGAAAAATCTGAAAGAGAAATTAAGGAAACACTCCCAGTTACCACTGCAACAAAAAGAATAAAATACCTAGGAATAAATCTACCTAGGGAGACAAAAGACCTATATGTAGAAAACTATAAGACATTGATGAAAGAAATTAAAGATGATACAAACAGATGGAGAGATGTACCATGTTCTTGGATTGGAAGAATGAATATTGTGAAAATGACTATACTACCCAAAGCAATCCACAGATTCAGTGCAATCCCTATCAAATTACCAATGGCATTTTTTTTTTTTTACAGAGCTAGAACAAAAAAATCTTAAAATCTGTATGGAAACACAAAAGACCTCGAATAGCCAAAGCAGTCTTGAGGGAAAAAAACGGAGCTGGAGGAATCAGACTCCCTGACTGCAGACTATACTACAAAGCCACAATAATCAAGACAATATGGTACAGGCATAAAAACAGAAATATAGATCAATGGAACAGGATAGAAAGCCCAGAGGTAAACCCACACACCTATGGTCAAGTAATCTAGTAAGTCAGTAAGAGAAAAACAAATATCGCATATTAACACATATATGTGGAACCTAGAAAAATGGTACAGATGAACCAGTTTGCAGGGCAGGAAGAGAGACACAGATGTAGAGAACAAATGTATGGACGCCAAGGGGGAAAAGTGGCGGGGGGGTGGGGGGTGTGATGAATTGAGAGATTGGGATTGACATGTATACACTAATATGTATAAAATGGATAACTAATGAGAACCTGCTGTATAGAAAAAATAAATTAAAAAATAATTTTTAAAAAAAGTTATTAAAGAAAGGAGGAAAAGGAATATATGGCAGCTTATTTTATGCCGTTAATGTCAATATATCCTGAACTCTAAGCCCAGACAATAATCATCTAAAGAAAAAAATTAGAGTCTGATCTCACATATTAAAGTAGATGCAAAATTTCTTAACAAAATATTAGTAAACTGAGTTAATCTATATATATGAAATTATATATATGAAAATACTTATTTTCTTTGAAGAATTCAAGAATGATTCAACATTAGAAAATCTAAATTCATCACATAACAGCTTACAAGCAAATACCAGTTATCTTGGTTGCAGGGGAAAAAAAGTTAAATTCATCATTTATGCATTAAAGAACACTGTCATACCGAAAGGAGAGAAAACATTGTTTACAAGGAAAAGCATGTCTACATAAATTTATTCAAAATATTATTCTAGGTGGGGAGGCACTGGAAGCATTCCAATTGCAATCAATCTGACGCCCAAATTGCTAATTGCTATTAAATATGGAGAAACTTGCCAGGGAAATAAGAACTTCTCCCCCAAAATGGAATAGACTATTTACCAACATAAAGGTAAAAGCAAAATTTATTCTTCACACAAGTACTTTAAATGTAGAGCTACTACTAAAAAGACTAAAGTGTATAAGCAAAACAATAAAATTAGTAATGATTATCAAGGTTCTTGATTATACATGATTAATAATCAACTGTATTTCTGGGTATTTGTGGCTGTAACTTAGGAAATTTTTTTCCAAAAGATACATCTGTAGCTAACAAATACATACTAAAATAAACCTAAGGCAGAAACAGAAAACAATGCGTTTGCCATTTAATTGAAGAAAAGTTAACAAAAATCAAGAGATATGCCAGACTCATGGCAGAATTCAGTCAAAATTTTCACGTCTCCCTGAGTTGTTCCACTTAATCAATATAATTCCAGTGTGTGAGTGTGTGTGTGTGTGTGTGTGTGTAAATTGAAGATCTAATTTTAATGTTACTTTTAAGTGAACGGGCCAAAAACAAGAGCCAGGACAATTCTGAACAAGCGGGGCATTTGCCCTACCAGATATCAAGGCTGTAATAAAGCCCTACTGTTTAAGACAGTTAAGAAGCTGTGCAGGGATAGACAGACAGTAGTGGCACAGAATAAGAGCCAAGAAAATATTCAGAGCATATTTGGGATCTTGGGTGTCTTTACAGATAAATGGGTAAAAATCAAGTACTCCAATGAAATTAGCTTCATGGTTTATATGGCTTTTCCCATTAAAAAAACCAAATTGTATCTATTCATCACAACATATATAAAAGTTCACTCCAGGATTAAACATGAAGATTTAAAACTCTGATTGCATTAAAAATGAGAAATTTTTATACGTGAAAGAGGCCTAGCTTTAGACCCATCTCGGCTTTCAATATGCCTTCCTCACTAAGCTTAATCATTTCTATCTTTTGATTTAAAGTGAGAGATGTGTGACTCTTTTCACTTGAACACCTAGTGACCGTTGTACTGTTATTAACTGGCCTAATTTCAATACTGTGTGTCTCAGGTAATAGGGAGACCCAAGGGAGAGAGACATGAGACAGTAGGTCAGTGCAACTGTCAGAACACACACAGCATTTAGCAATTAAGCTTGCTGTCTTATATGACCTTGCCTTGTGGGACCCTACACCAATTACAGTAGTAACATCAAAGATCATTATCACAAATTACCATAAAAAATATAATAATGAAAATGTTTGAAAAAGTTTGTGAGAATTATCAGAATGTGACCCAGAGACACCAAGTGAGCAAACGCTGTGGGAAAAATGGTGCAGAGTTGCTTCACAGGGTTGCCACAAACCAGTTTGTAAAAATTCCAATACCTATGAAGTACAATACAGCAAAGTGCAATAAAACAAGGTATGCCTATATCTAAGCATGTATGCTAAAATTACAAGAAGAATGAATAACAAAACTTAGAGAAGTGTTAATTTCTAGGTAGAGAAGGGCTAATAAGAACTTCAAGTAGAATATTGGTAATATACTATTTCTTAATCAGGTGATAGGTAAATAGTGTTGTTTTCCCTCAAACTGTATGTATACACTTTTGTGTGTATGATATTGTATTAATTTCCTATGTCTGTTAAAACTAATTACCACAAACTCGGCAGCTTAAGACAAAGCAATTTTATCTTTTACTCTGGAGGTCAGAAGTCCAAAATCAGTTTCAGGGCTAAAAATCAAGGGGTTAGCAGGCCTCCTTCCGTTTCTAGATTCTCTAGAGGAAATACCATTTCCTCCACTTTTTCAGCTTCAAGAGGCTGCCCACATTCCTTGGTTTGCATACCCTTCCTCCATCTTTAAAGCCAGAGGGATAGCATCTTCTCTTTTATCTGACCTCTGCTTCTATCCTTACATCTCTTCTGCGCCTCTCTGCTTCCTGTGAGAAGAAATCATATTGCTTTCTGTGTCTGTGACCCTCCTGCCTACTCTTTATGAGAGCCCCTGTGATTATATTTAGACCCACTGGGATAATCCAGGACATTTTTTCCATCACAAGAGCCTTACTGTAATCACTGCAAGGTCTGTTTACCATGTAAGGTAACAAATTCACAGGTTCTGGAGATTCGGATGTGGACATCTTCGGGGGGGCCATTATTTAACCTACCAGAAATACATTTCATAAACTAAAAAACAAGTAAACGTGGTTTTACACCATGCAATTTATGATATAAGAAGTACAGTACTACAAGTTCTCATACACTAAGAATCAGAGTCCAAAATTGCATACACTTCCTGGAGTTTAAGTTCGAAATATAGTTTGAACACTCTAAATTACCCGTATCCTTTGATCCAGCAATTCATGAAATAAATATATTTCAGGAACTTGCTTGTGATTTTTAAGAGAACTTTTTGTTTTTATTTCCTTTCCTCTGTGTGTTTTTTCACATTTTCTCTTTTAATAATTTATTTTGTAATTCATGAAAATAGATTTTTATGACAGGAGCATATGATAAAGGATGATGTATACTGGACCCACTCTCTGCTGGTCTGTGTACTGAAGCCACCAAGATGAAAGAGATAAGAAGGCTAAAAGATCACTGAAATTCTAACATTCAATTTGACCAATGGGAAAAAGAGAAAACTAAATTAGAGCAAGGAAAGATATAAAGACCCCAGAAACCCTATTCTATGTTGGGGCTAGAAGGAAATGCTACCAATTCCCTTCTCTAAGAACATACATCTTAAGCCAGCAAGATGTCAAATGGACAGTCGGGCAGCAAATTCAAAGCAGCTGCACAGTTTGAGGGATGAGCAGATGTGGAGGTCGGGGGTGGTTGTGGGGTCTTTTTGGTGGTGCTTGATCATCATTTAAGTTTGGGGGTTGCTTTGTGGGGTCTGATATCATGAGCACCAGTTTAACCCGTAGGTTTTACCTTCTTAATTATTATGGGTTCTTAAGTATTTCAAGTTCTTAAATATTTTGGTAAAGGAGAAATTTTTCTTAACATTGCTTTGTGTCACTTGGATTGAGGATGGATTGTCATTTGGAAGAATCTTTGCCTGTAAAGAACTAGTATGATCAAGGTAGAGATATTAAAATAAGGGGATAGGTATTTAGGATTTATTGATAGGGTTAAGGAGAAAGCAAAAAGTTCTACAGATTTTTATCAGTTAGCACATATGGAAAAAATGTTTTGGCTATAGCATCCTTTGGGCCATCCTACTAGGGAACCTGAGCATCACAAAATTCATTGCAGATGGATAAGGAATTCTGTTGATCCATATAAATTGCTAACTGTATAAGAAAATTCATTAATAAATTACCCTTCTACTTTCGATTATGAAATATATGCTCCGCCTGTAGCATATTGTTTTTTAAAGTGTTAGCTAAAAAAAGCTATTTCAGCTGAAGTTTGATTTTTTAATCATCTCTGGAGTGGCTGAAATACTAAAAAATATTGTTAGTGATAGAACGCTCAACTTTTTGCCAGCTGAACATTTGCATATTGCCTGGAGGATAATGGCTGAAGGCTAAGGAAACAGCTCTTTAAATCTGATTGATTATATCTCAGTCTATTTTAAATGGTAATTTATATTATTTAGAAAAAAACATACAGAGTGATGTCAAACAACTCAGGTCACTGCACTAACAAAAAGAAACTGAAGGCATTTAGAAAACACTCTAACTACTGGCTACATGAGTTCATTATATTGCTCCACAGATTTGATATTATCAATATAGATTGAATCAAGCCAACCCAAAATGGAATTTTATTTTAAATGCTTTGTAATAGAAACAATTTGCAGAAAATATGTCGTTAAGACAGTATCTAGTGAATGCTACATGCAATTTCTACCACCATCCATATGTACTGCCATGCTTAGTAGAAATAATACATTTATGTGTTTCTGTTTTTCTAAGATTAGAAGGTACAAACAAAAATGTAGTTCTCCATCTTTCACATTTTACTTCACCCAAATATTCTACCAAATAACCAAGATTCCAAATTGTTACAAACAAAATGAACAATGTTTCCATGGCATTTATGGTAACCATCAATCTATCACCACATTAATATTTACAGGAAGTCTGAGAATCTAACTTCATGCTTTAACCAGCAAAGGTTTATATTTCGATTTTGCAAAAAATTATCAGGTTTAAAAATACAATTTATTCATGATCCTTTTTGTACAATACAGCATGTATTGTACAGCATGCATGTACAATGTATGTACAATGTATGTACATGCATGTACAATGTACAGCATGCATTCCTAATTATAAAGGAAACTTGAAAATAATGTGATACTTTATTTTCCAAATCTAATTTTTTTTTTAAAAGTCTTTGCATCAGTTTGAATATTTGAACACTGAGGAACTTACGAAATAAAAACCTGATAATTGTTAGCACAATTATATACAACTATCTTAAATAACATTACATAAAATATTTTTATTTAGAAATACAACATTTGTTTTCCTTTCTTACCTTGTATTAAACAATTTTATCTAGGCTCTTGACTTGCAGTACTGGCATCAATCATATAGCCAATTTTTGCATCATCTAACACAGTTTTTGCATTTAAAAATATACATATAGCTCTGTTTCCTTATGATGCTTTCACAAAGAAATCAAATCCTAAACCACATATCTAAATGTTACTAAAATTTATACTAGTTCCCCAAGCCTCCCAGTACTTAGTTGGCATGTGTTTGGTACATACACACCAGTTTGCTGCTTTTAAAGGTGAAATTTTACAGACTTGTTTACCATCATATAGAGACAATTACAATTGTAAACTTCATATTAAATGTTTTATCTAATTTGATAGTGTTTCCATCAGTTGAGTCTTCTAATCAGAGATATGTTGGGAAATATTTAAAACAGGCTCTGGCAGTGATGGGAAGTTCAAATCCTGATTTGTACTATTTTCCAATTTCCATAGTGTAAATACTCCTACTCTGGTTAATTTTAAGCTACCAACATGAAGTCAACTGTCTTGCAAACTTCATGAAATTTTAACAGTGAGCCCTCCTGAGCCAGCGTGAGCCAAACCCACAACACCAATTAAAAAAACCACAAACATCTTTCTACCTACAAATCTGGTTCTTTTCCACTTAGTACTCCCAGGTGCTTGTCTTTAATCTGGGTTACTCCACAGTCTCCATCTTTACTGGCTGCTTCTCTTCAATACAAACTCACTTATATTTACTAAAATCTCTCACTCAGTCCCAGCTTAGGCTCTTTTTTTTTTTTTTTTGCGGTACGCCGGCCTCTCACTGCCGCGGCCTCTCCCGACAGGCTCCGGACGCGCAGGCCCAGCGGCCAGGGCCCAGGGGCCCAGCCGCTCCGCGGCACGCGGGACCCTCCCGGACCGGGGCACGAGCCCGCGCCCCCTGCATCGGCAGGCAGACTCCCAACCACTGCGCCACCAGGGAAGCCCTAGGCTCATTTTAACAAAAATAATTTTCATAATACTGACATTGACAATATTCAACCTCATGTTAACTCCAAATCTTAGTGAAAGTTTTGTTCCAATTATTTACATTGCTCTCCGGTCACTAATTACCATTCCATGGCCAAATTTGAAGGTTCCTTTGCAGTTTTCCCAACTCATTTTATGAGACCAGTATTATCCTGACACCAAAGACAGTACAAAAAGACAAACCGACCCCTCTGCAAAAAACCACTATGCAAAGTTGATTTAACATTTGAAAATCAAATTAAATCCATGATTCCAACATGCTAAAGAAAATTATTTGAGAAAATCCAACACGATAAAAACTCTCAGAAAGTTACAGAGGAATTACCTCAACTTGATAAAGAAAATCTACAAAAAACAAACCTCGAAAACCATCATCCTACTTAATAGCAAAAGACACAAAGCTTTCCCTCTAAAACTGGAAACAAGGCAAGGACGCGCTCTCACTACTCTCATTCTCCTCACTACAGGAAGTTCCAGCTACTACAATAGGCAAAAAAAGACATAAAAGGCACAAAGATAGCAAAGGAAAAAATAAAGCTCTCTCTTTGCAGGTGTCCATGATTATCTATGTAGACCAACCCAAGTAATCACCAAAAGAAAAAACCAAGCGAGCTCTGTGAGGTCACACAATACAAGATAAACACATAAAAATCAATCGCATTTCTACATATTAACATAAAACAATGAAGAAAATAACGTTCTTATATTTTAGAGATAAGTACTGATATATTTACAAACAAAATAACAATTTCTGATATTCATTTCAAAACAACTTCCTGAGGAGGACGGGGTAGGGATATACATAAAGCAAGATTGGTCCTAGGTTGCTAGTAGCTGAAGTTGGATAATATAGAAATCTTTATAAGCACTAACCTCTCTTGTTCTGCTCTTCTCCAAGCGTGGCCCTTGCACCGGCAGCACCTTCCTCCCTCCGGAACTTGTTAGAAGAGCAAACGCTCCACCCCCAACCTATTTATTTTGAATCCGAGGCTCTGCACGTGAGGCCCATTACTCTGGGACTTAACAAGTCCTTCAGGTGATTCTGATCCAGGCTAATGATTCCAAACCGTGGTATGTCAACTGCTCTCACCTGAAGATGTTACCGAACAAAACTTGGGTCCGCTTGCCCACGCGCTGTAAAGCCAATCTACTGACACTGGGTTCTGGTGAAGCAAAGTGCAGTGTTCACTGAAAGGCATCAAGCAAGGAGGTCAGGACAGCTAGTGCTTAAAAGACCCAAATTCCCCGAAGGCTTTCAGGGAAAAGTTTTTAAAGACAGGGTGAGGGAGGGGGGTTGGGGGTATGTGATCCGCTCATGGACATTCTTCTGATAGGCTGGTGGTGAGGTAATCAGGAGTCAAGATCATCAAACTTTAGGTTCCAACTAGTCTGGGGTCTCCGTGCTTGTGGGCAGCAGACAGTTAACCTCTTCCACCTGGCGGGGGTTCCAGTCTGCAAAACAGCTCAAAGGACATGGCTCAGAATATTACCTATAGCGTTTGAGGAGGAACTAAAGGTCCGTGATTTTGTTTAATGGCTAAACTGTTATTATTTTCTCTTACTTGACTGTTTTTCTTTTTTTCTGCATTTTCTCACTTCTCTGATTAAATTTATTCTTTGACTAAAGTTTTTTTACAGACAAAAGACAGGCAGAGAATATGGGGGAAAGGACTATAGGGTCCTGCTCTGTCTCAAAGACTGGTAGATTTTGTTATGTTTTAAATTATCCACAATACAATGGGGAAATAAATGAAAACACCTATGCCAGATGTTTCACTAGCAAATTAGAATAAACTTTGAAAACATACAATTCTAATCTTAAACACTTTCAGAGGACAGCAGAATGGAATCTGTTCCCTAACTCAGTTTATGAGACTAGAAAAATCTTAGCCCTGGAATTGAACAAAAAGTATGAGAAAAGGAAATATCAAAGCCAATCTCACTCAGGAACACAAGATTCAATCATTTTACGCAGGAATTAAGGAAATTGCATCCAGCAGCATATACAAAAACAAACAACAACAAAACCCCCACCATAACTAAACTGCAGTTACACTAGGAAAGCAAAGTTGGTTTAACATTGGATAGACTATAAACAGAAGGGAGTAAGAGAGGTTTGTTTATTCCTAATATATTCTGTTTCTTGCTCCAAATGTTGGCTACCTGAGTATGTTTGACTTTTAAAAATGTATTAAGATGTATGCTTATGATTGTTACATTTCTGATTGTAAGATAAACTTAAATGAAGATCTTGAAAAAATCTTAAAAATTTTTTTATTCTCAAAATTCTTAGTCATTATTATAATCGATTAAAAAAATAGGAAACTCTATCGTAACATAATACATTGAGGAAAGTAAAATGGTAATAATTCTGCAACTTTTTTTCCAAATAATCTTGAGATACTTTCATCTACTGACATTTGATTTTTAAAAAAACCACAACTTCAAGGTTTTTCAATACTATAATAAGCAAGTGCTTAAAAGAGTAAATACCATGATGATTAAAACCAATTTGGCTTTTTAAATATTAAAATAAACTGGAACTTATTTTACTTAGAATACAAAATATTAACATAAAACATTTGATTTTTTTTAATGAAAATGCAATTATGAATATTAGAGAATGAAATCAGTCTTTGTCTGATGTTTTAAAACATCATGGGTTCACAACTGTAGGAGTTCCTGAGGTAAATTCTGAAACTGGGCCCCTTACACGGAAGGCAAGGAGAGACAAAAGAAAGAGGAGGTCACCCTAGATTGGTAGGTGGCAGGTTTAATAAACAGGGGAACTTATATGTGTGTCTGCTGGATGAGTAGATCTTTGCAACTGCCCACAACAATCTTAAAATTTTATATAGAGGCTTTAACTGGGTTCAGTCACATCAACCATCCAGATTGTCTCAACACCACCTTGCTCTCTCAAGAATGTGTCCTTGGAACAGCTCCTAGTGTAGGAATGGTGGGCAGAATGTACATTCCCAGGACAGGAGATGGGTGACGAGCCTCAGATTGCCCCATCCAGCTTGAGGGTCAACCTGTGTCACGTCTTCTCAATGACCTCCTCAAACAAGCATAATAAAATTTCCTCCTATCTTTCAATATCCCTTTGGTCCTGAAGTCAAGCATGACACAAAATGTCAATTAAAAATTAACTTAGAAACAAATTATAATTTTCTTAAACATTTAATTATCACACACCATTGTTATTAAATGAAACAAAGTCCAAGTTTGGTTTTATATGACTAACAATTTATGCATTTCATTCAATTGAATGAATTATATATAATTTAATAAAATAGTAACCAACAATGAAAATATTTTGTATTCTAAATAAAATATTTATATCTAAGAATAATCAAATTATTTTTAATATCTTTAGAGGACTGGTAGATTACATATTGCCATGGAAGATGTTGAAATGCCAAAAAAATTGGAAACTCCTGATTTAGTTTCTAGAAGCATATTATCATGTCACAAATATGAATCTTTTATATTTTTCAGAAATATAGAGTATCTGTAATTGCTTGTCTTCATAAAACACATTTTTTACTTGAATATATTCTGAGCATTTCTTTGATCAAAATCATTATTAGTATTTAAAAGAAGAAAAAAATAAATTAATCCAGGAAGATACTCAATGTACATATTTGACTTTTAGAATAATTTCATCAGCATTATACACACTTTTGATTCTACTTTAATGTTTGTGTGATGAAACAATTTCAAGATTGTAATGATCAAAATAAATATAATAATGACTGGGAATAGTATAACACACCCTTCGGTGAATTGAATCATTATTTTTCCTTAACTAGACAAAATTACAGCCATTTTTAAAGGCTTTTTGACTTCACTGTGCATGTAGGCTTTATGAGGAAAAATAAATTTGTTATCCAAACTCTGTAATGTCAAACTCTGACTTTTCATGCTGGCACTAATTGCATGTCTGCTGCTTCTATGTTTATATGTCTCATTATCCCAGCTTTCACTGGGTGACCTCTTAATACAAGTGACAATCCCACAAAACATAATTCTGGTTGTTTATTAATTTGTCATCTAAAAATAATCATTCACTTAATTATAAAACTCAACTGCGTGTTTGTATGTTTCGCATCGAATTCTTGTTTATATTCACACAAATATTACCCATGTTTATGTGTATATAATAGGCTTATAGAGATTGTCACTAGGAAAATTGCCATTTTTTTGTTTGCTTCCTTCTTTTCCTCTAAAACATTTTTGTGTGAGAGAAGTAGTTTGTCTAAATGTTGGATGATGCGTATATATTGGTGAATGTGCTTACAAACACGAAAAGAACTTTTTCTGTTTCTATTTTCATGTCAACAGGAAATAAACTTTAAGTATCCTTTATGCATATATCAAATAAATGGACCACATGACAGTATTTCAGACCCCACATTTTCTACATTCCTGAAACCTCCACTCATGGGTCATTAAAACATTATCAACAAAGTAAGCATCCTTTTAAATGCTTTTACCTCTGAAAGGGTAAAAATAGTTTGGCTGCCTTTTGGAATAGAGAATGGGAAACTAGGGGTTTCACCTTTTAAATCCTTAATACTTTGTGAATGTTTTAAGATATATTTTTTTCTGAAAATCTACCCGTTTATTTTTTTAGCGGGATTTTTAAAATCTTTTGTTGTAGTAGAAAACTGGTTTAAATTACAGCAAAGGAGATTATTTAGGTGATTCATGCAAAAAACTTTCTAATTTATGAAAATTTTAATGTGTTAAGAAATCAAAATTTTACCTGATTTAGGGAAACTTTGAAAAAAAATGATCCTAGCTATACGAGAGCACACCATTGCTGTATTCTTTGGACTAGATGAGCATACATTTCTAACGTTCCTAATTCAACTATTTATATGGCTAGAAATATGCAAAGAAAAGTCTTTTTTAAAAGAACTACTTTTTTATTGATTACAAAATGAATAGGTTTCCAGTGGCTTTTAAAATCTTCTAATATTACTATACCATGTTATCCTCTAAAGCTTGGCTATCAGTCTAGATCTAAATTGCTGGTGACAAAGAAAGGCCTCATGCCACTCCTGTCTCAGGCAACATGAACAGGAAACACAATTTCGAATGTACCAACAATGCACTTTCCAGACAGATAAATTACATACAACTCCTGAGACTCCTGAAGTTAATTTACAGCAATATTTCTTTTCTTTTATTTAATATCTTCAAGCCATTGGCTCATTTATTCACTCGATCATTTATACATTTGTTAAAGAAGTATAAATTGAGCACCAACCATGTGACAGAAAGACTGCTTGGTGCTGGATGTGTCATCAAATGAAGCTGGATGTCTGCCATCATAAAACTGGAAATTAAGACAATGCACAAGTAAACGTCATAAAATGTGAAAGGCTATGAAAGAAGCAAACAGGACTGCTAAGATGCAGAATAACAAGAGAGACCTAATTGAGTGTCAGGGAAGGTGCCATGAAGAAAGTAGTATTTATGCTGACTTGATGGATGAGAAACCAGCCATGAGAAGAGCATGGGGCACAAGATTACAGGTAGAGGAAAGATCATGTGCAAAGACCTGAAGTTAGTGAACAGCTTGGGATATTTTAGAATCTTAAAAAGCTGAGAGTCAATGGCATATGGTACAAAATTAAATTGAAGGAGTAATGTAGGACTGATCCGGTCAGGAGTTTGGCATGGATTTCTACAGTGAGAAAGAAGGTTTATAATGGCTTTCAGCAATGGAGAAACATGGTCTCACTTTTTTTTTTTTTCTTTATAAAGTCACTTTAGCTCCAGCGTAGAAATAAAGCTGTACAAACAGGGAGTGGGGGATGAGAAGGTTATTGCTATATTAAGTGAAAGGTGATAGGCTTGAAATACTCTATAAAATTAAATTCACAGAGTAAAGAAGGAGGAATAATCAAGGACTAACCCCAGATTTGGGGCTTGAAAAGCTTCTTATGAACATATTAAAATAATATCATACTAGAACATCAACTCACATCTCTCTTTAGTGCATGTCATATTTTTCTCATTCTACACAATGGTTTTGAAATAACTCTATATGCCTAATAGCATTGCTTTCTCATCTTTCAATCATTCATTAATTTCATACATACCTGGTATTTTTCTCTTCCTCTACTAAAACTGATTTCTGTATTATTACTAATAGTACCCTCATTGCCACACTTGAAGAGACTGCTTATCTGTCCTCATATACTGGAAATATTTATCTAAGACTCTTTTCACTCTGGATCATTTGATTTTTTAAGTTTTGCTAATTCTTGGCTTTTTGGAAATATTCCCTCCCCATTATGAAACTTTCCCCACAGTCCCAGTTTTCTGGCCTCCACCACTGTTTCTGAAATGTGATCATAAGTATGATAATTTATGTGTATGTAGCTGGTCCCACCACTAGATTGTGACATTGTGGATTCCTTTTTGCTCAGTATTTAAGATGCCCCCTCATCGGACTGTCATGAGCTGAATCCCTATCAGCCAATTTGTACCTAGGTGATATCAGGAAAAGTACTTAAAATTCTCTAAATCTCAACTTCCTCATGCATAAAATAGGAATAATAATTGTGAAGCGTTCCATATTTTTGGAGAATTCTTTGTTCTGTTACTAAGATTATATTTTACAGTTAGGAATTGTACAAACTAAGGGAGCATCTTTAAATTTTTTTATTTAAATTATGTTTTCCATTTAAAGAATAATTATCTTTGGGGGATTGTTGTCGTGTCGTATTACTTTCTATATTTGGCAACCTCACGTTGCCACACTCCACATGGATGGGTGTTGAGAATAAAATGAAAGTTCATCTGGTGGCCCATAGACTCTGTGTGAGCTTGCTTTCTTGTGATTTGAAGAGATGTTTCTCTGATGTTTGAATCTTGTTACCTGCTAGAATGCTTAGTTGAACTTGAATCTAAATTCAGTAAAATAAATTTGTCTGAGTCTGACTACAAAAAAAAAGTAGACACCTCATTGGATTGTTCTATTAGAATGAGATTAATGTTACTTCAATTAGAATCTACAATTAGTAAATGTTATTTTTTCATAATCATTATAGTTATCATCATAATCATCCTTATATTGGTAATATGAGCAAATAAGCAGGGTCCTATTATACTGTAGGTGTTTAATTAGTTCATCCCTGGAGGACAATACTTGTGTTCCACATTTGAATTTAACATCATAAGTACTCAGTCATTTTTATGGACTACATGAAATAATTAATATATAGAATATTAAAGCATAATATGGTTATAGGATATGTAGTTAGATGTCTAGAACATAGTTGCCACTATGAACATGTTTTTTAATAAATTACGAATTGACGAATGTACTAATATTTTTGGAGAACCAATATCGATAATGTTGATAGTCAAACTAATTTTCTATCTTCCTATATAGACTTAAAAAGAATCCATTGAGATGGCACTTGTCCTTATCAGTCACACCTGAACCTTCCATAAAATGTTATAATTTCAGAAACAGCTTTATGTCACGTAATCTTAAATACGTATCATATAAATGTAAGTTCACTTTTGTTATTATATAATTTCACTTAAATTTGACTTTTTAGAAAAGTCTTTATAGATTTAACTTATAGAAGAAATGCTTAGTGCCACCAATGTTGAAAATAATCTATTTAACTAGCAAGCTGCCTTCTATTCTACCATTTTCTATAAGACATCATGCTAAATAAATAACAATTTTTTTCAGAGTCTATTTTAAAATTCAAGTCATGGATAAAGTTTTAATAACAATTGAATCATTCTAACAATCTTGATTTCTCACCAATATATTATGTGTATATATATATTAAAATATACTAAATATAAATACATGTGATTATCTTTCATACCAACACAAACTAGTAAATATGCATTTATTGATAATTACATATTAATAAATAAAATGAATGACTTGAGCACGAGAAATGGTTAGTAATCAGTTTTTCATCTCTTGACATTGATTTAATATGTGGTCAGTTGCCAGGGATGATGTCAATTTCTCATGCAGTTCTGCTTAATGGAAAATACAATTCTATTATCTAATATAGGATCTGTTAATATTTACAAAGTACTATTACCTGTAACTACTGTAGTTATTAAATATTAAAAGAAAAGCATAAATAATAATTTTATACAGGAAATAAAAGTGAATGCTGGCTTGAGAAACCATTTTCAAAATGCAATGTTTCTCTGGTGAAAGGCAGCACTATGCCTGTGGTGTCCCCTTAGGTGACATTCAACTAGATCACTGACTTCAAAAACAAGAGTGACATACTGTGGCTTGTACTTTAGTAATAGAACACTTGACAAAATGTTGGATACTAGTTTAAGTGCAGATGTGGACCTGGCTAGCATAGGAAAAAAAATAAATAACCACATTTGTTTCAAGCAAGTAAACGTATCTCAGCCCTGTTTTTGTTGAGGCTTTGATTAATAAATGGCATCTTCAAGCATGTAACAAAATGTGAACCTACTACAACCATAAATGGCAACAGTAAAGTGAGGAAGAGATTTTTAAAATACTCATTTATCTATCCTGAAACAATTAATCTTCAGAGGAAGTCATTAACATCAATCTCTTTAGCTAAATTCACCTGAGAATTAGATGCTAGTAACACACATTCATTATCTAACATTTGAGTTTTTCATCTCGACTAAAAAATAAGCAAGAACACAAAAGCAATTACAATTCTTACTCAACAATTTCCTCTGTTAATTACCTTTGCAAAGAATCAGTCTTTCAAACTGACATGCACTGTATATAAATTAATCTTAAAGAAACAAGAAAGTATACAAGCCTGCCAAGAGGTATTTTATTTTTCTCAGAAAGAGCATCAATCATAAATGAAAGCATTAGCCTCAAGGCTAACATTTTTCTTGGGTCCTATTTAGGAGTCAGAGGACATGGATTTATTTTGATTAAATATTAATCTTGTCTTATTTTATAGACTTTTAGACAAAACACCCTTCCAGATGTAATTACCTCAATAAAACTAATATTTCAAAAGGTAAATTTTCGATGTTAGAAAGTGATATAAAATTTACTTGAATATGTATTTATTGTTATTTTTATAATTTCTATCTTATCCATTAAAATGTATTTTACTTTTATTATTGCCATGTCAGCTTGCATGAACAATTTACCTAAATAGGAGAATCTGTAGGTATTAGTTATTAAAAGTTAATCATCAGTTATATTAGGTAAGGTACTAACAAACAAGCTGCTGTAACAAACTCCAATTACAAAATTGTTCCCACCTGACTGAAGTAAGCTTTTCCAGTCATACTGTGCGTGTTTCTGATGAGCAGGTTTCTTTCCTCCAACTAGTGTTTCAGGAACTCCAGTCCTGTTCAATCTCATGACTTGGTCGTTTAAACATGTAACATTCACTGTTGCTCATTTTGAGATGGAGGAATTGTATTTGGAAAATTTTAACTACTAAATAATCGGAGTATAGGCCCTTTGGCTGGCTTACAATTAGTAGACTTTTGAGTGATAGTAAGTCAAATATTTATTTTGTTGACCAGGCTAAGGCATGGAATTGGAGTATTCAGAGACCTAAACCTCTTAAAGGTCAGCCTTTATGTGAGTCAGAGTAACATAAAAATATTTCATGATGAAGTACATGTGGGGTAGTTGTGGAGACTATTACTCTACCACTCTCTTGAATCACTTTTCCTTAGCTCCTTTTTCTTATATTTAATGGATAATTTTGAAATCTCATAGTGTGTCAAACATTGTGTTAAGGGAGATATAAAAATGACACATTTCCTTCCCTCAGAAATATCATAATCCAGTGGAGGAAGTACACATTTAAAAAAAAATTATAATGACATATCTAAAATGTTACAGTGGACAAACGCCTACAATATTACTGGTGTCAAAAGGGAATAACAAAATCTGCCCTGGTGAAAGTTAAAAGTTCTCCCCTGAGAAGTCAAGCTGTATCAAAATATAATTTATTCCAATTCAGTAAACATATTAAATGCATGCTGACACTGAACCCTTAAAACATAAAGTGAATAAGACTTGGCCCTTGTTCTCAAGGGGCTCATAATCTAGCATAGAGGAAAGACACAATGAACAGACATGTGAAATATATTTATAAGACTTGCATGTTTAGTTCTCTCTGAGCAACAGGAGACAAAACCTGAGGCTGAGCTGGGGTTGGTGACCAGCACACAAAGCCAAGACCCCGCCCCCCAATCATGAATCAGACCCCCATATCATTCAATGGGGGAATTAGAATCACTCTCTATTCCCACAGGTGCATGATGGGAGAAATTCAGTGTCCATCTCTGGCTCTAGGAGGAACAGAAAAGGAAAATATGTCTCTTCTGAGACCTCTTGACATACTCGTTTTAGTTTTGAATGGGAGCAGAAATCAGCCTGTCCAAGTGGCCCATAGTACTCAAAGCCAATGCTTTATATTTTAAAGTGATCTCAAGTTACAATTTCTCTTAGGCACCTGACATAATCAAGGAAAATCCTCTCTGGATCCAAATCTCAAAGACTTTTCATTAGTAATATTTCAAGGAACAAGGATTTACAGTTGAAAATTACAATCAATAATTTTTGTTTAATTTGCTGTAATAATTGGGAATTGGCTCTAGGGAATTGGCTATGGAGAACACATAATTTTTGGTGAATAATCTTTTGGAAAGTAAAAGTATGAATGTCTTGGTAAATACTGTGAGCCAATAATTATTTTGGTGGAAAAAAAAGTAAAAGAAAATAAAAGAAAAACAGTCATATACATGATGACCATAGTACAATCTGATATAATGGATTTTCAAAGGGGGAAAAAATTGACAAAACAGAAGAGAAAGATACTCAAAAAAAGGAATGGCTGAGAACTTTCCAAAGTGGATGGAAAGCGCCAATCTGTTTGGGCAGATGGAAAGGTTGAAATCCAATATGGTGGGAACTCTAGAGTCAGGATGACCCTTGAGAGTTGTGCTGAATAGAGGAAGGAGCAGTGGGCCTTTGTCCTTCAACACTGATCATTCACTAGTTATAGGCTGCCCTCAGGGAAGGAGTGTGATCTCGGGTAAAGCAGCTTCTTATGGCCAAAGGCACTGCCACAGAGATATAAGCTATCTACAAGCTGTAAGACATCTACAGCCAACACTGTTGGTAGACGTAGACATGAGTGTTTTGGTTCTGAAAAGGAATCAGGGACATGCAATAGCTTCCACTGTAACTACATACACTCTAACATAGATACTCATGGAATATAGTTCCAGGTCGTTGTTCTGCCCAATGCCGCCCTGTGAGTTACTCTATAACAAACGGATCCATTGATTAGATGGAGCTGCTTGCCTCATTTTTCAGTCTCAAGATACTTTGTCAGTTCCATGGGCACTTTTCGTTCCTTCCATCCTCCAAATGCTGCCTGAGGTTCCAACAATGTTTTAGAATAAAACACTTGTTTTGATCCTCACACTTAAGAAGTACTAGCTGGCAACATCTAAGAAAGTACTTCTTGGCCTCGGTGTTTTCCATTGTAAAGCTTTAATAAATATAGTTGTAACAATGTATGTGAAAAGGTAACAAATGTCATTCCCCTTCCCTACTCCTCCACCTTCCCCGCTTGAGTGGTTTGACTGCTGTTGTCTACCAAGCGTTAGCCATGGTCGACGTGAGGACTAACAGACTTACACTGTGTGGCTCAGTACTGTGGACAGCCAGCAAAACATGACTTTCATATTCAGGAGGAGTGATGCACAGAGAAGGAAACAAAGAGGAATCAAGTGAAGGGCAATGGCGTCTGGTTTATAAATGATTTGGTTATCAGGTATTAGAGTTCTAGCATCAAAGTCTCTTGAGTTGAAAACTAAGGGGGAAGGAAGTTGTGAAGTCTATGCGCAGGCAAGAAAAGTTCTATTCTATATCCTGGTTGTCAGGCTCAGAGAAGTCATACCCATCCCTACTCTCCATCCACGGCCCTTTTTAATACACTTTTCATCCCAAGGCTAGGAAGTATCTTCACATTGAAATACAAAATAGTTTTTCCTGCTCTAACAGTAGAGGAAGGAAAGAGAAAGGGCTTGGTTGCCTAAAGACTAAATGGGAAGGCAAGGAGAGAGAACAAGTTAATGTTTTAAAATCATCATTAGGAGAGTATGTCTCACAATCTTCCCCCGTTGATCTATTATGTATAGAATCGTTGATTTATCTTAGGCATTGAAACTGAAGTAGCTGTTTCAGCTATCTTTTTCTGGGTAACAACCAATCCCAAACTCTGTAGCTTAAACTACCAATTTATTCTTTTCTTAAGTCTTTATTGAATTTGTTACAATATTGCTTCTGTTTTATGTTTTGGTTTTTTGGCCACAAGGAATGTGGATCCTAGCTCCCCAACCAGGGATCAAACCTACACCCCCTGCATTGGAAGGCAAAGTCTTAACTACCAGACCACCAGGGAAGTTCCATACCAATTTATTCTTTATCATGATTTTATATTTGGCTGGGATTTTTTTGTTTGTTTCATCTGGGCTCACTTATGTGCTACATTCAGCTAAACGGTCTCCTGGGCTAGCAATCCTCCATGGCTTTGATTCTAAGTCTAGCAGCTAGTACTTGCCATCAAGCTACCTTGTTTCTCTCCCATTGGGGTCTCTCCTCCTTCAGTAGACTGGATCAGCCTTCTCACATGGCAGACCCAAACTGGAATCTATAAGATCTCTTAAAACCTAGTCCCCAGATTGGCTGTCACTTCTGCTGCACTGTGATGACCAAACTCAATCACAAGGCCAGGTTTAAGGAGAAATAGGCTCCACCTCTTGTTGGAGGGAGAGACAAAGCCATATTGCAAAAGGTCACTGGAGTAATTGATGAAGCTGTCTTGGAAACAATCGATCAAAGTACAAAGCATAAGTAGGAGATAAGAGATAGGAGTGGGTTTTCATCGTTCCTCAGTCTTAAATTGTTCAAAGCAAGAAGGCAGGTGAATGCTGCCTTACAGTCCAGGTCTTGGGAGTTTGACAGCAAAAAAGGAGACAGAAGTCATTCTTGTAGAGTATATGTATTATATTTTCAGCCATTGCTCTCTTCAAAATCTTTCCGTTTACCAGGTTGGCCTGGTTGCAGGAACTTCATTTTTCCTGGCATTTTGCATTAATATCCTTGAGAGCTGAGTCCTTGGAGAACAGGTTTTTGTGACTGGAACAGTGTAAAGATATACACTTCCTAAGCACTGTAATAATGAGGGAGGAAAATGGAAAAAGGTCCCTGCTTTATTTTCTCAGTGCCTAATTATTTTTTTCTTTTTCAAAATTATTAGTATTTTGAGGTTCTAAACACTGAAATGTCAGCATTTCCAAAGACTGTGAGTTTTGGATCAAAGTACACCTAGACCTGAATTTCAATCCTGCTGAGAGCTACAGTTCTGCTACTTAAATTATTTTAGGCTGAGTTTGTCTTTCGTTCTGGTTTATAACATGAGGAATATCAATTGAGCGATGGTTGTTAAAAGCTAAACACTCAATATAGATAACATATAGTTCCTGTTCTGAAAGGGCCACTTGTGCAGAGTAGGTTAACAGATAAATATATTTCACTATTATGTGGATAAAAATGTGAACCTAGTACAAGGGGGCCACATAGTGGTAAGCAGTCACTTCCATCTGGGAACCCTGAGAGATTAAAAAAAGTCTTGTCAGATATGGTTCTTGAACTAAATATTAAACTATAAATATGTATTCATCTAGTGGTGGAGGAGAAAGAAGCCTAGCAAAGACACAGGAATATAAAACAGTATTGCACACTTAGGTGGTTTAGCATGGGTTGAGCTTACAGTGAAGGGGAAAAAACATGGGGAATGATGCCAGGAGAGGAGGCGAGAGGTTATACCATAAAGATATTTTGACTGTCATTAAAATGAGTTTCAAGTGTATTCTCTAGGCTCAGGACACTATTGGAAGTGCTTATCAGAGGAGTAAAATGATCAGATTTCAGTTTCTAAGCTGATTCTGGAGCAATGTGGGATGTGGATTGTAGGAGTGCTCAACCAGAGGGGGGAAACCAGTTATAAGACTATTTCAGGAGAGCGTGTGAAAGATGCTTAAGAGCTAGAACTAAGACAGTAGTAGAGGAAATGATACTACAGATGAAAAAGCAGTAAAATATGATTATCTGCTTGTGACACCAATTAACAAGTAACCTGCCGTGTCTAAATATTAAGTATTAATATGTGACATGAAATGACTGTTACAAAACCAATGGCTCCTCTTAACTGAATTTTTGTTCCTGAAATATCTAGAGCTTGTTTTGTATTTTCCGCTGGTTAACAAGGAAACATCCAGTATTTGGTCATGAAAAATGCACTCCAAGCCTGGTCTGTTTTACACATTAGTTTTTCACACATTGTTTTACAGATTCATAGAACTAAAGCATCAAATGACAGCAAGATAAATTACTCTACACAATTCAAAACCTATAGTGATACTTGCTGACAAACATTCACAACTTTCTCATTCTTTTGGAGACACATGTAAAACTAAGCAGTATGTATTACTGGAAAATGACAGTATTCTCTGCTTATTTTTACTGTCTAAACATAAATGAATTATCTCAATTGAATGGCCACCACTATGTGAAAAACTAATACATGTCTTCTCCACTTTGTCTTTTCTGAAGCTATTTTCCACACAAGGGACTGAAAACTTGATATATCTAAAGATCCAGATTGTGTCCAAATGACTCAGTAGACAAAAAAAAAAATTTTCAGTCTTCTATCTTTCAATAAATTCTATTCAAGTAAGTAGCACTATAAATTTACACGTAATTGGATACACACACACATATACACAAAAAGACCTGTGACTATTTTTCAGTTTTAGCTTACTTTGAGATAAAAAACATGAAAAACTGATTCCAAGTTTACATAGCAATACAAGCAAATATCACAAAGAAGTATCTAAATAAATGTTATAGATTTCAGAAGACAGAGACATTATGGTGACTTAGAATGATTACTTTATTCTAATGATTACATATTCTATAATAATCGTATCTATGTATAATATAAACATCATATATATTATATAATTATAATAATTATATTTGAATGTTATCATTATTAAGCTAATTATTAATAGAATGAATTTTTAAGAGAGGTAAGACATAAATTGATCTGTACAAGCTATATAGGAATTGATTAAAGAAGAAAAGGGAGAAACATTTCACAGCAGAAAGAACAGCCTCAGCAAAAGGACTTTAAGTAGGCTGGTGACAAATAAAATGTTCATTATGTAAATGCTGCTTTGACATGGACATCTAGAGAGGAAGAAAACAGGTAAAGGGGTCTTGGCCTAAATATTAGGTTACCTTGGCTGCTTCAGTAAGTTTGGTGGTCATCAGAGATATGTCTATATAGGGATGCTTCATAATTGTGTAAAGCTCCTATAATGGAAGAACTAAACAGAATGTAAGTGACATCTGAAGTATAGTATTTCTGATTATATAAGTATGTCTAAAACATTACAATATTATAGATATACTGGTACCATAAATTACCCTTCATTTACTAACAATAATGTATGCATTGCAAAGCACTTCTCAAGTATATGAATTCAAGTGATTCTCACAGTAACTCTCTGAAGCAAGTATGGTTGTTTTTCTCAAACATCATCATCATCATCACTATTTTTCCACTGATATACAGTTGTTCAGAAGACATTTTTAAAAAATATATTCATATACTTCATAAATTGTAGAGACGCAACTCTAGCCCAAGTTTTCATACAACAAATTTTTTGCTTTATATCAAGTCATGAATCTTAATAATTTACTAAAATTTAGTAGAAACAAATGGTGAAATATAAATAAACACACTGGCCATTTAGGAAAAAATTGTTTTTCCATATAATCATAATCAACCTCTGTAGATTACTGTAGATGACAGAAAGCATAGACAGGAAACCAAGTCAATGTTGAGAATAAAAGCATTCAGATTTTCTGAATGCAAGAAACTTTAAAAATCTCTCAGCATTAAAGCTACATCTACAAATGAGTCAGAAGATTAAAACTAATATGTATTTACCTCTATTATGTTATTCATTTTCATTTCACAGTAAGCTTATTTATTAAGCATGTTATAATTTGCACTCAATGAAGGATAACTGTGTTATATTATTTAATCACACAACATACTGATGATCATGTAGCAAGTGTCCAAGTTGATTAATAAAACATATATGTGATAATATTTGATTAATAAAGATGATAAAATTAATATTAAGAAATTTTAGAATATTTGCCCAATATCTCACATTTGGGCTTTAAAATTACTGCAGCCTTGGAAGAAACTCAGAACCAGAGAACCCAGTAAAACCATGCCCAGACTCCTGACCCACACAAGCTGTGAAATAATAAATGCTGTTTTAACTACCAAGTTTTGAGGTAATTCTCTACAAAGCAATATATAACCAATATATACAACATAACACAAGATTCAATAAATTTTGAAATCATAAAGAATACGTTCTAAGGTAATAAATAAATAATAAATAAATAAATAAAGCAGATCAGTAACAGAAAGACAGCTAGAAGTCACCAAAGTGTGGAAAATAAACAACACACTTCTAAATAATCCTCCAGTCAGAGTAGAAAAAAACAATAAAAATTAGAAAAACATTAAAGGCTTGCATGGTACCAATGCACCAGACCTGGATGCCAAACTTTGCCTGTATAAGTGACAGAACTGTGCTGGTTTTGTGCCTGATAATACACACTTAGTGTGTATTTATGCACCTGGCAATTTTGTGGATAATCTCATTTAAATTACTGGAAATGGGGCCTGGTACCAAGGGAAATAATGCATACACCCAGCCTGACCCCATTTGCCCCTCTTTTGAGGCAACATATCTTTGATGCAATGTGAATTTCACTGTCATTTACTAAATAATACTTCTTCTTTCTTGCCATTTAAAAAGAGAAAAAAAAGAGGTATGTATAACTAATAAGAGGATTGAAAGACAGGTCATTACTACAGATACACAAAGATATAAAAGCTATTATTAGGAGCCTAGGCAAATAAAGCACTGGTTAAAAATGTTCCCAAAAAGAAAACATCAGGAACAGATGGCTTTCAGTCTACTTCTAAAAAACTTTCACAGAACAGATTGTTCCAATATTATATAAACTCTTCCAATCAATAGGAAGAAATGGAATATTCCCTAACTCATGCTGTGCGTAACTCAAGATCAGAACTAATCAAAGACACCATAACAATAAAAATTAAAGGCCATTTTGTTTATCAATATAGGTACGAACATCTTTTAATAATTTGCAAACTAGTAAGCTAAATGTGTGCAGGTATATGTGTATTTTAAATATATATTATATTAAAAAATATATATATATCTCCAATATTTGGCTTATATACATATTTCCAACTTCCTAGCTGAGGAACAGTATTTTACATCAAAATACAAATTGAAAATATTTATTTATAAATATCCACATTTGCCAATGTGCAGACCAAACATCTGTGGTCAAGTCATAAACACATGCACACATATGTTTCTTGATATTTGGCAAAGAGGTTGGAACCGTTAGAAAAAGAGTAACACTGAGATTTAAATTATGCTATTATTATTGCTGGTATAAATACATTTGAATTTATTGTTTATAAATACATCTAAACGTGCTTAAAATGAGTGCATTTCATAACACTTAAAAGATATACTAAGACCAAAATTTTGAATATAGTGTCAAAATAATCTATTAACTACTTATAAAAAGTAGATATTACTAACAATGAAATCTATCAGACTTAAGAAATCCAAGATTTATTTTACCCCATCTCTAGACTTTTCTCTCATTTTTTAATTGAAAGCAGCTTTTAATAAGAATAATGGAATACCAATTTTCCAATACTAATAAAACATTCATGTACAGAACCAGCTGAAAGTGCTGACATAAAATCTTGATAACAATATATATTTCTGAAATGCTACCCTTGTATTTCCAAAAAAGATTATTATAAGACATCTTCATGTAAAGAAAATAATCATAATTAATTGGTAAATACCTTTTTTGAAATTTTAATCAATTAAAAATATGAACAGGCAGACTGGAGACATTACAGGTTCAGTTCCAGACTGCAATAAAACAGATACTGCAATAAAATGAGTCACATGAATGTTTTGGTTTCTCAGTGCAGATAAAGTTATATTTATACTATACTATAGTCTACTAAGTGTGAAACAGCATTATATCTAAAAAAAGTATATACCTTAAAGAATACTTTGTTATATAATGCCAAAATAATTACAATAGTAACATCAAAGATCATTGTTCACAAACAATAACAAATATAATAATAACAGAAAAGTTTGAAATATTGAGAGAATTAACAAAATGTGAGACTCAAAGTGAACAAATGCTGTTGGGAAAATGGTGCTGATAGACTTGCTTAACACAGGGTTGCCACAAACCATCAATTTGTAAAAAACGCAGTATCTGCAAAGCTCAGTAAAGTGAAGTGCAAATAAACGAGGTATGCCTGTATATGATCATTAATCTGCTGAAATTATAGACAGCAGAATAGAAAGTTCTATTCTTTTGGGGAAGCAATGAGGATTTGGTCTCTGCTCTTGAGTACTTCACAGTTTCATGGTGCTACTGACAACAGAAAGCACACAGCTCCTTCCCTGCCATCACCCACCATCTCCAAGAAGGAAAGGAGTTTGCTTTTGTGCTTGGTAAAGTCTAAGGACTATAACTAGACTTTATTTTTAAGAGCACTGTAGTTTTAAAAAGCCTACACAAGACAAAACTCTTTTGCTCTTGGCTTCCTTCTGTTTGTTTTCCCCTTGATGTGATCTTCTCAGACCCTCTTTTTTCTGAATCAGATTTGAAAGATACAGAGGCCGAGATATGGGTGAGAAATTAGAGAGAAAGCATAAAAGATAATGCTTGATCTATTTTAGTTTTAGGTCTTAGGCCCACTTTCTAACCCTCAGCTCAACTGAAAACTGCTTTGGGGTCTGTGGAGCCAAAACAGTCACTAGTAATAACACATCCCTTTGTATAGCTTTGTCCTCTGCACATATATCCCTCCGGAGAAAGTCCCAAGTTGCAGGCAGACAACCATTTCAGGAGAGGATTCAAATATTAGGGCCTTAGGTCCCAGAAATATTACCACTTAATCTTTCCACATACTTTTATAGCAAGAGACAAGCGTGTATAAATAAAAAGTGCCATTCAGAATGAAGGACGATATATGAACAGATTTATAAAGTTAAGAGGAGCACAAAAGAGATGATAGTCCGTACAATCCATGGGAAGTGGCAAACGCTGCCATGTGATAGCAGTATCTAATAAAATTCACCTGTTGGTAATTCATTTGTTTCTGGAGCCAAATGAAATACGACTTTATGGGATAACGCAGGGGCTCGGGGGTGGGCGGGGACACCAAGAGGAAGGAAGTAGAATTTGTGTGTGTGTGTGTATCACTTTATGATATGTTAGTATGTGAGGTAATTTGTCTCAGTGTATTTTCTATAGTAAGAGCTAATCCAGTTTTTCCAAAACTGTGAATGACTCTAATATTTCCTATACCTGACCCTGCTTCCCCCTGCCCCCAGAACTCCCTGAAAGAGCTCTGGGAAACCAGCTCTTTGCACTGTTACCCCTCCTATTACCCCCTGAACCTATTCCAACATCATCCCCATCTCTCTAATGCTTCTCCCATGAGAGCCACCAGCAATATTTATGCTGCCAAATCTGATGGTCAGTCCTCAGTTTTTTTCTCAATTCAAAAGAATTTGACACAGTTGTTCACTTCTTGAAAACATATTCCCCACTCCCCTTCCTATTTCTCCTTAAGGCTCTGGCAACTGTCTTTCAGTCTCTAGTTTTAGATTCACGACTTTCAGCTGAATTCTAAATGCTGGTGCACCCAGGCTTCCAGGATCTCTTTTTCTTTATTTCTGCAGTCACTCTGTTGGTACATTCATCCTAGTCTCTGGGCCTCAAACACCACCTACATACTGACAATTCCCAAATTTATATTTTCCCCTGAGGTCTCTCATAGGCCAATTTCATCATTGATATTTCTAATTGGATACTTAAATAGAAACCTGAAAAATGACATGTCAAAACTGATCTTGATTTCTATGACATCACCTCCCCACAAGAAAACGTTATTTGTCCAGTGCTCTCCATTTTGAATAACAGCCCCACTATTCACACAGTTGCCCAGACCTAGAACCTTGACTTTCTTCTGTTCATTTTACTCAGTTCCCATATTTATTCCGCATGAAAGCTTACTGACTCGAACTTCAAAATATCTGAAATACAACAACCTCTTATAAAGTCCACCATTGCCCTCTACTCAAGCCTTCATTTTCTTGTTCACTGATGACTTCAAAAGACTCCAGAATGGTTTCCCTGCTTCTGTTCTTCCCATTCTATATACTTTCTCTACATGTTTGTTACACAGCTGCTAAAAGTTACTGAAGAAAACAGATCTATACAGAGATCTAACATCTTTTACAAAGATTAAGTCAAAATACAACATAGGAGGAGGAGCTTCAAGATGGCGGAAGACTAAGATGCGGAGATTACCTTCCTCCCCACAGATACATCAGAAATATATCTATACGTGGAACAGCTCCTACAGAACACCCACTGAACGCTGGCAGAAGACCTCAGACCTCCCTAAAGGCAAGAAACTCCCCACGTACCTGGGTAGGGCAAAAGAAACAAGAATAAACAGAGACAAAAGGATAAGGACGGGACCTGCGCCAGTGGGAGGGAGCTGTGAAGGAGGAAAGGTTTCCACACACTAGGAAGCCCCTTCGCGGGTGGAGACTGCGGGTGGCGGAGGAGGAAAGCTTCAGAGCCACGGAGGAGAGCGCAGCAACAGGGGTGCGGAGGGCAAAGCGGAGAGATTACCGCACAGAGGATCGGTGCCTACTGGCACTCACCAGCCCGAGAAGCTTGTCTGCTCACCTGCCGGGGCGGGCAGGGCTGGGAGCTGAGGCTCGGGCTTCGGTCGGAGCACAGGGAGAGGACTGGGGTTGGCAGTGTGAACACAGCATATAGGGGGTTAGTGCACCACGGCTAGCCGGGAGGGAGTCCGGGAAAAAGTCTGGAGCTGCCGAAGATGCAAGAGACTTTTTCTTCCCTCTTTGCTTCCTGGTGCGCGAGGAGAGGGGATTCAGAGCGCTGCTTAAAGGAGCTCCAGAGATGGGCGGGCGCCGCGGGTATCAGCACGGACCCCAGAGACATGCATGAGACGCTAAGGCTGCTGCTGCTGCCACCAAGAAGCCTGTGTGCAAGCACAGGTCACTATCCACACCTCCCCTCCCGGAAGCCTGTGCAGCCCGCCACTGCCAGAGTCCCGTGATCAAGGGACAACTTCCACAGGAGAACGCACGGCGCGCCTCAGGCTGGTGCAATGTCATGCCGGCCTCTGCCGCCGCAGGCTCGCCCCGCATCCATGCCCCTCCCTCCCCCCGGCCTGAGGGAGCCAGAGCCCCTGAATCAGCGGCTCCTTTAACCCCGTCCTGTCTGAGCGAAGAACAGACGCTCTCAGGCAACCTACACGCAGAGGCGGGGCCAATTCCAAAGCTGAACCCTGGGAGCTGTGAACAAAGAAGAGAAAAGGAGATCTCTCCCAACAGCCTCAGGAGCAGCGGATTAAAGCTCCACAATCAACTTGATATACCCTGCATCTGTGGAATACCTGAATAGACAACGAATCGTCCCTAATTGAGGTGGAGGACTTTGGGAGCAACAATATATATATATATATATACTTTTCCTTTTTCTCTTTTTTTGTGTGGATGACAGGGTCTTGGTGCTCCGGCGAGGCGTCAAGCCTGTAACCTCTGAGGTGAGAGAGCCGAGTTCAGGACACTGGTCCACCAGAGACCTCCCAGCTCCACGTAATATCAAACTACGAAAACCTCCCAGAGATTTTCATCTCAACGCCAAGACCCAGCTCCAATAAACCACCAGCAAGCTACAGTGCTGGATATCCTATGCCAAACAACTAGCATGACAGGAACACAACCCCATCCATTAGCAGAGAGGCTGCCTAAAATCACAGAAACCCCAAAACACACCAGCAGATGTGGACCTGCCCACCAGAAAGACAAGATCCAGCCTCATTCGCCAGAACACAGGTATCAGTCCCCTCCACCAGGAAGCCTATACAACTCACTGAACCACCCTTACCCACTGGGGGCAGACACCAAAAACAACGGGAATTACGAACCTGCAGCCTGCAAAAGGGGACCCCAAACACATTAAGTTAAGCAAAATGAGAAGACAGAGAAACACACAGTAGATGAAGGAGCAAGGTAAAAACCCACCAGACCAAACAAATGAAGAGGAAATAGTAAGTATGCCTGAAAAAGAATTCAGAATAGTGATAGTAAAGATGATCCAAAATCTTGGAAACAGAATGGAGAAAATACAAGAAATGTTTCACAACGACCTAAAAGATCTAAGGAGCAAACAAAAATGATGAACAACACAATAAATGAAATTAAAAATTCTCTAGAAGGAATCAATAGCAGACTAACTGAGGCAAAAGAACGCATAAGTGACCTGGAAAATAAAATACTGGAAATAACTACTGCAGAGCAGAATAAAGAAAAAAGAATGAAAAGAATTAAGGACAGTCTCAGAGACATCTGGGACAACATTAAATGCACCAACATTCAAATTATAGGTGTCCCAGAAGAAGAGAAAAAGAAAGGGACTGAGAAAATATTTGAAGAGATTATAGTTGAAAACTTCCCTAATATGGGAAAGGAAATAGTTAATCAAGTACAGGAAGCAGAAAGAGTCCAATAGAGGATAAATGAAAGGAGAAACACACCAAGATACATATTACTAAAAGTATCAAAAATTAAATGCAAAGAAAAAATATTAAAAGCAGCAACGGAAAAACAACAAATAACATACAAGGGAATACCCATAAGGTTAACAGCTGATCTTTCAGTAGAAACTCTGCAAGCCAGAGGGAGTGGCAGGACATATTTAAAGTCATGAAAGGGAAAAACTTACAACCAAGATTACTCGACAGCAAGAATCTCATTCAGATTCGACGGAGAAATTAAAACCTTAACAGACAAGCGAAAGCTAAGAGAATTCAGCACCACCAAACCAGTCTTACAACAAATGCTAAAGGAACTTCTCTAGGCAGGAAACAAAAGAGAAGGAAAAGACCTACAATTGCAAACCCAAAACAATTAAGAAAATGGTCATAAGAATATACATATTGATAATTACCTTAAATGTCAATGGACTAAATGCTCCAACCAAAAGACACAGACTGGCAGAATGGATACAAAAACCAGACCCTTTTATATGCTATCTATAAGATACCCACTTCAGACCTAGGGACACACACAGACTGAAGAGGGGATGGAAAAAGTTATTCCATGCAAATGGAAAGCAAAAGAAAGCTGGAGTAGCAATTCTCATATCACACAAAATAGACTTTAAAAAAAAGACTATTACAAGAGAAAAAGGATGACACTACATTATGATCAAGGGATCAATCCAAGAAGATATAACAATTGTAAATATCTATGCAACCAACACAGGAGCACTTCAATACATAAGGCAGATACTAACAGCCATAAAAGGGGAAATTGACAGTAACACAATCATAGTAGAGGACTTTAACACCCCACTTCACCAATGGACAGATCATCCAAAATGAAAATAAATAAGGAAACACAAGCATTAAATGATACATTAAACAAGATGCACTTAATTGATATGTATAGGACATTCCTTCCAAAAACAACAGAATACATTTTCTTCTTAAGTGCTCGTGGAAAATTCTCCAGGATAGATCATATATTGGGTCACAAATCAACCCTTGGTAAATTTAATAAAACTGAAATTGTATCAAGTATCTTTTCCAACCACAATGAGACTAGATATCAATTACAGGAAACATTTGTAAAAAATACAAACACATGGAGGTTAAACAATAAACTACTTAATAACCAAGAGATCACTAAAGAAATCAAAGAGGAAATCAAAAAATATCTAGAAACAAATGACAATGAAAACAGGATGACCCAAAACCTATGGGATGCAGCAAAAGCAGTTCTAAGAGGGAAGATTTTAGTAATGCAATCCTACCGCAAGAAACAAGAAACACCTCAAATAAAAAACCTAACCTTACACCTAAAGCAATTAGAGGAAGAAGAACAAAAACAACCCAAAGTTAGCATAATGAAGGAAATCATAAGGATCAGATCAGAAATAAAACAAAGAAATGAAGGAAACAATAGCAGAGATCAATAAAACTAAAGGCTTGTTCTTTGAGAAGATAAACAAAATTGATAAACCATTAGCCAGACTCCTCACAAAAAAAAGGGAGAAGACTCAAATCAATAGAATTAGAAATGAAAAAGGAGAAGTAGCAGCTGACACTGCAGAAATACAAAGGATCATGAGAGATTACTACAAGCAACTCTATGCCAATAAAATGGACAACCTGGAAGAAATGGACAAATTCTTAGAAATGCACAACCTGCCGAGACTGAACCAGGAAGAAATAGAAAATATGAACAGACCAATCACAAGCACTGAAATTGAAACTATGATTAAAAATCTTCCAACAAACAAAAGCCCAGGACCAGAGGGCTTCACAGGCAAATTCTATCAAACATTTAGAGAAGAGCTAACACCCATCCTTCTCAAACTCTTCCAAAATATAGCAGAGGGAGAAACACTCCCAAACTCATTCTACGAGGACACCAACACCCTGATACCAAAACCAGACAAAGATGTCACAAAAAAAGAAAACTGCAGACCAATATCACTGATGAACATAGATGCAAAAATCCTCAACAAAATACTAGCTAACAGAATCCAACAGCACATTAAAAGGATCATACACCATGATCAAGTGCGGTTTATCCCAGGAATGCAAGGATTCTACAATATATGCAAATCAATCAATGTGATACACCATTTTAACAAACTGAAGAAGAAAAACCATATGATCATCTCAGTAGATGCAGAAAAAGCTTCTGACAAAATTCAACAGCGATTTATGATAAAAACCCTCCAGAAAGTAGGCATAGAGGCAACTTACTTCAACATAATAAAGGCCATTTATGACAAACCCACAGCCAACATCATCCTCAATGGTGAAAAACTGAAAGCATTTCCACTAAGATCAGGAACAAGACAAGGATGTCCACTCTCACCACTATTATTCAACAATGTTTTGGAAGTTTTAGCCACAGCAATCAGAGAAAAAAAAGAAATAAAAGGAATCCAAATCGGAAAAGAAGAAGTAAAGCTGTCACTGTTTGCAGATGACATGATACTATACACAGAGAATCCTAAAGATGCTACCAGAAAACTACTAGAGCTAATCAATGAATTTGGTAAAGTAGCAGGATACAATATTAATGCACAGAAATCTCTTGCATTCCTATAAACTAATGATGAAAAATCTGAAAATGAAATTAAGGAAACACTCCCATTTACCATTGCAACAAAAAGAATAAAATACCTAGGAATAAACCTACTTAAGGAGACAAAAGACCTGTATGCAGAAAACTATAAGACACTGATGAAATAAATTAAAGATGATAAAAATAAATGGAGAGATATACCATGTTCTTGGATTGGAAGAAGCAACATTGTGAAAATGACTATACTACCCAAAGGAACCTACAAATTCAGTGTAATCTCTATCAAACCACCAGTGGCATTTCTCACAGAACTAGGACAAAAAATTTCACAATTTGTATGGAAACACAAAAGACCCCAAATAGCCAAAGCAATCTTGAGAAAGAAAAACGGAGCTGCAGGAATCAGGATCCGTGACTTCAGATTATACTACAAAGCTACAGTAATTAAGACAGTATGGTACTGGCACAAAAACAGATATATAGATCAATGGAACAGGATAGAAAGCCCAGACTTAAACCCACGCACATATGGTCACCTTATCTTTGATAAAGGAGGCAACAAAACACAATGGAGAAAAGACAGCATCTTTAATAAGTGGTGCTGGGCAAACTGGACAGCTACATGTAAAAGAATGAAATTAGAACACTCCCTCACACCCTACACAAAAATAAACTCAAAATGGATTAAAGACCTAAATGTAAGGCCAGACACTATCAAACTCTTAGAGGAAAACAGGCAGAACACTGTTTGACATAAATCACAGCAAGATCCTTTTTGACCCACCTCCTAGGGCAAGGGAAATAAAAACAAAAATCAACTAATGGGACCTAATGAAGCTTAAAAGCTTTTGCACAGTAAAGGATACCATAAACAAGACGAAAAGACAACCCTCAGAATGGGAGAAAATATTTGCAAATGAAGCAACTGACAAGGATTAATCTCCAAAATTTACAAGCAGCTCATGCAGCTCAATATCAAAAAACCAAACAACCCATTCCAAAAATGGGTTGAAGACCTAAATAGACATTTCTCCAAAAAAGATATACAGATTGCCAACAAACACATGAAAGAATGTTCAACATCATCATTAGAGAAATGCAAATCAAAACTACAATGAGATATCATCTCACACTGGTCAGAATGGCCATCATCAGAAAATCTAGAAACAATAAATGCTGGAGAGGGTGTGGAGAAAACGGAACCCTCTTGCACTGTTGGTGGGAATATAAATTGATACAGCCACTATGGAGGTTCCTTAAAAAACTACAAATAGAACTACCATACGACCCAGCAATCCCACTATTGGGCATATACCTTGAGAAAACCATAATTCAAAAAGAGTCATGTACCAAAATGTTCATTGCATCTCTCTTTACAATAGCCAGGACATGGAAGCAACCTAAGTGTCCATCGACAGATGAATGGATAAAGAAGATGTGGCACATATATACAATGGAATATTACTCAGCCCTAAAAAGAAACGAAATTGAGTTATTTGTAGTGAGGTGGATCGACCTAGAGTCTGTCATACAGAGTGAAGTAAGTCAGAAAAAGAAAAGCAAATACTGTATGCTAATGCAATATATGGAATATAAAAAAAGTGGTCATGAATAACTTAGGGGCAGGATGGGAATAAAGATGCAGACCTACTAGAGAATGGACTTGAGGACGTGGGGAGGGGGAAGGGTAAGCTGAGACAAAGTGAGAGAGTGGCATGGACATATATACACTATCAGATGTAAAGCCTATAGCTAGTGGGAAGCAGCCATATAGCACAGGGAGATAAGCTCGATGCTTTGTGACCACCTAGATGGGTGGGATAGGGAGGGTGGGAAGGAGGGAGACACAAGACGGAAGAGAGGTGGGGATATATGTATATGTATAGCTGATTCACTTTGTTATAAGGCAGAAACTGACACATCACTGTAACCAATTATACTCCAATAAAGATGTTAAAATAAAAATACAACATAGAACTAAATGTAAAATGCAACACTATGTTTCATAATGAAATGCATGTGGGGTAGGCGTGTAGACTATTACTCTACCTCTCTTTTTGATCACTTTTCCTTAGCTCCCTTTTCTTTCTGTCCTCTTTTTAAAATGCATAATAGGTAATTTTGAAACCTCTTATGGTGTGTCAAACACTAAGGGAGCACCTGGTATGTGACCGACTGTCACTATTCTATGAAGTGGAGAAAGAGCAGTGAACAAAACAGTGTTTTCTGTCATGAATCCCTTCTTAGGGAAATAGACAATACATACATGAATCAGTGTGAAATATAATATCATACATATTAGTGAAAAAGACATGGAGCAGATGGGGGATAAAATGATACTGGATGCTCTTTTAAATCAAGGAAACTATAATGAGATGATTGGGGGTGGAGGCATGCATGAAATAAAGAAGAAATTCATGCAAATAAAAAGACAAGAGAATTCCAGGTAGGAGGAGTAGCAGAGACAAAGGCCCTGAGGAAGCACAGGGTTGATTTGTTTAGAAAAGGCAAAAAGACCAGTATGGCTCAAGAGGCATTAAAACAAGGAGAGGTAGAAAAGGAGAGGTGGAACATGGTATCCGATACAGCCAGGAGATGGCTCATGCAGATCTTTCTGAATTCTGGCAATGACTTTGTGAGTTATTTTAAATCTGAGAACATACTGGATATATTAAATCAGGTGAGTATATGATTTCATGGCCTTATACAAAAATTAACAGGCTGTCTCTTTCAGAGCACTTTAACTTTACAGAAAAATAGACTGGAATGTATAGAGTTCCCACGTGCCCCCTCACCCCACCCCTTATTACTACCTTGCATTAGTGTGGTACATTTTTTATAATTGATGAGTCAATATTGATACATTATTATTAAGTCCATAGTTTACATTAGGAATCATTCTTTGTGTTGCATGTTCTATGGGCTTTGACAGATGTATAAAGACATATATCCACCATTATAATATCACACAAAATAATTTCACTGCCCTAAAAATCTCTTGTGCTCCACCTATTCAACCCTGAACCCCTGGCAACCACTGATCATTTACCATCTCCAGAGTTTTGCCTTTTCCAGATTGACATATGTTGGTATTATATAGTATGTAGCCTTTTTAGATTGGCTTCTTTCACCTCGTACTATGCATTTAAGGTTCCTCCATGTCTTTTTGTTGCTTGACAGTTCATTTGTCTTTATCATTGCATAATATTCTATTGCATGAGTGTATTACAATTTGTTCATCATCTACTACAGGACATTCTAGCTGCTTCTAAGCTTTGGCAACTATGAGTAAAACTGCTATTAATATCTGTGTGCAGGTTTTTGTGTGGACACAAGTTTTCCACTCATTTGAGTAAATATTAGGGAATTCAACTGCTAGAACATGTGATAAAAGTTATGTTTACGTTTTTAAGAAATAGACGAACTATCTCCCAAGTGGCTATACCAAAATCATCTCATTAGAGTTTATTTGATTTAAGAGTGTCCAGTATTATTTTATGCCCCATATGCTTCATGTTTTTTTCAACACTCATCTGTATAACATTCCATTCCATATTAATTTGTGTATCTGTTGTCTATTTCCCTGGGAAGGGATTCATGAAAGAAGACAGTTTTGTTTACTGCTCCATCTCCACTTCATATATTAGTGCCAGTGAGTCACACAGCAGGTACTCCCTAAATAGTTATAGAATGAATGATTGAAAGACTTGCAGGGAATCATTTTTAAATATTTTGAAAACTTGTACAAAGATACAAAAGTTAAAAGTACAACGAATCTCCATTTACCCATTCCAGGCTTGAAGAATTGTCAACATTTTGAAGAGAGTCATTAAATATGGCACATCTATTATTTTAATGACAGTTCATTTTATCAACTTCTTTTAATGTGAGCAAATGGTCTGTAGAACAGACAGAAAATATCATATGGCAAAAAGGCCTACACTGCATTAATATAACAAATCTATATAAACAAAATAATGAGTTGTTATAAAGCACCATATGTAAGTATACTAAAGCATTCTTACATACTCCCATGTCAACAACAAATAAAACAGCAGATTAAACACAGTTCAAAAAATTTCTCCTGACTTGCTGTTCTTCATTGTACACATTTATTTATTCCACTTCCTTTGGGCAGTACTTTTATCTTCATCCTTTTCAATTTCTCATATCTCTGTGGCGTTCTGTTCAAAGGCCTCCTGGAACCTGCATCTTTGGGACTATTTCTGCCTGAACAGTTTGACCTTTAGTTCCCAGCCTTTTTAGTTTATCTTATCAGCTAAGCTTGTGCCTCACTGCTGAGTTATGAAACCCTTTCATAATCGGTCTAGAGACTATCAATTTTCTACACTCATGCCCTCTCATGTTTTAAAACATTTTCGCAGCTTTAAAATATAATGCACAGAAAGAATATATAAACGGTACTCTCTTTGTACCTGTGTGGTCATGGAAGTGTTTCAAGAATGAACTTACCTACTACAGTGCCTTTTATTTGTTTACAAAATTATATTGAAATAATGACTGCATATTTTAGTCAGACATCCTTACCCATTCTTTCTGAATGATGTTCAACTCAGAGACCCTAGTAATTGCTTTAGTCAACAAATATTTATTTAATTTCCATTTGTGCCAAGCATTATTCTAAGTAACAGAGATACAATGGTACAAAGGGAAAATAAGGTCCTTGTCTCATATTATAGCAGACTACTGTATAATTTCACCAAAGTTAATGAGCCTCAACAGCCTGTCCTCTTACCTAAAAGACTAGCCACATATTTCTTAAGATATTTTGTTTGGCCATTCAATTGTGTATGAATGAAGGAAAGGGCAAGTTCTTTCTTCTTTACATATCAAATTGCTATCATTTATTACAGGCCATAAAGGAGTATTATTAGGAAATCCACATCAGACTATTTTCTTTAGTCTAAAACAGTCAATTAGATTGGTATTCAAGAACTCAGGTTTGAGTTGGAAAAAGAAAAAAAACAACAACTAAGCACCATAGATTTTCTAGTCATTGCAATAAGGCAAGAGAAAGAAACAACAGCTATACAGACTAGAAAGGAAAGCAGAATGTTTTTATTTGCATATGGTAAGACTGTGCTGATAGACCATCCTAAGGAATTTATAAAGAGTTACTGGAACTAATATGTGAATTTAAAGAGGTTCAAAATTATGAAGTATACACAAAATAATTATATTTCTATATATTTATCAAAAACTGTTAAAATTTAAAATGCCAGAAACATGGAATAATTACAAGTAGATTTAACCAGCTAACCACAGGTGCAAGATCTGCAAAAAAAAAAAAAAAACTATAAAATATTGCTAGAAGAAAGAAATTTTAAAGCCTATATTAAATGGAGAAATACACTATGTTCATGAATTGGAAGACTAAATATTATTAAGGTATCAAGTCTCCCAAGGCTGACCCATAGATTCAGTGCAATGTGGAGCATAATTCCAACAGGGATTTTTTTGAGGAGAGGAAGTATAAATTGACAATCTGATTCTAAAGTGCATATAGAAATGCAAAGAACAAGAACAGCCAAAACAACTCTTAAAAGAAGAATAGAGTTGGAAAACTTTTACCACCTGATTTGAACTCATTTTAAAAGTACAATAATCAAGCCAGTGTAGTACTGGTGTTAAAGACAGACATATGTATCAATGGAACAAAATAGGGCATCCAGAATTAGATACACATGTATATGGTCAGTTGTTTTTTGACACGGGTGCCAAGGCAATTCCATGGTAAAGGACAGTCTTTTCCATGTTTTAAAGATGCTGAACAACTGTTTATCCATACGAAAAAAAGAGACCTCGATCCTTATCTTGAAATTAAACACAGATATTATCCCCAAATGGGTCACAGACCTAAATAAAAAGCTAAAACTGTAGAACTTCTAGGACAGTGGTTCTCAACAGGGGCCAATTTTGCCCCTGCCCCCTGACAGATATTTGACAATGTCTAGAGAAAACCCAACTTAGAATATCTGGCCCAAAATGTCAGTGAGGCTGAGGTTGAGAATCTCTGTTCTGGAAAGAAAAATAATAGAAGAAAATATTTGAGATCTTAGGCATAGGAAATGATTTCTTAAATGTCACACATAGAAGATGAAGCATTATACAAAAAATAATGAATAGGACTTCATCAAAATCAAACACTTCTGGTCTTTAAAAGACACTGCTAAGAAAATAAAAATACAAGCCAAATAAGATTCATAGAAATATTCACTCAAATATATCTATCAAAACAGATGTATCCTTCATACATAAATAACTTTTACAAGTCAATGGACACAATATTTGTTTTTGTTTTTGTTTTTGTTTTTGTTTTGCGGTACGCGGGCCTCTCACTGTTGTGGCCTCTCCCGTTGCGGAGCACAGGCTCCGGACGCGCAGGCTCAGCAGCCATGGCTCACGGGCCCAGCCGCTCCGCGGCATGTGGGATCTTCCTGGACCGGGGCACGAACCCGTGTCCCCTGCATCGGCAGGTGGACTCTCAACCACTGCGCCACCAGGGAAGCCCCAATATTTGAACAGATATTTCAAAAACAAAACATATGAATGGTCAATAAGCACATTAAAGTATGACTGATAATATTATCTATTAAAGAAATGTACATTAAAATCATAATGCAGTATCACTAGACACTCATCACAATATCTAAAATTTTAAAAAAATGACCATATGAATTATTGGTGAGGATACGCAGCAACTAGAATACTCACACTTTGCTGGTGGGATATAAAATAATGCAGCCACTTTGTGAAACAGTATATCAGTTTCTTATATATTTAAACAAACTTATTTTTACCATAAGACACCTAGTTATTTACACAAGGGAATTAAAAACATATGCCCACACAAAGACTTTACAAAAACATGAGTAACTCAAAACTAGAAACAACCGAACTGCCTATCAATAGGAGAATGGATAAATAGTTCTGGTATCATCCACACAATGATACTACTCAGCAATTAAGGAGAAAACTACTGATCCATATATCAGCATGGATGAATGTCAAAAATTTGTACTGAGTAAATACAGACTCTCAAAAGAATGCATAGTATATGAAAGTGTTGATATAAAGTCCTAGAAAAAAAACAAAATTTTAATAAAAGAAGGCAGGTCAGAACTTGCCTCATGCCTGGTTTTGAAGGAGGTTACTGTTTGTAAGAAAGAACTTTTTGGGATGAGAGACATGTATTCACATTAGAAGCAGGTGTCACATTTATCAAAACTAGTTTTACATTTTAACTGGGTATGTTTTATTGTATGTAAATAAGATCTCAATAAAATGCACTTTAAAACTCCTAGGCACTATAGATCAATCTTAGTTTTACATTAAAAATCACATGTTAATTTACCTACAATTATATTTGTTTATCTCTAATGACCATCTCATGACTTCTTACAGGTTCAGTTTTCCCCAATATGAGTATGATTTCCAAACATTTATATTGGACATAACCTCTTTTTAACTCTAGTCCCACTGTTCTGATTAAACAGTCTAAGAATGAGTATCTTTTTTTTTTTTAATCCTCCATATGATTACACTTTGGACAACATGACTCTTCCCTACCCATAGTTAAGGTGACCTAAACGGACAGTGAACCTCTTCTTTAACAAAATTTGGAAATGAGATCTCAATTTTAGTATAGCTGGTCTAGCTAGAACTGTATTTCCTGGTTTTATTTTTTTTCTGAAATCTAGTAGCATATCTATCCCTCGCCTCCTTTTTTGTTTAAATATCCCTAGTGGCTTTACTTGTAACCAAACAGTCTTAATCTCTCCAGATAAGGTCAATGGTAGTAACCGGGCTACTCAGAGAACAATATCCAGGAAATGTTCAGAGAGGTTATGCTATGGCCTATATGAATATAAACCAGCACACTCAAGATGAAGGTCAAATTTATATGTCAAGAGTGATGCTGACAATATAAGGGAAACTTTTTTAGGCATTTAATTAGTTTTTAGCATGAGAAGATTACCAGAATTATTTTGTTTAAGTTTATAAGTTAGTACATTTATAATCAGTATGACAACTATATATTTAATACATTTACATTTTGTCTTATGCATTTGTCCTTTTATATATTTTAAGGTGAATTTGTCCTCTTGACTCAATTGCTTCTGGATACAATAAGAAACCTTTGTGTACAAATAAGTTTGGGAATCAGCTCCTTGATAATGTTCACAATAAAACATACCCCTTGTGAGACCTTATCTTAGCTGTCTGCTGTTATTCCTCTCCAAAAATATTTGTTTTGTTCCAACTTCAATAGAAAGACCTGTGGTTCTGTGATAGGTAGCTGGAGTATATATGCTTCTGACCTTATTTGTTCTCTGTACTATATGCATAGAGAACATGCATATACTAGAACAGGTATAGTACATGCATTACAGTAGTGGTTTTAGGATTTATGGAAGAAATAATTTGAGCTTGGTACAAATTCCCACACCAGGGATACTAGCAAGTGACAAACATGAAGCATCAAAATAATTTTATAAAGTTATTAATTCCTTAATTTAAATCACACCTTGTTCTCAAAATAAATTGACAGCTTAAAAACACAAAATAGGGCTTCCCTGGTGGCGCAGTGGTTGAGAGTCCGCCTGCCGATGCAGGGGACACGGGTTCGTGCCCCGGTCCGGGAAGATCCCACATGCCGCGGAGCAGCTAGTCCCATGAGCCATGGCCGCTGAGCCTGCGCGTCCGGAGCCTGTGCTCCGCAACAGGAGAGGCCACAACAGTGAGAGGCCCGTGTACCACAAAAAAAAAAAACACAAAATAATGTGTAACAAAATAGAATAAATTGTTAGTAGGTGAGAAATGAAAAAAAAACTGTAGGAATATAAAGCATAGCCAAATAAGGGACAGATATAAATATGCATATCATAAAATCCTTTATGATATGCATAAATTCTCACTATTGGGGGAATCTACAAACTGGATTCTGATTTCCAGCTGTCATATAAAAAGGAGATCTTGATCAGATGCATGATTCACAGTGGCTCTGAAATAGATCTCAAATCACATCTTCAAAGGAAGACAATTATTTCCAAATTCCAAAACTAAAAAGCACCTTATTAAAAGAATACTCTAACAAAGAACACTGAAGTGCGTGTAATAGCATCCTTACACTAGGCCTCTTATTGCCTATTAGGAGGCTCTTTCTAAGGTGTTCTTCATTATCTTTATACCAAAGAGCAATGTACTAACTGCAAGCATATACTCAGAGACAAAGTAGAATACACATTCCTCAATCCACATGCTATAGAAACACTGAAAGATGATTAGTAAAAAGATATTAGGTAATGTTGACTTTGAAGAGGTAGTCCCTGATCAGTAAGAACTCAGTCTCCAAGTAATCTAGGTGCTTGTGGAAGCTTATGACTCTTGCTTTAACTGGCCGAATGTGGGGTACATGATGCATTTTCCCTGGAAACTTTGTGGGGCAATCAAGAAACAGGTTATGTCCAGTAGAGGTAGGGAAAGAAGTAGGGGAAGGAATCCCTGTGGAGGGTCTGATCCTTTGGGAAGCATATGCCTTCCAACACAAGCCACTTTACTTAGGGACTAATGGAGGGCAAATCCCTTTCAAACCTAACAGATAGACCAAACAGAATCTCACAGATTCATTTTAAGTAACTGTAGGGGACTGGTGATAACAATATGACTCTATAACTTGATTTATCTAATATCACAAATTTGTAATCTTATGAGCACTGAGTCATAAGTATTTATAATTTTATGGCCATGGAGTCCTAAGAAATAATTTTGCTAGGACAAAATTAAGTGTTATCTCTATTTAGAGAAAAGATTTTGATTATTTCATCATACTCATAAAAATTTTATTGTTAATCTATGTTTGCCTTGCCAGTTTTCAGATATCATTGGTTGTGTGTTAATTTTAATTGAATTCAAAATCTGTATATAATTGCCCTATATAGCTCACTTCTATTGCTCTCTTATTTTTCTCTTTTGTTAGTTATAAAATATAAATTGATACTCATTTCTAGTAATACATCTAATCCAGCAGGACCAATGAAAGTAGCCTATTAAATATCATCAGTCTTTATTATTGAAAATCATAAATACCATTGGATATATGATACTGCTTCCATAGGAAGCCAATTCTAATATTTTCTGAACTACAGAGCTACTTGAGTTTGTAAAACTGAGCCATATATTTCATAATACAGAGTATTACATATAGCCATATGTCCATAATATAGCAGGTCATTTAAAAATCACCTTACTCATAACCAACAATAGTCTTTATTTATTTAGGCATTACCTTCTAGTCTTCATATTATTCACTTCACAAAAAAAGAGGAGATAATTAAAATTAGGCAGTAAAATTTCTAAGAATAAAATAACATTTTTCTAGACTTGAATGCAAGTAGTATTTTAGACACAATTTAAATATAGAGACCAAGTGATTTAAATGAGAGTTAGGGCTAGATTCTATGGTTTTTAATTTCTAGTCCATTATTTCCTCTATTAAATATTCCTGTGCAATTTGCTTATTCATTCACTGATTCATTCCTTGTCAGTCAATTGTTTTCTCAAGTAACATTTATTGAGTACCTTCTATTTTTTTCCAAAAACTGTTGGGAACTTAACTGATGACCTATTAGAAATGCCAAATAAGTAAACAGGCAAGCACAATTGCTTCAACAAACACAGAGATTGTTGGGAACCGTTAGGAGAACACTTGATCTACTTTGGACAGTACCCAGGATGATGGTATTTTCCCTGTGGTATGAAAGATGAAAACTGCATGTGATAGGAAAGAAGTAACTTGTATTTGGGAATAGGGAGAGGCAGGGAGAAGTTGGGATGTTTAGTACCTTGTAGGCAGAGAAATACATGGCAATACTGAAACATAAGAAGCTCAGTATGGATGGAGTAGAGATAGACTTAATGAGGAATAATGAGGTATATGTCTGAAAAAAGTAAATAAAGGATAGATCAGTTGTTATTCAACTTTTATGTTTAGGTACATCCTAAAATTTTGAAAGGCTATGCACATTTTTAGATGGCCATCTAAAGCTTTTAATCAAACTGAAAAAGATACAAAGCAAAAATTTTCCAGTGTACATAAAAATGATTATTTTAAAACAAAATAGTTACATCACGGTAGTACCTAATGGAATCTAAATACCAGGGTGAGTCATCCATCATCACCTATTTAGAAAATACATGAACAAGCTCTTCTTACAGGAAGTTAGACATCATTCTATTTTTCTCCTTAAAGTTAGTTTTCAATTTTACTTTATTCACAGATTTTCTGCTTAATATAATTTTTATGCTTCAAAGACCTCTATTGATCATCTACCACATTTTTCTGAAATAAAGATGAAATCAATTAAAAATTATTTTAAATTGTTTCTTACTGTGATTATAAGGCTACTACATGAAATACAGTTTTTGGATATATATGTTATAATTATCACACAATTTATGAAAATAGTAAGTATTTTACTGGATTTTTAAAAACTAATTTTACTAAAATTATTTTCATGTGATAAAGTTTTTCCAATTAATTCATTTTCTATAAATGAATTTTATTGAATGCTAGAATGGGATACAACAACATCAATTCTATTAACCAATTAATAAAATTGGACATGGGGCATTGTGCATATTCCAATTTATTCAAAAAATATGAGAAAATTAATATTTTCTTAAATTTTAATACATCTTTACCAACACAATAATTGTTGACAAAATGCCTTAATCTTATTAGGTGCCTTAAATATAATTTTGCCAACAAATTTGGAGCTGCATGTTCAGTTCTTTCAACATACATATAATGTCTGACATATGAATTAATTATGAAAAGCAGTCCTCCTGTAAATAAATTAGCCAAATCAGATTACTGTCAGAAAAGGCCTAACCTCATTTTTCAATTCAAATATACGTTACAAGTTCTTCAGAATATTATAAAAGCCAGCGAGAAAAAAATTATGAAACGCTCTTTTAAGGATCTGCTGTAAAAATCAATCAAATCAAGATTAAAACAATATGAAGATACTATTATTAATTCACTTGCCTTATAAGAAGCTATAATAATACTTATTCTATATGCTATTTCTTATTGCTTATCTGTAACAAAGCAATGTAATTTATAGCTAAAATCATGTTATTCACAATGTGAGAAGTTTGACAAAAAGGCATTGATTTTTTTAATAAAAGTGTGAGTAGGGCTTCCCTGGTGGCGCAGTGGTTGAGAGTCCGCCTGCCAATGCAGGGGACATGGGTTCGTGCCCCGGTCCGGGAAGATCCCACATGCCGCGGAGCGGCTGGGCCCGTGAGCCATGGCTGCTGAGCCTGCGCGTCTGGAGCCTGTGCTCCACAACGGGAGAGGCCACAACGGTGAGAGGCCCGTGTACCGCAAAAAAAAAATGTGAGTATACTGAAGTTTGTACGTAATTTTAAAGAATAATTAAATAGGAACCGTGTATAATGTTCATAATTAATTTCATTAATGTTATTATTATCATGACTAGACTTTCCCAATATGCTTAATAAAGCAGAAATGTATATACTCTTAAAAGTAACCCATCCAACATCTAATATATAACTTTATTTTTGATAATAGGTACAAGAAAGTATTAATCATTTAAGTCTAATATTAATTACTTATTAAGGCTAATAAAATGATGACTGACTAATACTAAAACAAGATTTCATGATATGCTTGATAAAACAGGATTTTAGCTGACTGTATCAGCGAGGGTTCAATATGGAAACAGAGGCTCCAGAAGTAATATCAGAATAAGGAAATTAGGAATTAAACCTTACATGAATGTGGGAGGAGTATGGAAAATGAAGGTCTGGAAGAGAAGAGTCAGAAGATCAAGATTAGAGAAACTGTCACTAACCAGTCCTCCTGAAGCACTGAAGTGGGCAGCTCCAAGCTTGCTGGAAAATCCAAGAACCTGAGATGTGTGACTGCCTGAGTGATACTGGGAAGGGGCAACTGATGGAGACAGCCATGGAAGCTGCCAACTCAGGAAACTGCGGCTTCTGTGCAGTAGCTCCCTGCGCTGCCGGGTCCAGGCACCTCGAGTTGGGCTAGGCTGCTGGTGGTCAGCGGAGCCAGTGGGGGAGATGCAGAGCAGAGGAGAGCAAGGACAAGGTGGGGCATCTTTCTGTCACCTTGTTCGGCTGACAACTTTTCAAGAGCAATAGTGTCTCCTTCACTTCAGCCTTCACAATTATGCACAGGTTCCTCTTTTGGCCACTCTTACACTGAAACATATCATGAAGGGATTTCCTGAAAACCTAGTTCCCAGCCTTACCGAAGTGGGTGTTCCACAATTCAGGACATTGACTACTTGTAAAATGCACACTGAGTTGACAAGAAACCATATTAACATTTTAGTCTGTGGATCTTCTCCAGTGTAACTTGAAAATTCTGGTAGTCCCTGAAAACATTCCAGTTATTTTGAAATTATATCAGTGTCAACAGCATGTACTTCTTGGTCTACGCGAAGGTACTTTCCTTTCCAATTAAGGGGCATGAATATATTCAAGATAAATTGCATACATATGATAGGTGAGAGAAAGGCCATTTTTTCATTTATTTATTTATTTTTTTTGTGGTACGCGGGCCTCTCACTGCTGTGGCCTCTCCCGTTGGGGAGCACAGGCTCCAGACGCGCACGCTCAGCAGCCATGGCTCACGGGCCCAGCCGCTCCGCAGCATGTGGGATCTTCCCGGACCGGGGCACGAACCCATGTCCCCTGCATCGGCAGGCGGACTCTCAACCACTGCGCCACCAGGGAAGCCCTCATTTAATTTTTTGAAGCAAATACTCCTCTCGATTTGCCTCATCAAACTCTCCCCATAAGATCTCTGCCTTTTTTGCAAGTCAGTGGATGAAAGACGTAGGATCCTTAAAAGAATATTACCATCCCTCTCCCTGCCCACACACTCTACAAGCACACGTGGTTTCAGAGCATCCAAACAACTGTCAAAACAACTCACTTCTAAGCTTATGCTGCATAGCAATAAGCTTAATTGCTGTCACAGCAATATGTTTGAGATAAGAAGAGGCAGTAAGGCCTCTGATGGGAAAAAAATCTTCCATTTTTAGGTGCCCTAACACATTTTATACAACTAAGGAATGCACCATGATAAAATTCTAGATGAGTGAATTATATGCATTTTTTTCTATAAAGTAGGGAAAGAGAAATTATGACATGGAAGGTGAAAAAGAAAAATTTACATGAAGTTAGTAAAGAATACATATGGAATGTGAGGGTCAGGCAATTGACTTCTTTAAAACTATTAATACCACATACCTCATGAAAATCTTTTAAAGAATTGCAGGAAGAAAAGCAGAGTTCAAGAATCACACGTTATAGCTGAAGAATAAAGCAGTGTGTAGAAAGATGCACACTTTCTACCTTTTAAAAGGTGTTTGTCAGAAACATGAGAATTGGTTGGAAAGTCACATGGTGCCTACCTGATGCAGATTCCTGTAGTTTCTCTCTCTTCCTCTTCTTTTTCTTACCCTGGAAGAAGATAGGCAAATTGTCACGTTACAGACTGTACTGTGAACACATGGATGAATGTGATACAAAAGGACAGGTAGGTGGTCAACCAAGAGATCAAGCTGCCTCATTATCTGTCTTTATCACCTGCACCTAGAAACAGCAAGAGAGAGACATTCTTATCTCTCTGTGACCTCTGTCTCTGTAGCTTCATATTTAGTATCATCAGTAGTGATGCTGGCAGTGGCCACACACACACACACAGACACACACACACACACCAGGATAATGATATCCTAGGCCTGTGGCCACTTCAAGGAAAGTTCACTTAAGGAGGCACTCCTTTTACTGGACTGGCAAAAAAGTTCGTTCGGGTTCTTCCATAAGAGCTTACAGAAAAAGCCGAACGAACTTTTTGGCCAATCCAATATTTTTCACCACCACAGTCAGAACCCACTTCTGGTAGTGTGCATGATAAATTGTCCTTACTGTGAATTCCACCATTTAATTAAAAGTCCATGATGTTAACTGAGACCCCTCAGCCCCCGTGGCACAGGCATGACATAACTAAGGACAGCAGTAGAGGGTAAAAGAGAACCTGAGAAAACTCAAACGGTAATTTTAAAGACTTATTCCTGGCAGTTAAGGACCTTGCTTCCTAAAACAGACACAGTAACATGAATATGCTCGCAATTTTAAATACATTTCAAAATCATCTTAATCACACATTTACAATTTATAGTGGTCCCATTTATAGTGGTTTAATTTTCTGTTTTTCTTCATAATTACTTTCCCCTCAAAAATTAATTGCAATATGGCATAGACACAGTAGATATTCATTTTATATGAATAGTAAATGACCAACCTGGATTAGGATGGTCTTTTCAAACAAGTGTAACAGAACATATATCACATCCACTCTCTCTCTCTTATGTCTGCTGTGATAATCATATTAACAAAAAATAAAACCATAAGATAAAAAAAAAAGACTCACAAAAGAATTTCATTCTACTACTGAAATCATTAAACCATTAAGGGTTTTACTGGAAAGATCATTTGAAAATTTTTGGATTATATCTTGAGACAATGGGTTTGTATGGACCCATTAATCAAGAGGTTGACAATATTATTCCACAGTGGGGAGAATGAAGCTGAGTGTTCAAATGCACAAGAATAGGGATGATTTAATAAGACATTTATGTAAACTAAAAGGAAAGATAATGGTGAAGGGAAGTGGAAGTGGAGAAAGAGTGGAATAAATACACATTACTGATGTGAAAGTTAAATAAGATTTGGTAGTTGATTTAATGTATCAATTAAGTGAACTATCATAGGCAATTGCAAATTTCTGTCTTATGCAACTGAAAAAATAATGCCAACTACTATTCACTCATATAGAAAACACAGAAAAATGACTGGGAAAATGCTAAGATAGAGACCACTGGGCTATGTGAAGTGGCATTTATGGTGGTTTCCGTCATCCAGCTGCATGCTATTTGCAAGATTTCAGGGGAAAATATATGTCCCGGGCATAATACTGTAAAAATATGTTGAACAAAATGGTTGTCAAAGAAACGCTGAGGGACAAGCATCATTGGAAATCTGAAAGGGGTCTTTTTTTAAGTACAGATTTTTGTTTTCAGTAAATTTGCCATAGAAACCAGAAAACTTACCAGTTATTTTCTAAGCATACCTTGGTTTGGAAACTATGGCACTGAGATAATCATGCAAACCAATTAAAGAGTGTCCTGCCTGGTGCAGCTGAAGCCTGCCTTCTCAGCCCTTGTTTACTAAATGGGAATTCCCGGTGATAAATCTCTGAGAAGACCTCTTAATATCTGGTGGAAATCAAGACAGGGTTTTTTCCCAGCTCAGTGTATAGTTCTGTCTCTCTTTGGATGGTACATGTTGAAATTCAAAACATAATCAAGTTAGGCCAAGTTTTGCCTCTTGTTTGGAAAGTACTTCATAGAAAAAGTTGTCAAGATTCTATTTATTATGTCATATCCACACCACTACTTCAAAGTTAATATTTCAATATGATTTTGTTGTAAACTGTATGTATCCTTAACTTGTCACTAATGTTTAGGATGGCTGCTACTGTGATTCTTGTAAATGATTGGGTCAAGCGCCATTGTCTCTTACCGGTGAGTAGATATACCAGTGAATTTTATTATTGTTAAGACTTTAGATTATTTGGAAACTAGATTGACAACTAGTGGAAAACAGCAAAAGGTAATATATAGGGCCTTCTTGTGCTACACTAGGTCCCGATTATTCCTAGTTCTTTCACAAAGAAAGTTCCATAGGCAGGTGAATATGCAGAGCTAGTGCTCAAAGGAGCAAGAGAGCACTGCTGCAGACTGAGTGTCTGTGTTCCTCCCAAATTCATATTTTGAAATCCTAACCCTGAACGATATGAGGAGTTGGGGTCCTTGGGAGGTGATTATTTCCTGAGGGTAGAGCCTTCATAAACAGGATTACTGCCCTTATAGAAGAGACCCAGAGAAATCCCTTGCCCTTTCTGCCATGTGAGGACATAGTGAAAAGATAGCCATCTAGGAGGAGGGTTCTCACCAGACGCTAAATCTGTTGGCACCTTGATCCTGGACTTCGCAGCCTCCAGAACTGTGAGAAATAAATGTCTGTTGTTTATAAGCCACTCAGTTTGTATTTTTACTACAGCAGCTTGATCAAGCTAAGATAGGCACCAAAGGAAGATAAGAAGAACATGATACGGTGAGAGGCAAAGAAGAAAGAGTCTTAGTAAGGTTTGCCTAATTTTAAAAAGAGCTGACCATCAATATATGATTGGATGTAGCAACTAAATGTAATCTATTATCTTAACTAGAGCATGTTCAGTGAAAATAGTGAGGGTATAAATCAGATTTCAGGTTTTTGATTTTAAGAGCTAAAAGTAGAAACATAAAAGCAGTTAGTGTGGACAATCCTGCAAAAATATTTGCATGTTTAACTTGGGAAGACATATAACAGTTAAACATATGGGCTATGGGCAGTTTGTTGCGGCAGTATTATTGTGGTTTTCTGATACAGAAAGTAAAACATGAGTTCTTTGAATAACATGCTGGTGCAAAAGAGCCAGTGATGATAAAAATATTACATGTTCAGAGGAGGAAGCATAAATAAGGCGATGGGTTTCTCAGGAGGAACTAAAATCTTGAGAGAATTTGAAATTTTATATTTCACCCATGTGGCAGAATTAAAACATGAGTTACTAATTTGTTATTCCCTCTCTCTGTCTCATGAGTGTCCCAGTGGCTACTTTCACCTCCTCCAGCCTGAAGCAGAAATTTTTAAAAGCCACAGGCCAAAAGGCTTTGGATGCATGCTTACAGTGTGAGTTTTTTTGTTTTGCCTTTTTTTTTCACAGGTATAAGATAGGATTGAGTCTGGAGGAAAGGAAAGGTAACCAGGACTTGAGAGAATGTTTTATATTGGGACTACAGGCCATTGAAGTGACTGAAAGAAAAAAACTTTTTTTTTTCTTCTCAAATTCCTGGGAAAGGAGTATGAAGAACTCAGTGATTTTGAGCTGAGATCAAATATGAAACATGCTAATCTACCATCTGTGGACCATCCACCATCCAACAGGCTTAGACCCCTGGAACCTCCTGAATAATAGGGTCAGGGGAAGTTGTGGGAAAACGCAATTAAGGAAAAACTTTGCCCTTGACTAAGGTGAAAGTATACAAAATCAGTTGGGCTATGAGCTACAGCAATGGTGAGACACACCATTACCCATGAGGAGACTCAAGCAAACGAGATCTAGCATTAAGAGTGGAGACTATGCCAGATCACAGAAAAGGCAGAGTAAGAAAACTCTAGGATGCCCATAGAGCGTGGACATCAATATTTTTGAAAGAATCTAATATTTCAAATAGGGAACTAGAAGAATTTCTGCAGCGCTTAAGGCCTAATTATGATTCAAGACCATGAAGTGGCAGGGACACTAACAATAGTCCACAGCATGGTAGTGCAGGATAGGAAAAGGGAATATCGGCATAACTCAGTATTGTGATACCCCACCTCTACTTGACCCAAGTGAGCCCTAAGTAGACTACTTCAATCATACTGCCCCAGTCTTTTTGTATGAGAATGTCTTAGAGGAGGTAGAGAGATGTGAAGGGACTGAGGGGATGCAGAGTGTCAGGCATCTGGGAATGTTTAATTTTTAAGAAGGGATAAACAAAAGAAAAATGATGCTTTTCTTTCTGTTCTCTTTAGTTGTATCTGCAGGTGATACCTAGAACTATAGCCACTGTTTTGTGAGTAGAAAATATGCTGAAATTGACAAAGAAAAAGGATAAGTGTGGCCATATCTTTAATGAATCATTGAGCCACTGAATTAATCAACCCTCCAGCCCCTTTTTCTTCACACAGCCAGTTATGTGAGATAAGAGAGTCTCATTCTTCAAGCCACTTAGGCTTTTCATTTTCTAATAGAGGAAAACATCCTATAGAAGTCATTTTTCCAAAAGTTTTTTTTACTATGGTTTCAAAACACTGTGACTAAAAACACTATTATGTAAGGAGATTAAAAAATCATCTCTGTGTATGATTTAAGCACTCGATGTTTTTCGAGAACTTTACTGTGAATTTATTAGCGACTCTTCCCAACAGAGGTATGATAAAGTCAATGTTCTCATAATTTTAACTACTAAGAAGCCAAGATGAAGAGAGATAGATAAGTGGATGATTTAAAGTGGTGCAGCAAATCTGTGGAGTAATTTCCAACTCCAAGGCAAGAACTCTCACAACAGAACTGCCCTGTCTCTTTTTCTTGCTCTGGTTCACCTCAGTGTTTATGGCTGTGCAGCAGACAATGTGTCACCTCTCAAAATTAGTAATTTCAGCTAAAATCAAAGAGGTGCTGAAATAACTTCCCGGACCGGGGTACGAACCCGTGTCCCCTGCATCGGCAGGCAGACTCTCAACCACTGCGCCACCAGGGAAGCCCCTGAAATAACTTTTATAATTCATAGTGTTACTCTAGGATGAACACTCGGAGGAATCAGCTGGTGCCATGGTCTTTGTGAGCTTAATGCCCCTGTTTAACATTTATATAGGATTCTGATTACAGGAACACACACCCCCTGCCCACCCACCCAGCACTGCTGCTGACATGAGTTTAACTGTCCTGTGAGGGATTATTTCAGCTCTGATGAAATGACAAAGAATCCTGCTAATTGTAGAGGAATCTTAACATACTGTTAGCATTGTACTCTCTTAATACTTTCAGTGCTTTCATTTTTAAAAAATTCCAAAAGATTATGTTAATAATCTTTTTTATTTTTGTTAATATTGCATAAAAGCAGGTTAAACAATTCTATCCTTAGATTATTCCCTCATGAGGTTACATTATTTCTCTTTTTAGTTCCTCTCTAATATTTCGATATTTCTGTCATTTTATGACATTTTCCAGCCTTAGCTATGTTATTTTTTTTCTTGTGTGATTATGTTTATTTTTAAAAATTATGGAACCAAGCAGAAAACTGCAGCCCCCTACCCCACACCCCAAGTACAAAACCAAGCATCAGACTCAGTGTCTGATGCACATTCCTGAGTCGTTTTACACGTACTATAACTGCCACCAGAGGGGAGGAAAAGAGAAAAGCTAACTGTATGATGACCAGACTGCAGCCATGACACAAGCTGCTCCAACTTGAGCAATACTGAATCTATGGCTAGCACAATTCCAAGAACTGACTCAAAAGAATGAGATTAAGATTATTGCTCATAATAATCTATATCTTCGTGGGTATCAAAATAACTGTATCTTGCTCTGCCCAGATACGTAAGTGGGCAACTGAAATTGTCAGCAAAGAGATGCTACAGACCCATGTTGACATCGTCCACTCTGACAATGTCAGCCTGAAGAAGTTACAGAAGATGGATCTTAACCCCTAACCCTATAGAAATGGAATGATGTCTGACAGTGGGGAATTGAAAGCAGCTATTCTGTGCCTTTCCTGTTTGCCCATTTCTGTTCTCCTCTAAACTTCAAAGAACCTAATTATAGGAATGAGGTTACTAAGCAATTTAACCTAACTCCTGATTTATGCTCTCCAGAATGTACACCATGCCTTGCCTAACCTGTTGATTCTTTTCCTAGATAAAAAGAAGAATGAAGAACTAAGTGGTTAAAAAAAATGACAGTTCTACCCCCAACAGCTCCCCTTAGCAATCCTGCAGGCAGATCACTCAGGCAAGATAACATCTGAAGAGAGGGTCAGCCAGTCTGCTTACAACGGAGAATGATGCAGAACCCAACCTCCTGCCTCCATGATTCACTGATATTCTTTCCTCAACTCCATTTTTCCCTTTGGAAACTGTCATGGCTGAGCAGAATCATCAGAGTTGGTCTTTGGACACAAGTCCACCATCCCCCCCAGATTGCCGGATTTTGTGATTAAAGCACCTTTCCTTTCTACTGACACTTGCTTCTTGAATTATTGGCTTCTGAGCTCAAGCAGCTGAACCTGGGTTCAGTAATAATTATACCATTATGAAACTTAATAAAAATTTCTCATGTGAAATATTTTTCTTTAACATTTTACAACTTCATCAAATGCATACCACAAGAGATTGTTGTTGTTGTTGTTTAAGTAGGGTGTTCTCATGATTTTAGTATTATACAAATTTAAGTCAAGACTACACGCAGAAATAAGTTTAGAAAATGGCCTTACAAAAGACTGGGAGTGAGCAGTGTTAAAAAAAAAAAAAGAAAGAAAGAAAAAGAAAAAAGCCCATGCAGGGCTGCTATGCAGTAATAAGAATCCATGCATGCTTTTCTTCAGGTAATCAGCTTTGGGACAGGTTTCATCACTGATCAATCCTTAGCTACTGTAAATGGATTCAACTAAGTACTCAGTTTAAATCCAAATTATAAAATCTCTATTAGAAGTACTGCTAGTTGTCTTTGGTGGAGCTAATGGCAGACTCTGGGAGGGCTCACACCAAGGAGTACTTCCCAGAACTTCTGCTGCCAGTTTCCTTGTCCTCATGATGAAGCACAGCCACCACCCCCCCGCCCCCGCCTCTGCAGGAGACCCTCCAACACTAGCAGGAGGGCAACAAGTCTCAAAGAGATTAACTGGACCTGAATCACACAGCTTCTGCAAGATGCCCTCAAGAAACAGGCTATAGAGAAGCAAGAAGAACTACAATCCTGCAGCCTGTGGAACAAAAACCACATTCACAGAAAGATAAACAAGATGAAAAGGCAGAAGGCTATGTACCAGATGAAGCAACAAGATAAAAGCCCAGAAAAACAACTAAATGAAGCGGAGATATGGATGGATTAAATGCTCCAACCAAAACACACAGGCTTGCTGAATGGATACAAAAACAAGGCCATATATATGCTGTCTACAAGAGACCCACTTCAGACCTAGGGACACATACAGACTGAAAGTGAGGGGATGGAAAAAGATATTCCATGCAAATGGAAATCAAAAGAAAGCTCATATCAGATAAAATAGACCTTAAAATAAAGAATGTTACAAGAGACAAGGAAGGAAAATACATACTGATCAAGGGATCAATCCAAGAAGAAGATATAACAATTATAAATATATATGCACCCAACATAGAAGCACCTCAATACATAAGGCAACTGCTAACAGCTATAAAAGAGAAAATCAACAGTAACACAATAATAGTGGGGGATGTTAACACCTCACTTACACCAACGGACAGATCATCCAAAATGAAAATACATAAGGAAACAGAAGCTTTAAATGACACAATACACCAGATAGATTTAATTGATATTTATAAGACATTCCATCCAAAAACAGCAGATTACACTTCCTTCTCAAGTGCGCATGGAACATTCTCCAGGATAGATCACATCCTGGGTCACAAATCAAGCCTCAGTAAATTTAAGAAAATTGAAATCATATCAAGCATCTTTTCTGACCACAACGCTATATGATTAGAAATGAATTACAAGGAAAAAAATGTAAAAAACACAAACACATGGAGGCTAAACAACACGCTACTAAATAACCAAGAGATCACTGAAGAAATCAGAGGAAATCAAAAAATACTTAGAGACAAATGACAATGAAAACACGACGATCCAACACCTATGGAATGCAGCAAAAGCAGTTCTAAGAGGGAAGTTTATAGCTATACAAGCCTAACTCAAGAAACAAGAAAAGTCTCAAATAAACAATCTAACCATACACCTAAAGGAACTAGAGAAAGAAGAACAAACAAAACCCAAAGTTAGTAGAAGGAAAGAAACTGAAAAATAAAAACCATATGATCATCTCAATAGATGCAGAAAAAGCTTTTGACAAAATTCAACACCATTTATGATAAAAACCCTCCAGAAAGTGGACATAGAGGGAACCTACCTCAACATAATAAAGGTCATATACGACAAACCCACAGCAAACATCATTCTCAATGGTGAAACTGAAAGCATTTCCTCTAAGATCAGGAACAAGACAAGGATGTCCACTCTCACCACTATTATTCAACATAGTTTTGGAAGTCCTAGCCATGACAATCAGAGAAGAAAAAAGAAATAAAAGGAATACAAATTGGAAAAGAAGAAGTAAAACTATCACTGCAGATGGCATGGTGCTCTACATAGAGAATCCTAAAAATGCCACCAGAACACTACTAGAGCTAATCAATGAATTTGGTAAAGTTGCAGGATACAAAATTAATGCACAGAAATCTCTTGCATTCTTATACACTAATGATGAAAAATCTGAAAGAGAAATTATGGAAACACTCCTGTTTACCATTGCAACAAAAAGAATAAAATACCTAGGAATAAACCTACCTAGGGAGACAAAAGACCTGTATGCAGAAAACTATAAGACACTGATGAAAGAAATTAAAGATGATACCAACAGATGGAGAGATATACCATGTTCTTGGATTGGAAGAATCAACACTGTGAAAATGACTATACTACCCAAAGCAATCTACAGATTCAATGCAATCCCTATCAAATTACCAATGGCATTTTTTACGGAACTAGAACAAAAAATCTTAAAATTTATATGGAGACACAAAAGACCCCGAATAGCCAAAGCAGTCTTAAGGGAAAAAAACGGAGCTGGAGGAATCAGATTCCCTGACTTCAGACTATACTACAAAGCTACAGTAATCAAGACAATATGGTACTGGCACAAAAACAGAAATATTGATCAATGGAACAGGATAGAAAGCCCAGAGATAAACCCATGCACATATGGTCACCTTATCTTTGATAAAGGAGGCAAGAATATACAGTGGAGAAAAGACAGCCTCTTCAATAAGTGGTGCTGAGAAAACTGGACAGGTACATGTAAAAGTATGAAATTAGAACACTCCCTAACACCCTACACAGAAATAAACTCAAAATGGATTAAAGACCTAAATGTAAGCCAGACACAATCAAACTCTTAGAGGAAAACATAGGCAGAACACTCTAACATAAATCACAGCAAGATCCTTTTTGACCCACCTCCTAGAGAAATGGAAATAAAAACAAAAATAAACAAATGGGACCTAATGAAACTTCAAAGCTTTTGCACAGCAAAGGAAACCATAAACAAGACCAAAAGACAACCCTCAGAATGGGAGAAAATATTTGCAAATGAATCAACAGACAAAGGATTAATCTACAAAATATATAAACAGCTCATGCAGCTCAATATTAAAGAAACAAACAAGCCAATCCAAAAATGGGCAGAAGACCTAAATAGACATTTCTCCAAAGAAGACATACAGATGGCCAAGAAGCACATGAAAAGCTGCTCAACAGCACTAATTATTAGAGAAATGCAAATCAAAACTACAACGAGGTATCACCTCGCACCAGTTAGAACAGGCATCATCAGAAAATCTACAAACAACAAATGCTGGAGAGGGTGTGGAGAAAAGGGAACCCTCTTGCACTGTTGTTGGGAATGTAAATTGATACAGCCACTATGGAGAACACTATGGAGAGTCCTTAAAAAGCTAAAAATAGAATTACCATATGATCCAGCAATCCCACTACTGGGCATATACCAAGAGAAAACCATAATTCAAAAAGACCCCAATGCACCCCAATGTTCATTGCAGCACTATTTACAATAGCCAGGTCATGGATGTAACCTAAATGCCCATCAACAGATCAATGAATTAAGAAGTTGTGGTACATATATACAGTAGAATATTACTGAGCCATAAAAAGGAATGAAACTGAGTCATTTGTTGAGACGTGGATGGATCTAGAGACTGTCATACAGAGTGAAGTAAGTCAGAAAGAGAAAAACAAATGTCGTATATTAACGCATGTATGTGGAACCTAGAAAAATGGTACAGATGAACCGGTTTGCAGGGCAGAAGTTGAGACAGATGTAGAGAACAAACGTATGGACACCAAGGGGGGAAAACCGTGGGGGCGGTGGGGATGGTTGTGTGCTGAATTGGGCGATCGGGATTGACATGTATACACTGATGTGTATAAAACTGATGACTAATAAGGACGTGCTGTATAAAAAAATAAATAAAATAAAATTCAAAAAAAAAATTTAAAAGTACTGCTAGTTAATATTTATTTCACCAATAAGCATTTAAAGGAAAAAACAAAGGTAAACATTTTTATTTAAGTAAATTCCAGTGAAAAGTTAAATATTATTTATTTTTAATTGACTAAGAAAATGGGATAGAGATGGTTAATTCTAAGAGAGATTGGGTTAAATATGTCAATTTAGTGCTGCAGAAATATAACTGTATCAAAAATATCTAAAAAGATAACTATACAAGCTGACCTCCACAGTCTAGAATTGTTATTACAAAAAAAAAAAGGAAGAATTCAATGTTAATTTGAACCCACATTTATATTTTAAAGCAAACTGAACCCAAACAACCCACTAGAAATTTATTTTTTTCTGAAATAATTCAGATGATGATGAAGGGATTCCACAAAATACATCTTATGATAGTTTTATTACTTATCTTTATCTACTGGTGGTAAAAATATCTAGAGCCGGGCTTCCCTGGTGGCACAGTGGTTGAGAGTCCGCCTGCTGATGCAGGGGATACGGGTTCATGGCCCAGTCCGGGAAGATCCCACATGCCACGGAGCGGCTGGGCCCGTGAGCCATGGCCGCTGAGCCTGTGCGTCCGGTGCCTGTGCTCTGCAACCGGAGAGGCCACAACAGTGAGAGGCCCGCGTACCACAAAATAAAAACTATCTAGAACAGTTTAATTATGAGTGCAGTATTTTGATTACTCTTGTGCCTAAATCTTTTATTCCTTCTGTGATTTTAAATTTCAATATATTATTATATACTTTTACTATTTTTCTGTAAACAACTTAATTTCTTTTTGAGAACAAGAGAATATAATCCATAAAGTACAGCCACAGTTGAATTTACAGATTATATTTTTAAGAAGAAGCATCACTGCATTGTAACTGTAATTTGAGGACAGTTATATGTTTTTCTATAACTGTAAGTATAATTTAAGGACAGTTATTGTATTGGTTTTTCTATTTTTATAAACTCAGATACGGTCCAAAGTCTTACATGAAGATGGTGCTCAATAAATGCTTATTGAACAAATTCAAGAATAATAATTATAGGTCTTTTTAATTAAATAAAATGTGCACTTCAGGAGGATTGGTGTTTGAACAGTACCCCATTAGACATCAAATGGGTTTTGAATTCAGACAAGCCTTGATAGAATCTTAGGTCTGCTAGTTGTCATCTATGTGATCTTAGGCAAGTTACAACACCTCTGTGCACTCAGCAACCTCATTTATAAAATGGGGATGTATATCCTGTAGTGCTGTGAAAACACTAATGGCAATGTATGTGAAGCAACTAACAGATGGCTGGTACATGGTATACACTCATTAAATGGTATTAATTTTATTTATTGCTTATTATTTTTACTTTTTAATTTCCTGCAAATATAGGATTTTATACTATTCAAGCTTGATATATGACAGGCAAATTTACATAATAGTTAAGGTTAATTTTCAGCCCCTTTTGCTACTCCTTCACTCCTTTTACACTCTCTCTACATTTTCCTGCCAGTAATCAATTTCCTGATGATAGCTTCTTGTTGGCAGTGTGGCTACTCTAACATGGATGGGGTTTCCCAGCCCCCATACCAGAAGTTTTTCCACAGAGTCCATATTCATGTTTCATTTCCTCTCTCCTTTAAGTTGAATCCAAATTCAAGAGATTTATGCACTTCTAAGGCATCATGGGGAAATTGGAACATCTGACTCTTTGGTACATTTGTCCTTGCTGGCATCCACTGAAATATCTAGTTTCTTGCCTCATCTTTTGATACTCTCAGAACTAAAGAATTCCCTTTTCATTGTCTTCTGTTGCGGTGACATAATTTTCTAAGAATACTGGCCACCAGGAGCCTGGCTGGGATAGAAGTGTGCATGTGTGAAAAACATCCTGAAAAAAAGTTAATAGTTCAAATATATTCAATTCCCATATATAAAAAAAACAAGGAATATTCAAACAGCAATGAATAACCTGTTCTTATTAGCTGAAGGAGAATTTCAGAGTCAGAGAAGAGTCTCCCACTGGTAGAAGAACTAAAATCAGACATTGATACATCAAAGTCAAGCCAGGAAAGAACTCAGAAGTTTGAAGGGCTCGCTATGTCATTGCTGCCTGCTAACCAAGGGCAAGAATCAGGTCACACAATACCCTGACCAGGCAGCATCTGTTACAAGGTGAGGGACAGGTCTTCTGTAGTTCTGGAACCAGAACAGAAAAGCAAAAAAAAAAAAAAAAAAACCTAAGAAAAGCTCTTCCTGGAAAAAAACATTAACTGGAAAATGTATAATTTTCTTGCTGGATTGCTCGGCTATTAGTGTAGTGTTTAAAAACCAAAATTCAACACAGGAAATTTGAAGATCTAATTGGCTTTATTAAATGAGTCAGGAATTGGACAACATCCCATTTAACAACTAGAAGGGCTCTTGAGGCATTGTACAAAATGGAAGGGTTTATAGGCAGAAGGAGGGTGAGGCAAGAAGGTATTAATAAAAGAAAAAGAGTTATTTTGAGCCCGGGCAACTTCTCTTTTAGGGGCAAGGGTACCACAAGAATTTTATCATGAAGATTGCCGTCTTCTTCCTCTGCAGGGGACGGAGAGGGATCACATGACAGATTATCTCATTGGTGAGGACCAGAAAATTCCAGCTTGGTTGATTAAAATTACATTTCTGGGAAAGGCAGAAACTGCAGTTAGATCAGGTATTAAATCTAGGTTTTGTAACATGGGCTTTAGCACGAGTGATGCCATTTGGGGCCTGTAGTTTTGTTTTTAACAGTAGCTTGGTGAAGACACATTGTGTGATGAGTAACTATTATGTAGTTTATTCTATTCGGGATGTATATTATTCTTAAATCATACTTTTGTGAGTTTTTAAACAAAATTCCAAGATAAAGTAATTCTAGAACCATAAAAGACACTCAGAGGCAAAAGTTAACACCAGAATTTAAACAAATTCTTTAATACCAACTACAAACAGAGAAATTAGAATAGACTGCTATTTATTTTTATCCAGTTCTGACCCAAAAAAGTAACAATTTGCTACTGACTGTCCTGTTGTAACATCAAACATGGATCATCAGGAAGCTTAGGAATCTAGAGGGAAAAAAAAAAAATGCAGAACCAGAAAGAGGTAGGGGAAGGTGACTTAGAATGGACATTGTAACAAGAAACCTTGTCTAAATTTCCCCAAATAATCTGGTAAGAACTGGGTATCAGAGTTCCATCAGAAAAGCAAACACAGGAAAAGTGATCTGAATACTAATATATTATAGGAGTTAGACCTCAAGCCATTGCGAGCTGGTAGATCAATTTATGCAGCTCATTGTCTGTTGCTCCAGCTCTAGCTCAGCCAGACCAGCAGTTAGGAAATAAAGTGGAAAGGCTGAGACCTGCAGGGACAAATTGGAATCCTTGAGGAACACACAAGGACAAAGTGGAATTTATGGCTGTCTGCCACCACCTACAACCCTGATGGCATGATGGCTGCAGGACAGCAAGGCACCCTTTAACATGTCACTGCACTGTACTTGGCCTATAACTTAAAGGAGCAGGAGATGTAGTGGGAGCTGAAGAAACTGAGGGTCCCGTGTCACCCCACTCTATCAGTGTGAGCTAGGAGATCAGAAACAAGGTGAACAAACTTCCACAGTGTCTGGGGACCTACATCAATCTTTGGAACTTAAGATCTGCCCTCCACATCTTGCATAAAATGTCTTGTGGCCAATGCCCACAGGGAAGAGAATTCTGGAAACCACAGTTCCAGTTTAGGTAAGTAGACACAGGAATAATTTACCACAGATAATTAACAGTAAACAGTTACTTTAGTTATAAATAAGTATAATTTATAATTTGTTCCGAGTCATTTTGATTTATATTTGTAAACTACTTAAAAAGTAGTTTTTTTCATAATGTGATAATAATACCAGGGGTGGAGTGTATGATAGCAAAGTATATGCTTAGGACATCAGCAATGTGGAGTGATCAAATTAATTATTTTGAACAAATCTGAAATAATTTGGTATTTCTAAAAATGTGACGAAATAAACATTTTGGATGTTGTCACTGTTATTTTATAGTTTGGTTTTGTTTTATGTTGAATTGTGTATTATTGAATGGGCAGTAAGTAAAGACATACCATAATATTATCAGTTCTTAAGATCTCCAAAAGGTTTAAACAGGCTTAAGTTCTACAAAGAATAGAGTTGTCAAAGAATAACCGGGTTGTTTACATAAAATCTCAAAATAAAACAAACCCTTTTAGGATCTGAAAAGTACATTTTTAACAGACTGAGTCCAATTAACTCTTGAAGTCACTTTCCTGGTAGTTAATCTGGGAATACCCAGCTAGCAACACTCATAAAATGAAGTCTCAGTAGGCTCCATTCTCTAGGTGTACTGAATTTTGTATGTAATAGAACTTGTGATTTACTTTATGTTACCAGTCAGGAACTAAACATAGCAAGACCAACCTTCTTAGAAAATGCAAAGTCTATTGATATCTTTCAATTTATGAATAAATAAAACCAAGTGGTAAAATGCCATCTCTCACAATTGCATTCAGGCCCCAAAATTCAACTGTGAAAATTTAAACAGATTCCAAATCCCTCGTATATATTCCCCCTTCTTATATGTTGTGTATCCTCACAGAAACGGTTGATAATTCTATATAAATAAACTGAAAGAGCTCCTGACTAAGGTTGTCAGACAAAATACAGGACCAACAAGTTCAATTTAAATTTCAGATATACAATACTTTTTTTTAGTATAAGTACTATATGGGACATAGTTAATACTAAAAAAAAAAAAAAAAAAAAAGTGTATCTGTTATCGGAAATTCAAATTGAACTGGGTGCCCTGTATTTTTTTTTGATTTATCTGGCAACTCTATCCTAAGCATATGGTATATGCTTAGTATACCATACCAAAATTAGTATAACAAATGTTCACTTGAATTGTATGAATGATTCGCCCATGGGAATATCAGAATAGCTGTCAGAAGGCTAGAAAGAAACCTTCTTGGAGATCATGTGGAAGTTTTCATGATGAGGAGGAAGTCTTGTGCCTCCTTCTCCCCATCTCCACTCCACACCAGGGAACATGTTATCCTCCAGCCATTTTAGCCTGAGGCGCCTGCCTGAGTCACTAAAAATGAATTAAATTGGCTGTGTATCTCCCCCATTCCCCAAGGGAGTATTTATCATTGCTGTCATCCTCCTCTTTCCTCTCAATGCTTCTTGGTAACAATCACAGCTGCTAATGTCAAAAAGGAACAAAAAAGGGCTTCCCTGGTGGCGCAGTGGTTGAGAGTCCGCCTGCCAATGCAGGGGACGCGGGTTCGTGCCCCTGCCGAGAAGATCCCACATGCCGCGGAGCGGCTGGGCCTGTAAGCCATGGCCACTGAGCCTGCGTGTCCGGAGCCTGTGCTCCGTAACGCGTATGGCAAAAAAAAAAAAAAAAAAAGAGGAACAAAAAAGATTCTGTTGTCATAAAAGTGCTTCTAACATTTTTTTTATTACACACCGTGGTGATATAACTAGCTTAAAAAGTAATCTTTCAAACCATCATGAGAGGAAGGAAGGGCTGTTGAAACCACAAAAAAACAAAAACAGAATGTTAAAACTGCAACTGATCCCATTCTGATTCTTTCAACAGCTTCTTTCCTCTTTCAAGTTCTGAGCTTAACATTTAAAGAAGTATTGTGGAGAGGAGTGGACAAAGGCTTAAGACAAAGAAAGTCTAAATCCACAAAACAGATGAATAAAAAGCAAGAAACAAACAAACATCAGTCAAACAAATTAGTTGCTTTTAAGCACTGTCCCCTCTCCATGCCCTATAAAAAAAAATCATAAAATATATAAAACAAAAGTTATCTGTATTATTGCAAAGGTTTATTGTCAGTGTTTTTTTAGTGATTTTTCCAACTAACAATTGTATTGACACCAATAGTTTTAATAATAGCAAGATGATACTAGGAGATTTTAGGATAAAATAAGAATAGTGTAGCTCTTAGGAGAATAGCTTTTATAATTAGATAGCTTGAAATCAAATACGGATTCTGCTTCTTTCTAGCTAGAGGATGATCAGATAAAGCTACTTAACCTTCTGAAGTTCTAGTTTGGTTTCCATTTGTAAACTGGTGTTATTAATGGCACCTCTTTTACAGGGGTCTGTGTAATGATTAGGTGAGACAATGTGTGCAAAGTTCTTGGAATAGGGCCCACCAAATAATTTGCTCTAAAATAATTACTGCTTATGATACAGCTCATTATTTCCTAATAATTTTATTTCATAAATTGTCACAAAGAAGCACATGAAGTTCTGTTTTGAGCCTGGTAAGGAATATTAAAGGAACATTGAACTTAAGGGACAGGAGCACACAGAGGAAAAAGATGGGTTCATTCATTCATTTATTCAGCAAAATGATACTGAGTACCTACCATGGGGTAGGAGACTAAGTTTACAAAGCTGAATAAAACATTCCCTTTCCTCAAAGACCACACAATCTAATGAGGGAAGCAGCTAGGGTGCAAGACATTTCTAGTGTGCTGAGTGCAGTGATGCAAATACTCATAGGGAGAGAGGCACCTACTTAAGGCTGGGGATGAACAGAGAAGGAGGCATCCTTGAGGACATATGTTTTTGTTCAGTCTTGAAAGATGTACATAAATGAATCAGATAAAGAAAGGAGGATAATTTAAAAGTGGATTTTTACAACATAACCACCGCTTGGAGGTTCACTGTAGCATAGTACAGGATCTCCAAGAGCCACAGGGAGCTACAGTGTAAAGTTTAATACAGGAGTGTCAGGATACTAATCTACAGTGGAAGCCACAGCCAGAGTGTGGAAGGTCTCATACAGCAGAGTTAGGTGTTTAGATTTTATCATGAAAGCAGTAAGGGACTATGGGAGGATTTTAATCAAGGGAGAGATATAATCAGATTTTTCCTATTTAAAAGACCACTCTAGAAGCATGAAAAAATTATACCGGAGGGAAATGTGTATAGAAGGAATAGATCACATCTGTTGCAGTAATCAAGGTGAGATTTTGATTAAGAAAATGGAAATTGATGTAGAAATAGAGAGGAAGGAAAGGAATCAAGAAATGTTTAGGAGTAGAACTGGAAGGTTTGGAGTGTAAGGATTGAGGAAAAGGAATAATCAACAGTGACTCCCAGTATCTGCTTTAGGACAACAGGTTAGAGTATGGGGGCTGGAAAAGGAGCAAGAAATCAAGATTCTTTAAGCCATTAAGTAATTGACTACATCAGCCAGGGAACCTAATTGTGAATCATTTAACTGATGTTAGAACAACACTATTTTAATGTGTCTTTACATGTTAGGCTTTTAATTTTTTTCCAGAAATCTACAAGTAGTGTATTCTGGTTTTAAAGTTCTTGGCAAATACACTGCTTATATTCAATTGGCCCTTTTTCATTTCTAAGGAGAGTTTCAAGTGAAAATATGTTCTTCCCTGTAATAAAGAGAAGAAAGCTTTCAGGGGAAGGAGACCCTTGTTAAATTTTGCCTTTTGTAGACAGCAAGGCATACGCCATAAACCTACACATATATGGAGCTACTCAAAAGAGAGAAATGCCCATATATTTCTAAAGCTTTTCACCCAAAAATGAAATGAAAGCAAGAGTCCTAGTAAAATTAGATTTAAATATGGAAATGGGGTCAAAACATACATGTGAAGAGAAAGCTGCACAGGAGGGAAGCAATAGTAGAAAACATAAAATATAAATGAAATCTAATGAGTCTCCAAATGATTAAACTTAGGAGAGTCTTTTTCTCTGGGAAGTCTAACACTTACCATACCACATAAGTTTTATAATAACATCAACATTACTTATTAGAATAAGGATTTTTATGAGACACTGGTAGAGTATATTGGAATGGCAGATTAATGTGAAGTCCCAGTTTTCAGTAGCTTATAACTTTGGCAGTACATTTAACTTCAAATGGAACTTGGCATGATTTTACTATGTCAGACTTTAGTCCTTGCCAAGTTTGACAAACATCCAGTTCAGCTGTTTTGGGCTAATGTGAACGCCAAAGTAAAGACCTTTTTTTTTTTTTTTTTGCATTCAATTCAACAACATTTTTCATTATAAAAAGCAAAAATGAGTAAATGAGTGTTTATTGTCAGGCTCCTTAATTAATGTAAAACAATCCTCACACAAAGCAGAAATGCAAAGTGATTCAGTGAGCAAAGTAATGGACTGGGGACTCCACAGAAATAATTCCAGTTTTGCTACCAAGTCACTATATAAACTTGGAAAAGTAACCTTGCCTCTTTATGGCTCAGCTTATTCAACAGTAAAATTAGGAGATTAATACAAACCTGCATAATCATAATGAAAATGACAGTAAAGCAGTTTTCAAATTTGAACATATAATAACTTATCTTTTCAATATCCTTTCACTATAGGGATTTTTATGGAGATAAATTTTGGCATGCAATGATGACCTATCTAAAGGTGTATAAAAGGTTAATCTACTAATATATAAACTATACCATGGGAATTAATTAGGATCTTTGGAAAGCTATGTTTTTTTCTTTTGAGTCATTGGATATCATTTAGTGAATTAATGATTTGCTGCACTAATTTGGAAATTACTGCTTCATTACATAAAACAATGCCCAGGTGGCTTGAAGAGGTTAGTGCAGTGTACTCCGAAAAACAACTCATTTTCTGTTAAAGATAGTTCATGCAGTAGACAAAAAAAAACAACTAGCTTGAGAAGTTAGTGAAAAGGACATAGTCTCTTTCTATGTGTAATGAGTGAAATCACTATTTTCTTGGTCACATTAAGGATTAGTAAGCTCTTTTAAATGGTACAGTCGACAGAATGACAGCTTGAATTGCCTCTTAGGTCAACCCAAAACACCAGAGTAATCCAATAACTTTAATTCCATAGATGTAGCAAAAGATTGTATGCAACAAAGTTTCAGTCATGTTTGGATTGCATAGGGCCACACACACTGAAGAAAAAGACATTTAATTACATAATTACCTACAAATGTCTAGGTATTCACTATCATGTAAGAATAAACATGGAGAGTGACATCATCAAGATGGCAGAGGAGGAGACCCTAGCCTCCATCTCCCAACAGAGATCAATAATTAGAAATTAGGCAACTATGCACAAACAAAAACAGCTCTGGGAGAGCTCTGGAGCCCATGTAAGAAACTTCAGCATTTCAGTGGTTCAAAAAACTTGAGGATGACTGCACAAAATAAGAAGGAAAAACAGCTTCATTTTGCCTGCATCATCCCATCTCCCAAGCTGGCATTGCTCAGTGCCAAGAGGGAACAACGCAGCTAGAAACAGTTCTCCTCATAGAGTAAGGAAGAATGGGCTGAGTGACCAGCTGTCCCAGCCTGTTGGAGCACCACAGAAAGGTCCTGCTTTCGTTTCACCCAACCAAGTGGATCAACAAAGCTGTGATATATAGTGATGGGAACAAAAAAGGAAAGCGGGGGCTACCAATATCAGCAATGGAGTGTAAGCAAACACAGTTCCCAGTGACCTTGTTTATGATCTCAGCACCTTTACCACTGAAGAAACTGATGGCCAGAACAAATGCCATGAACCCTGCAGATTTTGCCAGTTTTTTGCCCCACAGGTTATTCGTGTTCCCTGACGCCAGCAGCCTGATTCCCTCCCTGTTTCCTTGCCCTCCTGACCCTGCCAGAGCCCAGGAGCTATACTAGCAGCTGTCCCAGGCCTCTGCAGCTGCACGAGTGCAGGATGCCAGTCTAGATCTCCACAGTTGACCCCCCCACTGCCATGCAGGCATGCAGAACTAGCCCTTCCAGCTGTGCACTTGCACACTGTTGGACTTAGGCCCATCACCAGCCTCCACTCTCATGCACTTGTGGCAAGACCCAGCAGTGCCAGTAGTTTATGCTGACAGCCAGGGCCCCTACGGCAGTGAGTGAACCCACAGCTGGCACCAGCCTTTGCTGTTTGCTCTGGCCCCCAACACTACATGTGTATTTGCAATCAGCCTCTACCGCTACACAGGCACTTGCAGCTGGTTTCTGCAGCTGAGTGTATGCACACCACTGGCTCCAGCCACTAACGTGGCCTTCCCTGGTCCCTAGAACTCTTAACAGCCTGTATAGTATCTTCAGATGCCCTGCAGCACTCACCAAGGACCAGGCAGTAGTAGATATTGTGGACCCCAATGCTCTAAGCCAATGAGCCACAACACCTGGTGCTATCACATGCTCCCACACTTGATGCCCTGCACCACTAGACTCAGGGGTCATACTCTGCACCGGCATGCCCCCACCCACAGGTGAAAGTATTCCTTTATGGAAATCAGTCTGTAGGGTCTGTAGGAGGTGACTGCTTCTTCAAATGTGCAGACACCTACACAAGGCTAGAGGGATCATGAAGAATCAGAGAAATATGACTAACCAAGGAAATACAGTAAACCTCCAGTAACTGGCTCCAAAGAAATGGAGATTCAAAAATTGCCTGACAAAAAATTCCAAATAATTGTTCAAAAGATGCTCAGAAAGCTACAAAAGAACACCAATAAATAATTGAACAATAACAAGGAAACAGTACAAAAACAAAATGAGAAGTTCAACAAAGAGATAAGAAAGCATGAAAGAACCAAATAGAAATTTTGGAGCTGAAAAATACAACTGAAGTGAAGAATTCAGTAAAAAGCTTCAATATCAGACTGGACTAAGCTGAAGAAAGTATCAGTGAACTTGAAGACAGATGATATGAAAGGTCAGAGGAACAAAAATATAAAAGAATAAAAAGTAATGAAGCAAGGCTACAAGTCTTATGCAACACCATTAAAAAGAAAAAAAAAAATGTGTCACTGGATTCTGAGGGAGAAAGAGGTAAAAAGCTTATTTAAAGAAATAATGGCTGAGAACTTCCAAAACCTAGGGAAAGATTTGGACATCCAAGTTCATCAAGTTAATACATCACCCCAAGATTACAATCAAAAATTGTTTTCTCCAAGACACATTATAACAAAACTGTCTGAAATCAAAGACCAAAAGAATTCTAATGCAGCAAAAGAAAAAAAAAAAAGTCTCTAATACAAGGGAACCCCCATAAAGCTATCAGTGGATTTCTCAGTAGAGACCTTGGCAGGCCAGGAGAGAATGGGATGATATATTCAGAGTGCTGAAAGAAAGAAACTGCCAACCAAGAATATTTCACCCAGCAAAGTTGCCATTTAAAAATGAAGGCAAGATAAAGACTTTCCCAAACAAACAGAAGCTGAGGAAATCCATTACCATCAGACCATCTCTATAAGAAATGCTGAAAAAGGGTTCTTCAAGCTGAAATAAAAGGATGCTAACTAGTAACATGAAAACATATGAACATTAACAGCACACTGGTAAAGTCAAGTATATAGTCAGATCACAATACTCTAATACTGTAATACGGTGGTGTGTTAATGATGGTGTGTTAATGGTGGTGTTTTCTAGTATAAAAGTTAAAGGACAAGAATATTAAAAGTAAGTATAGCTACAATAATTTTTTAATGAATACACAATTCAAAAAGTTGCAAAGTATGACATCGAATACTTATAAATATACGGGAAGAAAATTAAAAGGTAGAGTTTTTGTATGCAATTGAAGCTAAATTGTTATCAGCTTTAAAAGACTGTTACTTCCATGAGATATTTCAAGTAAGTTTCAGGGTTACCACAAAATTAAAGCCTTCAGTAGATACACACAAACAGAAGGGAATCAAAGTATACTACTAAGAAAAGTCATCATTTACAAAGGATTACAGCAAGAGAGGAAGAAAGGAGCCACAAAACAGCCAGAAAACAATTAACAAGATGGTAGCTGTAAGTCTCTACCTATCAATAATTACTTTAAATGTAAATGAATTAAGTGATCCAACCAAAAGGGATAGAAGGACTGGATGGAAAAAAGAAAAAGCCCAACATAATGCTGCCTACAAGTACTCGCTTCAGCTTCAGCTTCAAAGACACACAGAGGATCAAAGTGAATGGGTAGAAAAAGAAATTTATGCAAATGGAAACCAAAAGAGAGCAGGAGTAGCTATACTTACATCAAACAAAACACACTTTAATTCAAAACCTGTAACAAGAAGGTTATTCTATAATTGTAAAGGGGTCAATTCACTAAAAGGATGTAACAATTGTAAATATATATGCACCTAGCATCCTAACATTAGAGCACTAAATATATTAAGCACTAATAACAGATTTGAAGGATGTAACAGACAAAAATACAGTACTATAGGAGACTTCAATACCCACTTTTAACAATGTATAGATATTCAGACAGAAAATCCATAAAGCAACATTGAACTTGCACTATACTTTAGATCAAATTTGACTGAGAGACATATACAGAATATTCCATCCAACAGGAGTAGAATACATGGAACACTCTTCAGATAGAACATATCTTTTGTCACAAAAAAAGTCTCAGCAAATTTTAAAAGACTGAAATTTTACCAAGTATCTTTTCCAACCACGATAGTATGAAATTAGAAATAAATAACAAAAGGAAAACTGGAAAATTCACAAGTATGTGAAGATTAAACACTACACTCTTGAACAGCAAATGGGTCAAAGAAGAAATCAAAAGGGAAATTAAAACATATATTGAAACAAACAAAAATGGAAACACAACATACCAAAACTTATGAGATTCAGCAAAGCACTGTGAAGAGGAGAGTCTGTAGTGATAAATGGCTACATTAAGAAAAATGAAATATATCAAATAAACAACCTAACTTTCACCTCAAGAAACAAGAATAAACTAAGCTCAAAGTTAGAAGAAGGAAAGAAATAATTAAGATCAGAGCAGAAATAAAATAGCAGAAAAAAACAGAAAAGGTCAACAAAACTAAGAGCTGGGGTTTTGAAAAGATAAACAAAATTGACAAACCCGGGGCTTTCCTGGTGGCATGGTGGTTAAGAATCCACCTGCCAGTGCAGGGGACACGGGGTTCAAACCCTGGTCTGGGAAGATCCCACATGCCATGGAGCAACTAAGCCCATGCACCACAACTACTGAGCCTGTGCTCTAGAGCCCGCGAGCCACAACTACTGAGCCCACGTGCCACAACTACTGAAGCCTGTGTGCCTAGAGCTCGTGCCCCACAACAAGCCACCGCAATGACAAGCCTGTGCACTGCAATGAAAAGTAGCCCCTGCTCGCCACAACTAGAGAAAGCCCGCATGCAGCAATGAAGACCCAACGCAGCCAAAAATAAATAAATAAAATAAATAAATTTATAAAAATTGACAAACCTTTATCAAGACTTACCAAGAAAAAAAGAGAGAGGACTCAAATGAAATTACAAATAATAAAGGACACATTACAACTGATAGCACAGAAATACAAAGAATCACACATGACTACTGTGAACAATTAAACACCAAAAAACTGAGCAGACTAGAAGAAATGGATAAACTCCTAGAAACATACAACCTACCAAAACTGAATCATGAAGGAACAGAAAATATGAGCAAACCAATAACAAGAAAGGAGACTGTATCAGTAATCAAAAACTTCCCAACAAAGAAAAGTTCAGGACCAGATGGCTTCATAGGTGAATTCTACCAAATATTTAAAGTAGAATTAATGCCAATTCTTCACAAACTTTTCCAAAAAAATTAAAGAGGATGGAATCCTTCCAAACTCCTTTTATTAGGCTAGCATTACCCTGATACCAAAGCCAGATAGGAGAACATAAAAAGAAAACTATAAACCAATAACCCTGATAAATACAGATGTAAAAATTCTCAACAAAATATTAGCAAATTCAACAACACATTAAAAGGATCATTCACCACGACCACATGGGATTTATCACTGGGATGCAAGGATGATTCAACATATATAAATTAATACATATGTTATACCACATTAATAGAATGAAAAACAAAAATCATATAATCGTCTCAGTAGATTCAGAAAAACACCATTTGACAAAAATATAACATCCTTTCATGATAAAAACTCTCAAGAAATTGGGTATAGAAGCAACATATCTCAACATAATAAAACCCTTGCAGAAATTAAAAAAAGAAACAAAATGAATGACCTTGATGTTTACTGTTTCAACTTTAAATATTAGCCAGAGAGAAATTATTGGCCTTAAGGATAAATGTTAAATGGAGATAGTTTCTTTTCAAGCATTATAGAGGTTGTGAATTGTCCCATATAAAATATAATGAATGTGTAATATTTACATTATTAAAGTGAGGGAGGAAAACAAATCAGCAAAGCATAAATTAAACTTAAAATATAATCATATTAATAAAAAAGTACATTAAACTCCTAGAGTTTGTAATCTAACAACAAAGCATTTTTACATATTTTTATACTTCTTTCTATTCCAAGAACAGAGTCAGCAACCTAAAACAATACAAAAGCCCTCAGACAAATCTTTTAGATTCTCATTAAATTTTGGACTCAACGTATTGCTACAACACTTTGCTGTTTATCTCTTAATCCATTATTGTTTAATAATCTTTCTTCACAGATGGTAACATGCAAATTATATTTTCCCAATGTAAATAGTGCTGGGAATGCAGATTTAAACCTGAATAAATCAGATTTGTTTTAGATGGCAATGACAACGAAGAGAAGGACACATGGAGATGCCAAACAAACTTCTTGTTTCATTCCACTCCTTATGGCCTTTTGGTTCCTAAGCAGGTGGGAAATCATCCAAACAGACTGTATCTCAGTATTAACTCAATCTTATCAACTGTTTACATTGAATTAAGAGTGGGTACTTGTCAATTCACATAATTACTTTAAGATGTCTATGCCTGCATCACTGTAAGTCAAAGGAAAACTGTCTGAACTTTGGCACAGTTATATGCTGTATTCAACAAAATCCCTCTTAATGAACGATTAGCTCCTTTCCACTCTCAGGTGACACAGGTAACTCCCTTCCCATCATAATCTGGAATTCCTCCTCCTGAGTTATAGTACTACCAAAGAAAGCTATTCTCATTTAATTCAGTGATCACATCCAAATTATGCACATAATGGAAGGCTAGGATGCTAAGTACCTATTTAAAAAATTAACAGGTAAGAGGAGGTTTTGGCAAACTCTTAGAACTAATGCTGCTATAAAAAAATATATGTAGTTCCTAAAGCAGTTACTGTGTAAATATCCTAAACAGTATTGAAAAAAAAGAATAGACTTGGCACTTCAACCCACATTTCCACTCAACCGACTCTTTCAAATATGGTCTGGGCTTAATGAACATTGGCAGGTGATTTTAAAGCTGATTTGGAAGCATGTTATGAGTTAGAAGCAGAAAACTATCTCCCCTTAATTTCCCAAACATATTTTCAGCATAATGACTGAGGTACTTTTTCTCCATATTATTTTTGGTGTTCAAGGAACATAAGATAAATATAATCAGAAAGAGACCCAGATAAAATATTTGACGGTGGTTTTCCAGACAGTTTTAAATGCAAAGAACCTATTTTCTACAGAATCAGCAGGTGTCAAATCAGGAAAACACCAGCAATAGATCTTCAATAATTCCAGTTAGATGGACCTAGGCAGGATAAGACAAGCAGGTATGAAGACTCAAAAATTAGAGAAACAGGCAAAAAATTGCTCAGGTCTGCAGGAGCTATAACCTAAGCAAATAATTATTATCAAACATGCAGAATGGCAGAAATCAAAGAGAGAACAACTGCATAAACACAGAACAGAGGAAAAAGAGATTTGATGTTAGATCAACATTCAAAGCCATGATGCTAAAACCTGTCATCAATTTAGTACATTTGGCAGGAAAGGGTGGTCATTTGAAAGGTACCAATTCTCAGACTTTACCACTGTAGATTTTGATTAATTGTTCTACAGTAGTATTGGATTTCGGTATTTTTTTAAGCTCCCTGAGTGATTTTAAATTGCAGCCAGGGTTAAGAAGCACTTGTCTAAAAGAAGATACATAACAAGAAAACGTGAAGCACAGAAAAAGCCAAAACTGTTTACAGATTGGTTATGGCTTTTTATATAAAAGGACATTGATAGATCCTTACTAAAAAATATACGATCTTTTGTGGCAATCCAACTTATTGGAATCTGTGATACTGTGATTTTTTTAGGACTTCATCCCTATTTCTGGTACAGAGCTCCTAAAACCCTTGGAATTTCCTAAGTGATGAGAGAGATTAAGATATCTTTTTTATTCATAACAAGCCCCTTTCAACCACAGGAGTTTATTGTTAACATTTGGGAAGCCCTTAAAGATGGAGGCTGAAGGCCAGTTGCCAGGGTAATAAGCCCTGTGACAGAATTTTCAGCCCTGCTCCACTCCCACCAGGTCTCTGGGGAAAGGAGAGGGACTGGGGGGTTCAATGAATCAATGACCAGTAACTTAACTAATCATGCCTATGTAATGACACTTCCATAAAACCCCAAAAGAAGGGGGTTTAGAGAGCTTTGGGGTTGGCCATGTGAGAGTAACCAGATCAGGCCCAAGAAGGAATCGATCATGCTAAGAGTGCATCAGCACACCAAAACTCAGAACTAAGTTTCTATGCTGGGCTCTCCCAGAAAAGGAAGACCTTGTTCAACCAATCAGCACTTGCCTGCTCAGCACAAATTACCTGACTCAGAGCCAAGACTTCCTTTTGCTCCAAGGAAAGTAACCCTGTTTTAACCCAATCAGCAAATGCCAGTATAACATCCTTGTTCCTGCTCACTTTGGTCAATAAAAATCTCTCACTTTGTATAGCTTTTTGGATCTCCTTTCTCTCTGCTAGTTTGGATGCTGCCTGATTCATGAATTGCTGAATAAAGGCCTATTACATCAGCAAATTGTCTGTGGAAAATTTTCTTTTAACAGTGAACATGTGGAAGTGCTGAAGAGGGCATGGAAGCTCCGTGCCCCTTCCCCATACCTTGCCCTATGCATTTCTTCCATCTGGCTGTTTCTGAGTTAAATCCTTTTATAATAAACCAGTAATCTAATAAATAAACGGTTTTCCTGAGTTCTGTGAGCAAAGTAATTAAACACAAGGAGGGGTTGTGGGAACCTCCAATTTGTAGCCAGTTGGTACCAAGTACAGGTAACAACCTGGTCTTTTGATTGGCATCTGAAGTGGGAGGGATCAGGCTAGTGGGACTGAGCTTTTAACCTGTGGGATCTGATACTACGGTGTCAGAACCAAATTACAGGATACTCAGCTGGTTTCCAGAGAGTTGGATAATTTCTTGGTAGGGGCGAAAACCCACACACTCTGGTCACAGAAGTGTCAGAAGTTAAGTTCTGAGAGTAGAGGACAAACACAGAAGCGTTTATCCTTTACAGGGGTCTCCAAAACTATATCCTTTCTCTTTTTCCCCTAGTTGCCACACCCCAGGTGTGGCAGGATGCACAGAATCAAACTTGAAGTCCTCTTAAAGAGAGCTGTTGACCAGTAATTGTGACTTTTCAGTTCCTTATGGAACCATTGAGTTTTTCCAGTATTTCAGCTATACCCATACTCTAAGGCTACACAAAATAAATCTAATGTTTACCAATGAGATCAAATTTATATATGGTAAAAGTCACGGATCTTAATTCCACAGTTCAGAGAGATCTGATAGATGTATACACCAATAATCACCAACACAATCAATATGCAGCACATTGCCATAATCTCAGATTTCACCACCTTCCATTCAATCAACCTGCTCCATGGACAACTCACTTATTTCTGTCACCATAGATTAACTTTGCTTGTTCTCAAACAAGAAACCTATAATATATACTCTAGATGTCTGGATTCTTTCATTAACTTTCATGTTTTTAAAAATCATCTTTGTTGCTGTGTGTATCAGCAGTTCATTCTTTCTGTAACTAAGCAGTATTCTATTGTATACGTACATCACAGTTTATCCATTCTTTTCTTGATGGACCTTTGACAATTTTTGGCTGTTATGAACAAAGCTGGTATAAACCTTCTTTGATAAGTCATTTTGTGGGCTTATGCTCAATGTTCACTTGGGTAAAATGAAAAGGAATTAAACTACTGAGCATAGGTAGGTGAATATTTAACTAAATAAGAAATTTCCAAAAAGCTTTCCAAAGGAATTTACCACTTTATACCCCAGCAATGGCAGAGAAATGTCTCAGTTGCTCCACAACATCACTAACATTTGCTGCTATCAGTCTTTTTAATTTTAGCCATTCTTGTCAGTGAAAATAGTTTTTCACTGGTTTTAATTTGCTGTCCTTTTTGACCAATGATGAAGAGCAGAGCTTCTAAAAATGTGATTCCTGGACTAGCAGTATCAGCATCATTAAGAAACACGTTACAAATACAAAATTTATACTCCCTCCCAGACTTAATGTATCCAGGGCTTCCCTGGTGGCGCAGTGGTTGAAAGTCTGCCTGCCGATGCAAGGGACACGGGTTCGTGCCCCAGTCCAGGAAGATCCCACATGCCACGGAGCGGCTGGGCCCGTGAGCCATGGCCGCTGAGCCTGCGCGTCTGGAGCCTGTGCTCCGCAACGGGAGAGGCCACAACAGTGAGAGGCCTGCGTACCGCAAAAAAATAAATAAATAAAAATAAAAAAATAAAATTATCATACTGTAAATAACAGAACCAGAATTTGATCCCCAAATGTCTTACTCTCTATTATAGCAAACTGTCCATTAGGAGATAGTGCTGGATAGCAAAACCAGAAACTGCCCCTCTACCACCACCAAACACACTCACCTGTAGGACCAGCCACATAACTTACACAGCTCAGTATTAAATGAAATGAGGGGCCTCTTGTTCAAAAATGAAGAATTGCAAGACAGCAATATCAGAGCACAAAACGAAGTTCAAGGACCTTCTAGGCATGGGGCTGTGTAACTGAAGCTGGCCCTGCTCCCACATCATCCACTTGGGAATCCACTCTTTTTCTACTGTGGAATATCAATTTTCCATGCATTTTTCAACTCCATCTTTGGAGATTTTCCATTTCCTTATGTTAGTTTCTGGTATTTACTAACTTTGTACATGCTCCCTGTATTAGGTTCGGCACACGGTTCTTCTAACTTGATATGTTTCCCATCTTTCTTGCCTCATGAATTCCCATTAATTTCCCCTATTTTTTTCAAATAACCAAATATCTGAAGGACCCCCAGCACTTCAAGAAAATAAATGTATCACCTTTGTTGTATTTCGCATAAAGTGAATTAGACCTGTCCAACTCTGGAGTTATTACACAAACCTTGCCCCATGTACATGGATTCATATAAAACTGTACTAATGTGCAAATAGTGGTTTATTTCAAACTCCTGCTAATTCTGTGGAATATATCTCTCAATTACTTCACCATAAATTTAATAATAACTTTTTGGGGAAGAAAAACACGTTATTTTTTATCTTTGGTAATCAATAATTGCATACTTTTTAATCACATAATTATCTACAACTTTTCCCTTTTACCATCACAATAAAAGTTTAAACCAAAGACATTTTAACAGTTTAGAACCTAATCATTCAGCTGAATCACTACGGGGCTCAGTGGTTTTGCACTGCATAATTTTGAAAAGCAGCTTTTCATAAAGTGCATGCATGCTATTGGAATAGTTTAGCAGCTTCAGAATCGACTATGTAATTTTGAGGCAGAAAAATAAAAACAGGGTTTTATCTGTACTTCCTGCTTGGCTAAATTTATAGTATAATGCTTTTTTCTTTAATTATTTTACATTGTTGCAATTTATAAATCTATTAATAAATAGCATCCTTTTCTCTGCTTGAGTTCTGACCCAACTGAGATAAAAACAACAAAATTAATGCAACACAAAATAACCCTTTATAATGAAAAAGGCTAGGCTGGAGTATATGACATATAATTCTGATCAAGTCATCCTCCTCTATCCTAGAGTCGTGCAGATTGGCTGACATATCTCCAGAGCAAGCCCTAACATGGGGGTTTCCAGTTATCTAATGCTCTGTAAGAATATTACCCCAAAACTTTGTCAAGTGAAACAATAAATTAGTATGGTCACAGAAGACAGGTTTTGGTTCTTTTAACCCAATGGATCTATCCATCTAGAGTTGTAGTCTACACTCCCATCACCTGGGAAATGAGATAAACAGTTTCTTACAAAGTCTTGTACCAATGTTATGACTACTCCTCTAATGCCAATCTCTTTTTCTTTGGGAATTCTCCTGGGACTACTGATGGACAGACCAGATTTACTACCAAATGTCTCTGAAATAAGTCAGAATTTAAAAAAAAAAAAAAAGAGACAAAACTCCAAGCCACTCTATTTTATTACTTACCCCACATTTTTATATTCCCTGTAGTCTAATACAATTCAGTATATATTCTGTAAGGAGATCAAATGACAAGATTAAGATTCTCCAATAACAAAACCTCACCTTAGGGGCTTCCCTGGTGGCACAGTGGTTGCGAGTCCGCCTGCCGATGCAGCGGACACGGGTTCGTGCCCTGGTCCGGGAAGATCCCACATGCCACGGAGCGGCTGGGCCCTTGAGCCATGGCCGCTGAGCCTGCGTGTCTGGAGCCTGTGCTCCACAACGGGAGAGGCCACAGCAGTGAGAGGTCCGCGTACCGCAAAAAAAAAAAAAAACCTCTCCTTGATAGAGATGGTCAAAATTTACATGTAAGCCTACTCCCATTATCAAATTCCATTCTCTCTGATACTCATAACCTCTCCCTAGCCCTTACTCTACCCTGGAGGTGGAGAAAGAAAAATACACAAATCAAACTCCTTTATAAGCTGGAGTCTAAAATAATTAGCAAAATCAAAGTCTCCTTCCCCCATGAGTTAAATCTCCAAAGAAATTAAAGCCAAAAATACCCTCTTCCATTTCACACTTTACTCAGTTTTAGCTAGAAGACTCTCAATGTTTATGTAGACTTGTTAGGCTATCTCTCACCGGAAAAAGATTTATTATGAAATTTTTATGGCCTCACAAAATGAATTAATTTCATGTCATGTTTCTGATGTACCTCACTTTTAAAGAACACTTAAAGATGACAGCATATGCAAAATTAATATAGAATTAGTCCAATATTCACCAAATTTAAAAGCAAGCCAACCCTTTTCCCAAAAGCAGTTCCTCAAGCAAAATTATGTTCCTATAATTTAGTACCTAGTGTTGCCAAAGAGCACAGTAGAAACTTGGTAGTTTCTGAGGGAAAGAGGCTTAGGAGCATAAAGTATCAGATCAAGCCCCTCCAGGATGTTTTCAGACTATGATACTTGTGAACATAAATTCAACTGGGAGAAATATCCTAGCAGAATTTTAATTCTGCCAATGTGCAAAACCACCTCTAGAAGGAAAAACCTAATTTTGCATAATGTCTTCTCCCTAAGTGATTGAATGTTGATGACTTCTTGCAAAGCTTAAAAATATAGAATCATGGCAGACCTTGTCATCAGGTCTTAGGACAGCTTCCCTATAAGCAGAGCCTGAGATGTGGATTCTTGCCCCAGGGATTGAGTTGAGGGTACGCTGTCTGGTAAAACCTGTAAGGGGATGGGAAAGTTGGGAAAGGAAGCTTCCTAGTTAGGAAGCTAGGAAAAGTTATGGGTTTAGCTGAAGTTTAGGCTTAGCTTGACCCAGTGGGGTGTCCTGGAGTGTAATGGCACTGAGGTACACCTGAGGGCTACAGCGGCAGATACTCTCAGGAGCAAGGGAATCTGGTAAAAGGGGTCTGGATGGGGCACCGAAAGCATCCATCTCAAATGCAAGTTAGAAGCTTAAAAGAACAGAGTTTCTGCTGATTAAAGCCATGTTCCATAAACAGCAATTATCCATGAAGCAGATCATCATTTTGATTTTGCAAATCTGTGGAAGCTATCACTGAACACCTTAAAAATTCGATAGCATATTTGGAATTTTATTTTCTATCAAATGAAGATACATGAATAGGAAATTAATGAATCCAGAATCCATTTCTTCTACCAGGAGATAACTGAAATATAACTGTAACTTTGCAGAATAAATTTTTGGACCTGGCTACTATGGAAGGATTGGAGATAAATTTTAAAAGTATAACATTACTTGCTTCTTCTTGAATAAAATTTAAAATGAATATCAAAGCTTGCTGAAATTGCTTTAAAATCTCTTCTTCTGTTCCTATTAATATACTTATGTATATTAAGTATATGTGAAACTGGTTTCTGCACTATGAGAATTGAAAGCAAGGAGAATGAAAAACAAAACATAGAACCAGTTTAGATATCATTGTCTCCGTAAGTATCATTCATTCAACCTATATTAGATAAGTTAACAAGCAAAAAGAAAAAGAAGTTCATTTGTAGCTATAAGACTTTAAAATATTGATATACATAGATTGGCTCCAAGAGTGATTTCAGGTGCTTAATACGTGAATCACTATTTCACATGTAAGTTTTGTTGATTCACAACTGAAGAATAACAAAGTTAGGACTATAGGAGAGATTTTCTATATTAATAACATATACAAATATTTTCAATGAATAATGCATTTAAATTTGTAATTATTTATTTTTCACTGTTTTATGCCTGCTCAGATTAGATTTATTGGGGTGCATATATACTTTTTTCTGTTGTAAAGAATAATAAAAATGTTGAGTCTTGTATTTTATATGAATTTTCATTCAATTTTTTTAAATAGTTTAATTTGTATTATATTTTACAAAACTGTCAGTCCAAGATGACTTTGTACTTAAAAAAAAAAGAACAAAAGCAAAAAATACGCTCTTTCACCAAAGCTAGTTTGAGAAGCACTGCTCAATAGGGTATGTGATAATCAGCTGCCTTGAAGCTAAAAAGCAACTCTTTGCTTCAGCTGTGCCTGTAAAGTTCAAGATCCAGCTGCAGCAGCTTGTACTCTGAAACTGTCCAAATCTGACAAAAAAACTATGCTTTTGCTTTAGGCCAGCACTAGGCTAAACTCCTCCCACCCTGGTAGTAAGCAGCCAGCTAAGATCCACCCACCACCACCAACAAGGAATGTACCTTTCCTGACGCCCCACTGACCTTCATGATTTAGCTGAAGCTTGCAAATCCTGGGGTCAGTACTGAGAACAGCATAACCTTTTCTGAGAAAGCTATTTTTTCTTTTACCTCTCATCTCAAAAGCCCACTCCTCACTCTAAACTGGTTATCCTATTTTTCTTTTTCTCTGAAAAAAATTAAAGGAATCAGGAAAGAACATCTTTATCTTTCCACCAAAAATCCACAAACCCACCTTTTTTTCTCTTCGAAAAGGATGAACTTTTTCTGAGGCCAACTCTCTTTGTATATAAAAAAATTCCACCCGTTTTCTCCTCTCAATCACATTTTGTTATAATGATGCCTTTGTCTCTTGGCTCTTCAGTTCTCCTCACTCTACTGGATCATTTACACATATGCTATCATGCTTCACTCCTTAATATGGCTCCTCTCTTCCTCTTCCTCCAGCTCAGCCCCCATTTCCCTGCTCCATCTTCTCTAAAACCAAATTAGATTCAGCTTTTCTCCCCACCATTCCAAAGTCACTGCCTCTGTTGATGGCCTTTATCTAACTAAATTCAATGCTTTACTCTTGGCTCTCATTCTATCTGACCTAGAAGGTCACTGATTCTTTTTCTTGAAGCATTTTCTTTACTTGGAATTTAAAACTTGCCAATCTCTTAGTTTTCATTCTACCTCACTGACACCTCCTTTTTAAACTTCTTTGCCAGATTCTCCAGACATCTTTCTAAATGTTGGAATGCCCCAGAGTTCTGTCTTTGGCCCTTTTCTGTTCCCTAGCTGTGTACAATGCCTAAGTGAACTTAACTGGTCCTGTAACTTTAAATATCTTCCATTTCTTGATGGCTCCTTAATTTATACCACCAACAGTGGCATTACCCCTAAAATCCAGACTTGTACAGACAACAACTTAATTAACATCTCCACTTGAATGTCTTTTAACATCTCACACTTGATATGTGCAAATTGAACACCTGGATCCCAGTCTTCCAAATCACTTGATCTCAGCCAGCGTTTCTCATTTAATTAACTGGTGCTGCAATTCGCCCAGTGGTTCTGGCCAACAATTGTGGAGTTACATTTGATTGATCTCTTTCTCTCACAACCTAGTGAAGTGTAGGTAGAGGCCTTGAACATCACCTACAGGCCTGGATCATTAAAAACAGAAGCAGGATTTTCTACTCTCTTTCCTTCCCTATTGAGCCAAGCTGGAGGCACTGTATACTGAGGCCTTAGAGTGTCACGGAGACATTTGAAGGCAACTAGATCCATGAAAAACAACTTGGATGAAAACGTTCCATGCGGGTCATCCAATAAAACAAACATTAGGCTCTTGTGTGAAAGAGAAACGCACATGTATTGAGTTAAACTACTGAAATTTTGGAGTTCTTTGTTACAACAGTGGCCTGTTCTTACTAATACAGAAGTTCCAACCTAGAAGGATGGTATTACTTATCAACAAAACCAAAACTGATCATGTGCTGCTACTGATTTAGTGGTTAGGAAGCAGGAGGCAAAGGAACTTAAAAAAGCAACTTGAAGCCTGGTGAGTCATATTATTTTGTGGCAAAACATTTAGTAAACATTCACCTGCAGCAACTTGAAATGAGGACCACATACTTACTGAGCCAATAATTTTAAGGTAGTGCCTGGAAGGAGTCAGAGTGATACTATCCATAGGCTATTATGAGCTGCTTTTTAGAAGACATTACAAGAAAGGGAGATGCCAATTAAAAAAGCAGCTGATTTTCAGGGAGAGAGAAAAGGGAATGGAGAAAGTCCACCAATCAAGGGCATTATAGGTATGGAAAAGCTAATTGCTCTGGACCATAAATAGTAAGAGACAGAGCCAAAAAAAAAAACACTTGAGAAACAAAAGTCCAAGAAAGCTTTCAAATTAAACTAAGTGACTCAGTTTTGCAGGAAAAAAATCAGATTAAGAATATTACCAAAGACTCTTAGCGTCTGTAGTCTCAAGGTAGCTGTAGTTAATCAGAGAGCATGTGGATGGAGATAATAAAGGAAAAAGTCAAGCTTGGGAAATCCTTTTAGGTACATATTTGTGTTTATTGCCACATGGAACTGTCTATAAGCAAACAGATAAAAACTTCCTAAGTTTTTGAGGAAATTGTATTGCCAAAGAAACTGCAAGCCTAGTCTAAAAATAGTCTATGACCGCTTGCTGTCTTAAACCCTCTACTGAAATAACCCAAGGGTATTTGATGAGTCTCTGACAAGAAGCAGTGCCACAGCTATATTTCCCCAAAGAGGACATACTCTCTCTCATCCATATTAGCTTTGGCCATGGAGGATAACAGAAAAGTACTTTCTTTTTTTTTTTTTTTTCGGTACGCGGGCCTCTCACTGTTGTGGCCTCTCCCGTTGCGGAGCACAGGCTCCGGACACGCAGGCTCGGCGGCCATGGCTCACGGGCCCAGTCGCTCTGCGGCATGTGGGATCTTCCCGGACCGGGGCACGAACCTATGTCCCCTGCATTGGCAGGCAGACTCTCAACCACTGCGCCACCAGGGAAGCCCCAGAAAAGTACTTTCTAAAGAGCAGAGGAAGGAACCATGAAAAATTTTAAGGGAGTGTTATTAGAGAACAAAATCACAGTTAACAGGACCTTTTTCTTATCCCCAGTTAGGAGGTTTTCATAATGTGTGCCCAGTAGACTCTAGTAACTGCTACAGTCTAGGGTAGTGACTGCTCTGGATGGTCCATTCTGACCTTTCTGGGCAACTTTTATTGTAATTATCATGTCCTCACTTTATCATAATATACTGGGTATGGAGATGCATATAACTTTTAATAACATGTATTTTCAGTTCATACCACAAGCAACAGCTAGATCAGGCAGAAATAACTGCTCATCACCTGGAGCACATGGGCCAGCAATTGAATAGGGCTATTGGATAGGATTTTTCAATTACCTGACTTAGGAAGAAGGGGATGTGTCATATGTACACAGGAGGAGTGCAACGGATATTTGGTGGCCAAACTGGCACATAGTGGCAGAGACTGGCAAGATGTTAAATCTTTTACCTCTTTTTCCTGGGCACTTAGCTTGACTGTATATCACAGTTTTGCTTGCTGCAGTGATGAGACTGAGTTCTGACCAATGGAATAAAGGTGGAAGTAACACGTACCCTTCTAGGTCTGACTCAAAATATATATCCCAGGAGATCCCCTTTCTCTCTTTCTCTGTCAGGGGCTGCAAGCAAAGGGTTCTAAGGTTATTTGACAAAATCAAAAGATGGAAGGAACTTGAAGTACTACTTGACAAATAGAAACTGAAGACAATAAGCTCTTCATGTCCAGAAGACTTGCCTAATCAGAAACTGGGCTACTACTGGAATAAGAAATAAAGTGTTATTATGTTTGCCATTGAAATGCTGTATTTATTTGTTATCGCAGATAACTTTCTCCACTAATAGAGTAGGTATTATTACTTGTTATCATTACTTTATACTCCATTTATTATATTTTCAACCACCACTTGACTAGAAGTTACTTGAGGGCAAGACAGAGGCTTAGTACTTACTCTGATGACTCATTAAACTTTCTTCCAAAACACATTCACTGGGACCTAACCTCTTAAAGCAATGACATATTCTATACCCCATTATGCTGAAGGGGTAAGTTCAGAGGCATTAGAAGATTAAAATCTGATATGAGAGAACATTTATAGCTCTGCTTTATAGATTTTAGAAAGGTGCTAAAATCAGTATTTCCTGTCCAATATTTGGGCAAAATGTATTAGCTTTTGGTGTGATGGTGGCTGGGAAAAAAAAAATCTCAAGATCAAGGTAGTGTCAGGTGAAACAGAGATAAAGTCAACTTCAGTTTATTTAATTGAAACCTTTAGCATAATTCTCAGTCCAAGAAGAAACAAAAATATTAAATCCTACTGATAAATCCTGAACTTAGCTGTTAAGACTAAAAATTAAATTAAATTCTGCAATGATATATCTACTGCAGCAATCCCTATTCTTATTCGTGCTACCACATGCATGACAAATTCCTGTCATATTCATTCATAAACATTTGTTAAATTATCTGATTCCTATTAAAGAAGTCAAATTGTAATTAACCTCTATGTTTAACGAGCTTTCACATATTTTTTCAAACCTACGTACTCATTAAAATTTTGAATAATTTCTAATTTTGAAAATATCCTCTATAAAATCGTTTTTTGAAACAAGCTACATGTTTAGAACACTCAAATATTTTATATGAGAAAATCATGAATTTATTTCTGGTGATTTGCTATTAATGACGTATACTTTCACCTAACTGAGAAATCTGCCGAAAATAATATAAATTTTATTGTAGTGAAAATAGAAGGTTGAAAACAAATGAGAACTCCTGAGTCAATTATGATGAACTATATACTTTCTTTTCAGTGGGTTATAATTCTCCATTCAAATCAGAAGTGTGAGATGAAATAACTTTCAAATTCTTTTGCATCATTAATTCCACAAAGATGAGTTTTCGGGATAAAGAATACAAGTGACTTGTGGTTTTAAGTTTAGTGTGAAAGAGAAGTGTCTGTTAATCTAGTGGACAGATTTTGAAGGCAGCAGAGAGAGATACAGTCATGTGGTCACTGGAACTGGCGACTATTGTGAAGAAGAGACCACATGGGCCACTTGAGATCATGGCATTCAGCCCATAGGTAATGTCTAATTCTCACCCAATTGGTTGGGAAGTGCTGAACTTCATTCCAAGAACAATTCCTTTAACTTCTCTGAGACCCTCTGAAAATTAGCTTGGAAACTGATCAAACCCTTATTCTAAAAAGTAGAAAATGAGTAAAAACTGTCAGTTACAAGGAAGTCAAGTGGAATTATGGGTACAAACTTTCTCTTAAGTATTGCTGAATCAATAAAGTCAGTATCTACTCTGGAAGTACACAGTGATTATGAGGATTTTGTACTACCCTACTGGTAGATAGTGTCATCCAAACCTGGAATCAAAAACTAAAATAAAAAAATGTCAGATGTTATTTAATCTAGCCAGGCACAGAGGGTGCTTAATCTCCTCATCAGGACTGGATTCAGAGTGTGGACGTGGTCAGTGATAAAGGTGCTAATGCCAAATGATCAGAGGAGAAAGCCAGGCTAGAATTTGTTCAGATGACCAGGCAACCAGACAGGGAAGCAGTAGGGAAGCGGGTGTCTGACAAGTCCTTTAGATCAAAATAGTACCTGGAGCTGAACATGGCAATCAATCTGGGGTAAAAACGAGATGCTGATAAAACACTAGCTGGGCATGATCAGAAACAACACTAGCCAAAACTCAACTCCTTGAGAGCAGGGCCCAATCCTGTTTCATCTTTACGGCCCCCATGCATTATAAATTGCCAATGTGCCTGTGAATGAGTTTTTTAAAAACTGTTATCTCAGGGGAAAGATGGACATAAGGAGCATTTGGGCTGGACTTTCATTGGCCATCTCACTCTGATGGTAAGTCCATTTTGATCTTCAAAAGAACTCTCCTGATAGCCGAATTCTGGTTTCAATGAAGTAAAATCTATATTTTAGATTCTCAGAAACCCAGTATTGGGCTTCCCTGGTGGCACGGTGGTTGATAGTCCGCCTGCCGATGCAGGGGACACGGGTTCGTGCCCCGGTCTGGGAGGATCCCACATGCCGCGGAGCGGCTAGGCCCGTGAGCCATGGCCGCTGAGCCTGCGCGTCCGGAGCCTGTGCTCCGCAACGGGAGAGGCCACAACAGTGAGAGGCCCGCGTAACACAAAAAAAAAAAAAAAAAAAAAGAAACGCAGTATTTCCTTATCATGCAAAAATATATTTATCAAGAGTCAGAAGAAATGTTCATCTTTCAAGGAAAATTAAATTATGCCACGTAATTCTTTAAAAAGGAGACAAGGCCTGGGTAGTAATTACACAACAGATTTACAGAAAGCATGTTTCCACAACCACTGGCTTTCTGTCTGTCTCTCCCCCTCTCAGCTTGTGCCTATGTATGAATGTGTTTGCATTTTGCTGTTGTTGTACAAACGGTAGGATGAGAAGATAAAGCAAACTACTAACTCAATTAAAAAAAAAATGATGTGTTTGTTCAGGAGAACAAGTTTGGATTATTGTCTGGAGGTTAATTTTCTTAAGAGAATGTACAAATAAATTACACTAACAGGGAGTTCGTCAAATGCATTTTTGTTGGTTTTTTTTGGCTAGGATTCCTGAAGGATATATCAGGTAGAGAACAAGTAAGGGAGATGAACTTTTAAAAATCTTCATGATACACACAAATTACCTGATTATATGTTTTCTGATGTAGCAGATTAAACATAATACTAAATATACTTAGTAAAATTTAAACTCATTTATAGACTAAAAATTACATCTACGAAAGCAAGCAAAATCCTTTCTATAATAAAATGTGTTCTTTGAAGAGTGAATTATGGGCATAAGATAGTAGCATATTACTATAAGATATAAGTTAAAAGGGAAAAGATATTAGTAAGTTGAATAAAGAATTATTAAATTTACATTGGAACCAACCATGCAGAAGACTGATATATAGCAGATGAATATCATCAAATTCATTATGAAGCCTAAAGATAAATCAGTCTATCTGACAATTATTACAAGGATTATTCTTCTGTCCCATGTGAACACATGTCATAATATTATTTAGTGTCATCCTTTAAAAATACAAACTCTTACAAAAAAATCTGCCATGTTAATCTAGTTTTCTAAATGAACACTGTGCAGTAGTCAAAGAATATGTAATATTATGTATCACTTTCCAAAATCTTTTCAACCTAATGTCTAAGCCATATCTTCCTCAATTTTGATTAAAACTGAGAGAGCTTAAAGTTGCCTTTCATTTGTTCCTCACCTAGTTAAAATTGAGAAAAAAAAATTAGCAGGTAAATTAAAGTTTATAAAAGTCACAAATAGTTGCTGAGGTATCACCTTTTATTAGGAGCACTGAAATATGCATAGACATTTCTAAATCAGAGCTAACAAATTAAATTGCAAAGTTTAACTTAATATTGCCCAATTTTTGCACATTTACATGGAGAAACAGAATTCTCATCTTTTATTTGGAAAGGTACAGTTTGGATAAGTGTAGACAAAACATCTGAATGAAAAGTAAAAAAGAGTATGTCCAATCATCCATTTATTCTAGTTACTCACATAAATCATAATATATCTGGAAGTTCAGATATTAACAAAAAAAGCCAAGGTAGATATAAGATCAAGATGTTTTATGCTAGCTGCATCAAACATTTGATTTTTAGATACCTAGATTTGTAAATTTCCAGGTGGAAGTTCTAAGTTTTATCCAAATACGTAGACATTAGTCCAAACTTATTAGTCCTAGGATTTCCCTGGTAGTCTAGTGGTTAAGACTCCACGCTCCCAATGCAGGGGGCCCGGGTTCGATCTCTGGTCAGAGAACTAGATCCCGCATGCCGCAACTAAAAGATCCCATGTGTCATAACTAGGACCCGGCACAGACAAATACATAAATAAATATTAAAAACAAAAAAACGTATTAGTCCTGAAAAACAGATAGCAAGGTAATCTATAAAGTCAGAAAATTTTCCTCCCGTTAGTGAAAGCTGCCTTACTATATAAAAGACACCTGTAATCCTTTATATCTTTCTTTTAAAAAACATTCTGAATTTTTCATTTGTTTGCTGTTCATTAAACAAATTCCCTTGGCTTCCATATTATCCTCTCGTTTCTCGTCTACCATTTTCACTGTTTATTCTCAGGCATCTGCATTTCCTGTTTTTTCTCTGCTTGCTTAATTATTTTTTCAGCATTTTTCCCTTGGCCACATTGATATTTTTCTCACTCTATGTCATTCAATCGGTTGCTCTCAATAAATACGTACATTTTGAAAATTGGTTGGGGCATTATTGGTTGTCTCAATAATAGAAAGAAGCATGTTTAATGGGCAGGGACCAGTTACGCTAAAGTCCTGCTGTCTATGGAGTATTCCTCGAAACAGGAAATGGCTCACAGCATGGAAGTAAACATGTTTAAACATTCTGCAGTGAGCATTTAACTCCAATTTCCATAAAATCCAGCTAATGTTTAACCTAGGCTACAATTGTAATTTCTTTTGTTTGGAACTCTAACAATCACCTGAAATACCTAAAGTCTCTTTCCTTTTCCTTTTTTGCTCCCTGCAATGCAAGTCTGACACTAAATACACAGAGCTGGGTCAAACTTCACAAACTAAGAGCACAGTCCTCCATAAAACTGCCCTCACTTCAGACACAAGCCTGGAGCCTGCCCTTCTGACAAACGGGCATCAAACTTAGGGGTTCCACTACCCTGAGTTTCAATAATTCACTAGAAAGACTCACAGAACTCAGGAATGTGCTATACTTAAAATACAGTTTTTATTACATCAGAAAAGGAAACAAATCAGGACCAGACAAAGAAGAGATGCATAGGGCGAGGTCTGGGTGGGTCCCAACCGCTAATACATCACCATCCAGTTACACTGATGTGTAACAATACACACAGAGTGCTGTTAACTGGAAGCTCACCCAAGCCTCCCAGTCTAGAGTTTTATTGGGATTTCATTACACAGGCACACCTGATTGAATCATTGGCCTGTTAGTTAACTCTGTCTCCTGCCCCCTCCCTCCCTGAAGTCAGTCAGATATCAAGTGGCTCAAAAGCCTCTAATTAGGTTTGGTCTTTCTAATGTGGTCAGCCCTTATCCTGAGCCAGTCTCATTAACATAAACTCAGGACTGGTGTGAGGGCACTACCAGGCAAAACAAAGGCACTCCGATCATTCTTGAAATTCCAAGAATTTTGAGACTCCCTCCCAGAAACCAGGGGCAAAGGCTAGACAATTCTTTATTACACAACACTCCCTACTATCTTTCCTTATGTCAGACTCTCATCATCTTTCCAAAGTGTTGTTTTCATTTAAATTATGTTTCTACTTCCAACTTGGTTCTGCTTCAGATCTGTGCTCTGCAATCCTGCCAAAGTAATCTAGCTAAAATGCAATCTGCATGATGTCAGTCCTGTTTAAAGTCCTTTAACAGTGCCCTGAATTTAACAAAGAAACCTAGGTTCCTTAGTGCAGCATACAGCACTTTCTGAGAGTTTCACTGCCTAGTTCTCTAGTCTTACACATATCTCAAGTTACTTATTTTTCCATTTAAAAACCTCATCTAATTGTATATCTTACTAAAGTAACTGATATTATAAAGTAACTGATCTTGGGTGCCGTTGCTCACTCTATTTTCATTTTTAGAAGACCTTTCCCTCCCTCTACTAATTGTTTGCAAAATGCACTGTAAGACTCATATTAGGTGAAATTAAATCTTTCTTGTTCTATCCATGTTGGGTGAGCTTCCATTTTTTTGCATTCTCCTGGCACTCTGTACATTTTTTTTGGAAAATCATTTATTTTCTTGTAAAAATTATTTATGCAAATGTCTACACTGAAAAACTGCCCTTGTGGGTTTGTTAAGAGGAACCCATATATTCAGGTGGCCATTATGGCTTCCAGCTTACATCATAGGTGGTCATGACATGTGATTAAGCTCTGACTTCCAAGAAGTGTCCTCAGCACTGATCCTGTCCTCTACCTACTTTTCGCTTGCTAAAGTGAGAATATGCAGACTGGAACCAAATGGTACCATAAAGTGGAAGCCATGTGTAGAGAAAGGTGACATGACCAACAGAAGGAATTGTGTTCTGGATAATTACCATATTTATCATCTTTGGACTACCTTGATATATTTTTTCCCATAAATGGGAAATAAATGTCTATCTTTTTAAACAGCTATTATTTTGGTCACTCCAGCCAAATTCAATACTGATTGCTATTCTTCTCACAAAGTATAAGCTCTTACTATCTTCTCAATTACCAGGAACAAGAACAACAGCTAGAATACTATGTACTCAGTAATTGTTCACTGAATTGAAATAAAACATAGATGTAAAAGCAATTGATTTCTATTCATAAGGAGATAATGAAGCATTTGTCCAATAATTTATAATAGACTAAGTCCACTGAAATAGGTGTTTGGATAATGACAACTTTAGGTTTCAAATAAATAAAGTAAGTGCAGTAAAATAAGTGCATGAAATTGGCCAAATGAGTAAATATCTGTTAGATAAAAATTACACATTTTAGAAAGCTGACCAAGATACCCAAATGGCAAAATATATTACAAAAATAATAACATATTTATATATTTAAATATAAGTGGCTTATTTACTTTAGTATTGGAAAGCTTAAGGTAAAAATGATATTAATCAATATTCAAATTAATGGAAATATATTTTGGTTTATTTATTTTGTTTGCACTCAATGGGGTATGTCTTTGTCAATGTCAAATCCAATGTTTACCTCTTTTGGCTTCTGTTCTATCACTTCCTCCTGGTTTTCCTCCACTTTGCAGACTCTCTTCTCAGGCTTGTTTGCTGGTCATTCTGTTTTCTGCTCAGACTCCAAATGCTGGCGTCCCCTAGGTCCTCTCTATAACCCCCCACATTCCCAGGAATCTCTCATGGGCCCACAGCTTTAGCTACCATTTATCTATAAATCTACATCTATCAAATCAATGTTTCCACCCTGGACCTCTCCCTGAAATTACAGATTTGTCTATCCAAATTTCTTCTCCAATACCCAGAGTCATCTCAGACTTACCATGTTCAAAACAGAATTACTGAACTCCCACATAAGCTACCTTCCACAAACAAACCTGCTTTTATACTCATCTGTTTCTTTTCAGTATACATCCATTCAGTAGCTCATACCAAAATCTAGATCATGTTCCTGATGTGCTTTATTCATCATATCCATTTATACTTCATGCAAATTTAACTCTAAAAAATATCTACATCTCTTGAATATACCCAGTTCTTTCCAACTAATCTACAATTATCCTAAATCAAACCAACCTCTCACTCACCTGGCCCATTACTACAGGCTCTTATGCGACCTCATCTTTTATTTTGTTCTAGGGCTCCTGGTCCTCCTTACAAACCATTCTCCACATATCAGCCAACATTATGGTTCTTAAGTGTATAAAAGAACATGCCATTTCTCTACTTAAAATCAGACATTTAATAAATGTTGCAAAAGAATAAATCTGGGTGGGAAAATTCTAAGTGAATATAACTTAAGTGCAGAAGGTTTGGACTGGGTCAGATTTGAGCAAAATGATATTTTGGTATCACACAACTGCTCACTTCATGACGTACAACCATAGAAAAAGCATTGTATCTCTTTGAAATTGTGATCCTTATTGGGTATACATGATAGATATTCAAGAGATGATGTTGAATAAATGCACCAACATCACACTTACCAGAGCAAGAAGCCATTCATAGATCTCAAAGTGTAAAAGATTCAGTTGGCTATAAAAATCAATTATATTATAATGTCTCTTTCTCAATAATGTGGAACACAGTCTTATAAATAGAGTGATTATTCTATTCTTGATAAAAGGAAGATGAAAATTATAATACAGTTGAATTAAAAAACATTAAAAATTCCTTATATATCGTTCATATATATTTATAAAATATTATTTCAATACCAGCAGTAAAGTCTTATATCTTTTAAATCAGTGGAGTAAAGTTGGTGAATTGTGGTACATTATCACACACAAAAACAATCCATCAAATATAGGTTGTATCAACAGGACAATAATACTTTGATCATATGCTTACAATGCATGAAACTGGTGACTTGGTTTCTCATTTATTGCTTCCTTATTAGTTTAACCTGTTTCTCATTCAAATCTAGTAATAAAAATTATTCTACTTGGATTTTTTCTAATGAAAAATTGTAATAAATAAAAAGAATTTCTTAAATACAGAATAGAAATTTTACTTTCATTTTGTTTCATGTCAGAGATTGACTTCTCTAGAGGCAGTTATGTTTCTTCTTCCCAAATTATCAGGTTATCCCCTGAATAATCAAAGAATCTCAATAAACAAAGTTATCTAGCCCTCTATTTCTAGGTCAACTTCTTATTATTGAAAATTCTTTTTGTTCCCCATTATATTAGTTTCCATTTGCTACTGTAACATTGTATCACAGACTTAATGGTTTAGAACAACACAAATTTCTCATCTTGCCATTCTAGAGCTCAGAAGATTAACTCTTATTGAGCTAAAAACAAGGCTCAATAAGCAGGGCAGCTGTCAGCAGGGCAGCATTCCTTCTGGAAACAATAGCAAACAGTCTGTTTCCTTGCCTCTTCCTGCTCCAAGGACACCTGCTTCCCTTGGCTTATGTCCTCTTTCTTCCATCATCACAGCCAGTGCCATCCGGCCAAATGTTTCTCATGCTGCCACCTCCCTGTTCTCTCTTATGTCTCCCTCTTTCACTTTTAAGATCCTTTGTGATTATATTGAGCCTGCCTAGTCTGTTTGGGCTACTATAACAAAATGCCACAGACTGGGTAGCTTATAAACAACAGTAATTTATTTCTCACAGTTCTGGATGCTGCGAAGTCCAAGATCAAAGCTCTGGCAGTTTGCAATCTTTCACCGTAGCTTCACTTGGCAGAAGAGGCAAGGGAGTTCTCTTGGCCTCTTTGATAAGGGCACCAATCTCAATTATGAGGGCTCTGCCCTCATGCCTTAATCAGCTCCCAAAGGCCCCCCTTCAACACCATCACAATGAGCATTAAGATTCCAACATATGAATTTGGGGGTGAGAGGCACATACATTCAGTCCATAGCAGGGTCCAACAGGATAATCCAAGATTACCTCCCTAACTTAAGTTCAGCTGAGTAGCAACCTGAATTCCATCTGCTACCTTAATTACCCTTTGCCATATAACCTAACATATTCACAGGTTCCTAGCATTGGAACTTGGACATCTTTGAGGAGCTGTTATTCTACCTACCAAAATCACCAACCGGTATACAACTACCACTGGGTTGTCAGGGGATAGAGAGAGATATTTTAGAACTTAATTAACCTTAAAAAGTATAAATGCCATGTTGAAAATTAATTTTCCCTCTCCCAGATTAAACACATTTTTATTCATCTAACCACTCACTCATCAAAACATTTATTAGGTGCCCACTGTACCCACAACACAGGATTACTTACAAAACAAGACAGACAAACCCCTTACTTTGATGAAGTTTATAATTCTTCAGGGGAAAAGGTATACTGGAATTGGTATGAATGCTACAAAGAGTTATACTCAACATTATGGGATTTACTAGGGGTCCCTACACAGTTAGCAGTGGTTGGTTCATTAAAAGAGGTGGAAAATTATTTCAGCTAAAAGAATCATCTCCCACTGGTGAAATACTAGACACAGAGGCTAATGGAGATATTATCTGGAGCCTTCTAGGACAGTCCAAATCACATCATGTGAAAACTCAGTCTGGTTTTAGCACTCTTTGAGGTAAAACTCAGTTTCTTGAAAAATAACTGGAATGTTTGCTTTACCATAGCAGGTAAACATTCAGATTGTTAACACTAGTGATCAGGTTGTTATAGGACACATCAAAGACATGAAGAAAAGAGTAATGATGGTTTTTACGACAATAACGAAGCAGTATAGTGTATAGCCAATCTAGAGAGAACATTAAGCTCTGTGGGAGCAGTGCTAGAGTATGAAGCCATTTTCTTGTTACTATGGAAACAGCAAAATGTCAACTATTTTTAGAGCTTTGTTCCAAGATTCAACCAGCCATGCTAGTTATCAGTATGTTTAAAGATGCAGAAACATATGCCAAGTAATACAGCTAGAAATTTAAGTTTGTGAGGTAATTTATTTCTTCTAGAGCATTTTAATAATATGCATGGGCCCTACATTTAATCCTATTTATGCAATTAAATATCCACACTTTGTAAGAAATTATATAAACAAGTATTATTTTATATACACATAGTTAATAAAATAAGTTACATCCACATATGGTTTTTCAAGGGTGAGTATAACATTATAGTGTTCACAACTATAAACACTATAATTAACTTGGTACACAGACACTCAATTAGTTGGCCTGTTATCACTTAGCTAATTTCTTTCACCTTCAATAAACAGCTACTGAAAGTGAGGCACCCCACTAGGTTCTGGAAATATAAGGATGACAAAAGTGCCATATTTTTCCCCAAGTACATATTTCCAAACATGAGCTTGACCTTAAGAAGCATGACATTATAAAACCTGACAAAAATTTTAGGACAAACAAATGTTAATTAAGGAGACTGTCTCCAAAAATAAAATGTCTCCAAGAAGCAAAAATGAAGAATGGATTCATGTTTACCTGTGCAATTTCCTTTGTGTTTGATGCTTAATGAAGCTCCTCTGGCAAACAGGAATCTAAAACCCATTTGTGCAGTATACTTTACATATTGGTATATAATGGAAAACTAGTATCTTTTATAATTTTATGGGCAAGATATAAACCACACAATTAGCAAAAATGATGCAGATAATGAAACTCTGAATTACCAAAAGTAGCGTTCACTCATTACTATGTATATATAAGATGTTTATGATTCATGACCTTCATCTCCTCTATGCACATTTTGAGGTTTTACAGACAAACGTAACTACTGACAGCGATCTGAGAAGAAAGTCATCTGGTAAATTATTCTTACACAGATTTACTTTCTTAGGTTATCACTGATGCCTCCTGAGTTCTGTAGCTAGAGACAACTAATTGAGAGTAACACAGTCAGAAGATTTTGCAGAAAAATACCCTCTCATTTGGAGTGATTTAGACACCGTTGTTACCAATCCTGACTGCCAAGTTAAAAGTCAAGTTATTAGGCAAATTTATCTAATTTAAGTAGATTAAATTCAGTACAGTTGACCCTTGAACGACTCGGGAGGGGGTGTTAATCCCCATATAATTTATGGGTATTTATAGGCCTTCCTTATCCAGGGTTCCTCTGCACCCGCAGATTCAACCAATCAAGGACTGTGTAGTACTGTAGTATTTATTACTGAAAAATATCTATGTATAAGTGGACCTGGGATGTTCAAATCCACGTTGTTCAAGGGTCAACTGTATTTTGAAATCAGGATAACAAATTATTGTACTGATTAGTTCATTAAAATTGGTGTCCTTTGGTTAAGAGGTGATAGGCAAGCCTTGATAGAAAAAAAGAAGAAAAAAGTGTGTGTGTGTGTGTAGGGGGGTGCTGAAATGAGCTAAAGTTGCTATCTCCCTGAAACTTTAACATGCAAAAAATATTTTACAGTATTTCAAAAATACTCATACAGATATCTACATATTTTAAAATGACATTTGCTGGTACTTTAATGAGAGTCACATTACCCAACTGAAGTAAAAAGTTAATAGAATCATCCAAGTAATTGTACTTCAAATTATTTAGATACCCGTAGCAGAAAATAATGTCCTCCCTGGGAACCGCCCTCTGTGGAAGGCTATTGCCCCACCCCCAGTTATGCCCACTCATTGGGGCAACTTGCTTATAGTGATGCAGGACATACAAAGGTCTGGTCCTTATTAGTCTCTCAAACAATTTCCTACATATTTCCTATGGTACCTAAGATTAATTTACATGACCATCCAGGTTCAAAGCTCCCTGTGGGATCAACTGATGCCCTTTTAAAATGAATTGCTGTTCAGCTTCTCCCTCTGCTGAATCTTGGACCCTCACACCTCTACAGGGAATTTCTCCTAAAGGTCTCCCCAGTAAACCTTTTACACTCAAATCTCCATCACAAGAGTCTGTTTCCAGGGAACCCTAATAAATCCCTTAAAAGTATCTGGAGAACTAGAGATAGGCTATATAACAAAACAAGCAGAGGGTTGAAAAAAGTAGGTTTTCGGCCCCTATTTATTTATTTTCTTATTATTGATTAACACTCGTAGATCTCACATACTGCCTATCTGCTTTATTTAAGGATTTTCCATGAAAACAAATATATTCTTTTGCATACTTGTTGCTACTAAATGGGGAATGTGTAGCCAACGTCACACTCCTTGGAGCATACTTTTCTGCATCGATTATCTATGTTAAGTGACACCATGGTAATGCCTTATTTGGTAATGTTTTATTTATTTATTTACTTATTTATTTATTTATTTATTTTGTAATGTACAAAGTATACATAACCTAATTTGTGCATTACAGAGCCAAGAATGCCCCTCAGGAAGTAACTTACATTTTTCATTTAATAATCAAAAATCTGTTTACAGGGGCTTCCCTGGTGGCGCAGTGGTTGAGAGTCCGCCTGCCGATGCAGGGGACACAGGTTTGTGCCCCGGTCCGGGAAGATCCCACATGCTGCAGAGAGGCTGGGCCCGTGAGCCATGGCCGATGAGCCTGCGCGTCCGGAGCCTGTGCCCCGCAACGGGAGAGGCCGCAGCAGTGGGAGGCCCGCGTACCGCAAAAAAAAAAAAAAAAAAAAAATCTGTTTACAAAATGAGTTAAAGATGTACACACTGGGACTTCCCTGGTGGTGGCAGTGGTTAAGAATCCGCGGCCAATGCAGGAGACACAAGTTCAAGCCCTGGTCCGGGAATATCCCACATGCCGTGGAGCAACTAAGCCTGTGCGCCACAACTACTGAGCCCACGTGCCTAGAGTCTGTGCTCCGCAACAAAGAGTAGCCCCCGCTCACCGCAACTAGAGGAAGGCTGCGTGCAGCAACAAAGACCCAACGCAGCCAAATAAATAAATAAATTTATTAATATATATATATATCTAAACAGACACCACACCAAAGAAGATATACAGATGCAAATAAGCATATAAAAAATGTACATACCATCCTTATTGTGTAATTGCTGTTATCTTCACTACAATAGACCATATGTTTCTGTATCCTCCTACACTTCCTCAGTGCCTAGCGCAAAGTACATTTACAATAAATGAATGAACTGATGAATAAAAGATGATTTTTACACTGAGCTACCATATTTATCAATAACTGGCAAACAAGTTAAGGTCAACTAACATTTATGTATTACCTTCTACGTGCTAAGTCTTATGGTAGAAAGTGAAGCAGGTTAGTGTATAAGAAAGAATCTATTTGGAAGATCAGATTAAGCTGAGTTGAAACCTTAACTTGGCCATTTCTTGATGTGATTTTTGAAAGTTAATGAACCACTTCATTTACTTTCATCTTACTTTTTTTTTTGGTCTTCTTTATTTCTTTCCTATTCTCCTCCCTTCCTTCACCCCCTATTTCTTCTTTCCTTCCTTAACCAATATTAATTAGGGTCTATCCACTATATCAAGCACTATGTGGGTGTTAACAAATATGCCTGTGCACAACACAAGTTTTTATTCTCAAATTTATCACCATTTGGAATAACAAACAACAACAAAAAAGGGGGTGTGACAGATTTTTAACTCAGTCTATAGAGTATCTGGGGAAGACTTACCAGGACAGACGTTTTCAAAGGTAAGTTCAAAAATGTGATTAAGGGGTTATTTTGGTAAGATGTGGAGACAGTGCCTGAAGAGGAGGGAGAGAACTCCAGGCAGACGTTATAAGTAAAGGATTGTGCAGAGGTGTGAAGGCAAGAGAACACGGGAGTGTGATGGGAACTCAGTGTAGTTCAATTTTGTGAGAATTATTTATTATGAGTAAAAGAAACCCACTTAGGTCTAACAAAGAAAGAGGCATATGTGATAAGTATCCAGAGGTATCTAACAGAATCCAAGAGGGGGAAGGTAGCCAGGTCCTATGAGCGAATGGAATCTATCCTAGGCAAGCCATCATGAGCTGATTCTCTATTTCTTTGGACCACATGGTGTTTTATCTCTGCTTCATTCAGCATCTCTGTTTCAGTCTTTCCTGTGGTTGCTCTTTTGCTCTTTTTTCTTTTTTTCCCCACATGTAGTGGAAACATTGCTTTCCCAGCCCCACATCTATACCATTACTCATATTTCTGAGACTCAGCAGAATTTGACAAGAGGCCCTTTTCCCCAAATCCAGGTTACTGCAAGTGAAAATTCCCAAGGGATCAGATGCCTATCCCAAATCCAACCCTACTCTAAGTGAGTTGGAAAGGGGTTATAGTTCGGACAATGTGGCCCGACCTGAGGGCTCGTTTCTATAGAAGTGGTTATTAAAAGAGGATCACCTCTGTGACTAGAGCACAGAGAGAACAACAATTGGGTGGAGGAGGGAATGGGATTGAGCAAGGAAGAGAGAAAATATCCATTATCTTGTAAGTTATAGTGACGACTTCGGACATTATGCTTGGAGTATGGAAAATAGAGATTTGAAAGTGACAGGATGAGATTGTCTTTAGAAAATGTACCTTGTGTGTCCAGCACAGTGTAGGGAGATCTGTGTAGCCCAGGTGAAATACAACTCACTAGTGGCAGAAGTTTAATAGTTTATAGAGACTAGAAATGAAACCAGGTCACAATGAAAACTGCAAGGAGCCTAAAGGATTTACATCGTCCTCAGCGTTACTATGAGAGTTTTTACTGCAGTGGATTCAGGATTTGGGGACCCAAAGCACTGACAGTTTGGGGATTCCCTTTAATAAAAAAAAATACATTATAAAAATAAAGAATAATTGCAGATACTTATTTCAATCAGAAAAGAGATAACAGTGAACTTAGATTTATGCCCAAATCAACTTCTCCTTAGCCACATTCCACAAATGCTTAAGACATTCCAGGGTCACCCAACAGGAGGGAAACTGTGGCAGAGGAGAAGCTGAAGTTGAAATATACCGTGGTCCTGACTGAATTCAGTAAAAATATCTTACTTTGCAAAAATTTAACATACATAAGACCATATGAACACATTGCTGTCTCTTCTAAAGGCACTAAAGGGCGAAGGGTATTAAAGCTTAAGCTTCATTAGTTTCACGGTACATCCACCTCCAGTTTCTAAATATGACAGGTCAAAATCTCCCAGGAAAGCTAAAAATTCTAGGGTCCTTACACAGCTAAAAACATGTATGTTTGAATCAATCTAATAAATCAGGAAGAGAGTAATGTTATTCCACAAGAGCTTGGATGTAGACTTAGAATTCATTTAAGGCTATGCTCAATGACTTACCACTGTTCTTCTACATACAGTTAGTTAACAGAACAGCATTTTAAATGCCTATATGTCTAGTGGCCAATGCCCTGAAATAGAAAAATACACTGTATCATGGAGCTATCAGTTGTTTGAAAAACTTGAGGGTTCAGGTTTACTTAAAAAAATCTACTTAGTTCTAAGGCACTTCTAATTTTTTTTAATGTTTAATATCCCAAGTACACTTAGAGAAATATTCTCTTTCACTTGCTGTAGATGACTGAAAATGAGTGAGTCACTCTTCACTGCCTCTATTCATGCTCTCTGAAGGGGAAGCATCCACATTTAAGAATAATTATCCTAAGGCATTTGTTGTCCTTTGAAAAAGTGTTTTCTAAACAGACTCATCAGGAATCCTTTTTTTACAAGAGCACTCAAAATAGACAACTTTTGAAAATGAGTTCAAAGTTTATTTCCACTGAATGGATAAGAAGGTCTTTGGGGTCAAATGAGGAAAAAGAGTCAAATTTCTTGAACTTTAAAATATTAGGCTATAATAAACATTAGAACAAAAAATTTAAACTTAAAAAATAGATAGATTTTATATCATCCTTGACTTTTTACCCATCCGGATACCGGAAAGTTTCTGAGTAACATAACGTCATTACTTGGTATTTATAAAATATCTTCATGTAGAGCATATCTTTTTATTTTTTGTAATTTGGAGTGTTTGTTGCTTATGAAAAGTGTCAGACTGACATCCCTGGATACCAAAGTCCTCAATTTGTGCCTCAGATAAGCCTTGGGGAAGCACAGTCTTCTCAATGATCCTAGACAACATAGTTACAACTGAGCAGTTTAAGCAATAACTGCATGGCTCAGGGCCTGGCCTCTTTGCTGAATCTGTCAGCCAATGCACCAATTAACTCAACTACAATTTTTATGATGTGTACCAATTTCACTGAAAAGTGAATACGTGGCTGTAGGTTTTACAGTTGCCTCAAGAAACAAAGAGCCTAAACTAATTGCAAAAGCTGTCACCACTGTCATTGAGCCACTGACTTGAAAAGTTTACTGAGCAATCTTTTTTAGTTTCCTTTGTACCTAAAGTCATGATTTTACCTAAAGTAGACTATTTGCCTTGGAGCCAAACATAAAACAAGGAGAAATTCATTAAATAATGATACAAATGCAGACCTTAAGTGTTTTACTTAGATGCTCATAAATTCTATTGTAGCTATTGAACAATCTCATTCTTCTCAGTTATAATGCTTGATAAATTTATTGCTAAAACTCTTTCTTAAGCAACATTGAGCCTTCATAAAAATGTTATTTCCAAAATGTATACACGCATTTTGTGTAAGATCTGTTTTTGTGACTTGCTAATGATTCCTGAAAAGACTGAATGCGTGGGTGTCTGCCCTCTTTTGGTTATGAAAATCAGACAGTCTGGTGGATCTGTGAAACTAATATAAAACTGAGAAACCTCTAAGAAAACAGAAGAGTTAGTCTGAGGTGAATGTTGGGGTAGAAAAGAAGAGGGTCGGTAGATGGTTCTGAGTAGAGGAGTCTGGTTCCTGGTGCAGAGCTGAAGCTGGGAGAAAACCTGCATGTTCTTTTCTCACCTCCACACAGCCCTGGGTGTGCCACTGTCCACCACATGGCTACTGGAGTCAGAAGAGCAACAGTCAGCTCACGTCTGGCTGGGATCAAAGACCAAGCTGTCTAGAATGAGAACTGACAAAATATACCTAGAAAGACGAAACAACACTTTTCCTACCCCACTCCCTCACAGGCTGGGCTAGAATTAGAGACTTCTGGAAAAGAACAACACCCAAGCATGAAGCCTGGAGAATGTTTTAAAGGGCAAGGTCACCTGCAAGGTCATGTTCAATAGGTGGTAGAGGTCTCTTTGCCCTGAAGCATATTCTCCAAACTCTTCCCTTGAACGCCAGGAACAGAAGCTAAACCCAGACTTTAGCCTCTCTCTCCTCCACAGCTACCTAAGATAGCTGAAATGGAGCTCATGGCCAGGAATAACAAGAAATTCAATGAACAGAAATGCATATAAAACTACAAACTGAATAGTTTATACCACATGAAACAGAATTAGTGTAAATGAGACACAAAAAATATAATAAATAGGTCTAAAATATCCTAAAAGCATTAAAGGCAAAGAATGGGAACAATAAGCAGAAACAGATAGCGACATCTGTGGAATAGATGATATTTGAATTTTAAAAATTAGTAGCTTGGAAAAAGAGCAGAATATATATAGCAGAAAATCATCTTAAGAAACTCCTCAAAAGAAAATAAAATGGATAAAAGTAACTGGCAATGCAAAAGAAAAATTAAGACATGGGGAACTTAGTAGTAGGTTTATCAGTACCTTTATACCTGAAGTTCCAGACACAAAAAAGTAGAGAGGAGGGAAAAAAGCATTGAAAAAATAATGACCAAGAAAATGGCCCAACTACAACATAATCTCAAAACCACTTTAACATTTTAAAAAATTAAATAATTATATATAAAAAAGCTTCCTAAAAAGACTATGCATTCTATAAACAAAAAACAAACCAAAAAACCCACTAGAATTAAATTGACACTGAACATTCTAATACTGGATGAAAGAAGAATCTTTTTAAAGTGTTAATAGCGAAGTTCAAACTTGGTACAATTTTATACTCAGCCCAAATTGTCATTTACATGGAAGAGCGAAACGGCATGTTCTCCAGGGATGCACTGTCTGTAGAACTTTTTGCTTAATAATCATACGTGGATACTGACGACCACCTTGGAATGTGCAATCCCATAACTTCCATTCCACAGAAAGACCATCTTCAAATTTATTCTCAGAAGAACAACTCAAGCAAGAAAATAAATCAAGGGGGATTCTATGAGATATATTACAATATTAAATATTAAAGTAATACTTATTAATTTTTAAAGTAAAGTAATATTTATCAACTGTTAAAGTAAATTTAATATTTACTTTAATACTTTAATATTTAGTTTAATGAGGTTTACTGTCATATAGAAAAATAAAACAAAGCCCAACAAACAAAATAAACATCTATTACAATCAGAACTAAACTGCAAATAATATCAACACAACTGGGTGAAAAAAGAAGAGAATGATGTATAAAGAGAAAAGAGCATTATATTCAGGGAAAAGATACGGGTATTTATGAGCTTATCAAATTGAAAAAGAAAAAGACAAAGTATGTCTGCATATAAGTGTAAAATGTGTAACTTTTAAAAAAGCATAAAATGTTAATACAGCTACTGGAAGCCAAGAGAAAAGAAAAAATGTGATAAATAGAAAATGTAATTTGCAAAAATAAGTCCTAATATAATAATAGTTTCAATATAGTTGAGTTAAACTCATGAATCAAAAAGACAGACGCTCACATTATAAAAAGCCATCCAGCAATGCTTTATCTTGGAAGAGATAAATTAAGAGAACATATGAGCATTAAAAATAAGAAATAAAGGGCTTCCCTGGTGGCACAGTGGTTGAGAGTCCGCCTGCCGATGCAGGGGACACGGGTTCGTGCCCCGGTCCGGGAAGATCCCACATGCCATGGAGCAGCTAGGCCCGTGAGCCATGGCCGCTGAGCCTGAGTGTCTGGAGCCTGTGCTCCGCAATGGGAGAGGCCACAACAGTGAGAGGCGCGAGTACCGCAAAAAAAACAAAAAGAAAAAAAAAGAAATACAAAAAATGAAAGCTTCAGAGAGAAGGGAATTAAACAGTATGTGTAAAACAAAGAAAAAGAGAGATGGGGACTTCCCTGGTAGTACAGCAGTTAAGACTCTGAGCTTCCACTGCAGGTGGCGTGGGTTCTACCCCTGGTCCAGGAACTAATATCCCACATGCCGTGCAGTGCGGCCAAAAAGTAAGGAAAAAAAAAAGAGAGATTGCATCAAATAGGTAAAAGAAACAATAAATAAACAGATATAATAAACATATTAAAGAAATATAAAACAGTGGAACTATAAGAAAAATCAATGTCAGTAAATCGTACTCTAACATACTCATATTCATTTGAGAAACGTATCAAACTGGCAGAAAAAAATAACTGCGAGTAGAGAAAATTTGAAGAGCACCACCAATTACCTTGAAATATATGTGTGTGTGCAAAATTGTGCATGTAATATCCAAAATGAAATTGCAACAAATTAGACAAAATCAACAACTTAGAAATTTTGTTTGCTGATGATGAGATAACAATTGAAATCATTAAATATGAGTGTATATTTAAATTATATATAAATTATGTAAAGGTAAAATAGAAATATATACTTATATGTTTATGTATATCCTGCTATTAAACATATTATTTGTCTTATGAATAAAATTATAAAATTAGTCAAAAACACTTAGGACCAAATGAAAATGAAAACACTACATTTCAAAAGTACAGGGTATGGACAATAAAGTAGGACTAAAAAGGAAATAAGTTTACATAAATTTAGGCAAAAACAAGACAAATTATAAAAATTATCAAAATATTTGATTTTAAAAGTTGATGAAAGATCAAGAGAGCAAACCCAAGGGAGACAGAGGGAAGAAAATAATAACTATAAGAGTAGAGGTCAGTAATATAAACAATAATAACCAGAAGAAAAGTCAATAGAAAAGACTAACAAAAATTATAACAAAAACAATAGTGTTTTAGGAAAAAAAAGTAATTCAGCCAAATCTCTGCAGAGTGATAAAATAAATGAAAGCATGCAAATAAATTTTTGAATATAAAAGAGAAATAACTGCAAACTCAACAAAAGATTAATAGCTTAATAAAAGAACACAGTGAACAAATACACACTAATAAATCTGGAAACTTATGGAACTTAAGAGAAAACAAATAGCCTTTTATAGTCTTATATTTTCTATCTTTTCATTTACTTCAGTTGACTTCATTTACCTCATGGTGCATAATTTTAAGATCTGCTTTAAAATCTTTATCTGATAATTTCAACATCTGGGATATCTTGCAGCTGACATCTTTATTATTGTCTTTCTTTTGGAAAATAAATTACATTTCCCTGGTTCTTTCAAAGTTGAGTAATTCTGATTTGACCTTGTACAAACATAATATTATATATACTCTGGGTTCAGCTGTAAACTTCTGCAAAATACCGCGGTTTTTGTTTCAGAAGGCAATCAACCCTGTTAGTCTTACACTGGAAGTTCTATGTTGCCTTTTATGTGGGTTGGAAGCAATCTCAGGTCAGTTCTCCAAGCCTTTGCTACACTGGTTTGATCTGACCCATGCACGTGTAGATCAGAGGTTAGTCCGGAATTTGTGAGGGTGTTTCATACACAGAATTAGGGATTCTCCTTATCTGCTTCTCTCCTTCTACCATCATTTTTCAGCCTATAGGGGTTCTCTTTCCTGGTTCCTCTGGCCCAAGGGATGGCATGATTTTTGTCAGCATTTTACCTCTGGCAGGGCGTGGCTTCCTGACGGGGACCTATTTCTGAAACGTGACCTTGAGAAAAACTAAAAAAACACTTTTTTAACTTTCCTCCACAATGCACCTGCTTTTGTTCTTGTTCTCAAGCCCTCAAGTAACTGTTTTTGTGTTTTGCAGAGTTGATCATAGTAATCAGTGAGCGGAAGGGCTGAAGCCCATCAGTGTGGTAGAGTGGGTCAGGTTTTGTATTCAGCTTTCTGGATGCTAAATAACTCAATAGTATGCTGTTCTCATTTCCACCTCCTTTAAGATCTTGAGCATATCCACTGAGTTGTCATTTTAAAACAGTGTATTTTTATTGAGAAATTACCATGTGCTAATAAGCACTGGGATGACAGGGATGAAGATGCAATCCCTGATCTCAAGAACTCTGAAAATCAAGAATGAAGACAGTTTAGTAAATAAACAAATGCAGTGTGACAAGGACAACAGTGGAGACACGCATAGGATTCTATGAGAATTCAGAAGAACGTTTAATATAGCCTAACTCTCCCCAGAGAGGCTATTTCTATGCTGTGTCTTGAAGGCTGTGTAGGAATCACACAGGTGAAGAAGTGAGGGGTGGGGAGGAACTCCTAGGCATAGAACGAACAAACAAAAGCAAAGAATACGTTAACTAGTGTAGGGAGGTTGCTGAAAAATGTATGAAATCACAGGAATCAATATTATGTACCACAGAAAAATTGCAGGCTCTTTATGGAGAGATTGATAAAGACTGTATAAATGCTAGAGGAGAGACTTGCTCTTAGTGACACTATGGAAATGGGCAGGAAGACATGGCATAGGGAAAACTAGATGGACTAGGAAACTCTAGTGGTGAACTTGGTGGGGAAATACTCCCTGAATTGAGGCATAGAAAATGAGAATGGAAAGAAGTGAATGGAGTAGATTTGAGGGAGAGTTTGGAACTGATTAGAGAGGGTTTGGTAATGGACTTGATGCTCCAAGTATGGGAGAAGTCTCAGGATATTTCCAATTCTTGCTTGTTTTATAAGGCAAGTGGTTCTATCAAAGATCAATTTCAAAATCGTAGGTTGGATCTTGAAAGAAAGAAGCTCTATTTGGTTTAGATCTTGTTGCAACTTGAAGTGCTTATGAGTTTCTCAAGTGAAGACACCAAATGGGCACTTGGATAAATGCAACTGGAATATGGAAGATGGGTTGGGGCTGGATGTACATCTTTGGGGGTCGTGGCATTATGGATGTTAGTGGCAGAAAGGACATTGGAAATCATTTATTCGAATCATATTATTTTTCAAGGAAACCTCTTCAAATTGAGAGTTAAGTGACTTCTTCAGTTGAGAATCTCAAGCAAACTGGGACTGAAAGGTAGATATAATGTATTTATATCCAGAGATGTTAATACTGTGCTGCCCTGTACTCTATCTATGTGGAGTAATACTGTTCTAGAAACTAAAAAGCACACATTCAGATGCCAGACATGTGAGTGACAAGGTTGATTTTATTTTGTGACATTTCAAAAGAGTAGCTTCCATTCTTGCTCACGATTTATGTTTAAATTTCCAATGATAAAGGTAATGGACAGAACAGAAAACGGGAAAACTAGCAGAAATGATGAAGGGATAGAATTTGAGTTTGACTAAACCTAATTTGAAAAATAAGTACCTGAACTAGCTAACAATCTTTAAAGGAAGTAATATGTATAAAAAGTGCCTACCAGAGAAACTCGCACAGTAATAAGCTCCCACTCAAGCAATTGTAGCTTTATTAGTTTAAAAAGATAGCCACTGAGGTTATTCCTACAGTGTCCATTAGAATGTGAAAGACTGTTCTGAAACTAATGGCCTAGAAATGCTAAAGCACTGAGCATTCCAAGGGAGACAAGAGTTACCCAGGTGTGCAGTTATCACCTGAGGATAACTTTCTTGTTCAAAAAGTTTCTTCTTGCAAATGAAACAAAATAATATTACCATTGATGAATTCACTATTTCCTCCAAAAGCATGTACATATGTTATTAAACTTTTCTTTGACTTTCTCCTGTTAATCTGCCTCATGTCAATTTAATTTTTAGACCAACCAGAAGAACTTAGAAAGGCAGAGGAAAATTTCTTCTTCCCTGACATCCGCAACTGCTAGAAAACCAGTTCACGGATCAAAACCAGACATATTTTCGCTATAACAGCCCAAAGGTAATGTAGAAATTTTGAAGATTAAGAGAAAAGATACATCCTCACTTGCTGATACAACTAAATCTGTCTTCATCTCTAACCTTTAACTAATATGAATGCTGTGACTATTCAAGAAAATCTTGCTTCAGTTTATTATGTCAACTGTGAGATGAAGAGGAGTGGTTAGTTGAACTTCCTTTTATCGTGATTTCAATAAATATACATTACACTTACAGTGATCAAAATCACAGATATGTGAAAACAACAATGAAGCATGAAAGTGCAGTTAAGCTACTGAAGTCGCTCTGTTACACACTCAGATGTCTGTCCAGTGAAGCACTGCCCTGCTGCCAGCTGGGCTAGCCTGGAATATTTCTATAATTGTGATATATGGATGCAAGTCTGTGCTGATAAAAAAAACAAAGAGTAATAGGCCTTAACCCTGGTAATTACAAGCCTGCAACAATTTGAGCATGAAAATATTTTCTTAAGTTCCACGAATCAGGAAGAAATTTGGATTAGATGGCCTCTTAGGGATCACTTCTACTCTAAGAATCCATCACTGAAATTTTTTCAGTGATGTGTAGAAACTCCTCTCTGGCCCTTCAGAAAATCCTCATCTGCAAAATCCTGTTAAAATCTCTTGATCTAGTTAAGCAGACATATATTTTCTCTCCAAACCTTATAAATGTGTACTCAACAAATTACAGATTTTCTTTATATTGACTAAGAATAAGGGAACTCTAACAAACTCTCCTTGAGGGAAGTCTTTGGATATTAACTCGCTATGATCATGACTCTTTGATTTCTTCAGCAGCTAACACATTTCACACATATCATCAGTAGTATCACATATTAATCATAGTGCTAAATTACAAACAACAAAGACAAGCCCTGCCTAATTTAAGCCAGAATGAAAAATACTGATTGAATTTTAAGTTGTTTATAGAATTTCTGGGAGAGTTGGGAGGTTAGGGCACAAGAAAGGGAAGCTGTGCAGCCAGAACAGAGCCAAAATCATGCCCCAAAAAATCAGTCCTGGGTTGGCATGGCTGCCTGCTGCCATCACCGTGCACAACTGGCACCTGAACTTGGTGTCACTGACACTGTTGGCACCAACCTCAGGATGCTTCTTCCCCTGTTACTGCTGGCCCTGCCACCCATGGAGATGGACATCGCTGCCTCTCCAGTCATTTCTGGAAGCAACTCTTCACTCTGTTCATTTGAATCCATTTCTTCAGATTCAAAGTCCCAGGAGATACAACTAATCAGCCACCCTTAGATTATGCACATGTGCCTCAGGTTCCAAGGTACAGAAAGGCAAATAGGTGGCTTTCCTCCTAGACACAGAAGTTAGAGACTTTCTCAGGAGTACACAGCCAAGAGAACTACAAATAATAAAAGGGCCCAATGAATAGCTTCAGAAATGAATAGAGGAATGAATAAATGAATGAAATGGTCAACTTGCACCAAAAAAATGCACTTCAAATAGACAAAGATTTATACTATAATGCAGAGATGTGAAAAGTCTATCATGAATAGTAAACTTTTTTTTTTTTTAGTAAGAAGATATCCACAATGAGCACCTTACTATACAATTTAAATAAACCAAGAGCAGCAAGTAGCATGCTGAAGAGAAGGAAAGAGAAGAGAGACAAGGGTTGGAGCATTAAGAAAACTCCACTGGATCCACACCTTGCTCTATTCCATATGCTTTAGAAATTTAGATCAAGTTGAGACATAAAACTGCAATCAACAGCTAGTTTACTGACAGAGCTAGGTTAGGTGAGGCCACTTAGAGCAGGAGTCAAATGGATCTAATGACACCCTACAGTCTCTATGTCCAGACAGAAGAGAAAGAAGAAAGAAAAGCAAATGCCCAAAGTCAAGAACACTCACCTGATTAAAACACAACTCACTTTACTTCTATAGAAAGGAGTAGGGCAAGAAGTTAAGATTACTTAAGGAAATACAGGATCAAGATAAATTCACAAATAGGATCAATATTAATCTTAAACTTTCACTATCAATCCTAAGGATTAACCATGGTGTAACCATTCCACATATGGGTTGAACTGTGTCCCCCCCAAAATTTAAAGTCCTAATCCTCCAATACCTCAGAATGTCGCTAATATTTGAAAACAGGGTCACTGCAGATGTAAACAGGTAAGATGAGGTCATACTGAAATAGGTTAGATCCCTACTTTAATATGACAAGTGTCCTTATAAAAAGGGTAAACTGGGACACAGAAGCACACAGAGACAGAATGCCATATGGAGAAGAAGGCAGAAATCTAGGTGATTCTTCTATACACCAAGGAAAGCAAAGATTGCCAGCAAACCACCAGAAGCTAGATTCTTTCTCACAGCCCTCAAAAGGAACCGACTCTGCCAACACCTTGATCTCAGGCTTGTAGCTTCCAGAACCGTGAGATAAATTTCTCCTTTTTAAGCCACTTAGTTTGTGGTACTCTTGTTATGGCAGACCTAGCAAATTCATACAGAGCTCTAGGGAGATCAGCAAAAGTCAGGAGAGTCTGTTTCCTATTCACCAAACACACTGCCAATTATAACCACTGCTGCCTTGAAGCTTCTCTTTAGTCTAAGATGTCCTTCTTTCTACTGTTCTATTTCTCCCACTTTTCAGGATGAACCTACTTCAACGAAGTATGTATTGTACTTATTGTCTCTACTCGTTTCATGACAACCTCAAAATAGAGCAATCTAACTTGTCACTCACCACTTCACTAATATTGCCTCCTTGAAGCTCATGAGTGACTCCCACTTTTAAATTCATTACATGATGTTCAGAACTCTTTTTGATTGTTTCCTCTTCCAGGTTTATTGATTTTTAAAAATGACTGGCTATTATATTTTATCATAATCAATTTTTTACATTGTTAGCTACTATGATATATTCTCCAGCAATTTCATTTAGCTTTTATGGATTTGAAGACCCACAGTTATTCTTTTCTTCTCCTTCTGGGAACCTATGTGGAAATGATCTTACAGATACTACCTCTATATTGACTACATCAGAATCTACATCTTCAACTTCAACATCTCTCATGAGTTGCAGATACGTATTTCCAAAGTTTTGGTGAACACCTCCACCTGACTGTTCATACGCATCTCATTTAAGACTAAACTGATCATCTTTACTGCTGTTGATACCTGTTCCTCACAGACTTCTCCACAGATAATTTTACCAAAATCCACCCTCAAGCCTAGGAGTCTTCCTTCTCATTCCACATCCAGCAAGCCATCAGGACTGATAGACAACTTTTCTTTACAAATAAAATTTCAAATATAACACACTTAAAACTCTTTCATTATCAAACACACAATACTCTTCAGCATATACAGCAATATTTGACACTTTCCTAAATACTCCAAGCTATAGCAAACATATTTTTCAATAGGCTGACTTTGAGCAAGCTTTCTTTGTCTACCTCAAGATCAAGTGTGTGTACTTCCTGTATGTTCTCTTAATATGTATACCACTACTGACAGTACCGGAATTTTAAACTCTCTGTTCGGCTTTCTATATATATCCTCAGTTGTGAGCTCCTCCACAGTAAAAAGTCTTAATTCCATGGCTCAACAACCAGGACAGTGATTGTAAGGATGATTGACTACATTTGTTGAATAACTGGAGGCCACTAGAGTGTTTGGAAGCACTTGTTACTTCCAATGATATCAGATCTCTAAAGATGGGGGGGGGGGGGAGAGAGAGAGAGAGAGAGAGAGAGAGAGAGAATTTTTACACCAAATGACTGAACTTGAATTACTTCCTCAAAATGTCAGAATTCCCCAAAGAGTAAAATATCACTGACACAGGTAAAAAGTGTACTGCTTTATCCTTGGGGTTTCTTTTAATATATGAAGCAGCAATAATCTGAACTGCAGCATACCTCCTTTTTAGAAGGAAGCATATTCTAGGTTTCTCTTTCTCTATCTGTGTACGTTACTGGAAACAAGGCAAGTTAAGTCCCCAAAAGGAAATCTAGGTGTTGCTTATGGTAGAGATATTATGTTGGAAAAAAAAGACAAATGGAAATTCACAACATTCCTTTCCCACCACATTCATTTAACAAATTTGGCTTTTACAAATGATTCTCTTTCAACAAAGGTTTCTACAGCTTAAAAAAAAAAAAATTACCAGTACAGACAAATGTACCTTGTTGTCGAAACCAAGTCCCTGGTCAGATGCACAGTGAGTCCAAACAAACCAAAATGCCAGCGTTTGGAGCAGAGAAAGATTTATTGCAAGGGCCAAGCAAGGAGAATGGGTGGCTCATGCTCAAAAGACCTGAACTACCTGATGGTTTTCAGGGGAGAGTTTTCATGAGCAAAATTTGGAGTGAAGGCAGTAGGGTGTGTGATTTTCTTCTGATTGGTTGGTGGTGAGGTAACAGGGTGGTGTTCCAGGAATCTTGGGTTCAGCCTGAAGTTACCATCCTCCACCAGGGTGGGGGCCTTAGTTCTTGTAGAACTCAAAAATATTTTGTTATGTGTATCCCTTGAGAGAGAACCAGGACCCTGTCCCATTGCTACACTACTGTTTCTTGACTGCCTTTCCTTTGTTTCTGCATTCCCTCACTCCTCTAACTAGTAACTGTTTGAATCTACCCTTTGGAACTCAAGGAAGGTCTAGCAGGTTGAAACCTTTTTCCTACAAACAAGAAATTGGGGACACAGAAGGGCTTTTGTACCCAGGAGGGTCCCATAGGGTCCTGCTCGATTTCAAAATGATGAATGCAATAAATAGATGATGAAATCCAGAATGCTGGTGAGGTGTGTATGACTTTGGAGAGGAAGCTGATACAGCCAGTGTAAAAAATTTAATTCCTCAAAATCCAATATAAAGAAATGTTATCTTTTCCTATGAAATGATAAACTGTTATATGAAGTACCAACAAAAGTCACAAAGGGCAAAACATTAGATTATTGATGGTTCTAGTTCTGATTCTGGTTCCTTCTTGAACATATTTAGAAAACACAGCTGTACAAGTGAAATCGAGCAGGACCCTGTGGGTCCCTCCTGGGTACAAATCCTTTCCTGTTCCATTTCTTGCTTGTAGGACAAAAGTTTCAGCCTCCTAGACCTTCCTGAATACCTTAGGGCAGATTCAAACAATTGCTAATCAGGGAAGTGAATAAATGCAGAAACAAAGGAGGAGCAATCAAGAAACAATAGCACATCTATGGGTCAGGAATCTGGTTCCTCCTCAAAGGATATACATAACAATATTTTTGAGTTCTTCTGTAGGAACTAAGGCCCCCACCCAGGTGAAGGATGGTAACTTCAGGCTGAGCACAAGATTCCTGGAACACCACCCTGTTACCTCACCAACCAATCAGAAGAAAGTCATACACCCTGCAGCCTTCACCCCAAATTTTGCCCATAAAAACTTGTCCCTGAAAAGCATCAGGAAGTTTGGGTCTTTTGAGCACGAGCCACCTGTTCTCCTTGCTTGGCCCTGCAATAAACCATTCTCTGCTGCAAACTCTGATGTTTTGGTTTGTTTGTCCTCACTGTGTGTTAGCACTCGAACTTGCATTCAGTGACATAATGCCCACTCTACTTTTAAAAACCCACCTTCCTAAAAACCTCATTGCTCTAGCTGTTCTAAAATATTAGACCCTTAGACATCCCTGTCTTTTGTATCAAAAATATCAAATGAAATATTAGAGTCTGGAGACTTATTTTGTATGTACGCACTGCTGTAGAGGAAAGAATTTTCCTCTGCCCTTGTAAGTTCTTCTGGCTGGTCTAAGAAGTAAACTGATGAGACAGATTAACATGAGAAAATCACACTAAAGTTTAATAACATGTATACATGGGAGAGAGCCAGCAAAACTGAGTAACTTACCAAAATGGCCTAAACCCTCACTTTCAAAACCATCTTCAGCTAAAGACAAAAGTGGATGTCAGGGCTAGTGGTTTGGGACTTCAAAGGAGAGAAAGGCAATTCATATGGAGCAAATGTTTGGTAAACAAATATTTGCTGGGCCTTGTAGAGAGAGACAACCGGTCAAAGTGGACTCTGATCTCTAGGACCTGCTGAGTTTCCCCCATCATTCTTAGCCCATATTCCTTGCAGATATCTCTGGTGTTAGCTCTATTCCAGGAACAGACCCTTTATCTAGATTCTGTTAGGCAGCTAAGGGGGAGGTTAAAAAAAAGACTTACTAAGTCTTCTGTTTCATAAAAAATAATCAGCCTAAAATAAATCTCAAACTGAAGAGACATATTTTGAGGTGGCAAATTTTGCTCCCCTACAGCACCAGGGCAGTAAAATCAGATGCTGTCAAGGAAAGTTAACAAAAATTAATAAAAATATGAAAGCATCAGTACCTCTAAAAGTGACAGCCACTGGTCATTTCTAAAAAAAAAATAAAAATAAAAGCCGATCCAAAGATGCCAGATTTTATGAAATTATTTTCCAAGAGAAGCAATAAAAACATTTTTAGTCAAAAATCTTCAATATCTAAATACCGATCCATTCTTTTATAACACAGTGCAGGCAAAAACAAAACAAGTCTGCAGCTCTACCTGCAAGCAGCCAGTTTGCCACCTCTGGTTTACAAAAGTCCTTGCTACTCTCCTTGATAACAAGAGAAACAATTTGTGTTGGGTTTTTTTACACAGGGATTTTAATTCATTAAATGGCTTAGTTTTTCATACTATACTATTTTGTAATGCTTTGTGGTCCCTCATGCATGGGTCACTTCTCTCCAACTGCTGCTTCCTTGAAGGTAGAGGTAAGGTTATATTTTTTTGTTTGCTTTCTCAGAAATAAATGCACAGTGGGTATTCAGTACCTCCTTGTTGGTGGGATAATATAATAAGTGTCCTGAGAAGCCCAGTTCAGCTTGGCTCTTCTAAGCCCTTTGAACACATAACACAACTAGCAAAGATATTTCAGAAAATATCCTTCTGGATACATGACTTAGCCTATTATTTGGCTCTTAAATCAAAAACAAAAATGGTAAACAAATACTTCTGTAGCTCTACTTCTGTGTTTCATATTAAAAAGTCTGAATTGTGTTAAATGCAGGCTTAATTCAATTTCGTTGATTTACTGAATTCCTACTAAGTGTCACAGTCTTCTAGGTGCTGCAGATGAAGCAGTTAACAAAGCAAAGTTCCTGTCTTTACGTCCAGTACATTTTTACAAGGGGTTTTGCAAATAATATGCTTACCACAAAATCTGTTTTTACTGGTCTTTATTCTAACCTTGGAAAATATTCAATGTTAAAGATAAAATTTTTTGATTTATGGTCTCTTCTTAGGTGAATACAAGAAGTCCTCTTACAAACTTTTAAGTAATTATACTCAATAATTAAACGATCAAGAAAGATCCATTCTATTTTGTTTAAATGATTCAAAGGGAATTGAAAGTAATGGTCTATCTGGCAGAGTTGTGTGTAATTATTTTCCATTAATATTTGCAATAGACCAGAACTTAAGCTTGGAAATATACAGTGCTATGGGGGATATTACAGAAGAGTCTAGAAACTAAGTAGGCTTGTATAGTGTCGTACTAAGTAGCATTATACTGCTGTTGTATAAAATAACATATTGCTATTGCCATTAGTGCAGCTAGCCTGCAGATTCAGACCTCGAGGAATAAACCCTGATGGGGTGATCACTGACTGATGTTAACATTTTGCTCTCAGCAACACATACTTGCAAACAAAACAGCATATATTTGCTGTGACCTTGGGGAAACATCAGTTTCCTAAAGATAAACTGACCAACAAATATAAAAGGCACGTAATCCCAAACTAATCAAACATAAAACAACTTAAATAACTGGCATTCAGGAAATGAGCGTAATAAAAAGGAGTGCAGAATCATGTCCTTATCTTGAATTCCTTTTACAAAAGTTGCAAAAGTTAGAAGGATGGCCATTGCTTACATAAGTACTTCAGTATTTTATTCTTTTTTTTTTTTTTTTTTTTTTTCCCTCAAGCTGTTCCAAGGCTCCAGGCCTCCCAGGAAGCAGAAAGTTCTACTGCCATTCCTTCTGATGCTGCCCTTCCATGTTTATCTCTGGGTGAATGTGGGAGAGAAGGCCTATGCTAGAGCCAGGGCTTCTTGGCAAGCTTGATAAATGAACAGCAATTAGTAGCGTTTCCTGCAAGGCAAGACTCAAGCAGCAGTGGGTGACTTTTTGATCTCTGGTTCAGTGCCTGCTTCTTCCCCCTGCAGCTCATCCACTGGCACAATCCTCTTGCCCCTTAAAGTGCCTTCCTGCTTTCCAGATCACCAGACAACACCTTTGCAAACATGGCAGCAATGAGTCAAACTTAATGAAACAACTTATTTTTTCTTAATATTGATAAATTACATAATGAAGTAGATGTTCTTTAGTTCATACACAGCAAGACAGTTCTTGAAAAAGAAAGTGCACAGTACAGGAAATAAATTTGTTTAGGATGACTTTGTGCTCTTTAATCTCCAAAATTACAATGAAGAATAATGCATATGTTGAGAAATTTGCTGATTAGTTCTTGTCTCTGGCATTTTGTGTTTAACAAGGTTTAATGGGGGAGACTGCATAACAGAAACCAATAGAATTAGGTCCTGTTTCTCATTCTGTATTCAGAACAGTCAAAAGACTCAAAAGAAATATTTGGAAAAGCCCTGGAAGCCATCTATGTCAACTTCCTTAAATTTCTGAGAGAGAGGATCTTTTAGTCTTTCAATGAAAACTAACTGTTAGAGGATCATTACTGTAGTACTGCATATTGCAGTCAGCTTTACTCATCAGAAAGTTCTAGGCAAAACCTGCCTTTTGCAAATCTGCCCATTGGTTAGAGTTCTGCCTTTCAGAGACACAAGGAGAAGCAGGTTATGGCTACAGATAAACCAAATAAACATATATTCCACATAGGGACTATTTAGTGAAATATGGAGTAAAAAGTGAATGGGAAATTAATACCTGGGGACCTTAAGTGTGGAAGTACTGTGGGAGACACTTCAGTCATGCATTAAATATTTATTAAGTTACGCACAACGCTGGGCACTGGAAAAGTGCGTTAAAATAAACTGTGTGAACAATACAACTTCCAAATGTATATATTTGGCTGAAGTACATACAATTCTTTCAACATTCACCCAGTTTTATAAATGGTATACGCCAATTTATATTTCTTTGTATTTTATAATTGTATGTTTGAGGTCAGTAACCCTCAACCTTCTCAAAGCCACACTTCCAGACCTACCTCCAGCATGCACCATTTGCTCCATGTGACCTGAGCTACTCATCCTTTTCTTAAATAACATTTTGGTTTTATTCAACTATGACTCTGATTCCTTCCTTCTAATAGTTTCTTTTATCCCTTGGAAAGATCTGTTGCAATCCTGCATACGTTAACTCCTTGTGAAGCTTTTCTCTGACTGTAGTCAGAGAAGAAATTTCATAGCAAATTTATAAACAAGTGATTTTCCATATTGCATCTTAAGTGTATCCCCAACAAATTCCATTTCTAATAAATGCTATCTTCTTATGGGGAAATATACAAACTGGTTGTGTCTGGGCTATGCCTGGAGAAATGGGCACTTCTCAATCTAAATGTCCTCCTAAAAGAAGCTCTGAGTTCAGTAGACCTACCGCTTGATAAAGGAGACTCATGAAGAAAAGGGTTAGAATATATTTCACAAAAGAGGAGGCTGGAGTGAGAACTGTGAAGGAGAAAGTTCAGAATGATAGTATGTATAAGTCTTATCTCTGGTTATGGTAATAACATAGAAATATGTCAAGAAATTTTAGGTCAGGACTCAAGACTGGAAATAGTTATAAAAACACTGGAAACTTTGTAACTTTCACATGTATATCTTTTTTAACTTTTGAAATTTTTTTAAAAGAAGCAACTTTTTAGTTAAGCAAGGTATATTTGTCAACAAGTCTGACGTCCTGACATTCAGTTCTCACTCTCCTGCCATCCTTCCATTTCATTCCTACTAATGCCCATCAAAAATGTTCTATTAATGAAGGACTGATTTAATTTGATCAATGGAAAATTCCACTCTGGTCTTAGCCCTGGTGACTGTCTCAGAACCTCCTTCAACTGGTTACTGAGGACACCTTGCTGAATATGAAAGTCTCAGTCAGATAAGCCCACATGGAGAAGTGCACTGGTGGCCACTGGCCTGGACGGCATCTGAGAAATCCACAACCGGCCACGTATAGAGAGGAGAAGACTAGAGGCCCGGAAACATGGATAGCCTATTTAGTAGAAGGTTGTTGAAGACCATCTAACTTGATGCCAAAGATCACAGCTTCCCAGTATCATAAGCTGCACCTATCCAATACTGCCGTGCAACTACAACAAATGCCTTGTTAGAAAAGGTAAAAAAACAAAACAAGACGAACAAAAAAAAACTCATCTATTTTGTTTTTAAACACTTAACCAAGGTGACAAAAAAAACATAGTGAAAAGGAATAGCTGCAGGGGTTTTGAGGGATTTAGGGGCATATCAAGGAAAGAAAAATAGGAGCATGAGAGGCAGTTACCACACACAATGGTGACTGGGTGGCACTTGGACAGTGTTGAATGAGAGGCAAAGTTTCTTACAGCATGAGATGGTCCAGAGGCTTATGCCACCATCCAGAAGGGTATGAAGGCAAGAGAACTCCCAGGAGAGAGGGGGATCAGAGAGGAGGCTTGCAAGTCTAGGTGATGTCACTCAGCAGCATGGCTGGGAGTCTCTGGGTCAGACAGCTCCAAAAGGGCAGCTGCAGTGGCCTGGGGTCTCTATGGCCTGGGGCTATCTTATCTATTGCCAGCAGATGGGAAGTAAGATTCTGCAGGGGGGTATACAAAGCACGCAGGCCCTAACTGGCTAAAAATCTGCTTGTTTGGGCTATTTTTAAATAATTGGATGTATAAACATTTGAGTTTGGCACTAGCACGCTTTTGAGTTAACAGGTCTCAGCTTGAAGTAAAGAAGTAAGCAACACAGGGGCCAATACACAGAGGCCATCTTTGGCTTATTTATATAACAATAGGAAAAAGGGAAGATTGCACCTCTTTTCTGGAGACCATTTTAATAGGACACAGACACAGCATGAGACTCAGGACTGTATATTCTAAGACAAGAAGGAAGAACAAACGGAGTTCAGGGGGATCTGAGAAGCTAGCTGAAGGCTAAGTGGTGGAAAGGCCTTAAAAGTTCCAGTAAAGGTCTGCAGTCTGTAGCTCCCACCAGGAGCCAATGGTTCTTTAGTGAAGAGCAAATTCCCTTATGCTTTCAAAAGCCCTTCCCCATTTCTTCTTACTTCAATATCACAGGTACAGTTCTTTTACAACAAATATAAATCAATTTCTTATCAGTTGAAAGCTCTGTAATTTCTTTTGTCTTCTTTAAGCATTTCTGCGGATGTTAACCTTTATAACCAGTGCACACTTGATGTTGTGCAAAATTATGTTTAAGTGCTACATTCTACCTAAAACAAGGACTATAATTTTTGTCCCAAATTTAGATTATAACCTTTAAAAGTATTTATTTAAAGTGTACTGTGTGTCAGTCTGTATCCAGACCTTGGGAGGAAGGCTTGAGATGAAAAGAGCCAGCTCCTGGCCTCACAGAGCTATGTTAATGGGTCAGCTAGGACTCCAGTATGTAACCAGACTGTTTTTCTACACAGCTTGAGTGGAAGGAATCGTGCAGCTCCAATCCATTCTGGGGCTAGTTAAGCCTACAATAAGTTAGTTAAGCCTACAATAAGTTAGTTAAGGCTAGTTAAGCCTACAATAAGTTAGTTATTATAGGAAATCCAGTCATCCAGCAGCAATAATTCCTTCCATTATGCATTTTGGGTGTCTTCTAGAGTTTCATGTCTGTGGAGGGAACACAATCTGGTCCAGGTCACTTCTATATAGGTGAGCTGACTACAAGAAAGAGGAAACTTGAGCGATATTCTGCAAGGAGAGAATCTGGCAAAGTTCCCGGTTCCTAGGAAGTCCATATGTGCTAAAGCAGATTCACTCCTTATGTTAGGAAATCGTAGGGGAAAGTTATTCACTCTCCAGTGTAACCTTTCTGGGAGGATTCACATTTAATTAGGATCTCTGAATTAAAGATCTTTCACGTTTCTGTTGTTTCATGGGTACAAGGTTGAAGAAATTCAGGTTGTACAACAGGTTATCAGGGCCACTGATGCCGAAGAACCATGTCTTAAGCGTGAGGTGCCTCAGTAAGTGGGAGGGTGCTGTGCCATCTTCCTAGGCAGGCAATTGCGGCCTACACCAATGAAGTCTTAGCAAAGTGTTAGGCCTGTGGTACAGGAGTGTAGTGGTTTGCTAGGGCTGCCATAAAAAAGTACCACAAAAAAAAAAAAAAAGTACCACAGACTGGGTGACACAAACAACAGAAATTTATTATTTCACTGTTCTGGAGGACAGAAGTCTAAGATCAAGATGTTAGTAGGGTTGATTTCTTCTGAGGCCTCTCTCCTTGGTTTGTGGATGATCTTTCTTCTCTCTTCTGTCTTTACTTGGTCTTCTCTGTGCATGTCTGTGTCCTAAAATCTTTTTATCAAGAGTCCAGTCACGTTGGATTAGGGCCCACCATATAACCTCATTTAACCTTATTTTCAGGTGCTGGGGATTAGGAGTTTAGCATATGACTTTAGTGGGGGACACAATTCAGTCCATAACAAGAGTGGTCACTGAACACGTCAAGCTACTGATGCTACATTTGCTTAATGAGAACACTGTGGATAATTTGCCTGAATCAGGCTCAATAAAGACATCTCTTCATCTTGAACACAATCATCTATTTCAGTTTATTATTTATATACAAGCACTATATGAGAGACAAGAAAGCTTCAATAGCACTAAGTCATGGTTAGTAAGGGTGTCTGCTCTTTTTTTTTTTTTTTTTTTTTTTTTTGGCGGTACGCGGGCCTCTCACTGTTGTGGCCTCTCCCGTTGCAGAGCACAGGCTCCAGACGCGCAGGCTCAGCGGCCATGGCTCACAGGCCCAGCCGCTATGCGGCATGTGGGATCTTCCCGGACCGGGGCACGAACCCGTGTCCCCTGCATCGGCAGGCGGACTCTCAACCACTGTGCCGCCAGGGAAGCCCGGGTGTCTGCTCTTTACAAAACCAATAACCCTATTTTGAGTCAGAATGATCCATTCTTCTAAAATAACTGGCACTCCTTCCCCTGTAGTCAGGGATTCTATCTTCTCTAATGCCAAAGGATACAATTCTCCAAAAAATGATCTCCCATAATCGTAAGGTGATTTTCTGTGGCTGCTTATTCTGTGATAGAGTTACCGACTCTCATTAAAGGAAAGAAAATCACATACTTAATCTCTGTTGGGGCCAACCCCCTGTATGCACACAATTCATATACAGCTGAAGACAGTGGCAGGTACATTCTATGCAAAGAATGGGAGCTACAAGAGTACAAGCATAGAGAGGAGATGGCTGACAAAGAACAACAGTATTTGGTATGAAAGCAGTTTAGGGAAGGTATGTCTGGTGGCAGAAGCAGAAAGAAGGGGAAGTAAGTTACAAAGGACTTGGAACATGAAGCTGAAGAATTTCAAGTTTATTCTGAAAGTTTTTCCTCTGTTGCTGTTTTCTTTTTAAAGGAAAATTTGTTTTACTTCTTTCATAAATGATCCATTATTCAGAGTATCTGCCTCTTGGGAGTTATGGAACAACAGAAGTCACAGGTACTCACTGTCATCATAATATTCTTAAAGCTTTAAGTTTATGAAAATATTTTATGTAGGTGCTCTCAATATGGGATGGATTACAATGCATATAAAATTATTCAGCAATGTAACATGTACACTAGAGGGATCTGAGTTAAATGATTACATTTTCATAAACAAGAAGAAGACACTGAAAACAGATATGTTACTTAAAATATGTCATATAATTCTTAGTTTTAAAGGTCAAGTGAAGACATAATTAACTGAGGGAAATTCTTAAATGCTTTATTAAATTTCTTTTAAATGAAAATGGTCTCAATTCATTTGGAAGACACTATCATATTACAACGCCTGATAAACAATAAACTCAAATTCAGACACTGAATCAAACTATGGAGGTTAATATCTATGCCTTTAAAATATTTATGGCACTACTTTATTCCTCATAAGTGAAATGCTGCTAGTTGAGTCTTTACTTCTGGATTTAACTAGGAGTTTTGTAGAGAAAGCATTCCACAAGAGGCCTGAAATATCCTGGTGCTGCTTTTTTATATCCTCATCCATGGGTTCATCCTCACTTCATTTATTTCAACAGAAAGCTGACATTTGTCTAATATTATTTCTAGGTTATCCCTCCCAGGCTTTTGACCTTTATCCTCCAACCAGAAATGTCCTTTTCATAGGTCGTCCTGCATAATACAGAAAATCTCTGTTTAGTAAAACACTCCATTCCTCATAGTTTCTTCATATGGGCGGTGAAACTTGAAAGTTTCCTATTCTGTCAACTTATCAACTTACTTCATCATCTGTCTTCTTTAATTTAATGAAAAAGTATTATACAATAAAAGAGTTGTATATAATATTAAAGAAAATTTTTTTCTGATGCTTGTTAAAATAGTAAGGAAGATTTTATTCACAACTATTGCAATGGGTGTCAGTACTATTAAAATAGAGGAGAGAGATGGGGCTCAATTCCAAATACAAGGATAAGTGGGGATTTATAACCAGTGAACAGGATAAAGAGGATAATGAAAAATGGAAAACTATTAAGAGAAGATGTCAAATGTAGGGGAATTCTTGCTAAACCAACTTAACAGGATTCTTGCTGAAGGCCAGCCAGAGTGATCAAGGGTGGGAGAAGAAAAATCTGATCAGGTATCAAGGGTGATCAGATATCAAAGGTGAAGATGATTCTCACTAAACTGACATAGGATTTTTGCTAAAACTGGGGTAGGCAGGCTGAAGAGTAGGCCCAAAGACAAGGCCTAGTTGAAAAGAGGGCTCAGAGGAGGCTGACTAAAGTTTGGTTAAGGAGAGAGTCTTTGTCAGTAACCTATAGTCAGTCTTCTTTTTTATAGGAAATATAAGTTATCTCACATTAAGCTTTTTTTTTTCCCTAGTCCATAGGCTAATCAAAGGGATTTGTCAGTTAAATAATCAATGCTTTCTCTGGAAACTACTCTTCAACTGTTGCAAAATAAAGTTAGGAATAATAAATGTATGATATCTTATCCAGGATTCTGGTGAAAACTTCCCAACTCAATCTCTGCATATCATCTTGTAGTGTTTGTTTCCCACTTTAAAAAATACATTATTCTTTGCCAAAATGTGTGTAAAAGTTTTTATGACTCAAAATACTATGCTTACTCCCTCCATGTTCTTGAATTTTAATTTTTCTCCCATTTAAACATTCTTTTTTTAACTCTTTCCAGATTCTCTGACACGTAAATATATATCTGAACTACTCAGATGTGTTTGAAATTCACTGCTGAACCATTTTTATCTTCAACTAATACTGTACACACAGTGTTAGATCTTTGTGAGGAGAGGCTTTTGGCACTAGGCACCGTAAAGAATTATGTTGACATCCCATCTTTATCTATCTCACTATTTTAAGTTCTTTCCTCATTCCCCTTTCTAAACCTGTGAATAGTACTTTAAGCATAATATATTGCCTTTTTCCCAGCAGTTTATTTTTGGAAATGCCTACTTTTGCATAATTTTAAGAAAAATAATCTTGACTTACATGACCAACAATACATTCTTTCTTCAAAGATCAGAAAAATTATTCTAAACTTCCTTCATATTTTTACTTATTTCCCCAAAGTTCAACAAATCGTCTGCCATTTTCTGGCTCTTTGTGATATACCACTGTGCTTAGTGCATCTTGACCTCTGACATTCTTGTCAACCTGCGTAGCGGTACTTTTGTAAAAATTTCCTAAATCAATGTTGAATAATGTCAGAGGCTGCAGTCTGGATGGCCTCCCTCTCATCCTGTAAATGCCACCGTTAACACGCTTTGTATCACTGTGCTGGTCATTTCATCTTCTCATACATCACTAAAATCAGCAGGGAACTTTTTTTCCCAAAAGCCCTAAAAGTCTTTATTCATAAACAATACCATCAGATGAAGATGCATTTTTACTCATTTAAGAGCTTGAGTTAAGCTTCATTTCTTCTCTAATAAATGTGTTTCTTTATTCCTTGTTGCCTGACATTCACCTGCATAATTCCCCCTTCAGCTATTATGACATGACCCTCCTTTCACAAACATCATGAAAAGGTTGTCTTCTCTTTCATTTCCATTACTATAGTGACTATGTACTGGACCGATCATCCCAATGAAAACAACAAAAAATATTAAATAAAATTTTAAATGCTTCATATCATATGTGAGATCTAGAAGACCTAAATGGTTATAGCCAAAAACTATATGAAGACAGGAATACATTAAGCAAAGTGCTAATGTCAGCTTTTCACCTTAAGGAAATGCAGTATGTAGGAATCTACCTGCTTGCTAAGTAAGCTCTACAGAGTATCTGCTTAGTTGCTCTTGGTCAGGGCTGTCTATTTTGTTGTAATCCTGACACTGTCTGAGGATAATCACAAGCCTTTCCACTGTCCCTGCTGCTGAAACCTCATATCCGCAGCTTTCTTGTCCCAACACCAGGTTTTTCCATTCCATTAATTGCCAGCTGGCTTCTCCATACCATCTAACAGAGGTACAGGAATCTGTGAAGTTGGGCCCAGTCACCTTTCTCAACAACGGCTACTCTACTAATCCCATGTCATTTGAACTTGGTACCATGCCAAACATGATAATTTTCTGAGAAGCTTGCAGGAAGAAAGAAGGAACAGAGGGAGGGAGGGAGGGAGGGAGGGAGGAAGGAAAGAAGGAAGGAAAAGGGTTAAAAATTGCTCACAATTTTTAAATTTCCCCAAATCTATCTGGATCCTTCCAGCCACCCTGTACCTCAGGTTTAGATTTCAAGATGGGAATGAGAGAACTGTGTCTCAAAATTTCTTTCTGGTTCTCTCTCTTCTGATGTTGCCCAACTTGTTCTTATCTTCATGCTCTCTCTTAAACATCCCTCAGCCCAACCCTGAGTTTCTTTCTGTCATGAGCTTCTGTGAAACGTTCCTTGCTCTCTGATTGGATGTAGCCAACCTTACAAGTCATCATTCCACTCATTTATCAAAAATATATTAAGCATCTACCATCAGCCAGGACTATTTTAGACCCTAAGGACTGAAGGACTGTGTGATAAATGAGATAGACAAAATCCGTGCTCTGATATAGCTTACTTGCTAGAGGGTGAAGACAGATAATATACAATTTTAATGTAATATAAATTTAAAAATATCACAGATTGCTAAGTGCTCTGCACATATTTAAACCAGGGTAAAAACATATAGAGTAACAGAGTGTTAAATACATATACAGTAATTATACTGAGGAATCAGGGAAGATTTCTTATAATGATGACATTAACCTGAGATTTTAATCATAAGGAGCTAACCAGGTAAAGATAATGAAGAGGAACAATCCAGGCAGTAAACAAGACCAAGATGGCTGAAGTGCAATCAGTAAAGAGGAAAGTTTATTGAAATTTTGCAGCAGTCAGAACATAAAAGACTGCTAAGGAAAAGTGCCTGACCTCATTCTAAGTGCAATGGGAAATCACTGGTGGGACTGACATCTTAAAATACCCATCTGGCTAGTGCCTAGAGGAGTGATTCTTTAACATTTTAGTCTCAGTATTCTTTTAAATTGCTGAAAGCTTTAAAGACCTCAAAGAGCTTTTGTTTATGTAGTGTGTATCCATTGATATTTATGGTATTAGAAATTAAAGCTAAGAAATATGATAATGTTTTTAATTAATTCACTTAAAAACAATAAACTCATTACATGTCAACAAAAATAACAGATTTTTGTTGAAAGTAACTATTTTTCAAAACATAAAAAGAATGAGAATATTGGCATTGCTTTATATTCTTGCAAATCACTTCAATGTCTGTCTGAATAAAAGAGAGCTATATCCTTATATCTGGTTCTGCATTAAATCTATTGCAATATGCTCTTGGGTTGAAGTATCTGAAAAAATTTGGCCTCCCACAGATATATAGTTGGAAAAAGGAGGAGAATTGTTAATAATCTTTTAGATAACTCTGGATATTCTTCTATGATACTACACCAAAACTTTACAAGTGATGGTTTCTTAAAACTTAGTTGTAATGTGTAATTTGAAACTATTGCTGAGTTTCTTACACCTTGTTATTGTAAAATCTCTTGTTGAATCTCACATTTAGGAGGAAGTACTTTACCCCTACATGATTTGGTAAAACAAACATTATTCATTAGAAAAATATTAGTTGCATGAGTTATGCATCTCTTCCTCATGTTAACAAATTTCATTAAACAATTTTTTTAAAATCACATTTCTTATTATCACCAGTGACCTCACCAGACAAGTGTTTAAGTTTTGGAAACATGTCAATCTCACAGTAGCGAATCCAGTTTTCCAAACTTCTGATTTTTCTCTCGGTAGCTCAAATTTTATCATTGGCAATAAACACTGTCAGTTTTTCTCCTTGACGCGACAATGTTGCTTCACTCATTTTAGACAATGTCTGAATATCTTCCTATGTCTGAATAACTTCAGTTTTTCTGTCTGCAAATCTTTCAAGTAAAAAATGGTGTTCCATGAATAAGAAGCTGCTAATTCACCCCACAACACAAACAACTGAACAGTGTTTTGCCTTACACAAACATCATACCTTTGTATGCAGCAGAAGTGCTTCGTGTGTACTTCCCATTTGGTCACACAAAATACTTTAAAGACATATGCTTATTAGTTGGAGATCAATAAATTTAACATTTTTTTCAGTTTATCACGGACATTCATAAATTAAACTTACTTCTTTTCAACTGTGAGTGTGTGGGGGTGACAAATATAACGACTAGTAGTGGTTTTGTGTCACTGCTTCATTTGTACTAAGGCACCAGCTGTTTACCCACCGTAACTTTTGCATCATCTATGCAAATGTTCACACAGTCAAAAAGGCAACTAACATATTAGTATTACTATAAAAATACTTTTGACCTAAGGATTCTCTGAGTCTAACAGTCCCAGGGATCCCCTGAAGTCTGTGGACCTGACTTTAAGAACCACTGGTCTAGAGAACAACTGGGGAGGAGGGTGAAAACAGAAGCAGCTGGGAAGTTTTTTGTAGTTTTGGAAGAAAAAAAACATGGAGTTTACATTCAACATGCAAGTAATGAAACTATAAAGAAGTAAACAAATTCAGGATATGTTTTGGTGACAGAATCAACAGAACTTACTGTTGGATGTGTTATGAGAATGAAGAAAGAGAAGAATCAATGATAACTCCAAGATTTTGCCCTCAGCAAACAGAGAATCTCCATTATTAAGATGAAGAAGATGGGCAGGGACAGATTTGGAGAGAGAAGATGAAAAGCTTAACTATGGGAGTTCCACGGACCCCCTTTCCATATCCTTGAAAACTCAGCTTTTCTTCTCTAGATCTATAAAGTCTAGTGTCTAATTTAAAACCAGAAACGGAACAAAATTTTTGTTCTAGGCATTTTCTCCTACCTCCTTCATCTTTCCTGTTTACTTCGTTTGTCATGGGGAAATAACCAGATAAATAAAACACCTCCTAACTTCATGATCCCCCACCAAAAAACCTTAATGAAGAAGGGTAACATTAGAGAACAGTCCTCATATCACCCTCACTTCTGGTATCAATTGCAAGTTTGGGGTTTCCCAAGACCACCCTCACTTCCGAGACCAGTTGCAAATTCAGTAGGTCCCAAGACCATGTTTACTTTTGACACCAATTACAAGTTTGGGGGTCCTTAAGACCCCTTACCCCCTCTGATAACCCATTAGACTCACAGAACTCACTGAAAGCTGTTATGTGTATACTCATAGTTACAGTTTACTACAGTGCAGACATACAGATTAAAATCAACCAAGGGAAGAAACACATGGGACAGAGTCCAGGAAAGTCCAAGCATGGAGTTTCCAGTTGTCCTCTCCCAGTGGAGTCACAGACAGTGCTAACTTTTCCAGCAGTGACGTGTGATGATACACATTGCCAACCAGGGAAGTTCACCCAAGCCATGGTGTTCAGAGTCTTTACTAGGGTTTGGTCATATAGAATTGTCAACTGCTCACATAGCTGACCTCACTTCCTAGGCAACTCTGGAGTTTGAGCTGACAACAGATAATGCAAAGTTCCCACCATAAATCACATCTTTGTACTACGTGGCAAGACTCAAGATCCCCCAGTAAACACTTTTATCAGATAAGACATCACCAGAGCTTTGACATAATATTCCCCAATCCAAGGGCAAAGGCCAGACCTCTCACTGAGCAAGGGTAAATTCTTTACTGTACTGACCAAGGATTTTGCTCTAGGTAGTTTCTTCTATCTCTTTCATCTTTCCGTTTGGCTTAGCCTTAATGCTTAAATGGCCAAATAACTAAAATACTCCTCACCTCTCTAACCTAACACCCCACACCAAAGAAAAAAACTTAATGAGAAAGGAAAACACAGTGGGTGGTTATTTCAAAAAATTTTTTTAGATCTATGTAAAGATTTTGCTATAGTACTTGACTAACATATTTTGAGAATTTTCTATGTGCTAGGTACTGCAATTTTAAGTTTCATGATCTTATTAGTATTCACGTCCTAATTTTATAGGTGTGGAAACTGAGGCTCAAAGACGTTAAACAATTTGACAAGTCATACAGAGAGAGTATGTGGCACAGCCAAGGCACAAATCCAAGTGTGACTCTGGACAGTCTTCCCCTGACCGCTAAGCTGTACACTCAATAAAAGGGAAGTATGTATCTGTCTTACAAGTATTACATTATAATCATTTTCAGTCCCTTCTCCTATATACCTGAATTTATTGGGAATGAAATTCATTCATCTAGATAAAATTTACTTTTTAAAGATTTTTATTTTATCTAATTCTGGGCACTGGACTTTCTTAGCAGTGCCTTCCATATTTTATGGCAAAGTCTTCTACAATTTGCATGGCTATGAGAGCTTCCTTCTCACAAAAATACAGAGTTATAGACCATTACTCCTCCTTTAAGTACAAAACCTAAGGTACTCTTAATTTTTATCCTCCTTGCTTAGTATACTCTACCCACTGCACACTATACTCAATACTATATAATATATCCTCCGTAATATACCTTTGGCTATTTCCTACATCACCAACAGTTTCTCTTTCTATGTGTAAAGCATCTTTTAGGTGGTTTTCCCCATTTTCCCTTGTCGCAGTTTATATCACCGTATTTCCTTATCCAAATATATCTTTCACTGAAAGACTTTCACTGAAAGCATAAAAATAATCACAGGAGTCTTTGAAGCAATTCTATTACCTTCCCCCCCCCCCCACAGTTATTTTCAATGATAATCAACTTTCAGAGACAAAACACCATGAAATACTTTTAATAGTCATGTTCTCCTTCTCCTTTTTATTTACATAATCTCCAAAACAAATCCATCCTTTCAGTAGATCTTAAGTACTAACAGATCTCCTTATTTCCAGTGATTTCAAACATAATACATTGTCACTGGCTCTACACTAAAGGAAATAAAAAGTGGAAAGAACTGTCTCGCAGCATGAGTACTCACAATAAATCTCCCCTCAAAAGGGCTCCAAAATTATGTCTAGGCACCTTCCCTACCTCCTGTTCAACTGCATTCTCTTCCTTGCCCTTTCCCTGTTTTATTTTTTCCTTTATCGTTTCCATTCTGTTATGCCCACCCACATTCTTTTAACTCTCTCTGTTATCTCTCCACTTATAGGTTTCCAAATGTATCTGAGAAGACACGTTCTTGGTGTTTTTATCTGCAGCTGTAGGTATGGTTAGAGTTCAGAATGTGAGTCTCCCCATTTTGGCGATTTGCTTCTGTTGCTGTCTGTCACTTTACATTTATTTCTTCAACCTGGTTCTTCATCACTTATAAAAGCAGCCATTATTATTCTTTACTGTAAATCCACTTCTTTGAACTAATGTAACATCTAGTTTAACTGGTTCTTCTTCCTTTTTTCTTTAAGGAAATTCTACTTACATACCTAGATAAAAATTTTAATTTTTAACTCAGTAAGTTATTATCCCATTTACAAAGGTTTAAAGAAGAAAAAGTGGTTAACTTCTCAAGGTCACTAAGCCAGAAAATGACAGACAGTTCTTGCAAATTAAGTCCCTTATTTAGGGAACCTCATTATTTGTAAGTTGTAATATAATAAATGTTATATTATATTAACTTAATATTATATCAATATTAATATAAAACTTATTATAATATTAATTATAACAAAGCCGATATATATTAATATATAGTACATTATATTAATATAGTATATACTAACACACTATATTAATATATCATAATAAATGTTATATGTAGTTATAAAATATACAACACTTATTTAAAAATCAAATCACCAAAATATGATTTTTATAAGGATTTAACTGAGAAAAATGCTATTTTTTGCAAGATGATTTATTTCAACTCAATTATCATGATCTTTCCTTTATATAAAGATTCTAAAAATTAGTTTTGCCTTGGAATTTCTTGATGAGACAAACATAGGTTTTCTCTGGTGACAAATAAAATGATGCTATGTTGGTTCTTCATCACAATTATATCATCATAAAAGTGTTGGCACAATTAAGATTTTTAGTAGAAGTAAACTTACAATGGATATTCACGTGATTTTGATAAATTACTGAAACATTTCCTATGAGTAGTAGACTTAATTCACAGGTAAATTCATTCAAAACATGTAATTTTAACTTTCAGCACTTCAACTTACATTGCAGGTAAAGTGGAATATTTAAGCTAATCTTTCTTAACATTATAAATAGAATCACTTACATCAACAAGCAGTTTCTATGTTAATTCCAGCACTGCCAACTTCCCTTTCATTTAAATGTAATAATATTTAAGAGGTATTTCACTGCAGAACTTTTAACAGGATGATAATAATTTCTTGTGAAAACAAATTTAAAATTAAATATCAAAATTCCATTCTGAATTTTGAAGGATTCTAACTTCCCTATAAGATGTATTTGAATAAGTAATTGGGGCTTCCTTTTTGTGTCATGCAGGATAGGTAAGGTTAAGTTGTGGTAATAAGTTAACTCCCAAATCTCAGTGATTGAAACCTAAAATGATACATTTTTTAGCTTCCATTACATGTTTATCGAGGGGCACAATATGGGACTCAGCTCATCACAGTCACTCTAGGTCCCATACCAATAGAGCCACCCTCATCACAACTGGTCCCAGTATCTGGAAATACTGCCTGACCACTGCCCACCTGTCCTCCCCAACCACCATGTGAATTCAATATTTTTTTCACGATTTTCTGTTTTATTTTCTTTGTTCTTTCTCATTCCCAATCTCTCTCCCTATCTCTAAATTCATAGTCCATCATCTCCAATTAGAATTTCTTGGTTTATTTGTGATCTCTCCTTTTAGAAGTTTCCAATTGCTATTGAGAACAGAAGTACACCATAATTATGTCTAAATCTGGGAGGATACAGAGAGTTCTGAAGTTGTTGCACCATCAATTAAACACTCAGTCCTAGCTCACTGGCCCATAGCTCACTGGCCGTAACTAGTCATTTGACTACATCCAACAACAGTGACTTAGTAAATATAATACTACTATAGGCCTGGAATGCAGAGAGTCAGAAATATTTAGTGAATGTAATTAACATTAGACAGTCCACTCTCTGATCAGCTACTTTCACTTCCAAGTCCATAGACATCTTCCCCACTCCCAAAAGGAAATAACTCCAAAGTCCCATAAAGTCAAGACCCAAACTTCAAAGTCCATGATCTCTAAGTGATGAGCAGTAGGCACTACAGCAGGTCTAGATAGGACCCTTTCTTGATGGATAGATCTATCAGAAAATTGTGTGCTCGACCTCCAAAAAATCTGCAGTGGTTGAACAAAAACAGGACAATCAAAATAAGCACTCCCATTCACAAATGGGGAGAAAGGAAAGTACACAGATGTCATTGGTCCGCAGCAATTCTGAAATCCCATGGGCATTTCAGCTACAAGAAGACCCCATACTGGCTGTGGTAAACGTATCTCAATTAGGCCCTGGTTCCATGCTCAGGAAGTGTTGGTCTTTGATCTCTTTGATCCTTAGCTCTGCCTCCAAAGATATCTCCTCTCTTCTGTTATCCTGTTATCCTATAACCTTAACTCATCAAGAGGTTTTAACAATGGTCAAACCTCTGACTGCATTCTTGCTGCATGGCTGAATTTTAATCAACCCTTATTCAAGAAATTTCCCAAAATTATCTCCTACTGGTCAGGATTGAGAAGAAATTGCTTTTTCCAGTTGTACAATTTCTCACATTTTTGGAGTCTCTCCAGGCTCTTTCATTTCTGCTTCTAAGCTGGCCAATTATTTCTGGATCCATCTCTTCATCTATTCATCTTTTCATTCTCCAAACTCAGCCAACAGTAACCAACACACATTACTAACATTCTATTTCCCAAACACTTTCCTTAAAGTTACAAGGTCAGAAGATAAATTATCTACATTGCAAATGATGACATTTGACAGTTTTATCATGTGTTTCTCCACTACCTAACAAGGATGACTCTCCTTCTAGTCTCTAATAATAGTTTACTCCTAAGAAAACTTCTTAAAGCAACGTAAAATGCATTGTTTGGTTATTATTGCATTTGACTTCTGGTGCCAAATTTGTATCAGTGAAGATAGGCTAGTTTAGGTTATGGAAGAAAAGGGAAGGGAAGGGAGGGGAAGGGAAGGGAACTTACAAATCTCAATACTTCTAAAAAAAAAAGAGTTTTAGTTTTTGCTCTCCTTGTACGTACATAGTAATTTGGCAACAGATCTTTACACATAATCTTCATGCAGGGAACTAATTTGCCAGGGAAACCTCTTAAATATTGATGCTTATGTATCATTCCTTATGTATTGGTTTTCTATTCCTTTGTAAAAAAACCACCACAGGGCTTCCCTGGTGGCGCAGTGGTTGAGAGTCCGCCTGCCGATGCAGGGGACACGGGTTCGTGCCCTGGTCCAGGAAGATCCCACATGCCGTGGAGTGGCTGGGCCCATGAGCCATGACCGCTGAGCCTGCGTGTCTGGAGCCTGTGCTCCGCAACGGGAGAGGCCACAACAGTGAGAGGCCCGCGTACCACAAAAAAAAAAAAAAAAAACACCACAAACTCAATGGTGTAAAGCATCACTTAAAACAATGCACATTTATTATCGCATAGTTATTGTGGGTCAGGGCCTGGGTACAATTTAGCTTGGTCTTTTGCTTGGGGTATCACAAGATGGCAATCTTGGTGTTAGCTGGCCTACACTGCTTACAGAACTCACAATACTCTTCCAAAATCACATGGTTGTCTGCAGAATTCAGCTCTTTGTGGATGTATGACAGAGGTCTCCTTTTGCCTGGTGACTGCTAGCCAGGGTCTGACCTCAGGTCCTAAGCACCACTCATAGTCCTTTGCCACATGCCCCTCTTACAGACAACTTGGTAGCTCACTTCAGTAGGTGAGCAGGAGAATTCCTCTTTTAAGGAATCAAATGATTATCAAACCCATGCAGAATAATTTGAGTAATTCAAAACCAACTGATTAGGGACCTTAATTACAGCTACAAAATCCTTTCAACTTTGACATATAATGTAACCTAATGACAGGAATGATATCTCGTTCACAAATTTTGTCCACTTCAAGGGAGAGAGGGTTATATATGGAAGGTACACTAAGGAGGAATTTTGAGGGCCATCTGAGATTTCTGTCACATATTATAAGAAGAAACAAAAAATTCTCAGTAGAGAATTTTTGAGGATCTTACCCTGCCACTCAATACCCAGCCCATAGCTGACTTCTGATAACCAACTGACTAGAACCAGCCTCATGGCTCTGCTGAACCACAGAAGGCAATGAACTGCAATCCTGCCATATTTCTGAGAATATTAAGTCATCCAATTGTTGGCCCCCACATAGCCTACAGCTAGAAAAATGTGTAGAAATCACTATCCACTACCTTGAAGGAAATAAATATTTGAGGTATCTATAACACAGCTTCAAAACCAGTGATGGGAGAAGGCAACATTTTAGGTTTTTTATTGATCTTACATATTAGTTTGGGTGTAAAGCACAGATCTGGAATATGGAAGGAAAGGAAACTCAACCTCTCTGAGATTGAAGAACATCCCTTTGGTCATACAGGGGGTTAGTAACAGAGCTAGCATTTAACCTAGTTTGTCTATGCTCTGTCCACTGCACCAAGCTATCTTCTGTGTATGTGGACTGTGTAGAAACACTGTAATATGAATTGCCAGAGTACTGGAAGTTTGAAGTAAAGATTTTTTTATGCTTCACAGCCTAAATGTCCATCAACAGAGGAACGCATGAAGATATGGTACATATACACAGTGGAATATTACTCAGCCATAAAAAGGAATGAAACTGTGTTATTTGCAGAGACATGGATGGACCTAGAGACTGTCATACAAAGTAAGGTAAGTCAGAAAGAGAAAAACAAATATCGTACATTAACACATATATGTGGAATCTAGAAAAATGGTATAGATGGTCTTATTTGCAAAGCAGAGATAGAAACACAGACATAGAGAAACAAACATATGGATACCAAGGGGGAAAGGGGGTGGTGCTTGACACAGCAGTGTAAAGCAGCTATACTCCAATAAAATTTTATTTTAAAAAAGACAGAAAGAAAGAAAAAGAAAGGGAACCCTTGTACACTTTTAGTATGGAATGTAAACTGTTACAACCACTATAGAAAACAGTATGCAGGTTCCTCAAAAATTTTTAAATAGAACTATCATATAATCCAGCCCTCCCACTTCTAGATATTTGGGTTTCCAAAGGAAATAAACCATTATCTTGAAAAAACAAACAAACAACAAAAAAGATTTTTTATGCTTGATAAGTAATAATCATCTAGTTATTTTTTCATTGATTCATTTATTTATCAAACAGGTATTGTGCCATTTACTACATTTCAGTCACTAGCTCTTAAGTAGAAAGAAAACTATATTCAGACACAAACCAGTACTTTTTTTCCTTAGGCCTAAAGATAAATGTGTAGAAGACTCTTCTGAAGTTTCATACTTAATAGTAAAGACAATGAGACAAGGACTTTTCATAACCTCCCAAACACTGTGCTCCCCTTCCTTCTTAGTACAAGAACTCCGTTGTTCTGTACTTCAGCAACACGACTATGTTCTGCCTGTGAGATGTAAGTGGAAGCCTTGGAATCTCTAGTTTAACAGTCAGATATAATTCTGATACATCTCTCTACCAATGCCCTTGTCACCATTCTTACAGAATACAGTATCCATGAAGATGATGTGTCCAATATCCTGGTTTCTCAATTTCTTAGTCTTATCAACCCCAAAGATCTGTGTTTTCTACTTAACCCCACCCTGTCATCCACATCTCTATCTTGATTCATAGCATGAGTTTATTTATTAAGCTTTTTTTCACTTAGTGTTAAAATGTCACATTACTTCCTCCCTGTACCTTACTCTCAGCTAATGACCTGCCATGCTCACTGGGCCTTTACACTTGCTGTCCCCTCTGCCTAGGTGCTTTTCTCTAGACCTGTGCATGGCTGGCTTCTTCTGGGCTTAAATATCACTTTTTACAAAATGTATTCCCTGCCTATCTGAGATCAAGTGCCCCATCTCCCTGATTAAATTCCTTAACAGTTTTCATTATCTAAAATTATTTACGTGTTTACTTCCCATTTCTCTTCTTCTTTAACATAAGGAAGGGTTTTTGGTCTGCCATTTTTTCCACTGATATATACCAAGGACAGAGAATGGTGCCTTATAAGTAGAAACTGAATAAATACTTATCAAACAAATACATTATTGTATGGTTTTATAATGTATCTATAGAAAAGAGCCGTGCTGGAAAATTGTTAAATGAATTAATGAATGAATTAGTAGTGAAATGATTTGGATCAATGAGGTGAGGAAGTGGGAGGCACTCCTTTTTGATATATTATAGCAAAATTTTGTAAAAATTTAAGGACGAAACTTTTACTAATGTTAAAAAAAAATTTTAAGCATTACATGTAAGGTATTTATTAAAGAAGAATGTCTTTATCAACATGAGTTTTTTACTTATTACATAACAATTTCTGTTTGTAGTTTTATCAAATCTGAGAGTGTATTTTGCATGGTATACTTTGTTGCATATACAAATTCATTTTGCACAGACCTGAGAAATACCACAAAGTGACAGAAAATTGATAGGCAATCATCTGCCATATAAAAATAACAGTGAGTTTGGCTTTTTCATCAAATAATGAGGGTATGTTGGGGTGGAATACCATGAAATATAGACCACATAGCATACATACAAATCACGATAGGGCTTACTGAGGGCTTTGCAAAGAGATCATCCAGAGCAGCTGACTTGGAGACACAAAGAGAGACTTTTGTGACTGATGGTTAGATAGATGAACTGGACAAGTTCAGAAGCTGTGGACAAAATAGGAAACAGTGGTTTCGAGCAGAAACTCCAAATCTGAAGGCATGGGGCAAATTCTCCTCATAGCAGGCAGCAATGTTAATTGAACTCATCTACACTGACAATCTACATAGAAGTTCACAAATGAGAAGCAGCAGGGATGTATGTAATGACAGCTACTGATGGGCTAGAGCATGAAAGAATAGGTAACACTAAATAAAAAAATGATTGTGTATTTAGATTTTCATAAAAATACTAATATTATGTGCAGCAGCAATATGACCCCTTAGGTAACAAGACCCCCTTCACAAAGTCAGCATACACCAGCTTGGAACCTGCCCACAGGGCCAGTGACAAGGAACAGGAGTCCGGGCAGGACTGAGTCACAGTTGAGCCAAGAGCCAAGAGGGAGAAATGGCATTATATCCAAAAAGAAAATGAAGTTAAAAAACAATGCGACCGCTTTCTAACAAATTAAATGATGGTTGAAAAGGCCATGCTAGAGCTGGATGATAAGATATAATGGCACCCTGATCAGAAAGCCTGAGAAAAAGAAGACTTGGAAAAGGATCACGGTCCCTACTCTCCAGCAAAAGAGGTGAGGTGTATGAATTCTACTACAATTACATAATAGACTGCAATATAAATATTAAAAATTATATGAAACTATATTTATTGGCCTAAAAAGATGTCTCTGGTACATTGTTAATAGAAAACATTTATAGAAACATATATCGTATACTCTCCTTTTTTAAATGCTAGAGAACAAATATGGAGCATATTCCAATATTAAAACTTGGTAACTAGAAGTAGAAAATATACGGGCAATTTATTCACTTTTCATGTCTGAATTTTCTATTTTGCTTTAGATTAAATTTATTAATTATGTAATAGAAGTAATCACATACCAAGAACCACACTAGTTTGGAATAAATTATTCAAATGATCTAGTCATATGATTTTTGCATATGAAAAATATACACTGAGACACACCAGATAAGAGGGGCAATTCAAGATAAAGAGTAATAACCCTCACTGCAGGCGTCAGGTATACTCTGATAGAAAAGAATATCCATGTGGCCAGCCTGAGCTATAAGAAAGTGAGATACTCATTTTGTAGAGAATCCTAGAAAGATTCGTTAGTATAATGACAAAAAAGAAGACATTTTCCTAAAGGCATTCAGCACCTAGTCATTTCTTTCAAGTATTAAAGCTCAAAGTAAGTTTGACAGATCATAATATTTGTTTTAGTTCTTCATACTACCAATTCTGAGAGAGTTTACTTACTGTGAGGTATGTTTCATAGATGTCCTCAAAATCCAAAAAAAAAAAAGGTTTTAAAATCCTGTTTTTATCTACTTAATCTTTACCTGTAGGCAGAAATAGTATATCCACCATTTTTTTTTCAATATGACTACCTATAGGGTACCCGGAATCTAGACTATTACCAGGAAAGAGCATGGTGACAATTAGATGAAATTTCACAGCCAGAACTGGTTCCCTGGGTGTGTGACTTCTGTAGTCACACAGGGTCCAGTGCTGAGAAGGTCCTCACACTTGGTTTAATGGTCTGATGTTGCTGTCTTGAAATTCTTAATAATTTTTTAACACAAAACACTTAATTTTATTTTGCACTGGGCTCCACTAATTTCATAGCTGATCCTGCTTATAGTATGTTATAACTTGGAATCTTTACTGTTCTGGGATGAGTTGGCAAAAGTCACACCACCAACCCCAAAAGACTAATTCATTTGATGTCAAATATACACATGTTACAAATAGAGCAAAATGCCCATTTGGGTACTGACTAAAGTGAGTATTAGTTTGAAAGAGACTGGGAAGTTTAGTTTGAAAAAGGAAAATTCAGTTGTCTGGGAACATAAATGTTATTGCTTAAGATTTGTATACAGCCAAGTATCAAAGCTGTGTGCACATTTATGGTTAACTTTGTTTTGAATTAGCTTTGTTTTGATTAACTTTGCTTTAATTAATTCCTGCTAAAAAAACTCTTTTACATAAGATTCAAATAACAAATCAGGAAATAAAGTAGAATTTCTTGTATTGGATGGGTTATTTGAGCATGACTTTTTCTATGTCAGGATTTGTGACCATCAGAAGATGGCAATTAGAAGCAGCCCTTGCATCTTGTGGGTAAGACGCAACTGAACAATTTTACACTTATTCATTACATATAGGATTTGCCCAAGTATCATTCTTGCTTTCTTCAGCATTTTTCACAAAATCTTTGTAAAGGCAGGACACAACCTGACAATGGTAGTCTTTAAGGAGTGCTCTCTCTTTTTTTTTTTTTTTTTAATGTGAGCAGAAGGTGAAAGGGAAGAGATTTTTGTTTTCCTAGAACAGCACAGCTTGGTGAATATGATACCTTCTCACAATTCCATAAAGAACTGAAAGTTTATGCAATTTTAAAATACCTCAGGAAGTGTTCATGAATATCTTTTAATTCCAAGTCATTTAACTTGCATTTAAACATGCTAGTCTAGCAAAATCATACTGGTAATTTCATTGGTACAAATAAAACAGATCTGAATGGACTGGGATTTGGGGAAAAGGAAGAAAATTAAAATTATTGCCTTTAGGAAAATAACACTTTTATAACATAAGAAAATTTTAATAACTTTAAGTTTATCTACCAAAAAATTTCTTTCTAAGAGTTTGAATTCAAGCAATTAGTTAAGCTGGAGAGACTGGTGTGGGAATTCTCACTCCTTTAGTGAGGAGCCCACATAGGGTGCATTACATAACCTCTCTCAGCCCACTGCTCAATCTGCAAACTGGAGCTGACTGTAGTGCTTTTCTTTCAAATTTATTTGAAGATTAAATGTGAAAATATATGCAAAATGACTGGCATATTGTTGATGCACAACAGATGCAACATCTCTTTGATCTCTATTTTTTTTAAATAATATACACATATGCCACATGTATAAATCTTTGCCTATCAGTTTTTTTTAATCTGTCTTTTCAACTGATGTAAAAGAGAACCCAGGGTGTCTCCCCCTCTCTCAACTTTCCATTTTCAGGATACCCTAAGTCTCTTAATTCCTCTCATCTTCCCCCAGGATCTGACTTGTTCTGTTTCTCAGCCTCAGGCCTAGGTCAGTTAGGTTCCATCAGGTACTGGAAGGGTACAAAGAGCTTTAAAAATTCCAGGTGGGAGAGGAAAGAACAAAGATGATCTCTTCCCTGTGCAACCTTGAAATGTAACAACTACAAGGTAAACACATCTCAACACATCCAAGATGGTCTATCATTTAGTGTTAACTTTGGTATGTGAATATGCTAACAAGAGTCCCGGTTTTCCTTTTCCAACCATCCCAGATGCTCCCTTCTGCTCTCCCAGATGGATTGGGCCGTGGCTAGAAGGTAACATGGTGGCACCCTGCTCTGAGAAAAAGATAATCCTGGGTGTCAGGAATTATAGAAAAAAAGTATATGGATAAAGGTGTATATATAGAGTATATTTCATATAATCAATTAGAAGATAGGTGGGATACATCTTGAACATTTAATGGATAAAAGGACTTTTCTGAACGGTTTGGATGGTTTTACTGCAGGAAGATGAACAGAACAAAGCAAGCTCTATAAATATTGATTGGAGTGAAAATAGACACAGAATACACACAAGTGAAATCTTCATAGGCTCCCAACATCCCACTCAAAGTACAAATTACTTCTACTAGAATATCAGACTAAAACCAATAAGGCCTCTTGCAAAAATAATTAAGAAAGCCTGAACGAGTCAGAGGAAACCGAGTGGAATAGAATCATTGGTTGTGCAGTAGCTTTCCTCTTTGAATCTAAATGTAAACACTAAGGAATATATTATAGAAAAATTCTGCTCCATAACAAGTTTTAACTTGTTCAACAATGACAAAGTATAGACAAGCAGTTGTATTGTTTAAAAAAACAATACTTGAACAATTACTCGAACAATTTAAGGTAGGTAAGATGCTTTTGTTTGTCATCAGGGTAGCACTGTTCAGATGATAAATTATATGCCTCGGAAACACTACGGCTTAGTGAGATTCCTTTTTTTTTAAATGTCACATAACACACTGCCATTGCAATCTGTACTTGTATCTGTGTGCTGTTTGTGTAACAAAGGCCTTTACATTATTTTATATGTGTAAAGAAACTATACTTGAACTTTGCCTATGTGGTTAACTGCCCTGAGATTCCTGAAAAAGGAATCTTTATAAGGAAGCTCCTTTTCCTTCCCGTAAAAACTACATCCGAGACCATGCTAAGCTACCTGGGTCCTGACATTTTGGCAGTTCTCCATTCTACACCTTAACAACATGGAGTGTCTCTACATTGGCAAACTCAGCAGCTTCTTCCTCCACATTATAGGAATTTAGAAAATGTCTTTCATGCACAAAGTCTAATATTTAGCTGGCTCTCAAGAATTAATCAGTGAAAATAATATCTACTTGGAATTTTTAAAACTATGAGAAGTAGCCAAAAAGTGAAGTATCTTCCAAAGTAATAATAGTGTGTATCTCTATGTAGATATACACCTTACCAAGTACTCCAAAAGCATACGTGTACACACACCGCACATGCACATTTAAGTGTACTAACACGTTTTCTAGGAAGTCAACAACAGCTATTTTAGATATTAAACATAATATAATCAAATAGATAACCATTCTGATATAGCTAAACATATTTTAGCAAACATGTTCAGCCTCGGTCTAATTGATTTATGTATGAATTCCCCATGGAAATTATCTCCACTCTACAAAATTATTCAATGTGGTTAATGTGCATGTTAAAAAATGCTGATGGGGAATACAGAGAAAGTGATCTCTGTCAAAGGATTTGCATTTAAGATCTCAAAGCATTATCAGAACTTTCATAAAATAGTCACAATATAATGTTGTTAAAGGGATGTCAACAGAAGTTCAGAATACTGAATTAAAGTAACTTGGTCATACTCTACAAATTATTCCTTTGTTTAAAAATCATTTTCAAAGCAATTATTCATTAATTCTACAAAATTGTTAGCATAAATCAATATTAAACTCTGTAACTGATGCTATACTATCTAGAAATAAGGAATTTATATTCTCTCACTCATTTCTCTGGAGTGTGCCCACTAAGTGGAGACAAACAGTAATACACCTAGAATGAATATTATGGAACTGTCTGATCCTAATACTTAAACCTAAAATAGCATATGGTTATGATCCAGTAATCCCACTTCTGGGTATATAGCCAAAGAAAACAAAATCAGTATCTTGAAGAAATAGCTGCACTCCTATGTTCACTGCAGCGTTACTCACAACAGCAAAGATATGGAAACAACAGCAGTGTCTGTCAATGGATGAATGGAGAAAGAAGACGCAGCGTATCTTTGGAATATTATTCCAAAGATAATATGGAACAATGGAATATTATTCAACCACGAGAAAGAAGGAAATCGTGCTGTTTGCAACAACATGGATGGACCCTGAAGGCATTATGCTAAGTGAGACAAGTTACACAGAGAAAGACAAATACTGTATGATATCACTTATATGTGGAATCTAAAAAAAGCTAAACTCATAGAAACAGAGTAGAATCGTGGTTAGCAAGGGCTAGGGGGTTGGAGAAATGGAGAGGTGTTGGTCAAATGGTACAAACATTCAGTTATAAGATGAATAAGTTGTGGGTATCTAACGTACAACAGGGTGATTATAGTTAACAATACTGTATTATACACTTGAAAGTTGCCAAGACAGTAGATCTTAAATGTTCTTACCACAGAAAAGAAATGGTAATTTTATGAGGTGATGGAAATGTTAGTTAATGCAACAGTGGTATTCATTTCACAGTATATAAGTGTGTTACATCAATACGTTGTACATCTTACACTTACACCATGTTATATGTCAATTTTATTTCAATAAAGCTGGAAAAACATAAATAAAATAGCATATGGTCATAATAAAATTTAAAAGGTAAATTGCTTGCATTCATCAGTTATTATGCATAACATTCCTTAATATGGTGATGCACCTTTACATTCTTATCCAGTATGTGACATCATTATAGACTGATAAAATTCTGTAAATATGTAAAAATACGTACTTTTTACTCTATACTTGTACTATAAAAAATACTGTGATTTACTTAGACTTTCACCAATTTAAAACATGTTCAAAAGTAAGTTTAGTTTGAATTAAATTATACTACAGAATCTAATTGATTTTTCTCTTGCTAAGTCCCAGATCTCCATGTGTGGGCCAAGACCCATTTTTAAACCATGTTCAACAAACTAGCTAAATTTATGTTATTTTCCAGTTAAGGATAATGTTTACAGTCTAAGACAATGATCCAAAATGCAAATTGAAATATTTCACATTCTATGAAAACCATTTTAAAGGACTTAATAATAAAAGATAAATTGCCAGCATTACCTGGTCTGTGAGGTGCTGAATGATTTTTCCTCTCCCTATTTCTCCAGCCTTATCTCAAGTCTCCAGTCAGCCCCTACCTCATTCTTCTTACCAGGGGCCGCAGAATCAGGTCTTCGGAGGCCTGTCAGCTCACCTGAATCTGTGCCCTCAGTCGCTCCCTCCTTCCTAACTTCTAAGTCTCCCTCTGAACGCACCTGTGGCTGTAGAAGACAGTTTTTGGTATGTTGATAGCATTCTACTCTAAACATTGCATCTCTCTCCTTCACTGCATGAGAGCTAATTCTAGCCCCACAAGAGCCTGCTGACTAAAGGCAGGAGCAACTGAAGATCAGGGGAGTGACTGCTTCAAGGTGAAACCTTCAACCAATGGTATGTGTGCAGGGGTGAAAGTGGGTGAATAAACACCCCAGTCTGTCCATCTTCCCCTGGAACAATTCAGAAATATGTTCTACGTGTTTTCTCAGAGGATCACCAGTAGGACTGAGGCCCAGTTGCCCAAAATAGAAACCCACTTATTAACACACATCTCATTTGCATTTCTTTCTTTCTGTTTTTTTTTCAGCACTTTTTCATTTGTGCTTCCTGGGATCATTTCTCAAGTAAAATACTTGTTCCCAAATCCTTGTTCCCAGGTCTGCTTAACTTAAAAGGAGTGGTAAGCACTGTGCTGATCTGCAGAATCTATGACCAACGTAAAAACATTTGATTCCTTTTGAATAAACCAAAGCAGGGGGAGAGGGACATCCAGACGCATACACCCCTGTGATTTAAGCTTTCTGATACTGAATTACTAGAAGCTCCCTGAATATTCATTTTATTTCACCATTCTGTGTCTGCTTTCATGCTATTTTCTAAACGAAATGCCCTTCCCCAGCTTCCTCACTTGCACAATTTCTTATCTTCAAGAAGCAGCTCAGATATTCTGTTTGAAAAACTCAGAGTCAAGCTTCTGTCATAGCAACCGACATGTATTTCACATATAAACCTGAACACATTACATGGAGATGATCTGTGTAAGACTCATAAGCTCTTTGAGAACAGGGCCCAAAACTTACTTCCCTTCTAGACTCCAACACAGGGCCTGGTATGTACAGGCACTTATAATAATAAATGAGTAAATACCTTATTTTTCAAAAAACACTTAGAAGATGTCAGGAAATGTTTTAAGTGCTTTACCTGTATTAACCCATTTAATCCTCAAGACAACCTCTTGAGGTATGTACTATTATTACCATCATTTATAAAATGAGCAAACTGAAGCATAGTGAGGCGAACTGACTGACCTGCAGGTGACACAGCTAGCAATGAATGAGCCCAGAACAGATTTAGACTATAATCTATGTTCTTTACAGCTACCCATCATTGCTTCTTTTGAATTAAATATCAAACAGTAGGGCTTCCCTGGTGGCGCAGTGGTTGAGAGTCCACCTGCCGATGCAGGAGACACGGGTTCGTGCCCCAGTCTGGGAAGATCCCACATGCCGCGGAGCAGCTAGGCCCGTGAGCCATGGCCGCTGAGCCTGCGCGTCCGGAGCCTGTGCTCCGCAACGGGAGAGGCCACAACAGTGAGAGGCCCGCGTACCGCAAAAAAAAAAAAAAAAAAAAATCAAAAAGTAACATCTAACCAATAGAAAACACGATTTGTTATCATTTTGTTACAGACCTTGGTATCTAACCTATGCTAACCCACGTTCTTATCTATATCTAGTTTTCGAAGGAAGAGCTTAAAAGTCTCTCTCCAACAATATCATTTACAAAAGCAACAGTAAAAAAAAATATTTCCATCGCAGCATTCCTAAATATCATATGATTTCTAACTTACCAATGTAGATTTCCTTATGTACCAGAAATTTACTTTAAAAATTTATTTAACACCCCATGGAAAATAATATGCTCAGCCTAGGTAGTACCAGTTTTTAGAAATTAATATTCTTTTGAGAAAAGAGTCAAAGATTATTTATAAAAAGTGAATGATAAATGATTAATTCTTAATACATTCTTTAGCTATGTAAATAAAACCAAAATACACTGTCTAGGGTCCTACTTACACAGGCTGTTAATGGCAGTAGACTTGGTAAATTTCAGAGAACCAGCCTCAAGTGACTCTGCAAGTCACATTTCACACTGTGTTCATCCTGTTTCCTGTCAACAGTGGCTATAACGGGCACATAAACTAAAATTTATAACCTTTTGAATCTGTAAAAGTTCTGTGTCCTTAGCCTTTAGCAATGGAAATATGCCAGTAATTTGCTCTTACATAATCCCTCTTCTCCATCAGATTTGAGGAAATTTTAACTAGCATGGAATTATAAATTCTTAATGTCATTTCTGCATTGATAGGCTCCTGATAATCTTAAATCCAGATCAAGAATTATTTTAGAGTAAATTCATACCCCAGTCAACTGAACAGAAAAGACTGCAGTAAACATCCAATATATATTCCATTAAAAACAACTTTAAATACATCATCTAAGTAAACTTGGGGAACTATTTAAAAATTTAGGAGTCCTTGGCCAAAGCTTAACTGAGAGATAAAACTTCTAAAAACATTATCTAATAAAATGAATGGGACAAGATGAAGTGATTTATTTTGTTAGCCAAACCATATAATTTAACACTGCCCTTTTCATTTTACTAACCTAAATTTTCCACAATCTCATTTAAGCCATTATTTTAGGTACATGATTTATTCTCCACATTATTCTAATAATTCTCAATAAGCAAACAGGGAATTTTTTTAAATGTAATGATTGTTTAAAATTTTAAACTTCTTTTTTTTTTCTAATAAATATTCTAGTAAATAGTATTTATGTATCTCATCAAATGTTTTCTTTTTATTTTTCTAAAAGTTATTTTCCAATTATGTTTCCATAAAACACAGTGATCTCTCCAGCACAGACAACTACTCAATGAAACAATGTACTTCAGGTTTTAGGTAGAGAGCTTAATATTACTATAAATGCCTACAAAATATTCTTCACTTGTATGAAACTGGGTTTATCATATACAGGCATCCTATTTCTTAAAGTCTTAAATCAGAAGTAAAATTTGAATATGCATTTGGCTCAAGAGTTCTTAGAATCTGTTCTGAGAGACTGTGGGTTAAATTATCAAGTAGTATTTAATGAGCATATCAATTCTGTAAATTAAGTGACTTTAAATTACATGTTTTATACTAGACAACTACTAGAGACAGGGATAAAAAATCTATTTATTTGCACATTTCTGTTTCAGAATTTTCAACACGTTTCCTTGTAGACTCTAGGTTCTTTTTTTAAGTTGTTTGTTCAAAAGTGAGGTAACTGCATTTTGCAGTGCTCTGAAATATCTGAAAAAAAAAATTGTGTTCTTGATGGAGATTAAGAAGATAGATTTGAGACGTTTTTTGACTTTTAGGAAATAGTTTGCAATCTGGGTTTAACATAGATTTCTGAAGTGCAGAGTTACTACAAGGGGCCTGTGAACTGATTATCTATGTGTACAAAGCCGTATATATAAAATAAATATGTAGAATATCATACACTTATATGTGCCATTGTCAGAAACATATCTGTGTGTCATAAAGAATAATGTGCATACTTATTTTAAACATTAGTAGAGTCACAGTAGTTTTTGTTATATTTCTCAATCCATAGATGCTGAAAGTTAACACAACTAGCTTGTGTCAGATTATATTGATATAATAAAAAAATCTTTGTGTTCAAAATACTTGGAAAACACTGTTTGGAAGGCTTGCTACTAAAGGGAAAATTATTTATATTTTCAATTTCAGAGTATTTACCATTCATTTTAACTGTGACTTAGAAAATAATATGTCATTATATTGAAAGAACCACTTTTTTTTTTTTTTTTTACCAGAAGTGAGGAGGTAAAGGACATGAATGGATTGTAGAGGCCAAAAAATCTGCTTCTTTCCACATTTACATTTTTATTAAAGATCTGAACTCTAAAATTTAGGCATCAGAGAGATCTAGAGGAAAACTATTTGAACAATAAATATATGTGAACTCAAATCACATTTACCTTCAAAATTACGTATTGTCATTAAACCAAACTCTCAACTATCAGGGTGATTTAATTTTCCCCTCATCCTGTTTTCTGGACTTTAGTTATTATGAATGTATATGTGGTAGGCAGAAGAATGGCCTTTCAAAGATCCAGGCCCTGTTCTCCAGAACTTGTGGGTATACTATGTCACATAGCAAAGAGGAATTAAGATAACAGAAGGAATTAAAATTACTAGGCAACTGACCTCAAAATAGGGAGAGCAATATGGATTATTCAGGTGGGACCAATGTAATCACAAGGGTCCTTAAACATGAAAGAGGGAGGCAGAAAAGTCAGTGTTAAAGTGATACCATGGGAGAAAAACTCAACCAGACATTGCAGGCTTTGGAGGGGGACCATGAGCAGCTTCTAGAAGCTGAAAAAAGCAAGAAAATGTATTTATCCCTAGAGCTTCCAGAAGGGAAGCTGTTGACACTAATTTTAACCAGTGAGACACATCCTGGACTTCTGACCTCCAGAACTGTAAGAGAATAAATTTGTGTTGATTTAAGCCACTAAGTCTGTGGTAATTTGGTACAGCAGCAATAGGAAACAGTTTGCTAAGGTGTATGCACTTGATGACTATGTATATTTTCATGAATACCGAAAGAATTCAAGTGAAGTAATGATGAATTAGGTTAGCCCTTTCCCAACATAACTGCTGAAGTAAAAGGACTTTTGCTGTGGAGCTAAACATGATATAATGGGAAGAGATTCCTGCTTTTCCTCAGGAGAGAACATTTGCACCAGTAGGAATGAGGCAGAAATCTGGACAGGTGCATCAGACCGATGGTGGTGAGTAAAGCACTGGGCCAAGAGGGTTCAGTCCAGGCCATTTCAGGACCACCTGGTCTCTGACTTGCTCATCGCAGCGCTGATTCTGCAGAGGTGGGCAGAGCAACTAATGAGACCATATGACTCATGAGCAAGTGTGAGTAACCCATAGGAGATTTTGGGGCTCTGTGGGAGAAGAAATCCCTGGGGGATGGTGTAACGTTAGAAAGGAAATGAAGAATTTATTCTGGGAAAGGCAGTAGAAGCTCTAAGCAAATATAATTTTGCTATTAAAAAGACCCAGTCACAGATACAGAAAACAAACTTATGGTTACCGGGGGATAAGGGGAGGAGGGATAACTTGGGAGATTGGGATTGACATGTACACACTACTATATATAAAATAGTTAACTTATAAGAACCTGTTGTATAGCACAGGGAACTCTATTCAATACTCTGTAATGGCCTATATGGGAAAAGAATATAAAAAAAGAGTGGATATATGTATATGTATAACTGATTCACTTTGCTGTACACCAGAAAGTAACACAACATTGTACATCTACTATACTACAATAAAAGTTTTAAAAATAATTTTTAAAAAAATCCACACACTCAAGGTTAGAAAAAAGAATACACACACTCAAGGGCTAGTCATTTCATCCACATTTGAATTTGTCTCTCTTAATGGATTAATCAAGGAGGACAAAAACACAAAAGAAACCCCTGTTGTGAAATAAAGAGCCAGCTCAGAGGGAGGTCAGCTGGTCACTCTGAAAGAGAGCCTCTCAAGGTGACAGGGAAATTTTAGTCTCAGGTCTGATACCCATTTTGCCAGAAGCCCAAGTCTGAAAGTACAGTCCCAGTAGGTTGGACCCTAGAGGATGGACTTCTACAATCAAACTTAAAAGAGACTGATAATAAAACAGGAATATAGCTTTTGTGCTCAAAACCATGGCACTTCCTCCCTGTGTCTGCCGTCAAGAGCACCTCATTGTCAGTGTCAAGGCAACCGAGGTGCTTAACAGCCCGAGTTTGCGAGATGGACAAAGAAAAAGAGCGAAGGCTTTAGAAGGCCTGAAAGAATATTTTATCCGGTCAATGAAAAAGCCTGATGAACCATCCTTGTTCAAAAACCTAACTTTCCAGTGAGCTGAACACTAACGTCACTTGAAATACTATTTCTCTCAGTTTCTTGGACTTGGACAAAGCTGGAGGAAAAATGTCAAATGCTGGTATTTAAATCATGTTTATGAACTTCACGTGAACCATATTTAAACACGTTATGAAAAAGTGACTGAAAATACAAGATACATAATTTATGTATTATACGTGTTATTTCTAGTTTTAGTTCTATCCTAAGGTTAAAACCTGGTCACCTAGAATTTAATTCCTTCATTAGGAATCCAATAAGCAGTATCTTAAGTTGGATTTCTGAAGACAGTCTCTCTCACTTTCTCTGTCGCCCCCTAGATACAGAGGTATTTTGTTTATTATTAGTTTCCTTCCCAATTTTTCCATCAACACTAGATCCTAGACATACCTCATTTTAGCATCTGAGTTCCAGTATTTAACAAAATAAACCAAACCAACCACCTTTTCTGACCGATGCTCAGGGAATATGGGTATGAATGCTGCTAGATTCAAAGAGCAGAGGACAACTATGACCAAAGAAGGTTTTCACAGAGACTGTTTCTCAGAGGTCATTTCTTTTACACAGTTGCGAGCAATGAAGAGATCCTCATCGCAGAAGTAAACGCGGGTCAGAGGTAATCACTGCTAAACGTCAGCTTGGTCAGTCAAGACCACAAAAGAAATGTAAACACATTACCTAAACGGTGGCTGCCATTACCTTTCAAAAGAGAACGGTGTGTGTGGTAAGCCTGGCCTCCAGCTCCTTGGCCCGCCGCTGAAGCCACCGCCGCTCGCACTCCCGCCTCAGAGCGCCTGCTGACCCCACGTCAACCCCGCCGCCGCCGCCGCCAACGTTGACCCCACGTCGACCCCGACGCCGTCTCGCCTGCCGCAGCACCCTCGCCCAGGTGCCGTGTCAGAGTAAGCCACCTGCACTGCAGGAGGAGTGGTTGCATGGCTCTTGGGTGGAATTACACTTTGTCAATAATGGGAACGCCAGCGTTGTTCAGACTCTGTTTCTGTTTATAATGGCGACGTGGAAGAAATACTGCTGGGTGTGCAGCATGAGTCTGGACGGAGTAGCCCCAAGACTTCTCTGTGACCGCCCACCTTGCTCACAGACCTCGCAAGATACCAATGGAGCTTCCAAAGCAGACACACTAATATTGATGAGAAAAACAGCTCTCAGTCGGAGGAAGATTACATGGAGACAAAGAAAGACGGAGAAAGCCTCTTGAAGAAACACTCAGACTGGTTATGGGACTGGTCAAGTCGGCCAGAAAACATCACTTCTCACCCCCACCCCCAGTTCCTCTTCAAACCCCCGCAGCGCACGATCGCGCTCAGCTTGAGGAACACGAGTGTTAGGGAGAAAGGGGGCATCTTCTCTGCAGAGTTTCTAAAGTTTTTCTTCCGTCTCTTCTCTCTCATCTGCTAGCCATGGGGTTGGGTATCTATATCTGAAGGTTACTGAAAATATCCACCATAACCTTTTAATGAAGAATTGGAATCCAGCTTTTTCATTTAGTGGGAATTTACATTGGGGTTTGCAACGCAGCTTACTATCATCTTGGTCCTTGGGTGGCTGCACCACTTGTGTCATTTCTTAGGTAAATGCCACATTCCGAATTCAGTAAAATAAAAATAAGACACTTAAAAAAAAAGAGTGGTGTGAGTGAATATGGAGCATGTGGAGTTGAGAGGGAATTTCATTATAAAAACACTAAAACACTCCAGGACTCTGGGTGAAATGTTCATGAAATTAAAAACAAAATTATGTGGAAATTTCCAACAGAGGTGCCTACAACTATAATATATATTTAATCATTACTGGCCTCCCCGATTTAGCCACTCATGTTTAGTAAATGGAAACAATGTGAAGTGGGAGAAATATCAACTTTTGTAAGTGGGTATTTTCAATGAAATAATAAATATATTAAAATAAAGATTTTAAGCCTCTGGATTTCTTGTCATTCCCTTATAAATTCTCATAATATGAAAACATGCTTGTTTACCCATGTCTTCACTTGAAAAACCTTGCTGACAACCTGTTCATTACCAAAGCAGACCATGCCAAGATGATACAATGTGGTTTCTACCCACCAAGAGCTTTTATTCTGTAGAGGAGAAAGGCACATGCAACTTCTCACACAAGGGGACAATGGGATATTCTAACTGAAATTTTTCCAGTGTCCTTGTTTTGATGTCCTCACTTGGCTTTGGGCTTCACTAAGTATCCTTGCTCATAGAGTCTGTATTTTAGTTCTTTCAGCTATAATCCACTTTTATTATACCTGAGCTCTGTCGATGTGGTGGTAAGGTGGGGGGGGAAGAAGAACATTCTATGATCTTCTGATTAAATCTCAATCATTTGATGTGTCTGTGTCTCGGAGGTATGACCTTCACAAGTGTTAATCCAGCCTTTTTACCTTCAGCCTCCTATGCCTTTCTCTGGCTGCAACATTCCCAAATCGATTTATTTGAAGCCCTGATTCTAGATGCCTGTTTTTCCACCCCTTAAGTAAGACAGGAAGGCTGAAGTGAGTTCTCTTCCTTCATCTGGATGAAGTTTAAGAATTGGGCGAAGTCCTTTCTACTGGAAAGTAGACCTCTGATATGGAGAAGGCTCTGAACATGTTTCTAAATGGTTACTCTTCCCTTCCCCCTCCCAGAGCCAAGAGGGTATCTTTCTTGGACTTTCACCATAGACACGTGATGGGGTTCCTGGAAGGAAAGCCCATAAAAATGTGGGTTCTCTCTAAGGTTGTGGTTCCCAGCAGTTTTTCACCCTCACACTAGTCTCCACTCAACCTCCCAGAATTCACCAAAATTACCACTTAAGTGTTACTACCAGTTTATGGTTCCAACAGCTTCTATTGCTGTATCTCTCTGGGTGCACTTATCTCTCTAGGTGTTGGGTTGCTGGTTTACCCTGTAACCTAGTTCTCTGATGCATTCAAGATATCATTGTCCAGTTTTTTCTTATCGTAAATATGGGAGTTCTGACTTCCAAGCTCTTTACATGTTTGGTCTGAAACTAGAAGCCACAATTCATTTTTGATGTATAATATTGAATACATGAATTACCACTGTGATACAATTTCTAACATTCCTATTTAGGGATGATCTGCAAGAAAAATATCCTAGATCCTTATTTCCACCCTTTGAAAATGTAACATAAAGTGACAAAAATATGTAAAACACATCTAGGGCAAAACTTAAATATATAGAGAGACTTTAACTTTTAATTTAAAAATGAGACACAATATTAATAAAATCCCCTAAATATACAATGCCCCATGCCCCCCAACACAGTACCAGACAAATTAATTTAAACAATAACATAGAAAAAAAGAATAAACAAGAGGAACCAAGAAAACCATGTATAAAAGGGAAGAAGACTAAGTCTATAAAATATTTAACATACTGTAAAAATATAATAAAATGCACAGTTTAAAAAAATATGATTGCTGCACTTTTCGATAGGCCAACTAGGACAAAATCCAAAGTTTAGAAATAGACTTAAATCTTAGAGAAATTTAATATACTAGAAAATTAGCATCTCAAATCAGTGGGGAAAAGATGGCATTTTTAAAGCAGTTATGTTGGGACAGATGTATAACCATTACAAAAAAAGATAAATGTACATTCTCACCTTGCTACTTACAAGATGATAAATTCCAAATGCCCCAAAGATTTAAATATTAAAAATGAAACTATGCCAGTGTTAACAGGAACCATGAGTAAATTTCATTAAAACCTGAGAGAGGGGCTTCCGTGGTGGCGCAGTGGTTGAGAGTCCGCCTGCCAATGCAGGGGACACGGGTTCATGCCCCGGTCCGGGAAGATCCCACATGCCGCAGAGCGGCTAGACCCATGAGCCATGGCCGCTGAGCCTGCACGTCCGGAGCCTGTGCTCCGCAACGGGAGAGGCCACAACAGTGAGAGGCCCGCATACAGAAAAAAACAAACAAACAAACAAACTGAGAGAGGATAGAATTCTTCCTAAATATAACTCAAAAACTAAAAGTGAAAACTAAAACATTTGATAATTTGACTATATTAAAATAAAACAATTTCATTAAAACATAACCTAGAAAACAATAGGCAGAAGACAAACTGTGGTAAAAATAAAATACAGAACATATAGAAAGAGCTAACATCCTTAACATTTAAAGAGCTCCTAAAAATCAAAATAGAAAGACCAAACCCGAAGTGAAAATGAGAAGAAGTTATGAAAAAGAGAAACAAATGCAATTAGGATTTAAATATACAAAACTATGTTCAGATTCAGACATAAGACAAGGGAAAATTAAACAAGCATTTAGGGGCATTTATGGAAATAATGATAAAATTTGAATTAAGTCTATAATTTAGTTAATTATATTGTACCTCCAAAGGATACAAAGTTTCAGTTATGCAAAATGAATGAGTTCTGGAGACCTAATGTACAGCATGGTGACCACAGTTAACAATACTATATTATCCACTTTAAATTTGCTAAGAAGATAGATCTAAAATCTTTTACACACACACACACACACACACACACACACACACACACCACAGTAACTATGTAGAGGGGTGGATAAGTCTTTTATGATTGTGGTGATGATTATTATTATTATCTCACAACGTATACATATATCAAAACATCAAATTGTACCCCTTAAATATATACACTTTTTTGTATGTCAAAGATATCTCAGAGAGGGGCTTCCCTGGTGGCGCAGTGGTTGAGAGTCCGCCTGCTGATGCAGGGGACACAGGTTCGTGCCCCGGTCCAGGAAGATCCCACATGCCGCGGAGCGGCTAGGCCCGTGAGCCACGGCCGCTGAGCCTGCGCGGCCGGAGCCTGTGCTCTGCAGCGGGAGAGGCCACACAGTGAGAGGCCCGCGTACCGCAAAAAAAAAAAAAGATATCTCAGTGAAGTTTTTTAAAATATAATACTATACCAATGTTAATTTCCTTGTATTGGTAATTTTACCATCGTTATGTGTTACGTATGATATTAACCTTAGGTATAGCAAGGTGAAGGGTATATATTTATGTTGCAACTTTTCTGTGTGTCTATAATTATTTCAAAATAAAGAGTTAATTAAAAAATTAAGCTACACACACGAAAACAAAACAAAATATTTTTAAAAATAATGAATGACCACTTTATATTTATCTCTCAGTAAAAATCCAAAAGCTTGAAAATGCAACTTGTTGGTAAGGTTGTGAGGTAACAGGCACTCACCTTCCTTCTTGGTGAGAATACAAAATAGTATAGCCTTAAGAGAGGGACACTTTCAACACAGTGTTTACCATTAAATTCAGCAAAGCCATGTGCAGTATAGTGATTTATAAGAAATATGTATTTGGTTATCCCAATGACCATTTCTCATATATTAGTGGGTCTTTGTCCAGGGTTCCAGACTCACAGCTCCCCAAACCCTTGGAATTTCCTAACTGAGGAGAGATATAAAGGTGTCTTTGGGGCTTCCCTGGTGGTGCAGTGGTTGAGAGTCCACCTGCCGATGCAGGGGACACAGGTTCGTGCCCCGGTCCGGGAAGATCCCACATGCCGCGGAGCGGCTGGGCCTGTGAGCCATGGCCGCTGAGCCTGCGCGTCCGGAGCCTGTGCTCCGCAACGGGAGAGGCCACAACAGTGAGAGGCCCGCGTACCGCCAAAAAAGCAAACAAACAAAACAAAACAAAAAAAGAGAGAACAAATAAGTATACACAAAATATCATAGGTGCTAGGGGAACAACTCATTACTATAAAACAACTTAGAGTAATAATAGAGGAAAAATTAAGTATTGGTCAGGTGACTTCAAATGACTTGTATTTTGGAATAACCAAAAAGTCCTGATCAATAAGGAAATGTTATTCTTTACAGAAAAATTCCATGGAAATTGAGTGGAAGGAATTATAGAATTAGAAAACATCATTTTGTACTGCTGCTTAAATGACAGGTTTGGGCAATGATAATGAATATATACTACAGACATTTGGTGAATAATGGATAAAGAACTGAATATTTACATGGTATCAATGTATCCCAAGCTCATCACTGGGGAAAAAGCACAATGACACAATGCAGGAGTCATTTCGTTACCACCTGAACCCACTGAACTATCTTAGGATACAGCCAGTAGACACAAATCCATATGTGACCCATTTATTTCAACTAGTAAATAACATGAAAAATTGGGGGCATCAGAACATAATACTGTTTTATACTGTAAGTGGTTTAAGAGGCATAACTAACAATTGCAACGTGTGGACATATTTTTGGATGCTGATTAGAACAAACTATACAAAGACATTTTTGAACAACAAAAGAAATTTGAATATGGACTGGGTTTAGTAAAGATATCAAGGTATTTTTTAGGTATGATAATGGCATTGTGGTTATCTAGAAACTATTCTTTATAAAGACATGCTGAAATATTTAAAAGGGAAATATTAATGTCTGGGATTTGATTTAAAATGTTTAATCAAATTTCAAAAATAAGGACAAAAAGGATAAAGAAAGTGTGGCAAAACAGTGTTAATTTTAAAAATGAGTGTTACAGGTATGGGGACTTATGATATTCTATCTACTTTCAAACTACAGTGAAAATTGTATGATATTTTCCAAAGTTTTTAAAAAATTTTTTTGGGGGGGGACAAAATCCATCACAGTAATTCAAAAATTTCTTTTTGTTGATACCTAACAATTTTTTTGCTTCTCATAGTGATATTTGAGAAATTAAGTGCATTTTATCTCTTAAAAAGCCTGCAATGAGGAACTAATTTGAATGACAAAAGAAGGAACAACTGAACAGCAAAATAAATACTATGGTACTAGACTGTAACTCAAAATATAAATATACCCAAGTCCATACTGATAAATTACTGGATAAATAGAAGGAAAGAGATAAATCTTCCTTACAAAAGAATTAAAAATAATTTATATAGATACTTCCTCCTCCTCCTTAATTGTGGGCTGAACTTAGTGAGTTGCTTCCCAAGAATAGCACACGAAAAGGTTAGAAAAAGAACTTTTCAGTGGAGAAAGCTGGCAAACTCTACCTTAGCCAGGAGATCAGGTCAGCACCACCAATGGTAAGTCATGTTGATAGTGCGTTCCCACTGATGTGATGTGATTCACTTCTTTGGTACCTTCTCCCAAATCCATAACCTCAGTCAAGTCATGATAGAAACATCAGACAAACCCAAACTGAGAGATATTTTACAAAATACCTGATCAGTTCTCCTCAAAACTGCCAAGGTCATGAAAAACAGGGAAAGACCGAGACACTGTCATGGACAGAGGCAACAAATGAGATACGATTAGGAAATGCCATATAGAATTCACGACTGGGTCCTGGGACAGAAAAATGGCATTAGTAGAAAGAACAGAAATCCAAATAAAGTCTAGTTTAGTTCATAGTAATGGACTAATGCTGATTTCTTAGTTTTGACAAATGCACCAGGATTATGTAAGATGTTAGCAATGGCAACAGCTAGGGAAAGACTATGTGACAACTCCTGTATTATCTTTGTAACATTTCTATAAATCTATAAACCTTCCAAAATTAAAACTTATTAAAAATAAATTTCTGATCAAATTTAAAAACTTAACAATGTATTATTTGAGTCCTAGCAAAAATAGCAATTAGGCATTAGAAAAGAGGCCTTTACAGGACTGCAGGCGGGGAAGGACACCATTGAACTGCATAATACTAGAGAAAGTGGGTGAATTGTCCTGGGACTAAAGCCTGGAAGAGAGGCAGGCTAATGGGAGCTTTTATCCACTTGCAGATTAAAGCCTCTGTGGGAGAGGAAAAGGAACCTTGTAGGAGTCAAGTCATAACTAAAGAGAGGGGTGCTATACATAGAACATAAGCAGAGCATTTTCCCAGCTCAAAGCTTTTAGCCACTCACAGATGAGCTTGGGGAAGGCCTGGGAATTATAAAAACCAGATTCCAGTTTCAGCTCTGCCAGTAATATGCTGACAGTGAACAAGTCATGTGATTTTTCTCATTCTTGATTCTCTCAACTATGGGTTGAAATTCATCCACAGCTTTGAGTCTATGAATTTATAAAGGCAAGTTTTTTAATCCCTTTGGATATTTGAATAAAGCTTTATATTTGACAATGACACAAAAATTTAAATATATTGCAATATGAGAGGGATATAAAAATAGTTTTGGTCAGCATATAAAGCTCTAAATTCTCATTCTGACAAGTCCTTGGTTATGGCAGGAGGTAATTTAGCATACAATTACAATGTATGTAGGTTTGACCATAGAGAGTCATGCCTTTAATTCCTGAAGTATTCACCATACTTGCTATAATATTACCTGCAAGTATCATTCAGAAGCACAGGAACCCGTTGGACTGCACCATGAATGTGCAGTCAGCAAGGTCCAGATGATGAGAAAAACTACAGCCCAGTTTTTCAGTAGACTAATTGTAAGGAAAGAAGAGGACTGATTAGGGACTTATTAAAAGAGACTTAAAAGTCATATTAAGTTTAAAAAGGGAACGGATAAATATAAAAGCATGCATATCTGGGTTATAAAACTAAAAATGAAGTGATCATTATGAACTCCAGGATAACAGTTACTCATGGGGAGACAGAGAATTTGTAATTGTGGTGGGACACATGGATGGGGCTTCTAGGTGACAGGCAAAGTACTATTTTTTGACCTGAGTAGTAGTTCCAAGGGTGTTAGCATTTTAATAATTCTTTACAGTATACATTTGTTTTGTGTAGTTTTCACCCTTTATTTTATTATAATATGTAATAAAATCTTCATGTGTTGCTGGCAGAATGCTGTGTACTCCATTTACAAAAATGAATAAGAAACTTTTCCTATAATCAAAGGCTAGAATCAAGTAGAAAAAAAAAAGGTGACAAAATGAGCAACAGAAGCTTGCAATTCTTATTATGAAATTAGATAGAGTGAAGTCCAGTGGATGGGGTGTAGTTTTGCCTAGTTACGTTATAAGTGTTTTTGAAGGAGACATAATGCAACGCTTAAGCTTAATATTTAAAGGTTAATCACTGTTTTCAAATGGACAAGAGGATGGAGCCATCCAGAAAGAAGGGGATGATTATTTTACCAAAACATATTTTTTAACAGGTAAAATCATGACTCATACAAATGTAAAATAAATATGTATCTAAGATTTTATTTAACTCACTAGTTAATGAAGGAATTAGTAAGATGTTATAGGTGGTTCACAGAAGAATTCAAGACGCACACACGTATTGGTCAACAGGAATGCTAAAATGACTTTACAAATAGGTACAAAATTCATCAATATCCATAGGGCAGTAATCAAATGCATCTCCACTGGGCTAATCTGTGTTTATGTGAACCAGAAGCATGGGCATTACTATCAGTGTTCAACAATTTATAGAACTGTCAAATACCTCAAAGACAATGAGAAGGGAAGATAACTCCAAAGGGTGAACTAGACAGAAGGGATGGGGTGAGAAAAGAGGCTGAAAAGGTGGACAGGGGCCATATCATGAAGCTGAGTGAAGCCTTTTATTTTGTATGGCACTAGGGAATAAGCAGAGACAATTCTGAGTGGCCCTGGGGGTCGTTTTCTCTTCTTCTTCTGTAGCTTAGGAATAATTTAGTATAGGAGTTGTGAGTTAGATCAGTGGAAAAGTAGTAAACTCTGGCATTTCCTTAACTAAGACTCTCCCGTTGATACACAGATGCTATCTGTCCTCCTTTCCTTGTATTTTGAGTGACTGAGGGGAAGCTTTACTCTTGGCACCCTTCTGTGAAATGTCCAGTGCAGCTATGCCCATGGCAGGCATGCTTTTACGCGGAATAAGGCAAGTGTGGAAGATTTTGTGTGCTTTTGCTTCTCTGCCTGTCAGTTTCCTCAATGAACCAAATGTAATATTTTTTAGGAATGTTAGTATCTTTTCCTCCTTTTGCATTAGAGGTAGTCAATGAATCTGTTTTCCGTTTAATTTTGTTTTACTGTTACAAGTAGCAGTAGTAATATTTTGATTTTCAAATTAACATAATCAGAATTTTGGAAGAACTAGTGTGAGCCAGTATTCACACTGTGTTGCTGTGTTGAAAAATAACCAAATTAGAAACTAACACACCATTGTAAAGCAATTATACGCCAATAAAGATGAAAAAAAAAAAAGAAAAATAACCAAATTGATTGAAAGCAGATTGGGAAGAATTATGGAAAGGGAGACTTGATGAGTTTTCTGGAATGTAAGTTCTTTAAGAGTTCCCTTACCTCATGCTGGTTATACAGTTTACTCTCCAAATGGCTGGTAAAATAGTACTGATTTTGACTACTTGATTGGTCATAGAACATGGGTATTTCTTAGATAACATCAAACGCTCAGACTTTCAGGTAGAACTAATTAGGCAATTAGCCCTTTATTTGAAAAGACTTATTTGGCGTTATAGAGTTATATTTTTCATTCAATGCACATCTGAATGAAAGAGACAGTTCTATCCCCCCTTACTTCAATCTCCTTTGTTCCCCTACAATTTAGCAGCTGCAGAACTGGGCTGTAGTTCCCCCCACAGCCGGGATCTCACTGCTTGCACCTTCATGGTGCAGTTAAACATGTTCCTCTGTCCTCTGTCATTTCTGCAGATTGGCAGCTGGGTCCAGAGACTGGATATCAGATTTGATCTCTTTGGAAAACTGTAAGTAGAACGTAGTATGGCTATAGGAAGCACATAATGTCTGCTTGTCTCTTTTTGTGATCTTAGCCACCGTTGAAGTTTAACACCTGTATCTAATCATTTGTTGGTTTAAAAAGCTGAGATTTTAATATTATTTCACTTTTATTTGTTTGTCAGAATATATCTTACTAAAGCAATACTTTCTCTCAGTCACTCTTTGGTTTCCCATGGTAGAGTTAATAAGAAATATAGGATAACTGCTTAATTGTTCCCTTTATTAACCAGTTTTCATTTTAATATGTTAATTTCTATAATCCTCTGCAGGTAGGCAATTCTTTTTAAATATTGCTATGCACCCACAGATGAAAATAAGTTTGATGTATTCAATCCACTCTCGTTATTAAAAGTACTGAAAGTCTGATCGTCCCTTTGTGGTTAGTGGAAGACTAGTAAGTTGGCCCTTGAATAATTTGAATTGACTCCATTAGTCTTTGATAGCTTCCCTTCTAACCGATATGGCAAGATTTGCCAGGCTCAGCTCGTGCATTTCCTGTCTCAGACCTCAGCAATGTCTCCACTAAACCTAGGTCGCTTTTAGTGAGAAGTGACAGTTCAAGGCCACAATATGAGTCTCATCACGAAAGCATTAGTCATTGTATCTAGGTCTTAATAGTGAAAAGAGGAAGGGAATATTTATAAGTAGGAAAAATATACAGCCTAGCTCCATCCAACATAAAAGACTGGAAACAATAACCAACCCAGTAACAACTTCCCAAATTTATCCTGATACAGTCAAACTTCAAGACTAAGGAGATTTAAATTAAATGCTTCCTTATTGCATCTATATGTCCCTTATTCCACCCTAAAAATTCTGCTTCTCAAGGACACAGGAGATGATAAATAAGAATATCCACTAATTATTCATTTTGAAAATTATTCTCAGAATACTAATACTACCACCAATGTAATTATTGAAATTAAAGCTAGGAAAGTTTTCTTGAATCCTGGCTCATTCTAAAAGTATAAGAAAACTAATTTCATGTGAAAATAAACAACAGAAATGTATCAAATTCAAATTCCATGCAAAGTTATCATAAGAAAAGAAAAGAACAAGGAACATAATCATATAAATGCACACATTCACAAAAGGTAAGTATGAAACTGAGCCTCATTTTAGTAGGTCTTAATTTCTCCTAATGCCAAGGCAAAGACAACAACGATTCCAACTATCAACTTTCTGTACTGAAGTTATAAAACAATAATATTAGGTTAGAATATAAATGAGAGTGTAATGGTTGGAAATGGGTTGTTGAAACTAATAATATTTATAAAGTATCTGTTTCTTGAGAAACTTAAGAAAACTAATTGAAAAGCTATGAGTAATTCCATGAGCAATAATAGCAGTAATGGAATTCATTAAGGTAACAGGATATGTGTGTGTTTGTGTGTGTGCGTGTGTGTGTGGTAAAAGACGGCCATGACCATGACCATGACCGATATAACACATATAACAAATATATAACACAACTGTTTTCAGACACTGAAAACAGGCAACATAGACATGCGATACTTAACAGAAGAGAGACAGATGAAGTGAGCCATACAACTTCAACTGCCTTCTTTGAAGACTTCAGTGCAGGGAAGAAATGTAAGGCTCATTTAGAGACTGAGAAGTTTACAGGGGTACTCCTTAAATAGAGCAAAAAGTACTATTTTAAGATGAGGAAATAGTGATCTGCATTCAGGGAGAGCAAGAGGGCTGAAATTTGCAAGACCAAGTACTAGAAAGAGCTCAAGAAGTTTGTACGAGGGTACCTTGGAGTCTGGCTGAACACCAAGCAGCTCTCACGCAGGATAAAACTCCACGAGCATTGACAGAGGACACCTACTGTGAGATATACGTTAACCTTCAGAGCTTACACAGGGCTAAGGGACATTCAAGTACTTAACATCCAGAATAGCAAAACTTTAATAAACACTCTGAGAATTCATTAGAAATTTAAGAATCTTTCTATCTTAGTAATTAAGGCTATTCTAGGCTCACCATAACAAAGTTCAAATAAAAGTCTTTATGGACAAACCTGATACTCAGATAACTGCCTGACCAAGACCAACTCTATCATCATTAAATGAAGACTAATAAAGTCCTGATATTTAACATCACAAAATTCAAAATGTTTAGCATCAATATATAATTATTAGACATCTGAAAGAGTAGGAAAACGTGCTATTAGCCGGAGAAAAATTGGTATAAAAGCAGACCCAGAACCACAGTGAGGAATTTTCAAAAAAGGACTTCAATACAGGTATTTTAAGTATGTTCAAGTACTTCAAAGAAAAAGAACATAATAAAGAAAAATGCAAACTATAAAAAAATGGAATTTCTGGAACTGAAATTTAAAAAATTACAGAATAAACCTAAAACAGATTAGGCACTGAGGAAGAAAAGATCAGTGAAAATTTCTATCAAGACATAGCAATGAAAAATATCTGAGGAACAGAGAGAAAAGAGGCTGAAAAAACTGGATAGTTCCTAAGTGACCAGGGGGACAATGTCAAGGGGTCAAACATACCTGTAATTGGAGTTTTCTGAAAATGGAAGAAAGAGAAAAACAAATAGGAGAATCAACGCCTAAAAGTTTCCAATTTGATGAAAACTATAAAACCACACATCCAAGAAACTAAACAAATCCCAAGTAGAATGAATATCTTTCATATCATAATCAAATTTTAAAAAATCAGAGACAAAAAAAAAATCTGAAAAGTAGCGACAGAAAAAAAGACACATTAGAGCATAAGAACTATGATACAAATTATTACTGACGTTCTCATCAGGAATAATGGAGGCCAGAAGACAAAAATGCAACATCTTAAAAGCATTGGAAAAAAAGAACAAAAAAACGTGACTGTAAACCTAGAATTCTATCCTATGAGAATACTCTTCAAGCTAAAGGATAATTGTGCCCCAAAGAATGATTATCAGCTCAAGTCATCACGTAGCATCCACCCTGTTTTTCTTCTCCTACTTCCATCTGTCTGCACACACACACAGAGTTAGCCCACACATCTTCCAATTCTCTTTCAGACCTCTGGACAGGTCTTTAATGTAATTTACTTGTGTCCATGTTTTCACAGTCTCTCTCTCCACAGTTCTATCAGCCTGTGAAGAGCACATCTTACACGCAATTTCAGCAAATCTTATGAAAAATAGTAAATTCCTGTCTCATACTCCTCTGAATATAGTAATTCAAATATAGTCTTAGGGACTAGAATATGTCCTTGCTCACCAGCCCTTGCCCTCATTCACCTTTACAAAACTAAACCTCATATATATATATATATATAGAGAGAGAGAGAGAGAGAGTGCTAATAAATACTAGAGACTAAAGGAGTTTGTGGTGGAAGTGTAATCTGCATTATCAACATCTGTTTCCAGCTAGACTTGCCATAAAGTGCCCTCCTGTACAATATTTTTAACAGTCAATTTTCAGCCAAGGTGAACTTAAAAATATGTTCAAAGTAAAACTTATAGAATCAGGGGCATATAGTATAAATATATACTAAATATTCTTTAATTTCATTTCTGCAAATGTTTTGAGCTCCTAGCTGGTATCCCTAAAAGGGATCCCTGTGAATCTTTAAGAATAACTATTTTCTTAAAATCAATAATTCAGAAAGATTGAAAATAAATTTTCTTTTAGATTTGTTAACTTTTTTTTTTAATATATACAATTTTAGAGGAATTAAAGCATTAACTACTGGAGATCAAAGACTTGGAAAGACTAAAGCACATGCTACTGGTGATCAAAGGCTCTGATAATTCCGGATCTTCTTTTCTACTGACCTCTGGGAATTTGTAAGAATAAATCACTTAATATCTATCATCCCTGCCTTTTTTTTTTTTTTTTTAATGTGAGTTATGGTCTAGATCAGCATTTCTTAGATATTTGGGTTTCATGAAAAAAAAGAAGGTGGAAGCTGAACCAACTTTGAGTTGCCGTTTCTTTTTTAATAAGAACATAAAATAAACAATCCTACAAACTGCCGGCTCTAGTTACAATATTTCATTAAAAACATTTTAACATTAAAAAAGGCAAAAGGACAAATTCAGAATAAGTGCTTCATATTAAAAATAGATACTATTAAAAATACTTTAAGGAAAAAATTACATATGATCTTTTATTCCCATTTTCATCATGGACTGGTAAAAATTTTACAAATGTCTGAAGTCATTCCATGGACCTGTGCTTAAAAATCATTGAATTAAATGCTTCTTACTATCCCCTTCAACTGTGAAACTCTATGATCTATCTTCTTATTTTGATACAATATGTAAAGCAAATGTGATTAACATTACATAGCATTATGTCAGTTAAATGTAATTTACCTAATTCAATGTATTTAAATAAGTAAAAATACTTAATTTTAAGAACAAGGGAAAATATGATTGGTGTAGCACTTTGCCACACACATTTTAACGCGTACTACACACGTTAAAGACCTTTTTAAAAAGTTCCTGTGGGAAATGACAGTGTCATTTGGGTCTAGCATCATTCTGGTTGCACAAACTAGAAAGAGAAGTTGTGCTGTGGTAATACTAGTCTTTATCTCAGAGACCAAGAGTCATTTTGCAAAATTGTAGTCTCATTTCCCTAAACAACTCCAGACTGAATTGTACTTTAGTTCCTCAGTTCTATATTTTTGCAGAGGCAGAAACCCAAGCTCTTGATTTTTTTTTTAAAGTGTTGCTGACGGGTTGAGATAACTTTTTACTCCATTATGTATAACCATGGAATAGCATTAACAAGTGAAAGATGTAATAAATTAGACATCTCTACATTTTAGACAGAGAAGATGGAAACATCATTGTTTTTCTTTTCTCAATTAAATATGTGTGAACCAAAAGAAAAAACTTTTTTCAAGTTAATATATGGTTCAGGAAAAGAAGAAACAAGCAAAGAAGCCAAAATCAGGTAAAAATCATAATTTTTTAAGTTAGCCTTATACTTTTAAAAACATGATCAACATTGAATATTTGTTAGCACTTGTTTTTAAAATATCTGGTTGAAAATATATTGATTGTAATATTACAACTGAAAAAAATCTATTTATTAGGAGTAAATAACTGTTAAATCTAAAAGTATTTTTATTTTATTTTTTAAAGTGCAACAATTTTAACCACACAGGAGAACTTGTAATAATATTTATTGAAATATAATCTCAAATACTTTAAAGTCACTGAGGGGAAAAAAAACAAGTATATTTCACATATGCTATCCTAATTCCTCTATAAACAGTATTTAAATGAAATTCTTAAGAAAACCACTGAGCGTGTCCAGAGTGAGGGAGGTGGGTGAGAAGGGGTGTCCAGGTGATTACCAATCCCAAATCTGTTTGTCAGTCAGAAGGAGAGATTTCAATTGTCATCCAAGTTGTCCTGAAGCTAATGCCTTTTCATTACAGAGCTAAGGAAAAAAGAAATAGGCTAAGTCTTCTTGTGCAGAAACCTGAGTTTCACGAAGATACTCTTTCCAGCAGATCTGGGCAATTGGCCAAAGAAACAAGGTGAATAATTTGTAATTATCTGGAGGGGGGGGGACATTTTGCTGATTCTATCATTAAAGATTTAAGAAAGAGGAAATTAGGGATTACCATTTTATTGAATATTACACAGTAATATAAGGAAGGGTTAGCGATCTCATTTCAAAAAAACTAGATCTATTCCATAAAATTAAACCATTTTAATAGCTTGAATTAAGTAATCTCATAAAAATTTAAAGATGCTCTTTTAAAATTATATGCCTGCCAATTTTAAATGATATATTTTACTCCTTCATCACTTTGTATTTTAAACTGATGAAATACTCATTAATTTAAGAGTTTGCACAATGTCATTGAGAAGTGCTATTCATCTCTTTCTTCAGTAGTTTGGAAAAAATGCCCTAGGTACAGTATCAAGTAAAGCACAAAAAGGGATGTTTTGTAACTTTTAGCCATTTCTTTAGTTCAAACAGAAAATGGAATAACCTTATACACTAGGATAATATAAATTTTCCAAATATGAAATATGACCAATAAAAGATCCAAGACAAATATATTCAATTCTCAATTATCAACATTTCTAAAATATTTGTTGTATTAAGAATGTTTCCTATTTCTTACCCTTTTAAAACTTCATTAGTCAAACTTCCTGTATCTGTTAAAAAAAATTGTTGCATATTTTGGTAAGAGTTTCAAGGAAATTGCAGTTTTAAAAAAGTTTGACTGAAAGACACTGTTAGATTAGGTTCTCCTATTTGCCAAATTAAGAAAGATAATTGACCTGATTTCTTTGTTTTTAACCTAACACATGATTATTTTTCCCTAGAAAATAAAATAATTCATGAGAAAATAATGTTATTTTAACACATTGTTTTATAGGCAAAACCCAATGTATTTGAACTTTCCAAATACAATTTCCATTGTATAATAATCAAAGGAGAAATCCTGTGAAATATGACTGAAAAGAGCAGTATGATAGCACATGTTAGAGCAGATTCATAAGTAGAGTTTCTGCATACTCCATTATAAAACATTGTTTCTTGAACAGAATCTCTCCTGAAGAAGCAGTGATATGGGGTGAATCATTTGACAAACTGCTTTCCCATAAAGGTTAGTGCTACTTTTCCCAAATACTTTATTCTTTAATGGAAAAGTATACAAAATATGTATGTAACTATACAAAGCAGGCTGTCATAAAAATTTAGTCTGATCGATAATTTACAGCAATATGAGTTTTTGATCCACAGAAATAACTAAATAATAGAACAGTCAACTAATAAGAGTATTTTAAAAATACTCTTATTTTATTAAGAATTACTTACGGTGGATGAAATATTTCTTGGTGCTAGATGAATAGTTCCATATTTTCAGTGTTTTTAGTTTGTGAATGAGATCCTTGGTTTTATTAAATCCCAGATTACCTGTGTTATTTTTACTGTTAAGTGATCAAAAATCTAAAGTAGCTCTGTTCATGGATATTTAGGAAACCTTCGTGAAAATATATATTGTTTTAATTTTATAAATGCTTCACTCTTTGCATCAGTCATCAGAATTTTGCAGAGTAACTGAGAATCAGGTGGGCATTTAAGGTGGAGCTTTGTAGATGAGATGGAAAGTGAGGACAAATACTGAGTTTGTCCAAGCACAGGTCAGAGGACAGGCTGCCTGGATTGCTAATCCTTAGAGTCAGCTGCATAAGGAAACAGCTGAGTAAGCATTTTTTCCTGGCCTTTATTCAATCCACAGTTTCTTTCAGGGAGTAAAACTGACAGACTGAACCGAGTAGGCGATGAGGCTAAGCAACCACAGGGTTCATTGCTTTCCACGTTAAACCAGGCAGAGTCTGCTTAAGAAGCAACACTTTATCACTACCAAATAGCCACACACTTCCTCTAGCCCACAGCTTTTATTTGTATCTCCAAGTTCTTCTATTCCTTACCGCATTTCTTTGGGTTAGCCTGAGGCTAACTACTGTTTACAGCATTGCCAGTGGTTTTCTCATCCTAAGGTGTCTACTGGAAGCAGGAGCTCCTGTTGCTGGGAGTGCAGTACTTGCAATTCAGCCTCAAGTACTATGCACTCTTTGATGAAACCAACTTTTCTAATCTGTCTTCATGTCCTTTAATTTTCTCCTAATTGTCCATCCATCTGTAAGGTTTTGGTGACCAGTTCATGTTCCCCTAGATTTACTGACAGAGAATCCTATTTCTGCAGACTCTCCCTGAAGACCTTCCCTCTTCCAATGAAAACAGATTCTGCCTCTGAATTGTAATATTGACTCAGAGAAAGAAAAGTATAGGTAGAGAAATCAAGGTTTAAATTTAGGCAAGGATGTAGTGAAAATGGAGGGTAGTGGTAAGAAAGGAAGTTCATGCTGAAAAAAGTTTAATGGGTTACTCCATCCTCATTTCACCTTAATGCTCTATAACTCCCTATTTTGGAGAAAAATAATGTGAACAGCTTTCTTCAACTTTTCTTTATTCCCAGTATCCACCCATTTCTTGACTTTTGTTAAAATTCTTGCCAAATATATGTAAAACCTATCTCCCATTCTCATTATCTCCTCTGTCACTCTCTTGGTTCAGGTATTTATCTAATTACAACCTGTGTAAAACTTTCCTCCCTAATTCATGCCCCCCAAACTTATTTCTTCTTTTAATCTCCTATTATTTCCACCATTTGGGCACAACTCAGCCCTTGAGCCTCTTCACTAGTCAGAGCAAGGAAAAAAGAAGTGGAATTCATTTTTTTTTCCAGTTTGAATGTTTATTATAAGGAAACATGTGTTTTCATCTGTGGATCTCCAAACCCAGCACCTGGTAAATATTAAGTGTTCGAATAATATAACCAAATTTGTTGCTAGGAAAAACTTAGTCCTGGGTCCCTTTCGAGATTTGAGCTCTGGTTCTCTTCTGCCTCACAATCACTTTCCTAATCACTTTCATATTCAGCTTCCTCAACTGTAAATGGAGATCACAATGTCTTTAGCTCCAATAGAAATAAATTTCTGTCAGGATTACATGAGATGAGTAAGAAGCCAATAACTGTTTTCTGTTTCTTTTTTTTTTTTTTAACGTCTTTACTGGAGTGTAATTGCTTTACAATGGTGTGTTAGTTTCTGCTCTGTAACAAAGTGAATCAGCTATACATATACATATATCCTCATATCCCCTTCCTCTTGCATCTCCCTCCCACCCTCCCTATCCCACCCCTCTAGGTGTTCACAAAGCACCGAGCTGATCTCCTTGTGCTATGTGGCTGCTTCCCACTAGCTATCTATTTTACGTTTGGTAGTGTATATATGTCCATGCCACTCTCTCATTTCATCTCAGCTTACCCTTCCCCCTCCCCATGTCCTCAAGTTCATGCTCTACATCTGAGTCTTTATTCCTGTCCTGCCCCTAGGTTCTTTAGAACCATTATTATTATTATTTTTAGATTCCATACATATGTGTTAGCATACGGTACTTATTTTTCTCTTCCTGACTTACTTCACTCTGTATGGCAGTCTCTAGGTCCATCCACCTCACTACAAATAACTCAATTTCGTTTCCTTTTATGGCTGAGTAATATCCCATTGTATATATGTGCCACATCTTCTTTATCCATTCATCTGTCGATGGACACTTAGGTTGCAACAAGCCAATAACTGTTTGACACTACACAAATGTAAATGGCTTCTGCTATCATGAAAAATAATTATCAACAATAAATTTAATAATCTTTTTCTGTTTTGCAACCTGCTCCCAGCTGTATAAACATCACTTACAGGGTTAAATTTCAATGGAAAGAAATATATAAGCTGGACTTTTCTTTAACTTAATACATTGGTATATAATAATTTCATCATACTCTCACGACCCATTAGAGAGAATAAAGGTTCTCTCTAGGCAATTAGTCCTACAGAAAATCCTCCCGTGGCATTCTCTAATCATGTTGCTTTACAAGTAGTCAAAACCAAATGGAAAAAAATCTGCTCCTCTCTGTTCTCTACTGGTGGAAATATTAAAGTTCTGTAAAACAGCAGCAGTTGGAACCTAGAGGGGGTAGCATGAATAACAAAAATCAGCACTGACCCACTTAGACATTACTATCATTGCTCATGATCAAAGTGCTAATTAAATTATACTGGATTCACAAAAAATTATGTTAATGATATTCTTTTAATCAATCCCAAAAATTCAGTTATTCTAAATTGCAAATCTTATTGTACTATTAAATTATAAAGCTTAAAATAATCACCTAAGAAAGTCTCATGGTTGCAATGGTCAAATTCAGCTCATTTCTATTGACTTGACTGTAGGCCAAAAAGAAAAAAAAAAGGAAAGTTTTATACTCATGCACACACAAACACACACACACTTCAAGACCTTGCTCTATCAGATTTTATAGAATTTCCGTTTCGTTAAATGTGTAAGTTTCTGAAATTCTGTATGCCATATCTATATCAAGGAAATGGAAAATATTAAATTTATTCAAATGGGAAGTGAAGTGATAAGTCAAACAAAATACATCAGAAAATTTGAGTATTTATTTGACAAAAAAATGCCTGATACTAAAACCACTGCAGAATAATTATTAGCATCTTTAGGAAAGGAGCAGAGTAGATGGTTCTTATGCTAGATTTTAGGGGATTAATAAAAAATTCACTAGCTGGACAAAGAGAAAGAGATCATCCAAGCAGAAAGCCAACATAGGCATGGGGCATTAAACAGTGCAATTTATTTAGCGAACTAGAGAGAAAGTAATTCTTTATTGAGAAACATAATTTGAAAAAGCGTGGCTTAGGGTAACAGGTAATAGATGAAACTCAAGCAGAAAGAACAGTGTTTTTGCTGTGTTCCACAGAAACCAAGGAATCCATGGAGTGTTTTGATAATTCCACTATTGTATTCAAATTTCGTTCCTAAAATGTAGCTTAACTCTTTTAAAATTAAAAAAAGCACAGAAGGTAAAATCCAAGGAAATATAACCAAAGTAGGGACTTTAGTTAATAATAATGTATTAGTATTTGTTTATTAATTATAACATATGTAGAGGCTTCCCTGGTGGCGCAGTGGTTAAGAATCTGCCTACCAATGCAGGGGACACGGGTTTGAGCCCTGGCCCGGAAAGATCCCACATGCCACGGAGCAACTAAGCCCGTGTGCCACAGCTACTGAGCCTGCGCTCTAGAGTCCGCGAGCCACAAATACTGAGCCCACATGCCACAACTACTGAAGCCCACACTCCTAGAGCCTGTGCTCCGCAACAAGAGAAGCCACTGCAATGAGAAGCCCACGCACCACAACGAAGAGTAGCCCCCGCTCGCTGCAAGAAAGCCCGTGTGAAGAAACGAAGACTCAATGCAGCCAAAAACAAATAAATAAATAAATTTATATATAAAAAAAATTATAACATATGTACCTTACCAATGTAAGATGTTAATAATAGCAGGGATCTGGAGGTGTGGGTGTGTGGAAGCTCTGTCCTATCTTCATAACTCTTCTGTAAATCTAATCTATTCTAAAAGTAAATGTTATTTTAAAAAATGAACTCAAATATGTTATACAGTAAATTTAATACACTGCAGTCCATCAATAATTTAACCTCCATTCCTCATTTGTTTCTCTGCAGATATTAAGGTAATTTTTTTCCTGCCTTCCCTGTTTATTGACAAATTTGCCTGAAACTGAAAAATGAATCATAAAAATCTATGATTTAAAACCATATATAACAATAATTTCTAAATGTTGTTTAAGAAAAACAAAAGGAATAAACCAAAAACCAGTATCAGACTGTCATTCATAATCATCAATTTCAAATTTAGTTATCAGTCTTCTTACCAATTGACTTTATGAAAATAAATGTTACCAATATGAACTTAGCAAATCAATTAATTCCAATAAAATTACATATATATGTATATTACACTCACATATTCGTGAGTGTTTGTATGCATATATTTATATGGTTCTGTGTAAGACAGCTTTGAAAGTAAAACAATGCTGCTGATAATACATAATTTTGAAAACAATTGGATAAATAGTTTAAAATATGCCTGTAGAACTTGCAATGTTTCATGTAGGCTTTAGAAAATCATTACATGAAATTATGTCGATGCGTGCAAGATTTCAACAGGCAGAGGAAAAGGTTATTCCTGAGTAGAGAAAAAGGCAGGAAAAGGGCTAGAGAAATAAGCGATTTGCGCTTACTGGGCTTATAACCTAGGAAAGCAAGCAGGTCGCATTCACTGAGGTAAAGAGTAGTGAAAAATCACATTGGAAAATCAAGTTGGGGACAAACTCAAGAAGAGTTTGTTTGTTAGAAAGCTAACTCTGATGGATAGAAAGGTAGAATTCTATGCATATAATAGGACTGCCTACAAGGTTGTTACAAATATCAAAGTTAACCTCAACGTAAGGGCTATTTTGGAAAGAAAATGGAAGAACTTGGTGACTGAATGAATGTGTACTTATGTTGTAAAGTGAGGTGGTGAAGAAATAGGAGATGAAGAAAAAGGAGCCAAAGATCTCTAGATTTTGTTCCATATTAATAGGAAGGTAAGAGTGCCTTTTATAGATCAGAAATAGAGGTGGAAAAAATAGATTTGGAGAAGATAACAGGTGAGACTTTGAACTTTTTTAGTTGCTGGTAAACTTTATCAGCAGTTTTGAAGGGTTTTATAGGCACACACTTAGAATATAGAAGCATGATTGATTATAGAAACATTTTCTAACCATCTTACATACTTGATAAGTAAAGATTTGAAAGAGAAGGTTATTTCCTATGAAGGGAGTCTGTCAATAAAAAAAAAACTTCCAACTACTACCTGTTTATTTTCCTGTACATCCTTTTTTCCAGTCACTGCAAATAATTCCAGTATTTTTAGTCTTTTTATTAACAGCTATTTGCTTGGACTTTTTGCACTTTAAATTGTGATTATATATACTAAGCTTAATTTTGAGATTAATTCATGATAAGGTAGGATAAAAGGAATATGTGAGTCATTTCACCCCCTTGATTTAAAAACATGAACTGATGATACTGTGGGAAGTACATATTACTGACTTTGAGGAAAGGCTGCAAGGAAGTGCATACTTCTCTTTTGGGGAAGGAAATTAACACTTCTCCTTACACTTTTCACCTTGTGGCTTTTTAAGTTGCCCTTTCCAATTTTCAGTTACCAGTTTTCTGCAAGATAAGGGATTCCAGGGTTCTGCAAATTTAACTTTCTGAATCAAGCTGACCCGTAACAAACACGCAATTACTTGATCTATCTAAAAAATAAAAGTAAGTAAAATCCAGTCTAGATTATAAATGGGCCACACAAACAAATCATTATTGCACAAGTAACCACCACATTCTGTGGCAGGTCCAAAGTCAAATATCAAAGGAGAAGCAAGGCAACCTAGTACTTAAGATACCACACTGTATTTGGGTTTCCAACTTCTGAGTTCCTTGACTTTTTGTTTCATTTGGTTTCTTGGCATCAGAAAAATACTCCAACAGATGTCAGAGTTTCAATTTAGAAACATGCAATTACAAGCATTTCATATTTGTATGACACATTGAGCCAGCTTCTTCCAGTGTGAATTCTAATCCCGGGTTCTATCAAGCGCTTTTGGCAGATGTCTTCACCACTGCTTTCTTCTAAAGGACTGTTTAGTAAGTTACTGCCTCTGTGTGAGAAACGGTTCCATTGTGACCTGACTTCATGCAGCTGCCCCAAGTGAGTAAGAGAAACAGGAAGTAACTAGTGTGCTGGGATAATCCTGCACGATATTACGTATTATTTGTTTTAAAAGTCATTTACTTAAACTTTTAAATAGATGAACTACCTTCTCATTCATCATTAATTTGTTTCTTGAATCAGTATTTATTCTCCCCTATTATATTCATATTATGGCAACAAGATTCATTCACTTTAACTCACCATGAGCACTTTTAACACACAGCGCTTTTCCTTACGTTAATGCTGTGACTTCATTTTGAATGTCTGTATCAAACTCAAGACTAAGCACGGTGGTACTCCAAAGCCCAACGGCTGGTACAGAGCTGACACTCACTCATGCTTTGTGAATTAGTGAAGGACTATTTAAGTAGCATTCATGTTATTTTCTGGAAGGCTTCTATAGTCATCTTAAGTAAGCTGATTTTTCTCTGCTGCTCCAAACAGAATTAGTCACCCCTGCAATTCTCATTTCTTAGTCCTTGGTCTATACATGCCTGTCTTGCCTATTAATCTCCATATTCCTCAACAGTAAAGACTTTGTTGTTTCATGGCAGTTGAAAGACAAACGTTCTATAATTATAAACAAAATAAACCTGGATTCAAACCCCTGTGCTGTCTTTTCCCAGCGGTAAGATTCAGGGCAACTCAACTCTCTGAACCTCAGCTTCTTCATCTGTATAAATGGGTAGAACAGGACTTAACTCCTTAGGGCTGGTGTGAAAATTAAATGGAACTGCCCCAATAAAAGGCATATAGCAGTGTGCCAAGGCCTTAGCAAAGACTCAAAACTTCAACTATTGTAATTAATATCATTGCATTTTCAGTTTATAATACAGTCCTCAGGTTCATACTAAGTGTTTCACAAATAATTAAAAGATAGACAAAGGAAGTTATTTTTAATAAGTAACAATTTCAGTTGTCTGGCATATGGATGATCCCTTCTAGGTGTCAATACAAAAAGTTTCTTATAATTGAGATTTATTAATAGGAAAAGTGATGACCATATCCTCCTAAAATTGTCACAGCAATTTATCAACTTGCTTTAGGAACAATCTGGTATTTAAAAACTGATCAATCATGCTTATATATGACATATAGATAGAATAAAATGAAATCCAAAAAGCATTTCCCTTCACTGGGGTCAAAGTAACTTTATTCATAAGCCCACTAAAGCATATTCTTAATTTCCTCTTTCCCGTCTAGGTCTGACCTGGAACAGACCATTCTGTTGTAAGATAGCAGGCATTTTATTTGCTAACTTTGCTTTAATTTCCATTTAAATAGTAACAGAGGAGCAAGTTAGAACAAGACAGATGTCTCTCACTGTGGGAGAGGAAGAGGCAGGACCCACATCATGAACACACAGGGCAATACCACCCAATGACAGGCTTTTCAATATCAAAGTGCACATTTCCATATGACCACTTTTGCTTTTCTTAATTAGGATTACCTGAAGATGTTCTCACCATCATTTTGCTGTCTTGCTTCCAATTGTTTCCTAATATCTAGTCAAGGAATCCTCCTCAGACTACTTTATAGCAGCTACCGAGCAAATAAGAAATTTCAGAAGTCTATTAAAAAATATAAAGAATCTATCAGTTGTGAAGATAATTATGAGAGATAAATTAAGAGACTATACATATAGTTAGGATTCAATCCAGCAAAAAGTGGATGTTAATTGGAGGAAAAAAGGGCAAACATTTTAGAAATTTTGAAGAGGAAGGAAGTATGGGTGCTAAGCAGCGGTTTTTGATTACACTAAAAATTCATCAAGGGGGAATTCTCAATATATTTTTTTTAAAGTTCTGGCCAGAGGCTGGGGCATGACTATGTAACTACCTAAAGTTTGGTTTAAGCCAATTGGTCTACAGATGGTTGTTTTTGTTGTGGCTTTTCTTTCACACACCTAAACGTTGCCCACATTTCAAATTCTACTTCAATTTTGATTGAGGGGTTGAAAGGCATGTGTTGCCTTAGTCTCCTTGTTTCCTTCTGGGATCATTACACAAGAAGAAGAAGGAAAAAAAAAAAGACAAAAAGTAAAAGCAGAGATTAGGCAACAAAATGATCTTTCTAGTCGCATAAATGGAAAAGGAAGAAGTTTTCAAGCTGTTGCCAATCAATAGTCAAATGATGCTTATTCAGTCTATTTTCTAAAGTCATCAGCCTGGGGCTCCAGCTTTACCTGAAGTCTGAAAGGTTGCTGCTGTGATGTAGTTTTCCAAAATTAGAGGAATGTAACCTTCGACAATAGTAATGACTCAGACTGCTTTTTTACAAGTTCAGGTACTGAGCTACAGAGGGTAAAAGAGTTGTGGAAAGGAAAGTCAAACAGACCGCACTGAGGAACAGTAATCCCTAAGAGTGCTGGTGGGTTAACAAGTCAGGGTAGAACCCACTTGTCTGACTCCCTGTTTTTCACTTTCATAGCTATTTTGGCTTAAAAATAATAAAAACAGAGATAGATCACTAACTTTACTCTGAGAATATATATATTTGTAGGTATTTGGGGAAAATCTTCTATCAAAAAGCTTCAAGGAATCATTATCCATTTATATTTTTCTGCTACATTCTGAGCAAAGCACACTACACAGCATGAGAAATAAATCTTGAAAATCAAACACTAACTGTGCTAGAGAAATAAGAACAAGAGTGGTTCAATATCACTCACATTGATCATTCTTCCTTCTCCTCAGAGATTAGAATTTGTTGACTTAAGCAGGAAGCTCTTAGAACTAAGGCCTCCTTAAGACAGCTGTGTTTGACTAGGAATTATCTTACCAGCATCTAATCACTGTGGACAATTTCTGGGTGGCATGTCAGTCCTATGATGCCTTCTCAAATTCTTGTTGAGACTGACCTTTGCTTATCTTCCTAGTTTCTTCACTAAGGTTTAACCACTAACATCTGGTGCTCAGGATCAATTTACCAAGGAAAAGAAATGGCAGACTCTCCCCTCACCCCAATGAAAACACCAATGGAAGGAGCAGTGGAGTAAAAGACGCCCACAGGGCTCCTCTATCATGGTAGTGTTTGGAGAGATCCCATACCTACCACTTAGGGAATGTCTGTAGGTTATGCCATTTCTGGCTGTTGTTCTCTTACATTAAGTTCCTGGATCTCTAATATAATCAAACAGTTGCTTTCAGCATTAAAAACAAAAATGAAAACACAATGCTTCACGACAAACAGGACAAGTTCTAGATATAGGAGAAGTAAATGGTGACATGTAACACATGATTTGAGGACTACAGTAGTTTCCTGTGGCTGTGTAACAAGCTATGATAACTTTAGGGACTTACAACACAAATATATTATCTTACAGTTCTGTAGGTCAGAGGTGTAGCACGGATCTCACTGGAAAAAAAATCAAGGTGTCAGCAGGCTGTTGTCCTCTGTGGAAGGTCTTGGGGAGAATCCCTTTCCTATCCATTTGGGTTCTTGGCAGAAGTCAGCTCTTTGCACTTTTGGACCAAGGTCTCCATTCTCTTGCTGGCTCTAAACTAAGGCCACTCTCACCCTCTGGAAGCCACCACACTCTGGCTCTTGACCATCTTCTGCCATCTTGAAGGGCAGCAAGAGTGCTTCTCACATCGCATTCCCCTGACCCACTTCTCTGCTTTCCTCCTTCACTTTTAAGCACTCATGTGATGAGATTGGGTCCACCTGGATAATCCAGGATAATTTGCCCCTCTCAAGGTTCTTAACCTTAATCACATCAGCAAAGCTTTTGCTCCATGTCAGGTAATGTAGTCACAGGTTCTGAGGGTTAGGACATGGACATCTTTGAAGGACTGTTACTCTACCTATGACAGAAAGTGCTGCCTTCTTGAGAAAGATATACTTCTACAACTTGTTTGTTTGAAAACTGAGATCTGAGACACTTGAATTTATATGAATCTCAGTTTTCTCAGCTACGAAAATTAATATAGGACATATTCCAGACATATGTTGTAGTATTAAATGTAGTAATGTGTATGAACGGCACTTAGCCCTCAAAACCTTTAAACATGTTAAAAATGCAAACCCTCTTAGTTATCACCATACTTCTACCCTATTCATTCTTCTTGCTTCATTCTATATGGAACTTATTATATCACAAATAATCATGGACCATGAGGAATAGTTCTAGAGAACAGTGAATAGAAGAAATGAATATAAGTGAAAATAAGTTGAGTAGACAAAGAAAGCTATCATTTACTTCACAATTTTTTTGCCTTAATGCTAGAATGTATGCTTCTCCCTCTTTAAATTCCTGAATTTAAGTCTCTAATATTTTGTTCAGAATCTTTACATCTGTGATCATTGGTCTATAATTTTCTTTTCCTTTCTTAATCGTTATTTCTGGGGGTGCTGTTGGTGTTACATTTGTCAGGTTTTGGTATTAGAGTTATCCTAGCCCCTTAAAATGAGAAGGAAATTATTCATCCCTCCACTGTTTTCTGTAAGTTGTATAACATTAGAATACTTTTTTCTTAAATGTTTGATGAAATTCACTAAATCTGGGCCCAAGATTTTATTTTGGGGGGGTGGTATTTTTATTATAAAAATCTATCAATTTAATAGTTTCAGATTTTTCACTTCAGTGTCAGTTTGGGTAGGCTTTCTTTACACAATTTTCCCATTTTATTTAAATTATATTTATTGGCATAAAATCATTCATAATATTTACTATCTTTGTAATATGCCTAAGATCTGTGGAAATATCACTGATTTGCTTCCTACTACTATGAAACAGCCTCACTGGGAGTTCTACTTTATTAATGTTTTTGAAGAACCAACTTTTGGCTTTGTAAATTTTCTCTATGGTTTGTTTTCTTTTACATAGACTTCTTTTATAATTTGTTTTCCTTTAACTTACTGTGGCTTTAATTTTCTCTTGTTTTTAAAGCTTCTTAAAGTACAAACTCAGATTTTGTTTTTTACTAGTATAGCATTTCATGTGGTAAATTTCCCTCTAAATGCGGTTTAAACTGCATCCTACAAAATTTGATGCGCTGTATTTTTATTATAATTCAATTGTAAATACTTTCTAATTTCTCTTTTGATTCCTTCTTTGATCAATAAATTATTTATATGTGTTGTTTTATTTCCAAATATTTGGGGGCTTTTAAAGCTATGTTACTAGTTGATTTTTTTTAACACCTTTATTGGAGTATAATTGCTTTACAATGGTGTGTTAGTTTCTGCTTTATAACAAAGTGAATCAGCTATGCATATACATATATCCCCATATCTCCTCCCTCTTGCATCTCCCTCCCACCCACCCTATCCCACCACTCTAGATGGTCACAAAGCACGGAACTGATCTCCCTGTGCTATGCGGCTGCTTCCGACTAGCTATTTTACATTTGGTAGTATATATAAGTCCATGCCATTCTCTCACTTTGTCCCAGCTTACCCTTCCCCCTCCCCATGTCCTCAAGTCCATTCTCTACGCCTCTATCTTTATTCATGTCCTTCCCCTAGGTTCTTCAGAACCTTTTTTTTTTTTTTAGATTCCATATATATGTGTTAGCATACGGTATTTGTTTTTCTGACTTACTTCACTCTGTAAGGCAGACTCTATGTCCATCCACCTCACTACAAATAACTCCATTTCGTTTCCTTATATGGCTGAGTAATATTCCATTGTATATATGTGCCACATCTTCTTTATCCATTCATCTGTCAAGGGACTCAGGTTACTTCCATATCCTGGCTCTTGTAAATAGAGCTACAATGAACATTCTGGTACATGTCTCTTTTTGAATTATGTTTTTCTCAGGGTATATCCCCAGTAGTAGGATTGCTGGGTCATTATGTTAGCTCTATTTTTAGTTTTGTAAGGAACCTCCATACTGTTCTCCATAGTGGCTGTATCAATTTACATTCCCACCAACAATGAAAGAGGGTTCCCTTTTCTCCACACCCTCTCCAGCATTTATTGTTTCTAGATTTTTTGATGATGGCCATTCTGACTGGTTTGAGGTGATACCTCATTGTAGTTTTGATTTGCATTACTCTAATGATTAGTGATGTTGAGCATTCTTCCATGTGTTTGTTAGCTACCTGTATATCTTCTTTGGAGAAATGTCTATTTAGGTCTTCTGTCCATTATTGGATTGGGTTGTTTGTTTTTTTGATATTCAGCTGCATTAGCTGCTTGTATATTTTGGAGATTAATCCTTTGTCAGTTGCTTCATTTGTGAATATTTTCTCCCATTCTGAGGGTTGTCTTTTCATCTTGTTTATGGCTTCCTTTGCTGTGAAAAGCTTTTAAGTTTCATTAGGTCCCATTTGTTTATTTTTGTTTTTATTTCCATTGGGCAAAAAGGATCTTGCTGTGATTTATGTCACAGAGTGTTCTGCCTATGTTTTCCACTAAGAATTTTATAGTGTCTGACCTTACATTTAGGTCTTTAATCCATTTTGAGTTTATTTTTGTGTATGGTGTTAGGAAGTGTTCTAATTTCATTCTTTTACGTGTAGGTGTCCAGTTTTCCCAGCACCACTTATTGAAGAGGCTGTCTTTTCTCCACTGTATATTCTTGCCTCCTTTATCAAAGATAAGGTGACCATATGTGCGTGGGTTTTTCTCTGGGCTTTCTATCCTGTTACACTGATCTATATTTCTATTTTTGTGCCAGTACCATTCTGTCTTGATGACTGTAGCTTTGTAGTATTGTCTGAAGTCCGGGAGCCTGATTTCTCCAGCTCCATTTTTCTTTCTCAAGATTACTTTGGTTATTCAGGGTCTTTTGTGTTTCCATACAAACTGTGCAATTTTTTGTTCTAGTTCTGTGAAAAATGCCATTGGTAGTTTGATAGGGATTGCATTGAATCTGTAGATTGCTTTGGGTAGTATAGTTCATATCTTGGGGCACAAATCAAGCCTTGGTAAATTTTTAAAAAATGAAATCATATCAAGTATCTTTTCTGACCACAATGCTATGAGACTAGATATAAATTACAGGAAAAAATCTGTAAAAAATACAAATACATGGAGGCTAAACAATACACTACTTAATAACCAAGAGATCACTAAAGAAATCAAAGAGGAAATCAAAAAATACCTAGAAACAAATGACAATGAAAACACAATGACCCAAAACCTGTGGGATGCAGCAAAAGCAGTTCTAAGAGGGAATTTTATAGCAATACAATCCTGCCTCAAGAAACAAGAAACATCTCAAATAACCAATCTAACCTTACACCTAAAGCAATTAGAGAAAGAAGAACAAAAAACCCCAATGTTAGCAGAAGGAAAGAAATCATAAAGATCAGACAGAAATACATGAAAAAGAAATAAAGGAAACAATAGCAAAGATCAATAAAACTAAAAGCTTGTTCTTTGAGAAGATAAACAAAATTGATAATCCATTAGCCAGACTCATCAAGAAAAAAAGGGAGAAGACTCAAATCAATAGAATTGGAAATGAAAAAGGAGAAGTAACAACTGACACTGCAGAAATACAAAGGATCATGAGAGATTACTACAAGCAACTATATGCCAATAAAATGGACAACCTGGAAAACATGGACAAATTCTTAGAAAAGCACAACCTTCCAAGACTAACCAGGAAGAAATAGAAAATATAAACTGGCCAATCACAAACACTGAAACTGAGACTGTGATTAAAAATCTTCCAACAAACAAAAGCCCAGGACCAGATGGCTTCACAGACAAATTGTATCAAACACTTAGAGAAGAGCTAACACCTATCCTTCTCAAACTCTTCCAAAATATAGCAGAGGGAGGAACACTCCCAAAATCATTCTATGAGGCCACCATCACCTTGATACCAAAACCAGACATATATGTCACAAAGAAAGAAAACTACAGGCCAATATCACCGATGGACACAGATGTAAAAATCCTCAACAAAATACTAGCAAACAGAATCCAACAGCACATTAAAAGGATCATATACCATGATCAAGTGGGGTTTATACCAGGAATGCAAGGATTCTTCAATATATGCAAATCAATCAGTGTGATGCACCATATTAACGAATTGAAGGATAAAAACCATATGATCAGCTCATTAGATGCAGAGAAAGCTTTTGACAAAATTCAACACCAATTTATGATAAAAACCCTCCAGAAAATAGGCATAGAGGGAATTTACCTCAACATAATAAAGGCTATATATGACAAACCCACAGCCAACATCGTTCTCAGTGGTGAAAAACTGAAACCACTTCCTCTAAGATCAGGAAAAAGACAAGGTTGCCCACTCTCACCACTCTTATTCAACATAGTTTTGGAAGTTTTAGCCACAGCAATCAGAGAAGAAAAAGAAATAAAAGGAATCCAAATTGTAAAAGAAGATGTAAAGCTGTCCCTGTTTGCAGATGACATGATACTGTACACAGAGAATCCTAAAGATGCTACCAGAAAACTACTAGAGCTGATCAATGAATTTGGTAAAGTAGCAGGATACAAAATTAATGCACAGAAATCTCTTGCATTCCTATACACTAATGACGAAAAATCTAAAAGAGAAATTAAGGAAACACTCCCATTTACCATTGCAACAAAAAGAAAAAATACCTAGGAATAAACCTACCTAAGGAGACAAAAGACCTCTATGCAGAAAACTGTAAGATACTGATGAAAGAAATTAAAGATCATACAAACAGATGGAGAGATATACCATGTTGCTGGACTGGAAGAATCAACACTGTGAAAATGACTAGTTGGTTTTTGATTAAAACACTTATGGGCAAAGGACATACTGTGTAAGACTTCAATCTTTTGACATTTATTTATATTCATTTTACATCCTAGCATCTGATCCATCTTAGATAATCTTGCTTGTGCACTTGAAAATATGTATTTGGTAGAATGTCATATAATTGTCAATTAGGTCAATTTAGTTGATAATGTTCAAGTTTTACATGTTCTGATTGACATTCTGTCTATCTGTTCTATAAATGTATGAGTGAACAGAATTAAAATCTGGAAGTATAATTGTGAAATTTTCCCCCTTGTTTCATGCTATCTTTTTTTTAATTTTTTAAAATTTTTGGCTGTGTTATGTCTTCATTGCTGTGCACAGGATTTCTCTAGTTGTGGTGAGCGGGGGCTACTCTTTGTTGCAGTGTGTGGGCTTCTCATTGTAGTGGCTTCTCCTGTTGCCAAGCATAGGCTCTAGGTACACGGGCTTCAGTAGTTGTGGCACACGGTGGGCTCAGTATTGGTGGCTTGTAGGCTCCAGAGCTCAGGTTCAGTAGTTGTGGCACATGGGTTTAGTTGCTCTGCGGCATTTGGGATCTTCCCAGACCAGGGCTCAAACCCATGTCCCCTGCACTGGCAGGCAGATTCCTAACTACTGTGCCACCAGGGAAGTCCTCTACTATCCTAAATTAAATAATTTCTATTTTCCCATCTTCCAGTCTACTCATCTTTTCTTAGGCAGTTTTTAATCTGCTGTCATGATGATCCAAAGAATTTTTTTTGCTTCAGGTATTTTCCATTTTAGTTTTAGAAGTTCCATTTGATTGTTTTCTATAGTTTCAATTTCTTTTCTGAGTTTTTGCATCTATTCACTCCTTATGTCTTTTTTAACCTTTTCATTCTTCAACATTGTGCTATTTCCAACATTTCAGGTATCTTGTGTTTCAGGTATCTGTTTCTATTGACCACTTTTGTTATTGACAATGGGTCACATTAGACATTTCTTGCATGCCTAATAAATTTTTATTGTATGTGTGCAAGGAGGAAGATATAGGAGTCTAGATCATGCTGTCTTCCTTTAAATAGCATTAGATTATTTTTCTGGCAGTCAGTTAAATCACGGGTGGATCCTCTTGATTCTTTCTGATCAGTTTGATATTTAAAACCAATCTCTTTCCAATTTATCTTAGTTTGAGGACAAAGACCTTGCCTGTAGTATTTATACCAAAAATATAGCCTTTCTTGGGTATCTCCACTATAGCTGGGCCAGAAATCCAAGGTCTCCCAGACCCATGCAAACTCCCTGATCTCCATTTACCTCTCAGCACCACTGTAGCTATACTCTTCTGGGCTTCACAGAGTTTGCCCTGCCCGTGTACAGCCTGACCCTCAGCCAAGAATCTACAGGTAACCTGCATGTAGACTTCCAGGCACCCTCTGCATGTTTCTTTCTTCTCTTTTGTCCTCTGTACCCTGACCCACAAATCCCAAACATATCATGATCCCCAGACTCATCTCTGCCTCCTCATTAAGATTTTTTTGCTAGAACTTTTGTATTTTTAATGAAAATTTGTACTTTTTCTCATGTGTTCAATTATTACTTATTTCTTTCAGTAAGTAAATATTGAGTGATTTCTTCATGCTGGGGACTTTTGTGGCAAATTAGACAAGGGCCTTCATCTCATGAATCTCACAATATAGCATGAGAAACAAAAATAAGGAAGCAACTGCAGCACAATAGTTTAAATGTTACCCAGTGTACGAAGTCATATATGAAGGACAGCCAACTTATTCTTGAGAGATCAGTGAAATCTTTCCAGATAAAGTGATCTCTAATTTAAACTTCAATGGGTGATACAGATTAGCCTGATGAAATTAGATTGATAAAATTGGAGTAGGAAGAGAAAATCTTTCCAATAGAAGCTAAAGAGATGTGGAACATGGCACATGAATGAAACTCTAAGTTATTTCACTGTGCTTGGAGCTTAGAGTGTGAGAAAGAGAGTGGAAAGAGATTAAGGGCATTGTTGGAAAATTTTCAACAGTGAAGAAACATAATTAAGTTTGTACTCTAGAAAGATATTACTGACTAGAATGTGAATAATAACTTGGAAAGTGTTGGGGGGCGGTTAGCAGGGGAGGGAAGCAAGTGAAGCCTGGAGTCAGAGTCACCATTTAGAAGGTTTTTATAATAATCTATGTAAAATATGATCCTGGTCTGAATAAGGGTAATTCCAGATTGATTGAATAAAAATAAAAAGACAGATGCATGATACATAAAGAAGATAAAGTTGAGAAGATTTGATTATTGATTGAGTTGAGAAGAAAATTGGGGATCCCTAAGGATGCCAGGGTTGTGGGTTAAGTTGTTGAGTGGATGGTGTCATTGGGTGGGAAACATTCTGGGAAGCTTTTGGGTGAAGATATTGAATTCAGCTGTGATGTGATTATTTTGGTGGGAAATTCAGTGGAGATGTTTACCAAATGTTGGGTGATATGAGCTTGGAGCTCAGGAAAGAGATCTGAGCCGGAGATCATTTCTGAAAATCATCAGCATATTCATTGTGTTAAAGTGTTGAAGTAATTGCCCTGGAACTGGAATTAAAGGGAAGAAGGAAGAAGGATAAACTGAGAAGTATTTAGAAAAGCAGTAGTCAGAGATATAAGAAGAAACTCAAGAGTGTATGTGCCATAGAAAAGAATTACAGACATATTTCATCTTTGCCTGCTGTCATAGAGAGATGAAGTAATATATGGATTGGAAAAAAATTTTTTCCATGGAATATTACAGTAAGTCATTTTGGTAAAAATTATTTAAGTCAAGCGTTGAGTAGAAACCACATTTTAGTGTATGGGGAGGTAAATAAGTGAAGGGGATTAAGAGACCAACTGCAGAAAGCTTACTCAAAAGACTTTGTAAGGAGAAAGATATAGATCAGTAGCTGGAGGAATATCTGAGGTGAAGAGAAAAATTTTCTTCTAATGATTTCTTGTAATGAGATTAAAATCTTTTAATTAGATCAAAATTTAACTCAGAGAAAATTTATTGTTTTGCAAGATTGTTTGTAATGCCTTATTTTGCCTGTAGGTGCCAGCAGTATGCATAAAGTACAGAGGGAAATAAGGGGGAAAGGAGTTTCAGGAAAAATGTTAGAAGACGAGGATACAGGAGGATAGAGGAAGAAAAGGGAGGTAGAAGAGGCAAGAAAAGGAGAAGAATGTAAAGAACAGAATCCCAGCGAACATCACATTTAACCAGGGAACAGAAGACATTAAGCCAGGCTTAAAGTAATCGGATGGTATAAATTAGGAGGTATGGTGTCCTAGAATCCCAGGAAGAAGAATATTTCAAAAAGGAGGGGATCATTATTAATCAAATGCTGCTAGGTGAGAACTCTAGACAGGACTCATGAAATTTCCTCATGTAATAACTCACCTGTGATAGCAGAAAGAGAAATAGGTCATAACTATGAGTAGAGAACAAATCTAAAGAAAGATTGCTAAAAATCATTTGTATCCAACTCAAATGTGAATTTCTCTGAGAAAATTTATTTATTTATTTATTTATTTATTGGCTGTGCTGTGCAGCATGTGAGATCTTAGTTCCCCAACCAGGGGTCAAACATGTGCTCCCCACGTTAGGAGCACAGAGTCTTAACCACTGGACTGCCAGGGAAGTCCCTGAGAAAATTTATCTGAAAAATCTAGAAGGAACATTTTTACCTTTTCTCAATGCTTCTATAATGCTCTCTTCTCTATTTCAAATACCATATAACTGAACAGCTTCACTTCTCTTATCCCACAGAAATGAAAACTTATGTCTACACACACACACACAAAATCTATACATAAATGTTTATAGCATCCTTATTGATAACTGCTCCCCAAAACCTTCAACAGGAATGGTTAAACAAATCCATACCATGGAATACAACACGGCAATGAAAAGGCACAAATTACTGATATACTGATGAATCTCCAGCGGATCATGGTAGATAAAAAAGCCACCCCAAACAATATATACTACATGATTCCACTTATACCATATTCTTGAGTAGACCAAATTACAGCAATGGAGAACAGACTATTGGTTCCTAACATTTAAGGAGGGGTTGGGTGTGGGAAAAATGTAAGTATAACAGTAAAAAGGCAACATGAGATAACCTTGTAATCATGAAAATATTCTGTATCTTAACTATATCAATATCATTATCCTATTTGTGATATTTTTACTACAGTTTTACAAGATGTTATATTGGTGGAAACTGGATAAAGGGTACATGGGCTCTGTCTCTGTTATTTCCTACAACTACACGTGAATCTATAATTTTCTCAAAGAAGTTTAATTTTTTTAAAAAATACCGGGGCTTCCCTGGTGGCACAGTGGTTAAGAAGCTGCCTGCCAATGCAGAGGACACGGGTTCGAGCCCTGGTCTGGGAAAATCCCGCATGCCACGGAGCAACTAAGCTCATGTGCTACAACTACTGAGCCTGCGCTCTAGAACCCTCGAGCCACAACTACTGAAGCCCGCGTGCCTAGAGCCGGTGCTGCACAACAATAGAAGCCACCACAATGAGAAGCCTGTGCACCGCAACGAACAGTAGACCCCGCTCGCGCAACTAGAGAAAACCCAAGCGCGTCAACAAAGACCCGACACGACCAAAAATAAATGAAAAAAAACCAAAAACCTATTAGCCCAAAAAAGTAGAATATCATAAATAGTTGAAAGAACCCTAGTATTAAAGTCAGATTGTCTTAGTGTTGAATCCTGAGTCTGCCACAGTTTTAGCTATGAAACTTTACCTAACTGAGCCTAAAAAAAACGATAGTCATCAAAATCATCAACATCATCATAACCATCACACCCCCCATCAAAACCCAGATAGAGTACTTGCTATACGCCAGTTTCTGTTTTAAGCGTCCTGCACATTTTGGCACATTTAATTCTCTAAACAGCTCTATCAGGTCCGTTTTATCATTATCTTTATTTTAAATATTGAGAAACTGAGACACAGAAAGGAAAAGTAATTCACTCAGGACCACATAGTAACTAGCTGAACAAGAACTTGAACCCTGGCAGTCTTCCATAAGACTTGATACCTGCCCCTAACATTCATGGGCCTCAGGAAAAAAGTAAAAATAGAGGCCCCATACTACATTTCTAAATGCTTAAGAGTTACAGATCATGCTAATAAACTGTTAAAAATAGACATTTTGGGCTTCCCTGGTGGCGCAGTGGTTGAGAGTCCGCCTGCCGATGCAGGGGACATGGGTTCGTGCCCCGGTCCGGGAAGATCCCACATGCTGCGGAGCGGCTGGACCCGTGAGCCATGGCCGCTGAGCCTGCGCGTCCGGAGCCTGTGCTCCGCAATGGGAGAGGCCACAACAGTGAGAGGCCCGCATACCGCAAAAAAAACACAAAAAACAGAACAAAAAAAACCATTTTATCCTTCTATTGTGACACACGGTAGATTACGTTTGAATATAAAATTCTCAGACTCTTCCCAGTTCTACCCTATAAGCATAGCCCACCTCCCTTCACTTTCCACCCATGGTTTGGTTCCACACTGTGAGAGGCCTCTTTGCACATTTGGGTGGACACTCCAGCATGCAAATTCAAGTCCTGTCCACACTCAAGCCTTGGGGTGTGCATTCCACTGAGACAGGTGCCTTTGGTGGATGTATCTGGGGAAGAGGACTGTGCCAATCCTGGAAACACAAAGCCTTTTTTTTTTTCTTTGAAGATGTTGGGGGTAGGAGTTTATTAATTTATTTATTTATTTTTGCTGTGTTGGGTCTTTGTTTCTGTGCGAGGGCTTTCTCTAGTTGTGGCAAGCAGGGGCCACTCTTCATCGCGGTGCACGGGCCTCTCACTATCGCGGCCTCTCTTGTTGCGGAGCACAGGCTCCAGACGCGCAGGCTCAGTAGTTGTGGTTCACAGGCCTAGTTGCTCCATGGTATGTGGGATCCTCCCAGACCAGGGCTCGAACCCGTGTCCCCTGCATTAGCAGGCAGATTCTCAACCACTGTGCCACCAGGGAAGCCCCACAAAGCCTTTTAAAGGGAATTTCAGGGTCCTGAGTCCAAGAAGCATGGTCTAGAAGTTGAGAGATGATCTCCAGCTGGAATGGCTCTTTGGCTCTGTAGAATAACCCTACGACACTCACCCCAAGGAAAGGCACAGCTGAGAGAAACCCAAAGTGAGGTCCAGATTTAAGGTCCCTGTTACTCAGGTCTAAGTATGATACCAGCCTCATTTCAACAGAAATGGTACTTACCTTTCATAGTTGTGAAGATTTCAGCTAATTGTTAACATGGTTCCTCATGAGCAAGATGTGTGCTACTGCCCTGAATTAGAGGGAAGACGCTTCTTCTGCTAACACTCACAGTTGTACTTCAATATCAAGTAGCATATATTCTCAGTAGCAATATTTTTTAGTTAAAATATATCACTTCTTTCCTTGGTAGATGGACTGGAGACTTTTACCAGATTTCTTAAAACTGAATTCAGTGAGGAAAACATTGAATTTTGGACAGCCTGTGAAGATTTCAAGAAAAGCAAAGACCCTCAACAAATAATTCATAAAGCAAAAGCAATATATGAGAAATTTATACAGAATGATGCTCCACAAGAGGTAAAGATGATTGTAAAAATTTACATCTGTTTGAAAATTTTTTGAGAGAATATGTCTTCATCAAATCGGTACTGCCATACATTCTAACAGAAAGGTCAGAATTTTGTTGAAACAAAAATGGTGGTTATTTACAAGCATGCCTCATGTGATTCTCTTCACTTTATTGCACTTCACATATATTTTGTTTTTTACAAATTGAAGGTTTGTGACAGCCCTGCCTTGAACAAGTCTATCGGTGCCATTTTTCCAACAGCATTGGTTCACTTCATATCTCTATGTAACATTTAGGTAGTTCTCACAATAATTCTTACTTTTTCCATTATTATTATACTTGCTATGGTGATCTGTGATCAGTGATCTTTGATGTTTCTACTGTGACTCATTGAAGGCTCAGCTGATGGTTAGCCTTTTTGCACAATGAAGTATTTTTTAATTAAGGGATGTATGTTGTTTTTTTAGTCATAATGCTATCACACACTTAATGGATTATCATGTAAACATAACATTTTTATGCACTGGGAAACCAAAAAATTTGTGTGACTCACTTTATTGCGATATCCCCTTTACTGAGGTGGTCTGGAAGGGAACCCGCAATATCTCCAAGGTCTGCCTGTATATAGATTTCTATTTACAAACAGAATGCATTATAAGATATTGCTTATGGAAGGAAAGGTATAACTGAAGTTACTCCTCAGGGTATTTTATTCTAGACTAAGAGTGAACACAATTAATTGCAACATTTAGATTCATTCATTTATCATGTTTATCACCTTAGCACAAGTAACTGCTTGTAGAAACTAAAGATTTTTGTACGTGATGAAGGTAAGAGAAATCAAGAAGTTTGTATTACGTACTATTTTAATGTTAGCTCATCTACCTGTACAAAGTTTCATTTGCCCTGTAATTATTATCCCTACACATTAAGATGGACTAAAAGAAAATTTCATAATAGAAAGATGAGGAAAACCTAATTTGGCAACGGTTCAAGTGAAAAAACAATTGTGATTTTTTTTTTTTACTGCAAGCTCAGTATGAGGTAACTGTATGAAACAACTGCTAAAATGGCTATTAAACCAGCAAATATTACTTCACTATCCTTGAATATGAATTACAGTTTCTGTATTTTTAGTACGTGCTCAATAAATAGTGTCTTTTCACAGAAGTGTAGAACTGATAATCTGTCACTGTTAAGAGTTCTGTTTGACTATAAATTGTTGCTGTCCACGAGGTAGCACTGCTTATGTAGATACTGTTGCACATGAAATGACAGTTATTTTCCTTGTTTCAGTATGTCTCAATCTGTTTTGTGTTTCAAAGTATTATCCTGTCTTCCCCTTACACACAAGTAAACAAAGGCAGCTGGTTATGTGGTGTTACCCACGAAGGAAAAGAAACCTACGTGAAAACTGAAAACTGAGCACCATCAAAGCCGAATATATCATCAATGTTTTGATAAAAAGCGTTAAAGGATTTTATATCTTTATATATATACACACACACGTATATATGCATATAGGCATTTTCAGCACACGTTTGCTTGTAGGAAAACATCATAATATAATGAAAAGAGCACTGGGATATAGCAAAAGCCTCACATTGAAATCCCAAATATGCCCCAAACACACTGCTTGCCCTCACTCAAAATAATTGAATTTCTACAAAGTTTAGTTTTCACTTTGAAAATGAGTTGAATCTAATGACCTCTAGGACACCTAACATTACATTGTTCCATGATCCTACACTGGCAGAGACTGATAAGGACCGGGTGCAAAGGGAGAGAAGAGCCAGGTAACATGCCAGCCCAGAGTGAATCACTGGATCCCTGGACCCACAACAGGAAAAGCACCAAGCATCCAAGTGCCGTATGCCCCCTCCAACGTGGAGTCAGTCCTTTACTTCTGTTTCTCAAAGGTGTTTACTTAAGTAGATTGACGATAATTACACTTTTATTATTGTTTTTATTATCCAGGTTAACCTTGATTTTCACACCAAAGAAATCATCACCAGGAGCATCACCCAACCCACCCTCCACAGTTTTGATGCTGCACAAAGCAGAGTGTATCAGCTCATGGAGCAAGACAGTTACACACGTTTTCTGAAATCTGACATCTATTTAGACTTGATAGAAGGAAGACCTCAGAGACCAACAAATCTTAGAAGACGATCACGTTCATTTACCTACAATGAATTCCAGGATGTAAAGTCAGATGTTGCCATTTGGTTATAAAGAAAATTAATTTTGCTCATTTTGCTGGCAAGCTTGTATATCTGCTTCTAAGATATAGCATGTTTATGTTAACAAATTGGTAAGTCTTTTAAAATAAAGTGCATCATTCGAAATGATTTAAAAAATGCAAACCAAAATTTTTATTCTGACAATATATACTCTATCTGCCAAGATATTCTGTAAAAGCTTCCATCTGACTTCATTTCATTCATAGTCAGAAAAACTTACTGCTTAATTAAAAGGCAGAAAAGAAGTAATAATTATGTTGTATAAGATTGTAAAGGTTAAACTTTTGCAAAATTTCAACAGTTTGGCCAAATATCTAGTTTGGACTTTTTTTTCTAGATGTAAACTATATGATGCTCAGATAGCCATGTATTTGGACAACATTTTCTATAATGATGAAGCTTTCCTCTGGTTCAGTTATAGAGAGTATAGAACCCTGGCTCAAGAATAGCAATATATCACTTCTAGTTATAAGCCAGCAACAGGAACTTTTGGGAGGACACATTCATCTCTACAGAACTTCCAGGTCATACAGAACCTAGGTTGATAACCAAGAATGGGATCCACATTTGTGCTCATTCCTAAGTGAGCATGGACGTACTCAGTTATACGGAACCACTTCTGGTGGTCAAAGAAACATGACCAGATGCTGCAATAGCTCCAGGTTGGGACTGAGTGGAGCATCTTCTCATCTGTGAGAAAAACTTTCCGCTAAAAGAGTGGGCAGTCAGTCATCTGAATGATGACCAGAGGAGGTTTATCCGCAGAGTCATGAACCTTTATTTTTGGAATGAGAGGAAGTAAAGAGGCAAGGAGTCCAAGGCCCTGGAAACTCAGGCACATGCCACACTGGCTCATATTCAGATAGTGTTCCTCCATGGATCATGTTCTTATTCCAAATCTCACTGAATCATTTAATACTATATTATTCAAATATGATGATGCTAATAAGTATGTATGTCTCTAACTATAGGGAAATATTTACTTTTAGATGTGTGTTGCATTATATGTAAATGTCTGTATTTAAAATGTCATACGTTTGGCTTTGGCAAATGTTATTTTAGTTGAACTGTAAAGTATAAAAATGTAGATCACCTATAGTAATAAACATTTTTAATTTCTTCATTCATACAGTTAATGTTTATCTGACCACTAAATGCTCTCACAGATTATTGATTATCCTTCCTGTCATCAAATGAGACAGACATATTTTCTTATTTTAGAATGATATTGGAGTAGAAAGTATTAATCGAGTTATTTTGTCACTGATCTTAATGCTAAATCAACTCCCAATACTGTTGTGAAAATGAAAACAAGGCATTATGCATTTCAAAGATCAACTAAGAAAATTATTTTTCTTTTTTCTTTGGCTGATTTGTATTTTCTTTTTTTGTGGTAGTCTCTTTTCAAAGAGTTTGATAGCTTTATACACAGAGTTAAGACTTTATACAAGCTGTCTGATCTCATCAGAAAAAAATCATGGACTGATTTTAACAGCATTTTTCTAGGACCGCAGAAAGCTAGTATATAGCTTTTTCGCTTGTTAATACTCTTTAGAAGCACCCAATATCTTGTTTAAATTATGAAATATTCCATGAGACCCTTCAAAAACATAACAGGACTTCTTGATGAAGTTAAACCTTGACTTCAAGGAGTTTGTGTCTGTAGGGGGGATAAGTAGTCAAATACAGAAAACAAAATAAACAATTGTAGAAGTGAAAGAAGTCAAGTAAAAATGGGCAGACAGTACTGAACGCTGGCTGAAGGAATTGTAGAAATATACAATGAAAGCCTGAGAGTCTTAACGTCTGGGCTCCTTATCAGATGCCCGATTCTCAGAAATTCATTTAATTTCTAAGCATCCTTCCTCCACACATTCTTTTCAAGATGAGGACTCATGATTTCTAATTTCTAATTTTCTTTATGGCCCTCACATTTATGGATTCTATTGATTTATTGACCTGATATTCTCCAAAGCACCTCTTGGTTGATGCCCAAACAAGAAAAAGAGGCAAATAATTATGGTTAATGAAGGAAATTTTCAGACTAAACGTTAATATGGGATATTGGTCTAAGAATAGGGAGCAATTCTATAAAAAAAATTAGAAGTACATGAAAGGAAAAAAAAAATCACAGGAAATATAGCTTACATTTTTTTGACCAGTCACGTGTATAAATACAGAATGTCTTTAAAGAGAGACTTGGGTTGAATTAAATCATCTGAGGTGTCATAAAGCCCACAGACAAAAGTCAATACCCAGACTGTCATATTTTGTACATAACAGAAGCTCAATAAATGACCTTGGAATTAAATGGAAGCAACAGGAGGCCCTATGAGGAAAGTAGTACATATTTCAGCAAAAGGTAAAGGCTTTCCAATGTGGCATATTTTTATTTAAATCCTGGCTCTGCCACTTATCAAAAGCAATATGTTGGGAAAGCTACTTAAATATTCTGAACTTCACTTTTTCATTTGTAATATTGGAATAAAACATTTACAGTGTTCTTAAGACGATTAAATTTTAAAATATTTGTGAAGTGCCAAGTATAGATTAATTTACTTTAGTGCATGGACAGGATTATGAAAAGTATTCCCTGTATTTAAGTACCACATTTTATTTATTTATTTTTAAAATACTTTTCTGATTTTTTTTTGGTGTTGTTATAAAGTTATTTTTGGCTGCGTTGGGTCTTTGTTGCTGCACGTGGGCTTTCTCTAATTACGGCAAGCGGGGGCTACTCTTCATTGTGGTGTGCGGGCTTCTCATTGAGGTGGCTTCTCTTGCTGCGGAGCACGGGCTCTAGGCGCGTGGGCTTCAGTAGTTGTGGCACATTGGCTCAGTAATTGTGGCTCGCAGGCTCTAGAGCGCAGGCTCAGTAGTTGTGGCAAACGGGCTTAGTTGCTCCACAGCATGTGGGATCTTCCTGGACTAGGGCTTGAACCCGTGTCCCCTGCATTGGCAGGCAGATTCTTAACCACTGCACCACCAGGGAAGTCCCTTAAGTACCATATTTTAATTATAATATAAAATTTCTAGTAATGTCTAGGTTACAAATCAAACAAATATTCTTTGAGAAAAATGAGATTTCCAGAATAACATATGCAGGCAGCTATTGTTCTCATAAAATCTTTCATAATTTTGCACTGCAAACAAAAGTAAATAATGACTTTTAGCTAAATGAAAAATACTGGAACATTAAAAGCTTAAATTGTTTTTAAAGACAAAGCTGAAAAAGCTTAACTTTTTGGTTATGTGCAGTGTAGCCCTTCTTTAAGAGAAAAAAAGGGGACAAAGAATATTGAAGATACACAAACGCTGAAATGCTCACAGACTTAACTATATAGCATTAACTAAATTTAAACACATTAAATTTACTTTCACTGTGTCATATTAACTGGCCTTATATTTGACTGTCTCGCTCTTTAATTATCATCTGTCTTAAAATGAAAACAAAACTGAAAACCCTTGATAATTTGACAAATGTGTTCATCTACATCACCTAAAGTATTTTCAACAATGAAAATAAAAGGTAAGATAACACATCCAAATCCATTTTCTGTAACATGCTGGTTGAATGAACAAATATTTATTGAACACTGTGTATTGGATTGGTACTGTTAGCTGTTGGACATTCAAATATGAATCAAACAGGAGTGAAAGGCAGGGAGAAAGAAACTTTCTTCCTGGATGTTCTCTGATAAATTTTGCATGCTACAATATGCAGCTGAAAGCCACACTTAAACAAGACAATCCTTCAAATTTATCCCAAATCGCAAATCCATCTGTGACTGATGATGCAGGTATCATTTATCTTTTGAAGTTAGGAGTTGAGTAGCTAATTTCATTTAAGAGAAAAACAGTAGACCCACTAACTTGTACAAACTTTGCTTATCTTATAAAACGAAGGCAAAACTAACCAAAAGCATACACACATATATAAACACATTATATTTAAGGTTTTTTTGTTAACTTCATTTCATTGTTTTTGCCTTATAAGTCAACAAATTGTAGAAAGGGCCTCCAAAGAGTAAAAAAAGGTCCTTCAAATGGTTAAAGAAAAAAGAAAACCCACATAACTGTAAGCTACGTTTAAAAAAGTAATATCACTTGAGAAACAGTAGAGAGAAATTAACAGCAGAAGTGGTAAAATATTGCATTTAATAAAATTAAAAGACAGGGCTTCCCTGGTAGCGCAGTGGTTGAGAGTCCGCCTGCCAATGCAGGGGACACGGGTTCGTGCCCCAGTCCGGGAAGATCCCACATGCCGTGGAGCAGCTGGGCCCGTGAGCCATGGCCGCTGAGCCTGCGCGTCCGGAGCCTGTGCTCCGCAACGGGAGAGGCCACAACAGTGAGAGGCCCGCGTACCACAAAAAAAAAAAAAAAAAAAAAAAAAAAAATTAAAAGACAGTATTAACTGTGATTTTAAAGAATATAATCATTCTACAGAAAATCACATTTATGTGGAACTTAGCCTTCTAATTAAGTTTTCTATAGTAGAAATGCAACTTTTAGAATTAATAACCAAGGGAAATTCTTTATCATAGATTTCATAAAAACAACAGCATTATCTTTAGATAGTCTGTTTACAGTCTCATCTCTGATATCTTTACCTACTGGGAGGAAATAAGTAATAATTGTGGGAAAGATGATGATTAAAACTGTTAAATCTGGAGCTACTAAAAATATCAAAATTGTGCGTAGTAGACTCTATTTACTAGAGCAAAGAACTGAGTAAAAACATTTGAAAAGATTGCCATCAGTATGTGAAATCTCCAAATTATTTTCTGAACATTAAACTATTGTGACCCGCAGAGAAAATGGAATATTTAAACATGAACTCGAATGAGGGCATATCTGTATTAATGATACCAGTGATACATGTATTTAATAACCCATAGTTTGGAATACCTCATGCCTAATTTATCCTTATTTAATCATACAGAGCCGCTGCGGTTCAATAAACATTTGCTACAGCTTCACCTCGGTTCAAGTCACTGAACTGTATGGTAGGAAGGCAAAGATGAATAACACAGTATAAAGTTTATCACTGAAGATATTACACCCCATGGTGTTCCCATGTAGGCAAACACATAAATCAGTCATTTCAATATAACATGCAAAACATTTACATATATCTTGCTTCACCTATCTCTAAAAAATGGCAAGACAGTTTCACAATGATGTAGTAAAATACCAGAGTTATACCTTTGTGTCTTCACAATATGTCTGAGTATATTTTATGGTATAAGGTTATGTACTGAATTGCTCTTTCCAATGAAATACTTTAAAATGCTTTACTTTACTTTAAAATGCCAATCTCTGGAAACCTGAACTGATCTCATAGAATAGATAAATGGGCATTATTCACATCATAATGTGATTCATTACAGGCTCCCTTTAAGTAGGAGCTCCCAGAAATGTATTTAGGCATTATTCACAGAAAATTATTTCACATAGAGTCTTTGGAAGTAAATTTTTGGTAGAAAACTGAAAAGCAGAGTGTTAAAAGACACAGATAAATGAATATCACCCCAAAACCAGATATATGATACCTCAAACTATGAAGTAAATTCATTGAAAAATCATGGTTCAATCCATAAAATTTTATTTATCTACATTATTCATAAGCATATCTATTATGAAATGTAATATACACATTCTCTAAAAAATCATAGGATCATGAAGGAAACAGTAACTTTGCAACTTGATCCATTGATTTATTTTTGCTAGCCAATTTCAGGTATATTTTCTTCTATTCTGTTTTTTCTTTGTTTTTTTCCTCTAGGTGGCTATTTTGTCAAGAATTTGTAAAATAAGATTTCAGGGTGATATAGATAGATAAATATATAGATAGATATGTGTATAGATATATAGATATATACACACATAGTTTGATTTTTAAAAGATAAATTTTTAAAGATATTTTAAAAGATAAATAATAATTATTCTTCAGTCTACTGGGTTAAGTGTATTTTCTCTGTCACTCAATTTCACTATTTTTCCCTCACTGAAGAAAGTTCTTAGGCAAATGTTTGGGGTAATATAGTATGACAATATTTACACTTCGCAAAGGATTTTGATTAAAAAATTAAGGTTATAAACATCAAATTAAAAGTATTAGAGAAAAATCAATAAAATAGTAATTTGAGGGCTTTAAAAAAGTGTGTGAAAAGAAGAATTTTTAATCCCTGAATATTGCAAATACTGATTGTTTATTCCAGCAACTGTGAGTATCTGCCTAAAAAAAGAAAAGATATCATTTAACCTGCATTAAGACAAAGACACGATGAATGTAATAATGGCTCCTAAAAGACAGTATTTTATTACAAGTAAAACACTGTGGGATTCTCTTGAATAAGAAAAAATTAGCAAGATTTGAAATTTTCTATTCAAAGCATGACATTGTTCTGAAAAGGGGAATCCAGTTCATTACTGGGAACCTGCTTTAGACAGCAAATTTCTTAAATTTTAGTTCATCACTGAACACTAGTGCTGAAAGAAGATTTAGAGATCATGTTCCATCAACCTTTCACATTTTAAAAGTCAGAATAATGAAGTCATCTCTAGAATAATTTAGAGCAATAATAAAGAATTTGAGTGAAAAATGACTCAGATATCAACCATTATTGTTTATTTATTCATCTCATCAATAATAATTCCTTAATGCCTCCTAAGTATCAGGATTCTCTTCTGATAAAACACAAACTGTCAAAAAGTCATCTTGTTTGTTTTACTGGAGATTAAACCTTAATCAGAACTCAACATGAAACTAGATTCTTTCCTTCAAATTTATTTTTGCTGATATTATAAATATGTGTTAGTGAATATACATATACACAGCCATAATTGTTCAAAGAAATGCAAATTATATTAAATTCAATTATTTTTTATTTAATTTTACTTGTAAAATGCTAAAGATATTACAATTTAATTGAATGGTAATTTTCAAAGCAATAAAAATTCAAAGAATTTTATTTTATGGAAGAAATGAAGTAAATTAATTATGTTTATTGGCATAGTATCTGAATTTGTTAGTGATAATTCTTATCAGTATTTAAATTCTAGTCATTTCTTGACTTCCTGATTTTTGGAAGTATTGAGATACTTAATAATTTTCATATTAAAATTGCATATTTAATCTAATAACTACTCAATTGTAAAATACTAAGTTTACGTACTTCTGTCTTTGGCTTTAATACTTAGGATATGTGTCATATAGTAAATGAGTTGATCTCTTAACTTCACTTTTAAATAGAACTAACTTAATTTTTAGATATTTGGTTGAGTAATTTTTATAAAACCTAATTAGAGCTACTGATTTATTCTTGTGTTTTATTTTTAAATGTCCATTGTTTCTTTTTACTACTTTATATATGCCATGCAGGTTTGCTTCCAAGATTCCAATACATCTATAGAATAAATGATGGAATGACTACTACTGGTTAAAATTAATAGTATACAAAGTAAAAATTTAAATTATAAACTTTGATCACAGAGATTAATTTTTCTCTTCCATGTCATAAGATTGAGTCTTTAGCAAAGATATAAAATGAGTTGTTTGTTCAACTCTCTTCAAAGGATGCTTCAGACCAGACTTCACATTAAGAAGAAAAAAAAATAAAAGTCTCAAGATACCAAATGTAAAATCACAATCATACATTTGTAAGTTTTTGATGAATATATCCTTTTAAAACTTCTAATCATGTTACATAAAGTAAAGGAACGTTTAACATCATAGAAAAACAATGAATCACACTGAAGGAAAAGTAGGCTTAGACAGAAATGGGAAAGAAGGAGGTTCTGGGAGAACCAGATAATTAATCTCCATGAAAACATTCTCAAACAGGAAAGACTTTTGTGCATGTATTAACGTGTTATATGTAACTGAATCATAGACTTTATTAAACAACCATCGAATCTACTTATAGTTTTTGTTTTACAAACACTGAGGCCAACAGCTTGACAATCTTACTACTTTATATGTTATGATTCTTTCTTCTACTTTTTTAAAATTAAAATTTCTAAAAAAAAAATTGGGACTCACGGGGTTTTATAGATTGGCTATTTTATCTCCTAGACTTCATCTTCTTCAACTAAGTAATTGGTTATTGAGATTATTCTGAAATCTATAAGCTCTCTTTATAGGTCTGTTTCCTTTAAACCTGGCTTAAAAACAAAACTATTCCTGGGTATGAAAATAAAACACCAATACTTCTATTTTTGATTCCATGCATGACATTACATTCAAAAGCACTTTAAATTGAAAATTGAATCAGGATGTTTAGATAAAGGAAGTAAAGTCCATGTAATATGATTTCAGAGTTTGAAAATAAGATGCAATGTGAATTTAAAATAAATGGTCATGGGAAACCCAAAGTTTTTCTCCTTCTTCTTTAGTATACAAGACATTAGTGCCACTAGGCATCATAAGGTTATATTTGTGAATTTTAGGAGGCAGCTGAGACTTTGTGAACAGAAAATACACAACTTGCAGTTTTATTTTTCTCAGAAATCATCAGAGATTAAAAAACTAATCCAAAAGCACTCTTAGATAAAACTGAAAATAGTTTATTATTTGTAACTACTACATGCAAAAGCACATCTTTCATTTCTAGGTATTTAAGGTATTTTTGTTTCTTAATATGTGAATATATTTTGGAAGTACAAATTGAGGATTTTCAGATATTTACAGAATCAAAATGTCTTTGTCTTTATATGTGTTTCACCGATTTCAAGCAGCCTGAGAAAAATGTCAAATATGCCAATATATGGTATGAAAAGCACCCTCAAATTCTGAGAATATTCAGAGCTAATTGTTGCCAGCACTTTTTTCTTTTCTACTATATTCCAATATTTTAAGAGTTGTTATTTCATTTTCATCCTGAGACAAAATATTTTAATTTTTTGCCAATTGTCTAGATTTTTATTTCATTATATAATAAGATCGATGACTTGGCATGCTAAAGCGTCTCAAACTTCAACAACATAGAGGAAGAAATACTTTCTGAAAATGATTTTCCTAAGCAGATTCATTTTACAATTTAATTTCCTTCAGTGAGGTAAAGGTCAGTATGAGGCTATAAGAAAGTTAATTTGCATGAGGTATGCATAAGGAATATGAAAATAATACAACATGAAATATTCCTAAATCAAGCTTTTAAAACCAACCTCAGGGCTAAAAGAGTAATTATCAGAGAAAATAGCTCAACAATTACAACACACTTTTTTTGATGATGTCAACTAACACACTCTCATCCTGAGAGACAGAAAGAGACAATCCTGTAGAGTAACAAATTCTTAGAATTATCAATACTTTGTATTGCCTCCTTCATATGTTCATTGGCTTTAGAATATGCTTATCAGTGCTAAGTTTGTCAACTCTTAATACAATTCTCTGTGCAGTTCTACTAGTCAAGTAATTGTAAGCCAGTTTTATCTTTACGCTGATTACCTCTTTGCATCTCACCAAACTTACACTAGCATTTTTTTAACCATGGCAACCAACACATGTTTATTCATTGGCTATGCTCCATGTTCATCAATTTGAACAGGATTCTTATTCAAATTGTACTCTTATTCACAATAGTGTGGCAGACATCTGTTGATCTGTTGTTTATCTAAAAATCAAATTTGTTTAATAAAAGTGTCATAGAATTATGATCTCTCTCAGGGTCAATCAACTGATCCCTACCCTGTTCCCTTTAAATCAAAATAACTAATAACTCTCTACATTTCTTGATAAGGAAGTCTGCTTTTCCTGAACCCTATTGAGCATGTAAGAGAGTTTTTTGAAATTTTATGATGGATCCTGCAAAATATTAATTCAGAGACATGATCTTGTTTCTCTGCTGAGCTGAGTTGCTATAATGCCTAAAAAAAAGCACATTGCATGGCATATCCTGCTCCCAGATTTCTTCCTGGAGCATTTGGGTGTGAAACCTCTTACAATCCCTCTATGTCTCCTGAAGCTTCCTCTCTTTCACAGCCACCCTGACCTGAGAGAGCAATCCCAACATGGAGTCCAGATTCTTGGTAGTTTGTTGTGGAGATTTTACCCAGTGGTAGTTTGCTTCTGTTTTAGTTTGTATGGTCATTTTAAGATTTTGTCTTTTTTTCTTTCCTGGGTTTTCTTAGTCAATATACTGAGAAGTCGGACAGCACTACTGCAAGCACTTCTAAACAGAAGTTACTGTGAATTAGAAGTTCTTTCCTAATTTGATTTTATACTTCTCTAGGATGGGTACTCTTCCAAAGAGGTTCTAACAGAAAACGGTAACGATGCTAGTTAAGTAAATATATGTATTCATGTCCTTTTGGTTTTTCTATACTATTTTCTTCTCTAATAATCCTAAATAATAATCAAATTACTAACTACATTTTTTTTTTGGCTGTGCTATGCGGCTTGTGGGGATCTTAGTTCCCCAACCAGGGCCCCCTGCAGTGGAAGCACGAAGTTCTAACCACTGGACGCCGGGGAAGTCCCACTAACTACATTTATTGAGGGTATAATATGTGTTAAGCATAGTATTCTATCCTTGCCACTTACCGGTGTTTTGACTCTGACAACCGCTTCGTGACTGTTTTCCAACTATATAGGAGGCGATAATAATGTCCCTCCCTTACAGTTTCTGGAGGACTAAATGAGCTAATGAATCAAAAGAATTTAGACAAATGTTTGATATACAATAAGCACTCAGTAGGGCTTCCCTGGTGGCGCAGTGGTTGAGAGTCCGCCTGCCAATGCAGGGGACACGGGTTCATGTCTTGGTCCGGGAAGATCCCACATGCCGCGGAGCGGCTGGGACCGTGAGCCATGGCCGCTGAGCCTGCGCGTCCGGAGCCTGTGCTCCACAACGGGAGAGGCCGCAGCAGTTGAGAGGCCCGTGTACCGCAAAAAAAAACAAAACAAACAAACAAACAAAAAGCACTCAATACGTGTTAGCTCTTGATCCATGAAACAGGCCGATTTCCAAATAGCTGAACTATAGGTAGAAAAGAACCGTCCATCCTCTTTCCTTACTCCCATTCCTAAAAGCAGATAACAGTGAAGAAAGCGTAATATTTAAATGACGGTTTTCCTTGATTTTTCCTCCGTGTGTGTGGTGTGTGTATGTGTGTGTGTCCTTATTTATTGAGGAAGCCAGAATTCTAGGATGGCCCCCAAGACTCTTGCCCCTGGTGTACACGTCTTATAAAACCATGAACCCTTGAATGTGAGTGTAACCTGTGCATATGATGGGTACTCACTCCCTTGGCTGGGTTATGTTATGTAGCAAACTATGATGGAATAGTCACTCCAGTATTACATAACCAGGCCAATACCTTGATTTCAGCCATGAGACCCTCAGCAGAGAACTCAGGTGAACCCTACCAAGAATCCAGACCCATTGATAAGTTTGTGGTAGTTTGTTACACAACAATGAAAACACGAATAAGTGTCTTTAAACCTCTAAACCCCTTTATGTGCACACCTTTCATGATATTTATATAGTCATCAGCTGATACTAATCCAGCTATTAAATATTTATTGAACAACTATTATATATCATGAACATATAAGAAGTGTTGGGGATACATAAACTGATAAATTAGACACGATCAACTACTTATTTTTAAAATGTTATGCCCCAAATTGACCAAATACATCAGATGATTTCACACCAGTGCAAAGTTCAATGGGACATTGATCTGACTGTACACTTCGCTGCAGACAAAGGAAGCAATAGATTTTTGGGGGCTATTTATTCAATGTTAGGTCATTTATTCCCAAAGAGAAAATTCTTTTTTGCAATGACATTTTTAGAGAGGAGATCTGTTTCATTTTTCACGGAGTTACTGTGAAACACTACAAAGATTTTTAAAAAGCATTTTAAGACTCTTGAAGGAAGCATACTTTGCAAATGCTAAAGAAGTTTACTATTAATAAAAGACAGTTTAATGATCTTATCTATAGAATCACCCTTATCCAAATATATTGCCATAGTGTCCTATTTATTTAAGAACAGACTTAATTTTTAGTTACTTCATCAGATCAAGTATCTTCCGCCATGTTTTAAAATCTGTTAGGCAATGATTAGTGCTAGAAATGAATATTAAGAATATTAAAGGGCATTTTTATAAGCATCTTTTAAACCATAATTTCAACAGGCATCAGACTCACAGTTGATTATGGTTTCATAATTTCAAGTAGTATAGTAAATTAAAATACAATCTTATATGTGACCCTCATTTTAATATTTACATTTAGAACTCCCAAGACAGATGTCAGTGTAAAGTGCTGTCTAACCTAATCACTTTACTATTTTTCTACCAACAATTCCTGTAAGCCTCCAGACAAGACAACTGATATATTGAAATTCCAATTGCCAATTGCCTGCTGCCATGCTTAATGACTCCAGGATGCAAAACCTTTAGGTCAGGTTGCAATTAGAGACAGAACGAAACCACCACAAATAAAGAATAGACACACACCTTTTCAGGGTGGAACCCAACTCTGATTTGATTTGAAAAATAATACTGGGAAAACACTTGCTTTTCATATCACACATATACACACCCATCTTTAGCTTGAAGCAGAAAAGTAAAATGTCAATTAGAAGCTACTGTTGGTGCTATGGAATGAACCTAAACCAGAAAGCAGTGGACATTTCTAGAAACATCTACTGTAATTGTCATTTGGAGATTAACACATAGTAAAAACTGTTTTATAAGCAGCTTCATGATACTATCTGAACTTCTGAACTACTTAATGTACACTAAAATTATTAACTTTTAAAATAATTCTATGATCTCTGAAAACAAATATAAAAAACAAACAAACATGAACTTAGTAAGCAAATATCTTTCATGTAAAGGCCTATGTTTTTTCTGACCTTTTTGAACATTTTCTTTCTTTACCCTGTGACCAAAATTTGGTCTCATCCAGTATGAGACACACATTCTAGGAGGATAAGTAAGGGGTTAAGAGATGGTGGAAGAGTAAAGGAATTCTTCTAAGGTTAGTTCTGCAAAATCCAGGAACGTGTAAAGAAGAATCATATGTCGGAAAAGAGTGTTTATGAAACTCTGCTTATAGTAATTTTAGTAGTAATATCCTAGCCACCATCACTCTAGCTGTTTACTTGCCTCTCTTTCCATGAAATCTGAGTTCCTGAAGGATATGAACACAGTTTGGCAAAATGGAAAAACATAACTAGTGTTGGGAGTTGCTCACCCCTATGTTTTGTCCTAGCCTTTCACCTTCTCTCTGTGTAATCTTATTTGTCAAAAATCAGCAGTGGCTAAGTCAACTTCCTTTTTCTGTCTTAATAAGCAGGCGAGAGCTGGTCTGGAGGCTGAACAGGACATCTGTAGGCTAGGCTCCTTTTATCTTTTTGCTTGATTTTCTTCTCGTATGCCTTTGTCCCCATGGTTGCAACGTACTGCCGCCACCATAGGCCTGATGTCTACTTGCCCAACCGAAAGAAGAGGACGAAGGGAAGAGTGCAAAGGGCTCCCTCCCAATGAAATACCACCTCCTTTCTGGAAGGACACCCTCCCCAAGGACTAATCACATCAGCTGTGTTCCCTGGCCACAGGTAGTGTGGGGATACTGCAATTTCAATTTTATAATTTTAAAATGAATGACATTTAAATGATATAATATACATGAAAAGCCTGTCATACTGCCTGACTCACACTAAGTGAATATCAATTGCATGAATGAATACATAGAATATATTTATTTAGAAATTAAAAAAATATTATTTACTGAAGTATCAAGTTTTTTTTGTTTTTTTTAAATTTATTTTTGGCTGCGTTGGGTCTTCGTTGCTGTGCATTTTTTTCTTTATTTACAAATAAATTTATTTATTTATTTACAAATAAATCTCATTTGTACAATGAAAATAGTTATTCCTACTTCATTTATTTTTTAGATTTTAAAAATTCAAGCATAGTTGATTTACAATACTACATTAGTTTCAGATATACAACATAGTGATTTAGTATTTTTATATATTATACTCCATTTAAAGTTATTATAAAATATTGGCTATACTCCCTGTGCTATACAATATGTCCTTGTATCTTATTTATTTTATACCTAGTAGTTGTACCTCTTAATCCCTTACCCCTATATTTCTCCTCCTCCCATCCCTCCCCCTACTAGTTTGTTCTCTATATCTGTGAGTCTGTTTCTGTTTTGTTAGATACATTCTTGGTGTCATTTTTTTAGATTGCACATAATAGGTGATAACATAGAGTATTTGTCTTTCTCTGTCTGACTTATTTCACTAAGCATAAAACCATCCCATTCCATCCATGTTGTTGCAAATGGCAAAATTTTATTCTTTTTTATGGCTAATATTCCATTGTGTATATGTGTCTGTGTGTGTGTGTGTGTATGCACACACACACACACACACATACCACATCTTCTTTATCCATTCATCTGTTGATGGGACACTTAGGTTGCTTCCATACCTTGGCAATTGTAAATAATGCTGTTATGAACATTGGGGTACATGTATCTTTTTGTATTACTGTTTTTGTTTTCTTCTAATATACACCCAGGAGTGGAGTCGCTGGGTCATATTCTATTTTTTAGTTTTTTGAGGAATATTCTTTTTTTTTTTTTTTGCTGTACGCGGGCCTCTCACTGTTGTGGCCCCTCCCGTTGCGGAGCACAGGCTCCGGAAATGCAGGCTCAGCGGCCATGGCTCACGGGCCTAGCCGCTCGGCGGCATGTGGGATCTTCCCAGACCGGGGCACGAACCTGTGTCCCCTGCATCGGCAGGCAGACTCTCAACCACTGTGCCACCAGGGAAGCCCGAGGAATATTCTTAATTGATTTAATTGCTTGGGAAACTAAATAAGACATTTATCCAATTAATACAATATTTGCTTAAAATCCACTATGCTCAAGGTTCTTAGTACTTACTTAGAACAGGGAGGCTCTTTTATTTTATTGCCAAGAAAATTTTTTTGTCTGGCGTACTCAACACCTCTTGATTTTTGTCTTTCTGTGTACTGGCAGAATTCTTTTCCAGCCATATCTCAACATTACTCTTTGCTAAATACTCCCTGACTCTGAACTGAAAATTGTGCAGTCCCCAATCTCTTTTCTTTTGTAGAAATATTAGACATTTGTCAAGGTAAATACAGTGATCTCCCCACTTCTCACATTTCAAATCTTGAATGTTGGAAATGCTCTAAATTCTAAAAACACATAGATCACATTTTGATGCAATTATCCTCTGTACAAATTTATGATTAGTTATATTACATTCTGTTATCCTCCCTACGTAAGAGTCTCATTGAAGATTCTAACTATGGTTTATTTACCTTTGTATCCAACATAGGGTCTTATACACAGTAGAAATTGAAAAAAGTTTCAATGAATAAATGAATGTCTGAGCTGAAAAGCAGAAATTGACTTTTTCAAGTCAATTTTACACTAAAAATTATTTTAAACATCCACTCCTGTTTTTTTTGTTTGTTTGTTTTTTGCGGTATGCGGGCCTCTCACTGTGTGGCCTCTCCCGTTGAGGAGCACAGGTTCCGGACGTGCAGGCTCAGCGGCCATGGCTCACGGGCCCAGCCGCTCGGCGGCATGTGGGATCTTCCCGGACCGGGGCACGAACCCGTGTCCCCTGCATCGGCAGGTGGACTCTCAACCACTGCGCCTCCAGGGAAGCCCATCCACTCCTGTTTTAACTACTTTAAGGGGATAGTGGTTGAAACGGGATTAAGAGTTAGATTCAAACAAAGAGGTGCCAGTGCTTATGACACTGGCACCTCTTCAAGGGACTTATATGTCTGGGAGACAAAAAGGACAAAAGATGGTCGGGTCAAAAAGGCTCCGTGTGAAAGACACAGTGGCAATTTATTTTAACAACCACACACACACACACACACACACACAGTGTACATAAGTTTGAGATTTTTATAAGAATAAATTTTATAAGAATTTTATTTTTATAAGAATAAATTTTATACTTATATTCACACTTTGGCAGCAGGGGAAGAGCAAGATGGTGCAGCACACAGTGGCTGCCCTGATTCAGCTTCACTACAAACACACCGATACCGTTCTGTCACTGTCTGCATACACAGGGCAACACACTTGCAGTTTAGAAAGCTAATGGAAATCTACTTCCTGTTGCACTGCAGCAGAAAATTGTAGCACTTTCTTATATGAATAAGAAAGATAAGTTAAGAGGAAGATTTTTTCCTAGAATTTCAATTTTCAGTAATTCATCTATTCTGTCTCTGTAGTTTCCAAAGTTCTACTTGTGCAAACATTGACTCATCCCACCATGGAATTTTTATATGGTTGCCAAAGGTATCGGGAAGTGCATTAAATCACTTAAGTCCTGCCAAAGAGAAAAATAATAACCATGAAGAGAGTTAATTCTGAAAAGTAATTTCTTAGCAAATAATCTAATTACCTTTTACATAAGCTAAGGAAGGAACTCACTGTTTTCTTTCATTTCAAATATGCTAATAGGTACAAACTGCTGAAAAATAAAGATTTAATACTCTTTCACTTGAAGATTTATTTTTAATATAAGAGGAAGTGAGTTTAGCCATAAAATATGATAAGAATAACTAAACAAAGAATACATAAAACATAGGCCCTGTGCACTTAGGAGGTTATTGTCATAACAAAATTCACGAAACATGCTCAAGGTATTGGGTAGCATATATTACAAAGGTAGGACCGTATCTGCCCTCGGGATTTGAGGTGGCAGTCTTCGTTTTGTTTCTGTCTTCTTTCATCTATGGACTATTTTGTATCATTCTCTATTCTTACTGTTTACTATGTGCATTGAGAGCAATTATATTCTATTTCTACCATAAAAGTTTCAATATTCCAAACCAAGGTAAAAGTGGAAAACCATTATAAATGAAAACTACCAAGAGGATAATAGGATGCATAACAGAGGAGAGTCAAGGAAAACTGATGAAGACAGGCTACTACCTTCAGTCTTTAGATAATCATCATGGATATAAGGCTTTGTGACAACAACAAAAAATAAAGGTGCAAGTTATTATTGGGCGGATGCAGATCATCGTTACGTCTCCTGCCTTCCTTATTCTAGGTTCACAGTATCTGTCCTTGGAATCTGTCTTTATTATGGTAATCACAACTAATCCTTGACACAGTAACGTGAAAATCCTCTATAATATGCTTGTACAAAGTGATATTTTAAAATCTATCTTGAACAGCCTCTGGATATTACAGTACACCATCAACAGCAACATTGCTTGAATACTGGAGGTATAAGAAATTTCCTTTCAAGTCTGTTTCAAAAGCAAGGTGGCATTGAGACACACCTTGTATAATGAGCAGAATATAAGAGAGATGGAAAGGGGCATTTCAGACATGTAAGGAAAAGACAGCCAAAGTCTAGATGTATGAAAATGCTTCTCCTCTTCTGAAAATGGCTAGCTAGTACTTTGGATGATAATGGCACATGAAGCAGGAGATGGAGATGTGAATTTGTGAGGGGAGCTTTGAAGACAATGTGGCTGGAAAGGGACTTAGGGACAGATTGTAAATGGATTCAATGGTTTCATCTATGAAGCCAATGTGCTGTGGAAACACCAGAACAACATTCACCTGGTGAAGGAATGAATCACCAATGACATTTCAAGCACAAAGATCCGGTGAGCCCTCAGTAGGGACCAGAGCATTCGCTACTTGGTACCAGATCTTGTCCAAGAATATATCGAAAAGCATACTTTGTATAGCTCCGAGAGTGAAGAGAGGAATGTTGGGGTTATCCTGGCTCCTTTGCAGAAAAATACTGTAGAAGCTAATGCATAAGAAATTCTACAGCATGATATTTTGGACCTCCCTTTAGGGAATTTTAAATAATCTGGGTGTTAGTAACTGGGGGAAGGAATTGTGATCCTCTTTAATAAACTAAAGCTTAAAAGTTTGGTTAAAAAACGTTTTTTTGAAAAGTAGATTTTAGAGTCAGATTTTCATATCGTCAGTCATCTAACAAATATTTGGGGCTTCTATTAGGTATTAGGTATTGTTCAAGATGCTCGGATTAATGGCAAAAAAAGTCATAGTGCTTCAAAGAGGCTAGAGTGTGACTGGCATGACAGATGATCAGACTATTAATTATAATAAGTTTTGATAAATATATGGTGCCATGCCAATCAGCAATATAAAGACACCTGATGTTTGAGGGTGTCAGGGACAAATTCCTGAGGAAGTAACATTAAACTAAGAATTAAAGGATGAATCGCTGCCCTCTGGAAAAGAGAGAAGGAGGCTAGCATAAAAGGAGATGTGTTCCAGGAAAACATAAAAAGAAACTATTGCAAAGATAAAAAATAATCAGTACTGACAAGGATATGGAGAAACTGGAACACTTCTACACTACTGGTGGAAATGTAAAATGGTGCAGCGGCTTTGGAAAAGCGCCTGGCAGTTTTTTAAAAGGTGAAATAGTTACCATATGACTCAGTAGTTCCACTGAAAAGTATACATTCAAGAGAACTGAAAATATATGTCCACACAAAAACATATGCACAGATGTTCATAGGAGCACTACTTGTAACAGTGAAAAAGTAGAAACAATCCAGAAGTCCATCAACTGATAAACAGATAAATAAAAGTGCTGTAATATCCATACAATGGATTATTATTTGGCAACAAAAAGAAATGAAGTACTTATTCACGCTACAACACAGATGAGTATTGAAACTATTATGTTAGGTAAAAGAACACAGACACAAATCATAAGTGTAAGATCCCATTATGACATGGCCACAGGAGGCAAATCTAAGTTGACAGAAAGTAGATTAGTGGTTGCCTAGGGTTGCAGGAGGGTAGGGAGGAGAGGAGAGGACCAGACTGAGGTAGGGAATGGCTGCTAATGGCTATGGGGTTTCTTTTAAGAGTGATGAAAATGTTCTTAAATTGATTATGTTGATGATTGCACAATTCGGTGAATACACTAAAAGCCATTGAATCGTACAATTTAAATGGGTGAATTGTATGAAATGTGAATTATATCTCAATAAAGTACTGAAACTATTGCAAAGCCTAGGGTGCAGGAAAAAGCGTTAGTCCTCCAAGAAACAGAAAAACCCTATAGAGTTAAAACTAGACTATATAGAGAAGAATCTAAGTGATTATACTAGAGATGTCAACAAGGGTCAGATATTTCTAGACTTACAAAACATGTTAAGAACTTTGGGCTTTATTTTAACACTCAAAGAAAACAATTAAGTTTTATGAACTAGGAGAATGACACAATCATCTTCTTTTTCTAGAGAGGTCATTAAGGCCGGCATTAAAGAAAAGAAATTAGAGAAAAATAAGACAAGAGGCAAAGGGATCATCAAAATGCTGTAGCAGTAATCCAGGAAAAATGATGGTGTATTGGCAGTGCAGACAGAAAGAAATGGATGCGTTGGAGAATAACTTAGAATCAGATACAATGAAACTTGGTGATTCCTTAGAAGGCACAGTGAGGAACACAAAACAGATACAGACTGTGCTTTGGGAGTTGGTGTGGCTAGTTGGATAGATATTAATATAATAAATTGAGAAGGTTAAGGTTTTGTGAGGCTAGGTAAAAGGAAGCTACAACATTGCACATACTTTCAAACACCCATTAGCTAGGCAAGTGTACAGGTGGAGTGAGAAATGTATGCTCTGTATGGATCCAGAGCATATTGATTCAAAGTGCATTAAACTTATAAAATACTTATAAAAAATCATGTCTTTACAATTTCACTTTTCACAAGAACAAATGTATTAAAGTTTTCTTTTACAGTTCTCAATAGCATCTTGTATTATTCTTTACAGATAAATCATAGAATCAGTAAAACTTTTTCTTCTGGTTTGAAAGCATATTGTAAATGAAAATTTTAAAATTATTTTTGTTGGGTATACAATATGCTGTAAATCACATCACAAGTTAACATCAACATGTACAAATAAGGCAGAAGTAAATATTCAATATTTGATACCCATATGCATTTTTAATACCATTCGTTTTTCTATAAATCTAACATATGTCTGTCAAGCTTTTTAGACACCTAAAATAATATGAAAACCTTGTTTATTTCCACTTACTCAAGTAAAATATTGAGTGTAAAATTTTAGTGAGGCATAATGATAAAATCCTGTCTCATTAAGATCTTGGCCAACTTTATAAATAACAAAATAATAGTGGAAAATTTTTCCACGTTTAGATTTAAATCAGTAAGTTGTACTTGATCTCCGAGCCAGTGCATTTGACATTGAAATATTGATTCTACTCTCCTGATAGTTATGTATAATCACTATGGAATATGGTGTTTTAGAAAAGAAAGAGTCTTTGAATAAAAATAAAATTTTAAGAATGGGATTTTTTATTAGATGATTGACATTCAAATAAAACTATACAAAAGATTATATTTTAAAAACACGATTAATTATATTAGATGATAGTGATTTGCTAAAATTAAGACAATATAAATTTAAGTGCCAAAAGATGCAAACTATTATATATAGAATGGGTAAACAACAAGTTCCCATTGTATAGCATAGGGAACTATATTCAATATCCTGTGATAAACCATAATGGAAAAGAATATGAAAAAAAATGTATATATGTGTATATATATATAATATATATATATATATATATATATAACTGAATCACTTGGGTGTACAGGAGAAATTAACACAACATTGTAAATCAACCATACTTCAATAAAATAAATAAATTTTTAAAAAATAACTGTCTTTTAATGTTTTCTAAAGCTTTTTTCTTTTAAAATTGTCATAAGCTTATTTACATTTATTTAATCTTATATTTAATTCTGTGGAGATGTTGCTTGCTTATCTGCTGGATTTTAATGTTGTAAAACAGAAATCCAAGGTCAATCTTATTTTGATTTTTTTTCTTTTTACTTCTAGAGTTTTTGTTTGTTTGTTTGTTTATTCTTAGGAAGAAAAATAGGTCCATTATGCAATAATGATGGACTAGGTAATTCAAAAAACCTCTGAGAACATTTAGAAAAGACATAAATAGTATAGAAATCATCTGCCTGAAGTCATGGAAAAGGCTACAAGGCAGTAAAATATTATGTGACTAAGATCCATAAAAAAAAGAAATCCTAGAGAGAGAAATTTGACATTTTGGGGTCTCTTCCTGTTTGAACTTCAAGCCTGGCTTTGCTCAAATACTAAGTAGCATTTGTCATACCTTTAAGGAGCTGTAGGGACAGAAATGGAATGTAGGACAGTAATGGAGGAGATGCTTGATAAACCAATCTCACAGTTTGCACTCTGAAGGCATATATCCAGTAGTAAGGGGTAAGGGTGAGCTAGAAATAAAGTGAACCCTAGCTTCTAGATGTCTCAATCCCAGAAACTGAATTAAGAACATCTGAAATTACCAGCTCTTTAGCCTCAGATTAGAGGAAAAATAAACCCTCCCTAGGAGCAGAAAACAGTATCTTAACTCTCAAATTATCTTGACCATTTTTGATATAAACTTTCTATAACGCAATTAAAAATAACTAGACACTTGAAAAGTTATGATAATAATAGGATCAATAGATAGCAGAAAAAAAGTCAATAGAAATAAACAAACAAATGACACAGAAAATTACAATACTGGACATAAACTTTACTAATTATATTCAACATGCTCCAAAAAATAAAAAATTGTATTGGCAGAAAATTAAAAATTACAGATATCAAATGGAAATTCTAGGACTGAAAAAAAATGGAAAAAGGTAAACATTCATGGGTAGATTTAACAGCAGATTAAACAGAGATGAAGACAAAATTATTAACCTGAAAGTTGAATCAGAAGAAAACACCCAGATTGAAAGTTGAAGAGATAAAAATAATGGAAATTTTTTTAAAAACTTGAGAGTAAAGAATACAGTAACATGTTCTAATGCTTATTTTAATTGAAGGACCAAAAGCAGGGGAGAGAGAAAACAGGAGATACAAAATATGTGAAGCAATAATAACTGAGAATTTTCCGAAGCTAAGGAAAAGTTGATAGTTCTGTACATCTCAAGCCAGAATCATTTAAAAAGTCAACCTAATTGTGTCATAGTAGAACAGTTGAAAATCAAAGACAAAGAAAAAAAAGTCTAAAAAAAATTGAAGTTGAAAAGAAACCCCACATTTCCTTCAGTAAAGCATCAGACTGGCAGCTAACTACTAAACAGAAATAAGGGAAACCAGAAGTTAAAGAGGAGCAATATTCTCAGTCTTAACGTTAAATAACTGTATATAGAAAGCTATCCTCAGGAAATAGATCCATCAAGGATAAAATTGAGATACAAACATATTTGGGCAAACAAAAACTGAGACAAACCAATAGTAGCAAATCAAATGTAATATAAAAACTAATAAATATTCTTCAGAGAGATGAAAAATGATCTCAAATATTCCTTTCACAAAAAGTAGATCAAAATGGATCACACAATCAAACATAAAATGCAAAAATATTAAAGCTTAAAAGATAACACAGGGAAAAACTAGACGATATTAAGATTGGCTGTGACTTTCAGATAGAACCCCAAAGGCATAATCCATGAAAGAAATAATTAAGTTGGACTTCATTAAAATTTAGAATTTCTGCTCTGTAAGGCACTATCAAAAGAATGAGAAGAAAAGGCACTGACTGAGAGGAAATGTTTGCAAAAGACATGTCTGATAAAAGATTGTTACCCAAACCATGCAAATAACTCACAAAATTCAACAATAAAAAAAGGAGGGCTTCCCTGGTGGCGCAGTGGTTGAGGGTCCGCCTGCCGATGCAGGGGACATGGGTTCGTGCCCCGGTCCGGGAAGATCCCACATGCTGCGGAGCGGCTGGGCCCGTAAGCCATGGCCGCTGAGCCTGTGCGTCCGGAGCTTGTGCTCCTCAACAGGAGAGGCCACAACAGTGAGAGGCCCGCGTACCGCAAAAAAAAACAACCCAATTAAAAAATGAGCAAAAGTTCTCAACAGACAACTCACCAAATACAGATGACAAATAAGCATACGGAAAGATATTCAACATCATATGTCATCAAGGATTTGCAAAATACAACAGTGAGATACTACTACACACCTATTACAAAGGCTAAATAAAATCCAAAACATTGATGACACCAAATGTTAGCGAGGATGTGGAGCAAGAGAAACCATCAGTAACTTTTGGTGGGAATGAAAAATGGTACTCCCACTTTGGAAGACACAGTTTGCCATTATCTTACAAAACTAAACATTCTCTTACCTACTATTCAGCAATCATCTCCTTGGTATTTACCCAAAGGAACTGAAAACGTATGTTCACACAAAAACCTATATACAGATGTTTATAGGAGAGTAGGTAAGGATAAATAAACTATGGTAAATCCAGACGTGGAATTGTATTTAGTACTAAAAAGAAATGAACTATCAAACTACAAAAAGATGTGGAGGAATCTTAAATTTATATGGCCAAGTGGAAGAAGCCAATCTGAGAAGGCTACATACAGTATGATTCCAACTATATGACATTCTGGAAAAGGCAAAACTATGGAGACAGTAAAGAGATCAGTGGTTACCAGGGATTTGGGGGAAGGTAAGAATAAATAGGCAGAGCACAGGAAATTTTTAGGACAGTTAAACTATCCTGTGTGACTCTACAGAGTTAGATACACGTCCTCACGTGTTTGTCAAAACCCACAGAATGTACCACATCAAGAGTGAACCCAGATGTAAACTGTTGACTTCAGGTGATAACAGTGTGTCAATGTCAGTTCATCCACTGTAACAAATGTACTAGTGTGGGAGATTAATGTGGAAGGCTATGCATGTGTGAGAGGGGGCAGTGCATGGGAAAGCTCTGTACTTACTGCTCAATTTTGCTGTGAACCTAAAACTGCTCTAAAAACCAAAACTCTTGTTTTTAAAAATATTTTAAAGAAAGATCACAGAAAGTCAGTTATAAATCAGTTCTGAGACACAGAAACTACATAATAATTTGAATAGAGAACATTAAATATAAGTAATAATTAATGGCAATGGGGATTGGGGAAACGAGAAGTTGGCTAAGAAGAAGTAAAGAGAATTTTTTAAAAGACAGAGCAGATATAAGGAGCAGCCACTATAGAGTAGCAAGTAAGAGACACTCCTCCCCATACTGAGATCAAAGCCTCACTATACTATAGTAGCATAGGTGCTACTGGATATGAAATATGATTCAAGTAGTCTACTCACTATTAACATGGTAAAGAAATATGTAATAACGATGGTAATGGAAGGGGAAAACAAAATTGTTAAAAATACATAGTTTAAACAAAAAGCTGAAAAGAAAAAAAGAAAATATAAAAAAGGCAATACAAATAGAAAAAAATAGTAACATGGTAAATTTAAATCCAAATATATCAATAATTATATTAAATGTAAATAAATTAGAACAAATTAAATATTGCAATTAAGAATGCTAGATTGGAATTTTTTAAAAAACCAAATATATGCTGCTTTGAAGAGATACACTTTAAATATAAAGCAGAGAAATGTAAAGTGTAAAAGGATGAGAAAAAAACAACTGACAAAAACTAACCAAAATAAAGATGCAGTAGCTATATTACTATTTCATAAAACAGACTTCAAAGAAAACACAGAATACAGAGGGATATTTTATAGTGGTGGGTGAGAGTTTTAATTCACCAGTGTATTATGAAAATCCTAACTTCTTATGCTGTTAATAACTCAGCCTCAGAAAGTATAAAGAAATAGAGACTGAATAGAAGAGCTACAGACAAAACACAATCACAGTGAAATATTGTAATATACCTTCCAAATAAGGATTAATTATTATTTATAAGAGGGTTCAGGAGTGTTCTTGATATAACTTCAATTTACAAAAATAAATTTTTGTATTTATTAGAATCAATCATTAGGAACATAAAAATTTCAAAGGTACAATTTAATAATACATCAATATATCAAATATCTAGCTATAAATCAACTGAAAAAAGTTCAGGACTTACACACCGAAGACTACAAAACACTGCAGTGAGAAATTGAAAAATCCTAAATGAATAGAGACACATCATGTTTATGGATTATAAGATTTACTATCCTGAAAATATAATTTTTCCCCAAATTAGTCGAAAGGTTTAAAAAACGCTCACAGGGCTTCCCTGGTGGCGCAGTGGTTGAGAGTCCGCCTGCTGATGCAGGGGACACGGGTTCGTGCCCCGGTCCAGGAAGATCCCACATGCCGCGGAGCGGCTGGGCCCGTGAGCCATGGCCGCTGAGCCTGCGCGTCCGGAGCCTGTGGTCCGCAACGGGAGGGGTCACAACAGTGGGAGGCCCGCGTACCGCAAAAAAACAAACAAACAAACACTCACAACTGAAGCCCCAGAGAAATATTTTTATGATAATTAACAAGGAGCTCCTAACCTTTGTATGGAAATATGAAAAGCCAAGAGTCAAGACACTCCGAAAGAAAACAAGTTAGGTGGAAAATATCTACCAGATATTAACTTATTAAAGAGCTATAATAAATAAAATACCATGGTATTAACACAGACACAAGTAGTCTAAAGTTACAGACTAAAAAGACCATAAAAGTCCTTTTTATTGAATATCAATTTCAAAAAAAAGTTCAACATTCAACTATAAACAAAAATCAATGCCAGCTTCATTGTACATCTAAATGTGACAGGTAAAACAATAAAGCTCCTAGACATAATATAGGAAGGAGAATATCCTCATGGCCTTGGGATAAGGAAATATACTTTAAGCATGACAGAAGCAGGATTAATCAAAATAAATATTGATATATTGGTGGAAATTAAAATTAAAATTCTGTTCATCCTAAGAACCTATATGAGAGTGAAAAGGCAAGCCAACGTGTAGGGAAAACACTTTTCATACATAAAGACTAATGTGCTAACATCCAGAATATACTTTTTTTAAAAAAAAAGAAAAGAAGAACTCTATAGGTCTATATGACTAAAAACCCAATACCAAAAAAAGAAAAAAAAGACAAGCATCATGAACATACAAACACGGTAGATGGTACCCAAATGATCAGTAAAGATATAAGAAAAGTTCAAGGTCATTTGTCATCAGCAAAATGCAAATTAAAAATGCAATGCCATATACATGTGTGCATCCCTTGAAATAAGGCTAAAAATAAAGACTCAACAAACTGTGTAGGTAAAGAACAACGGGAAATTTCACACAGTGCTGGTAAAAGTACACCATGTATTTGTAGTCTGCTAACAAACACAGAAATAGAGGTGCCAAATGAACAGAGAAGCACCATTTCAGAAAGAAATTTCCATGGATAAATCAATCTTCATATTTCAGGTCCATTCACATAGACCCACCCACATTCCTCTTCACCATAACTCCTTTATTCAATCTTCCAGTATTGTTCCTTCTAGTTTCTAACCAACAAACCAAGCCATTTGCCATTGCCCAACAACCTGTACGCATCTTTATCTCAACCACTTATTCCTCCCTAGAAGGAGGTAATCAAGTGTATTGCTTAAAGTTCTTACCACTGGGATGATTTCTCTTCACCGTGTCATTAGGGCCACCCCTGAGTGGAGCTGTGTGTGGAAATGCCCATTTTTGGCTTCCCCTCAGACACCAATCTCTGGAGTCACCTGACAAATGGCTTAAAGAAGTATTACAAAGATACTTCTAGAAAGTTATTGCGTCCAAAACTCAAAAAGAAACACCATATACCCCTTTCATAGTGGTAAGCATGTAGTAACTTGTCTTTTACCATGTAGTGGATGTCCCCTTCCTCCCTAAAATCATTAGACCGCTATCATTGGACCGCTGTCATTGGACTCTGATTATTGTATAGTTTCTCTCTCACCCTCTGGCATATGTGTGTCTTTCCAGGGGATCCATTATGTTCTTGATACTTCTGTTCACTAGGTTCACTTAGCATAAAGTCGTCAACATGGTAGACCAGTGAGCTATTTTACAAAGGGTCAAGATTGTTAATTTTTCTAATAGAGAGTACGGGAGTTAAAATAGCCCTGGGAAAGTCAGTGAATATGATTTGATTTCTTTCTCAAGCGAATATGAACATCTTTCCTGATGAGGAAACCACATTCTCTGCATCAGGGTTTGGCAAACTATGGCCCATGGACCAAATCTGACCTATAATCCATTTTTATAAGTAAAGTTTCATTGGAACACAGTCTGATCCACTTATTTATGTAATTGTCTATGCCTGATTTTGTGCTGCAATGAGATATATGAATAACTGAAACACAGAATATACGGCCTGCAAGTCTAAAGTATTTCCTAAGTGGCCCTTTACAAAAAAAGATTGCTAACTCCAGCTGTAGTTGAAAAACTGCATTAACAAGTGCCAGAAGCAGTGTTGAACTCTGGCAAAAGATACCATCATATGTAGCACAACAGCTGCTGCTGGTCCACTGTTTGCTTAAGTTCATGATAACTTATTATCACCCTCATGATCCATTTTTTTGGAAGCCATATTGATGTGATGAATGAGGATCTGGTGGGGACATCACTCCTACTACTTTTAAAACTAATATTTATAACTCCACCATGATGCAGTATTGTCTCTTATTTACTATCGTGGTTAATGGGGATGGTTCTAGAAACTTTGACTTGACTTTTTGTATCATAATGACTGTTTTTCCACTGACCAGAGAGGTTTAGCTATCTGATAAGTTTATCGAGTTCAATGGCATGCTCTGAGAACAGGGAAGCAAATGCAGCATGGATCCACAGACTCATAGTACCCCTTGCCAGCTGGACAGAAGCTAGGACTTCATTTCTCACTGGCATCCCTAAGTCCCCACACTAATAGGAGTGGTGATGACATCTGTGTTGACGTTTGTCTCAGCTTAGAACTATGTCCATTAACTCTCAAAACACTAGGTAATTCCCTTTCCCACTGCTCTGTTTCTCTATTAAATAGTAAATGTTGGGGATACATTTACCGTATATACTTGTGATGGAATTTCATGGCCCTCCCTCAGTGGAGCTCAGTTTTTGATTTAATTGTGGACTCTGGATCTGAGGTTTGACTCGGTTTTGGAAACTGGTAGAGGGTTTGTGTTTTTCTGTTGTGGGGTCTGACTTCAGTCTTCTGCTCACCCATTCTTGGTTTATTTTGTGCTTGTTAAAAACCAAACAATATCCTTACTGAATGGCTCCTCAATTATGTTGCCCTTAGGAGCATCATATTCTATAAGTCATTGATGTAGCTCCTTCAAGTTTAGGATCCTAATTGCTGCTTAGACACTGTTGCTTATTAGGGTACTAAAGCCCACGTTACCTCTGACACGACCTGGTCCCTGCTATTCTAGAATACTATCATGCATAGAAAAACTATAGAGCCCAGTTCCACGGCAGCATCTCATAGCATTGAGCCTTCCTACACAGAACCACCACCATTTTCTAAACTATGTCACCATCTACCTCGTTAGCACATTCTTTGCTGCTTTAGTGGAGGAAGTGTCTTGGGCCCTCCCAGGGGACACAGCTACCTAGTGGGATCTCTAGTAACAGGTAATAAATCCACTAAGACGTGCTCATCTCTCCGGGCCTCCTGGTCTCTACCTGAGTAATTTCTCAAGGCTGTTCCAGCATCTCCAACAAATTTACCACAGGCAACCATCATGCCCAAGATTCTGAGAACCATCTCAGCAAACTGATAAAACTGTCTACAGATATCTTTGCCAGGAAATTAAATATTGAGTCATTGGAGACTCAGGAGAGACCCCTCCCATATCGATCATTTCTTCCTGTGTCCAGTCTTATACTTCACCACCCTGCTGGCTGAGAGGGCTCAGGGGAAACAGGATCCATCTGAGCTTCTCAAGCATTCAACTAAATGCTCCCAGCCTTGGTCTCACTCCTTCTCCATCAGGGCCCTCACTTTAGCGTAGGTGACCTGCCAAAGTGTGTATTCAGTCTCCTTTGTTCCTCCAAGATCTTTAAGATCTAATTCTAGACAAACTTCATCAGTTCAACGTGTCCTCAAGCTGCTCAAGAAAAAAATCTTTTCAAATGTTGCTACTTGATCATTGGCTGCCTTGAGCCTCTCGTTGTTCTGTGATGAAGGTTTCTAGAGCAGGGAACTTCACAATTCTTAGAGTAACCTTTGCCCTCACATCATGAAGTGCTACCTCTGCCTCATCCCAGTCCAGAAGAAATGAGAGTTTAAAGAAGTGTGATGCTACAGCATGCCAGGCCTTGCTATGTCCCCAGTAATGTGGTCTCTGTTGTTATCTGACAGCAAGAGGACTGATTCCAAAATATTTTCTTTAGGGGCCACTTCAAGAACTAACTTTCTTAGATTTGTTCCCTCAAAAGCAGACCTAAGAGAAAGACATGCTTGTAAGTATTTCATATGGGAGATGATCCCAGCAAACACACCTGAAGAAGTAAGGACTGTGAATTAAGGGTGGAAAGCCGGGCTTCCCTGGTGGCGCAGTGGTTGAGAGTCCGCCTGCCGATGCAGGGGACACGGGTTCGTGCCCCGGTCCGGGAAGATCCCACATGCCGCGGAGCGGCTGGGCCCGTGAGCCATGGCCGCTGAGCCTGCGCGTCCGGAGCCTGTGCTCCATGAGTGGAAAGCCAATAATGGAGTTGCTATAAAGTGCGTTACCTTTGTGGGAAGCTGGGGTTCAATACCACTGGGAAATTTCTGAGCAGTACTGGTCCCCCCTGTCCCACCAGAGGATGAGATAGCTGAGTCGTTTATTCATTGTCTCACTTTCTCCATTGTTTGAAGATCACCCCCAGGAGATAATTCCTGGATGAAGTGCAACAATTTTCTCTAGTGCCAGGGAAAGCCCTAAGTCAGAGAAGGGTGAGGCAGACACTTAAGGTGAGAAGCTGTCACTGTGTCTGGAGTTGCAGCAAGAGATAAACATAAAGAGGATGTCCTGAAATGAGGTGTCATGTCAAGGTTCACAAGAGAACATCTACTACAGAGAAGATACTGAACAACCAGGTGGATAAGATGACTTGTCCAGTAGATGTCAGTCTTTGTCTTTGACCTCTGTCTTTAACCAGATGGCCTCTGTGTTTGACTATCCATTGCTTGCACAATTAACCAGTGAGCAGAGTATCTGTTAGCAGGGATGAAGGCTATGCGTGAGCACAGAGGCAAGGACTCAGTTTTACCAGGGCCTTTATAGTTACAGATATTGCTGAATATCTGAACTTTCAACAGCACAGAACCACTTTCAAGCATGTTGTATACATCAAACTTCATCTTTCATGAAGGGAGCAATGATTCATCCTTATTGCAACTGAAACTTATTCTGGAATGATGGGTTCTTTTTCCCCTTGCCACAGCACTACTATCCTAGTCCTGACAGATTTACTGGTGTAGTATACTAAATAGTATTGCCTTAGGCCAAGAAAATCATTTTATAGCAAAGGAGACGTAATAATGAACTTGCACCTATAAGATTCACTAGTCTTATCATACAGTATATCGCCCAGAAGTTCATGCCATGAATTTTAGAATGAAGACTCAAAGGTTCATCTAAGGTAACAACTAGGAAGAGACACTGCTGAGTTGGAACAATCTCCTTCAGAATGTAGTATAAACACCGAGTCAACGACAGTTAGATGGTGCTCTGTGCCCAGTACCTAGAACATATAGAACCAAGAACCATGGGGCAGAAGTAGGAATGGCTTTTATCACCACTCTCAGTGATCTATTTGGGGAATTTTTGTTTCCTTCCCACACAACTTTAGGCTCTAAAAGTCAGTCATCCTAGTGCCCTGCGTTGGTGAAGCAGGGGGATGCTTCTTCAACCAGAAGATGCAGAAAGAGTTTCATTAAACCCAAAACTACAACTGATACCAAATCATCTTGGGCACTTCACACCAATGGACAAGAATACAAAGAAAGGAATTACTATCATAAGTATCTAGAGTGGATGATTCACATTGAGAACAAGGAGAAATGTGTCTTGGAACTTGAATAATATGCTGTGGCATCTCTTGATGTTCTCATGCCCAGTGATAATACTAAGGAAACAATTATAGACACCATAGCCTGACAAAGGCAAGGTAACCAGAAATTCATACCCCTCAGGGATAAAGGTGTAGGTCACACCACCAGGCAAACAACCTCTATCAGGAGAAATGTGACTTATCTCATGTCCCCTTGATGTACCTGAGTGCACCTGAAATTGTAGTTTCTGACAGGGATGTGTGAGGGATGGAGATGTTCCCAGAGCAATCTTCTGCCCAGTGTGGGAGTCTGTACATCAGTGTCCTAGGCTCCCATTGCCTGGTAAGATAATTCAGAGGCAAGTTTCTCAGAAATTCCTCCAATGGGATTGAGTCCCAGTTGACCATAGTGATAAACCATTAATAAATGCACATTTGTTTGGCTTTTCTCTTGCCCCTATTTCTGTTTTCCCTCTTTTTCTTTCATACTTCCTATGATCACTCCTAAATAAATTACCTGCATTCAAACATTTGTTTCTAGGTCTGCTTTGAGGAAAACCCAATATAAGTCATATAGTATCTCAAAATATGTAATATATAAATTAAATATATGTAATAAAGTGAATATATAAATATATATATTCAACAAGGCCAGTTACATCACTTTATATGGATACCGAGTATACCACTTCTTCTCAGAGGCAGGTCTTGCCCAGCAGTCATGTGGATTAAAGGAATATGAGAGTCATCCTCTGATCCTAGCAATAGGAAACATACTAAAAACCTTTGCAACCCATAATGAATATACACATTATATAATTAGATCAGAAAATCAAGCAGAGAATTTAAGATCTAAATGGAAGACAATTAAAATGGTCTCCATTATTCATGCTGAGAGACTGATCCTGGAGAGCACATGCACTGCAAGAACTGTTATAAAATAAAAGAGAAAAGAGCCTGCACAGTTGGACCAATATCACATTCCCTGGCATATTCTTGGAAGGGCTTTTAAGACAGAAGAATTAAACCTACAGAATTAAACACTGGAAAACTGGTTCCTTCTGCTAAAGCAAGAAGAGCATCTAAAACCTATGGAGACAAGGTTTATTAGGCACCAGGAATAATCTAGATGCCTTTAAATATGCATATGAACTGAAATAATGTGTTAAAGGCTAAGAGTTTCCATACTTTGTAGAAATACAAAACATCATTTAAAATTTCCATTTTCTATCCATATATACATCAAGGGTCACGGTCAAAGCCTAAAACTTCTTCAGTTATAAAACTCTCAACATTTAAAATTATAAATAATTCTCAATAAATCAAATGTTAAAAAATGCACTCTGTATTAAAATGGAGATGAAATAAATGATTCCCAAAGTGAAGAGTTTAGAAAAATCAAAGGATTTAAATTTGTGATCTTTTCAAGTTGTTTTAGCCCAATTTAATTTAGAATTTACTGAACTGTTTTGTTTTACATCACTTTGCTTTTCTCATTCCAGAGTTTTTCTCTCTTTCAATTCCATTTGTTATAACCACGATATTAACTAAATAATCTACTCTATGACATTGCAAAGTTAATTTAAGTCTCTTTTAAAATGATTGTGGTCACTTGGCCTTAAGAACTTTCATTTGGTGGCAGACAGTGAGTGGCTGAAGATGGGAATGAAAAGCGGTTTAGATGCATAACTTTATTCGGGTGCAAAAACCACAGTAAAAAAGACAAAGGGAGGAAAATGAAAGAAATATTGAGAACTGTACTTTTTCTGAGCTACTCTTCAATTTAATAAATATTTTATAAGAATTTAGAAAATCAGACTAAATTATTAGTAGTAAAAATACAAACTTGTAAACAATCATTATACTTGTAATCTCCCAATAATTTAAACTACAGTGCATATTTTTTATTAAAACTCAACAGTTCAAACTAAGTAAATGAATTTTATTTTTAAAAAGTTACCATTCTTGTTACTTATAGAATAAGAAACTAAAAGAATTAAAAACCTGGATTTGATTTTAGGCTACTGTCCAGAGTTAAATTTTTAGTTGATATCCATCTCCATAACTATATCACATAATTCATATTATTTTATGTTTCATATCAGAGAGGGATTAGACAACCTCAGAAGTATAGAATTATTGCTGAATATTGAATTTTATAAAGATCTGAAACTTTTTATTACTGATAAAAAGCAAAATGTCTATAAATGAAACAATTCTTACAAGAACTATGATGTTGTAAGTGGAGTGCCCCAGAGAGGGTCTGGCCCACTCCTTGTTTTGTAAACAAAGAAATCTGCATTTAGAGACATTTAATAACAATCCTAACTGATAGAAAGTGGAATATTAGATAAAACATCTCCTGAATTCTTTCTACTATACTGTCTTAAATGTAAAAAATGATCACGTTTTTTGTATCAGATAGTAATCATTTCTGAACCCAAACAGATAGGAAAAAACACTGATGGAAAGAAAAACATCATTTTTAAGGTTATGGGAGATAAGCTCCGAGCTTTTAGTAAAAGTGGTTCAAATTTCCAGATTCCCATTTGATAAACAACCATGAAGTATTGTTTTCTTCAACATGATTTTTCAATGATTCTAAGACCAATCTGTGAAAAAAATGAAAGATGATGAAAATGAATCATGAAGATACAAAGCAGCTTTACCCATTTTATATAACCTTGTTTCTTAAGAATGGAGGGGTCAAAAAATGTGAACAATGGATTATGAAAGAAAAAGAGTCGTATCTATATTAGGTGTTGTTAATCACCCATATTTGTGTGATCCTTTTTGGCTTCAAATTTTCAACTACTTTATCTTTACTTGTTTCACTTTTTGCTTCTCACAAAAGGTGGTATTTAACTGAGAAACATAACCTGGTTCTATATATAACATGATCTAGAAAAAGTAGGGCAGTTGATGTCAAGGCGACACAAAAACTGCTGTTATCAGCAAATCCTAAATTTTTCAAAGGAATAAAGGCAATTTTCTTTAAGAGTCTCACTCTGAACCTACACTTAGGTAATTTTTTAAAGGGACAATTGGTTTACCAAACTCCCATCTTTCTTTTCTCTTGGTTCCAGTAAAGATGGCTCCAAAGTAAGGGTTATTTAAACAGCCCCTTCTCATAGGGCAGATGTGGACCTTCTCTTCCTTGCAAGCCCTTCCTAATTTCAGGGCCCATCAGATGTTGCCTTTTTTCACGCTGCCTCTATTGCAGTTGACAGAGAACTCCCATACTCTAGTCTTCTAACAATTCGGATATCTCCTTAACTCGAATTAGTAGGTGAGCACAAATTGAAAATAACATTTACTTGCCACCTAGCAGGTGGAAGAAAAGCAGTTTTTTGTTTTGTTTTGTTTTTTTAAACCACAACCAAAAACAAATCAGGAAAGGCATTACTTTTGTTGGGGAGGAAGAAATTTTCCTCTACCCTTCTAGGTTCTTCTGGTTGCTCTAAGAATTAAATTGACATGAGACAGATTAACAGGAGAAAATCAAACAAAAGCTTAGTAACATGTACACATGGGAGAAACCCAGGAAAAGTGAGTAACTCACCAGAATGGCTGAAACCCTCACCTTAAATACCATCTTCAGCTGAAGACAAAAGAGGATGTTGTGGGTAGTGGTTTGGGACCTCAAAGGGGAGGAAGGCAATGCACATGGAGGGGGAAAAGTAAATGTTTGGTAAATAAATGTTTGCTGAGCCTTGGAGAGATGGGACACAGAGAGGACCCTGATCTCTAAGGGTTTCCCCCTCCACACCTAGCCCCTATTCATTACAGAGATCTCTGGTGACAGCTCTCTTCCTGTAATAGGCCCTCTATGTAAATCCTTTTAGGCTGTTAGCAGGAAGGTCAAAGTTTCTTCCTGAGTCTTTGAGCCTTGATTGTTTTCAGCTCGAAATAAGCTACACACCAAAGAGACATTTTAGGGCGGCAAATTTTGTTCCCCTAAGCTTTTGTTTTCCTTTTCATATTTTCAGAAAAAAAGGACTAGCAGGTGACAGAGTAAAACCAAGGAATCATTGAACAATAAGGAGCAAGGAATCAAAAAAGTAGCCATATATATTTATGTATTTGTATATATGCACATCTGTATGCTTGTATTTGTATATATGTGTGTGTATACATATATAATATTAAAGAGGGAAGAAACTTTAGAGAGAGAGATATGATAACATTTTCCCCATTTTATCATTGTAACTAAGGCCAAGCCACCTTGAATTTAATCTAATTTATGCCTAAAGTATAAATATAAAAAATTCCAAGCTGTTCTGAGACAAACATGGAAGCATATGAAATGCTAGTCTGAAATCTGATATTTCAGATTTCAGTGACTTAGGAGTTGAGATTGCAAAGCTATAGCAGTGGTCTTAGACTTTGCAGAGCAAATAAAAAAATAGATGCATAAAACAATTGCAACCAAAGATATAAAATGATCTTTCTTAAAGGCTTATGAAATGCCCATTTAAGAAGAAAAAAGTTATTAACAATGTCAAATAAATTGGTCTCTTGATTTTTAGGAATTTGTGTTGTTTCCTATGAATCTTTCTCAAAACCACAACACACATTTCACCAAATTGTCATAATGAAATGACTTGATGATTTAAGTATTGATAAACAGTTACAAAAATTAAGAATATTCATGGCTTAAATATATAATAGAGGGATACTGAGCTAAGAATAAAAATCGGTAATTAGCTTTGTAAGGCTCACAGTCTACATATTTTTCATTCACGTCTACAAATTTTAACATGATCGTGGGACCTACACAGCCACGCAAAAACATCAGAGAACTTAAACATCTTCCCTTTTAAAAGATTTAGTGTAATGTTTGAGCTGAAACTTGATCATTTTTTATAAAGCAGCATCTGCATGCTACTTTGAAAATGCTTTAAATTTGGATATCTTTACAGAAGTTGCACATAGTGAAACACAGTATTCCTGTTAAATTCTTGTAGAGAGTGCGGTCCCTGGAGTCAGCTGGGGCTGCGGTTGGAAGACAGTCCCTAACTTCTGTCATTCATGAGCTCGCCAGTAACTCGGCCCCGAGCTAAAAACACCCACAGGGAAGTAAAGGTAAGAGAGGAAGGGAAGGGAGCAGTGGGAAGGTCCATTGACTGCCCTTCAATTTCCTGAAATTGCCCACTTAGAATTCTTATTTCGACGTTACAAGCCTCACCTTCTCAAGTGTGAAGCCTGAGTGTGCTGAGCTGACATAAGGTACAGGGCGATCTCCCTCAGTGCTGCATGTTCAGGAAAAAGGAGGGACCATCTACCTTGAATAGAGAGAGCAGCCACACGGAGGTGGGTGCCTGTGATACCCACAAGCCAAACATAGGTGTGTACCTTTATCATGAGGATGGAGGAGGAGATGCTGGCCACGGGAGCATCTTAAAAGCAGGCTGTCTGACTGTTTCATCTGTGTGAGCATCCGGCCCTTCCACATGTCAGAAGCCTGGCTAAAGGAACTACATTCAAAACCTCCCCATTTACTTCTTCTTACAAACATCTTTTTAAAAATAATGTTTGTTTGTTTATGTGAATCATCTGGAAAATCAAATGATATATCTTGATGTTCTTAAAACAAGGAGACCTCCTTTAAGTTTCCTGTAATGTTTCTGAAAAACAGAAGGATTAAAATCCTCCGTGTGTGAAAGCATTTAGCTAAGGGACATTATTCTCTTTTATAGAGCATGGTGTTCTAGGCAGACAGTAGTTTTTTCTTAGCAATCCAGACTATTGTGAATTTAAAGGCTTGTGTCAAAAAATAAAAGGCATTTGAAGCTAAAATGATCCAGTGTCCTCTCATCCAAAGCACAGGTAGACTGTAAATAACATGCATTGTTACCTTGGCTGTGGAGCAAAATTAGTCTGGGAAAACCCAAGTGTGTAAAATATGCTTTAAAATTTTTCTCTCATATAATTGCCATGCTTCCTTTGTTATCAATGTAGAAAAATCTATGCAGTTTCTCTTGGTTACTTAGTATTCTATAACATGTTTTATTCCCATTTCCTTTGGTTTCGGATGTAAAGCGTGTACTTCAGGCTAGCACAAATAGAGAGACAATATATTAGAATATTATTCAGATCCCAGCTGAAGTGACTCAGGCCTTTGAGTTTTAAATAAAATGGTTTTGATTACTGTATCCTGTAATTCTGTGGGCAATTCAACGCCCTCACAAGTATGTGCAATTTCCAGGACTGACACTTGTTCCACATTCTGGTACCTAGTATTTCATTCTCAATTTAAGGTTCCTCTCCCTCTCTCTCTCCTCTCTGTGCCCACATAGATGTGTAGCTCCACCTCTTTAATTTATTCAGAACAAACGAAAACAAGCCTTTATACAAGGTATTTTGCAGTATGACAGACTGTAGGGAAGTTTGGGGTTGTAATGGGGATGAACGCACCAACAGTTATAAATATTAGATGCCACCCTCTCTCTCTTTGTAGAAGTCATTTACTGACACCCAGGAGGATCAGTTTCTCTTCCTCAAGACGTTCTCACTTTTGTACTTCCCTTCCTTCAATTAAGCAGAATAGCTGAGCTCCGTACTTTCCACTCAGTTCTCTTTCCTTCGTATGAACGTGCCCTGATAAGGCACATCCATCTTCCACCTCCGTTTCTTAAAGGGAAAGGAGCAACATAACAATTTATTTTCTCTCTCTTGGTGGTACTCACTATGGTCACTGGTGCTGTCCCTGAAATATTTCTGACTTTCCTCCTCTCCAGATACATGGTGGGGTTGTACTTCTAGGCCTCAGTGGTTTCACGTGATTCATGAAACAATGTAACATGTTCTGAAAAATGAGTCCCGATTGGTGAATGTCACTTCTGAGCAGGAGCATTTAATTTCCACTGTGAGACCCTCTCTCTTCCCCCTGCCAGGTACCAGCAATGCTTGCCAGGCAGGTGCCTCGGTGCACGTGAGTGACTGTGAGAAGGAAACACATCTGCTGACCCACAGTAGGGGTGCTGTGTACGATATGAACCAGGAGACCTTCAAGATGGCGGAGGAGTAAAATGCCAAGATCACCTTCCTCCCCACAAATACATCTACACGTTGAACAACTCCTACAGAACACCTACTGAACGCTGGCAGAAGACCTCAGACCTCCCAAAAGGCAAGGAACTCCCCCACGTACCTGGGTAGGGAAAAGAAAAAACAGAGACAAAAGAATAGGGACGGGACCTAAACCAGTGGGAGGGAGCTGTGAAGGAGGAAAGGTTTCCACACACTAGAAGCCCTTTCGCGGGCGGAGACTGCGGGTGGCGGAGCGGGGGTGGGGGGAGCTTCGGGGCCGCAGAGGGGAGCGCAGTAACAGGGGTGCGGAGGGCAAAGCAGGGAGATTCCCACACAGAGGATCAGTGCCAAGCGGCACTCACCAGCCCGAGAGGCTTGTCTGCTCACTTGCCGGGGCGGGTGGGGGCTGGGAGCTGAGGCTTGGGTTTTGGAGGTCAGATCCCAGGGAGAGGACCAGGGTTGGCAGCGTGAACACAGCCTGCAGGGGGTTAGTGTGCCACGGCTAGCCGGGAGGCAGTCCGGGGAAATGTCTGGAGCTGCCGAAGAGGCAACAGACCATTCTTTTGGGGTGCGCGAGGAGAGGGGACTCAGAGGACCACCTAAATGAGCTCCACAGACAGGCGCGAGCCACAGCTAGCAGCACGGACCCCAGAGACGGGCATGAGATGCTAAGGCTGCTGCTGCCGCCACCAAGAAGCCTGTGTGCGAGCACAGGTCACTATCCACACCCCGCTTCCGGGGAACCTGTGCAGCCCGCCACTGCCAGGGTCCCGGGATACAGGGACAACTTCCCCGGGAGAACGCACGGCGCGCCCCAGGCTGGTGCAACATCATGCCGGCCTCTGCCGCCACAAGCTCGCCCTGCATCCGCACCCCTCTCTCCCCCCGGCCTGAGTGAGCCAGAGCCCCCGAATCAGCTGCTCCTTTAACCCCATCGTGTCTGAGAGAAGAACAGAAGCCTGAAGGCGACCTACACGCAGAGGCGGGGCCAATTCCAAAGCTGAGCCCCGGGAGCTGTGAGAACAAAGAAGAGAAAGGGAAATCCCTCCCAGAAGCCTCAGGAGCAGTGGATTAAATCTCCACAGTCAACTTGATGTACCCTGCGTCTGTGGAATATCTGAACAGATAAGGAATCATCCCAAAATTGAGGTGGTGGACCTTGGGAGCAACTGTAGGCTTGGGGTTTGCTTTCTGCATCTAATTTGTTTCTGGTCTTACATTTATCTTAGTTTAGTATTTAGAGTTTATTATTATTGGTAGATTTGTTTATTGATTTGGTTCTCTTTTTTTTTTTTAGTATAGTTTTCAGCACTTGTTATCATTGGTGGACTTCTTTTTTGGTTTGGTTGCTCTCTTCTTTCTTTTTTTATTTTTAATACTTTAAAAAAATTTTAATAACTTAATTTTTTATTCTACTTTTTTTTCTTTCTTTCTCTCTCTCTCTCTCTCTCCCTCCCTCCCTCCCTCTCTCTCTCTTTCTTTCTTTCTTTTGTTCTTTCTTATTTTCTCCCTTTTCTTCTGACCCGAGTGGCTGACAGGGGCTTCAAACTCCAGCTGGGTATCAGGCCTGTGCCTCTGAGGTGGGAGAGCCGAGTTCTAGACACTGGTCCACTAGAGACCTCCCAGCTCCATGTAATATCAAACAGCGAAAATCTCCCAGAGCTCTCCATCTCAACGTTAACACCCAGCTCCACTCAAAAACGAGCAAGCTACAGTGTTGGACACCCTATGCCAAACAACTAGCAAGACAGGAACACAACCTCATCCATTAGCAGAGAGGCTGCCTAAAATCATACTAAGGTCACAGACGCGCCAAAACACACCACTGGACATGGTCCTGCCCACCACAAAGACAAGGTCCAGCCTCACCCACCAGAACACAGGCACCAGTCCCCTCCACCAGGAAGCCTACACCAGCCAATGAACCAACTCCCCACTAGGGGCAGACACCCAAAACAACAGGAACTACAAACCTACAACCTGCGAAAAGGAGACCCCAAACACAGTAAGTTAAGCAAAAAGAGAAGACAGAGAAACACACAGCAAATGAATGAGCAAGGTAAAAACCCACCAGAACAAACAAATGAAGAGGACATCGGCAGTCTACCTGAAAAAGAATTCAGAGTAATGATAGTAGAGATGATCCAAAATCTTGAAAAAAGAATGGAGAAAATATAAGAAACATTTAACAAGGACCTAGAAGAACTAAGGAACAAACAAACAATGATGAACAACACAATAAATTAAATTTAAAATTCTCTAGAAGGAATCAATAACAGAATAACTGAGGCAGAAGAATGGATAAATGACCTGGAAGATAAAATAGTGGAAATAACTACCACAGAGCAGGATAAAGAAAAAAGAATGAAAAGAATTGAGGACAGTCTTAGAGACACTGGGACAACATTAAATGCACCAACATTCGAATTATAGGGGTCCCAGAAGAAGAAGAGAAAAAGAAAGGGACTGAGAAAATATTTGAAGAGATTATAGTTGAAAACTTCCCTAATATGGGAAAGGAAATAGTCAAGTCCAGGAAGGGCAGAGAGTCCAATAAAGGATAAATCCAAGGAGAAACACGCTAAGACACATATTAATCAAACTATCAAAAATTAAGTGCAAAGAAAAAATATTAAAAGCAGCAAGGGAAAAAAAACAAATAACATACAAGGGAATCCCCATAAGGTTAACAGCTGATCTTTCAGCAGAAACTCTGCAAGCCAGAAGGGAGTGGCAGGACATATTTAAAGTGATGAGAGGAAAATACCTACAGCCAAGATTACTCTACCCAGGAAGGATCTCATTCAGATTCAACAGAGAAATTAAAACCTTTACAGACAAGCAAAAGTTAAGAGAATTCAGCACCACCAAACCAGCTTTACAAAAAATGCTAAAGGAACTTCTCTAGGCAGGAAACACAAGAGAGGGAAAAGACCTACAAAAACAAACCCAAAACCATTAGGAAAATGGTAATAGGAACATACATATCGATAACTATCTTAAATGTAAATGGATTAAATGCTCCAACCAAAAGACAGACTGGCTGAATGGATACAAAAATGAGACCCATATATATGCTGTCTACAAGAGACCCACTTCAGACCTAGGGACACATACAGACTGAAAGTGAGGGGATGGAAAAAGATATTCCATGCAAATGGAAATCAAAAGAAAACTGGAGTAGCAATTCTCATATCAGACAAAATAGACTTTAAAATAAAGACTATTACAAGAGACAAAGGACACTACATATGATCAAGGGATCAACCTAAGAAGATATAACAATGGTAAATACTTATGCACCCAACATAGGAGCACCTCAATATATAAGGCAAATGCTAACAGCCATAAAAGGGAAAATAGACAGTAACACAGTCATAGTAGGGGACTTTAACACCCCACTTTCACCAATAGACAGATCATCCAAAATGAAAACAAATAAGGAAACACAAGCTTTAAATGATACATTAAAGAAGATGGACTTAATGGATATTTATAGGACATTCCATCCAAAAACAACAGAATACACTTCTTCTCAAGTGTTTATGGAACATTCTCCAGGATAGATCATATCTTGGGTCACAAATCAAGACTTAGTAAATTTAAGAAAATTGACATTGTATTAAGTATCTTTTCCGACCACAACGCTATGAGACTAGATATCCATTACAGGAAAAATATCTGTAAAAAATACAAATACATGGAGGCTAAACAATACACTACTAAATAACCAAGAGATCACTGAAGAAATCAGAGGAAATCAAAAAATACCTAGAAACAAATGACAATGAAGACACGCTGACCCAAAACCTATGGGATGCAGCAAAAGCAGTTCTAAGAGGGAATTTTATAGCAATACAATCCTACTTCAAGAAACAAGAAACATCTCAAATAAAAAACCTAACCTTACACCTAAAGCAATTAGAGAAAGAAGAACAAAAAACCCGAAAGTTAGCAGAAGGAAAGAAATCATAAAGATCAGATCAGAAATAAGTGAAAAAGAAATTAAGGCATGCCCAGGGCAAAGGCACTCAACAACCCAGGTGGACAAAATTCCTTGACCGGTTGATGTCAGCCGGCCTCTAGTGTTAGTCACCCGGTCGCTGGCATAATGTGTGCATGAACCAAGTAGCCATGGTGACAAAGATGGGAGCTGCTAGACATGAGCTCAACAGCATGGGTGCCCACTTACCGAGGCTGATCTAGCTTCTGCTGCTCTAGAGGTACACACTGATAACAAACGGGCCCCCCAATATGCACCATCTTTTGAGAAGACTAATTGGCCATTTGGTGGCAAACTGACTACACTGGACCTCTTTCAATGAAGGGCTAGCTGTTTATTTTAACAGAAATAAATACATAGTCCAGGTATGGGTTTATCTTTCCTTCCCACAGCTTCACCCAAAACCACTATTTGAGGGCTTAGAGAGTGCTTGATTCATTGACAGTTTCCCTCATAATATTGCATCAGACCCCAAAGGGCTTGTCTTATAGCAAAGGACGTGTGAGAGTGGGTCTATGAGCATGGAATCCACTGCTCATGTCACAAACCACAGCACCCAGAAGCTATCAGCCTGATAAAGCACTGGAACAGCCCATTAAAGGTAGCGCTGAAGCACGAGCTCAGAGGTAATACTTTACAAGGATGACACACCATCCTCCAGGGCACACTATGCACTTTAAACAGAAGACCTTTACATGCTGTTATGTCCCCAGTAGGTGGACCACATGTGCCAGGGACCCAGGAAGTGGAAATAGGAGTGGCCCAATTTATCATCAATCCCAGTGAGCCATTTGGGGAATCTGTGTTCTCTGTGCCTATAGCCCTGCAGGCTTTAGCTGCACCCTCCTCACGTTCCCGGGAATCCCCACACTCTACCCACTCAGACTGTGTCCCTGCTCTCAGCGTCCTCATGGTGTTCAAAAGAGGAGACTAATTCCTGCTGGAGGGACCCAGGGGAAAGGATCAGCTCCCCCATCACAGGCTGTGGGCATCTGGTCTGGTCAGATAGGGAGCAGAATGCCCTGAGGCTGTTCTTCAGGGGAAAGACTTGAGGAGCAGGTAGAGACAATCTCCTGGGACAAACTTGCAGCTGCCGGGAGGAACTACTGGTCCCGAGGACATGCAGTGTCACATTTGGGTTGCTGTGGCCTTGGACCTTGGCAGACATCTGATTGGGGCCACAGTGTTCCACACCAGAAGCCCACATTGGGGTGGGCTAACCCCAACCCTAAACCTAACCCTAACCCGGGACACTGGCACACTGGAAGGCTCTGGATCTGTGGCCCACGCAGGTGCAGCTCACCCCCACCTCTTCTGGCTTAGGGAAGTCCCTCCCCTGCACAGCCTTTCAGTCAGAGCACATCCCCCTGTACCTGGCTGGGCTCCCAGGGGAGAGGTATCTCTGCGCTGTGACCCGGAGCTGGGAGGAAGCCTGGGGGATGAGGCATCCACAAGGATTGGGGTTTGCTTGATAGGTGGTGTGAGCCAGACTTCTTATGGAGGAGTCTTGGAAGAGGGGCCGCCAGCGCCAGTCACCCAGGTGTTTCTCATCCCAGGACTTCTCTCCCTGCTCGGTCTGACAACAGGGTGTCAGACCCCTCAAGGAGAAGAGTCTGTGTCATGACAAACAAGTAAACCACTGTGACCAGCAGGGGTCTTTGCTAAAGGTGAGGGGGGTGTCTAGAATGGATAGGGGAGAAGGGATCATTACAGTGATGGGGGCTGCAATGTGTCCTATCTACCTTCCGTTGCTAATTTTCCCCAGGAAGAGACACCCACTAGAATCTTGAAAGAGCTGCTCCCAGCAGAGAATCTATAAGGAGAATTGTGATGGAGAATATGATCTTCAGAACGATGGAAATATTCCTGTATTTGCTGGGAGTCTTGCCAGAAAACAGCTCTCCATGTCCAGCCTCCTCGGGGACTGCCTCAGATAAAAATACCTGCCTCTCTAAGGTTACACATCCATCCAGAGGCACTCTACCTCTAATTACTATCAACATGAGAAGAAAAGGCCTGGATCCCTCACCCTATCTTGAGATAGTTTTGAATCCCAGGTCCATGGCCCCTGTGGAGGTCAGTGGAGGTCTTTATTAGGATGACTTCACAGCTGAACCTCTGCTTTCTTTTCTCCTTTACACAGGGTGGATCCCAAAAGCACTCCTTAGCAAACATCCTGCATGCTAACCTCCATCTCAAAATTTGTTGCCCAGCGAATCCAACCTATAACCAGGTACACAGTCAATTAAAATGGTTTTGCAAGCTACAATTGCTATTGTGTCATCAAAGTTTATGCCATACCCAATTTTATCTCTGGAGAGTCAAAGAAAGATTTAAGTTTCGCATGGAATTGCATTTCAGTGACACGAGGAGCCACTATATAAGTGCTTATTATCTGTGAAATTAAGTTTTAAAATAGTCTGAGAATTTTAAACTTCAAACAACATTACAATTAATATTGCACAGAATGCTTTTTCCTTTCTTTTTAGTCACCATGGGAGCAAATACGTTAATAAATATATTTTGATTTGCAAAAAGGTTGCATTACTAATAATTTGAATGACTGCAACTAAGATCCTAAAAAGGACCCTTTTCCTTGAAAGTTAGACAAAGAAAGAACAAATATTAATCCAACATTGCTTTTCTCTCATGAAGTCTTCCTCACTTTTCTCAGCATCTGGCAGTAAAAATGCAAAACTCATAGATTTACTTGTATCACTATTGAAAGTATTTTGAGAAGTCTTTGGAAATACTGTGTCTTTTTAGAGACTCAGACTCAAGGTAAACATTTAAAGCACAATCAATCAATCAATGTCTGAATTAAATAACGTTTCTTAAATGTAACTGATGATACATTCAATATACTAACCGCGAAATAGGAAAGCTTCTGCAGGCACTGATTTTGTTAGTGAAGTTAACTTTTACACTTACGTCTCAAAGGTATCTGCAGGCCAAATTCAGAAGTTCTATTTGCATATTCCGCTGAAGATTAACTAGCCTGTCACAGATCTGAAAAGCAGAAGAGAGAACAGATCATTAATATCATTACCATAATATATTGTTTATGAAAACCCCAAAGAAGGGAAATATTAAAAAAACTGGAAAGCTCAGCACAGAAATTAGAAAGAAGTGTTTGTGTTTGAATAGAAGAAAATTTGTTATAGTTTGCTAGTCAAAGCAACAAAGGGAAACAACCAAGGTAATTCAGAGAGCCAGTAGACATTATTTGGGGAGAACCAGAATACTAAAAGAAATGAGTCTTGATAGTCACATTACTGCTGCTCTTCCTAAATGGTACTGTATCCTCATATATTTTATACACTTGTTGGAGAAGACTTTGAAACATTAATTTGTGCCGTAGTAAAATTATATTATGTAAAGTGCTTTAAATGCTAAAGCTTAGCATGATTAAGCAATACTGAAACTATTGTGATGCTATAGAAAATGAGTGAACTTATCCTCAATAAAAGGAACCAAGAGCTTCAATTATCTGCCCACAGACTGTAATTTGAGTTTGTGTATGCAGGCTTATAAAAAGGATTTAAAAAGAAAATAAGTCCCATAAATTTGTTTAGGAATTTTCAGCAGTGTTCATGACCACTTAACTTCCATTTAAGTTTCCCAGGACTTATAGTAAGTCATGTACAATCTCAGTCATCCTCTCAAAAAAAAAAAAAAAACCTATCCTTCACATCTTCATTTATGCTCTGTTTTACAGATTTCAGACGCTTAAGGAGAAAAGAACTAAATTCACCATTTGGTTGTTCAAATCATTAATTCTTCATATCACCCAAGTAATGTGTGCCTGAATCCTTTTCACATCTCCAAATCTTATCTGATCATCAAAACCCAGTTCTATCCCTCTTGCAAGAAGTGTTCTAATGTGTCCTTAACAAAAATTTCTTTTTGAAATTTTTATTACATTGATATCTGTAACATACGTATTAGCTTTTAATGGTAACCTATTTATCATCATCTGAATCTCCCATTTGTGTCTATTCTGTCTCCTTGTAAACCATGTAAGTAATTTTAAGACAAATGTCATGCCTTCTGTTTTTGTACCCTTTTTTGCATACTGGGCACAGAGTAAGAGACCAAAAATATGTGTTGATATATTGGACAATGATTCTTCTTTCATTTACATAAAGTTTAAGACACCTTGAAACTAAATAACAAGCTCAGAATCTTTACATTTCAGCACTAATTTGTGATCTATTTTCAATGACCCTCATTATTCTCAGGAATTCCAAGGTTAAACTCAGAGATTATTATTTTTTTTATTTATTTATTTTTGGCTGTGTTGGGTCTTCATTGCTGCATGCGGGCTTTCTCTAGTTGGGGCTACTCAACTGGGGCAAGCTGGGGCTACTCTTCATTGAGGTGCATGGGCTACTCATTGAGGTGGCTTCTCTTGCTGCGGAGCACAGGCTCTAGGTGCGTGGGCTTCCATAGTTGTGGCACGTGGGCTCAGTAGTTTTGGTGCGTGGGCTTAGTTGCTCCGCAGCATGTGGGATCTTCCCCGACCAGGGTTCGAACCCGTGTCCCCTGCATTGGCAGGCGGATTCTTAACCACTGCGCCACCAGGGAAGTCTCTTAGATTATTTTTTTAAAATATTGCAAAATTGCTTGTGGGCATATCTATCAACATTAAGAAAGGAGAGGTGTCATTCAGCCGGCCAGTCGGCGCGACGGGCTTCCCGTCCTAGAACCATGGCCCAGTTTGCCCGTAACCTCGCGGAGAAGGCCCCGGCGCTGGTCAGTGCTGCTGTGACTCACTCGAAGCCTCGATTGGCCACATTCTGGCACTATGACAAGGTTGAGCTGGTTCCTCCAACCCCTGCTGAGATCCCTACAGCTATTCAGATCTTGAAAAAAATTATCAATAGTGCTCAAACTGGTAGCTTCAAACAGCTTACAGTTAAGGAAGCTTTACTGAATGGTTTGGTGGCCACTGAGGTGTGGATGTGGTTTTATGTTGGCGAGATCATAGACAAGCGTGGCATCATTGGCTACAATGTTTGAAGACCAATCTTTGCTTTGTTATTTGGGTGTTCTTGGACCATGTGTGAGCAGACTGCTATTTGAATAAAATAAGACAATGCGTCAAAATCAAAAAAAAAAAAAAAAAAAACTGTGCTCAACTAGAGCAGCTTGAGAAGAAAGTTTGTTCAGGGGCCTGTTGAAATGTGCACACTCCACCTATGTTACCTTCTTCTCAGCGGATCACATTAGGTTCAGTGGGGTGCTTTGCATAGTGGCAAATTTGTTAAGAGGGAACTATATTTCTCATAACTTACAAAAGTAAATGGTACAATATTTTAGAGATGGAAGGAAGGCAGATGCCATGACTGCTTGAAGGTTATCATGGTTAGATTCATGACACGACATGACAAACAGCCGCAGGGCTGCTCCCCACGTCCCAGCTGGTCCTCTCTCCCTCTGCTCTGTATACAGTGCTGGCTGTGGACTGCCAGCCCTGCAGAATAAGAGCAGCACGGCCCCATCACTAAATGCCGGGTAGTGTAACAGCAGTCACCATAGCTTCCCGTAGACTGTCCCAGATCGGCAACACCAACACTGGGCTTCTCAGATAGACTAAGTCCATGGCAACTCTGATCATCTAGTTCTCATGTTCAGAACTTCACTATCTGAATTCTTCCCACAACTATGGAAGTTTTAATGTCTCTACTATATCCCTGCAACAGATTGTATTTTCTAAAGATGACCACAATGATCACTCCCATTCTACATGATCTCACAAGGTGACTCTTGATTCAGACATGCCTCACATCAAGTACTGGGATTTATTCTTCACCCTCATGTCTTGAATCTGGGAAGACACCTGAGACAACTTCAAGCAATAGAGTGTGGGGGTGATGGTGCTATATTATTTCAGAGGCAGATCATCGTACTAAGAGGTACTTTCTTTTTTTTTTTTAATTGGAATATAGTTGCTTTACAATTTATACTAGTTTCTGCTGTACAGCAAAGTGAATCAGCCATACATATACATATATCCCCTCTTTTCTGGATTTCCTTCCCATCTAGGTTACCACAGAGCACTGAGTAGAGTTCCCTGCGCTATACAGTAGGTTCTCACTAGTTATCTATTTTATACATAGTAGTGTATATATGTCAATCACAATCTCCCAATTCATCCTACCTCCTCTTTCCCCGTCTTGGTGTCCATACATTTGTCTGAGCAGTACTTTCACCTTACTTTCTCAGGAAGCTCACTCTTGGAACACACCCATGAGCCCAGGAGCCTCACAGAGGCCCATCTAACTCATCAGCTGTTAAAGAACTTATGATGTCTCTTCAACATGCTATCATCTTTTTCAAAGTCTAAAATATTTCTTTATGCAACTAGAGATTATAATAGTCAGTGAAATAAGTCAGGAAGAGAAAGACAAATACCATATGATATCACTTATATGTGGAATCTAAAATATGACACAAATGAACCTATCTATGAAACAGAAACAGAATCACAGCCACAGAGAACAGACTGGCGGTTGCCAAGGGGGACGGGGTTGGAAGAGGGATGGAGTGGGAAGTTGGGCTTAGCAGATGTAAACTTTTATATGTAGAATGGATAAACAACAAAGTCCTACTGTATAGCACAGAGAACTATATTCAATATCCTATGATAAACCATAATGGAAAACAATATAAAAAATATATAAAATATATATATATGTGTGTGTGTATAACTGGATCATTTTGCCGGACAGCAGTAATTAATACAACATTGTAAAAGAACTATGTTTCAATAAAAATATTTCTTTATAATCAAGTGAATTTTATCATCACAAAGCATTTATCAAGTACATCTAACTTAAAATTACCTTATAAATATTTCACTGTCAGCACAATTCCTACACCACTAGAACAAAGAATTCTGCTTTGCATTCCTCAAAGAGCATTCATTCATTTCATATATGCAGCAGCTTCAACCCACAGATGATCATTCTGAGTAGCTGTGAAAAAAATAAGTGCAAAGTTCTCAGGTTTATGTGATAAATCCTTGACATATCTTTTGTTCTCAGGATTCATAACACAATCTAGTGGGTTATTTAATGGGAAAAAATATGTATAGAAATAAAAATAAACTTTAAAATAATAATCTTAATATTATAATTGCAATATGTAGAAACTCTTCATTTGAAAGAGTAAATCATCCTTATAAATATTTGCTAGACTAGAAGGCATTAAATAGATGCTTGTGTATTTTTTTAAGCAGTGCTTTTCAATCTCATATTCTTTGAATCTTTTTTTTTCACAGTTACTATGCAATGATTCATTAATTCCTATAACCACCATAGAACCTGTTTTGGCGCTTTGTGTTTCAGAATTCTTAATGCATTAGTAAAGAATTTTCTGCCCTGAGATGTATTTGATCTTGGGTTGATCTAACAAAAGTCAAATTTCACGATGAGGCAGATACTTTATAGTCAAATGTATTAGTAGTAGTCGGATTTCTTCAGAGAAACTGAACCAATAGCATATTGGGGGAGAGAGAGAGAGGGAGAGAAAATATTAATTTTAAGAAACTGGCTCATGTGATTGTGGGGCTGGCATGTCCAAAACCCACAGGGAAGGCCAGCAGACTGGAAATTCCTGCAGCAGTCTGTGTTGTAGTCTCAAGTCCAAGACAACATGGAGGCAGAATTCCTTCCCCTTCAGGGGACCTCAGTCTTTTCTCTTAAAGTTTTCCATAGATGGTGTGAAGCCCTCCCACTTCATGGAAGGTAATCTGCTTTACTCAAAGTCTATGATTTAGATGTCAATCACATTTAACAAATGTCTTCACAGCAACACCTAGACTGGTGTTTGACCAAACAACTGTGCACCATAGCCTAGCCGAGTTGACATAAAATTAACCTTCACACCAGGTAAAGCTGAGTCTCTAAATTTTTATTTTATCTTATTTTAGAATGAATTTAGCTATGTAAAAATAAGAGAAGCACATTACACAAGTACAGAAAAGTCAAAATTAATACAGAAAAATATAAGAAAATGTGCATTACTTGAATGGGTTCAATTAAATTTGCAATTGTTATACAAACTACGAATTTTTAAACTTATGTTTACCATATAAAATTGAAGTAAAGCTAAGGGATTGTTTTATAGCAAAATATTTTTTATCTAACATTATTCAAAAATATTACTTCTTTAAACTTCCTTTGTGGAAAAAAATATGAACTGCATGAAAAATTTGAAATCATATTTTTTTATCTGCATTTCAATTTTAGCCAGAATTGAGTAACTCCTTGCTATTAAAGAAACTCCCATAGGGCTGCCTCACATATTAGTTCCTTTTCCTGGAGAACTCTTGCCTAGGTATCTACTTGCCTGACTCTTTTTCAATCTCCAGTTTTTTTAAATTTTATTTACTTTTTATTGAAGTATAGTTGATTTATAATGTAGTGCCAATCTCTGCTGTACAGCGAAGTGACTCAGTTATACACATATAGACATTCTTTTTTTAAATCTTCTTTTCCATTATGGTTTATCACAGGATATTGAATATACTTCCCTGTGCTATACAGTAGGACCTTGTTGTTTATCCATTCTATATGTAATAGTTTACATTTGCTAATCCCAAACTCCCCGTCCTTCCCTCCCCCTTGGCAACCACAAGTCCATTTTCTATGTCTGTGAGTCTGTTTCTGTTTTGTAGATAGGTTCATTTGTGTCATATTTTAGATTCCACATATAAGTGATATCATATGGTATTTGTGTTTCTCTTTCTGACTTCCGTTAGTATGAGAATCTCTAGTTGCATCCATGTTGCTGCAAATGGCATTATTTCATTCTTCTTTATGGCTGAGTAGTATTCCATTATATATATGTATCATATCTTCTTTATCCATTCATCTATCGATGGACATTTAGGTTGTTTCCATGTTTTGGCTACTGTAAATAGTGCTGCTGTGAACATAAGGGTGCATGTATCTTTCTTCAATCTCCAGTTTTAATTACAATTCTCACAGAGGTTTTATGAGATCAATAATTATAATGTATCCCCTAATACTATTTATAATTTAAAAAAAATACTGCTTTCTATATTCTTGACATACTCTTTCAATACATTTAAATCTATCTGAAATAATCATATTTACTTTTTTAATTTTCTATTGTTGCCTCAAACCCCTGGAAAGTAATGAGACACCTAATAATACAAATTTAACAAATAAGTAAATGAATGATCAAATGAATGAATAAACAATGCTATGTTATATGGAAATAATGTTCCATGGACTGCACGTTGATGGATGTTGTCTTCAAAAGGTGTATTAATTAGGCTTACCCTACCTTATAATATATAATTGTTTGAACACGATAAAAGTTTATTTTTTGTTCACATTAATTATTAAACAAATAAGCCTGATCAGTTCTCATCCAAGTGTTGATTCAGGTATTAGAATCCCTCTACCTTATGGTTCTGCTAGTCTCAACACATGACTTCCAAAATTATCAAGCTTGTCTGTATCAAGCCAGTGGAAGAGGAAGGAAGAAGTAGCAGAAGCTGGACCTTTATCTTTACGTTGATCCAGAGCCAACAAACTTCACTTTAAGAACAATTCACAGGTTAAGATTTAGACACAAGGGAGGGGGATGCAGCCCTTTCCTGCCACAACTTTGTACTGTGGAATACCCATGATTATCTTAAGTTCTGAAAATCTCTCTGCTATTACATTTTTTGAGTCATGACTTTTTTTTTTCTAGTTATATCTTTTTAAATTTTCTCTGTCAGGTTTACAAATGAAGTTGGTATGTAGTGTCCTAACCTTACTGTATCATGGTGTTTGGGGAGCACCCTCAGAGGCATTTATAGACAACATCTGACAAGACCTCAAAAGCATGATTTATTGTGTTAACCTCATTACTTTCTTTATACTATTTTTATTCATTTTATTTCTCATGTGTTCCGGTTTCTTCAAATGATGGAATAAAGTTCCACGCAGAACACATAAAGGAGACATAAAAATATATTAAAACATATATAAAATATGCAATGACATTTTTAAGGAGAAACAGATTTGAAAGGTAAATTTATTTTAAAAATTCATTTTTAAATATAAATGACTAAGAAAAGAGTTAGTTCTTGAGCATTTTTAATTTCTCTTTCTTTTTGATTCTGTGTGATTCTCACTGGTGAGTCTTGGTCTTCAGGCAAAGACACTCTGGTGTGGGGAGTTTCCTGTTGGCCCAGTGGTTAGGATTCTGGGCTTTCACTGCTGTGGCCCAGGTTCGATTACTGGTAGGGGAACTGAGATTCTGCAAGCTGTGTGGTGTGGCCAAAAAAAAAGACACTCTGGTGTGACATAACTATATCCTTATTCTAGCCCCTTATTTCTTATTTCTAGTTAGGAAATTGTCCAATGCTCATTTTTAATTGTATGATTACATTTGAAGGATTAAAGAGGCAACGTAAATGTCCACCGACAGATGAATGGATAAAGAAGATGTGGTACATATATACAATGGAATTATTACTCAGCTACTAAAAAGAATGAAATAATGCCATTTGCAGCTACATGGATGGACATGGAGATGATCATACTAAGTGAAGTAAGTCAGACAGAGAAAGACAAATATCATGTGATATCACTTATCTGTGGAATCTAAAAAAAAATGATACAAATGATCCTATTTACAAAACAGAAATAGACTCAGAGACTTAGAGAAGGAATTTATGGTTACCGGGGGGAAGGATAGGGAGCAGGGATAGATTGGGAGTTTGGGATTGACATGTACACACTAGTATATTTTAAATGGATAACCAAAAAGGACCTACTGTATAACACAGGGAACTCTGCTCAATAATCTGTAATAACCTAAATGGGAAAAGAATTTGAAAAAGAATAGATACTTGTATATGTATAACTCAATCACTTTACTGTACACCTGAAACTAACACTACATTGTTAATCAACTATACTCCAATATAAAATAACAATTTAGGGCTTCCCTGGTGGCACAGTGGTTGAGAGTCCGCCTGCCAATTCAGGGGACAGGGGTTCGTGCCCCAGTACGGGAAGATCCCACTTGCCGCGGAGCGGCTGGGCCCGTGAGCCATGGCCGCTGAGCCTGCGCTTCACAACGGGAGAGACCACAACAGTGTGAGGCCCGCGTACCGCAAAAAAATAAAAAAGTAAACTAAAAATTTTTAAAAAGATGTTTTATTGCCTTCAAACACCATCTAAAAATGTTTTTAGTTGCTTATAAGTTTTCAATATGGCATGTTGGGTCAATAAACAAGTAACTTAACTTTTGCTTTTCTCAATTTTCTCACCTCTAAAGGGGAATAAAATTAGCATTCTACCTCACAGGGTTCGTTTAATGATAAACTCGTAGTCTATGTAGAGCAATTAGCAGAGTGGTTAGTACTTTGTACAGTATACCATTTTACCATTTAAAATGACACACAATGTTTGATGGGCCTTTTTAATTGTGAAAATATTAGAGTCCACTTTTGTGGGTGGTGTTCTAATCCATTTACTAAGTAAATGGATTACTTTGATTTCATAACCACCTATAGAAGAGGAAACTGTAGCAACTTACTTTCATATTATTTTTCCCTGCACCCTAACTTAATGAACAATACTAGCAGTGATTAGGAATGTTACTTAGTTTCACTTAAAGTAGAAAAAGGACCAAAATGACATTATTCCACAATTGTATGGAAGCTGCTAGGCCTTTGTGTTTGTATGATTATAAAGAGGTTAAAGGGCAATTATTTTCTCCTTCAAGTCTATATTCTACCTTTCTCTAGAAAGCTCTGTTTTCTTGAAATTTAGATTGAAATAATTCTTTACAAGTCTACCCAGAGCTGGCCAAAATGCAAAGTTTGAAGGCACAGTACTAAGACTGCTCTCATTTCTGACAGGTTTGGGGGTTTCCCCAAATCATGCTCATGTTCAATAATTCACTAGAAGGATTTACAGAACTCACTCAAAGGCATTATATGCACGGCTATGGTTTATGACAGGGAAAGGATACAAATAGGAATCAGCCACAGGGAGAGATGCATGGTGCAGAATCTGAGAGCATTCCAAATCTGAAGCTTCTGTTGTCCTCAGGCAGCATTACCCTCCCAGACTCGTGGCAATATGCCACGAGTGCTGCAAACCAACAATGTTCACCTGAGTCTTGATATCCAGAGTTTTTATTGGAGATTGATCATGTAGACATGATTGATTAATGGACTGATTGCCCACATAACTGAACTCAGTCTCTGGGTCCACTGATACTGCATGACCCAAAGCTCCTATCCAAAATCACGTGTTGGTCTTTCTGGCGTGGCCAGCCCCTACTCTGTGTTTACTGGATGTGGTCAGTCCTCACCCAAACAAAGGCACGTGGCTCATATATGACATAGGTCACCTCTTAGAAGCCAAAGGGCAAAGTGTAGACCTCTCTTTGGACAAGGCCAAATTCTCTACTATAGAGTGTCATCAGTAAGAGACGGCTGATTGCCTGTGTATATGTCAACTTCTTTCCCTAAAAGAACTCTGTGCTTTACATTTAAAATGCCCAAGAGAGAAGACTGATTGCTTGGTTTGTCACTGTCATGTAGGTTGTCTGGAAATTTCACCTAAACCACTTCACCAAAAACTTCTAATTTACAATAAACAACAACTCTATGATTTTATTAAAATAATTATGGCATATAGATACACTATGCATTCATTTATTTGTCTAAAGTTAATAAAAGAAAATATTGATATATAAAGCAGGCAAAAGAGGAAACAGTCATTTAGAGTTTGACCATCAATTTTACTCCAATATCTATACCTTAACTTTTTGGTTCAAATCATGGTTTGTCCATATTTAATGATTTTCAGTGAATAGGAAAATACAGCTTTCATCAGTAATCCACTTTCATGTCTAACTTCTCTTTGAACCAGAAAGAGTTTTCTTATTCTTGATCCAAATTACTCTTGCTGAAATTCAAATGAATTTTCTGTATTCTGTTTTTAGCAGTCAGATCAAGCAATATATTGGAGAATGAAGGTAACACAAAGCATTACTACTCACCATTTCTCAAATATGTCAAAGACACTTTAAATTCTAATTATTTCCCCCCAGATTTTAGTCATTCCTCTCACCATGGGGTCATAGCAAATCTAATAAGAGATATAGAATGCAGGAAACTCTCAAAACTATTTTAAAAAATATGCTCCTCAGAAAAACTACATAAAAATAAGTTACTTGGACTGTATTTTTTAAGTTGCTCATTGCATATAACAGAAAAAATGTCTCCACACCTCACAACAGGGCATGAAACCAACCACAGGGTTATATCTTTTGCATCCTCAGTTTCTAAATTTTAGAAATGTTATGATTACGTTGCTAAGCAATGTGCAAATCAATGGCTCCTTGGGATTGTGTATCCTTTGGAAGAAGCTATATTTGACAGTTTGTTTATAATGCATTTTCCTAGATGCAAAATATCTGTAGCACGGCTAGAACACCTGCCCTTAGGGTCATCTAACTAAACTCACTGGAAACTTATCTTAGGGATGTTTATTTTCTAACTACATCATGTGATATATAATGTCAGCATGTTTGTACATATATATGTAATCATACTGTTTTTATTTAAACATTTATACTAGAGGTAAAATTTCTGAATTGTCTAGATGTCAAATTCCAAGTGATGTACAGGAAGAATGGCTGATACTTGTTACCTAACATAGGAATTCTACTTAACCATTGCTGTAATAGCCATAGAACCTTTCCAGCAACTCTTTGCTAAAGCCTTTCTTCTGCACAGTCAGGGCAACTTATCAATCATGGCAGCCTAATCTAGGTGGATAAACCTCTCAACATGTCCTAAAATTTCAGAGGTGCTCAAGAATCAAAATAACTCTTGTTAAATCCCAGAACTGAACCTTGTAGAAATTCATAATTGATGATCACTAGTATATTTTATTTGCTTATTCTTTTATGCATTCATGACTTCAAAAAAAAATCAGTGAATGCTAAGCACATGTTAGACAGAGTAATCTAAAGACAGATCCCATGTAACATGCTTCTTCAAGACACTTATATTAGACTTGTGTGGATCTATAAGCTAATAAGGGCAAAAGGCACCATGATTGCTTTGATAAAAATAAGACTGAGGTATTAAAATATGAAGGGAATCCTAAAATTTAAGAGGTGGCAAATGAGAGAAGGGCACAGAAGGATAAAAAGCTACTGAACATAGACAGAGAGGTATAAAGTGCTTTGCGTACACACAAAACTTACAGTGTGGCTGGAGGATAATTTAAGAAAGAAAAAAGCAAGTAGAAGAAAGGCCTCGAATGCCATGCCAAATGGCAGTGAGAGAAAGTCACAGACTTTGAGCTGGTTATTGAAAATATCAGTATTGAATTCAGAACAATTACATCAGTAATAACGTAAGTGATGAACTGGAGACAGAGGTGGTCAGGAAAGGCAAACTGGAGAGCAATCTGGACATATTTGGAGATATGAAGTAACACGAATAAGTAATTTTAAAAAACTGGACTAAGTAGCCCTCTGTTTGGAAGGGAGAGAATAAAGAAGATGTATATTAAGAATGTGTAAATAAGAGAATTTGATACTCAGAAATTATGACCAAGATATAATATTTCTGAATAGTTCTGAATGTTACTTCCTGGACCCCTGTTTTCGATGATAAATTACAAGCCAAAGTTAGGTATGTCACTTCTGGACTGGAGCATTTATTTAATTATCAACATAAAAACCTCTAATCTGTCTTTTCTTCTGGCTCATGAATAGCAATGCCTAAGTTACAGGCTGCTCCAAAAGCCAGTATTCCTGAGAAGCTAATGATTGGAGCACCTTGAAGACCTGCCATGGATCTGTAGCATGGGTAAGAAACTTTTGTTCTAAGTGACCGATGTTTTCAAGTTGTTTATTACCCCAGCATAATATAGCCTGCTCTGACTGATTCAAAAGCCATTGGTGCAAAGAAAGACAAATAGATCAATAGACCAATATGGAGAGCTCACAGACAGATATATACACAGACACCCTGTCAATAGGGTACTCCACAAATCAACAAGAAAAGGAAGGATTGTTTGGTGTGGGAAAATAGACTGACTATATGGACGCATATAAAACTGGATCCCTACCTAAGACCATACAAAAATGGGAAATCTAGGCAGACTAAAGACCTCAATGTCAAATAAATGTTCAGCAAAATAAAATGTTGGAAAATTACTATGACCGAGAAAAAAAAAAGAGCTTCTTAAATAATACTTTCAAAGCATAACCCAAGAAGCAAAAAATTACCAATAAATTTGATAATCAACCAAAAACAACAAAAAAACCCTTTGCAATCCTGAAGCAAAAATAAACAAAGGACATGTCAGACCCTTTCCAGCAGAGAAAACCAAACAAGCTGACAAATAGAAGATGAGGTGCTTGAAATCATAGTTACCAGAGAAATGCACATAAAAGCACTAATAACTCATCACTTTAGTTCCACTGGAAAGCTGTGTAATGCCAAGTGCTGGGCATGGACAAGCCCTCAGTCTTTGCTGGGGAAAGGCACACTGCTGAGAGCATGCTGGAGAGCAGTCTTCAGTTACTTAGTTAAATAAAATATACACAATCTGCTCCTGATCACGCATCCGGGGAAATTTTCACAAGATATTAATAGTTTAGAGGACAATGTAAACAGATATTCTTTGAAGGCTCTTTCACAGAGATGGGACAATAAATGTGTAAACGTGGTGGATGTGCCCCATGGGGTACTGTGAGGCAGCTGGAAGCAACACATTAGAGAGAAACCTACGAACACGAATAATCTTAGAAATGTATTAATTACTTTTACTTTCTTAAATTTGTTTTTATAATTTTTTTTAACTGAATTTTTTTTTTTTTGGCCATGCTGCGCGGCATGTGGGATCTTAGTTCCCCGACCAGGGATCAAACCCATGCCCTAACCACTAGACCGCCAGGGAATTTTCCTGATTACTTTTTTTGTGTGTGTGTGTGGTACGCGGGCCTCTCACTGTTGTGGCCTCTCCCGTTGCGGAGCACAGGCTCCGGACGCGCAGGCTCAGCGGCCATGGCTCACGGGCCCAGCCGCTCCGCGGCATGTGGGATCTTCCCGGACCGGGGCACGAACCCGTGTCCCCTGCATCAGCAGGCGGACTCTCAACCACTGCGCCACCAGGGAATAATAAATAATAACCCCTAGTTATTTGTATGTTGTATCATTAAACATCTTTTCTATATTCATCTCTTCTGAAAAGGAACTGATCTGTAACATCAATAACAGTAAACATTAAAATAACTAAATTAGACCCTTGAGCATAAAAGTGTTTTCTACTGAATTAAGAAAAACCTTGGCTCAGAATATTCTGAAAACACTCACACCATCAGCAGTTTTCCATTTTTTCTTGCAGGGAATATTAATAATAGAATTATTAAAAGTTAGAGAACTTCTATAATTCTTTACAAAAATAATACATAGTTATATTATGTCAATTACATACATATTTATATTATGTAAGAGATACATATTTTTTTCCTTTAATTACCCTAATCTGAAGTGGAAGCCTGAAGATTTTGCTCACTGTTGTTTGTATTACAACAATCCTAACTACAGTAGCAAACTTTGAAAAGAGAAACGACTTTTGTATAAATATAATTCATTTCTGCATGTGTATTTCTTAAAGATAATCGCTAAACACAGCTGTGAAGATGACAATTTGGGAAAAAACACTGACCAATGTCAAGATAAGACCAAAGCAGGAAGTAGAACATTCGGCAATAAACAAGGGTGACGTCATTATTTGGCAAGTACCTCCTACTTACAGAGAAATGTTTTCCTCTTTCAAATGAAAGCAGATGCTTCTGCTGTAGAAGTAAATAGATTTCTGAGTCTTTAATCTCACCTAATTTTTAGTACTGACATGCATATTCACCTTAAATGTCTTATAAAATATCTATCATTTTTGAGCTTTATATCTTCCAGGAGCACAAATTAAAAATGAATGAAATACCATAAATTAGTTCCTGAGAAACAACACACCTAAATCTGGTAAAAACCTATACTGCACAATGCATACATTAAAAAAACATAAAGTGATGCAATTAAAAATAACTGAAGATTGACTTCCTTCTCATCAACACGGAGATAATGAGAAGAAAAATCTCAGATTTGAAGTCTTAGAAGGCAGACAGTGGGATCTTTCTTAAAAGAAGATGCCTAGAATTTAATGTAAGTTCCCAGGAAATATTTTGATCAAGAAATTAATTTTCTGAAAGTTCTACCTCTTGCTTCAAGGCTGTTTTAAAAGTATGTTTGTGACCTAATTTCAAAGAAAGTGACAAAATGCAAGTCAAGGAGAGAAATTACCATAAAGCATGTTCTGTGTTTAAGTGTCATACAGATGGTGAGTTAACCAAGCTGCTGCATTTTGATAACATAGGAGGAAACGCATAATTATATTGCACCATAACTGGATTGTCCCCTTTACTGCTTTACACCTCAAAATGTGGCCTTTTGTTTTTGAATCCTTATGTAGAGATAAAGTTTTCTTTTATATAAAATCTGTCATTTAAAGCTTAGTGGTTAGGAGAGTTTCTGTAGTCAGACTTCTTGGGCTTAGAAACCTACTCAGCAGCTTGCTAGACTGATCTTGAAAAAGTACCTTCTGTGTCTCAGTTTCTTTACCTGTAAAAAGGGCTAATAACAGCATTTACCTTATGAAGTACTTTAAGAATGACATGAAATAAGGCATCTGGTGAAACGTTGATAAATGTAAGCTACCGTTAAAGTTGTTTAATCTAGATTGGGAAAAGACATGCAAAGATCTCATTATAATAATAGGAAGAACAGAAATAAGTGGCGTGACAAATTCACTAGCAGTATGTTATGGTGCATTTAATTCTTCCTGGAGAAGTGGTCTTCAGGACCGCCAAATGGATGAGGGGCGGATTTCCCTGGTGGCACAGTGGCTAAGAATTCGCCTACCAATGCAGGGGACATGGGTTCAAGCCCTGGTCTGGGAAGATCCCACATGCAGCGGAGCAACCAAGCCTGTGTGCCACAACTACTGAGCCCGTGCGCCACAACTACTGAGCCCGCGCCCCACAACTACTGAAGCCCGCACACCCAGAGCCCAAGCCACCGCAGTGAGAAGCCCGTGCACCGCAAGAAAGAGTAGCCCCCGCTCACTGCAGCTGGAGAAAGCCTGCACACAGCAATGAAGACCCAACGCAGCCAAAAATAAATAAATTAAAAAAAAAAAATGGATGAGGGGCCACTTCAGTTGAGTATTGAAGAATAAGTTTCCAAAAGTTAGGTAAAAGGCAAGAGGCTTAGAGAACGGTATAAAAAGGTATGCAGTTACAAAAGTGCATGACACCCCCAGAAAACATCATATAGTCTTGTATAACTGATAAGTTAAAAATCCACATCTTTACTAAACTGATGGATTCATTTTCTTTGAAATGGTGGTACTAAAACAAACGGAGAAGTGATTGAAAATCTTTATGCTTCACTTTCCTTGGCTCAATGTTCCTTTTCTTCTCTATTAAAAACCCACCATCAGTGAGAAATTAACAACCTCTTTGTGTCAAGCAGACAATCAAAATTCTGGCCAAATCACAGAGACTGTTTGCTAGTTAAGAGTTCCTAAAACACCAGGTTTCTGGAGGACGTACTTGACTTCACCTGAACTTCAGCACCCACTGCGAAGTCTGACTGAAGCACTCTCCTGGCAGAACTGGCTTCATCAAGCTGGATAATGATTTCAGTGCTGCTATTTGCAGTATTCTGGGCCGACTCTGACCTGCTTCTTTGCTCTTCGAGAGCTGTGTCAGTAAGCGTGCATTTATTTGTCAGAGTGCAGACAGAGAACACAAAGCAAAGAGCTTGTGAATTAAGGAAAGGCAAGTGGAGCTTCCTTGTGAAAACCTCCCGCCAACTTGATCTGCTAAGTCCCTTGGGATGGGTCGGTCTTACATACACAGTCATCTGCACGATTTGATTTTAGGGGTCTGGAGTACTCTCTACCCCCATAACCATCCTACTTCTTCTCCTGCTCGATTCTTCTTCAGGGTAGACTCTTAAAAAGAATCTTGGTGCTGAGATGGATTTGGGAGCAGTACCTTCCATACACCTGTTGTACTGGCAGAGGTCTGGGTGGCTCTCTGTAACATCACTTAGGCTCTTCCTTCTGTTTTGCTTTTGCACCCTCAATCCTGGGGAGGGCTCTCTATCAGCAACCATATTTTTGTAATAGGGCTTGGAGGCAGCCCGGTAATATCACTGTTTGCATATGAAATATGATTCTGGTTACCTCTGTTCTCAGATCACACCCACATTGACGTTCTCTGCCACTATCACTCCCTCATATTATTCACAATTTCTGACTTTCCTTCTCTTCTACAGCTCAGCACAAGTTTCCATCCTGATTTAGGCTAACAAGGTCTGTGTTCTGGAATAGGAGTATTATTTTCTGTTCTCTATTGTTTCCTCTATCGTAGAATTTATCACTGTATATTACAGTTATTTACCTACAGTTTTTCTTCACTTAGTCTGTGAACTCTGAGAAGTGAAGGACCTTCTTTCACTTACCTTATAAAGATAACCCCAAACTGAGAACATATCTGGCAAGAAATACGTGTTCAATAAATGTTTCTTGAATTAATGAATGAGTTACCTGTTTTCTCCAAAATAATTTGTGTATTTCTTAAAATGCTAATATTAAGATTCATTTATTTGTAAATAAACATTATCATTTTATTATAATCTTTTTAAAATTATGAATGATTTTTTTTGAAAATAGCTCAAGAAGTCTTTAACATGTAGCTATAAATCCCTTTATCGTAACTTTTTTTCTAAGTAACTAGGACTGAAAGATGGAGAATGAATGAGAAAAACTAGATGGAACCTTGAGAACAAACATTTTCAGTACTTCCCGATGTCTCCAAAAAAAAAATACCCTTGGATCTAAGGCAAAGGAGGCTTCAAGATGCCCATGCCAACCAACAATGGTTGCTACTTATATTGGAAAACCACCGGAAGTTTCTAGCTGCTTAGTGTCTGAGACAGATGGTATGGGTTTTAATACAAATGTTTAAATTCACTTAAGCGTTTTACACAGTGGAGGTTAAGTGACCATAAAATGGGAAGGTTCCGGGGCTTCCCTGGTGGCGCAGTGGTTGAGAGTCCGCCTGCAATGCAGGGGACACGGGTTCGTGCCCTAGTCCAGGAAGATCCCACATGCTGCGGAGCCGCTGGGCCCGTGAGCCGTGGCTGCTGAGCCTGCGTGTCCGGAGCCTGTGCCCCACAATGGAAGAGGCCACAACAGGGAGAGGCCTGTGTACCGCAAAAAAAAAAAAAAAAAAAAAAAAGGGAAGGTTCCAAATATTATTTTAGTACATACAGCAAAAAAAAAAAAAAAAGCAACTACTACAAAACATAATCCATTAGGTTAATGATCTATGCCGAGGTGGCAAAAATATATCAGAAAAGTGATTCATTGATTCCATCAAACTTTCCTACATCAACTTGCATTTTCAGAGGGATACAGAGTTCATTTTCTTGGATCATTCTGTGGTAAATAATGACTTAATTTCTCTGTCAAAATAGCATTCTCAAAGGTAAGCCCAGAAACATTATACCAAACAGCATCTTTGCACAATACATTCTAATCCAACTACATCTCAGCACTTTCTCAGGTGTATTTTTCTTTTTAGCAATGACAGATCCTTTATGACAGTATTTCTGTACCTGGTATGTAACCCAAACAACAAATAGGGCAACTAAACTGGGTTTTTGAATAGTTGCCATGGGTGCAGAAATATTTTTTTTAATCTTCTGTTAAAAACTTTCTCCAAACAAATCATACTTGATATTGGAGATTAATAGTTTATACAAGGAAATGTGTTCTAAGCTGAAGTACAACTGGCTCTATCAGGCATGGTGAATTTCAGAGATGGTTACAGACTGGTACATCTCAAATTCACTGCATGTGGATGAAAGGTGAAAGGGGAGAAGTGCTGTGTGTGCTGTTAGAAGAGTCAAAAAAAAACAAAAACAAACAAAAAATGCCTACCGTGTACAAATTTAGAGAAAATTGTCCCTTCTCTGTTGAATATTTTGAATTTTGTTTCCCAAATTTAGTGATTATGATTTTTGAGCTGAGCTTTAAGGAGTTTAAATAAATCTTATTATAATCACAGTAGATGGAGCTAGGACCCATTGATCGTGAGAAAAAAATGTACATGTCAATACCTGTCTAAGTGGAATCTATAGATTCCTGTGGTCTGAGAGCATTTTTCCAGCAGTTAAAGAATTTTCAAGATTGACAGACATATTTATTAATTAAAAGAAAGAATGCCTCCCAATGTGGAGATTGTTAGATAGACTCCTTCAGTATAATTCCTTAGGAATAAAGGGCAATAACATAATTAAACTAAGTCCGCTGTTTTTGAGATCCAGAAGTAAGACATGGGAAGAGAAGTCAGGCTGTTCTTTTCATGCTCAACCTAGAAATGTTCAGTGATGTTCTGGTCCTTTATATATGGGTTTTAGCTCCATTTATGATCTTTTACACCCTCCTCTGTATCAGAAGGGGCTGGGAGCTGGCGAGATACATTTTTCTGAATTTCCCTGCAAGATGGATTCCCTTCTGATTCTGCCAGTGCGTGATCCCGGCAGGAAATGGGAGGCTAGAATAAAGGGGAAAGGCGTTGCCTTTTTGTTTTCTGCTTCTGGCAGTGCCTCTAGCATTGTAAAAAGAATGGTGGGGAAAAAAACCCAAAACAAGAAAACCCCCTGGGCTCTTTCTTAGGAGCACAGTTCTAACCATGTCAGGCAGTGGCTGTGATGGTGCCTACCATGCAGCTCCAGCAACAGGCTTGTGGGCTCGGATTCTAGTGACAACAGTGGCAGAACAAGTTCGTACCACATCAGAGGAAGCGCAGTCTCTGGGCTTCTTGCAACCAGCAGTGACTGAGGCCTCTGGGCAGGGCTGTTTTCCCTTTTATTCCTCCAGTCCAGAAAGTAGAAGCTTTCTGCATATTTTAATAACATTATAACCTCACATTCCCCTTCTTATTTGCCTTCAACCCTTTCACTGATTTACAACCAATTATTTGAATTGTTTCCACTGTTTAAAATTCCTAGAGTGTTTTTTTGTTTTTCCGACTAGAAACCAATGGCTAATGTAACTCTTCAGTCAATTATGAAAGCTAATCTTTTTCCATATTTGAAAAAACTGGAGTCTGGGAATGATCATTGCTGACAAAAATATTCCTCTAACCATTTCTTTGTGCATTATTAGGAAATTTCTATTTCAACCATCAAGAAAGCTCAACTCAAGTGGAATTTTTGAAAAGGAACTTTGGGCTCATGAACTGAAAATTCTGGTTCCCAGGCATCCAGTATGGCTTTAGAAATCAAGAACACAGTGCCGACATCCTTTGTTTTGCCAGTCAGTGCAACCTTCTGTGAGCCACACTCTGAGAAGTAGCAGTCCAAGCCTCTCATCCTCCGTGACCCCAAAAGCAAAATTCCCAAGACCCTAAGATCCCTGCATATGCTGCATGTTTACTCCAAAGGCCCAATTCTGTATCAATCACTGTTCACACCAAGTATGAATTTTAGGCAGTGGAGTCTCACTCTTGAAAGTCAAGTGGGAGGTAATTCCTCCCCCAGTTCTATAGTTGCAAGAGTTATACCCTAGGAACTCATGTGGGATCAAAACAAGAGTAGAATGTTGATAATAGAGAAAAAATTTATCTCAAAGAAATGCGAGAGACATTAACTAAGGTGGAGGAGAAATAAATGTTGATAAGCAAATAAAGGGTGTTACCCCATATATGTATCCTGCCAAAAATTATACCGTTGTAAGTAATCTGCAAATTTCTTTTCTTGGAGACCTGCGGGATTTGATAAGCAGGTCTGGTACAAATGGACCCTGATTACTCTGAGAGTGATCAAGAGCTCTAAACTGAGGAAATGTGCCAACCACACACATTACTAAGATATAAAGTATATCCTTCGTAGGCAGACTAACAACAATAACAACTGATACTTATCACATTGTATGGTGGATTGTTAACTGTTTCTGAATCTCTCTGTTACTCTTTCTAAAAGTAGTTGATTTTATTTGAGCACACAGTCCTCCTTGTAGCTAGCTGAGACCATGTGGCCAGTTTCACACCAATGGAAATTGAGCAAAAGTGATGTGTGTCACTTCTGCACCATTTCCTTAAAAAGAAATCACCTTCCAAGGGCAGGAACACAGACCTGGATCTGAGGAAGTGGCAGATATGCAAATGAAGATGAGACTTTAGCCAAAGGAACCTGAATGCCTGAAAGGCCACGTGGACCAGAGCATCTTCACCAGCCTCCATCCCTCATCCCCAGAATGTTACACGAGAGAGAAATAGCATTCTGCCTGCCTTGGGTAGTCCACTCTAGACCAGACTAGTCACAAGTGGCCATTAAAACCCAAACCAAAATTAAAGGAGAAATGCAGTTTGTCAGTCACACTAGCCACATTTTAAGTGCTTAACAGTCACATGTGTCTAGTGAGTATTGCAAACGACAGTGTGAAACAGAACACATGTCACGAGAGAGCGGTCTAATGGGCAGGGCTGCTCTGCACAATATAAGCACTTACTATACACCAGGGACGGTGCTGAGAGCTTCGCATGTGTGATCTCATTTAATCCTAATAACAAACTTATGTAGTGGGTACTAGTACTGACTCTATTCTATCAGTTAAGTAACTGAGGCTTAGGGAAGTAAATTGCCCAAGGAATCATAACTAGGAACAGGCAAAGCCAGACAGTATAAAGCCAGGGTCTGTGTGACTCTAGGCCATAAGCTCCTTTCAGCTTTCCATTTTGCCTCTTTGTTCCCTATGTCCATTTCTCAACAGAATCAGTATCCATCACATAGTTGAACTCGTATTTCCTGAAACTGCCCTGCCTTCACTTCTGCAATGCTACAGTTTTCTCATTTTCTTATCCCCTGACCACTTCTTTTTGAACCTTCTTCTCATTCCTTTTTCTCTTGGCCCTCAAGTTCAGAAATCCTCAATGTCCTAAGCCTCAACCTTATTCTTCTCCTTTCTCAATTTCCTCAATGCCCACCGTATCAGCTATTTCCTCTGAATGTTTGATTCCCGCATCTTTCTTCCAGACCTGTGTTTCTAACTGCCAATATAGTCACTTCTAAAGACCGAAGTCATATGTTGAAGCCCTGATCCCTAAGGTGATGGTATTAAGAGCTGGGCCTTTGGGAGGTCATTAGGTCATGAGGGTCGCATCTCTGTGATGGAATGAGCGCTCTTATAAGGGATGAAGAGACCAGAGCTCTTCGTGTGAGGATACAGCAAGAAGGCAGCCCTCTGTAAACCAGGAAGAGGGCCCTCACCAAGAACCTCACCATGCTGGCACCCTTATCTTGGACTTCCAGCCTCCTTAACTGTAAGAAATAAAAGTCTATTGCTTAAGCCACCTAGTCTATGGTATTTTAGTTATAGCAGCCTGAACTAAGACATTCACCCTACTATTTCAAAAATAACAAGCCCCAAATTCAACTTATCTCAGTCCAGAATCAATAGGTCCCTGGCCTTCCTGAATAAAATATTAAGTATAATAATTCTTCAAATCCTCCAAGTTCAACACTTCAAGCCGTCCTGGAATCACTTCTTCCAAGGTCTTCCAATTTAAGTTAATTATCAACTTAATTTTAATTCATAAACACCTTTAGAATCACGTCTACTTCCTGCTCAAAATCCGTCAATGTATTAAAAGAACTTACATCTACTACTCAAGGTCTTTATAATGCATATTTATTTTGTAATTATACTTTACATGTCATGATAATTGGACTACTTCTTTCCCAGCTTTGTCATTGATTATGGTGATCTCTTTGCTCGGATTTTCCTGCCTTGGCTGTATTGTTTAATTCCTCCATCAAATGTTACCTCCTTGTGAACATCTCCATGACCCACTGGCCTTCATGTGACATCCAATAGCACTTTTCAATATCTCAATTATGGTGCATATCTTACTCATTTTATTACACTTTCAGTAAATATTTGAATGCCTACTATATTCCAGAGCCTTTGCTCAACAAGGGAGATTGAAAGAAGAGGAATACAGTTTCAGAAATCAAGATATTCAAAATTTAGTGGGCAAAAGTAGAACAGGAGAGACAAATTGCGATAAAGCCAGTACAATTACACTCTACCAGTTGTAGTGAAAGTCTACTATTTCAAACTTCTACTGAATTATTTCATTTATTCCCACATAAAAATCTTAGGTGTTAGCATGATCCCCAATTTACACATAAGTAAGTAAAAATGCTGTGTTTAACAAGTTATCACAACTGTTAAGGGCTAGATCTGGTAAGGAAGCCAAAGTAATTTAACTTCAGAATCTAAGTACTTAATGAATGTACTATATTGGATAAATTGCTCTGAAACACAGGTCCTTTAACAATTAAGTCCTCACAGAAATCAGGAATGATATAATAGAAAGGGTTCTCCAGACAAAAAGAACCAATAGGAGATAGAGATAGATATAGATGATAAATATAGATATTTATATGAGGAATCGGGTCACACAACTATGGAGGCTGAGAAATCCCACAATATACCACCTGCAAGCTAGAGACCCCAGAAAGCCGATGGTGTAGTTCAGTCCCAGACCAAAGGCCTGAGGACCAGGGGAGCAGACGGCATATGTCTCATTCCAAGACCAAGAGAAGACTGATCTCTCGGCATAGTCAGGCAGAAAGAAACAGGGGTGAATTCTCCCTTCTTCCATCTTTTGTTCTATTCAGGCCCTGCATGGATTGTAGGATGTCCACCCACACTGGGGATGACCATTGGCTTTACCAAGTCCACCAATTCAACTGCTGGCCTCATCCAGAAACATCCTCACAGACATATCTAGAAATAATGTTTAGCCAGGTATCTGGGCACCCATATTCCAGCCAAGTCAACACATAATATTAACCATTACAGATGACTTCACAGAGGTGGTAAAATCTAAGTTGATTATTGACACTTTTTAATCAAGAAGTTGGGGGTACTGTTCCAGGCCATGAAAAAATATCTGAAATTTAAAGGTTTGGAACCTCATTGATGCACAGTAGTGTGAGGGCTAGGAGGAAGAATAGTGAGTGCAGGGAATGGCAAAGAATGTGACTAGAAAGATTAGACTAGAATCAGTTTGGGACCATAGTTTAAGGTCTATAAGCCATGTTAAAGAGGATGCACTTTCTCATGGAGTCAGGGAGACACCAACAGGGATTTTTAAGGAGAGGGAGGGGGTATACCTAGTTCTTGAAACAGCCTGGGGATGCGGAAACCAGTTAGGAAACTAGCTGATAGTCCAAATGAGACACGATGAATACTAAGGATAAAGTAAATGAAAATGGAGGAGAGACACCAAAGAAGAGTCAAGTGTTTTACTTAGAGTCTGACTAGATGGAGAAGGTCAGAGAGAAAGAGACGCCTAGGATATTCTAGGTTTGCTGGCTACAACTAAATATACTGTGATGTAATTAACCAGGAGCAAAAAGTATTGCAAAAGGAGAAGGAAACATAAAGCTTTTCATACGATAGGCACTTGAATATTTGAAGAATTGAATGAGAAAAAAGATGTTAATTCTAAACCAAGATCAGTTTTCTCTCTCTCTGAGTCTTTTGTAGTATATGTATTTGTTTCTTCCCTGCCATATGTTCAGCCTAACTAAATGGATATTCTATCAACACACTACAAATGAATGCACGGGATATGTGAGAAAGATGAGGCTAGGAGTTTGGGCTGTAAAACTTAAAAAATTCTAATTTTAAGGTTTAATTTTGAAAGTGATTTTTAGCACTTCAATGTTATGAAACAATCTGAAACATTTTGATAAATGTCAATGGTCAAACCCGTATTTCCATATGGCATGATCCGCAGACTCTCAGAATTATAGTTTTGGGAAAGACCATATGAATCATTTAGTTCAACCATCAAAAGAATGTCCGGCTACATTCTTTAGTAGTGTCTCCTAGAAAAAAAATGACACTATAAACCAGTAGGTTCCACAAATTCTCTGTTATAAATTCATAAAGAAGAGAAAGAAGGTGAGAGAAGGAATAACCTGTAGCACAACTATAACTGATGACACTGAGGAGGAATTTGGAGGGAAAAATAAGGTTAAGAAGCTTAATATATACTATGCCAGCCCTTTTTCCAGTAGTTCAATAAACTCAACTTTATCTATTCTAAAGAACTGGTTGCCCTGTCCTGATTACATCCACTGTTATAATTAATAGAAAGTTCTTCCTTATATAAAAATAAAACTGCTGCTCTACAAAATTAACTCTGAGCCCAAAGGATGCAAAATGTGACATGTGTTGTTATTTTAATGACAGTATTATACAACAAGGAAAAAAATAAGCGTGGCTTATAAGAAAGTCTGAGATAATTTCATTAAATTAAGGGCATGCCTAGTACCTGCACAGTCCTAGAAACTACACCAAATATTTATGCTTTTGTTTGTTCCAAGAAGGTGTCAGGTATTGGAATTTAAACCTGAACAAGACAGATATGGGTTGACCCTTATAAAGATTAAAGTCCACAGGGAGAAAATAAAGAAAAAATTTAAATTAGTGTGGTACTGACAATGTTAGAAGTATAGAGCTCAGAATGCGTGGCAGGTACCCAAAATAGTCCTCAGAGGAGAGACTGGAGAAAATGTCCAGGATACAAAGAATTGTCGTGGAAGAAGGTTCTAGGCAGAAGGAAAGTCCTGGTTAACATTTTAAAGAAGTGTAGTATGGCTAGACTGTGTGGCATAAAGTGGATATTGGAAAGGTGTGAAAAAGGAAGATGTGAACTCACTCAAGGACAGAACTGATTGCCACTTTACAGAATATTACTTTATTCTACGGTTAAATTATGGTTATGGACTAAAATTTAAAGAAGAAGAGTAATGTGCTGATGATATTTGCATTTGAAAAATGGCTTCCAGGTGAAGAACGAATTGGAAAGGGCAATTCTGGATACCGGGAGGCAACTTAGAAATGTGTTCAATAACTCGGCTGAGAGAGGGTTATCTGGGTGACAAAATGTGGACAAGTTCCAAAGATATTTAAGGGCTAGAATTAATGAGGATTGGTAGTTGATAATGTTTCTCTGATGATAGGAAGAGAAACCAAAGATGGTGTCCAAGATTCTGTCTTCACCTGAGTGGATGTTAGCAACATTGTACCGTGTTTGAGAACACAAGACGGAGAGCAGATTGGAGGAGGGAGGTAAAAAGATTAGCCCTACTTTCCACATACTGAGTGTAAGATGTCGTGAACAATTAAATTGGAAATATCCAGTAGGAAACTGCATATAGGTGTCTGACGTTACAGAAATATATGTGACATATGTGGCTTTAAGATATACACTTGGAAGCCATCAGCCTCTTGATAGAAACTGAAGCTTTGGAAATGCCTTACATTGCCAGGTGGTAAAATAATCTCACTTTTATGCACTTACCATGTTCCATGCACTCGGTTAAGCACATTTACTTCAGTCCTCAAAACAACATATGATTTGGTCTGCATAAAAACAAGATAAAGTATGTAACTTTACTTTCTCATTCTGTAGAACCTTAGAGGTTCACTATCTCCCCCAAACACACACACCAGCTGGTGAACTAGGTCAACTTAGTTCCAGCGTCTTTGCTCTTAAGCACTTAACTACCCTTTGTGCCACTGCACAGAGCAGTATAGAATGAGAGGTCTGGGCAACACCAGTACTTAATAGCAACAGAAAGTGCAGCTAATAAATAGGATAAAGAAAAAGGCGGGTGGGGGGTTATGAAGAACATGAAGAGACGTGCTATCAGAACAGGCAGGAAATGAGAGCTTTACAAAGGGTAACAAGTGATCCACCTTAACCCCAACTGCTGGAAATTTGGGGAACATAAGGACTGAAAAGTACCCTTAGGGCAGAGGCGCAAGGATGCATTTGATAACCTTGGCAAGATCATTATCAGTGGAGTCTGGTCTCTGTGTTTCTTTCTTTACCTCTTTACTCAACAGGGTAGCCTCTTAAAACACTAAATCAAAATCTTAGAACGGTTCCTCGTTTTCCTCAGCAGAAGAGCCAAGTCCTTACAATGGCGTACGGGTCTCCGTGTGACCCAGCCTCTGTTACGTCTCTCTGTCTTTTAGTCCTGTTACTCTCCCTCCGTCATTCAGCTCCAGTCCCACTGGCCTCCTTGTGCTTTGAACACCTCAGGCATACCTCCACCTGCTTCCGCGTTAGGACGGGTGCCCTAATATTCCAGGTACAAGGCTGTGCTTGTACCTGGAATATTCTTCTTCCAGGCATCACTACTGTTTATTTCAGCACCTCCTCAAATCCCTACATAAATAGCATCCACTCAGTGAGCACTGCCTTGAAGACTGCAATGTACTCCTGTCACTTCACCCTGGCACTCCTGATTCCCTTTACTAGAGCAATGCTTGGCACAGAGCAGGTAATTAATATGTGTTGAATGGATACGTAATTAAATAAGTGGTGAAGGAAAAATCGAGTTTGTTTTATGATGAGACATAAATAATGGTAGTAGTTACAGAGGATACATTTACTCAGACACTCCTTTGTGCCAGATGTTGTTTTAAGCATTCAGCACTTGTTAAATCATTAAATATTCATAGCAATACCATGAGATACATAGCATGATCATCACCACTCAATAGAAAAGGCACAGAAAGTTTAAATAATTTGTTCAAGGACACACAGCAGTTAAGTTGTGGAGCTGACATTTGAACCTATAGACAAACATTAGAACTCAGATCCTTACTCACACTTTTACCTAAGAAAAATTTTTGCATAATGGGTTTCTTCAAATGAAAAAGAAAAAATACTGTCAAAGTCACCTATATAACACAAAGAGTTAAACATTATGAAGTGGATTTCACACAGATACACTCTGTCCTAGTCATATGGAAAAGGCACATGCCTAGGCTGGACATGACTAAATGAATACAGCCTACTAAGATCAAAATAAATCGTCGTTTATTTTTCTAAGAGAAATCAAAATGTGAGGAATTTAACATGAGCGAACAACATGGAAATCACATTATAGACTTTCCTCAACTTACAGAGGGTTCCAGCCTAGTAAACCCATCACAAGTTCAAAGTGTATTTAATACACCTAACCTACCACCCATCACAGCTTGGGCTCATCAGCCTTAAACGTGCTCAGAACACTTACATCAGTCCACACTTGGGCAAAATCATCTAACCAAAAGCCGATTTTATAATAAAGTATTGACAATCTCATGTCGTTTATTGAATACTGTACTGAAAGTGAAAACCAGAATGGCTGTATGGGTGCAGAAATGGCGGTAAGCGTATGGCTTGTTTACCTTCCTGATTGTGGTCGCTGGGCTGACGGGGAGCCGTGGCATCACTAGCCCGGGAAAAGATGGAAATTCAAAATTTGAAGTATGGTTTCTACTGAGTGCATATCACTTTCACACCATCATGAAGTCAAAAAACCCTAAGTCAAATCATGATAAGTCAGGGACTGTCTGCATTTAAAGCTTAACATGATGCAAGAATGCATTAAAATATGATATTTAAATACTAGGATGTAGTTATTTCTGTGTATTGATAATGGTTTTTATTCCAAGTTGGGATAAACACTGGTTTCCATTTTAACTCAAAATGCCCCCAAATGGAAATTATCCTTTTTTGATCAATAAAAAGAACCGAGAAGTTGGAAGAGTAAGGAAAATTAAGTTATTTTTGAAGACTTAACATAGCTAAAACAAGTAATGTAACTGCATTAAAAATTTCTAAAAAGAATTATTATAAAGTGCTAGTTTATCAGGATTTTAACCCTTATCAGAAGATTTCAGTGGTAGGAAGAGCCATTTCCTAAGACAATTTAGTTAATTTAAAAAATATTTTGACTCACAGACATAGAGAACAGACTTGTGGTTGCCAAGGGGTGGAGGGTGTGTGGGGGAGGGATGGAATGGGAGTTTAGGGTTAGCAGATGCAAACTGTTACACAGAAAATGGGGATAAACAAAGTTCTACTGTATGGTACAGGGAACTATATTCAATATCCTGTGATAAACCATAATGGAAAAGAAAATGAAAAAGAATGTATATATATGTAAAACTGAATCACTTTGATATACAGTAGAAAATTAATACAATTTTGTAAATGAATTATACTTCAATAAAACAAAATTTTAAAAAATTTTAAATGAAAAATATTTTGCATTTTTATACATTAAACTTACATTTTTATAACATAAGGACCTTGTGAAGGTGGCATGGGTAATTTTACTGATGACAAAATGAAGCTCCTAGAAGTTAGGTAACTAAGGTATTCAAAGCAAGTATTGTAGAGTTCAGCCTCTGGCCCAGGGCTCTCAATTCCAGCCCACTGCTTTTCCCTCCCACTTTGGTTTTTCTCTACCACCTCTATCCTATTACTTGCATACCTGACAGGAAGACCATAATACACTAACTTGCTGGGTAGGTGTAGATCTTTGTAGTAACAACTCCAAAGGAGCTGTGCCTCCTGTTCTCCATGTCCGTGTATATGCTCCTCCCACACTAATGTAGGGCTGGGCCTTGACACTTGCTTTGGCCAACTGGACAGGAGCAAATGTGAGGGGAGCAAAGGCCTGATACGTTGCTTGAGCATTGAGGTGTACGGGCCTACAACTGAGATCACTCACCATGCTGTGAAAAGGTTGGATCAGAGACCATGTAGTTGAAGAGGCCCCGTCGAAGTTGAGATAGCTGTGCAAATAAGCCCAGACGAAACCGGCAGAAGAGTTAGCCAGATTCTCAAGAAACCATTAACCATTTTTGCTTTAAGCAACTAAGGTTTGGGATGGATTTATGGCAACCTACTTGACCCAGTTTACTCCAGACTGTCTTCGTTTTAAAACTGAACATTTCCTGTCCCAGGAATCCCCTCAGACCCAGGTAATCTGAATGCTGGTCACCTTAGGGAGAGTTTATTTTGCAACAATAAATAATTGCTACCTTCCCTGTTCAAGGGCGGGAACCATGTCTTTCAGCTTTGTATACCCGACAATTCTTTATTTATTGCCTTTTAGGTAAGAGTTGCTCAATGACTTTTTTGGAATAAATGTAACAAGAAAATTTGTACGGTCAGTAAGATTCTCTGGAAATGTATGTGTGAAAGATCATCATACACATGAATTCATTTAATCCCCACAACTATCTTGTGATGTATACAGTATTAATTTCATCTTACAGATGAGCAAAATGAGGCTTAGAAAGAATTTTAGTCCTAAGCACATATCTGGAAAAAACCAAAAACTCTAATTCAAAAAGATACATGCACCCCAGTGTTCACAGCAGCACTACTTACAATAGCCAAGATATGGAAGCAACCTAAATGCCCATCAACAGATGAAAGGAGGTGTGGTGTATATATATGCAATGCAATACTACTCAGCCATAAAGAAGAATGAAATAGTGCCATTTGCAGCAACATGGATGGACTAGAGACTGTCATACTGAGTGAAGTCAGACAGAGAAAGACTAATACCATATGATATCACTTACATGTGTAATCTAAAAAAAACGATACAGAAGAACTTATTTACAAAACAGAAACAGACTCACAGACATAGAAAACAAACTTATGGTTACCAAAGGGGAAAGGTGGGGGGAGGGATAAATTAGGAATTTGGGGTTAACAGATACAGACTACTATATATAAAATAGGTAAATAATAAGGACCTGCTGTACGGCACAGGAACTATATTCAATACCTTGTAATAACCTATAATGGAAAAGAATCTGAAAAAATATACATAAAACTGAATCAGTTTGTTGTACACCTGAAACTAACACAACATTGTAAATCAAATATACTTCAATAATAGAGATATGAAAATGATCAAGACAAGTTTGTGTGTGTGTGTGTTTATACTTGAGGCAGGCACAGTGTGTTGAGGAAACAGATAAATGCTTTTAACAGAGTGTGGTAAGTATGTACAAAGAGGACTAGAAAATAGCTTAAAATGGCGCTCCTTAAATTAATGTAAATTAATGTACAGTCTTGAAGAGTAACTTTGGTCCTGGGACTTCCCTGATGGCGCAGTGGTTAGGAGTCTGCCTGCCAGTGTGGGGTAAACGGGTTTGAGCCCTGGTCCGGGAAGATCCCACATGCCGCGGAGCAACTAAGCCCGTGCGCCACAACTACTGAAGCCCACACACTCTAGGGCCCACGTGCTGCAGCAAGAGAAGCCACTTCAATGAGAAGCCCATGTACCACAACGAAGAGTAGCCCCCACTCACCGCAACTGGAGAAAGCCTGCGCACAGCAATGAAGACTCAACGCAGCCAAAAATAAATAAATAAATAAAAATAATTTTTTTTAAAAAGTAACTTTGGTCCTGCTAGATGCAGTTGTTGAACTGCATGACCTATTGAGGTCATTAAAAATCAAGGATGTACTGGAATATATTATTGCCTTACATAATATAATTATACTGGAAGACGTGTGATGACTCAGCCAGTAAGAGTTGCCTGATAGTAGTTCAAGGAAGAAGAAATACACAGTTCTGTAACAGAGAAATCCAGTATGACTTATTCAGGGCAAGGGGGGAAGGTGGAGGGTGGCCAGGAGATGATGATGTCCTTGATTTCATCTTGACCCCACGATTCTTGGGGAGTAGCAATATCTTTCTAGGAGTAACCTGTACTTTTGGATAATCACTTCATATTTTTAGAGAATGCCCCTTTCCATCCCTCTAGGTAAAACATGCATGAAATAAGAAATATCTAAAAAGCAAAGACTGTCTGGAAATAATGATCTTGCAAACTATCCTGTTTGAGTGCATAAACATGCCAGTATATGTGTTGCCTTAAAATTTCTTTTGCTCAGTCTCTACTTAATATATTGAAAGTTAATTCAGAGTGAATTCCATAAAGGATATACAAATAAAAATACTTACATAATTACATTTATATATCAACTTCATGTTTGTATTAAAACTTAAAATAAACTTGTAATCTTTCTATATAAAACATGACTCATTTTGCTCTTTTTTGCACCTCTGGGTGACTTTTCCATTTCTGAAACAGTTTACATGAGGCAATATTTTAAAATAGAGTACTAAAAGCATAGTTAACACTGAATATTTTAGAATGGCTACATTTGGAGAAAAATACTTATAAACCTTGTTATTTTTCCATGAAATTAAAGCAACTAACTTAGAAAAAAGGGTGTTTGTCCTCTGGTATTGGAAGCTTGAGCCCTGCTTCTTTACTATAAACAGCAGTTTGATGTAAGTTACATATGTTTAGAAAATATACTATTTTATTTATATCAGTTAAAATCTGGACACAAAATTCAAAGTGTATTTGAAACATAAAATTTTCTTTACTTCAGTTTGTTTAAAACTAGGGTGGTGCTCGAAAGCTTGTCATTACCAAATATAACATTGCAAAAAAATTCCAAACCTACATAAAACTGACAGCATAAACTTCACAGAAAAAAAGCCATGTAATCAGTTATAGTTGACAGGTAAGTAATTAAAGAGTATTGTTGTAATTTCCTGAGATAAACTGCCATTGGTATTCACTTAAAAAAAAGAAGTTAAAAAAGAAAAGGGAATAATAAAAAGAAGTTAAAAAAGAAAAGGGAATTAAAAAATAAAAGGAAAAAGGATTATCTAATGATTTAAGATTCTTTTCGTGCTAAAATACTTTCAGTCATAGCAGTCTATAGTTTGTAATTCCATCAAGTCAAACTTTTTTCTTTTAAAAATATATAATGAATTATGTATTTCACTGTGTCCTTATTACTAAAATCTAATCCAGTCAACAAACATACATTATCATGGATCATACTCAAGGCAATATGCTTTGTAAGTAAAAACTACAAATTTTCTTACTGAACCTGAACTTGTTATTTTTTATTTCCCTCTGTCACAATTTAGGTGTTAGCTGTCAAAGAAATTAATCGATAGTGTTTTTTCTTTAATATCATTGTATTTTATTCAATATTTAACAAATACTATGTATAGACAAATATAAGGCAATGCATGCTGAAATGTTATTCTATCAAATCTCAGCTAGAAGAGCCTTTTTTTTTTTTTTTTAACTAACTTGAATGTATTGACTGTGTCGATTTTTGCAGAGGCTGCTAAACTGGTCCCTGACATCTGCACTTCCCTTCCTCCTGGGTACACAGCTAGACTCTGTTGCCCAGCTCCCTTGGCTATCAGATGTTTCCATAGAACATAAGTACAAGTGAGATGCACCATTCCCGAATCTTCTACCTAACTTTGATGGGGAAAACCACAATGACCTGGAAGGTGACAGATCTACCACTAGCCCAGGTTCCTGAATAAGTGTGTGAAACAGTATTTCTGTTGACTTGGGACAAACTGCTCTGGACTGTTACATGAAAATTAGGTAAATTTCATACAATCTGCTAAATTTTGGAGGTTTACTATCATAGCAGTTTAATTAAATATGTTGAGAAAATGATCAAATGCTTTGTATACTAATTTCTGGACTTTAAAAGTATTTTACATATTTCCACTAAAAATGTACATAGTGTATTATACAATATGTTGATTTTGAAATAAAATTATTCTCACTCATTGTTTATGACATAATTTTATTAAAAGTTCACGTTTCTTTGACATCAGGGTCATATTATCCTCCACCTAAAGTGTTGTAGACAAAACCTCTTTGAATTCATGTTATCTGCTTATAATTGTTCCTTTCCTCTCCCTCTGTCTCCTCGTATCATGGCTCCCAGGCTCCATGGGAGAATAACATTCCATCACTCCATTGCTCTAGGCTCTGTATGTGACTTATATCCATCAGTGGAGTGTTGCTGGGCCTGAAGTGAGGAAAGCTTGTAATCTGCAGGATCTGGCTTGTGCTGTGGATTTCTCCTCCAATGGCTGCTGGTCCAAGGAGAAGGCGTAGACAAACTGAGCAGATCTGAACTCAAGATGAAGTCTGAAGCAGATCCACTCTAGCCCACCCACAGACATGGGAAGGAGAATAAACACTTGGTGACAGCTGCCATTGAGCTATTTATTTTTATGCATAATTAATTATCCCAACACTAACTGATTAATATACTATGTATAATGCTCACTGAAAATTTTATCGCAAGCACAGCTACCAACTTTTATAACACTACGGGTTTTTTTTGCTTTTTTGCGGTACGCGGGCCTCTCACTGTTGTGGCCTCTCCCATTGCGGAACATAGGCTCCGGACGTGCAGGCTTAGCAGCCATGGCTCACAGGCCCAGCCACTCCGCAACATGTGGGATCTTCCCGGACCAGGGCACGAACCCGTGTCCCCTGCACTGGCAGGCGGACTCTCAACCACTGCGCCACCAGGGAAGCCCTATAACACTAGGTTTTTAAAATTTGCCCTGTTTTTCTATAGTTGTGAACTCCAAAATCTAACAAATGAAATTGTTTTTCAATGGCCTTTAAATAGTTACATCACGAGGACATTTTACATTTGCAATCGTGAAATCATACACCTGGATATAAAATCTCTGTTAAATTTATTTGCCTCCTTTTATAGTTTTTCTGTCAGATAATCTCTCTATGTATCCAAAGCTAGCATTGACTGGAACAGTTTCATACTAATAACTTTTTTCATAAATAGAATGTCTTATTTCAAAAAAAAATGTAATGAAGCAACTGACAAAGGATTAATCTCCAAAATATATAAACAGCTCATGCGGCTCAATATCAAAAAAGCAAACAACCCAATCCAAAAATGGGCAGAAGACCTAAACAGACATTTCTCCAAAGAAGACATACAGATGGCCAACAAACACATGAAAAGATGCTCAACATCACTATTAGAGAAATGCAAATCAAAACTACAATGAGGTATCACCTCACACGGGTCAGATTGGCCATCATCAAAAAAATCTACACACAATAAATGCTGGAGAGGGTGTGGAGAAAAGGGAACCCTCTTACACTGTTGGTGGGAATGTAAATTGATACAGTCACTATGGAAAACAGTATGGAGGTTCCTTAAAAAACTAAAAATATAACTGTTATATGACCCAGCAATCCCACTACTGGGCATATACTCAGAGAAAACCATAATTCACAAAGACACATGCACCCCAATGTTCACTGCAGCATTATTTACAATAGTCAGGACATGGAAGCAATGCAAGTGTCCATCAACAGAGGAATAGATAAAGAAGATGTGGTACATATATACAATGGAATATTACTCAGCCATAAAAAGGAACGAAATTGGGTCATTTGCAGAGATATCGATGGACCTTGAGTCTGTCATAGAGAGTGAAGTAAGTCAGAAAGAGAAAAACAGTATCATATATTAATGCATATACATGGAATCTAGAAAACTGGTATAGATGGTCTTATTTGCAAAGCAGAAATAGAGACACAGACATAGAGAACAAATGTATGGATACCAAGGGGGAAGGGGTGGGCGGGTGGGATGAATTGGGAGAATGGGATTGACACATATACACTATTGATACTATGCATAAAACAGATAACTAATGAGAACCTACTGTAAAGTACAGGGAACTCTACTCAATGCTCTGTGGTGACCTAAATGGGAAGGAAATCCAAAAAAGAGGGAATATATGTATACATATAGCTGATTCACTTTGCTGTACAGCAGAAACTAACACAACATTGTAAAGCAACTATATGCCAATAAAAATTAATTTAAAAAAATCTAAGTTTAAAAAAATGTAGGGGCTTCCCTGGTGGCGCAGTGGTTGAGTCCGCCTGCCGATGCAGGGGACACGGGTTCATGCCCCGGTCCGGGAAGATCCCACATGCCACAGAGCGGCTGGGCCCGTGAGCCATGGCCACTGAGCCTGCGCGTCTGGAGCCTGTGCTCTGCAACAGGAGAGGCCACAGCAGTGAGAGGCCCGCGTACCGAAAAAAAAAAAAAATGTAGTATGAGAGATTTCTAAGGACTTAAATAAGAGTGCCCCTCTTTACAAGATTTTTTTTAATGGTGGACTTCACTTTATCTTTTGACAAGTACCATATTTATTCAGCAACACTATGTTCTAGATACTGCACTAAGGCTGGAAGTGAAATATGATAAAAAAATATATATATACATCCTGCTCTCAAAGATAGTTGCAGGCACAGCAGGCAAATCTCTTGGTGGAATTCTGAGATATGAGCCTGTTTGGTTCATGGTTCTTCTTTTTTCTTCTCTCAGCGCTCACTGCTATAAAAGGGAAATGTGTCAGGGCTACAAAAAGAGATCATCTTGGCCGGAAGCAGGAGGAAGTATGCTTCTTTCTTTCCAGTCACACACGCCGCACACACACGTGCCCCGCCTCCTCCATTCCCATCACTTCCACTCCCATCGGACTGCAGAAAGACAGACAAGGCTGGAGGTCTTGAAAGTAGGAAGATGAAAACTTTATCTCCAGGCAGTATATGCCAGAGAAGCAGAAAGAGCCCGCTATGAAATGGATGCGCCATGCGTAGTGACTCCACAGGCATCCTGACCAGAACTCCAGGCCCTCAAGGAGCAGAGTGCCTCCTAGCTTAAATGGCAAGTGCTACCTGCCAACAGATATCTGACGGGTAACCTATGGGGGCAAATGATCAATGACCATAGGAGGTGAAACACCCTCACCTTCTGTCTGAAAGATCCAGGGCAACTCACGGCAAGAAATCAGCTTTACAAAGTCCATAATGTTTCCTGCATCCTTTAGTCTGTGCTGAGAAACACAGCCACTGCACGAATCATATCTCAGCCCCTATACACTGATAAGTTTTATGACAGAGATTCACAAAAGTGAAAGGGAGATTCCTACGAAGGGAACGTTTCCCAGAATGGGAGAATCAGAATATACTCCAGCACTGATTTCAAATAAATATCAACCAAGTAATCTGGCCTGATAGCTGGACCCTTCCCATCTCTGTCATAAGACAAAGAGAGGCTTTCTTTGTAAACTCCCAGAACAAATATGAAGCTGTATGGATCTATGTACTACCTGTAAGGCCATGCTCTACAAATATCTCTTTACTCACGTACGTTTACCTTAAAGGTCAGGGAAAATACTACTAACCTAGGTTGGGCAATCGATCTTTTCCAGGGAATTTACATGCTAGTTTGTGCATATTATCTCATTTAAACCTTTCCAAGACATTGAGATATATAACTCCCTACCTCCGTTTTACAGATAGAGATGCCATAGTCCTGAGGGCTTAATTTTCTGGTCCAAGATGACAAGAAGACACTCAAATAAAAATGACACAATTAATACTACTGCACATAAAATAACATGTATCTTAATAAAGAGCTGTCAAAGATACAAAGCAAGGTCTTTGGGCTCAAGTTTTTAACACAATCATTAGCATGTTTTATCTCTATTCGTCAATTTCCTTTTTTCATTTACTTTACTTGGTTACGTTTACAATTCAAGTAGATAAACTAGTATTTGAGTTCAAGTGGTTAAGTTCAGCAGGACGTGTTTAACAACTGGCAGCTATTATTATTTTTTAAACCAACATGAGAGTGCACTACAGGAATTATTAAAGAGATCATGCATAACATGCATACAACATTTTTCTCTTTTCTTAGCTCAGGGTCTGCCTTTGCCCACGTGCACACACATTTTCAACTGGCTCACGATTTTTAAATTTTAGTTTGGAACTTGGCTTGCTGTAAAAATGTCCCACATTTTAACTTAGCATTTATAACTATAAATACCTGATGGCATGTTAAAATAATGTAGCGTCATCTATCACACCTTCTCATTTCTCATATCCAAATACCACCAAGCACTCTACATGGCATCTCCTAAATATCTCTAGAATCTGGCCTCTGCTCTCCACTCCTGCTTGTCTCAGTTCTTGCCCTCATAAACACCACACTGTGCTTAACTTAGCTGTCCAGTTTCTAGTCTCATCTATAAATAAGCCAGCTTGTAGAGTGCTGGCAAAGTTATCATCCTTTAAAAAATCTCTTAAAGGGCTTCCCTGGTGGCGCTAGTGGTTGAGAGTCTGCCTGCCGATGCAGGGGACGCGGGTTCGTGCCCTGGTCCGGGAAGATCCCACATGCCGCAGAGCGGCTGGACCCATGAGCCATGGCCGCTGAGCCTGCGTGTCCAGAGCCTATGCTCCGCAACGGGAGAGGCCACAACAGTGAGAGGCCCGCGTACAGCAAAAAAAAAAAAAAAAAAAAAAATCTCTTAAACTATACCAAAACCTAAAAAACAGCACCCAACATATAAGATACCTGTACTGGGGTTTTATTTGGCCCACCCACCTTGAATTACATTTGGCTGCTTTCTTTATTTACATTTTATCAAGTATGCCATCCAATCTGGTGACTTGACATAAAGATGAATCTTTACCTATATTCCAAAAATACTACGGTTACTTACAAAATACGGATCACTTGATGTTATTTTTCCATAGGGAAATCAAAATGAAAGGTAAAGGTCAGTTTAAACAAATTCTAAATAGCATCCAGAACCTGAACTAGAAAGCAGAATGATCCTATAGGAAAATAAATTAGATGTAAAGGGAAAAACTAAAGGAACTCGGCAGAAGTTGAGTGATTTGAGCCCTTAGCCATATTCACGAGTTAGAGACAACTTCCTCGTAAAAGGCAACAAGTCTCATAGCTGAAAGATGGATATAAATCCCATATTATCTTGCTAAGAGGCACACACATTCCTAATACTGTTTATGGAACATTGTGATTAGAAAATATTACATGAGAAAGAGATGCCCACTGTGGACAAGAGCTTCCATGGGGGAAACTGGTTTCCAGCAGGCTCCACTGCACCTCTTCACATTTAAAGCCCTTCGCTGACATTATCTTCTAAATAGATTCCCATTAAGCCTCTTAGATTTTTCTCAGGCATTCTCCCACTTTCAATAATAACAGTAGTTTCCAGTTGTTAGACACTCTGCAGAACTTATACCAACTTGAACTCAAATGCTATTTACCTGAATTGTTAAAGTAGGCACTTTTTTTCCCTAAAGAATAAAAACCTTGAATAACTGGTTCAAATTGGAATCATATATATTTTCTTAAGCAGAAAAGAATGCATTATATTTTATAATCCAAACTGAGACCAATTATATTTATTAAGCAGGAGAATTTTGTTCTCGAGACAACTACACCTTCTTTGGAAATACCAGAGAAGCTTTATCTATCACTCGGCTGAGAATAGTGACCAGTGAAAAGCTTGTGCTAACACAAGCAACTCCATAACTCAGGGGAATCAGTGTTTCTTTTATATCCCTCTGCCTCATCAAGACTCCCTTAACACTTAGAACACCTACATCACATTATGAATGTATGTGCCCATATTTATTCAAGAAATGCTTAGTTGATCAATAAACGTAACAGGTGGGGATTCTAGGCTGGTCCATATGTGGCTGCCTGGACTTCTAAACATAGTGCTGTGCTTTCTCTCTCTTGACAGTCCTGGAGTTTGTGCTTGTGATCGTTCCTAAAATTTATTTCTGTATCAACTGAGCTGTGGTTTGTTTGGGACCTAGTTATTCTCCCCCCAAATACTCCATACCTCAGCTGAGTTCTTTCCTTTTCTCATTTAATCTGAGACAGTTCTTTAAAGGAAAATGATTCCTTGGGACAATTTTTTTAGGCTAGAATAGTAAAGGAAAGAAACAGCCACATATCTAAATGCATCCCTACTTCCCCTCTAACTTGCCTTTCTTGTCCATGAATAATGGAGAAGTGCTAGGCATGGTCCTTTGTTTTAAACACTTAACACATAACTGATTAGGAAATAATTTTATATTTGCATTTATTTAATTTGATGACATAAGAGATTATGGTGAGAAAATAAAGTTCTAGTTTACTCTCCTGTTTTTATGTGGAGCAGTGCACTGATTTGAACTAATTTTATTTAAATTCTGAGCAGTGCTAGTAAGGAAAAAAATATCATTTCTAGTTGACTTGGAAAACGTTATAGGAAAATATCAGATCTTTTTCCTCAAATGGTTAAAGTGGCATTAAAAGACATTTAAAACTAAGTTACAATTTTCATACTGCACTTCCTCATAACTCTAGTTATTTTTTATGTGGCACCTTTTCTCTAAGCAGTACCACATGTTGTATAGACTGTAAGTTACTAATCAAAAGGGTAACCATGTTTTAAATTTGAATATATTTCACTTATCTTAAAGGTAAGTGCTATTTTAAATTTTCTGCACTTTCAGATTTTTTCACCTCTTAAAAAGTAAGTCAAGTTTCCTTGTGGATATAATAAACTGCCAACAACCTAGACATATTTTTAAAGTTAGTAGCTGGATGGAAAAGATAGGAAGAGGGAGATTGCTTAATGAGATCAGAACTTTGGTCTTTCTGTCTCAAAATCTGACCTCTGGAAAAAAAAATCTTACCTCTGGCAGTGGCCATTATCTGATGACTTACAAGGTGAATGGAGCATCATTTTTTTTTTTGAATTTTCAAGACTTTGGGGTATTCTACAGGGAAATACATTTTGCAGTAAATGGTTGTAGAAATATGCTAATAGAAAACCACATGAACATGATAACCATCAATCACATACACATAATACAAAAATGTTCCATTACAACATGGATTTTTAAAAAAAATAACAAAACTGATTTTGGCACCATGAGAATAAAGAAGCCAAATGATTGCCTGAATTTTTATTTTCAACCAGGTTTTCAACAGATAGAAGATCTGTCAAAGACCTAGCTACCCGCTGGGATAGCATACGTGGTAAAACCTCTAAAAGGCAGCCTGAGAGAAGAAAGATATTCAGCATAATTAATCGAATTGTCTTTGCAACTGAGCCCCCTTTTTTTTCTTCCAGAACTTTGACCATGTTTTTCTTTTCCTGATGTCGGCTCCTTTATGTCATACTGGAGCCTTTCCCTGGTGGAGTCCCAGCCCTTTCAGTGATCGTCCCCGAGTAACGCTGGCAACCTCATGTATATGTCCTGGGTTTATAGGCAGAAGCTGCCCTCCAATGACTTGGACCTCTCTTTTTCATTTCTGCTGAATAGTTTTCACCCTGAGAGGATAAAAAGACAAAGGAGGCATTTCTTTCTTCCCTACTACATCTTTTTATCTTTTTAAAGATTATTCCAGTTAGAGGGGTGTATGTGTGTGTAAAGGCATTAAACTCACCTATTTAAAAATTTATATTGAAGTATAGTTGATTTACATATTGAAGTATAGTTGATTTACAATGTTGTGTTAAATTCTGCTGTTCAGCAAAGCAATTCAGTTATATATATATGCTTTTTCATATTCTTTTCCATTATGGTTTATAAAAGGATATTGAATATAATTCCCTGTGTTATACAGTAGGACCTTGTTGTTTATCCATTCTCTATATAATAGTTTGCATCTGCTAACCCCAAACTCACTTTTAATTCCTTAGCTTTGTCTTAGTTCATACTTCTTCTATATAAACACTTTAAACCATAAATAAAACAGCAAAATGTAAAGATCAAACTTTTCTCAGTAATATCTGTTTGCAATGCTTATTTTAAAAAAATACAAATATCTTAGGAGTCATACTTCGAAAACACCTGTCAAAATAAGGGAGAGCAGAGAATGAGAGATTTTGACATATCCCTAGTATCTCGGAGTATTTGCTGCTGTGATCTAAGGGGATTCAGTCTGATACATTTGTGTGTGAATTACTGTTATTTACTAATGCTTAGATTACCTGATGAGGGGGAGAAGGTCAACTGGAGAAGTTTAAGAGCAGCCCTCAGGGAAGGTGAAGAAGTGAAAATGGTTCAACTATTTCCTCCAGGGGTAATGAATACCAGGGGACCTGTTCCAGTGTCCTGCAGGTATGTACTATGTTTGTCTCATTGCCTGAGGGATTTGCCAATTATGTTCTCCCTGACTATGAGCTGGTCTCCAACTAGAGAAGAAGATGAAAGAGCATAAAAACAATTTTCAAACTCAAGTGATAATGAGGTGTTCCCAAAAAAGGATGGAAGGAATAATCTAATAAGGAAGTCAAAGGGAAAGAAACTATGATTTTTAAAGAATAGAGGAGAATAAAACCAGAGGCTAAAGGTTGATCAGTTACAGAAAATATTGCAGAGAGATTGGTTCAAGATGGCAGAGTAGAAGGACGTGTACACACTCCCTCTTGAGAGAGCACCAAAGTCACAACCAACTGCTAAACAATCATCGACAAGAAGACACTGGAACTCACCAAAAACGATACCCCACATCCAAAGACAAAGGAGAAGCCACAATGAGACGGTAGGAGGGGTGCAATCACAATAATATCAAATCCCATAACTGCCAGGTGGGTGACTCACAGACTGGAGAACACTTATACCACAGAAGTCCACCCACTGGAGTGAAGGTCCTGAGCCCCATGTCAGGCTTCCCAAACTGGGGGTCCAGCAACAGGAGGAGGAACTCCCAGAAAATCAGACTTTGAAGGCTAGCGAGATTTGACTGTAGGACTTAGACAGGACTGGGGGAAACAGAGACTCCACTCTTGGAGAGCACACACAAAGTAGTGTGCACATCAGGACCCAGGGGAAGGAGCAGTGACCCCGTAGGAGACTGAACCAGACCTACCTGCTAGTGTTGGAGGGTCTCCTGCAGAGGTAGGGGTGGCTGTGGCTCACCGTGGGGACAAGGACACTGGCAGCAGAAGTTCTAGGAAGTACTACTTGGCGTGAGCCCTCCCAGTGTCCGCCATTAGCCCCACCAAAGAGCCTGTAGGCTCCAGTGTTGGGTGGCCTCATGCCAAACAACCAACATGGAAGGAACTCAGCCCCACCTATCAGAAGACAAGTGGATTAAAGTTTTACTGAACTTTGCCCAGGAGAGCAACACCCAGCTCTACCCACCACCAGTCCCTCCCATCAGGAAGCTTGCACAAGCCTCTTAGATAGCCTCATCCACAGAGGGCATACAGCACAAGCAAGAACTACAGTCCTGCAGCCTGTGGAACAAAAACCACATTCACAGAAAGATAGACAAAATAAAAAGACAGAGGACTATGTATCAGATGAAGGAACAAGATAATACTCCAGAAAAAAACCTAAATGAAGTGGAGATAAGCAACCTTCCAAAAAAAGAATTCAGAATAATGATAGTGAAGATGATCCTGGACCTCGGAAAAAGAATGGAGGCAAAGATCGAGAAGATTCAAGAAATGTTTAACAAAGACCTAGAAGAATTAAAGAACAAACACCTAGAATTAAAGAACAAACAAATGGAGATGAACAATACAATAACTAAAATGAAAAATACACTAGAAGGAATCAATAGCAGAATAACTGAGACAAAACATCGGATATGTGACCTGGAAGACAGAATGGTGGAATTCACTGCTGTGGAACAGAATAAAGAAAAAAGAATGAAAAGAAATGAAGACGGACTAAGAGACCTCTGGGACAACAACATACCAACGTGTGCATTATAGGGTCCCAGAAGGAGAGGACAGAGAGAAAGGACCTGAGAAAATATTTGAAGAGATTATAGTCAAAAACTTCCCTAACATGGGAAAGGGAATAGCCATCCAAGTCCGGAAGCACAGAGAGTCCCAGACAGGATAAACCCAAGGAGAAACATTCCAAGACACATAGTAATCAAACTGACAAATATTGCAGACAAAGAAAAATTATTAAAAGCAACAAGGGAAAAATGACAACATACAAGGGAACTCCCATAAGGTTAACAGCTGACTTCTCAGCAGAAACTCTACAAGCCAAAAAGGGATGGCACGATATATTTAAAGTGATGAAAGGGAAGAACCTACAACTGAGATTACTCTACCTGGCAAGGATCTCGTTCAGATTCAACAGAGAAATCAAAAGTTTTACAGACAAGCAAAAGCTAAGAGAATTCAGCACCACCAAACCAGCTCTACAACAAATGCTAAAGGAACTTCTCTAAGTGAGAAACACGAGAGAACAAAAGGACCTACAAAAACAAACCCATAACAATTAAGAAAATGGTAATAGGAACATACATATCGATAATTACCTTAAATGCGAATGGATTAAATGCTCCAGCCAAAAGACGCAGGTTCGCTGAATGGATACAAAAACAAAACCCACATATATGCTGTCTACAAGAGACCCACTTCAGACCTAGGGACACATACAGACTGAAAGTGAGGGGATGGAAAAAGGTATTCCATGCAAATTGAAATCAAAAGAAAGCTGGAGTAGCAATACTCATATCAGATAAAATAGACTTTAAAATAAAGAATGTTACAAAAGACAAGGAAGGAACTACATAATGATCAAGGGATCAACCCAAGAAGAAGATATAACAATTATAAATATATACGCACCCAACATAGGAGCACCTCAATACATAAGGCAACTGCTAACAGCTATAAAAGAGGAAATCAACAGTAACATAATAATAGTGGGGGAATTTAACACCTCAGTTAGACCAATGGACAGATCATCCAGACAGAAGATTCATAAGGAAACACAAGCTTTAAATGATACAATAGACCAGATAGATTTAATTGATATTTATAGGACATTCCATCCAAAAACAGCAGATTACACTTTCTTCTCAAGTGCACACAGATAATTCTCCAGGATAGATCATATCTTGAGTCACAAATCAAGCCTCAGTAAATTTAAGAAAATTGAAATCATATCAAGCATGTTTTCTGACCACAACACTATGAGATTAGAAATCAGTTACAGGGAAAAAAAGGTAAAAACACAAACACATGGAGGCTAAACAATATGTTCCTAAATAACCAAGAGATCACTGAAGAAATCAAAGAGGAAATCAAAAAATACCTAGAGACAAATGACAATGAAAACACGATGATCCAAAACCTATAGGATGCAGCAAAAGCAGTTCTAAGAGGGAAGTTTATCCAATACAATCCTACCTCAAGAAACAAGAAAAATCTCAAATAAACAATCTAACCTTACACCTAAAGGAACTAGAGAAAGAAGAAGAAACAAAACCCAAAGTTAGTAGAAGGAAAAAAATCATAAAGATCAGAGCAAAAATATATGAAATAGAAACAAAGAAAACAATACCAAAGATCAATAAAACTAAGAGCTGGTTCTTTGAGAAGATAAACAAAATTGATAAACCTTTAGCCAGACTCATCAAGAAAAAGAGGCAGAGGACTCAAATCAGTAAAATTAGAAATGAAAAAGGAGAAGTAAAAATTGACACTGCAGAAATACAAAGAATCATGAGAGATTACTACAAGCAACTCTATGCCAATAAAATGGATAACCCGGAAGAAATGGACAAATTCTGAAAAAGGTATAATCTTTCTGAACCAGGTTCAGAAAGGTATAACCAAGACTGAACCAGGAAGAAATAGAAAATATAAACAAACCAATCACAAGCACTGAAATTGAAACTGTGATTAAAAATCTTCCAACAAACAAAAGCCCAGGACCAGATGGCTTCTCAGGCGAATTCTATCAAACATTTAGAGAAGAGCTAACACCTATCCTTCTCAAACTCTTCCAAAAAATTGCAGAGGAAGGAGCACTCCCAAACTCATTCTACAAGGCCACCATCACCCTGATACCAAAACCAGACAAAGATACTACAAAATAAGAAAATTAAAGACCAATATCACTGATCAATATATATGCAAAAATCCTCAACAAATTACTAGCAAACAGAATCCAACAACACATTAAAAGGATCATACACCACGATCAACTGGGATTTATCCCAGGGATGGAAGGATTCTTCAATATATGCAAAGCAATCAATGTGATACACCATATAAACAAATTGAAGAATAAAAACCATATGATCATCTCAATAGATGCAGAAAAACCTTTTGACAAAATTCAACACCCATTTATGATAAAAACTCTCCAGAAAGTAGGCATAGAGGGAACCTACCTCAGCATAAAAAGGCCATATATGACAAACCCACAGCAAACATCATTCTCAATGGTGAGAAACTGAAAGCATTTCCTCTAAGATCAAGGACAAGACAAGGATGTCCACTCCCACCACTATTATTCAACATAGTTTTGGAAGTCCTAGCCACAGCAATCAGAGAAGGAAAAGAAATAAAAGGAATACAAATTGGAAAAGAAGAAGTAAAACTGTTACTGTTTGCAATGACATGATACTATACATAGATAATCCTAAAGATGACACCAGAAAATTACTAGAGCTAATCAATGAATTTGGTAAAGTTGCAGGATACAAAACTAATGCACAGGGCTTCCCTGGTGGCGCAGTGGTTGAGAGTCCACCTGCCGATGCAGGGGACACGGGTTCGTGCCCTGGTCCAGGAAGATCCCACATGCCGCAAAGCGGCTAGGCCCATAAGCCATGGCCGCTGAGCCAGCATGTCCGGAGCCTGTGCTCCGCAACGAGAGAGGCCACGACAGTGAGAGGCCCACATAACGCAAAAAAAAAAACAAAAAAAAAAACAAAAAAAAACTAATGCACAGAATTCTCTTGCATCCTATACACTAGCAACAAAAGATCAGAAAGAGAAATTAAGGAAGCAATCCCACTCACCATTGCAACAAAAAGACGAAATTACCTAGGAATAAACCTACCTAAGGACGTCGAAGACCTGTACTCAGAAAACTATAAGACACTGATGAAAGAAAGCAAATAGTACACAAACAGATGGAGAGATATACCATGTTCTTGGATTGGAAGAATCAATATTAGAATTTCAATTTATAGTTAACTTATTGAAAAATAAAGACATGTGAAAATGACTATACTACCCAAAGCAATCTACAGATTCAATGCAATCCCTATTAAATTACCAATGGCATTTATCACAGAACTAGAACAAAAAACCTAAAAATTTGTATGGAGACACAAAAGACCCCAAATAGCCAAAGCAATCTTGAGGGGAATAAACAGAGCTGGAGGAATCAGACTCCCTGACTTCAGACTATACTACAAAGCTACAGTAATCAAGACAGTATGGTACTGGCATAAAACAGAAATATATAGATCAATGGAACAGGATGGAAGGCCCAGAGATAAACCCACACACCTGTGGTCAACTACTCTATGACAAAGCAGGCAAGGATATACAATGGAGAAAAGACTTTCCCTTCAGTAAGTGGTTCTGGGAAAACTGGACAGCTACATGTAAAAGAATGAAATTAGAACCCTCCCTAACACCATACACAAAAATAAACTCAAAATGGATTAAAGACCTAAGTGTAAGGCCAGACACTATCAAACTCTTAGAGGAAAATATAGGAAGAAAACTCTTTGACATAAATCACAGCAAGATCTTTTTTGACCAACCTCCTAGAATATTGGAAACAAAACCAAAACTTAACAAATGGGACCAAATGAAATTTAAAAGCTTTTGCACAGCAAAGGAAACTATAAACAAGGTGAAAAGACAACACTCAGAATGGGAGAAAATATTTGCAAATGAATCAATGAACAAAGGATTAATCTCCAAAATATATAAACAGCTCATGCAGCTCAATATTAAAAAAACAAACAATTAAAAAATGGGCAGAAGACCTAAGTAGACATTTCTCCAAAGACATACAGATAGCCCAGGGGCACATGAAAAGTGCCTCAACATAGCTAATTATTAGAGAAATGCAAATCAAAACTACAATGAGGTATCACCTCACACCGGTTAGAAAGGGCATCATCAGAAAATCTACAAACAACAAATGCTGGAGAGGGTGTGGAGAAAAGGGAACCCTCTTGTACTATAGGTGGGGATGTAAATTGATACAACCAGTATGGAGAACAGTATGGAGGTTTCTTAAAAAACTGAAAATAAAACTACCATATGACCCAGCAATCCCACTACTGGGCATATACCCTGAAAAAAACCATAATCCAAAAAGAGTCATGTATCACAATGTTCATTGCAGCACTATTTACAATAGCCAGGTCATGGAAGCAACCTAAATGCCCATTGACAGACAAATGGATAAAGAAGAGGTGGTACATATATACAATGGAATATTACTCAGCCATAAAAAGGAACAAAATTGGGTCATTTGTAGAGATGTGGGAGGACCTAGAGACTGTCATACAGTGTGAAGTAAGTCAGAAGGAGAGAAACAAATATCGTATATTAACGCCTATATGTGGAATCTAGAAAAATGGTCAGATGAACTGGTTTGCAAGGCAGAAATAGAGACACAGATGTAGAGAACAAACGTATGGACACCAAGGGGGGAAGGGGGTGGTGGGGGTGGGGGTGTGATGAATTGCGAGATTGGGATTGACATATATACACTAATATGTATAGAATTGATAACAAGAACCTGCTGTACAAATAAATAAATAAATAAAATTCCAAAAAAAAAAGAAAAGAAAATATTGCAGAAAAGGAAGAAGAAGTGAAATTTGCATTATCAGAGCTGTATAATTAACAATCACTTTTTGGAGGTTGTTTCTAGTCATCTGAACACTCATTCCAATCATGAAAAAGAAAAAAAAATTAATTGAGCATGCACCCTCAGGATATGTAGAACTATTTATTTAAAATTATATTTGCATACTAATATGCTAACATATTGCATACATTAAAAATACACATAAAATATGATTCTTCAAAAAAGAGACAAATATTAATACTGTAATAAATAATTTATTGGCTAAGTGTACAAAAACTTTCTCAATGTAACTGCTTCGATATTTTTGTTGGAGCATCCAAAGTTCCTTTCTATGTAAAGTGTATTTTGGTAATTGGGATTAAGCGCTGACATTAACATTTTAGCAAGACAAAATACCTTGAAAACACTTAAATAGAAATGGTCGGCATATATCATCAGCTGTATTAATAATTATGACACATTTTCAATCCATCTGTAATTAGTCTAAGATTTTGTTGAAATTTAGCTTTATGTTAAATCTCTGTGTTCTTTGGGCCAGCGTTCTTATGAACTGGTTAGAAAGTCGTTTCTAGATCTTTTTTATGTAAAGAGCAATGAGAGTTTTTATGGGTGACATGTTTGCAACAAAACATTTCCAAATACCTATCTTCAAAATGCTCTCTCCTTGGCATGAGTTTCTTTCTCAGTCACCATGGGGAGAAAATGTCTTATTTACCAAAGAAGGGCATAATAAAATGTGATTATTTTATTTTTTTAAAATGTGATTATTTTAAAAAATAAATTTCAGGTAGCATGCAATAGTGTGACTGAATTAGAGTGCTTTTGTTTTCCTGATCCACCCAATATATGCCTGACAAGAAGCTGAGATTAAAACTCTGGCAGTTATCTTCAATGTGATGTTTCTTCCCAAGAATCTTTCCAAGCAACTCGTCTATTGTGTGAAAGTTAGTTTTGCTGAAATTAAATAGTAGAAATGATATATCAGATAATTTAAAATTTTACTTAAGAGAAACTGAGACCACCAGCATCGCTCTGTATTATTTCTATAACAAGCCTTTGTGTGTGTCTTTATTTTTCAAAAAAATAACTATAAACTGAAGTTCTAATATTTTCTTCTTGGACACCAGTGGATTATCTTTAGTATTCTTTATATGTGTGCATTCCATTTTGAAGACCATGGTTCAAAAGATTATGAATTATTTTACCATGTACTCTCAGGTTGAAAACCATGAGCTGAGAGATGGGAGGCAAGTGGAAACAGAGAGGAGCAAGAAATGAAAATTTTTATGCATTAAGTATTTCACCTACAACCAACGAGCCAGCTATTTCACTGATTAGAGACGTGAGCTTCAAAGGGCTTAAATGACTTTCAAAGAGCCACACCTAGTTATTAAGAACCTTAGGACTTTGCTCTTTTGGAGGTGCCATCCTCATTAGCGACTGTCTGTTAAAGAAGAGAGAGATTTCTGAATGCAAAACTGACATAAATAATGAAGTATCTTCCTCAAGGCGAGACAGAACACATTCAGTAGTCACAACTGAAAGTTCCTGAACCTTAAATTCCTGATTAGATTCCTTTGATCAGAGAGAATAATGCTGTCACTTTTAAAGCTTTAACAAGCTAAACAGGATCCACTCGCATGTATGACTCCAAAAATCACAATAGAACAATGTACTCCAGGTGTCAACTACTTGCAAGAAATGATGAGGATTCATTTAGTCAATAAAGTTTTAAGCGAAACATTTCTAGGTATCAGGCACTAAAGATACGACGGAGCAAAAACGGACATTGTCATTATATTCTGTTATTGTCTTTTGAAAGATGAAGTCATTAATTAAGTACTAAAACCTATGTGTTCAATTATAAACAAGAGTTATTGTTTTGAAGAAAAGGAGTGTGGCATTGTGCAGGTTGAAAATAAGGAAACCGGCCAAAGGTATAGGTCATGGGAGGCTTCTCTAAGATCTGAGGATGGTGTGGTGTTAGCAAGGGGAGAGCGTGCATGGCGGAGGGCACCGTCTATCAGGGCCTGTGGATGGAAGGAGTATAGCCTGATCCAGGAACTGACAGCAGGCGAGTGTGAGAGGAGGTCAAAGGGCAAAGAGAAGAGTGGTGTTCCGTGTGTAATGTGATGGAGATGCACGCAGGGACAAGCCATGGAGGACTATTAGAATATCAACAGAGTGTTGATCTTTATTATATGAATAGTAAGAAGTTGTCAGGGATTTTAAGTAGAGGATGACATGACCAAAATTCATTTGGAAGATATCATTGTGGCTGACATGTGTTGGAAGAGGCTAGGTTGAACTGAGAATGATGACAGAAGTAAAAATGAGAGTCTAATACTGAGGTGGAACTCCCAGTTGAGGGGAAGAGGTTTAATATACCATAAAGAAAAAAAAAGGTAACTATGTAGTTATCTAGTAGAAAGAGAAAAAAAACAATCTATAGGTTCCACAGAAAGTAAGAAAGAAGGGCATGGTTAAGAGCCAAAAATGAACTAGAGAGAGACTACAAAAACATAAAGAAATAATTAGGATTTTAAATCTCAAGCATTAAGCAAGTCTTCAATATCCAAAAATCAACTCTATTTCTATACACTAGCCATGAACATACCAGAAATAAAATTAAAAAAATAATTCTATTTAAAATAGCATCAAAAGGAATAAAATAATTAGATAAAAATAATTAAAAATAAAAAACTGACAAAGTAGTGTAAGACTCGTACAGTTAAAACTATAAACACTGTTGAAAGAAATTAAGACACAAATGGAAAGATACCCCAAGTTCATGGATCAGTAGAGATATTACCGTTAGGATACAGTACTCCTTAAGTTGATCTACAGATTCAATGCAATTCCTGTCAAAATGTCAGCTGGATTTTTTAGGAAATATTTTTAGGAAATTGACAAGCTGATTCTAAAATTTATATGGAAATGCAAGGGATCAGAAGAGCCAAAATATTCTTGAAAAACAAAAAAATAACACATTTGGAGGATTCACAGTTCCTGATTCCAAAACTTACTATAAAATTAGAGTAATCAGGACATTGTGGTATTTGCGTAAGGACAGACATAGACATCAAAGGAATAGAACTGAGATTCCAGAAATAAATCTTTCCATTTGTGGTCAGCTGATTTTTGATGGTGCCAAGATTTGATAAGGAAAATAGTCTTTTCAATAAATTGTGCTAAGAACTGGATATCTACAAGTAAAAGAATTAAATTGGACCGCTAGCTCACTTCAGACACAAAAAGTACCTCAAAATGGATCATAGACATAAGTCTAAGAACTAAATCTATGAAACTCTTAGAAGAAGACATAGTAGTAAATATTTGTGACTCGCGTTAGCAGTGGTTTCTTAGACATGACACCAAAATATAAATGACAATAAAAAAAATTAATAAATTGGACTCGAACAAAATTAGAAACTTTTGTGCTACAAATGATACCATCAAGAAGGTAAAAAGACAACCTACAGACTGGGAAGAAATCTTTGCAAATCATATAACCTCATAATGGACTTTCACCCAGAATATCTATATTAAAAAATCCTCTTTCAACTCAATAACGAAATGATAAAATAACTCAGTTTTTAAAGGAGCAAAGGATCTGAACACAGATCCTATTGCAAGAAAGATATACAAATGGCCAATAAGTACACGAAAAGATACACATCATTAACCATCAGGGAAATGCAAATCAAAACCACAGTGAGATACTATTCCACATTCACTAGGATGGCTAGAATAAAAAAGATAGACTATCTCAAGGGTTAGCAAGGCTATGGAAACAGAAATGTTCATAAACTTCTAATGGGAATGTAAAATGATCCAGCTGCTTTAGAAAACAGTTTGGCAGTCCCTCAAAATGTGAAGCTAGAGTTACCTTATAATCCAGCATTTCCACCCCTAGGTATACAATCAAGAGAAATAAAAACATATATCCCACGTGAAAACTTGTACATGAATGTTCATAGTTGGCTATTCATAAATAGACAAGTGGAAACAGTTGAAATGACCATCGACTGATAAATGGATGAATAAAATGTGGCATAACCATGCAATGAAATATTTTTGGCAATAAAAAAGCGTAAAGCAACATACTTTGACATGGATACACTTTGAAAATATTACGCTAAATGAAATCACAAAGACCATATATTGTACGATTCCATTTATATAAAACATCCAGAAGAGACAAAATATAAAGATAGAAAGTAGGGCTTCCCTGGTGGCACAGTGGTTGAGAGTCCGCCTGCCGATGCAGGGGACACGGGTTCGTGCCCCGGTCCAGGAAGATGCCGCGGAGCGGCTGGACCCGTGAGCCATGGTCGCTAAGCCTGCACGTCCGGAGCCTGTGCTCCGCAACGGGAGAGGCCACAACAGTGAGAGGCCCGCGTACCGCAAAAAAAAAACCAAAACAACCCCCCCACACCCAAAAAAAAACCAACAAAAAAAGATAGAAAGTAGACTAGTGGTTGCGTAGGGCTGGGTGGAGGAGATGGGGGGTGATACGACAGTTGATATGTAAAGTGTTTCTTTTGCCAGGGGACAAAAATTTCTAAAATTATACTGTGATGGTGGCTGCACAATCCTGTGAGTATTCTAAGAAACACTGACTTGTGCATGTTAAATGGGTGAATTTTACGGAATGTGGATTGTATAAATAAAAGTTTTAAAAATAGCAAGAATTTGAAAATAGACTATAATAGGAAGTGTGCGATATGAGAGGGGGAGGGATCAATTATGATAAATAAATATTTTCTCTGTTAAGTGGATGGATTTTAGTGCCAATCACTGAAATGGTTTGGAAAGAGTTGACATTAATTAAGCTTTGAATATGATGTGTTTGAAGACAAGAGGTAACAAGCATTGGCAAGAACATGGAGAAAAGGGAGCCCTTGTGTACTGTTGGTGGGAACGTCACTTGGTGCAGCCACTACAGGAAACAGTATGGAGCTCCTCAAAAAATTAAAAATAAAACTACCATATGATTCAGCAATTCCACTTCTGGGTATATATGTAAAGGAAACTCAATCATTATATCAAAGAGATATCTGTACCCCTTGCTCACTGCAGCATTATTTACAACAGCCAAGACATGGAAACAACCAAAGGGTCCAACAACAGATGAATGGATAAGGAAGATGTGGTATGTATATATTGATACAAAGGAATATTATTCAGCCATTAAAAAAGGAGGGAAATCCTGCCATTTGTAACAACATGAATGAAATCTGAAGGCATTATTACAAATACTATATGCTCTCACTCATATGTGAAATCTAAAAAACACAAACTCATAGAAACCAAGAGTGGATTGTTGGTTGTCAGGGATAGGGGGTTGGGAGAAATGGCTGAAGGTAGTCAAAGGGTACAGACTTTCAGTTATAAGATGCATAAGTTCTATAGATCTAATGTACAGCATGGCGAGTACAGTTAATGATACTGAATTATATATACTTGAAAGTTGCTAAGAGAGTAGATCTTAAGAGTTCTTACCACACATACACACATGGTAGTTCTACATGGTGACAAAGGTGTTAACTAATCTTATTGTGGCAATCATTCCACAATGTATACATGTACCAAATTATCAAATTGTACACCTTAAATTTACACAATGCTATATGTCAATCATAACAATAGAGCTGGGAGGGGGGAAAGAACTCCAAGCTTACTGGCTGGGTAGAGGAGCATTACTGGAAATGGGAAGCAAACTGTTCTGCATGTCTTCTCTAAACAGGAAAAAGAAAATCAACTGATAGAATTTATAGAAATGAGTAATTAGGAAAAATGTTCTAAAAATATAAGAAGTCTAAAAAATAGGATGATTTGCCTTACACATATTCAGTTGTAGTTGGTGGATAACTTTTAATCACATGGCAATTTAAAATAAAGCAAATTATATTATGAAATATTTTATATCTGATTTTCCTTTGTATTTTTTGTTTACCACCCAATCTCATAAATTAAGACTTAAATTTGAGAAATGTCTGATTAATGTAGTAAAATTAGATACAAGATGATAAACAGTGTGAATACCTATCCAGACATTTGGGAAACAAACCATTTTCAGTTATGATCTCTTTATAATTATACTTTAAACAACTCATGCTGATTATATAACTTGTCTGCCATCTAGAAGTAAGTGGTACTATTTATGAAGCTAGAGATAGGTCAGTCAATGGCAATGTTTCTGTAGCCCAATCATCCACTAGACATTACATGACATCACCTCAAATTTACTTTTTGATGGGCTATAGAATGTCGAAGCAAAGGAAAAGGACATTTTAAATGTTAGTGTTATATCACGCCAAAGGACACATTAGAGGACTTTCTTTTTTTTTTGGAAAAATATAACCTGAGGTTATGGCAATCCTATTGTTTCTCTTGTCATTTATTCTACTTTGTTATTTTATCTGATAAGAAAAAGGAAGAAGGAAGTAGGTAATGTCTATTGTCATTTTGCTCTACAGATAAGTCAGAGTGGAAAAAAATCAGATGTAGTATAACAGCATAGCTGCCTAGAACAAGAAATAATCCTGCAATTTCTACATATTCATGATAAATCTTGTGAATAAAATCTTGGTATAATTCAGCAAACAAAGCAATGGTAAATTTACATAAACTAGTAACGTTCCTTTAAAAATCTATTTAGGATGCTAAGGAAGAAATGTTTATTTATTTGTTTGTCCATATATCATTTGCATTAGAGTTTACTGTGAAATTATTATGCCAAGAACTTTACCAGACACTATATAAAAGTATTTATCTTTAAAAGAGTTCACAATTCAGTTGGTAAAATAGGTGGAGAGAAATCTCTGAATAGTCCTCTAGACTTTTCTGTCATTAGTAAATATCATTTCTTGTTACTAACATGAGGAGTAACATCAAAGAAAGGGTTTCTTGAATTAATTCCTGACATTGTTCCATTAACAGCTTCAAGAGGAACAAAGAATGCTTCTGTTTACCTCTGTGATTTAGAAAAAAAAAAGGATAAAAAAAATGAAAACAAATAAAAACCTCCTGATCATCACACCCTAAAGATCAGAGTTAGGGACTGTGTACTGATGGGCTGCAGTAATTTCAGGGTTTATAACCAAACTACCAAGTCCAGGGGAAAAATAGCATCTATTGTGCCTCTTTCTTACAATGAAAGAAACTTCTCACTGTTTGGGTTAAATACTTCACTCTTAAACCAATCACTTGCAAGAAGAATGAAATTAACATAACTAGTTTAAAGAAACTAGTTTTAACATAACTAGTTCCAAAGAAATGTGAACAATTTAAGATCTAATCCTGAAACTAAGAATTTGGTCATGAAAGAAGTGGAACTTTTTTTGTTTTTAAATCAGTGTTAATGTTAGGAAGAATGAAGGGTTGGGTAGGTAACTAACAGTTTCACTACACTGACCATGTTGATTAACATGTAAAATGTATCATAATTTAATAGATAATAGTTTACTAAGTATATTAGTTAATGTCATAAATGTATAATAATATTAAATCAATCCAATTATTAATTGGATCTAAGTATATAAATATGTAAGTCAAAAGGTACACAGTTTGTCTTTGTCCAAAATAGCAGAAAGATCTGACCCCTTAACTAAGTTTTCAATCTCTCTCTGGGGAAGTGATGCTAGCCTCTTCTGGGTGCTAGGAAGCAAGAGTATTTCCAGCGGAAATAAGCCATGGGGCTCACATAGTAGTGTTACTCTCCAGCAAGCAGCCTTCACTTTGGAGCTAGCAACTCTACAACAGAGTTACACCATAATTTTCAAAGTGCTGTCTTCAAACCAGCAAGATCAGCATCACCTGCAAACTTTTTAAACCATAAATCCTCGGACCCCAACCCAAACCTACTGAATCAGCAACTGCATTTAGATAAACAACAAGGTCCTACTATACAGCACAGGGAACTATATTCAGTATCTTGTAATAACCTACAATGGAAAAAAATCTGAAAAAAATATATATATTCGGAATCACTTTGCTGTACACCAGAAATAATCACAACACTGTAAATCAACTATACTTAAATTAAAAAAAAAAAGAAAGAACTTCTGCATTTGAGGTCTGGTAGTTTGTTAAAACCCTGCAGGTGATTCTAATCATCTTAACATTTGAGCACCACTGAAAACAACTCTGTTGTCAATTTTCATTATCTTAATTGTGCCAATTTACTTCCAGCTTTTCGCTCCCACAATTCTAGTATACTCATTTCAGTATTTTTGCTAGTGCTTAATTTAATTCTTTTCTTTCCCACTGTTCTCCACGCTGCAGTCAAAACCATTTCTCTTGCCCACTAGATCAGCTTCTGTATATAAATGTCTAGAGCTGCACTGTCCAATATGGTAGCCACCAGTCACATATCACTATTCAAAATGAAATTAATTAAAATTAAAAATTCAGGCATATTAGCCACATTTCAAATGCTTGATAGTCAAATGTGCCAAATGACTAACATACTGGACAACACAGATTTATAAACCATATCGCTGTAAAAAACCCTATTGGATAGGAGTGAACCAAAGCATCACAAATCCATGTTTATAAGTGCACACTTAAGTAAAATGCACTAAAACCTACTGCTTATATATAAAAGTGGAATCCTTCCAGGATACATCCAATTGCAACAGGAAGAGTTATTGACCCTCTCTTTTATGAAGATGGTGGTGTTCGATTTTGAAAATATGGCAGACAAGATATTCTAAAAGACAAAAAATGACAAAACTTCTTTTTTCAAAACACATAAATCCGACATAACGGTAGGAGGACGAGGGGAAGATGGCAGAAGAGTAAGACGCGGAAATCACTTTCCTCCCCACAGATACAGCAGAAATACATCTACACGTGGAACAACTCCTACAGAACACCTACTGAACGCTGGCAGACTTCAGACCTCCCAAAAGGCAAGAAACTCCCCATGTACCTGGGTAGGATAAAAGAAAAAAAAAAAAAAACAAAGAGACAAAAGAATAGGGACGGGACCTGCACCCGTGGGAGGGAGCTATGAAAGAGCAAAGGTTTCCTCACACTACGAAGCCCCTTCACGGGCAGAGACTGCGGGTGACGGAAGGGGGAAGCTTCGGCGCCGCGGAGGAGAGCACAGCAACAGGGGTGCGGAGGGCAAAGCGGGGAGATTCCCGCACAAAGGATCGGTGCCGACCAGCACTCACCAGTCCGAGAGGCTTGTCTGCTCACCCGCTGGGGCGGGCGGGGCTGGGAGCTGAGGCTCTGGCTTCGGTTGCAGCGCAGGGAGAGGACTGGGGTTGGCGGCGTGAACACAGCCTGCAGGGGGTTAGTGCGCCACGGCTAACCGGGAGGGAGTCCGGGAAAAGTCTGGACCTGCCGAAAAGACAAGAGACTTTTTCTTCCCTGTTTCCTGGTGCGCGGGGAGAGGGGATTAAGAGCGCTGCTTAAAGGAGCTCCAGAGACGCGCGCGAGCCACGGCTAAAAGCGCGGACCCCAGAGACGGGCGGGAGACGCTAAGGCCGCTGCTGCCGCCACCAAGAGGCCTGTGGGCGAGCACAGGTCACTCTCCACACCCCCCTTCCGGGGAGCCTGTGCAACCCGCCACTGCCAGGGTCCCGGATCCAGGGACAACTTACCCGGAAGGACACACAGTGCACCTCAGGCTGGTGCAGCGTCACGTCGGCCTCTGCCGCCGCAGGCCCGCCCCGCACTCCGAGCCCCTCCCACCCCCCCGGCCTGAGTGAGCCAGAGCCCCCGAATCAGCGGCTCCTTTAACCCCGTCCTGTCTGAGCGAAGAACAGACGCCCTCCTCCGGCGACCTACATGCAGAGGCGGGGCCAAATCCAAAGCTGAGCCCCTGGGAGCTGTGAGAACAAAGAAGAGAAAGGGAAATCTCTCCCAGCAGCCTCAGGAGCAGCGGATTAAAGCTCCACAATCATCTTGATGTACCTGCATCTGTGGAATACCTGAATAGACAACCAATCATCCCAAATTGAGGATGTGGACTTTGAGAGCAAGATCTATGATTTTTTCCCCTTTTCCTTTTTTTGTGAGTGGGTATGTGTATGCTTCTGTGTGAGATTTTGTCTGTATAGCTTTGCTTCCACCATTTGTCCTAGGGTTCTATCCGTCCGTTTTTTTGTTTGTTTCTTTGTTTTTAAATTTTTTTCCTTAATAATTATTTTTTATTTTAATAACTTTATTATATTTTATCCTACTTTATTTTATTTTACTTTATTTTCTTTCTTTCTTTTTCTCCTTCCTTCTCTCCTTCCTTCCTCCCTCCCTCCCTTCCTCCTTTCTTTCTTTCTTTCTACTTCTACTAATTCTTTCTTTCTACTTTTTCTCCCTTTTATTCTGAGCCGTGTGGATGAAAGGCTCTTGGTGCTACAGTCAGCAGTCAGTCCTGTGCCTCTGAGGCGGGAGAGCCAACTTCAGGACACTGATCCACATGAGACCTCCCAGCTCCACATAATATCAAACGGCGAAAATCTCCCAGAGATGTCCATCTCAACACCAGCACCCAGCTTCACTCAACGACCAGCAAGCTACAGTGTTTGATACCCTATGACAAACAACTAGCAAGACAGGAACACAACCCCACCCATTGGCAGAGAGGCTGCCTAAAATCATAATAAGTCCACAGACACCCCAAACCACACCACCAGACATGGACCTGCCCACCAGAAAGACAAGATCCAGCCTCATCCACCAGAACACAGGCAGTAGTCCCCTCCACCAGGAAGCCTACACAACCCACTGAACCAACCTTAGCCACTGGGGACAGACACCAAAAACAACGGGAACTACAAACCTACAGCCTGCAAAAAGGAGACCCCAAACACAGTAAGATAAGCAAAATGAGAAGACAGAAAAACACACAGCATATGAAGGAGCAAGATAAAAACGCACCAGACCTAACAAATGAAGAGGAAATAGGCAGTCTACGTGAAAAAGAATTCAGAATAATGATAGTAAAGATGATCCAAAATCTTGGAAATAGAATAGACAAAATGCAGGAAACATTTAACATGGACCTAGAAGAACTAAAGATGAAACAAGCAACGATGAACAACACAATGAATGAAATTTAAACTACTCTAGATGGGATCAATAGCAGAATAACTGAGGCAGAAGAATGGATAAGTGACCTGGAAGATAAAATAGTGGAAATAACTACTGCAGAGCAGAATAAAGACTGAAAAGAACTGAGGACAGTCTCAGAGACCTCTGGGACAACATTAAACACACCAACGTTCGAATTATAGGGGTGCCAGAAGAAGAAGAGAAAAAGAAAGGGACTGAGAAAATATTTGAAGAGATTATAGTTGAAAACTTCCCTAATATGGGAAAGGAAATAGTTAATCAAGTCCAGGAAGCACAGAGAGTCCCATATAGGATAAATCCAAGGAGAAATACGCAAAGACACGTATTAATCAAAATGTCAAAAATTAAATACAAAGAAAACATATTAAAAGCACCAAGGGAAAAACAACAAATAACACACAAGGGAATTCCCATAAGATTAACAGCCGATCTTTCAGCAGAAACTCTTCAAGTCAGAAGGGACTGGCCGGACATATTTAAAGTGATGAAGGAGAAAAACCTGCAACCAAGATTACTTTACCCAGCAAGGATCTCATTCAGATTTGATGGAGAAATTAAAACCTTTACAGACAAGCAAAAGCTGAGAGAGTTCAGCACCACCAAACCAGCTTTACAACAAATGCTAAAGGAACTTCTCTAGGCAAGAAACACAAGAGAAGGAAAAGACCTACAATAATGAACCCAAAACAGTTAAGAAAATGGGAATGGGAACATACATATCGATAATTACCTTAAATGTAAATGGACTAAATGCTCCCACCAAAAGACACAGATTGGCTGAATGGATACAAAAACAAGACCCATATATATGTTGTCTACAAGAGACCCACTTCAGACCTAGAGACACATACAGACTGAAAGTAAGGGGATGGAAAAAGATATTCCATGCAAATGGAAACCAGAAGAAAGCTGGAGTAGCAATTCTCATATCAGACAAAATAGACTTTAAAATAAAGACTATTAGAAGAGACAAAGAAGGACACTACATAATGATCAAGGGATCGATCCAGGAAGAAAATATAACAATTGTAAATATTTATGCACACAACATAGGAGCACCTCAATACATAAGGCAAATACTAACAGCCATAAAAGGGGAAATCGACAGTAACACATTCATAGTAGGGGACTTTAACACTCCACTTTCACCAATGGACAGATCATCCAAAATGAAAATAAATAAGGAAACACAAGCTTTAAATGATGCATTAAACAAGATGGACTTAATTGATATTTTTAGGACATTCCATCCAAAAACAACAGAATACACATTTTTCTCAAGTGCTCATGGAACATTCTCCAGGATACATCATATCTTGGGTCACAAATGAAGCCTTGGTAAATTTAAGAAAATTGAAATCATATCGAGTATCTTTTCCGACCACAATGCTATGAGACTAGATATCAATTACAGGAAAAGATCTGTAAAAAAAAAATACAAACACATGGAGGCTAAATAATACACTACTTAATAACGAAGTGATCACTGAAGAAATCACAGAGAAAATTTAAAAATACCTAGAAACAAATGACAATGGAGACACGACGACCCAAAACCTATGGGATGTAGCAAAAGCAGTCTAAGAGGGAAGTTTACAGCAATACAAGCCTACCTCAAGAAACAGGAAACATCTCGAATAAACAACCTAACCTTGCACCTAAAGCAATTAGAGAAAGAAGAACAAAAAAACCCCAAAGTTAGCAGAAGAAATGAAATCATAAAAATCAGATCAGAAATAAATGAAAAAGAAATGAAGGAAACAATAGCAAAGATCAATAAAACTAAAAGCTGGTTCTTTGAGCAGATAAACAAAATTGATAAACCATTAGCCAGACTCATCAAGAGAAAAGGGAGAAAACTCAAATCAATAGAATTAGAAATGAAAAAGGAGAAGTAACAACTGACACTGCAGAAATACAAAAGATCATGACAGATTACTACAAGCAACTCTATGCCAATAAAATGGACAACCTGGAAGAAATGGACCAATTCTTAGAAATGCACAACCTGCCAACACTGAATCAGGAAGAAATAGAAAATATGACCAGACCAATCACAAACACTGAAATTGAAACTGTGATTAAAAATCTTCCAAAAAACAAAAGCCCAGGACCAGATGGCTTCACAGGCGAATTCTATCAAACATTTAGAGAAGAGCTACCACCTATCCTTCTCAAAATCTTCCAAAATATAGCAGAAGGAGGAACACTCCCAAACTCATTCTATGAGGCCACCATCACCTTGATACCAAAACCAGCCAAGGATGTCACAAAGAAAGAAAACTATAGGCCAATATCATTAATGAACATAGATGCAAAAATCCTCAGCAAAATACTAGCAAACAGAATCCAACAGCACATTAAAAGGATCATACACCATGTTCAAGTGAGTTTATACCAGGAATGCAAGGATTCTTCAATATATGCAAATCAATCAATGTGATAAACCATGTTAACAAATTGAAGGAGAAAAACCATATGATCATCTCAACAGATGCAGAGAAAGCTTTTGACAAATTTCCACACTCATTTATGATAAAATCCCTGCAGAAAGTAGGCATTGAGGGAACTTTCCTCAACATAATAAAGGCCATATATGACAAACCCACAGCCAACATCATCCTCAATGGTGAAAAACTGAAAGCATTTCCACTAAGATCAGGAAGAAGACAAGGTTTCCCACTCTCACCACTCTTATTCAACATAGTTTTGGAAGTTTTAGCCACAGCAATCAGAGAAAAAAGGAAATAAAAGGAATCCAAATCGGAAAAGATGTAAAGCTGTCACTGTTTGCAGATGACATGATACTATACATAGAGAATCCTAAAGATGCTACCAGAAAACTACTAGAGCTAATCAATGAATTTGGTAAAGTAGCAGGATACAAAATTAATGCACAGAAATCTCTTGCATTCCTATACACTAATGATGAAAAATCTGAAAGTGAAATCAAGAAAACACTCCCATTTACCACTGCACCAAAAAGAATAAAATATCTAGGAATAAACCTACCTAAGGAGACAAAAGACCTGTATGCAGAAAATTATAAGAACCTGATGAAAGAAATTAAAGATGATAAAAATAGATGGAGAGATATACCATGTTCTTGGATTGGAAGAATCAACATTGTGAAAATGACTCTACTACCCAAAGCAATCTACAGATTCAATGTAATCCCTATCAAACTACCACTGGCATTTTTCACAGAACTAGAACAAAAAATTTCACAATTTGTATGGAAACACAAAAGACCCCAAATACCCAAAGCAATCTTGAGAACGAAAAACGGAGCTGGAGGAATCATGCTCCATGACTTCAGACTATACTACAAATCTACAGTAATCAAGACAGTAAGGTACTGGCATAAAAACAGAAAGATAGATCAATGGAACGGGACAGAAAGCCCAGAGATAAACCCACACACATATGGTCACCTTATCTTTGATGAAGGAGGCAGGAATGTACAGTGGAGAAAGGACAGCCTCTTCAATAAGTGGTGCTGGGAAAAGTGGACAGCTACATGTAAAAGTATGAGATTAGATCACTCCCTAACACCATACACAAAAATAAGCTCAAAATGGATTAAAGACCTAAATGTAAGGCCAGAAACTATCAAATTCTTAGAGGAAAACATAGGCAGAACACTCTATGACATAAATCAAAGCAAGACCCTTTTTGACCCACCTCCTAGAGACATGGAAATAAAAACAAAAGTAAACAAATGGGACCAAATGAAATTTAAGAGCTTTTGCACAGCAAAGGAAACCATAAACAGTACCAAAAGACAACCCTCACAATGGGAGAAAATATTTGCAAATGAAGCAACTGACAAAGGATTAATCTCCAAAATCTATAAGCAGCTCATGCAGCTCAATAACAAAAAGCAAACAGCCCAATCCAAAAATGGGCAGAAGACCTAAATAGACGTATCTCCAAAGAAGATATACAGACTGCCAACAAACACATGAAAGAATGCTCAACATCACTAATCATTAGAGAAATGCAAATCAAAACTACAATGAGATATCATCTCACACCAGTCAGAATGGCCATCATCAAAAAATCTCGAAACAGTAAATGCTGGAGAGGGTGTAGAGAAAAGGGAACACTCTTGCACTGCTGGTGGGAATGTGAATTGGTACAGCCACTATGGAGAACAGTATGGAGGTTCCTTAAAAATCTACAAATAGAATTACCATATGACCCAGCAATCCCACTACTGGGCATATATCCTGAGAAAACCATAATTCAAAAAGAGTCATGTACCAAAATGTTCATTGCAGCTCTGTTTACAATAGCCAGGACATGGAAGCAACCTAAGTGTCCATCATCAGATGAATGGATAAAGAAGAGGTGGTACATATATACAATGGAATATTACTCAGCCATAAAAAGAAACGAAATTGAGCAATTTGTAATGAGGTGGATGGACCTAGAGTCTGTCATACAGAGTGAAGTTAGTCAGAAAGAGAAAGACAAATACCATATGCTAACACATATATATGGAATTTAAGGAAAAGAAAATGTTATGAAGAACCTAGGGGTAAGACAGGAATAAAGGCACAGACCTACTAGAGAATGGACTTGAGGATATGGGGAGGGGGAAGGGTAAGCTGTGACAAAGCGAGAGAGAGAGGCATGGACATATATACACTACCAAACATAAAATAGATAGCTAGTGGGAAGCAGCCGCATAGCACAGGGAGATCAGCTCGGTGCTTTGTGATCACCTAGAGGGGTGGGATAGGGAGGGTGGGAGGGAGGGAGACACAAGAGGGAAGAGATATGGGAACATATGTATATGTATAACTGATTCACTTTGTTATAAAGCAGAAACTAACACACCATTGTAAAGCAATTATACTCCAATAAAGATGTTAAAACAACAACAAAAAGAACAAAAACCTTCTCTAAGAATTTGTGACTATACAGTGTATCCTCCCATGGATGTGCAGCCTGGATTAATATCACCTGATGATCAATAAAACCTCAAGCAAAAAAAAAAAAAAAGACCAACCAACAAAAAAAGAAACACATAAATCCTGGCCAAATGTAACAAATATTCTTTGTAATGAACAGCTGAGCTTACAAAAAAGAGTTAAGGGTGGGAATCTCCGAAGTACCAACAGATTTCCCAATCTTGGAAACCTGGAGGCTTGGTTTTTAAGGGCAGTTCAGTTACAGGAGACAAAGTTTTTGGTAGGAAGTAGAAATTGAGATCTCTACATAAATTTGGAAGAATTGAATTTTTAAGCTTTTCTATTATTACTATATAGGATTTAGAGATTCTCTCAACAATAGTTTACTGAACTACTGATTGCAGCATAACTGAATATTCGTTACTTTTATTTAAATAATTCATTAAAAGTTGATTAGCATCTGTATTTGGGATTTTTAGTTTGATGTAGTAAAGTATACTACATGGAATTTTTGGGTTTTTTTTTTTTCATTTCTATTCTTTTTCTCTCACGATAATGTAAATACCTCATCAAATAGCAAGTCTGCAGGATGGAACTTGGGTATTTATATCATTCAGTTATATCCTTAGTAGTCACCAGGAAACAAATAGCTAGACTCGGTGAAGTTGAACATACTGTAAGTCTTACGAGGAAAACTATGCCACAGTCTTTATGTAAAACTATATTCCGATTGTATTTAATCACAAACAATACTATTCATTTTATAGCACTCTATGGTTCACAAATTACTCATTTTTTTTAATCTGAATTACATAACAACTTTAGAATTCAAGTTGTACGGGTATGTTATCACTATTTTATTTGTAAGGAAGCTGGCATGAAGCCTCCAAAATGTCATATGAGAGACACATCGTATTGTGTTCTCTGCAAAATGTGATTCAACATTTTCATTAGATGCATATAATGCCAAATTTAGATTTAGCGAGTTCAGCCCAAGCAGAACAGCCTACCATTTAAGTAGACAGATACATAGTCATAATTTGAGATGCTCCGTACATAACTGCACATATCCCTTCCTTGTCTGGATGTTTCATCAGTTCTAAAACTACTGTCATGTAGTCCCTATGATGAATTAACAACCAAGACAGAATTACAGCATAAAAATGTCTCTGGCTCAATAAAATCTTCCATGAGAGAAGGAAAGAAAGCCCTGGCCCAGTCTACTATTAGTAATCTTAATACTGTTGGCTCTTGTGATCTAATTTCACCTTGAAATACTGAGACAGAGACCCTGAGGGGCTGAGATAGGATGAAACTTTCAATGGTATCCGAGAGAGAGAACAGAGGACACATAGAAAACAGGGGCAACCTCTCCAGGACTGTCTAGGATGAAGTCCGTACTAACCACCTGGTCCAAAAGAGGACAGGACGAGGCTGCAAGACACAAAAATAAATAAATAAAGGTATCATTTGCCTTTTTTTTTTTTTTTTTTTTTTGTCGGTACGCGGGTCTCTCACTGTTGTGGCCTCTCCCATTGCGGAGCACAGGCTCCGGACGCGCAGGCTCAGCGGCCATGGCTCACGGGCACAGCCGCTCCGCGGCATGTGGGATCTTCCCAGACCGGGGCACGAACCCGTGTCCCCTGCATCGGCAGGCAGACTCTCAACCACTGCGCCACAAGGGAAGCCCATCATCTGCCAATTTTGAAGTTTTGTCATGGACTAATGCTGTTCTCACACTGATGTAACTGTTAAAGCCTCCATAATGCCCAAAACGAAATGATGTACTATAATACATAGAACTCAAATAGAGTTTTGAGTATTTGATAAAATAATACCTGTTTCATCATAAATAAGTTAATATTATCAAAGTGATTCCCTTGCAAAGCCTCATGACAACAAATAACTTATATATGTTTTCTTTCGTTCATCTATCGGTTAATTCTACATGTTTTGAGGACGGAGCACTGAACAATACAGATGCTGGCCTCAAGAAGGCCAGTCTAGAAGGAAGGAAAATAAGTCCAATAAGTTGCAATTTACATTACAATATTGAAAGAAATGAAATCAAATTCTGTCAGAAAGCAAAGCATTTATCTCCCCAGACTGCTCACAAATACAAAAAGTGTCTAATCTATGATACACTTTTAAATCAGAACGTACACAATATCTCTTTTTTGAAACAGAATTCACCATCATAGTATTCTAATTCAAGAAACAGAGACATTGTTCTTTCTCATCTTTGTCACCCTCTGTGAGATTAACACATTAACTCATTACTAACCTTTTCAAAATGCACTTATGCAAAAATATTATGTCACTTTTCCATGTGTTTCTATTTTATTGATTACATCTCCATTGCTCTTACATTAACTAGATTCAGTAACCCCTTGGAAACTGCAAGCAATGTCAAGAAGTTTTGGTATGTAGATTTTCTTAGAATGCCTAAGTGGCTTGTTTATTGTTTTATTTGTTGAAATCTTTTTTCCTTCCAAAAAGAAACTTAACATATATTTCAGTGTGTACCCTCAATTGTCTTTCAAAGAGTTGCTTAACTCATTTAGAGGAAGGCTAAAAAACTAAAGAGAGAAAAATATAAAGAATGTGGGTACCTGGGGCACTTCCTAAATCTAGAGCGATATGCAAAAACATTTCAGTTCAGTGCCTTATTCAGTTGATAGGCCAAGCTACTCTAACAAAGATAAACCAAAACTCAAAGGCTCACCCAGCTGAGATGTTCTCTTATCTCCTACATAACAATCCAGAGATGTACAGCCAGTCCAGAATCCTGTCCCACAGCATCATCCAGAGATCCTAGTAGTTATTTTCTTGTTCCATGACCTTATCACACCAACAATCCAGCCAGTAAGAAGGAAAGAGGGAAACTGGAGGATGAGCAATGTTCTCATCAAATTATGATGCAGGATTCAAACCCAGTACTTCCAGCTGTATGCCCTTGAACCATTCCTAGTCACATGGCTGCACCTAGCTGCAAAGAGAGCTGGGAAATGGGCGTAGCTAAAACCCAGGGATTCCATTAATAAAGGGAAGGAGGGGATGATAGTGGTTTCTTTGAGGCAATGCAATTTGCAGATTCTGCCATACAAACTGACATTTCAAAACAGAAAAAAACCCTGAGCTATAGGAAGATACAGCGAAGCTGTTTAGATGGTAAACACAAATACTTTGGGAATTTGAGAGAAAAAACAATCCGAATAATAGTTATATGAGGATGGACTCCAAAGTTATTGATTTTTACTGGGAAAAAAGGAGTACAAGTTACTGTAGCATGCTCTCTGAATATATCAGTGCAGTAGGGCCCTCTGGATAAAAAGATTTATAATACCATGAGCAATGAGAAATAGAATTTAATTTTACCCTTACAGGAAAACATCTTAAACTGAACAATGGAAGTGCCAGAAAGAGTGATACACCTTAAAATCCTGAAAGGGAGATAAACAGAGAAGATAAAATAAGTACTTTACATGAAGGAGAGAAAATCGATACTACATGTTATTCCAAAATTTAAAAAGTATTAGATTCTATAATACTCATTACATAGTAATGGATGATATGCTTGTAACAGATTATGTTAAAGGAAAATTAAGATATTTGGGAGAATTATAGTTAGCATTTTGAGACCGTCATGGATGGTTTCCTCAGAAAGCAGACTAACTTTTAAAATTATTCCCTTAGTGTCAGAGTCAGAGACAGTGTCAGAGACAAATATTGGGTTTAATGAACCAAACATCTGACTTTATTTTTTTTAAGATATTGCTAAAGGTTGTGTGTAAATCACACAGTCCCCTTGGGTTATCACTGGTATCATTAATCCTGTTACAGTCAGTGTTTTGCAGACAAAGTGGGTGTAAGCTGAAAAATGTAGTTAGAAATTCAAATCTTATGTTTTTCATTCTTTCAACTAATTTACCAAATTCTTACTGTTCTATTAGAAATATATTACCACTCTAAGTGTTAAGCAATGATAATAAGGCAATCAAATTAATATCTAGAAATTTCTAAAAACCCATCCTTAAATGGAAAGGAGAAAGTGTACTTTAAACATTAACCAGGACACATTTCAATTGAAGTAATAAAGTTCGCCAGTGAAGGTCAAGGACAAAAGTTTTGTATCTTTAAGTCGTATTTCTTTTTTTTTTATTTTATAAATTTATTTATGTATTTATTTTTGGCTGCATTGGGTCTTTGTTGCTGCGCGGGGGCTTTCTCTAGTTGTGGTGAGCGGGGGCTACTCTTCGTTGCAGTGTGTAGGCTTCTCATTGCAGTGGCTTCTCTTGTTGCAGAGCACGGGCTGTAGGCACATGGGCTTCAGTAGTTGTGGCACACAGACTCAGTAGTTGTGGCTCGCGGGCTCTAGAGCACAGGCTCAGTACTTGTGGTGCACAGGCTTAGTTGCTCCGTGGCATGTGGGATCTTCCGGGACCAGGGCTCGAACCTGTGTCCCCTGTATTGGCAGGCAGATTCTTAACCACTGTGCTACCAGGGAAGCCCGGAATTGTTTCTCAGCCACTGCGCCACCACGCAAGCCCTTTAAGTCGTATTTTTGTTGCTAACAGATGTTCAACTTCCTTAAAATAAAGTAAGGATCACCATCCTTTTGAAATAATGGTGATTTTCTTGGCTCACCATCCATCAGTGTTCCTCTGATTCCCCCAGGAGTTAGAGGTTCTCTCTGAGATGTTCTTACACACATTTTCCTTTCTGAACAGTGACATGCCTTTCCAGACAGCATGAGAGACCGGGACAAAAATCCACCAGCACAGAAGAGTTTTCTCTCAACAAAGCTGAGGATCTTATATTATTGCCCTTATCTCCCAGTGATTCTATATTATTATCTTTGACCTCTTAGTTATCCTTTTCTAATAAATTAAACATAATTCGTTTAAAATCATAAGGTTGGACACACTACTATATATAAAATAGATAACTGTTATGGACCTACTGTATAGCACAGGGAACTCTACTCAATACTCTGTAATGACCTATATGGGAAAAGAATCTAAAAGAGAGTGGATCGGGACTTCCCTAGTGGTCCAGTGGTAAAGAATCCGCTTTCCAATGCAGGGGACGTGGGTTTGATCCCTGGTCAGGGAACTAAGATCCCACATGCCGAGGGGCAGCTAAGCCCATGCGCCACAACTACTGAGCTAACGCGCCTCAACAAGAGAGCCCGCATGCCGCAAACTACAGAGCCCACGCGCTCTGGACCCCGTGCACCACAGCTAGAGAGAGAAAACCCTCACGCCACAGCTAGAGAATCCAGCATGCCACAACGAAGAGACCTCAAGCCACAACTAAGACCCAACACAGCCAAAAATAAATAAAGAGTGGACATATGTATATGTATAATTGATCCACTTTGCTGTACACCTGAAACTAACACAACATTGTAAATCAACTACACTCCAATAAAAATTTTTTAAAAAATAATAAGTTTGGATAAGGCAGGGAACTAGCCATTCTGAACACTTACAAAGTACAGATACAGTGTTATGGGCTTTGCATTTGTTACAGATCTTTTTTAATTTCACTAACTCTTGCCAAGGGGGATATATGTGTTCTTTAACAGTTGAGAGAAGCAAAGCTCAACTTGCCTGAGTTTACACAGAAATTAGTTGGTAAAACTGCAGTTCTTGATACAAATCCGTGCAAGTGAAAGAAAAGCAGGAAACAGAACTATATGAATTCACGCTTTATTTTAACATCTACTTAATTTCTTGCTGGATTTCTTAAATTCTGCCTCTTTTGACTATGAGCCCTTCATGAGCAGACCAGAGTATTTTTGTGAGTTCTTGGTTGGTTTTTTGTTTTGTTTTGTATTCCAGCAGCAACAATTATAACACTCAATAGAACATAGCAGATATCTGTCCATTTATTTTAAATTGCTGATATTTGAATGTGTTGGAATGCATAGCATTACTTTGGAACCATCAAGGACTGTCTGAATCTTTTGTCCTAATTCCTAACTTTTCCAATGGGTAATCCAAGGTCCAGAAATGACTGTCCTCTTCAACATTGTTCAGCTAGAAATGGCAGAACCAGGATTTGAATTTATGTCTTCTAACCCCAGTGAAATTCCCACTACGTTAAGTTTTCCTATAGCAAGTGGCCTCCATAAAAGCAGTACTTCTAAACTGAATGTGGTTTTATACCTTCTGCCTTCACTGGCTTTGAGAGCGTCTCTTCTATTTGGTCTCTGACTGCCTTTTGCCAGAGAGAAGCTCACCAACTTAAATCTCAGACAGCTCCAAGAAGAACCTACTTCCTACGACAGGGTCTTGACCATTAAATTACCTTCAATTTTCTTCTGATAAAATTCAAGTTTATTAAGTCTCAGGATTTTGCCCAAGGACTAGGGATAAATATAAGAGAAAGATTTATGCTTATAAACAGTTATTTTTCCTTTACTGTGTAAGAAACCTCAAGAGAAACATCACATAAACCTAGAGAACAAGAAGATGAAATTTTAAAATAAAGTATGAGTTTTCCTAACAATCCTCCTTATTTCCCTTTTTCATATATGTGTGTATTTGTTATATAGTATACATAAACTTGTATATAAATAAAAATTACATGTATATATTTATATTGAGAGACTATATATACATATAACATATATACTATACATACATATATAACCCCCTCTTTTGCATTTATGTCATCTGTGTCATCATGAACAAAACCTACCACTTTATAATTGTGTGTTCAGCTTCTGAGTGAAGAAAACTAAGGAAATGAATGTGAGCTAAGTCTCTGGTCCCACCTCACAGGTGACCTTCAGGTAGGACCAGCCTGAAGCTCACTTCCTTAAGGTGAAAAAAGACTGACGTTCAATTTTGAAAAACAAATGAATGCAAAAGAGATGTGATTTTTGGCTAAGCTTAAATCATACCATTATTTTCTTTCCATTATTTTTTTTCTTCCAGTTTTATTGGGATATAAGTGACATACAACACTGGATAAGTTTAAGGTGTGCAGCATAATGATTTGATTTGCACACGTCCTGAAATGATTATCACAATAAGTTTAGTGAACATCCAACATCTCGTATAGATACAAAATTAAAGAAACTAAAAAACAAAATCTTTCCCTGTGATGAGAACTCTTAAGATTTGCTCTCTCAACAACCTCCATTGTATGTTCTATCCTTAGTATTTATTTATAACTGGAAGTTTGGACATTTTAACCATTTTCATCCAATTCCCCTTCTCCCCATCCCTTACCTTTGGTAACCACAAATCTAATCTCTATGAGTACAGAACATTCATAATACTCTATGAATTTGTTTCTGAAGTATAATTGACCTATAACATTATGTTAATTCCTAGTACACAACATAGCGATTCATTATTTCTATACATTTTAAAATGATCACCATGATAATCTAGTTACCATCTGTCACCATACAAAGATACTATATAATAATTGACTATATTCCACACACTGTACATTTCATACCTATGACTCATTTATTGTGTAACCAGAAGTTTGTACCTCTTAATCTCCTCCCCTATTTCTCTCCTCTCCCCAGGCCCCTCCTCTCTGGCAACCACCTGTTTGTTCTCTGTACCTATGACTCTGTTTCTGTTTTGTTATGTTTGCTCATTTGTTTTGTTTTTTAGATTCTCATATAAGTGAAATGATACAGTATTTGTCTTTCTCTATCTCTCTTATTTCACTTATTTCCTCCCATTATTTTAAATGTAGAACTTAAGAAAATTATATATTAAAGAAAAAAACCTGACAGATGAACTGAACCTAAGCAGTGTACATTCTATTGAGTAAATGTCAGGCTAGAACAAAAGCAGCATGGAAAAAAGGAACTATCAGAACCTAGTTTTTAAGTGTTTTTCTCATTGGAAAGGCTCTAGTTTTCATTATTATTTTATGCACCTGTTACACAAAGTATAAGCAATCTATAAGCACTTGTGGAATTAAGTAATAATTCTGTCCAAAATACTGTTGAAAAGTAAGAGGGAGTGACATATTTCCCAGAATCCTTAGGGAAACATTCTTCTCCAGGGAGTTTGGCCATTTCAGTTGTATTTCATGATAGGATTTGGGTATCTGTGAGAAATTAAACGTAAACTATTACTGTCAGGAAGCATTAAATAAATAGGCAACATAATTCCTGATTTGAATTTTTCTGGTTGTATATGTATATTGTATAAAACAGCCATAAATCACAGGCATTATGTTGTTTAATGACCCTTATATTTAAAAAAAGAAAAAAACAAATAAAACATGATTTCCTCAACATAAGAGCTAGCCAAAAAAAAAAAAGCTTTATTTCTTTTGATATTCTTTATTGTATCAGGTAAAAGCAAAACAGAAACAAATTTTTGTATGCCACTATGTTTCTCTTTTGATGGTATCTTCAAGAAATTTCAGAACTAAGTTTTGTGCTTTAAATGAATTTACTTGGAGCAGGAACTCTATTAGATTACTTCACTTCCCCCTCTTCACTACCTAAGTCTTGTCCTTTCACCTACATATTATGGTAAGAATGTGAATGAGTGAATGAGGAAAGTCATCTGCATACCTTGTGAAGAGCCTCAAAAAATCCTTTATCTAGAATAAAGTGATTTTATAAAATGATAGACAATATATCAGTATTATTCTGTTAACAATTATGAAGCATAGTTCAATTTTCAAGTATTGTGTTGGGGCAGAGAACATGACCAGAAAAGTAGAGGAATCACAATCATTTTCCAAAGTGTACATTCCTGTGTAAAACCAGATCAAGAAAGAAGATTACAATCTCTCTGGAAGTTTCCACCATGATGCCTTTTAGTCATTACCCCTCCTAAAGGTATTGTGTTTTTGCCTCTATAGATTAGTTTTGACTGCTTTTTAACTAATTTATATAAATGGAATTAAATTGTACATTTTTTGTGACTAGTTTGTTTTGCTTAATGTTTGTGAGCTGCATCCATGTTGTTGCATGTAGTGTTAGTTCATTGTTTCCCATTGCTGCAGGGTATTCCTTGCATGCATATTCCACAATTAATTTACTCCTTCTATTCTAAGTGGACTTGTGGGTTGTTTCTGGTGTGGCATTTTTGCAAACAATGCTGCTAATGACATTCCGATGCATATCTTTTACTACACATGTGTGCGCCACTCTCTTGGAATTACCAGGTCATAGGTTTTGCATATGTTCAGCTTGAAAAGAAACTTCCAAACAGTTTTCCAGAATGGTTGTAACAACTTACATCCACATCAGAGCTGAGCGAGGGACCCTCTTGCTTCACAGCCTTGCCTACCATTGGTATCACCATTTCTTTTTTAAAAATTTTAGATATTATGGTGGGTATTTAATAATTTGAATTTTTATTTCTCTGATGACTCAAATAGGTAGGCATATTTTCTTTAGTTTATTAGCCACTAGGATAGCCTCTGTTATGAAGTGTGTTTGCTTAACCATTTTGCCTGTTTGCTTTTCAGTTGGGCTGAATGTCTTTTTCTTGATTTATTTATGAGTTACTTACACGTTCTGTGTGCACATCTTTTGTCAGATTATATTCTTCCCATACTGTCTCCCACTCTGTGGCTTGTATTTTATTTCACTCAAATAGTTTATTTAAAACATGCTCACCACTATCTTATACATAGGAAAAAGAGAGCAAAGGTTTACTCTACATGGTATCAGATAACCCTAGGCAAGAAAGAAATTATGTTAAGACCCGGTATAAAGTAGGAGCTCAATAAGTATGTGTTGAATTAATTAATAAATGATGGCATACATGTCTTTTCTGCTCAATAAAATCCTTATCAAAATATTACTTCCATATTTTATTCAAAATAGTAATGGCAGTTTTCTAGGAGAAAAATAAGAAAATTTTTGAAATGTCTCAGAGGCTTGTGCATTTCCCATCAACCAAAGAAGAGAAGCATGTGTTACTATTCTTGCAAATTCCAAAGAACTGTAATAATTTTTTTGAAATTCTTAATCTAGATAAACCTATCATACACTGTTTTACTTTAACATTACATCTAACTCAAGAAGATATATTAAAGGAAAGAAACATTAAGAGGATAAAACATTCAACAGTAGAAAAGGAAATGGAAAAACAATTGTATCTGATTGGAAGACTTGAGAATGAGACTATTTCATGTTGAATGAATGTTCACAATCATGTTTAACAGATAGAAATGATGACTACTCAACTACCATATAACCATTTATAATAAAAACATAAAGCTTTATTTGCAAACTGCCTTGGACAATGTTCCTGGGGTTTGTTTCTAAATAAGTTGCTTGAAACCTCAATAAAAATCTCCATTGCAGGCATGAATGTGAATAAAACACTGACACTGTATATATGAACAGCTGCTCTTGTACTTTGAAAATTGTTTGGTGGGAGGAATATACATAAATCTATATAAACAAAGCAAGCATTTTAAAAAGCCATTTTGATTTTGTGAATGCTTCCTATAGCTCCTAAGTATTTCAATAGTTGCAATCAATTAAGGAATCTATTAACATTTCCTATTGTCAACCCTATCACGTCATAAATATATATTACTTCTCAAGGTGAAATAATAAAAAGGACCATTTAAGGAATGATACATTCCTTTAAATTCAAGCCTTTTAACAGGGGCATAAAACAAGTACATCTGCAATCATTTCACTAATATGGTCAACCACTGACATCTATTGGCAAAAATAAGCAGACAAGTTTTGGTTAACTTATAAACCAGATCGAATTTTTTAATGGCTCTAGTTTGAATATTAAAAGTTGATTTAGAAATTAATGTTTAGCTATGGTTTTGGTTAAATTATGTAAGGACATGACTATTTAAAACATATAACCCCAAATACTGAAGTTGTGTTAGCAGTAGCCTAAATAATTGTTTATTCTTTTCCCTCATAAGATTACAAATTAGGAAGAACTCCAATTTTGTAGTTGTAAAAAAGATTAAATGTGTGGTTTGAGAACAAGTTTCAAGTTTGGAAAACTTAACTTTCGAATTTGCCAAAAGCTTAGTTAAGCTCATCAAATACATAGTATTCTTAACTCCTGGGCTTCCCTGGTGGCGCAGTGGTTGAGAGTCCGCCTGCCAATTCAGGGGACAGGGGTTTGTGCCCCAGTCCGGGAAGATCCCACTTGCCGCGGAGCGGCTGGGCCCGTGAGCCATGGCCGCTGAGCCTGCACATCCGGAGCCTGTGCTCCGCAACGGGAGAGGCCACAACAGTGAGAGGCCCGCGTACCGCAAAAAAAACACATAGTATTCTTAACTCTTAAATAAAAGAAAATGTGTCTTCTTAAATTGTCAAGCAAGTCAGATCACAGTTTCATTTTTTCGTGCATTTTCCTTGCCTTTATTCCAACCTTTTCTCTAACCTCTCTCTCCCACTAAGTACCACTTCTTGACTCTTATCCAGCGACCTCTCCCAGTATTTTGCAACTTCAAGACAATGGTGTTTCATCAAGGTGCCATGACGCTAGCAAGCATCTGGGTGTAATATCATTCATTTCTATGCTCAACAAAAAAATTTTAAATGTCTCTACATACTATAAACTATTTTAACTTCTGTGATGCAAAAGTAAATGATCCAGACACAAACTCCAGTTTACCTGGAGTTTTCCATTCAAGTAGTGAGAGACAGATAAGTGAAATAAAAGATATAGTATGCTCAACTGTATAAGGGCTTTTACACGTATGGAATAAATAATGCAGAGAAGGGGGTACAATATTTAGGGAGAAGACAGGATGCAGCGTGCTAGGCATGTTCAATGTAGCAGTCAGGTAAGGCCTCCCTTGACATTTGAGCAGATCAGGTGAGGCTGTCATAAATCATGGAGATGCTAGGGAAGGAATGCCCAGGAAGAAAGAAATGCAGCTGAGGAAGAAGAAGGCTTGGAAAAGAAGAGCGGCAACTAGACCCACGTCACTGGGGAGAGTGAACCAAAGGTTGTGTAATAGGAGCTGATGTCAGAGAGAAGATGGGGAACAATTCTGTGGAGACTTTCAGCTCGCTCTGGGGCAGGGTTGTGCCCCTGAGTGGGATGGGAAGCCACGGAGGGCTGGGTGGAGCAGCAATATGATCTGAGTTATTGCAGATATTTTAGCAAATATTTTATTAAAAAAGAAAGAAGTGAACAGTGAAAATTGATGTGAATCCATCTTATAAAATTTCCTCTGAGGTGGGTTTCCTACAGAGTGCTTAGTGAGCAATGACATATTTCAGAAATAGGTGTAAATGTTTTAGTGTTATAGAGAATTCCAAATCAGATAAAGAGCATGTCCTGAAATATACAAAGGCAAAAAAAAATTTTTTCAGTAAAAAAAAAACAAACATGATTTCCTTTAAGAAGCCTACTTTAAACTGTTTATATGAAAATTCCATCAGTAAAATTAGGGATTAATTTTATCTGTTTAACTTAGTATCTGCCTAAAAACTTCTTGTTTTACTCACACACATCTAATTTTTCGATAAAATTTCACCACATGTCAAAGTCTTCCCCAAACTTGATCACTCCTCACTACCTCCACTGCTGTCACCTTCGTTCAGGCAACCATCATTTCTAACCTGAAAGAGTTCAGTAGATTTTTACTGCCCTGTATACTCCATCTCCAGCTCTCCATGCTATGTAAAATATCTATAGGGATCCTATGAAAACATAGCTTTTTGTCCTTCCTATGTCTTCCCAGCTTATCAGAGAATGGTAGAAATAAAATAAAAGACCAGAAAGCAAAAGAAAAAGGACCACCCAGGTTGCCAGCTTGAGAACAGACTGCAGGGGCGAAGGAGACAAGGAGAGGGCAGAGAGACAGCAGCTTTCATCCAGGGGAGAGAGAGTTGTAACTTGATCACAGGGGTGGTGATGGAGGTGACTGAGTAAAAATTGGGGGGTGGATACATCTGGAAAGCAGAATCAAAAGGATTTGATAACTAAATGGAAGAGGGGTGTGAAAGAAAAAAAGAGTTTAAGGAAAAAGTCTATAAACAAAGTCAAAATTACTTCCTTTCTGCAAGTCCCAGAGAAAACTCTAATGAGATTAGCTAGAGATTATTCCTTCCTTCTTTGTACTTACATATGTGATAGATTTGTATAATAACAGAATCTGATAACATTCGGAAGTCAAGGACAGTGAATAACTTCTTTCATAACATTTATGGTAGGTGCCAATGAAAAATCTATTATTATCTTTCCAAGTATTTATCAGACACATAACAAAACACATGATCTCAATTTATGATAACACAGTAGTACTGAATTGTTCCCTGGGAGCATTTACTAAATCAAACACCCCTTCCTCAAGCCATAAGACATTTACTATTAGAACCTCAGTTCTATTTAACTATAAAATTCCGATTAATAATACATTTCAAATAATAATACATTTCAGTAAAAACCAAATATGGTTGTCTAATTAATCAAAGCAGCAATATTATAGCCAGATTTAGGTCATGAAGGGAGTATAGACGTTTCATGGTAACACAATTCAATTCAACAGAGTTTGTAATTTGGACATTTGATTTGTTTCAAAGCATTCTGTTGGCCAAGTTACTTGATAGCCACCCCTGCACCAATTATAATATCCAGACAGGCAATCAGCAGCTCCACATGAGACCCCCTGGGTGGTACAACTCGAATTTCCTTGTATTTCCTCCAACTCATTTTGTATATCTAAAAGTGGCCATAAATCCTCTTGCAAGCTTTTACTCTCTCCACCCACTACATGCAGACCTTTTTAGGGAAGTTCTAAAAAAAATTTCATTCTTCAAACCATTTCCCTGAAGTTTTTGGCAAAATAATATTTATTGAAATACCTACTTCTTTACTGTTCCTGTTGTAGTTTTTCTTTTACATCATTGCTTCCTTTGACATTTATCCCAAGTTCACTCTGCTCTTTTTGATCACTGTATTCATTTTAACTTCATGCACTTAAATTATTCAATTCTAAGTGCAGTTATCATGGAGACAAAAATCCTTTAAAAATACAATCTATTATTGTATAGTGTAACTCAAAAAGAAGATAGTTCTGTTTAAAACTGTGCTTTGTGTGTGCATGTGTTTGTGTGTGTGTGTGTGTGTGTGTGTGTGTGTGTTTTCTTCTAGGGAGCTTTAAAATGTTCTTTTTTCTTGAATCTGACCTTCCATTTTCAATATCCTTTGCTTCACACTGGATTGTGAATGTGCCCTTTCCCCGTGTCTGAAAATCTTTCAAACTTCACCATTCATTCTAAGAATCAGCAATATGTTATGTTTTTATAGCACCTTTCTTCCAGGGAACAGAGAGTGTTTCATATACATTACCACATTCATCCTTAAAATTTCTCTCACAATACCCATAGCCCTGGCTAAACTATGCCTCGGTTGAAACCTCAATCCATATCTTTAAGCTCTTCCTTCCTTGACTGCCTTTCCTATAAACTCTGTAAATCACATTTTCAGAATCCTGCATCTGTAGAAAATAAGCATAATTCTGTCACTCAAATCACTTTTCTTTCTACCCTTACTCTCAGGATTCACCATCTTTACTTCAAAACTTTACCACAATCTACCTGGTCAGCCTTAGATTTCTAAAGTCTAGCTACTTCTCTCTGAAACTTCTCCCTTATGAGAGTGAAATAATTTGACTTGTTAACATGTACTTGCTTCTTTCTCAACCACGTTACTTATCTTTGCTCTAAATTATAATTGTAACCTTTTTAAATTTATTTTCTTTTTCTACTCATGATTAAAAATCATATTATAAATTTCATTTGACTTGTATGTACATACCAAATGTGTGTTTTGAAATGCCGATCCCTCTGTAGTAAATGATAGCATTTGTTAATATTTACCATGAATTAGTCACTTTTATAAATTCTCAGGTCAGTTGCCTCATTTAGTCCTTACTATAGGCATAAAAGCTCAATCTTATTTTCTATACATTAGAGACAGAAAAACTACGGTTTTCAAAGTTTAAATAACACGCCCAAGGATGAACATAGAAAGTAGCTGAACATGGATTGAAGTAGCCAAAATATATCACTATTTGTCCCTCTACATGATCTCTTCACAATTATCTTAGATTGAATTTTAAAAGCGATGTGACTTTCCCTCAGAATTCATCAATTATCAGCAAAACACTGTCTTTCACTGCTCAGTTCTGGGCTCGAACTGGTTCAGAAAATCAATCTGAAATCCGACCATTTACTTAGACAAGATTACCAGCACTCAAATGTAACAGTTTTCTTAGACTTAAAATAAGCCATCATCTATAATCATACTTAAAATAACTAACTACCTTCAGTATACATTTTTAAATAAAATAAAACCATTAGCGAGAACTTAAGAGGAAAGAGATAGTCTATAGACGATATAAAAGTTTATGTCCTGAGCTGTCCAGTCCCCTGTTTTGCTTTATTACTGAAATGGCCTACTTATATCAGTGGAAGCTATCCTGTTACAGATGGCCTACTTCATTACATGGCATTGACTTTTCCCTTTTGCTTCTGAATTCTGAGTACTTAATCAGCATTTCTATGTGAACTGGTTTCTTCTCATAAAGCTCATTTCTCTTCAGTTACTTTATGTAGCACTCAAGGGACAAAGAACCATGTTAAATGTTCAGACATTGAGGCAAAAGCAAAAATAATCTAATTTTAAGGATTGTTTGGGTAAAGCTAATGATTGTGCTAAATATTTTCCTTTATAGATGTATCACATTTCAAATACCACACTCATAATGTATATTTAACAAAGTAAAATGCCAAGCAAATTACTAAATAAAGGAATATAAATATATACCGCCATGCAATGTAATACTTAAATATCATTACTTAATTTGAGGGCATGTGAGAGAAGGAAGGAGGAGTTAATTATTTGAGCTAAACTCCTAAATGATCAAGAGTAAAAATGTGACAAACTAATCTATTTATCTTTTTATATACTGTCAGTGTTACAGCACACAAGGTAAAACATATTCTATAAATTACTCTTTAGTGCTTTTAAATCCTTGAATAGGATGAGCATTAAACACGAGGCAACAGCGACATCACTACAACAGCTGATGTATTATTTATTTATGTATGTATTTTAAACATCTTTATTGGAGTATAATTGCCTTACAATGGTGTGTTAGTTTCTGCTATATAACAAAGTGAAGCAGCTATACGTATACATATATCCCCATATCCCCTCCCTCTAGCATCTCCCTCCCACCCTCCCTATCCCACCCCTCTAGGTGGTCACCAAGCACCAAGCTGATCTCCCTGTGCTATGCAGCTGCTTCCCACTAGGTATCTATTTTACATTTGGTAGTGTATGGATGTCCATGTCACTCTCTCACTTCCTCCCAGCTTACCCTTCTCGCTCCCTGTGTCCTCAAGTCCATTCTCTACATCTGCATCTTTATTCCTGTCTGGCCCCTAGGTTCTTCAGAACCTTTTTTTTTTTTTTTTTTGACTCCATATATATGTGTTAGCATATGGTATTTGTTTTTCTTTCTCTGACTTACTTCACTCTGTATGACAGTCTCTAGGTCCATCCACCTCACTACAAATAACTCAATTTCGTTTCTTTTTATAGCTGAGTAATATTCCATTGTATATATGTGCCACATCTTCTTTATCCATTCATCTGTCGATGGACACTTAGATTGATTCCATGTCCTGCCTATTGCAAACAGAGCTGCAATGAACATTGTGGTAAAGGAATCTTTTTGAATTATAGTTTTCTAAGGGTATATGCCCAGTAGCGGGATTGCTGGGTTGTATGGTAGTTCAACCATATGGTATTTTTAGTTTTTTGAGGAACCTCCATCCGTTCTCTATAGTGGCAGTATCAATTTACATTCCCATCAACAGTGCAAGAGGGTTCCCTTTTCTCCACACCCTCTCCAGCATTTATTCTTGGCAGATTTTTTGATGTTATGGCCATTCTGACCAGTGTGAGGTGATACCTCATTGTAGTTTTGATTTGCATTTCCCTAATGATAGTGATGTTGAGCATCCTTTCACGTGTTTGTTGGCAATCTGTATAACTTCTTTGGAGAAATGTCTATTTAGGTCTTCAGGCCATTTTTGGATTGAGTGTTTTTTTGATATTGAGCTGCATGAGTTGCTTTTATATTTTGAAGATTAATCCTTTGTCAGTTGCTTCATTTGCAAATATCTTCTCCCATTCTGGGGGTTGTCTTTATGTTCTGTTTATAGTTTCCTTTGCTGTGCAAAAGCTTTTAAGTTTCATTTGGTCCCATTTGTTTATTTTTGTTTTTACTTCCATTTCTCTAGGAGGTGGATCAAAAAGGAACTTGCTGTGATTTATGTCATACAGTGTTCGGCCTATGTTTTCCTCTAAGAGTATTATAGTGTCTGGTCTTACATTTAGGTCTTTAATCCAGTTTGAGTTTATTTTTGTGTATGGTGTTAGGGAGTGTTCTAATTTCATTCTTTTACATGTAGCTGTCCAGTTTGCCCAAAACCACTTATTGAAGAGGCTCTCTTTTCTCCATTGTATATTCTTGCCTCCTTTATCAAAAATCAGGTGACCATATGTGTGTGGGTTTATCTCTGGTTTTCTATCTTGTTCCATTGATCTATATTTCTGTTTTGTGCCAGTACCATACTGTCTTGATTACTGTAGCTTTGTAGTATAGTCTGAAGTCAAGGAGCCTGATTCCTCCAACTCCATTTTTCTTTCTCAAGATTACTTTGGCTATTCGGGATCTTTCATGTTTCCATACAAATTGAGCAATTTTTTGTTCTAGGTCTGTGAAAAATGCCATTGGTAGTTTGATAGGGATTGCATTGAATCTGTAGACTGCTTTGGGGAGTATACTAATTTTCACAATGTTGATTCTTCCAATCCAAGAACATGGTATATCTCTCCATATGTTTGTATCATCTTTAGTTTCTTTCATCAGTGTCTTATAGTTTTCTGCATACAGGTGTTTTAGGTAGGTTTACCTCCTTAGGTAGTTTTATTCCTAGGTATTTTATTCTTTTTGTTGCAATGGTAAATGGGAGTGTTTTCTTAATTTCTCTTTCAGATTTTTCATCATTAGTGTATAGGAATGTCAGAGATTTCTGTGCATTAATTGTGTATCCTGCAACTTTACCAAATTCATTGATTAGCTCTAGTAGTTTTCTGTAACATCTTTAGGATTCTCTATGTATAGTGTCATGTCATCTACAAACAGTGAAAGTTCTACTTCTTCTTTTCTGATTTGCATTCCTTTTATTTCTTTTTCTTCTCTGATTGCTGTGGCAAAAACTTCCAAAACTATGTTGAATAATGGTGGTGAGAATGGACAACCTTGTCTTGTTCCTGATCTTAGAGGAAATGGTTCCAGTTTTTCACCATTGAGAACGATGTTGGCTGTAGATGTCATATATGGCCTTTATTATGTTGAGGTGGGTTCCCTCTATGCCTACTTTCTGGAGAGTTTTTATCATAAATGGGTGCTGAATTTCGTCAAATGTTTTTTCTGCATCTATTTTTCTGCATCTATTGAGATGATCATATGGTTTTTCTCCTTCAATTTGTTAATATGGTATATCACATTCATTTGCATATATTGAGGAATCCTTGCATTCCTGGGATAAACCCCACTTGAGAGTTTGAGAAGGATTGGTGTTAGCTCTCTTCTAAATGTTTGATAGAATTCACCTGAGAAGCCATCTGGTCCTGGGAATTTGTTTGTTGGAAGATTTTTAATCACAGTTTCAATTTCACTCCTTCTGATTTGTCTGTTTATATTTTCTATTTCTATTTCTTCAGAAGGTTGTGCACACAGGCCTCTTGGTGGCTGCAGCAGGAGCCTTAGCATTTCATGCCCGTCTCTGGTGTCCATGCTGATAGCCATGTCTCGCGCACGTCTGTGGAGCTCGTTTAGGAGGTGCTCTGAATCCCTTCTCCTTGCGCACCCGAGAATAATGGTCTCCTGCCCCTTAGGCAGCTCCAAACATTTTCCCGGACTCCCTCCTGGCTAGCTGTGTCACACTAGCCCCCATCAGGCTGTGTTCATGCAGCCAACCCCAGTCCTCTCCCTGGGTTCTGACCTCTGAGGAAGCCCGAGCCTCAGCTCCCAGCCCCCGCCTACACTGGCTGGTGAGCAGACCTGATATTTTATTGATACAAGATTCAAAGATCTGGGCAGATGCAGTGGCTATTTCTTCTTCTATGTCTTTCCAATTTTGGGCTCATTCCTTTAAAATATCACCATAGTGTGATAATTTCCCTTCAACTCTACTTAACTCGATAAAGATGGTATTTATGCATTAAAAGATATTTCCTAATTAGTTGAAATCATAAAAATAGTATGCAGCTTCTAAGCATTTTAAAATGCTTGTCCTTCAGATAAGCTTTGAATCATTGAAACTAAAGGCTATAAGCCATGCAGATGTAAAATAAAAGATAAATTTCCTACGTAAACATTTATACCATATGAAAGCCATGCAAATGCTGCTTTCAGAAAAAAAAAAAAAAGCTTGCTTTTTTTTCCCTCAAATGAAGCCCTTTCCTCAGAGCACAATTTCAAAGTTGAGATTTACATATTTTTGACTGAAAAAATAATTTACATGTCACAAGACAAGTGACTACACAATGTGAAGATTTTAGGACACTGACACCACAGGTACCAGGCCATTGAAAAAAGAGACTCAGATAGTTGAGATTCTTGTTGAACTCGATTTATTATACACTTAGTAGAAACACCACCGAAATCCTTCAATTCTAAATATCTTGAGTATGGAATGGATTCAGTGGTGTTTAGATATTAAACTTGACCTCAGAAATAATGCAGTTAGATGAAGATTGTGTGGGAAAAAAATATATGATAGGGAATATGTCAATATAGAAAAGTTTCCACTTGGAAAAAAATTCATCTAAAAGAAGCACTGATTTTCCCACCGATTCTGTCAACAAAGAAGGAATCAAGAGAGTAAGAAGGAAAATGGTTTTCCCTGCCTTGCATTTGTGGGAGTATAGAGATTTAAAGTTTGTTATATCAATGACCTTGCTATAGAGATTAAAATGATGACATTTGAAGATAAAAATGCCAAAATTTGGGGCTTCCCTGGTGGCGCAGTGGTTGAGAGTCCACCTGCCGATGCAGGGCACGTGGGTTCGTGCCCCGGTCCGGGAAGATCCCACATGCCGCGGAGCGGCTGGGCCCGTGAGCCATGGCCGCTGAGCCTGCGCGTCCGGAGCCTGTGCTCCGCAACGGGAGAGGCCACAACAGTGAGAGGCCCGCGTACTGCCAAAAAAAAAAAAAAAAATGCCAAAATTAGATCCTATTCATCAAACTCAGAAGTTTAGAATCATAAAGTGGAAAATTTTTACTAGCTATTCATTTGGTAACATTTGCACAAAATATATTGGCACAGATTGTCAGAGAAGTGACACTCTGCCATGTAGTCTTTGATTCAAGTTTGTAAGAGTAACATGAACAAAGATCAGACTTCATAGGGAGGAAAAAAAGAAACAAGACACAGGATCATAGAACCCACAGAATTTTGGAAGTAGAAGTAAAAAACTATCTGATCCTTTTCCTCTATCTTTCTGGAAAAGCAACTAGAACAAGTAATAATAAGACCGTAGTCAAGGGCACAGTCAATACGTGGCTGATTACCATCCTCTCAAACAATATATTATATAAATAAAGAAAATGTGATGTGATATGTAGCCAAAAAAAAGTATATTAAATATAAAATTACTCTTCCTATGTCTGTGTTTATATATAGTTAAAGAACTTAGGCAGAACTTAAAAGGATAAAAGTACCACTTTTACCATGTTTAAAGTTTTAAAGATGTATTTAAACTAGCATTTTCACTGTTCTTCAACTTTTTCTTTTTATAATCATTTTGAAAGATGCATCCTTGTACCATCCTAAATAAAAGTATAAGTCTTTTGAAATATTTCATTTTTTAAAAATAGTTTATACACTTTTAATTTGCAACTTAGTAAGATTTTGCTATTCAGTGTATACATTCCAAACTCAAGAAGTGTTGTTACCATATTTGTACATTTACTATTACATGTACCATAGTAGTATATACGTGCATACAGTTACATATTAGTGATTTGGAGCATGCTCTAAAATTTACAACATCAAATGCTGACAGCTCTTTCCCTTTTTTCTAGTATGTATATTATGAAATATGAATACCTATTAATTTCTCCACCATATATCTGTATTTTAAAGAAATCAATGCCTTGCTATTTTAAGACACTGTCAAAATGTTCCATTATCTAAAAAACATAGTCATAAGACTCAGAAATGTCAAGTATGCCTTTGGGTTTGTTAAGGGGACACTACAATTTTCCATTTGATTTGAAAATAAATCAAGCAGCTACAGTATCCTCCAAGTAACACTATTAATTACTTCTGCTAATTACCTCTGAGCTGAATGAACACTTTGTGGGGAAGAAGCAAAGTGGTCTCCTATGTGGTTTGCTTTGAGGGACATCACACGATCTCACCCCATCAGCCTGCCTCTAACTTTTCCCCTCCCTGGGGCTGGACTCTGACCTTCCTACAATAGCAAACCCTGTCAGAAGTTTGTGCTGAGCTCAACTCTCTGTTCTGGTCCTTCTGCAACACTGTCCTCTCCCAGAATTTGTCTTCTAGCAGAAATGAGGGGAGAAAGAGATGTCTAATGTAAAAGAAACTCCTGTGCCAAAGTTAATTTACTTCCTAGTTTGGGTGACGTTAGTTCTGTCTTTGTTGATGGGATTTATTATTCGGGAGACACTCTAACACCCAAACTGATAGTGATTCATCATCACACTCATCATTGCTCAAGCTCAGGAAAAAAACTACCTCTGGAAAAAATGAGAAAGTTTTTTGTTAAACAATTTTCAAAATGTTCCTTTTGACAAGAACGAATATAGACCCTTAATAACTCCCTGTCATAATCACCATAAAGACCTGCAGGTCATTTTCACTTAGAGGTAAATGGAACAGAAATAATGGTCTAACATCATCTGGGTATCTATCTGGACACCAATAAGCAGAGGAGGGCAAGGCTCAAGCCGCCGTAAGCATGCAACAAACAGGTTTTGTATATATGAAATCCCATTTCCAAATTTTTTATGGCTTTAGTTTCAATGTGTTTGTTTTCTAGGAAAATGAATCTCCAATTCGTTCTTAAAACATATGTTAATATTTTCTACTTTTGCTGCCTCCTGTAGGTTTCTTTTAAAAAAGAAAATGTATGTAGAATTTGGTACTTGGAAAGGATTTCACACAAACCTTTGCTTAAGGCTATGTCGGCAATCTGCCAAAATGAGATAAATACCTGCGTCATCAAGCAAACTTGCCTCCACCTTTTAATTTTTGTTCTTTTAAAGAATGGATTCATTAAAATGAGACCTTGTGGTTTAGTAAGAAAAATGTGAGCTTTGGGGACTGACAAATATTGACTGAACTTCTGACTCAGTTGATGATCAACGGTGAGGCTGGTTTTCTGATTTGTTAGAAGAGAGCCATTTTAACTACGTCATAGGGCACGTAAGTGGATAAAGTTAATTACTGAACATAAAATTTCTGCTACAATGCCTGACACATAGTGGGCATTTAAAAATTGGTGGTTCCTTTTCCACTTCAGTTTTGACTAGACCTATAGAAAATAATATTTTTAGCTCTTCATTACACACTGTGCACCTTATTAGAATGCTAGTAGAGTTTAGATTCATGGATCAATCACTGAATTATTCTGCTTAAACTAAGTACCAAGGTCAAAGTTGGGGCTAGTGTAGTCCTTCTAGAGATGGCTATTTGGAATATATAATACAAGATGGCTACTCAATCAGAGCAGTGCACTGGAGGAAGTAAGAGTACTGCTGGAATCTGGGTGCAGAGTGCCTGAGTTCTAATCCCAGCCATGCGATCCTGGTGAGATTACTCAACTCCCCAAGCCTCAGTTTTGTCATCTAAAAAATGGTGATGAAGGTCAAAGGAAGATGTTCAATTGAGCTATACCTGTGGTTGCTGGGAGGTGGAAGCATTTGAGTATAGGGCAGATAGGGGGACAAACACAGTGGAGTCTATTACAGCAAAGGATGCATAGCAGCATGGTTGCATCTTTTAAAAACGCATAATGCTGATGACAGAAATTAAGAAACAGAATGAAATATATAACACATCATTTAGTTATTTAAAGTATATGCATACACATAGCAATACATGTTTTGCAAGAATATATGCACATGAAATGTTTCACATGATGATGGTTGCATGAGAAGTTGAGTCAGAGGACAGCATATAGTAGAAACAGTAAATGCTAATTCTGTAGCACAGAGCATAAAAAATATAAAGGGAAGAGTAAGGATGTGTTGTAATCATCTCTTCAAGCTTTTCAGGTAAGAAAACCTAGTAATCTAAAACAGGGCTACAAACAATGGACTTTTAAAACTTCATCAGAACATGATATTTATGATTTACTCTACTGTTAATTTAATTTTCTACTGCTACATTAGACATTTCAGAAAAAAAATGAGAATAGGAAAGAGCATGAGAGGAAATAAAGCAAATTTAGAATAAGTTAATTGAGTAAAAATATTGAAAAACTCTTTTTCAGTTTGGTTGATCCTAAATTAATCATGTGTATGCTTTTAAATCTGGCTAGAAAAAAAAATCATAAAGGCTAATTACAATGCTTATGGATTTACAAAGATTTTAATCTCCATGTCTTTTGTAAAGTCTGCAATTAGCATATTTTCAAAGAATAGACTGTACAACAGGTAATATTATCATGACTCTTTGTATCTAATTAAATATCTATCTTAAAATTGAAGTCTCATATAATGAAGAAAAATTCTAATATTCAAATTCTAAGCTAAGTCTTTACATCTTTAAAATAAGTATATTAAAGTTTATTAATAAAATCAAGTCAATATTCATAGCAACGTTATTTTATTCTCTTAAATTTAGATTTCTATTAAACCCATTTTTGTACTAAGCAGTTATTTAGAAGAAGAAAGAACAATACACCTTGATTTTCCAAAAGAAATAAACACTTTTAAGCTGTTCATCAACTAATGAAACTACCAGATTAATTACTTTTCCCATTCTCAAGAATATAAAATGATCTAATTTATAATTAATGTTATTATGACAAGCGCCTAATAAACATAATGATTTGACATTATGGCTGAATTTTCACTGGAAACAGTGGAAATTTTATGATCTGAGGCTTTTCTAATCCCGAGGCATATTGATAAAATCCAACTGTAATAAAAAATCATCCTGATCATTGATGTTTTCTAATTATAACTAGGTACTAAACATTATAAATATAAATAAATAAGAAAGTTATTGACACCTATCAAAAGGAGTAAATCCTTATTGATTTTATTTTTATGCTTTGTTACTGCTTGCTTATGAATTATTTACATATTCATATATAATATAAACATGATAAACTAAAATATGTACTATAAGGCTGCACAGTTAATATAAATCAAACTAGTTTCTCATTAATACTACCTAAATACACTGAAACAGTAATAAGAAGAGTCCTGATTTGAGGATAATGTGCTTTTTGAATGTTTTTCATTTTCAGTGCCTGAACAAATCCTTCATTTTCAATAGCTCATTATATTATCTTAAAATGGAAAACCTAACTACATAGAATAGAACCACCAGAATGCAAACCTACATCCACAAACCCTTCCCCCACCCATATAGATTATAGCAGGTAAATCTTCTGTAATGTCTCGTTTTCAGAAAGGACTGTAAAGCAGATTTTTCTTATCATGTCCTTGGAACTACACAATATGTTCCCAGGAAATTAGAAGTGGAACAGCTAATCCAATATCCTGCCCCTTGCAGGGGCCACAGCTGATGCTTCCAGGGAGACTGGCAACCACAGAGATATTCCCCTCAGCTTCCTAGGTAGATGAGTCAGCCAGAAAGTTCTATTTGCCCCCCTTAGAACCTGAGAAGATTCATTTGAATATAGAAACATGACATTCAAATACCTAAGGTCAATCATAAACTTTGTAGCAGCTGAAGAAAAGCCTATCGTGACAAGACAGTAATCAAACTAGTTACTCAGAATATATTTTCCCATCCTCAAACCAGTATCTCCTTCAGATGCCACGCAAAGGATCTCTTAAGACATTTGTAGATTTGCAGTTCTAGTCAATGGTATATATGCTTTTAATTTTTTCTTCAAATATTTTCCCATTCTGGGTTTGGACTCAAAACAATTTGATCATTATCTATATAATCAATAAATATTATTCTCAAACAAACTAGGAATTAAAATATTTGTTTGCAATGATTCATTTGCTCCCTTATTCATTTCCCCCTCCACTTTGCATCTCCTAAATCAAGAGTCCTCAGGGTGTTCCCTGGCTTCTCGGGGTCTCCCACCAATACCCGTCCCGCCCAGGATCTCACATGAGAGCAGACCACTCAAACACCCCAACACGCTGTCTCCAAATTTTTCTTCCTACTGTCCTCCTCTCCCTCCATTTCCTCAGAGTATAAAGAGTGATCGGCTCATTCATCTAATAAATTGTCTTAAACTAAGTTTTCAAAGACTGCAATTAATTTTCTCTATCAAAATCAGAGCTGTCTAAAAGGCATTGTGGCATTCTGGAATGGGTCCTGGAACAGAAGAAGGAAATCAGTGGGAAACCAGATGAAATCTGAATAAATCTGGGAGTTCAGTTAACAGTAATGTGCCAATGCTGCCTTCTCAGTTTTGATAAACCTACATGATAATGTAATACATTAAGAGGGAAAGGGTGGAATAGATGAGGGGTCTATATAAACTCTGTATTAGCTTTGCAACTTCTCTGTAAAATTAAACTAGCGCAAAATAAGTGGTTGATTTCAAAAAACAAGTATTGCATTTTAAAATGAGACTTCAATTTATTAACACAAAGAATGAGGAATTTGGAAATTTCAGGTACAGTGATGGTTCTGCAGACAGAAGTTTAAGATGAAACTTCAGTCACTCCTCGCTTTACCTTGTAGAGGCAGCTGCCTCCCTCTGCCTTTGCATAAAAGTTGGCTGTGAAGGAAATTGCATTCATTTGCATGACATCTGGTCAGCCACCAACATCATCTCAGATTTACTTTTCAGGAAGATGAATTGTGTTGTGTCACGGAGCGTGGCCTTTAGGAAGGCGAGGGAGGACTCCAGGTGAACAGGGTAGGAATACCAGACAAGAGCTGTACTAGACTAATGAAAGCAAAGAGAAGATGAAATGACGAATCAAGAGATAACAAGAAACTATACAAGATGTGGTGAGAGAGAGGGAAGAGTCTAAAATGACTCTGGATTGCTTTTTGCTCAGGTCACTGAGTAAATGACAGAAAAACTGACTGAAATAGAAATTATGAAAGAAAGAGCCATATAGATAGAGGGCAAAGGTGATAGCATGTACATGTTTATAAGTTTGCAGAAATTTTAAGTAGAGATAAAAGGATAAGAAGCTCAGAAGAAGGGTCTGAGCTGCAAATGAAGATTTGAAAATCATCAGCCTTAAAGTGGTGTGGATGAATTTATTGAAGATTATTCAAATAGTTATTGGGATGATGTAAACAGAATGCATATTTAGGATAGAAAAAAGTCAGGTGGAAGCCTTAGACATGCACAGCCCAGCGATCATTACCAAGTTATTTATTAGGAGATTCATGGCCTTATGATATGGAATTTATACCAAAAAAAAGGTAGCTTGTAGGGAAAACCTGATTGTTAAAAACCAATTTTGCCTCATGTCAATGTTTGTATCATGTTTCATTATTCGTTCCTAAGAAATACCACAATTGATAAAGAAAAGCAAATATATAGCTAAATACAGATAGAAATGATATACATGCAATAATTATTTCCACAGACACATGTATATTTCTGTACAGTCATAATGTCAGGAAATTAGCGTAGAGAGTTTTAATATTAAAAGATCAGTGAGTCTTGTGACCAACTATATATAGTTACATCTAGGTTCAAAAGAAGTTGGTAAAGCCCTAGGATGATGACAAATTCTGCAAGAATAATTTTACAATTATTCTACTTAAATAATTTTCTCCCTAGAAGAATTTTCAGTTCAGTTTGATTATTGGTCTACATTTGGTATAATTTTCCCCTTGTTTAGGTTTCTTTTTGAAAGAGATATATTTCACAGAAGGATAAGGCATTAGTAGCTGCACTTAGCAGTGATTTCATGTTGCACTGGTTGTAAAATTGAACTAAAAGTCAAAAACATGATATGCTGTTCCCTTTGGAATAGTATTTCACCTTGATGTGAATTTCACATTGGGAAAATGGAAATAATGATTATGTTGCACTTGGAAATCTACGCATAAAAAACCAAAAATATCACAGAAGTATATATATTTATAAAATTTTAACTTTTAAGAACTTCCACCCACAGAAAAAAATATATTGGCTCCATCTATATTTATTAAAAACTATTTATCCCTTTTAACTTTAACGTTGAAAAATAAGTTATATCAAATCTCGCGAAAGGTAAGCCTACAAAATCTTTCCCATGCCAACAAATACCTTAGTCACAGGTAATTATTCAGTAGCTATATTGAAATTATAGGAAACTGATATTTCTAAGAATAGATTGGGAAAGTGAGATTTCGGAAGCTCTGAAAAATCATTTCCCAAGAGAATAAGAAGACAAGTAACAAGTCACAAACGGGGAGAAAATATTTGCAAAAGACAATTCTGATAAAAGGACTGTTATCAAAAATACTCTTAAAAATTAATGATAAAATAAACAACTTGACTATTAAAATAGGCCAAAGGTTTTAACCAACACCGCACCAAAGAAGATACACAGATGGCAAATAAGCATATGAAATGATGTTCCACATCACATGTCATCTGAGAAATGCAAATTAAAACAACAGGATACCACTGCACACCTGTCCTAATATCTGGCCAAAATCCAGAACACTGACAACAAATACAGGCAAGAATGTGGAGCACCGGGAACTCTCATTCATTGCTGGAGGGAATGCAAAATGGTGCAGCGTTTTGGAAGAGAATTTGTTTGTTTGTTTGTTTGTTTTACAAAACTGAACATACTAGGAGCACTTGGGCTCCTTGGTATTTATCCAGAGGAGTTAAAAACATACCCACACAAAAACCTGCACATGAATGTTTATATCAACTTTCTTCATAACTGTCAAGACTTGGAAGCGACCATGATGTCCTTCAGTAGATGCATAAATACATTCAAACAATGAAATATTATTCAGTACTAAAAACAAATGAGCTATCAAGCCACAAGAAGACATGGAGGAACCTTAATGCATATTACTAAGTGAAAGAATCCAATTGGATACTGTATGATTCCAAGTATACGACATTCTGCAAAAGACAGAACTATGGAGACAGTAAAAAGATCAGTGGCTACCAGGAATTGGGTGGGTGAGGGATGAATAGGCAGAGTACAGAAAAAGTTTAGGGCAGTGAAAATACTGTGCGATACCATAATAATGGATACAGGTCATTATACGTTTGTCCAAACCCATAGAATGCACAACACCAGGAGTGAAACCTAGGTGAACTATGGACTTTGGATGATTATGTTGTATCAGTGCAGATTTTTCAATCGTCACTTGTAACAAAGGTACCAGTCTGGTGGGGGATGTTGATAATGGGGGAGGCTGTGCATGTGTAGGGCAGGGGGTATACGGGAAGTCTCTGTATGTTTCTCTCAATTTTGCTGTGAACCTAAAACCACTCTTAAAAAATAAAGTCTTTAAAAAAATTGTGATAATAGGGATAAAATTTGCCTCTTCTGTCTTTAAGTTGCACTATTTCTGTGAATAAAGGTGTCCTAACTTGTATATCTTTCTATTTTAGTTTTCAATTACCTTGTGATACCAAGCATTTTGCTTTGATTAACTAAAGACGGATCTTGAAGAAAGAATATGGATCTTCTTAGGTGATTTTGTGAAAAAGAAGTAATATTCTACATGGAGGATTGTGACAATTTATTACACTGTAGAAATAAAACACGGCTAGTCTATGGTAAATAATCAATAATAAAAGGTATATATCCTATAACTATTACAACTCTAGTACAAAGAATATAGAATGACTGTTGTCTACATGGACTGACAAATCTGGATAGGCTTTGTGGGACTGGATTAGAAAAATGCTGGGGATGACTTTAAAATGATGATATTCCTTTTTATGTTGTATCACTTGATGAAACAAAAGTTATGACATAAATCACAGCAAGATCCTTTTTGACCCATCTCCTAGAGAAATGAAAATAATTTTTTAAAAATTGGGATCTATTGAAACTTAAAAGCTTTGCACAGCAAAGGAAACCGTAAACCATAAACAAGATGAAAAGACAACCCTCAGAAAATATTTGCAAATGAAGCAACTGACAAAGGATTAATCTCCAAAATATACAAGCAGCTCATGCAGCTCAATATCCAAAAAGCAAACAAAACAATCCAAAAATGGGCAGAAGACCTAAATAGACCTTTCTCCAAAGAAGATACACAGATTGTCAACAAACACATGAAAAGATGCTCAACATCACTAATCATTAGAGAAATGCAAATCAAAACTACAATGAAGTATCACCTCACATGGGTCAGAATGGCCATCATCAAAAAATCTACAAACAATAAATGCTGGAGAGGGTGTGGAGAAAAGGGAACCCTCTTGTGCTATTGGTGAAAATGTAAATTGATATAGCCAGTATGGAGAATAGTATTGAGGTTCCTTAAAAAACTAAAAGTAGAACTACCATACGTCACAGCAATCCCACTACTGGGCATATACCCTTAGAAAACCATAATTCAGAAAGAGACATGTACCACAATGTTCACTGTAGCACTATTTACAATAGCCAGGTCATGGAAGCAACCTAAATGTCCATCAACAGATGGATGGGTAAAGAAGATGTGGCACATATATACAATGGAATATTACTCAGCCATAAAAAGAAACGATATTGAGTTATTTGTAGTGAGGTGGATGGACCCAGAGACTGTCATACAGAGTGAAGCAAGTCAGAAAGAGAAAAACAAATACCATATGCTAACACATGTATATGGAATCTAAAAAAAAAAAGAAAAAACGGTTCTGAAGGACCTAGGGGAAGGACAGGAATAAAGATGCAGATGTAGAGAATGGAGTTGAGGACACGGGGAGGGGGAAGGGTAAGCTGGGATAATGTGAGAGAGTGGCATTGACATATATACACTACCAAATGTAAAACCGATAGCTAGTGGGAAGCAGCCGCATAGCACAGGGAGATCAGCTTGGTGCTTTGTGACCACCTAGAGGGGTGGGATAGGGAGGGTGGGAGGGAGACACAAGAGGGAGGGGATATGGGGATATACGTATGCATATAGCTGATTCACTTTGTTATACAGCAGAAACTAACACAACACTGTAAAGCAATTGTACTCCAATAAAGATGTTAAAAAAATACACAGTAATGAGATAAATAGTGGTGTTATAGCCAGGATTATTGGACTGGATGGGGATAGGCAGAGTGCAAATTAGACTTCCGCAAAACTTTTGGACAAACCTGCGTTCCAATATTAACTCTATATCTTGTCAGTTTTATGAACTAAGTGAATCAATTTCTACACCTTAAAAATACAGCTTTGAGTCAAGTCAACTTTGAGATGGCTAAGAGAAATAACTTTATAAGTACTAAATATATGTATGTGCTTTGTACTGGCTAACCAAACAATCAACAAAGAAGGTTGATGAGTAAAATCCAAGTAATTGCCAATGTGACTATATCCCATATGCAAAATAAAATACAATATCTTCAATTTAAAAAAATGAATGCCTACACAATGATGCAGATCTATTGAAATTAACACTAATTTCACATTATGTATTATTACATATTATACAATTTCATATTATGAACTCAATTTGTAAAATTGGAGGTAAAAAAAATTGGAGACAAATTTAAACACAGATGGTTATCACTTTCCTGAAATTAGTTGGTTTATTACTTACAATGTAAGTGCTTAGTAAGTTCCATTAATAATATCTTTTTTTTCTGAATTAAACATATTTACAAGTAGCATATAAGAGTTTCAACAAAAACAGGCCATTGCTTATGCTATGGTATTTTATTGCTTTCTTCAATCAGAATGACAAAGATTTAATAATAAAAACTCACTGTACAAAAATTTGAGGGAAATGCTATTTGTGTAAATGCAAGTTGGCAAAAAGTTTCTAATGTGAAGTTTGACAGGAAGTATCAAAATATAAATTGTGCATAGAATTTGACGCAGCAATCTCATTTCTAGGAATTTACACTGATATAAGGACATATGTATAAAACATGTCCACACAGGAATGTTCATCACAGTATTATCTTCAATAGTGAAAAAGGGGAAACAATCCAAACTTTAATTGTGCATTGATTACATAAATCATGAAATAATTTGCAGACACTAGCTACTGTGCTCAAGAAATCTATTTATTGATATGAAAAGATTAAAGTTTGATATTAATAGGATCTCATATTTCACATTATAAATATGATTAAATTTATTTGTAAAGCATTATGCAATTTTACATAATTTCAAATAGATCAATTCTTATGACAATTCCATGAGCCATTTTTGTCTCCTTTTAAACAAAAAGATTCAGAAGTTAATCTCTACCAGAATGACACAGGTAAAAGTTATTTGATCCAATAAATCACTAATATTAACAAATTTCACATGGACAGTTAGTGGCTTCATATCTTTAGGTCTAACTGGAAATAAATGATAGCACCTCACTAAATTCAGTGAACAAAGTAGATAATGGGCAACTAAAACATACAGGACTGACTGATCCCATTAGTGTGAGCACAAAATCCAGTTACCTAGTCTGTTTTTCCCTTTGGATATATGTCAGCTTCATGAAGAACATACATTATTATATTTTTAATTTTGCTTCTCAAGGCCGTTACCCTGAGATTAACCAGGTCTCCTGCTTATCAAAGCAACATTTTGACTGTTTCTGATTCTCAGTGTCTATTTCTGAAAAGTGTAAAATGTGGAAATATGTTTTAATTTATCTGCTGGCTATTGTTAAGGGGAAAAAAAGTATCTATGCAAACTGCAGCTTACATAAGAAAAATAAAACTGTGTTTCCACCTGTTACTCTGATTTGAAGAAAACATTTCTGAGGAATTAAAGTATTTAGGCAATTAATGGACTCTATAAAGCAGAGATGTTTCTCAAATGAGGTGTGTCGTGCAATTAATGTAAAACTGTAGCCAAATCTTTGTGCTATAATCTTGCTGCCTGAGGCCATAATACAAATGAGGAAAGGTCAGCAGAGACAGGAAACAGTACAAAAATTGAATCTTGCCCCAAACTCCAAAAATCTGCATATTCAGGATAGATGTTCTTTGCCTTTTCCACATTATGAACAGGACTAGGTATAGGAGCTTGTTTATTCAAGCAGAGTTATTCTAACTCAGTGATAAATTCCATCTTGCAGATACATTCATGGTAAGTTAAAGCCATGTTGCCATGAAAGTCTCCCTAGCTGTTGAGGGAGAAATAAAATTGTTCAAGTTATTTATTCTATTCTATTGAATTTTACATCTAACGCTATTAATATTACATGTCAACCAATTCTGTTGTTATGTATCAAGCGGTTTGCTAAGTTCTGAGAAGAAATTCAAAGCTGAATGAAACCCGAACTTCATGGGTAAAAAAACGTCTAGAAGGAGAGACAATGGAAGTTCACAAATTAGTAAGTGATTACATATTTTGTAGAGTCTATGAAAGTTCAGAGCAACAAGATCACTCCCAGCTCTGTGGATCAGAGACAGGAATGTGTGTAAGCCAAACTTTGATTCATGGGCAGAATTTAGAAAATTAAAGATGGTGCAGTTTGAGCAATTCCAGAGGGAGGTTAAAGTATGGACAAAGGTATAAAATGAATAAATTAAAGTGGGAAAAAATAGTTTTCCTAAAGCACAGTCTACTTTGAGACAATAAGCTTTGGAAGAAAATCTAGAAAATCAGACTGAAACCAGATTGTGGAAGATGTTGAAAGTCATCCAAAGAGGTTTACACATAGTTTAGGAAGTAACAGAGAGACATATAAGGTCTTAGGACAGAAAATAATGAGATCATATCTGTTTTCAGTAAGACTCTTCTAAGATATATAGGATGTGTTGGAAAGAATCTGGAGATAGCATCACAGTCAGTGAAGACAGACGTGTTAGTTTAGTTCGTTACTTGGGTCATGTTGGCAGACTTGAGAGCTATACATAAATGTGAGTGATGACTAAATGAGATCTGATAATATATTATCTTCATGTGATGTAACATTAATTATAACTATAAAGTTTACATCTCAGATACTGAGAGTATAGTATAGGAATAAGCAAAAATTGAAGATCAATGATAGAAGATGGTAAGTGAGTAATTCATTTTTGACACATTGAATTTGATGAGCTGAGGGATAACCAGAAAGGAGGTATGTAACAACTGGCAATTTGGCTTTGAGATTTATTTTGGTAATTAATTGGTGATTATAATATAGCAGATTGTATTGATTCCTATATATATAGTAATAGCTAATACTTATAGTGGACGTGTACGTTTGGCCATACCACCAAGGTCACTTAAAGTAGAGCACGTGTAGCCCTGGGTAAATAGGGGTTCCGCATTCTTGTTTAATCTGGCTGCGTGTAGCAGTGCAAACTTGACACAATTTACTTTCTTCCTTGCTCCTGGATCAAAAAGCTACAGGTGATCTGATAAAAAATTTATTATTTTAAATAAATGTGGATGTGTTTAAACTGATTTTTTTCAGCTTTATTGAGTTATACTAGACAAATAGGAATTGTATACATTTAAAATGTACAACTTCATGTTTTGATATAGGTATACATTGTGAAATGATCACCACAATTAAGCTAATTAACATAGCCAGCATCATACAGTTACCTTTTTCTTTCTTTGTGTGTCTGTGTGGTGAGAACATTTAAAGTCTACCCTCTCAGCAAGTTGTAAGAACACTTTACAGACTATAGTCACCATGCTGTACGTGAGCTCGCCAGAACAAATTCATCTTACATAACTGAAACTTTGTACCTTTTGACCAAAATCTCCCCATTTACCCCTGGTGTCCACCGCTGTCAACCACCATTCTACTCACTGCTTCTATGAGTTTGACTATTTCAGATTCCATATATAAATGAAATCAGATAGTATTTGTCTTTCTGTGTCTGACTTATTCACTTAGCTCAACGCCATCAAGGTTCATCTATACTGTCACAAATCCAGGATTTCCTTCTTTGTTAAATAAATATACTGGAATATCATTCAGCCATATATATTTTTTTCACACACACACATATATATATATATATATATATATATATATATCAATCATCCATCAACAGACATAACAGACATTTAGGTTGTTTCCATAGCTTGGTTATTGTCACTAATGCTGCAATGAACATCGGAGTGCAGATATCTCTCTGAGATCAAGATTTCATGCCCTTTGGATATATATCTGGGTTAAATGATAGTTGTATTTTTAATTTTTTGAGGAAACTCCATACAGTTTTTCATAGTGCCTGTACCAGTTTATATATCCATCAACAGTGTACAAGGGTTCCCTTTTCTCCACATCCTCAACACCTGTTATCTTTTGTTTTTGATAATAGCCATCCTAACAGGTGTGACATGATAGCTCACTGTGGTTCTGATTTTCATTTTCCTGTTCAATAGTGATGTTGAGCACCCTTTCATGTACCTGTTGACCACTTATATGTCTTCTTCTGAGAAATGTCAATTCATGTCCTTTGCCCATGTTTTAGATCAGGTTACTTTATCTGTTATTGAGTTGTATGAGTATGTATGTATGTATTTATGCTGTGCCACATGATATGTGGTATCTTAGTTCCCCAACCAGGGATCAAACCCATGCCCCCTGCAGTGGAAGTGTGGAGTCTTAATCACTGTACCGCCAGGGAAGTCCCTGTATGAGTTTTTGATATATTTTGGTTATTAACCCCTTATTAGATATATGATTTGTAAATATTTTCTGCTATCCTGTAGGTTGCCTTTTAGTTCTGTTCATTGTCTTCTTTGATGTCCAGAAGCTTTTTAGTTTTATGCAATCCCATTTGTCTATTTTTGCTTTTGTTGCCTGTGCTTTTGGTGTCATATCCAAGAAATCATTGCCAATACCAATGTTAAGAAGCTTTTCTTTTTGTTTTTCTAGTAGTTTTATAGTTTCAGGTCTTGTGTCTAAGTCTTTAATCCATCGAGTTGATACTTGTATATCTGGTGTGAGATAATGGTCCAATTTTATTCTTTTGTATGTTAATATATACTGTTCAGAAAATCAGACATACTTAAATACCTAATAAGTGGCATAGTAAAAGTAGCTATGAAAAATTAAGTTACAGGTACTTGATAAATACCTGAAATCATTAAATTGATAGGCTACTAATTCCATGAAATCATTACATTCATAGGCTCAAAAATTACAATGATGTAGGAAAAAATGAAAATAATAATGAAAAATATTTACTATTTTAGACTTTAAAAAATGGATATAAAATTGTTTCTAATTTTTGTTAAAAAATGACAGATTGAAAATATATTTATTGCTTCTCCCTCAAGAAACCATTTTGAAATAATAGTAAAAGAATAAATATTGCATATATCCACAATAACAAAGATATTTGGAGAAGGGTCTTGAGTAAAAAATATATATTTTTTTTAATTTAGGAAACTTATATGTTGCAAAAAAAAAAATGATCACGCATCAGGGCAGATGAAGCAGAATCTTAGACTAAAGATTCACAGTGGGGGAAAAAGGCCAAATATAGAAATAGAAGTAGAAATTATTTATATAAATATAAATCTCAAGATGTTCACAATATACTTGGTAAATGAAAGTCCAGAAAAAAAAATGAAAAAAAAACTTTAAAAGAAGAAATTATTGGAAAATAATGAAGGAAAAACTTCCAGATCTGAAGAACATAAGCTCCACACTGAAATAATTAATCATGTGTCCAGCTTATTTGGTGAATGAAACAGAACCACACTAAGTAACAGCATCAAACTACTTCATGAATCCAGCAATAAAAATATAAAGAAATGAGAATTCTATGGTATCAGTCATCGGCAACATTTGATGGAAGCAGACTATGTAGCAATACGATCAAAATTACAGGGGAAAATGTTTTTCAGCCTAAATTCTATCCCAACGAAACTATCAATCGTATATCCATAGGCAAAAACAAAACAAAACAAAACAAAATAAAAACCTACATCTAAACTTCCACTTTATATAAAAATGCACTCTAAATTGATCATAGAATTAAATGTAAAACATAAAAGTCTAAATTGTTTAGAATATAATAGGAGAAAATGTTTAAAACCTAGGACTTGGGGAAAATTTCTTAAAAACAACACCAAAAGCACATCCATAAAAGAAAAACATTAATAAATTGGACTGCACTAAAATCAAAAACTTTTGCTCTGTGAAAGACCCTAGTAAGAGGCTGAAATATTATTAGGAAATAATATCTGGAAGCTACATATTTGACAAAGGACTCATATCTGATATACATAATTCTCAAAATTCAACAGTTTTTAAAAAATAAATAGTGGTCCAATTAGGAAATGGGCAAGACACATGCAGAGGTACTTCATTGAAGAGGATATACAGATTGTAACTAAGCACATGAAAGGATGCTCAACACTACTAGCTATTAGAGAATTAAAATTAAGACCATGATAAGTTAGCACTACATACCTATTAAAACAGATAAAACAAAAAACAGTGACAAAACTAAAAGCAAGTGAGGATGCAAAAATACTAGATAGCTCATACATTGCAGGTGGAAAATAAAATATTTATCTGTAAATATTTTGCCTATTTCTTTTAAAAATATGTGTGTATGTATGTATATACATATATATGTAAATGTATATATCTGTACACATATACATACACATGCACTTACCATATGACCCAGCAGTTGCAATCCTCAGCATTTATTCCAAATAAATGAAAGCTTATGTCCACACAAAAACCTGCACACAAATGTTCGTAACAGTTCTATTTACAATAGACCAACAACTCTAAACAATCAGTATGTCCCTCAATAGGTGAATGGTCAAGTAAACAGTGGCACATCCATACTATGGAATACTACTCATCAATAAAAAGGAACACATAACAGAAGAATGTGGGTGGGTCTCAAGGACATTTTCTATGTGAAAATAGCCAGACATCACAGGTCACATGTTGTATGATTTCATATATGTATGATAATGTAACATTATCAAAAGACAAAAAAGAGAGATGAAAACAGATTGCTAATCCCCAGGGATTAGAGATGATGCAGAGGGGAGGACTGTAATGGGGAAGCATGAGGGAGATCATTGAGGTTCTGTGTCTTGATGGCAATGGTCATTACATGAATCTACATGTGATAAATGACAGAACTAAACACACGTGTACCAATGTCAATTTGCTGGCTCTGACAATGTGTTATAATTATGTAAGATGCAAGCAGTGGGGAAGACTGAGTGAAGGGTATATGGGACCTCTCTGTCTTACCTTTATAATATCCTGTGACTCTATAATTGTGTCAGAATAAAAAACTTTTTAAAAAGTAAAATAAAACATACTGTATGGTTTAAAATATAACTCAAAATTATATCATTAATCGTGTGGAAAGAGTGAACTACTTTAACATATGGCTCCCTGAACACACTGTGGTTATAAAAAGATGGACTTCCTGTATATATAGCATTGTCTTTGAGTCTGCATGCCCTTTGCTAATCTAGGCTCTATTTTAAAACAGAGAACTGCTCATCAGAAGTGTAGTAGAAGACATATTTAGATTTAGAGACATCTGAGCTTCAATCCAAGATCCAGCCGTTATTAATTTAAGAAATTTACTACTTGTGTAGTCATAAGTAAAAATATTAATGTATGTTGTGAGCTTCAGTTTATAATCTTTAAAGTGCAGATAATCAATAGTGATTGTATGGTTTTGAGGTCCAGATAAAACACAATTTATGAAGCGATTTCTACCAACAGTCTCCCATTTTAGTTTTCGAACTGAATGTTGGGAAAAACCTACATTTTTTCATAGAACAATGAGTATAACCTACTTGTATGATCATATCATGAAAGGTCACCTAACATTTGTTTTCTTCTAATTTAGAAACTTTATCAAATAAAGAGAACAAATGATGTCTAATTTATGCTGGAATATATGTAGGAAACTTAGGACTGACCCCACCAAAAAAAATCAGGGAAATGCTGACAAGGGAGGAGATGTTGGAATAAAGAATGAGCTGCAAAATTTGGAACAGACACGAGATAATATATGGTACTTGTGGGTGTGTGTGTTTAGTTTACTAAGAGACCCCATGTAACCAAGGCATTAAATGTGTGAAATCATACTCTTAAAATTGTAAAAGAGTATGTGCTCTATATCCACCCCCTTCACTTCTTTCCCTAGTCCCACTAAGTTTGGGTTGATGCTGGGTTAGCGCTTCTTTTGAAATAAATCATAATCACTACTCCACTTATGTCATTGCAAAACTTGAAAGCCTGCCTAATAAGTCTGCATAAATCTTATTTTAAAGTTGTATCTCATATACTCTTCCAATTATATATTTATTACCATATCTGGGCCTACAAATAAGAGTATTCAGATATGATCCTGAACAAAACTGTTCATTATATTATTCCCACAGACACAACTTCCATTAAATAGTAATATCATAGGTCATCAGAATAATGCTTGATACTTTTGTTCCTTTAAACTTACAACAAATACCTTCACAGAAAAGGGTGAATATAGTTTGAGATTTTAAACTACGTGCAAGGAAAGAACATAGGTTTTGGAATCACTTAAGGCCATGTTTAGGTCCTTACCCCATTGCTTAAATCAAATGACTTTTGGAAAGAAAGAACTGACTTTTTAGCTTGTTTTCTCACACATAGAATGAGAAACTTAGAACTTGTTTAAGAATGAACTTGAACACCCTGTGTAAAGCTATATACACTATCTGGCATACAGAAGAGGCCTACTAATGGCAATCACTATCATTAATTATTTTATTTATTAACTGCCTCTTCATTGTTATTTGTGGGTTCTTTAATATTTTCAGTATGTCCCTTAGATTTACACATGGTTTCCTACCATATCCATCTCACTTCATTCTTTTTACAAATATTCAGGGGGCATTCTTAGAGGGCAAGGTACTATGCCATGTTCTGTGAGATGTACAAAACTTTATCTCTGCCTCAGACAAGAAAATAAGACTGGGACACAGAGTGTGACGAGTAGGAAACAGGATACTAGTAGCGTCGCAGTGCTACCAACTGAAGGTGAATGATAGGATGGTTCTTTGGAGAATACCAAAGGCTTCTACGTAAAGGCAAATTTTAAGCTATGCTTTAGTGATATTTCAGAAGACAAAAAATGGATAGAGAATTCCAAGTAGAAAAAAATTCCACGAAGAATAGAATGGATAGAATGCAGAGGCACCCTCAGGGAATACAGGAAATCAGTTTGCCTGAGGGGGAAAAAAAAATCTGTGTTTTAGAGAAATGGTTTACATACTGCCATGCTAAGGATTCTGGACTTACTGGATAAGCAAAGAGAAACCAGTGCTCTGGAAAGTATACTCATTGTAATATCGTCTAGGTTAACAACTCCATATAATACCCTTTTGCGTAAAGCATACTGTCTAAAAATCAACTGATTGAAACTTAATGTACGTATGACATTTCTGAATTTCCTGCAGCCAGTCTATAAGTAAAGCCTAAGCACCAATGATCAGAAGATTAAAAGGCTCAAGTAGTCAAAGTGATGAATTCAATGGAAGACGTCTGCTACTGTCTGATTCCCAGCAGTGCACATATTTGATGACTTCCTGCCTACTTTATAATATTGAAAAGAGAGTTCTTCCAGCAGTGATCTGCAAATTAAGAGCAACCCATTCAGCCTGTCAACAAATTAAATGGTTGAATATCATGAAGTACTTAGTCAGATATTTTACTAATACTTGCTACAAAGAGTGGATAGCTTTTCATTGTCTTTTTTTTCTTCTCCATTGTAGGAAAGGAAATGTTCCATTCTAGGAAAGGAAACTCTTTTTTTAACATTTAAAAGTTAAAATATATATGGATATATACGCATATATATATGTATATACACACACATATAGTATTCATGAAGGCAAATTATTTTGCAAGGGGAAATATGTGATTAAGAAAAAAAAATAAAAATAATCTTTTTATGTATTGAGGAAGAAAGTTGATTGGCTTGGTGAGAATTTTATTTGCCTTTTTCCTTTTTTTTTCCTGGATAACTGATAAGTAGGATGGGTCAAGTTATCCCTAGCAGGAATTTGAATCTGGCTGAAATAAGAGAATTAAGTAAACTTTAATTTATATCATGGCTTAGATAATTGATTCTAGTAATATATAATAAAACAAATGAAATCATTGCCTTATAAAATAGTACAGGATATTGTATGCTATGCTTGAAATGTATTTGTTTCAGTTTAGATATACATAGCCCAAATTTGTGTTTCATCCTTTCTTTTTAGGAATTAGTGCCCTCAAACACAAGGAACACCTTAGAAACTTCTTTCTATTGTATATTTTAAAATTAAAATGTACAGAGAATTATTCTTCTCATTATGTCAAAATTCTGCTACCCAGACTGTGGTACTCCCTACTAAAATGTCTTGAACATTTTGTTAGGCTACAAAAAGTGAACAAAATATTTTTAGCCAAAGATGTATGTAGATTCCAGTTGAAATATTCTTTTAAAACCTATAATGCTTAGTTTTATTACTATCTCCCATGACTGCTATCCTGCCCTACCTATTTTTGTATTGAATACTAAACTCTATCAGATAGTGAGCAAAGGGAAGTTTAGCTCATTGGAAAAGTCAGATGCCGTGTGTACAAGATGGCAACACAGAAATTTGAAACACGAAGGTAAAAAAGTCATTTCAATGGTTACTTTTCTCTGTGTTGTCAGCTAAAGAACACTCACAAGGAATCAATTAATAACAGATATTATGAAGACTATGAGACTATAATGTGGCATTCAATACTTTTTGCCAAAGAAAAAAGAGAATCTGATCTTTCGATTTGGAGAATACATTTAGCTTTACTCATTTCTATCATATATTCAAATTTAATTCTAATTAATTTAGGTATATGAATCCATTAAAATATAAAATGGTATTTAACTTTTAAAACATAAAAGACCATTTTGCTTGCTTCAAAAGCTTGTAAACTTCTAAATATTTCACTTTACTGAGGCAGATGTTTCTTTGACTATCTCAGTGACTTGGTATTCTAAGATAACAAAAAAGTACACTTAGGATATACAATCATGAGACGTGACTAGCAAGTAATGTGATTGATTTGTCAACAAGCATACTAAGAACTAAACATCCAAACAAGCGTTACATTTCTAAGCAGCCACTATGGGAGATCAGACACATTTCAGTGGCGCTGCCACTGAGCAACACATTTCAAACTTCTCCTTTAGAATGTTCTCAGAAGTAATTTATGAACCATACAAAGCTCAGGCTCATTGCTTTATAAATTGCACCTCATATAGCAGCGATCTGAAGCAAAGCAGAATTGAAATATGTAATTTTCTCTTCTCTTTTATTTACAAAAAGAAACAAATGGTAAATTATTAAGCCCCCAAATAAACTGCTTTTATAAGCCTATTATTTAAATCTAGAAAGACAATTGTAAAAATAATAATAAGAATCATGATCCTTCTTTTCCCCTTAGAATTTGAATAGGGACATAATATGGACCTGTAATCAGTGCCTCACTCATGAACCTCAAGCCTGATGGTCCTGTCTGTTCTCCCAGTGACACCTTGGCAAATTCCGGTATTTTATTTCTCCTCATTCTTCTCAACCTCTCTTTATCATCTGACATTCTTGATCATCCTTGTTTCGCCCCAACATGCTGTGAGCAGCGTTCTTAAAGGAAATTCCATACCACTCTGGGTCCTTAGCCTTTCTCTGACTTACTGTGCTCTGTCCTCTTCCCCCGTTCATGTAAGTGTTGCTCTACATACAGAGTTACAAACATACTTAAATATTTATTGACTAAATAAATAGTTAAGCCCTCGGTTCTCTGCTCTGTTTTTCTGTGCTGTTTCCCTTGTTAAACGAAATGTTACATGTTTAACTGTCACCGCTTCTCAAATATCAAGTCCCACCACTCAAGCTCGCTCCGTCCATATCACTTTCTAGTTATGCAACCTCGATCAGGTTACTTAACCTGAGTCTCAGTTTCCTCATGTGTAAAATGAGGATGAAACTCTTGTCCACCTCACAGAATTATGACCAGAGACGGAACACTTAGGAGGTTTCTGATACATTTCAAGTGTTCGTTATTTCAACTGTTATTGTTTTTCCCCCAATACTTCATAACATCCTCACTTGGATGTCACACAATCAGTTCAGCATATTTTTAAAAAATATAAACACCGTCTAGAACTTGCACCAAAATAAAATGTTATTCTTTCACTTAAATTATGCAAGTACTAGAATTAAATTCTTATTTAATTATTTTTCTCCTACCTTTAGTAGTGAAGGGTAGACAGCAATAGTTCTCTTAAGTTAATAGAGAGGCTTCATATAGATGTAAAAGCTGTGTTGTCTTGTGGTATGCTGTCAAAATGCTGTGACCTCCAATTGACAGGAAACTTAATCAAAACCGTGTCAACATACTGTGTACCCCTAAACTTTCTTATCCTACTGACTTCCCCAAACTTGCTTTTCTTTTGTTATTACCGTGATCACACGTGGGAACACCATTCTTTCGGGCACTGGGTTTGAAATCTGGTCCTTTGACCCTCTCTGTCCCATCCCTTCTTCACAGGCACCACACTACTGATGCTCACTCTTCCATCCCTCTACGATCGCCCTCGTCCAAACCCTTGGCATCTCATTCGTAGACCACTACGCTATACATCTAACTCGCCCACCTGCCCTTATCCTCACATTCTACCAATTCATTCCACACACACTTATCATGTTAATTTTCCAAAAGCAGTTTCATACTGTCTGAATAAAGTTTTATCATGCGCATCATTTTGTACACCTAATACAATTTATTATACAATGTAAACACTCAAATTTGTAGAATAAATCTCATCTCCTTACACAGAAACCCCCACTGATTGCATGATGGTAGTATTGCCCTAAGAGTCCCATACTGCATCTGAACTATAGTTCTGTGAATGTCAAATAAGGGCAAAGGATAAGAAACGAACATATACAAATACCATAAGTATGACGCCTTGGCTTAGTATATTTTCATTTTAGTCTCACACAATAACCTGTGATAAAGGTACTAACTCCATTTCAGTAGCAAAGAAGTTCAGAGACATCAAGATTACTGCTCAGCTGGAAGGATCCACACTTAGATATGAAGTCACTATCCTGGCCTCAAAATGTATGCCCATTTTATTCCATTCCTACCTTCTTTTAAGCAGTGTTTTAAAGATGAGAGTTCCTTGGATACATTAGTTTCCTATTGCTTCTGTAACAAACGCCCACAAATTGAGAGGTTTAGAACAATGCAAATTTGTTATCTTAGAGTCCAGGAGGTCAGAAACCCCAAATCAGTTTTCCTGGACTAAAATCAAAGCGTTGGCAGAGGTGGTTGTTTCTGGAGGCTCTGAGAGGAAAATCTGTTTCGCTGCCTTTTTCAGCTTCTAGAGGCTACCTGTATTCCCTGGCTTTTACCCCCTTCTCACGTCACACCAATCTCTTGCTTCTGTCCTCACATATTTTATGACTGGTTTGAACCCTCCTGCCCCTCTCTTGTAAGGACTCTTGTAATCACCCTAGGCCCGTCTGGCTAATCTAGAATCATGGACCTCCTTTTGCCATGTAGGGTTACATACTCACAGGTTCCAGGCATTAGGACATGGACCTCTTTGGGGGTCATCATTCAGCCTATTACACTAGGCATGAGCTCTGATAACGGAGCCTGAATTCCCTGAAACCAAGAGCTGGTGATAATTAGATGTCCTAGCAATACCTATACATGGCAACCTTTTGTCAAGAGGTTTTGAACATAATCAAGAATCATTTACCTAAGAAGACAGTTTATTTACTCTCCTGCTCGTTTATTCTGAACTTTCAGGTTGGTAAATAAAATTCAATTTTGTTCCTCCTGAACAATTAAAAGAAGCTTGAGAGGAACAGGAAGGACACATTAAATAACAATTGTACGTGTGGAAGGACTTATGAGAAAGAGTATACGTGCAACTGCATTGAACTCAAAATAGAAATGTCAATTTTTTAAAGTTTAAATGTAAAATCAGTCTACTCCTGACTCATATTTCTTACAGACTTAGCATGTTTTTTACCATGAGGGTCTTTAAATTTGGACAGTTTATTTTTCAAAATGTACTGTGTTCAAGCATATATTATAAAGTTAGTACTTCATTATTCCCCATCAGCAAAACAAGAAGTCTAAATATGTTTAATGATTCTGTTTTTGCATATCATAAGAACATTACTTAATGGTGCTTGAATTAACCAAATAAATGGAACTAACTGATGGCATCCCTTCTTAACGATACTGACTTTTTAGGCCATCTCTTCTGCTTCGATCACTCTCATTAGCCCAGGGCCACTTGCCTAGGACGTGCCCTCTGGCATTTCTATAGATCAACGAAATGGGGACGCTTCCATGCTAACTCAGGGACAAGCAGCTTTTCTGTGGTCTTCTGACTTTTTTTTTTTTTTAAGATTTTTTGATGTGGACCTTTTATTTTTTTAAAGTCTTTATTGAATTTGTTACAATATTGCTTCTGTTTTGTTGCGGTTTTTTGGCCGTGAGGCATGTGGGATCTTAGCTCCCAGATCAGGGATCGAATCCGCACCCCCTACACTGGAAAGTGAAGTCTTAACCACTGGACCGCCAGGGAAGTCCCTGACTCCTTTATTTCTTCTACCCTGAAAATCGTCAGTCTTTCAGGAGTGTTTAATTTACATTAAGGGTCATAAACATACACTGGTAGAATTTTGCTACCGAAGAACTCTGTCATATTGACATAAAAGCTTGATGAAACATGTACAAAACTTTTACTACAAATAAAAATACCAATATAAGTCCTTTATCTTGATAAACATATTTAAGTATTATTATCTCAAACATCAACGCTGTATAAAGAAATATTGGCACAAAATGCATGGTTAAAATAAATTGAGAAATGCATGTTATTAAACTATAATAAATCCACAATTTTTTAAAAAGTGTGATGCCTGTGTTAGAATATTTTAGTCCATGAATAAAGCTGTTAAAATCCTTAAACATATATACTTAAAATAATAGTACTAAAAAAGAAAGTCTTCCCCAGACTTTCTGAAAATCAAAGAACAAAGGAAAATGACCTTTTAGACAGATTAAAGACCTAAAGGTGAATATTGAATTATATCTATATGTTTTTTCCCGAGTTGATTTAACCTCATGTGAACAATAGTTGTCTTGTAAACGGATCTATACGAACTTTAGAAACCAAACTTTCAAATGGAATTTATTTCAGTTATGCCACAGACTTGAGGACATGTCACACTCATTCCAAGAGCTATTTGTTACTTAGAAGTTTAAGTGTTCTGACCAGTGAAAAGTTAACAGCAAAATGAAAAAAGCTGAGAATAGCATGATTTAAAGAATGCCAATTTGTAACCCAGGGGATAGGTACTTGCATACTAATTGTAATGTTCCTGCTGTCACATTCCCTTCAGCTTGAAGATCAGTCAGAAAGAGAAATTCAGCATCATCTGTGACAGCCAGACAGTGGAACAAAAAATGCCAGTGAAGTGAGCTGCTGTTTAAAGCTATTTTTGTCTCAGATGTACAAATGAAAACACTTGAGTCTTCATTAGCCTCGATGTTTTGTTTCCTTCATTTATGATAAATATGCTAATTGTTGTCTTTCCTCCTGATTTATTTTTTTCTCCTTTCTCCACTGATTCCTTCTTCTTTTCTAAAATCCGTCCACAATGCATGGCTTGCCTGTACAGTTAATTCTTTATACTTGCTAAGATAAAGAAAGGCTACAAAGTGGAGAAAACCCACTGAGCTCCCTTTAGGTGAAGCTTTCCCAAATCATTAAATGTTCAGGTTAAAGACATAAAATATATATGATCCTTGCAAAAACTATTTGTTGTTGCAACATGGATTGAGAAATTTGAACACAGATATTAACTGTGGGGTAAGGCAGCAGCTGTCACTTCCTGGAGCATGCGGGCTCCTTGCGTGAATCTCTCGCTCTCCAGCAAACCGCTAATTGAGTGTGGAGAGCTCAGTTGTCAGAGCCCACATTTTTACATGCAATACAACTGGTTCTAGCGGGCACAGTTAGCAAGATAACTGGTAGCTTTCACGCAGTTCCCATCTGGCCTGGCTCTTCTCCGGACACATAATATGGGGACTGCTGGCCTTGATGGCACTCGTTTAATGAAGGAAATCAGCCAAAGCCCCATGAAACACTAAGTGTGATTTTGGCTCCAGATACACAAGTGAATTTCAAGGCAAGTCATACACACACAAAAAAATTACCCCGACTATGCACCACAATTTTACAGGAAATATATGCGAACACACAATGGAGAAGAGCCAGACAAAATCTTTGTAAAGTTCCAACTAAAATCCAAATAAAAGGGGAAAAAAAGAAAAGTGAGAGAGAGAGAGAGTGAGAGAGAGGAGGGAGGGAGAAGTACACTGTCCATTTATTTAAGGTAGCACTTGTCAAGTAAATTCAACCCAGTCAGTCTATTTTTAAATCAGCCACCCCCTCTATCCCCCAATTTTAATTCAATAGATTTTTCTTAACATTTATATAGTTGTGTTTCTAAAAATTTTAAACCTATTTGTCAGTCACATCTAACATAAGAAATGTCCTATTTTTGTTTGATAATGTACAAAATTGAAGAACCACTGTCTTCTGAAAACTTTCTATTGAGTAGAAATTACTACAGTTTAACTATTTAGAGGAAATATTTGTGTGACGTGTAATAAACTCTATTACAGGAAAAACAGCCTAAAATTTATTTGAAACGTTTATTACAGATGTTCCAAAACATGAACAACGTATAAGCATATGTATATTGACTCATCCATTCCAGGAAGAATTGTAAAGAGTTTGGGTTACAAGCAGATACACCTGTGTTTGAACTGTAACTGCCTATTAATACATGTGTGATGTTACACCAGTTATTAACATTTATGTCTTCTTACTCATTGGTAACATGGGATTAAAACAGACTGTCATTTTGAAGATTAAATGAGGTAAAGTATGTGACATGATTAGCACAATGTGGTACAGATTGTAAACATTCAGTACATTGCTTTTCATTTTAGTGCTATTATAAAAATTGTCTTTCAGTTTATTCACATATAGAAATTACTCTTCCAAAGAATTACAATCAACCTCAAATTTAAAAATTTGAACAGCAAATTAATACTGTTTCTTAAAATAGTTGCATTTCACCTAACTTCTGAAAAATAAATACTGCCTTACAACCAACCCTTCCACCATATCAGGTAGTCAAAATTGAACCTCTCAAGTCAAATTTGAAATCTATTAGAAAACAGTGAGCTGAGGGCATTCCAGGCATTATCACACACCAGCAGGGGTATTTCTTCAGAGGGTTGAAGGACAACTTTTTCCTTTACAACAATGTCAGTATTTGGTGGACCTTAAATATTACTAGAATATCCTAGTATCTCCACTGATATTCTATATCTATAGAATATCTATAATATTTTAGTATATCTCCCTAATTCAAAACATTATGAATTTCTTTTTGTCCCTGGTTCTACACCGTCTCCCAGACTTTGCTCTCTTTTTTCTGTTTTTACTGCTTCCCTACATTCATGATGACACTAAGAATAGCTACCACTCATTTGAACACTTCCATTTCAAAAAGACTCCTTTACATCCAACAAGTCCTTCCCTGAATATTCCTTTTGCTTTGGGCTTAAGCAAACTCTGGCTCTCCCTGAAGGACATGGCTTGCTTTGATGCCTTCAGAATGGATGTTGTCCATTTCCTCCAATTTCACATGCTCAGGGTTGAGAGTGAGGTCCCTGGTCTGTCGCTGCCTAGTGATTCTTTGGCATCATTTCTCCTCTTTCCTCACCCAAAACACACTCTGAAGTTAACACAATTCAACTACACCTTTAGTAACCTTCTTATCACGGTCATCTACCAGCATCTTGAAAGTCACTGCACTGCTTCCATTGAAGGCTTTAATGCCTGCCACTATTTGGGGTTTGGCCATTCAGTCATTATTTATTTACATGTCCAACAAATATTTCTTGAACCAGACACACTGTTCTTGGTGCTGGATAATAACATATTTTCCTGTCAACAGACAACTTACATACAAATCGGGGAGTACATGTTCATTCTTGAACGATTCTGCCTAGATTCTACTTCTCAGGGTTTATCTTTGATGGCTGTTCCTTATTCAGAATGGGTGTACTGTGTGGCCAGACTAGGGATCAAAACTCTCTGCACTCTTCATGGACATACACTCCACAGGTACTAAGTAGAAATTTGAGTACCATGCTAACCACCAAATTTCAATCTATAAATACACACAACATTTTAAACACATGCGTTTTAAGCAATCATATAATTTTAGCACCATTTGATAGAATCCCTAATACTTGACAGAAGACTTAATATTTGACTCACATGAAATATAATGTAAGCATTTTACAGTAACAGTTTTCATAGTGCACACAACCTCTTCTACAGAAAATTAGATCTTATGTCGGGTCCCATTCTGCATTTATGAAAGATGGAAATGCAACCTAAATCTTTAAAAATGTCCATTTGAATGAAAAAAAAACATTTCAAAATGGCTTCACAGGAAATCTTGTGTCCCCAGGATTTAGTAGATCAAGGGAGACAGGAAAATCAGTTGCCTGCTATTGGGGAAGAAAGTAAAAGAAATGGGAGATAGGAAATAAGAGTAATGGGAGGTAGCAAGATGAGTTCCCTGTCATCATAGCCTCCCCATGTAGCCTCTACAAGGACAGACATTACTATCTGAAAATATAACTACAACTGCAACAGCAGAAGGGAGCAGAGTCACTCCTAACACAAATGATGAAAACTGCAGCAAATCACACAAAGTAATAGAATAAAAAAGCTTAGAGATCGAGTCACACTAGCATATATGCTAGTAGCATCTATGTATGTAGCATAGATGCTACATACATCTAGTCACCTTGATATGCAAAAGTTTATAAGAATGACTGGATGGGAGACTCTATCTTATTATCAATCATTTTAATAGAAACCTTCAATTAGACCATTCCTTTCCATAACGAACTCATTTGCACATCACAGCTACATTATCCAAAATTTTTCTTCTGGGTAGCCGATGCTTTCTGTGGATGGCGGCTTATTTCATCAGGATCTTTGTTTATTAAGGGGAATAATGCATGATATATTTACATCTCAGAAAGTTTATATCTCAAATCTGATTTATTATTTCTACATCACATCCCTAAAAGTATACCTTCTTTAGAAGACTTAAGTCAATAAATTTTTTGACTGCTTTGGAAAAGATATTACTCTGTCCTGACTGATTCCTAGATTTAAATAAATCAACCCAGAACTGGAAGCATACCAGTCTAAAGAGAAATAAAGGCTGTCTCAGAGTAGGTAAAGACTTCTCAAAATACTATAAATAAACATTTTTAAAATCATCACATGTTAGAAATCCTTAATCAAAACTTTAAAAAAACTTTTTTAAGCTGCATAATTATGAAATGGACAATTCTGGATACCGTGAAAACTTAGAAAATAGTTCATTCGTCATTATTGCTATCATGATAACTCTTCAGGAATAGACTAGTGTAATGCCGTATAAATTAACAATTAATATAGCTGAGAAGAAATTCACGAGGCTATGTAGAACAATGAGCAATCTCTCTCGTGCCTTTATTAGAATTCAAGAATTTGTAAGTATTATTAACACTGTTGGCCAGATTAATAATTTGCTGATGTCAAATTACTTCCCACTTTGATTTGCTATTGCTCTCTACTGTGGAAAACATTATATAATTCTCATTGACCTTTTGCAGTTTAATTCATGAAGCAAAGCTAATTTAAATGATATAATTCAATAAATACACATAACTCAAATATTACTATAGGTTATAGAAGAAAAAGATCACAATGCTATTGTCAAGGGTAGATGCTGTTTCCACAGGTCACCAACTACAGAAACAACAGTGTGTTCTGAAAATATGGATACACTTTTAACCAACCAAGGTAAGATCCAACTAATAATAGGTTTAAAAATACCATGATTAAAATAAAATCATTAAATTCTGAAAGTTGTAGTCATGTTATACAGTATGAGTTTGATCAATATTTGAAGAATGAGATTCTCAAAACTCACACAAATTTATACAGGCCCAAAGTTTAAATGGAATTAGGTTGGGTCCAAAATAAGACAAGATGATAGAAATTCCAAACGTTAAAACAAAAAGAAAATCCCAAATAGGAAGTGATAAAGTTGTCATTTTCTTAGACTCATTATCATTTGATGTATATCATGACTACCTTTGTTACAAATTGAAAGACACGTACAAACTATTGAAAAGTTGAAAATTTAAATAAATCACTTGTTTTTCATGTCCTGCAGGCTAAAATAAAGTTTTTTAAGTATCAATATTTATTTCAATTGAGTTCTTACTTTAGTGAATACAAAAACATATTTAAATGTGTGTGTATATATTAATATGTACATTGTGGATATATATTTTCAATTAATATGATGGCTTAATAAGGTAATTTTGGTCAATTATAAATAAAACATCTAAGAATTTAATACGAAATAGTCATTTACAAAGATATGTAGAATTCTGCTTTTGTTATACATAATCCTGCTTGGCAGTATTTCTGTTTCATATGGGATAGAAATGACATTATAGAGACATACATAGAAAATGTTTGAAATGCAGTATTGTTTGTTCTAATCAAATGGCATTTCCACTTTAAATTTATAAAGTAAATATCAGAATATTAGAAAAGTTTAAAACATGGTAAAGCTGAATAAATTCTTCATGGCTGTTTATTTATATGCACAATTAGACTGAAATAGACAAAATTACACTTTCATTTTATGATTCTCAAATAACTAATTCCCAAAGCATAGATATAAAATAATCCACAATACACCTAGAATCCAACTAAGGACATATATTAAAGATGTCAGAGATACGGAATTGCATTTTTGTAAGTGTCGAATGGCGTGTCTCTTTTTTCCTTAAATACATAACCAGCGGGACAGATCAGGTTTGCTAAGAGCCTCAGGAAGGTATCTGCAGGTGGAGAGGTGGCTGGGACAGCACCGCAGAACAGAGACATGGAAGGTGTTAGATGAAGGCAAATGCTTCCACCTGCAAACCTCCTGGGATTTTTGTACCTCATGCCTGCATAAAGCAGAAAAGTCATAGATTCATCTGCAAAGCTGTTTGGTTTTTGCTTTTTATGAAACCAGAGAAATAGCTCTCATGCTTTTTAATGCTTTAAACAGTTAAATGACTTACCATATGACCTCCTTGTCTTTTGACCTGAGGATATGTCTCGCATGTATTAGTGTGGCTTCCGCCACCTATTGCTGACCTATTCTACCCATCAGCCCCTGCTGTGCCTAAGCAGTAGCCATTCCCTCCTGTAGAGAGTCCTCAGATGACATGATAGTGATTGTATGTACCATATTATTCCAAAGTCACTCGACATCCTATGAACATTCAAATTGTATGTATAGGGTAGACGAGTAGTTCAACAATAGTGTGTCCAAGACAGAGATAACTAGCCCCAGTTTTAGTTGTTTATTCTGTTCCCTTGTGTCCAAACAGAGCAATAGGAGGAGAAAAGAAGGAAATGGTTGTTAGTTTGATGTAGCCCTGCATTAAAATAGCAGGTGGGAAGAAAATAACAATAGTCTCTTGATCTCTAACTTCCTGTCTCTGGGATGCACTTAGATAACCCTCACTGGGAAAAAGCTTCATATGCTTTAATGACACACAAACAAAATAGTGCCAGACATGAATCTACAATATTCTTTCAGTATTATTGCTTAATCTTCTATATAAAATAGATTTTAGTCTAAACTCTGTTTAGACCTGTCCAATTCACCATTGTTTGTATCTCATGGAAAATTTTAACTGTGTTACTAAGAGGATTTTTATAACCCAAATATGTGTCACAGAATCTCAGAAGCTTCTCAGATGTATTTTTAAATGCAAGAAATGTGCAGTTAATTGAATTTTTTATAGTGCTCACATACTAACAACATCCACACTCTCCCATATTTCTACTGAGAATTTTCATTGGTACCTGAAAACCCTTTGCAGTGACCTGCTATTTCAACTCTATTTCAAATAATTAAAAGCTTGTTAAATCTATTTTTAATAGTGTTTTTAGACACTTTAATCTTGCTCCATGAAGCCCTTTTCTATTTTCTCTCACTAATCTTCACTTTCCTTCCAACCTGCAGCAACCTACGAACAGCTAACTTAGGCCCCTTTCCCATACACTTTTTTCCGATATTTTCTTTTTTGCTGGTCAATTTTTCCTTTCCCCCCAATTCTCCATAAATTTATTTCTCTCTACTTTGCGACCTGAAGGGTCAGCCCTTCAGCACACAGCCAGGGAGGAGCTGCTTTGAGCGCAGGCATGGGGGCCCCCATGGCAGGTGGAAGAGAAACCCACCAACGTGTAGGAAGGCAAATCCCTCTGAGCGACAAATGCGCCAAAGGGTGTTTCCTCCTCGGAGAAACACAGTCTCACTTATGATCAGACACTGCCATCAGAAGGCGCCAACTGAAACTGAGTAACACGAACTGAAAGGACTGGCTTAGTTCAGGCAACTCTGGGAATTTGACAGTAATCTTTCTAACCTGCTACCTCTGTAGAGGCCCACTCTTAACCATCCTCGGCCTTAAAAGATTTATTAGAAGCATTACCTTCCCAAAGAAACTCTAGGAGTGCCAAAGAAGATTTCGGGGCACATTTTCGGGGCACATTTTAATGTGGAAACTAGAGAAAGGAAGAGTCTAAACAGGTGGTCACAAACTTTATTTATGAATGCAACGAATAATAAATGTGTAAATTTGGCTGAAAATAAGATAATGGGAAGAGGTGGGACCTATGAGAATCCCAGACTTCAAGCACTACCTGTTATTATTCAATTTAAAAAATGCTAATTGTAGAAATACAGATATAAATGTTTTATGTTTATGACTACTGATCCAAAATAAAGTTTTCTAAAGTTAAAAACTAAAATATATAAATGTTATATTTAGAGGGATGATAAATATTTGCCACTGAATCCTCAAATGCTCACCCTATACAACGTACTTGTTTTGGTCATATGACTGCACTGTGTGATATAACAAATTTTTTCTCATATATCTTATAGCTGGTCTAGATGCTTTTTGAACATTCCTAAAATCAGAGTTCAGTGAAGAAAACGTTGAGCTCTGGCTTGCCTGTGAAGACTTTAAGAAAACAGAAAGTGCAGAAAAAATTGCTTCCAAAGCCAAGATGATTTATTCTGAATTCATTGAAGCTGATGCCCCTGAAGAGGTGGGTGAAATATTCCACAATAGTGAATATTTATCTGCTAACAAATCTGCTCCCCACTGAAAGGCGCGAAGTCCATCTTGAGGGAAATTAAATTGTCACTATGTATTCAAACAGAAAATGTTGGTAAATTCAAAAAGAAGTTCCTTACCGTGGTCCTCTGGCACTGATTCAGCAAATATTTTAAAGCACCTTCTATGTGCTTAAAGGTTTCTGTTTTCTGAGCACGACACGCAGGCTCTTAAAAATAGTCTAATATGTCAAAAATTAACAGCTCTACAGAAATCCTACTTAAACGTGCTGCTGGATTTCAAATTCACTTTCATTCCCTTTTGTAAACCACGGAGGTCAATTTGGAATAAAATTTTTAAAATCAAAAAGGTATGTATGTGAAGGAAAAAACAACTACTAACCAACAGTGTAAATTCTTTACATTTAGTACTTTGGAGACCGACAAACAGCATATAATAATGTCTTCCCTTCCAAAAGAGGGGTTTGCTTACCTTTATTTCGTTGATGGGTGTTGGGCTGCACCCCGCTGGCCTACGAGGCCTGCACTTGCCCAGCTTCAAGACAAAAGAAAGAGCCCGGACTCAGCGAAAGAGTCATCAATGGTTTAATGGATGGCGGAGCTTAAATGTCTGAAGCAAGGTCCTGGAGCGACACCCCACCATGTGTGGTGGACGGCGGGCAGGACGTGGTGGCCGGCGGTCAGGACGTGGTGGCCGACGTCACTGGGGAGTCGGGGGGAATAGGGAGGTTACCATTTATAGGGGGAATTGCCATCAGCTTGGCTCATCGGTTACCAGGGAAACCAGCAGAGGGGCAGGGCCCTCTTAGCCCCTCTGGCTAAGTACCTTCTTGGGGCAGAGGTCTTCCCTTATTAAACTATCAAAGGGAAGCCATTCTGATATAAAGATTAGATCACTAGCTGGGGCTGAGGGGCAAGTATGTAGAAAGGGCCTTAGAGAGAAACCTGCAATGACTCCAAGAATAGACCCCATAAAGTGTTTTATGTGTGTAACATCTCATTTATATTTGACTTCATTTCCAGAGCCAGACCATGATCATCTCTGCACACCCCCTTAATGTTTAACTATATATATATTTTAAAACTTCTTTGATTCCTCACTAAATATAACATATGCAGAGAGTTTTAATGCATAAGCAGCAAACAGGAACCTATATGAAACTACTAGCACCAAACATAAACCACTAGCACAAGTCATCATCTTTCCCTAGAGTTGAAATACTGATATCCTCCTAAGTGACAGTTACTAAATTCTCTAATCCAAAATTAAAATTCATGGTATGAGAAGTTATTGTACTAGTGAGAACAGAGGACAGCATAGATGAAAGGCAAACATTTCCGAAAATCTAGGGCATAAAGTTGCCGTATCGATAGTTCAAGTTTTAGATGGACATTAATTACTGTAGCATATATTGGTAAAGTATAACATCACAGACATGTGAAACAATTGAAGCTTAGCCTGAAGTTCAAAGGGGGAAAGAGAAAAGAACATAACTCCTGTGGAGCTATTTCAACATTCATTTCCCAGTCACTATCTAAAAATCAATAAATAATTCCAGAAAACTGAAAATGTATTATATAAGATTTGTCAAGTTGATTAATGTCTCATTCCCTAAAAGGCTTTGAAATCAACTCTAGACATATTCTACTTATTGTGGTATTGGTTTGAAAGCCAGATGTTTTTCTTCTTTATGAATCCATCTACTGAATGATTATTTTAAGACAACATTCTCAAATATTATGTATAAAAAATCTTCTAGTAAGAAATGTAATCTTTTAATTATAGCTGGATTCAAAGTTACAATATATAATAAATTATCAATTTGGACAAAATAGTTTTGTTTTTTTCCTAATCTTCCCTTCCAAAATAAATTTATATGGTAATAATTTAAAAAAATAGTACAGCTACTATTTTAAGACATAAAACTTTCATACTTTTTAATAATTTGTCCATCTAATTAATTTTTACTACATAAAATATAATTAAATTTATGGCTGCTTTTCAAATAATAGATTACATTGTCTCCTTGAAGTGTCTAAAGAGGTTATTATTGGGTATGACAAAATTCTCATTGAAGACAAAGAAGTGTGTATATACATTTACAACAGTCATTGTCTTCCCAATTATTTGCCATTAATTATTTCCAATTCCAATTACTAAAGTGCATTTGTCTCTTATATACCAATTGCAGTCTTTAAGGTATCTCTCTATAGTCCGTCAGTTACACATTAAATATAATATGACTGTTAGTATGATTCATTAAATGGAGTTATTTTTGAGTGCCTGTTCCCACAATGAAGTCACAGAGTAGAAGGGGAGATTGACATGTGATAAAAAACAGTCAAATACAAAATAAGCAATTTAATAATTTAAATAATTAAAGTTTGTTATTAGCACAGTGGGAAAGAGCGATTAAGTCTATCTGGAGAATTTAGGGACCGATTTGCCGGGTGGTTCACATATGAAAAAGATATGTCATTAAAAATAAGCAATATTCATCAAGAGAGCAAATGAAAAAAGAATATTTCAAACTGCGGGCACAGTGTGTGGCCTGGATGCACAAAGCTCCCTAGCGTTTTCCAGAAACCACAAGCATTTAGACACTGCTAACAAGAAGCAGGGGGATAGGGCTGGCCAGGCAGCAGTAGAGATAAAGAGAGGGTGGGAAGTAGCTTAGATTTATCTAGTAGGTGGGCTTCACATGACAAAGTGGTATATTTGATATGGAGGTTGGAAAATATGATTTTCCTAAGTGGAAATTAATTCAAGAATGAGATTCATATGACAGTATTCTCCATTTTTCTATATTCAATTATAGCTGTAAAACTGACTCTCATAAAGAATCAAAATTATAACCAATTTCCTTGGTAGAGAACCCTAAAACAGAGAACAATGACAAGGTCACATTATCCAGATGTCTATTAAATCCCATTTAGTTTCTTTTCAACTTTTTATGTCTTTATTTCCTCACCTATAAAGTTGCAAGCATGACAATAATTTTTAATTGATGCAAATAGACAATTTACAATTAGACTATATACTAAATTTACCAAATGATCCCTATCTATAAATTGATGTTAATAATGGTTCTCAGTTTCCTATTGTAATAGGCAAAACTGCACACAAAAATTGAAATTTCAGGTCTCTATGAAAGATAATAATAATCGCAGTGGACCTCATGCCCTCTCCTTTACAGTGTTACCATCTCTCTGGTTTCTACACTAATCATGTGATGCAGTGGAAAACCTGAAGGTTAGAGATACAGATTCAAATCCTGTCATCTTGTGGTGATCTATTTCACCCCTTTGAGCCTTAGTTTCTACATCTAAAAACGTATCTCTGAAAAAGCATGTAGCAACCACACAGGAGAGATGAGAATGATGAATGAGATCAAGTGTCTAGGGTCTACATGGGGCAGAACAAGTTTTAAAAAGTGTAATCCTTTTTTTTTTTTTTAGTTGGAGTATAGTTGCTTTACAATGTTGTGTTAGCTTCTACTGTTAATCCCTTTTTTCTTTACACAAGTCATTGTAAGTGCTACTGAATCTACCTGAAAACATCCATTAACTAACTTCAAAGAACACTTGAGGAAAAGCCACTTTAAAAGACTTGATAAACATATATATGTGAACACAAATTAGAAAAACATGACACTAGTTTCAGATAGAAAGAGCTACTCATTGAATGGATTGTACCGAAATATTTTCAGAAGGTACTGCAGGAAAAAAAAATAACTGTGAGCCAGATATTTTGACTAAGTGATTTGAAAATGAGAAAATTATTAGATAAGCAATATATATTTTAAAGTGGCCTTACTTTGCACACAGTAAGAACTTGTGAGTGGCAAAGAAAAAGAATTCTTAAACTTGTATTTATTCTTCCTTCAATTCGGACCACTAATTTCATAATATTTGGAAATTTTCAAAAAAATATTACTTGGTTTCAAAAGAATGTAAATCTTCAAAAAATTAAATAATATTTTTATATTCAGCTAAGACACTGACATATTTTAAGTATTTATGTTTTATTTATATCATTTATATATATTATGTTTGTATCATCACTCCCTTATATTAGAAAGAAAATTGGTCAGGATGGAAAATATGTGATTAAAGAGAAAACTATGTTGATTGTCATTCTGTGAGATTAGAAAATGTTCCAAATCATACTACATTGTAATGTTGAAAACTTAATATAAATTTAACTTCATAGTATGACCAATCCAGGAACCAATACATTGGCAGTTTCTTAAGTAAAAAATATTAGTATAAAATATTTAATTCCTAAATGTATTTATTAAATGTGAGGACATTATAACATGAAACAGAAGAAACTACAGTCATAAAGGAAAAGATGTCTTAATGGGTTGTGCAGGACGCTTTTTAAAATACCTGTCTGGATTTTTTGCTTTTATTTTTATTGTAGTACAATGTTATTTATTGACTCGTATTTTTATTTCACATCAATAGGTGCTTATTCTGTGCCTACGATTCACCTTCATTAGATAAATTCCCTCCATTGGAAGGGAAGCTGGGTCTAGGCAAGAGAACAGGTAATAAACACAGAAGTATAATGCAATGTTTTGTGTGAATGAGGCAGCTCGATAAGAAAATTCAAGAAAATAAAACAGGTTAAAACTATAGTTTGGCTCAAAAGAAACTTTCAACCTAATTGGGTTAAAGAATGAAATTTCTAGAACTGATTTCTAGGACTAAATTAAGTTCTAATTTCTAGAACTTTGCTATTTTTTTCTAGGAAAAAAAATAGGAAAGCAACAAATGATTAAGTGCCAAAAAAAAAAAAAAAAAGAAAAGTAAGAGGTGAAATTGTTTGCATTATACCTAAAAGGACATAATGATTGAATAGTTCTGAGGCAGGATATTGAGATAAGGCCTTTATTTTAAATGAGGTTAGTTTTAAACTGAGTCTTGAGGGAAGAGATAGATATATGAATTCTTGGTAGAGAGAAGCCCATGGGCAACTAGAGGCGTTTCCTGATATTACTGGAATGCTAATTTTGTATCTTCCATTTTGTATTCCTATTTTCTTTGCGTTTTTTAAGTGTCACTTCCACAAGGTGCTGATGTTATTTTGAGTCTTGGTCCTGCCCCACAAGTTGCTGCTTGCCAACAGTGCCCCCCAGCTATTGAATCACCTCCAGATAAAATGTTTGCTTGTTTATTAATTTCCTAAGTTTCTGTACACTAATCAATAGACAGGTGTCTATTACATACCAAGCACCTTGCTGGTGCCACTAAGAAAAAGACAGTCTCTGAATAAATAAAGCCAACCATCGTGGTGGGAAAACTGTAGTATAAAAAGGTAATTACAATAAACTTCCATGAGTGTTGAGATAGGGAAACACAGGCGATGTGGTCTCATGCAACAGAAAAATCCAAGTCTAAGGGATCAGGAAGTGTACCTCAAAAGAAGTTAATTAGTAAGCTTTGGTCAGAAATTTGAGTGTAGACGAAAACAAGACAAAATGGGAGGAGGGAAGGATGATAGTAGTGGAAGTGGAGGTCAACCAAAGGACCCACTGGTGCCTAGAAGGCTAGTCCAGTAGTGAAAGAAGCCTAGTACTGGGTGCCTTGGAGTATAAGTGCAGGCAAGAGCACCTCCTGCAACCCAGTGATTTCTGCTCCGTATTTATTTTGTCTTAAACTAAAGGGATCTCTTAAAAAGGAAGAGACAGAGAGACAGAGAGACAGAGAGAGAAGGAAAGAGGAGAAGGAGAAGGAAAAGGGGGAGGGAGAGGGGGAAAGAAAGAAAAGCAGAGCTAAAGAAACCATAAGCCACATCTGTCCAGGGCTTTTACATGGACTGTCTGATTTGATCATCATGTTCACTATCTTAGGGAGGCATTACAATCATCTACCCTATACAGGTGAAAAAATGAACTGAGCCTTAGAGAGAAAATGATGGGTCCTACAGTCATTAAGGTACACAGCTCATGAGAACATAGGTCTTCTGCCCAGGCTTTTACATGTTAAACTCCTTTCTTAGATCTACCACTTATTTTCAATGTTCATGACACAGCCTGGGAAGCTTGGTGTTTATGCTAAAGGCAAAAGCATAAAATTATCTTGTCACACAGAGTCTATCTTCCTTTCTATCAAAAGCTGTATTTCTCTTCTCATATTCCTTCTAATTTGTATAACTTCTTAAACTGTAAAGCAAAACAAAGTGGCAGGAATATTTCTTCTAATAACCTGCAGTATCATTTTGGCCCTCTGAAAGAATGATTGCTGCATTTCAACTCAAAAACAAAATGCTCAGCTGTCTGTTTGTTTTTTATTGAAGTATAGGTGCTTTACACTGCTGTGTCAGTTTCTGCTATATAGCAAAGTGAATCAGCCATAGGTATATATATAACCCCTCTTTTTTTGGATTTCCTTCCTATTTGGTCACCACAGAGCACTGAGTAGAGTTCCCCATGCTATACAGTCAGTTCTCATTAGTTATCTATTTTATACATGGTAGTGTGTATGTGTCAGTCCCAGTCTCTCAATTCACCCCATTCCCCCTTCCCCACTTGGTATCCATACTTTTGTTCTCTACGTCTGTGTCTCTATTTCTGCTTTGCAGATAAGATCATCTGTACCATTTTTCTAGATTCCACATATATGCATTAATATATAATATTTGTTTTTCTTTTTCTGACTTACTTTACTAGGTATGACAGTCTCAAGGTCCATCCACGTCTCTGCAAATGACACAATTTTGTTCCTTTTTATGTCTGAGTAATATTCCATTGTATATGTGTACCACATCTTCTTTATCCATTCCTCTGTCGATGGACATTTAGATTGCTTCCATGTCCTGGCTATTGCTTTTTGAATTTGCACATGTCCCTGTACTACTTAATCTTGGATTAGCATGATGGGGTTGGTGAAGGAAACCAGTCAATCTGACTCTCTTTCAGCCGCTCCAGATAACATTTGCTATCTACATCTATTTTTAACAATCCATATCCATCATGCTTTTATATGTTATGATCACATACATTTGATTATTTTTTCCATTTCTCTTGTCCAATTTAAGGTATTAGTACTGCCTCCCATCTCGTGTCACTTATTTCTGTCTTTAAAACCAATCATAACAAAAGGATACAGTCCTGTGCAAGACGGATTCCTTCTTGACGTTACAAACTTGGCTATTCTCAACTTTTATAGCCGCCCTTGAGAATGTATTTCAGGATATTCGTGTGCGTTTAATGATGCCAAAAACGAAGTAATACTAGAGGTTTTAGTGGTGATTAAACAGAATTATGTAACCAAAAACATGATTATAGGCGGCTTTAATTTGAATAGTAATTTTTAAGCTCTGTTGTGAATGAGGTCTAGGAAGCTGCCTGCCCTATTTGAGCAAGGCGTTTTACATATGCATGCACACACTTTTTGCATAATGACAGTCTCCTGCTACACTATACATTCTAAATGAGGAAAAGTCTATCTCATTTGAATGTGAGAGCTCAACTGAGAACCTTTCATTCAAATTATGTAAAAATATATAAAGCACAGTTCAGGGTCACAAGAGAGCCAAAAGGTACAGTTTAAAATGCATTCTTCCTGCTAAAATAATTTGTTGGAAGCCAAAAGAATTTAAAACTGCTAGTATAGAAGTGAGGAATTGGCTTGCATAACTTGCAGTTATCAAAATCACCTGAGTATTAAAATATCTCTGGTTCATTATAATAATATCGTTTTTAAACAACCATCACAAACACCAGTCAGAAGGTAGTCATTTTAATGCAATGGATTGTTGTCAATGTCAGCTGTGTCAAGGCCTTTTCAAAATTGACAGGATTTAAAAGCTGCTAAACAGCTGCGATGACATCTCAGCTGTCATTCCATGAGAATCACAAGCCTAAGTCTTGTTTTCTGAGATTGGCAGTGCAGTGGTCTCAGATAGCTAAGGTAATTCATGACCTTTTGAAAAATAAGCAAATTAAAGGTATTTCTCAGTATCCTTGAAACTTAAGTGTATCCGTAGAAACAAAATGCAAGTGATTATTCACATCGGTAAATAATATAGATATAACTGTGTTTATTTCATCAGTCAATACGACATTCAACCCATGCTCTGGACCTACTAATTTGAGATCCTCAGACAAGTCTAAGCTTCCCTGCAATTCCCAAGCAGCTCAGGAGGGACTCAAGACCACACAGTTGGAAGGTCTGTATCTCTAGAGGGTTACCACCTGATAAGATGTCTGCCTTCAAACTACTCCAAGATTAACATCTCCTCTGTTCTTACTTTTTGAGATAGAAATTGATACAACTCAGCCAAAAGTCAAATTTGAGATAAATGCAAAGTTGGGGGTGCAGTTCGCAGACATGCCTTCAAAAGTGATTATATTAAAGGAATGTATATGTCAAAATATATATTAGGCCTAATATTTTCACTTTTGTCCTGATACTGAAATTTCAGGGAAGTCAAGAAGAAAAGACAAGGCACTTTGGGTAGACTATTCTCAAACCTCACCCGGATTGACTCCTCAGGAGCATTTAACAACGGTGATCACCCTCTCTTAACTGAAATACTATCTTCAGTTGGCTTCTAGGACTCAATTTCTTCGTCTCTTACTGACTCCCCCCCTTTTATAAAAATAAATTTCTTTATTTTCATTTTTATTTATTTTTGGCTGTGTTGGGTCTTCGTTGCTGCACAGGGGCTTTCTCTAGTTGTGGCGAGAGGGAGCTACTCTTCATTGTGGTATGCGGGCTTCTCATTGTGGTGGCTTCTCTTGTTGTGGAGCATGGGATCTAGGTGCGCAGACTTCAGTAGTTGTGGCACGTGGGCTCAGTAGTTGTGGCTCGCAGGCTCTAGAGCGCAGGCTCAGTAGTTGTGGCTCATGGGCTTAGCTGCTCCGCGGCATGTGGGATCTTCCCGGACCAGGGTTTGAACCCGTGTCCCCTGCATTGTCAGGCGGATTCTTAACCACTGCGCCACCAGGGAAGCCCCTTCACCCCTCTTTAACAACTTATTTTGCTGTTCCTACTCATAACCCAGCACACACTATCATGAGAGGAGGCAGTTCTCCTCTACTATCTGCTTACATTTACTCCCCCAGTGATCTCTTCCAGCCCTCTGGCTTTAAAAGGGCATCTCAAACTTAAACAAATCTGAGTCCTAATTTTCTTCTCAAACCTTTCTTCTACCTGAGTCTCTCCATCTCGGTTAATGGCAACTCCATCTTTTTTGCTCTGGCTAAATAGCTGATAGTCATACTTGGTTCTCTTCTGCTTACATGCCTTATCCAACCCATCAACACTCTGTCATCTCATTCTTCAGAATATTTCTAAAATCCAGTCATCCTTAAAGATTTTGTTCCTCATCCCAGCTCATAAATATTCAATCACAAGTTCCATCTATTCTACTTTCTAAATACCTTTGAAATCTATGCATTTCCCTTCATTCTCTGTGACATGACCCAGCCTAATCCACCATGATTGACCACCTGAATTTCTGGTATGACTTCCTAACTTTTCTTCCCTTTATCCACACCTAGTTGTTATACCATATAGCAGCCAGTGATATGTTTTTTTCAAACATGTGTTTATTATCAGTACTGTACTTAAAATTCTCCTCATTGCTCTCAGGTTAATTAAAAATTATTTAACAAGACCTATAGAAGTCTATGTGGTCTGGACCTTCATGCCTTTCCAGACTGTTGCCCTTTTCCTCCTGAAAACCCACTGGGCTTCTTCCAGTTTTCCCTCCCATGTCCAAGTCCCTTCCTTAAACTTATATACCCATAATAATACCTTGATTCTCAGCTTACAATCTCATTTCTTTCAAAAAGCTTTTTTTTCAGAAGGTATATTTTTCCCTTTGGATTACTTTCTCAAAATCTGTCTTCTTGTCTGACTTTCAACATAATCATCTTTATATAGTCAGATCTTAGCGTAATTCCTAAGCACCCATTCAGTGAAATACTTTAAATGAATAAATTACAGAAATGACTAGCAAGAAACAACTACTTTTTCAGATGAGGTGGGTTTTTTTCCCCAGAAAAATAGGGATGATAATACTATCCATCTTACAAGTGTGTGTAAAGTAGCCATATAAAGACTTAGCACAACAGTAGTAATATCTGATGAATGTTAACTATTATTATTTACAGTTAAAGTAATCATCTTTAAACATTCTTAGGGTTATTTTAGAGATAATGACATTGCTTAAATATTTGAAAATGGGAGAAGACACAGTCACCAAGGAAAAAAACCCAGGAAGAGAAGACTTGGCCAAGAACTTAGATAATGCATATCTGCTCTGCTCATACTTTGAGGGACATGCAGAGAAAAAAGAATTAATGAAAAAAATAGGGAAAAGATAGCAGATAAAAGATAGGTAAATTCCACGCCACAGGCTACTGATTTCCCTTTGTAGTGACAAATTTTCTCTCTCTGATTATCAGATTGAATACTTAACATTAATAGAAGCCATTGTATCCAAATCTGTTTAAACAAGAAATCAAATTTCTTAAGATTTTTACATCAAAATAATGTATGATGATAAGGAAATTACAGTGACTTTCCGTCTGTGATCAGGGAAGGCTTCTTGGAGGATATTCAACTTAAGCTGAATCCTAAGGGATTTAGGATAATCCGTACAGAATAAAACTGTGGAGGCAAGTGGGATTTTAGATGGTGAAACAGCATAAACGAGGGCTTTAGATACAAAATTCACTTTCGGAACAGAACGTAGACCAACTTTGTGGATATCACCAAAGATAAGTAGGAGATGATTTCAAAACAACACTTTGAAGTCCAGGTAGGAGGAAGCTCAGATGCCAGGGTAAAATGTTTAAATTTTATGCTATAGAAAGTGATGCCTTGTCAGCTGAACATTCATATAATGAAAGTGATATTTTGGTGAAACTGATATAGTAATGCTGTCCACAGTGTGTAGAAGGGGAGGTATCAGGTAAGAGGTAGATTCCATGGTTTAGGGAAGAGATTACATTATAAAAGGTTAAACTGGAGAGATAGGAGTGAGAATGAAAAACAGCATTGTGAAATTACAAAATAAAAGGTGAATAAGGAAAGCACATACACACACACACACACACACACACACACACACACACACACACATACACACACACACAGAGGGAGAGAGAGAGAGAAAGAGAAAGAGAGAGCGAGGGAGAGAGACCAGAGGGTAAAAGAGGTGGCAGAGATGATTCTTATGTTTCCAGCTTGAACAATTTGGAGGAAAATAATGACATTTATACAAACACGTGGGTGTGATATTTTGTCACTGACATTAAACTGAATTGCCAAGACGCAGCTTCAAAAGACTACTGATTATCTCCTGGGAATGGTGTCTCTGCTCATCACTTAGCTATCAAGAGCTGATGTTGGCAGCTTCTTGGTAGGAAAACAGGCAAATCAGAAAAGTGAGAGGGATAAGTCAGAAGTACAAGCTTAGTGTATCTGAACAAATCATAGTAATTATCAGTATCATATTGAAATGGAATAGTTCTGCTTAAAATTTTACCATGATTTTTAACAAATGTAGAGCTTTTTTCCACTTTGTTTGTACAACATGCATTTATTGAATCCTTACACTGTGCAAGGCATAGTGAGGGGCAGGCAAAATGTCAATCTTATCTAAGTAACCCAAAGCCCTTTCAGAGGTCAGAAAAGGGGAAAAAATCTACAAGTAAACCTCACAAGGTAGATGCTATTTGAATGTAGTCTTAAGGACATAAAAGGTTGTGAAAGACTTAGGTGAGAAGGAGTGATTTTCAGCTAGACTGGGATGGTATGGGAAAATATTCATCCATAACAAAATATAAGAAATTGGAGGGGCAGTGTCTACCTTAGTGGGGATACAGGGCACACGGAGAGGAGAAAAATGTATAGGTTTGGACCATATTGTATAGGTCATGAATGCCAAGATCAGGGCTTTGGGTTTTTTAAGTAGGGAATGAGGAGATACTGAAGGTGTTCAGTTCTGATTAAAATAATAAGGCAGCACTCTGCACCAGGCACACACTGGCCCTACTATCAGTGGAAACTCACCCAATGACTGAAGGCCTAAAGGAGTTAACTTGCGATATTTACCTTTATGGGGGATATAAAGTTCAACAAATTGCAGATGACACCATTAAAGAACGAACAGCATAGTTGAAGGAGGAAACGGGCAACATATATTCTCATATCCCCACAACACAAGATAGGATTTATGAAACAGATTATACTAGATGTTCAGAAACCACTACAAGATCTTGGTAATACCCACTACTCATTGATTCCGTCCATGAGGCAGGCACTATACTAGATTCATGACATGTTATCATGCCACCTCCCCGCTCAGAACACTTCAGTGTCTTCCCATTGCTTCTAGTAGAAAGATAAGAACCCCTTACCAAAGCACATAAGCCCCCCAAGACTTGGCCTCGACCTCCTCTCCCAACCTGGTCACAGGAACTTTTTTCTCACACCCTGCACCCCTGCCATGCAGGTACGAGGCTCTTCAAACACAACCAATTCTTTCTTGCCTCAGGGATTCTGCATTTGTTTATTGTGCCAGAAATGGTCTTCCCCAGATTCTTAGAGAACCTGCTTCTTCTCATCGTTCAAGTGTAAATATAAAATAGTACTAGTTATAGTATTAGTATAATACTAAGACTACACAGAAAGTATATAGTATTTTCCCCAAATATAGAAAGCACCTGGCACATAACATACCCCAAAATATTTGTGGAATCAATGATTTTATGGATCATCTCACTTTAATTCTTGCAACCACTCAGTCAAGAATGGCCAAGCTTCAAGATAAAAAAGCAGAGCTTGAAAATATGAAAGTAACTCACCCCAGGTCAGCAACATCATAAGTGTTAGAGCACAGATTGGAAAACTATTCTAAAATCTTACCAGTACGCCACACCATCTTCCTGTATGAAGAAGCAGAAATTGATTCCTTCGAGGAAGTTGCAGCATTTCATCTGGAACTTTGACAGAGGACCTGAAAGGATGATCAAAGAAATACAAAGCAGATGTAATCTAGATCCCTGAGTAGCTGAAATCGCTAAAGAAAGAAAATATCAGTGAGCAAATAGTGGCCTTTGATGATTCTTTTCAAAATAAAGTTTTTTTCTTTTGTTCTTTTCCTACAATAATAATACTGAAATAGTTTGATATTACTTATCTCATTTAGTCCTTAAAACACTCTAAGACAGATGTTATTATTATCCTCTCTTATACCATAGAAATCAAAAATTGAAGGAAACTGTAGAACTTGCTTTACTCATATGAATAGCAAGTAAGTAGCAGAGGAGAGATTTGATTGAAGGTTTACCTGCCTATCTTTTAACTTCAATTCAATAAACACAAATTGTTATTTATAGTCTTTTACCAGACCCCCAAATTCTGGCATTTTTATAGTCTCCCAAGAGACATTATAATTCTATTCAACAAATATTTACTGACTATTATGTGGCAGATAATTGGCTAAGTGCCAAGAAATAAAATGATAAATAAGACAGATATAGCACCTGCCTTTGGTGAGCTTTGAATTTTAAGATTCAAATCTCTTTCGCGCTTCATGAATATTTTCAGTTTAAGTAAAACAACTTGGATGTGAAATTTTCTGCTTCTCAAAATATATCCTGGAATATGGGTAGAATTGGACAAGTATCTCCACAAGGTTTGGGGCATTTTACAGATTTGCAGGTGAATGGTGTGTTCAATATAATAGATCTCTATTACACCTTGCTAAGAATAGTTACATGTGGTAGTGCTCAAGGGACAAGAATACATATACACACACACACGTATATATGTATATTCCATGGGAGGCATGGTGGTCTGTGAAAGGGGGTGTTATTTGGTCCATTTTGGCAAACAAAAAGAAATACAAATTAGGATGAAAAGCAGCATTATGGGAAACAACACGGGGAGGTATGGAGAATGGGAATGGATTGGTGAAAACCAACCTAGTAAATTCTAATTATTGCTCTGCCTATGAAAAGTACATTTTACATATTAAGGTCAAAGTACTAGAAAGAAATCAAGGATGGGAGGGAAAAGAAATCTAAAATCATAAAATTTCTTGTTTGCCTTTCACTTTGCCATTTTTTGTAATCTCAAAATAAGGCTTGACCTCTTCTCTGTCAATGCCAACACTTTCAACCTAGGAAATGTAATTAAACTGAACATGTGTTCTGCATTCCAGAAAATGAATATGTGACCTCTCTGTTGTTTAGATTAGATTAGATTAGATCAGATTAACTTTGTGTTTAGAAAAAAAATTCAAATCATATGTGTATCTACCATCTGTTTAAACCACGCATTCTTTGATTAAACTAACGCAATGAAATTTGTTTCCACAGATTAACATTGACTTCAGTACCAGGGACCTCATCTCAAAGAATATTGCAGAACCAACTCTCAAATGTTTTGATGAGGCTCAGCAGGTGATCTACAGTCTGATGACCAAGGATTCTTTTCCTCGATTTCTAAAGTCAGAGACTTATAAGAAACTGGTAAATAGCAAACAGGTTGGAAATCATAAAAAATGGCTCCCTTTCTTGTAAAGAAGGTAAATGACAAACTAACCATCAGATTATAATTAGGGGGAAAACAAGTGATAGGATAGATCAACTCAATCACTATACTTCAAGGCTAGAATGTTTTAAATATACATACACAATGTAAGTTTTTCTAGGGTTTAGAATTCATGTTTTACTCCAATAGAAAAATAATATTGTATATCTGAAGCCTGAATGTTTAAGTCATTTGTTTAGAATGTGTTTATTCTATCAGGTACTTAAAAATCTCCTACTGGGAGAGTACAAAGGAAGTTCATAGACATATAATACACTCAAACCATAAGTGGATATTCTTATGACATTATAAATTCAAGAAACTATATTTTCATGTTGCTGCATGGGAGACTGTTTAGCATCATATAGATGATTTTAAATACCATTTGCGTTAGTCAAAACCTCACTTCTGTAAAAAGAGAAATTCTAAACCAAAACATAACCCTTCATTTAGTGTATCAACGATTTCTTTTCAACCAGGATCTGATAATGTGGTGGTTATCTAAACTGGTATAGCCCTCAGATTAATGAAAAAGAAAAATGGCATATATATATATATATATATATATATATATATATGCCATTGATCAAGCTGTCAAAATAGATCACTTGGTTTAATTCAATGACACACATAGGCATGTATGAAAAGGACCTTGAGGGTTGGGAGGATTGGTTTTCTTAGATCAATACAAATATAAAGGAACGAGGAGGAATAAGGAACATGGTTAAGTCCTTATTTGATGAACTGCACAGCAGTGACTATCCCATAAAATAAAAAATTACTACAATACTATCTACTCAAATAACTGTGGAGTTAAGTATCTATTCACTCCTTCAGCACTGGAACTTGTTTATAAAACTCAAAGAGATTTTTTTAAATGCAATTATTTTGAGATGTTCCTAAAATTGTCCTCTTTCTACACGTAAATGTCCCATGATAATCACGAATAATTTCACGTTCATATGAAAAGCTATAAAGATTCAACAGATCTTCCATGTTTCCATTTTATTTTCACAGATTTATTTAACTTTGTTGATATCTGTATTTTGCAGATTATTTGAACATTAGAAAATGCAGGAAAAATAGCAGGATTTATTTTATGTTTCTACAAACCATTCGATAGACAAAATTTTGTCTCCCCTTTGTCTTGAAAAATAAACATTTAAACACATCATGCAAACGGAACATTCCCTGGACACTTGCAAATTCTTTAAAGGAAGACATTATGCACACTGATTGTGAATATTCAGTCCCCCTTAAGGCGCACTTAATGGAAAAAAGCTATATATACCCTTTTCAACATTTCTTTTGAAGGTTCCAACCTTAATTTTAGTCTCTACTTAAATAGGAAATTTAAAAAATTATTCCTAGAGATGAAAAAAAAACTTTAAAAGACAAAAGGGACCTTAGAAATTAAAATCACATCCCCTCCTTTTAGACGTAAAATCCCGAGATCTCGGTTATTTCTTAAGGGCACGTGCTGATAAGAGGCAGAGCTGGTAGGAACAGTGCTTTTCCCACGGGGCCACAGCCAGCACCTTGTTCTCACAGCAGCAGAGGAATCTCCTCCCCATTAGAACTGCCGCGGCCTGAGAATCTACTATCCTACTCATCCTCAAACACCGCACTGTTCCTTTCATTGAATATGCAAATTGACCTTTTACCATCAGTTTGCAAATTCCTTCTTGTTGTCATACAGCAAGACTTCCTGTTCAGAGACTGCCTCTCAGGTTTTCTCTAAGAATGCACAGTCAGTCACAAATCAAACTTTCACCACCTAGAAGCAGATGATTGGCAGTGGGTACAAATACAGTGGGTGTCAAAATGATCTGTTAAAAAATTGGATGTTGAATGACCTCTAAGAGATCCCAACCAGAGACCCTCACCTGCAATCCTTCCTTCTCACCTCCTGAACTCATTCCCCATCCCAGGCTATAATTACAGATGTTCTGACTTAATAGAACAGAAAAGAAAACAATTGCAAGTTTTGGGAATAAAATCAATTTCAGGTTTTTGAACACTTGGTAGTGAGGAATTTTGGTAAAACATCAGATGTATATCTTTCATATGTTGTTCTCTGTATGTCTCTTTCACTCCATATGTTACTTTATTCATCAGTTGTCACTGATGAGTGATTTTATGGATGGGATTTTTAAATAAAAGATTAACTGGCAAAAAAAATGAATAACAACATTAACACTCCTGGTAACATACTTAAATATTCATTAATGGTGTAATGCCATTTTCTAAAAATATTTACATCGGTTTTAAGAAATGAAGTACTTATATTAAAAACTAAGCTAAGCAGTAAGCAGTAATAAAATTACAAGATAGTGACATAGATAATGATCTTCAAATTATAAGAAGAGTTCTCCCAAGCACAGTGTTTTCTATTTCCTGACAGAAACAGAATATTCCTACAAAATATATTTTAAAGCAATTTATGTTTGCCCTCCATTAGATGAGACCTAAAGAAATCAAATGAGATACATACTCCAAAAAGAATTTTAGCTTCTTTAACAATCCAATGTGGAGCTACGATCCATGAATTTATCTAAAATGCTTTTGAATTTATTTAAATATCAAATAGTGAAAATTCATCAGTAACGAGTACTGATTCCTATAAGTTTATGCAAATACCTTGCATAGGAAGGATATATTTCAGCCTCAAAATATAATCAACAGATTTTTTTTTTTTACTAATACTATATTATAAAAATCTAAAACCTTTAGGGCATTACAAACATGAGCTAGTGTCAAACTTTATTTTCCCAAACTTTTTTTTAGTCTGTGTTTATATAGAATTCATTCTATTCGCCTTCATTGTTTTACTTTTTTCTAGAGGTTTCTAATTTTGTGTGATGTAGTAACTATGTGTATCCATAATTTTCCTGATGAGAGTACATGCTGATATAACAAAAGCAAAAAAAAAAAAAGTGTTTTTCTGTTTCCTTTCTAATATCCTTTCTAATAAGCTTAGTATCATCTTGGCTTTTAAACAAACAGTAGCATTCTGGCCCATAACTTTGAAGAATAGTCTGGATTTATTTTCCAATATTTCAAGAAAAGGTCAAATCCATTATCCAGGACTTGATGTTTAGATTAAATGGATCTTCCTTTCATTTAAATGGAAGCTGATCAGCTAATCTTCCAAATCCTACAAGCCATGTCCTAAGTTAAGTAATCAATACGAATCATTGTTAGATAACTAAAGAGATCCATTTTAAAAAAAAAAGAAAATGCTCTTTAAAAACAAAAACAATTTGGTCTCATACATTTATTTCCGGTGCAAAAATTCCATTTCTAACCTTCACCCACAAAATCCCTATATCAGTTTCACCCAATTATATCTAATGTGGGCCTGATTTGCTTCCCAACTACACAGTCTTGTAATTTATTTCATGGTGATGCCAATTAATTTAAAGTGAACTCTTCACAACTATGTGAAAAAGGTGGGATGTTGTCACAGCAGTAGTCAATTATTATATGAATAAAGAGTCACTTGCCCTGTGTTTCCCCTATTGTTTTGTCAGATTTGCCATTGCATTTTAATGGGAGAGCATGGGGAATGAATATTAAAGGAAAACTATTTACTTTAGCTATGCCATTTCAGAGGAATTTAATATGTTTTATTACAATGACTATTTATAGTGTGCATTTGAATGTAAAATATATATGCAAAATTAATTATAATCATAATTGAATAGATATTAGTGTGTGTCCAAGTATAACAAACAGAAGGTGGGAAAATAACATTTTTTAAATGACCTAATTTCTTTAAGAAACCACATCATTTTCTTCTCCTTATTTCATTTAAGATACAAAAATTGGATTGGATGCCTACTAGAGAAAAAAAAAAACCCAATGAAGTTTAACTGGGTTATTGTTTAGCCATTGAATATTTATGCCTTGTGTTGTATCCAGATTAAAGTCAGCAATGAATATTTCTGAAAAACAGAAATCTGTCTTGTTAAATTCACATTTTTTCCTGGGGTGATGATTGTTTAACTATTCCTGGATATCTCACATAAAACATCATTTCATCAACTTATATTTTTACAAATAAGAATTTTGAAGTGGTTAATTTTTTTTAAAATATGGTGTGGTTTCCTTATTCTGATACTTTTATTCATTATGTGCATTGGGGAAAATAAGTTGCAAATTAATTTTGTGAATGATGATGGCTTAGATATAAAATATAATAAATATCTGGTTCTTTTTAAAAACTAATAAGAAAAAATTAAAATTTTCATAATGTAGGTATATTAAATATTCTTGTATTTGCTTCATATATTTTAATTAAAATATCTTACTTTAAAAGTTTCAGTTTTAGGTCTTTAAAAAGTAAATATTTTTGTGAATAATGCCTTTGAATTATTGTTTTTGTTCTTCTCTCCAAATATGTCATGTTTACCACAAAGACATATCATGAATCAAAATCATAAGACCGGTTTTCCTTACTTCTTATAAACAGAAAAGACAGAGGAAATTCCTATTATGTATTAGAAAAAATATATTTTGAAATTAATTATTCAAAGCAGTATTTGTTAAAGGTCTGAACATGAATCTTTTATGGGATCATACCAAAATCCATTATTAAAAACCAAGAGCACTTTGAGGGAGATTTAAATGTTGAATTTATGATTGAACTACTAAAAATTTGCTTTTAAAGCATGTTTATTGTAGAACAACTCTATAGATTCCTTCATAGGATTTTCTTTTTTTGCTAGAAGCAGTCTTTTAAAATGAGTAAACAAGCCCCAACACTAAAAGATTAAAGATTGATTGGAAACTTCAAACAATGAGCCCTCACTGTGTTTTAAGCCAGATAAAAGCCATTTTCCCAAATGTAGTTTTTATATTAAGTGGTAGAAACCAATGAAGAGTGAAAAGTATCATTACATAATGGCTTGAAGTAAATTTAGAACTTCATTGAGAAATCTGAAGTTACATGAATATACTAACATATACATAGATCCTCTTAAGGTACTCTGTTTCTATCTTTTGAAAGCATTAATTACTTATTTCAACTGGTCATTTTTAAGTTCATATAAACTGTTTCATAATACCTCCATTTCAAATAGGAGTAAAGCCTCAGAAAAAAATGCAAGCAAGTATTAATCAAATTAGAAGACCTATTTTCTAAATCAATAACTTTGAAAAAAGAGGCTAAATATAAGCAAAACACATTTATTTTCTCATTCTGTAATTAAAATTAAAATGCAATTATTAGCCCTGAAACATAAAAGAACATTTCTTCAGTCAGTATTGAAAGACCATAACAGTCTATTTATGTGTTTAATTACTACTGTCTGATCAGTTGAGTTTTAAGAATTTCCCATTGAATTAACAATTCTGAGGTAAGCAGTGTGGAAAACACAAAAGGTTTTTTAAAGTCTTCAAAAAGTGTACCATAAACTGAAAGACGATAGAATTTGGACAGCAGCTCATAGCTTAAAGCATTTTCACAGAGAAAAGTAAGTTTTTGCTTTGTGCAACATAATATACAATTAAAAGAACTATGGTATAAATGTTAACTGCAGGATAATGTACAGGCAGAGTACGTGTTGATAATTACTATCACGGTATACAAAATATATAAATATAAAGACACGGACGAGTTAAAACGCGGTCAGCTGAGACTTGGAAAAGAAAAGTTGTGGACCAATGTGTGAAAACGCAGGGCCCACCTACCAGAGAGGAGGGCAGGGACCGCGCCGAAAAGCACGGCGCAGGCGCACTGAAGAGAGCCGGCTGGGAGAGAAACAGCGAAGATCACCTGCGGTTGACGAAACAAACGTAACGAAGGTGGATTTCAAGATTTGGGCCTTGGAAGAATAGAGGAATCATGCTACAACTAACAGAAATATCTTGTAGAAAAGCAGAATGACTGAAGGAGGATGACTTAGGTTTAATGTTAAAGGAATTCCATTCAGCAAGTGAAGTTGTAGGGCTGCCTGTGTCCCGTGGTTTTGAAGGATGTAAAAGAAGTGCATGCTTCTCCTCTTTCAGCTTCCACCAGCAGTTACAAACGCTCAGGTCTTCCACTTCGAATGAAACAGCCGTATCTTATTCTTCGTCCCTGCTCTACTTCTACCATAGTTTATACTCTTCACCTCCAAGCATCATGGAAATGTGTGGTCTGCACGTGGCCTTCACTTGCTCCTCTCCAATTCGCTATTTAACTTAGTACAAGAGGGGCTTCCGTCACTGGCGCTCACTTTTCCCTGAAATGTCATGGCTGTTTGAGATTAAATCTGGTGACCAATTCCCAGCCCTCTCATGATGGCCGTTCTGTGGAACTGCACACTGTTAACTACTTCCTTCTGAATACTCGACTCACGGGATCTCTGTGACACCGTTTCCCAATAGTGCCCTTGTTTCCTAGCTGCTCCTGTTCCATCTGCTTCACAGGCTCCTCTTTCTCTGCCTTCTCCTTAGTTTCCCAAATTCAGCCTTCCATTCTCGTTCTCCTTCCCAGTCCCAGGACACTCTCCTGAGAGCATCCACAGCCCCAGTCTCAATCACTACGAATATTCTGACTCCTGAGCAATTCAGATCCTGTGAGGTCCAAAGCTTATACCGTATGGAGGGTCCTCTTTAAGAAACGGAACACAGAGTTCTGAATACAAAATTAGTTTAAGAAGTGAATACATACTTAGAACAACAACAACAACAAAAAAAAACCACGTAATTTTTAAAAGGCTGACAAATACCACAGTACCATAGAAACCAAAAAAGTAACACATTTTCATTAACTGTCTGACACAACTCTATATATTACTCCATTTTCATTAATTGTTTGGTAATATGATAGAGAGACTAGACAGATAAATCACTTTTTCATCTGGTGTGGTTAGTCAGCTGCTATTTCTTATTACTGATATTTGGAATGCAAAAAAAAACATAAGACCTCTCACCCAGATGAACGTGCTGTGTGTAATCCTCTTATAGGTTTGTGTCCAATAAATGGAGGAATTCAGATAAAGTTCATTTCTTAAATTCCCTTCAAAATTAAATTATTTTGCATTTATAATTATGTGTTTCAGTATCAAATATATTCATAAAAGAAAAGAACTTCTATTTTGATCAAGCATTAGTAAAAGCCACATCTTTCACTCAAAGTTTTTCACATCTGGATGATTCTAAGAGTTTTCCACAGAACAACTCGTGGTCCCATACATTCAGACTTTATTCCTCCTCCGTGACCCACGTTTCTACACCAGGCAACCCGGGACACTTGGCCCTGCCCCTGCACGTTGTAACGTCAGGTGAGTTGGCACAGAGGACTGTACACGTGTGCCTGAAAGCCTTTCCTGAACCAGGATGGCTAGCACCAGGATTGTGAACCTCCCAAACACTTTATTCTGAACCCAAACTAGTGTATCATCATTGCCTTTCAGGCAGATCCCCAAACTCACCCAGCCACTGTCAAGACGGAAAGTGTAGTGGAGGGAAGTCAGAGTAAAAGGGGCAGCAGTCTTAGGCAACTGTGGTTAAAATACCTTTTATTGCTGCAAATTTTACAAGAGCACATGACCTTGTGAACCCGTTGTGAGGGTCCCTCCCAGAGTCATGCCAGTGGAGTGGCCCAAGTTTGTCTAATCCGGACGCACAGCCCCACCGGGCTGTTATGCAAACATCTCATCATTGAAAATGATGTGGCAACTTTATCTCCAGGCAATAAGACCTTCGCATCCTCTAGTATTCCTTCCGTTACTGGTCACCCATCACTGAGATACCTGAGTCTAAAGGCAAGGAGTCATTTTAACAGTTCTCCTTTGATCTCAGATCTAATTAATCGATAAGTTCTACTGATACAATTTATTTCGATCACCACTGTCACTGCTATAAATCAGGGTCCCATCATTTTTTCTGCCTTTCCAACAGCCACCTAACTGGCACCCACTTTGCCAGTCTTACCTCACTGTGACTCACTTTTGTATTCTGCCAGAAAGCTTTCTGAATTAAAAATCCTAACAAGACACCCTCTTGCTTAAACCATTAATGGACACTCATTATGCACAATTTCCAAGCTTCTTACTCTGGCATATAAATTCCTTCATAACATAGTTCCTGCTTTCTTTTTTTTTTCATCTTTATTGGAGTATAATTGCTTTACAGTGTTGTCTTAGTTTCTGCTGTATAACAAAGTGAATCAGCTATATGCATACGTATATCCCCGTATCCCCTCCCTCTTGCGTCTCCCTCCCACCCTCCCTATCCCACCCCTCTAGGTGGTCACAAAGCACAAAGCTGATCTCCCTGTGCCATGCAGCTGCTTCCCACTAGCTATCTATTTTACATTTGGTAGTGTATATATGTCAATGCCACTCACTCACATCATCCCAGCTTACTCTTCCCCCTTCCCGTGTCCTCAAGTCCATTCTCTACGTCTGCGTCTTTATTCCTGTCCTGCCCCTAGGTTCTTCAGAACCCTTTTTTTTTTTTAGACTCCCTATGTATGTGTTAGCATACAGTATTTTTTTTATCTTTCTGACTTACTTCACTCTGTATGACAGACTCTAGGTCCATCTACCTCACTACAAATAATTCAATTTCATTTCTTTTTATGGCTGAGTAATATTCCATTGTATATATGTGCCACATCTTCTTTATCCATTCATCTGTTGATGGACACTTAGGTTGCTTCCATGCCCTGGCTATTGTAAATTGTGCTGCAGTGAACATTTTGGTACATGTCTCTTTTTGAATTATGGTTTTCTCAGGATATATGTTCAGTAGTGGGATTGCTGGGTCGTATGGTAGTTCTAGTTTTAGTTTTTTAAGGAACCTCCATACTGTTCTCCATAGCAGCTGTATCAATTTACATTCTCATCAAGAGTGCAAGAGGGTTCCCTTTTCTCCACACCCTCTCCAGCATTTATAGTTTGTAGATTTTTTGATGATAGCCCTTCTGACCTGTGCGAGGTGATACCTCATTGTAGTTTTGATTTGCATTTCTCTAATGATTAGTGATGTTGAGCATCTTTTCATGTGTTTGATGGCAATCTGTATGTCTTCCTTGGAGAAATGTCTGTTTAGGTCTTCTGCCCAGTTCTGGATTGGGTTGTTTGTTTTTTTTGATACTGAGCTGCATGAACTGCTTGTATATTTTGGAGATTAATTCTTTGTCAGTTGCTTCATTGGGAAACATTTTCTCCCATTCTGAGGGTTGTCTTTTTGTCTTTTTTATGTTTTCCTTTGCTGTGCAAAAGCTTTTACATTTCATTAGGTCCCATTTGTTTGGTTTTGTTTTTATTTCCATTTCTCTAGGAGGTGGATCAAAAAGGATCTTGCTATGATTTATGTCATAGAGTGTTCTGCCTATGTTTTCCTCTAAGAGTTTTATAGTGTCTGGCCTTACATTTAGATCTTTAATCCATTTTGAGTTTATTTTTGTGTATGGTGTTTGGAAGTGTTCTAATTTCATTCTCTTATATGTAGCTGTCCAATTTTCCCAGCACCACTTATTGAAGAGGTTGTCTTTTCTCCATTGTATACTCTTGCCTCCTATATCAAAGATAAGGTGACCATATGTGTGTGGGTTTATCTCTGGGCTTTCTATCCTGTTCCATTGATCTATATTTCTGTTTTTGTGCCATTACCATACTGTCTTGATTAGTGTAGCGTTGTAGTATCATGTGATGTCCGGGAGCCTGATTCCTCCAGCTCCACTTTTCTTTCTCAAGATTGTTTTGGCTATTGTGTTTTGGGTCTTTTGTGTTTCCATACAAATTGTGCCATTTTTTGTTCTAGTTCTGTGAAAAATGCTACTGGTAGTTCGATAGGGATTGCACTGAATCTGTAGATTGCTTCAGATAGTAGAGTCATTTTCACAATGTTGATTCTTCCAATCCAAGAACAGAGTATATCCCACCATCTGTTTGTATCATCTTTAATTTCTTTCATCAGTGTCTTATAGTTTTCTGCATACAGGTCTTTTTGTCTCCTTACATAGGTTTACTCCTAGGTATTTTATTCTTTTTGTTGCAATGGTAAACGCGAGTGTTTCCTTAATTTCTCTTTCAGATTTTTCATCATTAGCGTATGGGAATGCAAGAGATTTCTGTGCATTAATTTTGTATCCTGCTACTTTACCAGATTCATTGATTAGCTCTAGTAGCTTTCTAGTAGCATCTTTAGGATCCTCTATGTATAGTATCATGTCATCTGTAAACAGTGACAGTTTTACTTCTTCTTTTCTGATTTGGATTCCTTTTATTTCTTTTTCTTCTCTGATTGCTGTGGCTAAAACTTCCAAAACTATGTTGAATAATAGTGGTGAGAGTGGACAACCTTGTCTTGTTCCTGATCTTAGAGGAAATGGTTTCAGTTTTTCACCATTGAGAACGATGTTGGCTGTGGTTTGTCACATATGGGCTTTATTATGTTGAGGTAGGTTCCCTCTGTGCCTACTTTCTGGAGAGATTTTATCATAAATGGGTGTTGAATTTTGTCCAAAGCTTTTTCTGCATCTACTGAGAGGATCATATGGTTTTTCTCCTTCAACTTGTTAATATGGTATATCACATTGATTGATTTGCATATATTGAAGAATCCTTGCATTACTGGGACAAACCCCACTTGATCATGTTGTATGATCCTTTTAATGTGCTATTGCATTCTGTTTGCTAGTATTTTGTTAAGGAACTTTGCATCTACGTTCATCAGTGATATTGGCCTGTAGTTTTTTCTTTCTTTGTGACATCTTTGTCTGGTTTGGTATCAGGGTGATGGTGGCCTCACAGAATGAACTTGGGAGTGTTCCTCCCTCTGCTACATTTTGGAAGAGTTTGAGAAGTATAGGTGTTACCTCTTCTCTAAATGTTTGATATAATTCGCCTGTGAAGCCCTCTGGTCCTGGGCTTTTGTTTGTTGGAAGATTTTAAATCACAGTTTCAATTTCAGTGCTTGTTACTGGTCCGCTTATATTTTCTATTTCTTCCTGGTTCAGTTTTGGAAGGTTGTGCTTTTCTAAGAATTTGTCCATTTCTTCCAGGTTGTCCATTTTATTGGCATAGAGTTGCTTGTAGTAATCTCTCATGATCCTTTCTATTTCTGCAGTGTCAGTAGTTACTTCTCCTTTTTTATTTCTAATTCTGTTGGTTTGAGTCTTCTCCCTTTTTTTCTTGATGAGTCTGGCTAATAGTTTATCAATTTTGTTTATCTTCTCAAAGAACCAGCTTTCAGTTTTATTGATCTTTGCTATTGTTTCCTTCATTTCTTTTTCATTTATTTCTGATCTGATCTTCATGATTTCTTTCCTTCTCCTAACATTGGGTTTTTCTTCTTCTTCTTTCTCTAATTGCTTTAGGTGTAAGGTTAGGTTGTTTATTTGAGATTTTTCTTGTTTCTTGAGTTAGGATTGTATTGCTATAAACCTCCCTCTTAGAACTGGTTTTGTTGCATCCCATGGGTTTTGGGTCATCATGTTTTCATTGTCATTTATTTCCAGGTATTTTTTTTATTTCCTCCTTGATTTCTTCAGTGATCTCTTGGTTATTCAGTAGCATACTGTTTAGTCTCCACGTGTCTGTATTTTTTACAGTTTTTTTCCTGTAATTGATATCTAGTCTCATAGTGTTGTGGTTGGAAAAGATACCTGATATGATTTAAATTTTTTTAAATTTACCAAAGCTTGATTCGTGACCCAAGATATGATCTAGCCTGGAGAATGTTCCATGAGCACTTGAGAAGAAAGTGTATTCTGTTGTTTTTGGATGGAATGTCCTATAAATATCAATTAAGTCCATCTTTTTTAATGTGTCATTTACAGCTTGTGTTTCCTTATTTATTTTCATTTTGAATGGTCTGTCCATTGGTGAAAGTGGGGTGTTAAAGTCCTCTACTATAATTGCGTTACTGTTGAATTCCCCTTTTATGGCTGTTAGCATTTGCCTCATGTATTGAGGTGCTCCTATGTTGGGTGCATAAATATTTATAATTGTTATATCTTCTTCCTGGATTGATCTCTTGATCATTATGTAATGTCCTTTTTTTGTCTCTTGTAATAGTCTTTAAAGTCTATTTTGTCTGATATGAGAATTGCTACTCCAGCTTTCTTTTGATTTCCTTTTGCGTGGAATATCTTTTTCCATCCCTTCACTTGCAGTCTGTATGTGTCCCTAGGTCTGAAATGGGTCTCTTGTAGACAGCATATATACAGGTCTTGTTTTTGTATCCATTCAGCCAGTCTATGTCTTTTTATTGGAGCATTTAATCTGTTTACATTTAAGGTAATTACCGATATGTATGTTCCTATGACCATTTTCTTAATTGTTTTGGGTTTGGTTTTGTAGGTCTTTTCCTTCTCTTGTGTTTCCCACTTAGAGAAGTTCTTTAGCATTTTTTGTAAAGCTGGTTTGGTGGTGCTGAATTCTCTTAACTTTTGCTTATCTGTAAAGGTTTTAATTTCTGCATCGAATCTGAATGAGATCCTTGCTGGGTAGAGTAATCTTGGTTGTAGGTTCTTCCCTTTCATCACTTTACATATGTCCTGCCACTCCCTTCTGGCTTGCAGAGTTTCTGCTGAAAAATCAGCTGTTAAACTTATAGGGGTTCTCTTGTATGTTATTTGTTGCTTTTCCCTTGCTGCTTTTTATATTATTTTCTTTGTTTTTAATTTTTGATAATTTGATTAATATGTGTCTCGGTGTGTTTCTCTTTGGGTTTATCCTATGTGGTACTCTCTGTGCTTCCTGGACTTGGGTGGCTATTTCCTTTCCCATGTTAGGGAAGTTTTCCACTATAATCCCTTCATATATTTCCTCAGACCCTTTCTTTTTCTCTTCTTCTTCTGGGACCCCTATAATTCGAGCATTGGTGCGTTTAATGCTGTCCCAGAGGTCTCTGAGATTGTCTTCAATTCTTTTCATTCTTTTTTCTTTATTCTGCTCCCTGGCAGTTATTTTCACCATTTTATCTTCCAGCTCACTTATCCGTTCTTCTGCCTCTCTTATTATGTTATTGATTCCTTCTAGAGTACTTTTTGTTTCAGTAATTATGTTGGTCATCACTGTTTGTTTGCTCTTTAGTTCTTCTAGATCTTTGTTAAATGTTTCTTGTATTTTCTCCATTCTGTTTTTGAGATTTGGGATCATCTTTACTATCATTACTCTGAATTCTTTTTCACATAGGTTGCCTCTTTCTTCTTCATTTATTTGGTCTTGTAGGTTTTTACCTTGCTCCTTCATCTGTAACATATTTTTTTGTCACTTCCTTTTTTTTTTTGGTTGGGTGGTGCTCTATTCCTGTCTTACTGGTTGTTTGGCTTGAGACGTCCAGCACTGGACTTTGCAGGCAGTTGGACAGAGCTGGGTCTTGGTGCTGAGATGAGGACCTCCGGGAGGCCTCCCTCTGATTGATATTCCCTGGGATCTGAGGTTCTCTGTTAGTCCAGCAGTTTGGACCTGGAGCTCCCACCACAGGAGCTTGATCTCAACCTCCAGCGTGGGAACCAAGATCCTGCAAGCTTCATGGCGCAGTTAAAAAAAAAAAAAGGGAGAAAGAAAGAAAAAAAGAAGCAGTACAATATCAAAGAATAAAAAACAAAATAAAATTAGAAAGATAAAAAAATATATTAGGAAAAATAAAACTATAATTGAAACAACTAAAACAAGGTGAAATAAAACCAGAACAGAAAAAAGAAAAAAAAAGGATGGGGGGGAACAAGCCAAAAGGAGAGAACAATAACAATGTATAAAGAATAAAATAAAATTAGAAAAGAATCGACTACAATGAATCAACAAGGTAAAAAAGAACCCCAGTCTAAGAGGAAAAAAGCAAAGAAAAAAAAAAAAGTCTTGGCTATGGAGGTAGAGTTTAGGCAGGGGGGTGGAACTTAGGCAGGGGCAGGGTTTAGGGTGGGGCAGGACCTAGGCGGGTCAGGGGAGCGACGTTCAAGTGTGGGGCAGGGCCTCTGCTTAGGACCTGCACTGAAGGGGAGAGGCAGCATGTGGAAACGAGGGCCTCTGGAGTGTGGAGTACCCGAGTTTGGAGGTAGGGCCCTGAGTGAGGGTGTGTGGGTGGAGTTTAGGCCCAGTGGGGGTGGAGGGGGTCTCAGAGGGGGTCTCCGAGTGGAGAGGTGGGGCCCTGGGGGGGGGTAGGGGCGGGGCTTTGGCTCTTCGCAGCAGGAGGGAGGCTCTGAGGGCAGAGGATTAGGCCCAGGAGCTCAACAGGCCTCCCAGTGCCCAAGTGGAGAGGGAAAGCACTGGTCGCATCCCTTCTGTTCCTTTGCACCCCTCCCCCACTGTCTCCCCCATCCCTGCTGGACCCCTAATCGTGGGTGGGTCTCTCTGAGTGTAGGGACTCCTCCCCTCCCCCAGCCACCCCACAGGAGTGCCGGTCCTGGAGATCAGGCCTTTACTTTTGCTCCCCCTTCACTCCCTCCCACTCCCTCAGTACCCGCACAGCTGGCGGGGGCATCAGTGGGCAGAGGATCAGGCCTGGGATCTCAACAGGTCCCTGGGGGCCCAAGTGGGCAGGGGAAACCTGGCCACGCTCCCTTTTGATCCTCTGTCCTCCCAGTGGTTCCTCAATTTCCCCCTTTGGGTATGGGACCCCTTCCCCTCCCCCAGCCGCCACTCAGGGGCGCCAGTCACATCCCACCTCCACTTCTCCTCCCCCTTCACTCCCCCCATGCCCCACGTCCTACCCGGTCGCTGGGGGTTCCTCCCGTCCCCTTAGGTGTCCATGGTCCCCCACCAGTGACTGGTAGGTGCCCTAGTTGTGAGGAGATGTGAATTCCGCATCCTCCTAGTACGCCATCTTGACTCCGCCTCTCTGCTTGCTTTTTGAGCCTCACCTCTCATCTACTGTCTACCCCTCATCTCTACACCATGCTACATTCCAATGATACTAAAATATTATAATTGGCCACACCATGCTCAAGTATTTATATGCTCCTTCTGCCAGAAATATCACCCCCTGAACAAGTTGGTTAAACTCCTCTGGTCTTTTGACTTCCTTTCCAAGATACCTTTTTTGACCACTGACACCACTCTTTATCCCTCTAACCTGAATCAAGACTCACCAGGTGAACCTATTCTGTACCTTTATTAGGGTATGAATCATGTATTAGAATTAATATCCATATTCATATTAAAAAATCCATTAATAATCCAGCTTTGGTGGGTGCAAGGCTCTGACACCTGGAGAGGACTGTGACGGTTTTAGGTTTGTTGTGTAACAACAAATATCTTGTTCAATGTTCCATGAGAGTTGATAGTAATCCAAAATTTCCCATGAAGGCAGAAGCTATGCAACTTTCATAAATTCAGATTTTTTTAAATCTCAGAGATCATCAGAATACCTGCTCAAATATCTTTATGCTCTTTAAGCTCCTTATTTGTCTGCAAGTCATCTTGTTCAACAAGATCAGGAACAAAGTGGGGAATCATAAAAATAAATACATAAGTAAAAAAGTAAGTATTACCTAAAATATTTTTTCTCTGAGTATGACTCTATGATTTCGATTTCAGCTTTGTCACCTTTGTCTTTTGACTTTATACCCGCCGTAAAAATTCTACAAATTACAGTTCTAGTTTCTTTAAAGTGAATGAGAACTAAAAGAAATAGTCTGAGCGCAGAAATTCTTCCATCTTTTTATTTTCCAAGCACGGGAGCCCAGTGTAGTTCTGGGGTCATCACACAGACTATTGACAGTAATTCCCTACATTTTCTGACCTTGGGTAAGGACAAGTTCAGCTATTTAGAGCAACAGGCACACCAGCTTTCCTGTGGTGCCCTCCTAATGCCTCTCAGGTGACCCTGGATCTGTGGGCTCTGGGTTAAGAGAGAGGAGTCTCCTTGTGACCGGCTTTTAACCCAAATTAACTCCCATTAGCCCCAGCCCCACCTAAGAAGAAGATGTAACTACCCTGTTATTACCATCACGCAAAAGGTAATAAGCTTTCTAGTCATTCTGAGCCATAAAGCATAAAGATGTCCACATTTAACAGAGGGGGCTTGACAAGCAGCACAGGTGTTTTCAAAACCGGGCACTTCCAAGCAGAGACCTGGTCATAGCCAAGCATGCCAACCTTTGGCTACTGCTTCACCCAGACTTGACTGCACGGCACCCACTTAGCCATTCATCTTTGTTGTTTTCAGAGCATTCAATGGGGTCTTCATTGAATCAACTCTCTATTCCTGCCCTGATTTTATTTGTTTGTGTATTATTTAATCGAAAAATGCATTAACAATAATAATTAAAACAAAGAAAAAAGGGGAAAAAATCTGTCTCTTGATAAACATACAGCTCTTTTGGTATGAGGAGATGAGCTTTAGCAACAAAAGATTCAATATTGCAGACAGCAGACAGTATGTTAAAAACATAGAGAAAGTGGAAAAACTCAGAGAAGCCTTTGATTGGAGTTTGTTAAGAGAATATCTAGACTGACTTTTAAGATGACTTTTAAGATGGCGAAAACCCGCATCTAGTTATCCGACATCATGTTGTATTAAAATCCTGAAAGAACTGAGCGAAATAGGAAAGACGGAGGTGGCCCGTTTATTGTCAAAGCATAAATTTCTAAGAGTTTAAAATACCATTCAAATGCAAATATAAAATAAACATATATTGACAAAATCATTGTACTTTTTAATAAGGGAACCAGCAGGATAGTAAAGCTGTTTCAAAAGAGAATGAGACAGCCTGAACTACTCACAATCAATTGAAGATGCTAAAATATAATTACAAAGTTATATATGAAACTAATTAATGTCCTAGAGAGTACTACAGCCATATTCTTTTCTTCCAGACACAAATCCATTGCTTCCCCAAAGGACAAAATTCGTTGTCAATTTATCAATCATCTACCTTCACTGAGTCTAAATCCTGCTCAACAATAGGTAGTCAATCAAACAGTGGTTCATTCCCCCAGAGCAGGGGTTGGCAAAAGTTTTCTTTAAAGTGCCTGATAGTAAATATTTTAGTATTTTTGTGCCATATAAAATCTCTGTCACATATTGGTTTCCTTTTTTTTACTTTTTAAAAATGTAAAATCCACATTAGCTCAAGGGCTGAACAAACAGGCCTTGGTCTGGATCTCACCTGTGGGCTATAATTTGCCAAACCCTGCCCTAGAAAATAAAATAATCCTTGAATGAACCTGTTGCACAAGCTCTAGTGTGACACTGAGAAAAACCTTGCAGTCTTCCCTTGCCTTTCTTCCAAGATTTGGGTAATTTGCTCATCATAGAAATGAGGTAGCAGAGGCAAAAAGAGTTGATTAGCCCAAAGCTCTAAAGCAAGATGCACAGCTGGGACTGGACTGGGGCTTCAGTGCCCTGTTCTCTCATCTCTCTTAATCACGTACATGTACACAACACACACACACACACACACACACACACACACACACACACACACACACACATGCATACATGCACACACACACACAGTGACAGTTTTGATAAACTATTTTTTAAAGACTTTATTTTACTTACTCATTTTATAATGTGATACATAAGATGTTTAATAAGAAATTCAGTTGGCGTTGTTTATCATATTGTTATATTGGGTAGTTGTAATCATAGTCTGTTCTACATGCAAAAATGTCAATGCCAGTTGAAGGGTCAAAGCTAAAAGAGAAGAGAGAAGAACCAAGAAGGAAGGAATAAAAGGAAAGGAAGAAACTCTGACTAGGAAAGAGCAATAAAGATATTTTATCCCTTCAAGAGAGTTGTCAGGGTCTAGTAGGGAAAACAGAAACAATTCTGAGTAGGTTGAAAAGAGGAAATCTAATACACAGAACTAGTTATCAAAGTGATGCCTGAGCTGAAAAGCTAAACAAAGGATGGTGATGAAACACAGAGATTAACATCAACTAGAAGTGCTATTGTCTTAGGGCTAGAGGTACACAAGAGGAGGGGGTGTTAACAGATCTCAGGAGTCTGAAGTGTCTATTGGGGTCAGAACACCATGTGAGGGTTGACTGGTAGAAGTTGGAACCACAGAAGGAAGGCCATGTTTGGAAGCATGGAAAAGACGCAGTCCCTGATGAAGACACCACCCAAGACAGAGAGGGGAAACACTCTGGAGTCTCCCTTCCCCCTCCCCCCACCAATCCCTGTCTGTGGCGCACATGGACAAACCCTCTAAGTGTGTAAAAAACAAAAAAAAAAAAAAAAAAAGAAGGAAGGAAGGTAAATATGGAAATAGAAGTAGGGAAGAAACAGGAACCAAAGAGGAATTAAGAGAGAAGAAAGCACGGTGCACAAAAAAGCAAGATTCTTGAGAGTAAGCTTTCATTTCTGCATGATAGAAGTTGCCAGCCCCTAATAAACCACCCAATTTAATCTATGAAAGATAGGGTGTTGAAAACACTATAAAATATACATAACTCACTAATGTCAAACACATCTATCACTACTAACATTATAATTATCAGACACTATTAAAAAACCTAAATGTGCATAATGAAAAAGAATACTGTTATATCTCCCTGAATTTGCATTTTCAAGTAATTCAGAATCATAAGTATAATAAAATTATTATGCTGAATTACTTTTATTAAACCTACAATATGAAATAAAAAGGTATTTAAATCCAAGTAAAGTGCTTAATGAAAATTCTTATTTTATGAAATGCACATATTATGAAACTATATTTGAGTTATTTAAAACTGTTGTTTAAATTAGGCTTCTTAAATATTTTGAGAATGCTACTGAACTTATACACAAACAACTATAATGTCCCATGAATTTAAAATAATATTTAGCAGTAATTAAACTATACAGATTTTTAAATATAACCATTTTTGAATGTGAACAAACTTAGCGAGTTTTATTAAGCAAGTGTATTTTAGGAACATGCCTTGGGAAAAATACAATTTCTTGGGGATATGAAATATAAGAAAATAATTGGGGAACTTTTAGGAAGTCCCTGAAAATTTTTAACCGTATAACTCTTTTAACTTAAGGTTACTTTTCTTTCATGATTAAAATGTTAAACTTAGAAAAGTAGCAACTTTTCAACAAAACATGCAACGTACTGGTTGTGAAGAGCTATGCTATACATTATGCAAATTTAATTTTACCCTTGCTGTAACACTGAATAAATGCACATACTATGTCATAATGAAGCATTTCTTCCTAGTACTATTCTAAACTTACCATACAACTCAGCCATCAGTAAAATGTTATTTAATATATTACAAGTATTTGTTAATACCAAAGGTTTAATTAATTAATTCTATATCACAATGCTTAAAATAATATTTCTTACCTCACTGTTTTCACTTACTGGAAGGATATGAGATGTTATCCTATTTTGAAGTTAACAAGTTGGCCTACTATAATCCCATAGATGACAGAAGACACAAGACTCCTGAATCTGAAACAAAAGATGTTATTACTCATAGTAAAAGCAGTAGGCAAAGTATCAGGACCCTTGAGTCCCCCCTCCCACAGGTGCAGAGAGCTGGGTGACACCTGCATACTCAATGGTTTGTGTCACAAGTGAGAAAGCCTGAGCTTAGGGAACCTGAATCTTTATAATGGGCAATAAACATGCCTATCCTTTGCTCTGGAGAGAGACACACTATTTTCCAAGGCTGCTTGCAAAAATAGTCAGTGCTTCTGCTTACAAGATAGGCAGAAATGTGAGAGGCCTGTGGAGAAATGTCTCCCAACAGCTACCCAAAGCCTGGAAAATAACTAGTCTTATTACAGGGAACACAGGGAAAATGCTCAGACATCTTTGCTCTGTGGACTGTGAATGCAGAGCTACATCTGAACTTGCAGGAAGCCATTCCCTGAGAGCAGGAGGTAATAATCAACAGAGAAAAGGTTAACAGTCATCTTTCATCAGAGACGATACTCTCCATAAAAGTAAGTCAAAGTATATTACTTTGCATGAGATGGGATTTTTCTTTGGAAGCTCTTCAGCAAGCTGCCTACAAATGGATAAGAGAAGTGCCCTAGAAAAGAGGCCCATGTTTTCTAAAGATGGAAATACTTGGAGTTAAACAGATTGCATTTAAAATAAGTGTCACAAGTGAGATGACTCAACTGAAACTTCGCTGCTTGATCTTCTGTTTGCTCTTCTAAAAAGAAGTCATCATTTCAGATCTTAAATGTACCAAATATAGTTTCAGTTGTGTCACACCCCTTGTGGCTCCACATTTCAGTTATGCAATATTACAGTGGAACAATGCTGCCCACTTGAAATTCAGCTTCATTTACTGTGTTGCGGTAGTCCTGAGAACCCTCTGAGTAGACATCAAAGCAATCATTCCATTTCTGCTTAAATCAATGTGTGTCTATGGGGAGTAATACTAAATTCTGGTGCTATACAAATTTTTTAAATAATTAAACACAGTTTCCACTATAAGTGGCACAGGACACCTCCTTATGAATCCACTAATTCATCAAGTACACAGATGTAATTTATGCACACAATAACTAAACTGTATAGTTAGAAGTTTTAAAGAAAACCATAATCAAAACAATACATTAAAATCACTGATTTTTCTTTCGTTTGTTTTGGGGGGGGGCCTCATTTAAAAAAATTGTGCTACCTCTACTCCAACCCTAACAAAAATCTCCACAAAATAGGGCAATATCTTAAGTAACTTGATATACTGTTGTATAATATAAATGTTTAAGACTGTGCACCAGACTGCTTATTGTAACAGTACTTTATTTTGCTTATTATTTTGCTATTGATGCCTTCCTGCAGAGTTTTTACTCTCATCTACCTAATCTATTATTGGAGTATTAAGAATCACCCACATTGACAAGGTAAAGTAAAAAAGCAGTTACTGCTCCAATTCACCATCCATCCATCTACCCACCACCCACTTTTCCAGTCATCTATATAGTAATCCTTTCAACCATTCATTAATCCAGCAAATAATTAACTGTTGAGTTGCTTCATAACTGTGGTTCATAGAAAAGTGAGTAGGGACTTCTCCCAATGGGTTAAATAACATGTTGCTTTCACTGATCACATAATAGGGAAATTATTACAGGAATGCAATGATAGAAGGCCCTGTATGTGAGTCAGCTGGGATAGAGCAGAGAGTTTAAGAAAGTGAGAAAGAATGTGTGTGTGCGTATGTGTCTGTTTGGAACAGGAAGAGCCTCAAAAGAGGTTAAGACTTAGCCTTTCAATGCAGGGGGTGTGGGTTTGATACCTCGGCAGGGAGCTAAGATACCCCATGCCTTGGGGCCAAAAAACCAAAACATAAAACAGAAGCCATATCGTAACAAATTCAATAAAGACTTTGAAAATGGCCCACATCAAAAAAATCTTAAAAATAAAAAGAAATCTAAAGAATAAGTTAGGCTTAAACCAATACTAAAAACCTACCAGATAGGGTGATGGGATATAAAAGGTGTTGGGGGAAAAAAAGAGGGCGAGCGAGCACCGTGAGTTTTGAAAACCTCAAGGCCCAGTCAGCTGCTTGAGTGAATGATTTACGGTCTCATCCTATCTCTATTCACATTCACTGGTCTTCTCATTTCTGTGGCTGAATCTGAAAATGGAGACATATGGCAGCCCTAGAAATTCTACCACTCCTCTCCCCAACCAACACCTAATAAGCCAAGATTGTGGGGCCACACAGAAGAGGAGTAGAACTTCTCCTTTCGGCTTTGGTTTGTTGCCTGCTGACGTGCCACAAGTTAGAGGTATTAATATTCACACATTTCAGAAATGCTCATTGAATACTTGCTATGAGGTAGGCAAGGCATTAGTTTCTAGGGAGACAAAAATAAATAGGGTGGATAGAACATCTGCCTCTTTGGAAAGTACAGCTTAGCAGCAGAGAGAAAACGAAACAAGCCCAATAATATTTTCTATTAAAGGGAAAGGATAGAGTTCATAGAAGGACATGTCAGTCTTTGACAGGGATGGAGAGCTCAAATAAATCCTTCCAACAGGCATCTACCATTCTCTGTCCCAGAGTGGGGAGGAAGCTTGTCAAGGGGTTTAAGCAACAAAGAAAATTAAAATTTTCTTTTAGAAAGATGCCTAAAGTGTTGAAATGCCATGGAAATGAACAAAACTTTCACTTCTAGGTGTTAAATGTTTATGTATAATCTTGTCAATGTAAAAGTGTTCACCAAAATATTCTATAACTTTGATCTCCTTTCTACATGCAAGGTATAAGCATCTTCAGGGCAAGAAACTTTCCTTTCACCAAGTAGTGGGACAGAGCTTCATACACAGTAAACACATTTTAAATACTCTTGTAATGTCTAATCCAAACCCAGAAAATACAACACACTGAAGCTGGCAGTGTCTGTTTGCTTTCTGTAGACAATAAATAAGTTCATCACAGACCCTAAAAGTGGTTACAAATATGGTTGACATGATTATAAGACCTTGATTTTGTAAGATTTTCATGTTCCATATGCCACGGAATTAAAAAATTATGTCAAAGTTTGACTAAAATTCTGTAACCAGTTCCTTAAAAATATCAAGCAACCTCCCTTCTATTTCCTTGGTCTACACTGGAGGAAGGTGGGTTTGTGGATGGGAAAATCAACTAACACTTTTCACAGAGTAAACTAGAACCTCTGTATTCTACACATATGTATTTTAGAATGAGGACAACTTCCTACCTGACTGCTCCACAGCAAAATTCATACCATTGTGGGGCGTGAGGGGGAGGGGAAATTCACCCCTGAACTTTCACCCAGTTAAATGTCTAACTATGGCAAGAAGTGAAAGAGCACCTGGTGGAAAATCAAGGCTTGCTGCTGATTTGCATCTCCACAATTCCCCCCAGGGAGCCGGGTGGCCAGTTAAGCTTCATTGCTAAGCACCAGGCTATGGGGTCTGGCCCTTTCAAAACTCACAGCTGTAGCGGTGGAGACTTCTTCCCCGAGCAGGGTTTCAACCCCACACTAATCCCAGTGACACTTTACCCTAACGCACTCAAGCCGAGAGGGTAGATTCACCTTTAGAACGTTGCCTTATTATTTAGGATTGATTTTCAGTTAATTTTCTTTTCTGAATTTTAACATATTCTCTGGTCTTTGCTACTTATTTGGTTTATGATGAATAAGATTAGTGCTGGGGAAAAACACACCTGTGGGAAAACGATGAGTGCAAAATTTTCATTAAAAAACTCAAAACACACAATTTAATAAAATTCAGAACTCACTACACATTTATGTTTTGAATTTCACAAACAAAAATTATTCCTTGCTTTGAATTAGAAAAAACTCCAAAAATTGTCGGTTATAGAAATCTCAAACAACCTGAAGATGAGTGTATTTTATATCCCCGCCTTTGTAAAGGTAGGGTTTTCTGTCACTACTCCTTCTCTAATGCTTTTTCTCGGGATTCCGATAACTAAGATTTTTCAGGATATAGTCTCCATCTGACATCGACAGGAGTGAAATCGCAAACCTGTGCCTGACTCACTGTCTTTTCAGGTTTATTTTTATAAATAAGTAAGTTGTTATGCCTCCTCGTCACCATGACAGCTTTCTGCAGTGCCGAAAACACACCCTTTCCCCCTGACACTCTTGTCCTACTCAGATTCCACGGTTTGCATTGAAAATGAACGAATCCTGAATGATATTCTTATTCCAGGCCTTCCGCAAATGGGTTTGGCATCCAGGTTGCTGCTGGAGTGTGAATAATTTTCCATTCTGCATTCATTAGTCATAGAAACAAGCAAAGAGGATTTATAGGAAATGATGGAATCTGGAGGCTAATCTTTTTTCTCTGGTGGTGTTATTGATTTCTTGACATCCTTTTATTTTTCTCTAACTCTAGGAACACAAATGATAGGCGAGAAATTTTCTAAAACATAATTAAATATCATCTTTCAAGAAAAAATTGTATGTGAATTGGGATAAGAAAAGTGTATGTATTTGAGAGAAATACAGAAAAAAGACAAGCAGTAATGCTCAGACAGGTAGGAAGTATGAAGAAAAGGAAGAGGCTAGAAGAGTGAATGGCAGTTATGTAAGTACTGCACCAATGATGACTATAAAGAACGTAATGATTTTTACTTTGCATCTTTTGATACAAGTGCCATCACAATCTAGTTACAGGTCACATTCATACAGACGGTTTCTGATTCTCTAAATTTGTGTGAATGTTTATAAAGAGAAAAGTCAGCAGAAAAGGAAGTGACATTATGGAAACTCTTTTAAATGAGATCTTTGTAAGCTCCAGTTTAACTGAATAAATAACATTACAAGTAAATTCACGGGACAATTAGGAAAAGGGGTTTAAAAACAGATACATATAAAAAAATTTCTACTAAGCAATGAATCATGTGAGAAAGCTTCAAGAATATTGAGCAAATGTACAGAGGAGAAGAAGGCTGAGTATTTTTCAGAACTTCAGGTGGATGTTGTGTTAATTTGCTAGGGTTGCTATAACAAAGTATCACAAACTGGGTGGCTTAAACAACAGAAATATGTTGTCTTATGGTTCTGAAGGCTAGAAGTCTGAAATCGAGGTGTGGGCAGGGTTGGTTCCTTCTGATATTCAAGAGGAGCACTGTCCCAAGTGTCTGTCGTTGACTCGTAGATGGCCATCTTCATGTTCACATGGCACTCTTCCTGCATATGTGCCTGGGTCCAAATTTCTCCATTTACAAGGACTCCAGTCATATTGGATCAGGAACCCACCCTACTCCATTATGACTTTACCTTAACTAATTATATCTGCAACAATCCCATTTCCAAATAAGGTCACATTCTGAGGTGCTGGGGGTTTGGACTTCAACCTATGAAATTTGGGCAGCACACAATTTAACTTATAACGGGTATGAACCTCTTTTAAAGGGAAAAATATGCTAGCAGATAGCCCACATTGACTATTTCAGTTTTAATGTTACCTGAATGAGTAACGAAACATATTTCTTAAAATTCACATAATACTAAGCAGACGAAATCTAAAATTAAATTTAAATTAATAATACTAACTTATCATGACAGAAATGTCATTTTGATGCAGCCAAATCCTGTTTAGAACGTGAGTGTGCTTTTGGCAGCTACAGTATTAGCTCTTTTGATTTCAATATGGGCCACAGATAATTCCATATCTCCCTAGCTTTCTCCATTTGAACTTCCAAAAAGCAAGAGTGGTTTCAGTCAGTCCTAAGGGAAAAGAGGCTCCCTGCTCAAGAGAATCTTCCTCCTGCATTCCCAGGCAGCGGGACCCTGTACAAACACTTCCACCTGATTATGGGTGATACCATCCAATTAGATTGTGTCTCTGACATCATCCAAGACACGATGGGTATTTCAGGTTTCAAGGTTACTTTTTGACCTTCATTCATAGTGGCAGTTTCAGTTAACATCTGTAGCAAGTTAGTAATTGCCTCTCAAATGGAAACTCTCTAGTCCAAAATACCCATAGTCGCTGCTGAGAGGAGCCCACAGACTTCGCCACGGCCCCAGTCTCTGCTGCGCAAAGAGCTCTCACACAGAGCATCTGTCCCAACACCAGCTCCTGTTCTACAGGGGGTGGGCTCCGGCAATCATACTGGTTCCCACTTAGCCTGGCTAATTAATCTTTCTCGAAGGGCAAATTTACACGTCATCTTTTACAAGACTAGGTAGGAAAAATGTTCCCCAGTCACTGGAATGAGACATAATACTCATTCCTATAAAACATTCCGATAAAAGAAACACAACTTCTTTACGTAAACATAAACATTCCAACTTTTACTCAAACTCTCACCTTAAACCTATCAACCCTTATTTTTTTCTACTCCTTCAATCTAATTATAGCCTGAGTTAGGGCTTCACCAGGGAGTTGCGGTACCACAGTGCACGGGGTTCCCATACCAAGGAGCCCTGGACATTTCCCTTTTCTGTCCCTGACCATTCTACCCACTCTGATGCAAAAGGCTTTGGGTTCCCAGCAGGAGGCTGAGCCAGGGATCTGGCCCTTTTGCCAATCTTTATCCTGGTTAACCTACTTAACCACTGCCCAGCAACTGTAGTTCAGATTTCCCATCGTAATCTTTGCCTACCTTCCAGCTTTAAATTTCTCTAAACTTGGGTAAACAGAGTGGACTTATTTGGGCCCCTTTAATGTTGGGGACAAGCAGGGAGGTCCCTCTGCCCTGCCCAACACTTGACAGTGCTCTCCTAAAACTGTGCTGTAACCCCACCAGTGTTCTTTTTATTGATCTCATTCCTTAACGACTGTATAAGATCTCCACCCTGCTTGGATGATTTTAGGGACCTTCCCCTTTCTTTTTCCTCTTTTTTGCCCGTATCAACGCTTCCTTTATCCCTTTGTTTTGTCTTTTTCTTTTGGCCTCACCTCACAGCTTGCAGGATCTTAGTTCCCCAACCAGGGATTGAACCTGGGCCCTGGCAGTGAAAGCGCCAAGTCCTAACCATTGGATCGCTGGATCACCAGGGGATTCCCTATTTCTTAATAATAGTTTGAAATTTTCCACCTTTTGGGAAAGAGTGCCTCTCCCCATTATCTTCTGAATTAATCTTATGTCTTTATTAGCATTTGTATGAGCCATGGGGGGAAACTGAGGCAACAAGTTCAATAAAGCTTCCAGAGCTGTCCCTCGGTTTTGCAGCAGTAAGGGTACATGGGGTGCCCGTGTGAAAAGGACCCTCTGAACCACAGCACTTACAATGACAGGGTAATAGGCACATTCAGTGGGTGACTATCCAGGTCATCACAAAGCCAGTCCCACATGGCTTGCACACAAAGCATGTAAGCTGCTTCACCCAGGGTGTTCCACTTGGCATTTATGGGGGAGATGGTCAGTCCCCCTCCTCAGGACAAGGAGACCTCACAGTGGTTTTTATCCAGTCCACAACATTGACTGTTCTCTCAGGAATAACCTCCTGTGTGTCTGGATCACGCATCTGTGATCGTTCACTGGTGAGCTGTGTGTACTGTATCAACCCAAATGTGCCCTTCCATCCTGAATCATTAAAACAAAAGACACAGACCCTACAGTAACCACTCTCACTATCCATTTCAGTAAAGGCTCTAGAGGAATCTGATGATACAGATCTACAAATGAAACAACTCTTTTACACTATGCCCGTTGGTCCATAGGTTCTTGGTTTTGCTGTCTTGCACACTGACCACCTTCCTGGTGACCAAGGTCTTAGAGGTACTTTCTGTTGTCCCTTTCTGGGTGGCTTTGAGACTAGTGGCCAAAATCTCCGACTGATCAAATTCTGAGCTCGTTCCACCAGCAAGGCCCGACTCAGCACTTTCTTTTACTTTCCTTGTAGCTCTTGCGGGTTAAAATAACCAAGAGATCGTATATTTAGCTTTTCTGCTATTAGTTTGCATTCCCTTAAGCATGCCGTGAACCAAGCCCTACAGCTGGCTCCAACTCTAAATTCCGTTGGTAACTTTTAGTAATTGATGGTGCAGCTACTTCTCCATACTGTGCGTGACCATGTGGCCAGCCAAGAATCAAGGTTCCTCATGCCCCACCCTTTCATCCTTCCTCCTCCCAAACTCTACATTTCCATGAGGCAAGGCTGTTCTAGCAAATCCTACTTCTCTGACTCCAACTAAAAGAGAAATACTTGTTCCTATACTCACACAGCAATGCTCCACTTCTCACACCCAAAGTAGGGGTTTTTCCTGCACCAACCAATCCTCAGCTCCCCAGACACCACCGGCTGTCCTACAGTTCAATTCTGACACTACCGACCTGGAGTTAGTGCAGATCCCACAGGTTTAAGGGCTCAGTTCCGCAGGACTGCCCCTCGTCCAATACCAGTCACAGGTACTGGATTCCCAGGTTACCCACACTTCCATCAAATGTGGCTGACAAATCAGGAGTTCCCATGACTCCTCTTCCAGTTCGGATAACTTGCTATAATGACTCATGGAATTCAGGAAAACACTTACTTTTACCAGTTTATTATAAAGGATACGACAAAGGATGCAAATGAATAGATGCAAGAAGAGGTACATAGGGCAAGGTCCAGAAGGGTGTCAAATGCAGGGGTTTTTGTCCCCGTGGAATTGGGGTGCGCCAGCCTCCTGGCACATGGACGTGTTCACCAATCCAAAAGCTCTCAGACTTCATACTTGGATATTTTTATGGTGGCTTCATCACATAGGTATGATTGATTATTAACTCAATCTCCAGCCTTTCTTCCCCCCCGGCCCCCACCGAGGATGGAGAGTAGAGTTGAAGATTCCAAGCTTCTAACTGTGGCTTGGTCTTTCTGATGACCAGCCCCACCCCATCCAGGAGCTATCTAGGGACCCCTACCTACCAGTCATGTCAATAGCACACAAAAAGACACTCTGATTACCCCAGAGTTTCCAAGGATCTTAGAAGTTCTTGGTGTCAGAAACCAGAGTCAAAGACCAAATTAGAACAAAAGATGCTCTTAGCACCCCTATAACTTAGGGAATCATAAGGTTTTTAGGAGTTCTGTGCCTGAAACTGGGCGAAGGGTAAAGTAATTCTTATTAAGCCACAGAATCGTTGCCGAACATTATTATGAAGAGCCTACTGTATCATCCTGGGTCCAATCAAGACAGAGAAACCACACAGTTAACACAGGGAAACTTGAATATAAAGAGTTATTAACTATAGCAAGGGATTAGAGTAACACAAGGTTGGCTAGTAAGAAGTAAAGAGAACTTAAAGAATCCAAAATTATCAGGCAAAAGGAACAGCCACTACCTCTAGGGTTAAGGGTTAAGACAGAGCACTCAAGGTAGAGACACTGCAGGGCTGAGATCCAGAACCTGCAGCTCTGCCTCATTTTATGGCAAAGAAGTTGCTCTATCACTGCACCAAAAGAGCTTGCTAAGAATATGTCCTTCAGGACATCAGGTAAAGCTGTTCATGGGGAAGGTGTCTCACCAGAGTCTTTCTGCTACAAAATCTCCCAAGATAGTACCAAGGGGGAGCTGCTGGCTGCCACGCACTGCAGGAAGCAGCAGCTCCTGTGCGCCCTCTACTGGGAAAAGCTGTGCACGTTCTACTGGCGAAGCTTCAGCGCCGGCTGGCAAAGAAAAACAATTTAAAGGGTCCATGCCCATTTTCACTGATCATACAAAAAGTATGAATTTAGAGCTAAGAGACAATAAATCCATAGGCAGCACATCCACCATCACTGGATGCAACGGTCATTCACATATTAAGGTTATTCTATTCTTTTCTTATTTGGCAATAAAAACAAAGGCTACTGATTCACAACTCCTTATCCTCACACTTCACTCTTGAAAATGATTTGAAAATGATTTTCATAATTATTGATGGCAAAATCTGACGTGATGTAACAGAAGAATATTTATAATTTTTATCTCCCTCTTAGTTGGATATACACATTTATCACTGTGTTGATTTCAGGGTTCTGCCCCACCCCACCTGGAAGTTATATACTTTGCAGTGTATGCACCATGTTACCTTTTGCAAATCTAAAATCACGAAAAACATCTGGCCCCAAGGGTTTCAGATAAGGGATTGTAGACCTTACTGCTTGGAACCGATTTGATCTTAAATACAAAAACAGATAAGGGGAGGTAACATCAGTAAGATGCAAAAATAGGAAACCCCAGACCTCATTTCTCAACAGAAACACCAACTTAACAATATACCATTCAAAAAGCCTTCGTGAGGGCTTCCCTGGTGGCGCAGTGGTTGAGAGTCCACCTGCCGATTCAGGGGACATGGGTTTGTGCCCCGCTCCGGGAAGATCCCACATGCCGCGGAGCGGCTGGGCCCGTGAGCCATGGCCGCTGAGCCTGCGCGTCCAGAGCCTGTGCTCCGCAACGGGAGAGGCCACAACAGTGAGAGGCCCGCGTACCGCCAAAAAACAAAAAACAAAAAGGCTTCGTGAGAACTCCAGAAACCAGTTAGGAAGTTGCAGTGCCAAGACCAGTCCAACTGAAATGGGCAAGAAGCCAAGGTCAACGTCAGGACCAGTCCCATTGAAATGGGCAAGAAAAGCCATTTCATTTCAACTACATCAGTGCCTCCCCTAAGCTGGCACAGCCTGTGACCAGGAACAAAGCCCAGCTCCTCTTGGGATAGGAACAGAAGAGTGAATCATTAGTCCAAAATTCCAGCTCTTCAGGAGCCTGACTAAGGGACTGGTTTCTGTCTTGCCTGGTTGGAAAGCTGATGGGGAACCAACATACTTTGGATGCCTGGGCCTGCTGAGGCAAAAGAGAAATCACTGGCTTGTGGCAGCATCAGCGAATCTGTAATACTATAGACAGAAGGTGATAGCTGTCATGATCAGGAGAAAGCACTCAACTTGTGACCCTTTTGGGGGAGCTGCCCTAAGGACTGGTTTTTGTCTTGCCTGACTCAGCACTGATAAAACCAGCACACCTTGAATGTCTGGGGGCCATGGAGAATAGTACCTGCAGTACCACAGAAAAACAGCAGAGAGCGCAAGATATCACCAACTCCTGAAAGGGAAACCATCAAATCTCCCTAACTGGGAAATAATACACACAAGCCCAGGGAAGACCCATAATGATAAAAGGTTTGAGAGGTCCCCAGAGTCTCTACCCAAACTGGTGAAGGTTTTCCTCTGTATCAGGCCAGGCTATGTAATGACTGGGAAAAGTGTCTATTTTTTTTCAAATGCAGAAATCCTGACCAAAAAAAAAAACCAAAAACAAGGCATGGGAAGAAACAGATGGCCTAATCAAAGGAACAAATTCTCCAGCACATGACACTAAAGAAATGGAGATCTATGAATTACCTGACAAAGAATTCAAAATAATCATCTTACGGAAGCTCAAGTACGACAAGACAACACAGATAGACAACTAAATGAAATCAGGAAAACAATGTATGTACAAGATGAGAACATCAAGAGACAGACACTATAAAGAAGAACTAAACAGACATTCTGGAACTTAAGAATTCAGTAGCTGAATTGAAAAATTTACTAACAAGAATCAACAGCAGAGTCAATCAAGCAGAAGAGTACATGAACTTGAAGGCAAGTCAACACGCGACAACATGGATGAAACTTGAGGATATGAGGAATCTAAAATAGTCAAACGCTCAGAGACAGAAAGTAGATGCTGGCTGCCAGGACCTGTGGGGGAGGAGGAAAAGGGGAGTTGCTCAATGGACAGAGTTTCAGTTTTGTAAGATAAAGAAATTCTAGAGATACACAGCACAACCAATGCACATTTGGTTAACCCTACTGTACCGTGCACTTAAAAATGGTTAAGATGGGGCTTTCCTGGTGGCGCAGAGGTTAAGAATCCGCCTGCCAATGCGGGGGACGCAGGTTCAAGCCCTGGTCCGGGAAGAACCCACATGCCGCGGAGCAATTAAGCCCGTGCACCACAACTACTGAACCTGCGCTCTAGAGCCCTTGAGCCACAACTACTGAAGCCCACACGCCCTAGAGCCTGTGCTAAGCAACAAGAGAAGCCACCGCCATGAGAAGCCTGCGCACCGCAATGAAGAGTAGCCCCCGCTCCCGCAACCTGAGAAAAGCCCGTGTGCAGCAATGAAAACCCAACACAGCCATAAATAAATAAACTAATTAATTATTTAAGATGGTAAATTTTATTTGATATGTTTTAAATAATAATAGTAATAATCAAACAGATAGGAGCCCTGAAATGGCCTCACTGTACTCAGTAAGAACATGATTCGGAAGATGCTTACATTATTTTTTAGGTATCTGTGTAAATGAAATTTTTAAAAATTAATCTTTTCTCATGAGGAGCCAGAGTCCCTCCTAGGATATTTCCAGAATCTGGGGAGTTGCAACAGGGAGAGTGTGGAGGACACAGATGGGGCGCCTTCATACCCTAATTTGAGAAACCCAGTGTATGCAATTAAGTCAAACCTCGTATATGAAGGAGTACAGCTTTAGACACTGCTTAATTGTCCTTTCAAATAACAATTGCCAGGAAGAAGCAAAATACATGGTGCCAGCACCCAGAGTTAACCCTAACCCTGACGGTAACCTTAGCTTCAGTGAATTCTTATATGTTTCTGATAAATAATAAAAAAAATCTTTGTAAATGAAACTTGTAGTAAATGGGAGCTACAATGAGTAAAGCCATTTCTAGTAACAAGAAATTGGCCTGCTCTTAGCTTAAATCTCTATCATGATCTAAAAATTTCTAAACGTTAAGCAATCTGGTAGTAGTTTCTGAGTTTCATTTTCTCTGGTTGCCACTCATTATTATTCTGAACTATACTAAATGTCAATACACTCGCTTCATAATTTCCATAATTATGGAATTTTATATTCTAAAATTTCATTTTAATTGAATTTAAAAGTGTGAAGCAATCTGCTTTTTATTGAGAAAAAACCTCCATCCCATACAGTTGTCACAGGTTCAGAGCACTACCATTTCACCACGAAACGGTGCAGAGCAGACATTGTTCATTTCCTTCATATATATCTTTATCAAATCCATGGCTCCATTCTTTACTGTAAGTGCTAGTATAGAAGAGTATAATACCAACTATTATACTTGTGCTGAGGAGACCTGATTGATCAATTGAACAACACAGAAATCATTCAAGTCATGCCATTCATTCACTAAATATTAGCCATGCAACAAGATACTTCATAACTGTAATTCAATAATTTAATTAAAATAACCATATGAAATAAAATAGTGGTCACAGACTTGGAAATAACTGAACATTAAAGAAAAGATTTAATAGCCGTCTAAAGGATGAGCTTCTTTATTGCACATTTGGCAGGTGAGTGAAGACAACAGCATCCCCAGCTAATGCTCAGATATGAGCATTATTAGCACTGTGATATTTGCAAAGATGGCTCAGATAATTGCCGTAAACCACTGAGAGTACATATTGTTAAGCATTCAGGTACCTGACCCTAAGCATTTAGGAACACGTTCTGCTCTTTTAAAATGTAAGTGGCTAGGATTGTGGCCATCTGTAACTAAAGTACAAGTGTGCTATTTGAAAATTAAAATACAGGTCCATGCATTGTTATAGATTAATACTGTCAACCCATTTCATGAGAAAGTTTAAAATAATGGAAACCTCAAATAATTTTAAAGTTCAGTTAATAATGGCAAAATTGCAAAGTTGGCCAAATTACAGTTGACCCTTGAACAACATTGGTTTGAACTGCCCTGGTCCACTTAGATGTGGATTTTTTAAAATAAATATACCGTCAGCCCACTGTATTCCTGAGTTTGGCATCCGTGGATTCAACCAACTGCAGATCTAAATTGCCATCCAAGGTTGGCTGAATCTGCTGATGTGAGACCCATGGACATGGCAGGTCAACTATGAGACTTGAGCGTCCGCGAATCTTGGCATATGTGGGAGCTCCTGGAACCAATCCCCCCGCCCTGTAGACTGAGGGATGATTGTATAAAGTCTGCTTAAGCCCAGGCCTCCCACGGAGACAGTACTTTTGCAGATAAACAGAAACACTCACTTCTAAACTTTACAGTATCTTGTGATCCAAGCCATTGTCTATACACATAGGAACTTCTACAGACGATTATCGTTACCACTGCTATTATTTTAACATAAAATAACATGAATCTTTTTTAAAACTCTGATAATAGCATGCAAGCATTCATCAAGTGGCGATGATAGTGCTTAAAATCAATATCTTTGGAATCGAATGTTTTTAATATGGAAAAAAACCCACTGTGAAGCTAGGCAAAAACCAGCTTGATTCACTGTGCTGTTAATTTGGGAAAATGCACTATTGTTGCCTGAGAACCTCCTCAGAGCTGCCTGGGTATGATCTGAAATCACCCCCTGGTCCCCGGACACAGAGGGCAGGGAGAGACCAAAGAAAGGGGCAGATCACCCCAGATTGGGAGGTGACAGGTTTACTAAACAAAGGAACTTGCATGTGAGGCTTGACTCGAGCAGCTGCAAGATGAGCAGCTCTCCGCACACATCTGCCAGAATCTTAAAAGTTTACATAGAGACCGTAACAGGGTTCAGTCGTGTATGTATCCTAGGTGGCTTCAACACCACATTTCTATTTCAAGGCTGTGCGCTTGGAGCAGCTTTTGGGGGCGGGGAAGGAAGCACAATGCAACTCCCAAGGACAGGAGCGGGGTGGGGGTGGGGGAGCAGCTTGAGGGTCAGCTGGAGGTCATGTCCTTTGGACGGCTTCCTCCAATGGCTCTGTGCCATGTTAGAGGTAAAGCTGAGAAAAGAAATACACCGGTAAGCCAGGCACACCTTTAAGCTTGCCAAAATCATAACATCCCAGGCAAGAAAAACAGAAAATGCAAGCAAGTTGTTAGCACATGGCTGCAAGATGAACCTCTCCTTGTAAAGTGCCCTTGAGTTTAGTCCTAAAGGAAACTCAGACCTGTCCGGTGCCCCAGTGGGCCTCCACATTCCCCTCGGGATGACTTAACTTTATAACCCAGGCCCCTGACCTCCTTTATCTTAGAGCATTTACCTGAGAAAACTTGTGATGGCAAATCCATTCTCTGCCTCTATGAGAAGTAAATTTTTTTTTAACTTTTATTTTATATTGGAGTGTAGTTGATTAACAATGTTGTGTTCGTTTCAGGTGTACAGCAAAGTGATTCAGTTATACCCATGGAAGTATCCTTTCTTTTTCAAATTCTTTTCCCATTTAGGTTATTAACGAATATTGAGCCAAGTTCCCTGTGCTATACAGTAGGTCCTTGTTGGTTATCTATTTTATATAGCGTGTGTGTGTGTGTTAATTTGAAACTCCTAATTTATCCCTCCCACCACCACCCTTTCCCCCTGGTAACCATAAGTTCGTCCTCTAAGTCTATGAGTGTTTCTGTTTTGTAAATAAGTTCATTTGTATCATCTTTTTAGATTCCACATATAAGCGATATCATATGATATTTCTCTTTCTCTGTCTAACTTAAGAAGTAAATGTTTTTGTAAAGCCTCTTGTCAGTTTTACAACCAGAATGTCTTCCTCAAGGACCTAGGAGCCCTTCCTTTGGAAGGTAGGACATCATGGAAGACAACACCCTCTCTCCCAGACTCAGTGGGAAGGAAGGAGTCTAACTTGCCTGAACACTTGCTCCAACCTGTGAAACTCCCTCCTCCTGTCATGATGGTAGGAGGAAGCTTACATTTCCTTTGGTGAAGGTCAGTTAGCAAATGCAGAAAGCCTAGAGCCTCCACTCCAGCTCTTGGAAACACCCGCTTTGTTTCAGTGGTGCTTGTATCCCACTTGGTCTGTGCTCAAGCCCCTGCAGCTGGAAATAGTATCAGAAAAAAATCAACTTCTCTCTGCTCATCATCTTGTCTGGTGCACTTTCTTCCTTTAACAGGTGAGTTTTAAGGAATATCATGTCTCACACAGACCGTGGCCTCTGCATCCTGTAGTGGTGGGAGATAGAAGCTGAGCAGATAATACAAGGAGCTGGAAGATGGTTCTGGAAGAGAGTAGAATGTCTCCCATTGTCAAGGGTTTAACCTGTCAGCACCAGAACTAAAAAAGGAGGTGGGGGGGACTAAGGGAAGACTGTGGCTGAAATAGTCTAATTCCACAATTCTGGAAGCTGTTCTGTCTCCACACTCCACAGTGGATGAAGCACATTCAAAGCTAATAGGATTTAAGTACCAAGAGAGGAGAAAGGGCCCTGGAGACAAGAGGAACAGAGTCTCATTCATCGGATGGAGGGAGGGAGATGGGCCTCAGGGCAGACCACTGACAGGGCACCTCTTCAGTTTTATTAAAGGAAAAGCTCCAGCTCCTGGAGTGCTGGGCCCTTGGGAGAGCCAGCAAAATAAAAGTAACCACAGTGGGGAAGAAATTGCTTTTTCCTGTTAGTAAATATCGGATGCTTCTTAATTTATGTTCTATATAAGGAATTAATATGATATGGTTATCTGAATCAGATGTTCTTGGAAGTCAAAGCGTTGAAATTATAGAGAATCAAATAAGACACTCATCCCAAGCAAACAGCTCTCCTCAAGCCTTGTTCAGTTTTAGGATCTCAGCTGATTTCCACTGGACTTTCCAGGGGACTGTCAGCCAGGGTGTCTTGGGCCTGGTGAGGGGCCTATAGCTTCCCTGGACAGCTTCCGTGTGTGTGTCTTTTGAAAAAGAAAGAGGTCATCAGATTATTTTTCTCTTTTTATTCAATGGTGTTGTCTTCTCGGTGGGTAAGAGGTAATTTATAGCTCCACACTTTTTGAGTGGAGCTCTTATAGCTCTCTATAGCTATAAGAGCCTTACACAGAAAGCTGAATTCACAGGCATGATATTTTAAATTTATTCCTGGTTGACTAGAATCTCCAGATGCCTGCATTCTACACTGACCACTCCTGAATGGGGGAAACTTAAATTGGGTCTCTGGACACACTAAGGTAAATTGGGCCAGAAGGAGGAGGGGAGTGGGAGGAGAAGCAGCAGTACGTATTCAACCCTCGGTTGAGAGAAAAAAGTCCTCAGAATATCCTGAAGAAATCGGACCCCCCCCCCCCCCCGCCCCCGCCCCACCCTCAATCTAAATGGTGAGAGATTAAGGCCTGCTCAGAGGAGGTACTTCCTCACACTTAGACAATGCAAATGTAACCCCAGAGGCAGCTCACACTACAAATTTATTCATCCAACAAATATTTACTAAGCACCTAGCATGTCTAAGCACCAAGTAGGTAGAGGGGATACAGAAGAGAAGATTAACCAACTCTGCCCTCATGTAGCTTGCCTTCTAGTGGGATAAAAACAGTCCATCCATCAGTACGACATACAAGAACATATGAGACAGTAGTACTTGCTAGGGAAAAATTAAAATAGGATGATTTGATAAAATTGTTATTATAATTTTATTATCAGACTTGATGCTCGGAGAAGGCCTAACAGAGGTAGAGTTATTTAAGCTAAGGACACAAGAAGAGGTCACCCATTTGGAAATCAAGAGAGCAGCTAGGATAAAAACCCTGAGGCAAAAGGCTTGAGTGTGGGAGCATGAACACATCCGTGGGCTAATGTACTGGGGCTGAAGGAGGGAGCGGAATAAGACGGCGGGTGGGAGAGCATGGGAAGGCTCCAAGGGTGGGAGGAGCCATGACTCAAGGGGTCTTTACCGTGGAGAAGGTGTGGACAGCCAGCTCCTGCCGTGCTAGGTCCTTGGGAGACCCAGCAAAATAACGGTAACCACAGACATTAATCAGTCAAGGGACCTTTGTGCCATATAATACGAGTGTTTCTGTCAAACCTGCAATTACCCAACAATCGACACTTACTCCCATTTTATAGCTTGAAAACTGAAACTTAGAGAGGTTGTGTGACCTCATCAAGGCCTCATAGCAAGTCATTGGCAGACTCAGAGTTTGCAATAGTTTACAGATTTCCTGCGTTTGATTCCTTGGTGAGACATGAGCAGGGCTGAGTGGCCATTTCATCTCCTTAGTTCTTTCCGTTCTCTCTCTCCACTGGCCCAGGAAGGACCTCCTATTACAGGTTCCCCTCTGCTCTCCCCTCTGACGGAGCTCTGTCTCAGGCTTTTGTCATCACACAGGTGGACCCGAAACTCGCTGGGTGGCGTCTTCTGCTCCAAACAATGGTTGGAGCAGATCCCACCCCAGGAAAGCCATCCTCAGAGGGCCACACCTGAGGAGTTTACTCTTTGAAATTCACAACCTAATCATTAACTCACACCTATAAAAAGGAGTGGGAACTTGGAATATAACTGCATTTTTAAGTATAATCTAAATGTAGAGGGCTTCCCTGGTGGTGCAGTGGTTAAGAATCCGCCTGCCAATGCAGGGGACATGGGTTCGAGCCCTGGTCCAGGAAGATCCCACATGCCATGGAGCAGATAAGCCTGTGCACCACAACTACTGAGCCTGCACCGTAGAGCCCGTGTGCTGCAACTACTGAAGTCCACACGCCTAGAGCCTGTGCTCCGCAACAGGAGAAGCCACCGCAGTGAGAAGCCCGCACACCACAGCGAAGAGTAGCCCCTGCTCGCTGCAACTAGAGAGAGCCCGCGCGCAGCAATGAAGACCCAACACAGCCAAAAATAAATAAATACATAAATAAATAAATAAATTTAAAAAATAAAGAAAAATAAATGTAGAGCATTTAAGATTTCTTATATAGATATATTAAAAAATATTAACCAGGATATTTAACTAATTAGAACAACCCAACTCCCTAGTTTACTGGAAAGCCTTTCAGTAGTGTAAACATATTCTGCCCATTAGTCCACTTATCCAGCTCATGACTGCTTTTCCGATTAAATGCAGAAAATGTAGCTTAATAAATGTCACAGGACACAGTAAAAGCAAGACTGTAACTCAACACATTAGAGTTTGAAAACATTGCAAAGTAACTTTCAAACTGCAAGAGTTTCTTTAAAAACCAAAGCAAGTTTATTAAAGTAAACTCTTACTTGTGATGAGTCTGTAAAAGAAAAAAATAAATTGTTCTACTTTCCTTCCGAATAGGAAAAACTCACTTTATATAAGGAACATTCCATGCATTTTTATTTAACCACACGCATTTGACTGAGTGTGTCTGAAGTACTTCAGCACCTCTTGGTATGGCATCATTCTGAACTCATTTAGAATTCAGTGAAACATCACAGAGCATAATATATTCATTTGGTGACCATTTGGATGTCACATTTATTTCTATAGGTGTTCAACTGTAATTCGACATTACTGGGCACTCAGGAAAAGCGTTAGCCTTTTCTAGAGTTGCCCACTGTTAGAATTCATCCTCTGCATCTAAATCAGCATATTTGCATGTACAATGTATTCTTAATCTGACCTTTATATTTTAAAGAAGTTCTTTTTCCTGATTATCACGTTTAAATGCAAATTGTTTGACACACTGCTAGTCTGCACAGTTGTGACGAAATCTTATAAAGCAAGACAGTCCACAAGTTAGGTATAGCTGCAAAAGTTGTATGAGGTTGTGCTATTTTCTTATTTTAAAAAAAGGTATATTGTGCCGGAATAATAGAAGAATATTTTCGCCACTCTTTCCCCCAGCAAAACCCAACCAGGCTGTGTTAAAATATAAATATCCTATGGGAATTTGTCTTACATTTTACAGGTTTTGAGGAAGGCTATCCCTCACACAGCATGTGATCCCTTTAGGTTTGAGCAAAGAGAGTTGAATAATAACACAAGTGGTCAGAACACGATTCTGGAAGTGGCTGGATGCTTCTGAGGTTTAACTGCCAGCATGAGAACTAAAAAGCAGGAGTGAGAAAGGTGTGGATAGAATTGTTCCAGTTCTAAGGACAGAGATAAACATAGAGAATCAAAATTACAATTACGATCTGCTGAACTAAGTCTCCAGGGTCACCGTAAAATATAAATATGTATGCATGTGATAGAGAATTTTCCATTACTCATCAGGTAGCAATATTAAACAAATCATAATAATGACAACTTATTGAAAATTACAATTTACATGAGCTAAACTCAAAAATATATATAAATGTGAATATGTGTATATTTTATATAGATTAGAAATATTATTGGTTATGTAGCAACATTATTTTTAATTATAATGTAATTAACTATAACTAAAATCTAAAATACATTTAAAAATAAAATCTCCAAAATGATACCTCTTCAAAGATATAAGAGGAAGTTTAAACCCCATTTTACAGAAAACAAAGTAGAAGTAGATTTTTGAATTTGTAATTTAGTGAGCTAACCATGAATAAAAAAAAAGGCTCTCCCCCCGTATTTTTTTATGGGTTTTAAATATGTTCAGTTGTCTTCAATTCTCAAAGCCAATATATTCTCTACTAAGAAAACCAGCTGAGCAGTTAATTATTGCCAAATTAATTTATTCATATTTCTCCTTGGCCTTATAAAAGCTGAATCATCAATGAATGAATGAATTGTAAACAAACAGATACACAGGTAATTACACAGATCGAGTTTGAGATTCCGGCAGAGTCATCAACACATACATAGAAGCACCCACGGTGTCCAGGGTTGACACTTGGCTATTCCCTGGTGGATGACACCACCTTCTCTTAAGTGACTCCCACCTTGAAACTGAGAAGCTCTACTCCTGAGAACATTAAAAAGGTCTTAACTGAAAAGTAACTGAAGTGGCACAGCAACCATTTAAATAGCATATCAGTCATACAATATAGGGAAAAAAATGTATAATAGTTTAGCCTGTATAACTATACCAGCTGAGACAAAATATTTTTAAAAAGAAAATTTGATTTAAGAGGGGTGGTAAGTGAGGACTTTTAAAGAATCATGGATTCCTTTTTTTCTGACTACTATTCCTAGCTAAAATGTCTCTGTTTTACCATATGTTTGCAGATCTTATTTTTAATTTTTTTAGACTGTAAACTCACCAAATGGTATACAGTCATCACAAGTTCACATCATTTAATACATGAAAAAAATTTTTCATTTAAAAAGAGTATTTTCTGTTTCCAATTTTTCAATTAGAGATATTCAAGATTCTACAATGCAGTTTTTCATTGGGAATTTTTCTTGACAAACACTATCAATCCGAAATCCTAAGTAACAGAAGAAAAAAGCTATTTCACAAAATTTTTATGTCATGAAAAAAAGCTAGACTTTGTTATGACATTTAAGTGATTCTGAATAACTAAATAATAAGTGAACTATATGAAATAAAACATCCGTTCTTGTCTTTCAAGAATGAAGTTTTTTTCTTTGACCTTGAGGTGATGGTCATGCCATATTAAATTTTCTAACTTCATCAAACAGAATGCTATTGGTCTTAGATGCTATTTAAAACCACTAAAACTTTCCTCCAGGTGATAACGGGAAACAGCATTTCTAGCAAACAGATACTAACCCCTTACCTAATGAGATTAATTTGTTTCCCTGTGGGTTGGAGATATCTATCCAGGATGATTTCTTTTCAGAGGATTTCTGCTTTATCAGAGATGGCAGACAAACATTTAATCACCCCCTCATCTCTGTTCCTTTTTCCTGACCTGTTTCCTAAGAGGGGAGGCCCGGTTGCTGAGCAACAGACTACTCTGAAGAGCACACAGCACTCCACGTCCTTTACTTAGCAAAAAGCAGGCAGCTGAAAGCTAACCTAACCGAGGCTTGGACACCAGGAAGGGGTTTGGGCTGGGCCACCTTTCCCCGGCCATGACAGCATTGCAGTCAGTTGTGGAGTCTGGCCGCCGTATAATTAATTGCACAGCTGCAAAATATCAAATGGCTTTGTAATAAGTTACTAAATTAGAGTGAACTAAATGTTTCACAATTACTAAAAATAACCAGCTTAAGTCTCAGGACATATAATAAATCAAAAAGTCCTGTTTAGTTTCAAGACAATAGCTTTTGTGCTCTCATTCATGTTGGACTAGAAAGCAGAGTGACATCTTATTGATACATTTTATTTATTTACTTATTAATCTATGTGTCTATTTATCTATATATTTATTCACTTATGTTGGAGGGGATATTTTGGTTTATTAATAAATACACATAACAAATTTCATCTGAAGGCTATTCATTAGATTTTCCCTGACTTCAATTGTGCTGTCCTGCAATTTATACAGTTGATTTTAAATGAAAAATTCACTTAGTGTTCCAGGAATTAAGATATTTCTTGTTGCTTTCTGTGAACAAAAGAGTGGCCATGTGTACATAACCTCTAAGTCACTTACAATTTCAGCATCTTTTTGTCATCAGAAGTGAGTGCCCAACTCTTACTTCTTCAGTAATTTGCTGCTCTGCCCAAACTTTTAAACAAATCAACAAGACTCAATAAACTTGTTTTTGCTCTATTTCAGGAATAAAATGAGCCAAGATTTCTTTATTGAAAGTAAAAGCTATGAGGAGAACCTTAAATCAGCCATACTTCAATAAAATAAATTTTTTAAAAAGCTATGAGAATCTTGCAAAAGTGCTATACATTTTTTCCCATTTTCCCATATATATATATATATATATATATATACATATACATATACATACAATGGAATATTACCCAGCCATGAAAAAGAATAAAATAATGCCATTTGCAGCAACGTGGATAGACCTAGAGATTATCATACTAAGTGAAGTAAATCAAAGAACGATAAATAACATATGATACATCATTTATATGTGGAATCTAAAAAAAAATGATACAAATGAACTTATTTACAAAACAGAAACAGACTCACAGACATAGAAAACAAACTATGGTTACCAAAGGGAAAGGGGGGGAGGGATAAATTAGGAGTTTGGGATTAACAGATTCACACTACTATACATAAAATAGATAAACAACAAGGACCTACTGTATAGCACAGGGAACTAACTATATTTAATATCTTGTAATAACCCATAATGGAAAAGAATCTGAAAAAGAATATATGTATATATAACTGAATCACTTTGCTGTACACCTGAAACTAATACAACATTGTAAATCAACTGTACTTCAATAAAAATATAAATAAATAAAAACATAAACACCAAAAATCCAAAAATAAAAACAAAAGTGCTATATTAAAGTAACTAAAAGAATGAATTATTTTCACCAATATTTACTGAAGCACAAAGCATCCCTCTGAATCATTGGAATCAACCATGACAGGAACAACCACAGTCTTGCCTTCATAAAGCATACAGTCTAGTAAAGCTGATGGACATTTATTTATTTTTAAAATAATTCCTGTGTGCCTGTTATGTTCCCTGCACTGTCTGGTTGCTGAGGATATAGCAGTAAACAGACAAATGTAATTTAACGCTTAGGAGCTCACAGTTGCAGCTGGAAGAGGCAAACAATAAACAAAGGCACTCATCTGGCCAGTTGTGACCAGTTCCGTGAAAATAAATAAAGGAAGGAAGGAAGCAGCGTAAGGTGACAGCGATAGACAGGTGACAGTGCAGGTAAAGAAGAGGGATGTTATCCAGGGACTGGTTTACAAAGGTAATGTTCACTGCTATCGTAATACAGAGTTTGGCTGCACGTTTGATGATTGACCACTGAGAGCTTTGAGGTCCCGTGTCGCCCACGTTTCCTCTTGCCCCACATCTGCGCAACCAGTAAGAAAGCCTGTACTCTCCTTCCCTTAGCACCAGTGCAAAGTTCCAACCAAGTAAGTCCCCACCCCTCCTGGGAACCCTCACCTCGCCTACCCTCGGACCACAAGAAAAACCAAAGCCAACTGCCTCTCCCGTCTCCCAAGCCACTTTCAGACCACCCTGACAGCTTGCCTGCATTCCCCAGAGATCCTCTTTATGTGAGTAATGCACCTCTTCACACCCTTGTAGTGGTATGTGTGGTATCATCAGTATCGACATCCAGACCAGATTTTGGTTGGGGACGTGGATCCCACCCTCCATGGGGCAACAATACGACAGTAACTTAGAGTTTCCAATGAGCTCTAGGAATTTATAACCTTTAGAGAAATGATCTGATCCTTGTACATGATATGATCCTGTCATTAACTGTTTAGTAGTTACCAATGAGCCTTTTTTAGTAGTTACCAAAATACTACCATTAAGCAAGAAAGACAGACACAGAAAGGCCTAGAATCTCAACTGAAAATAGATCATGTGCGGTAAACTCTACCTACATGTCTTCATATTTGTCATCGTAATTTCTTGTAAGCCCTGTAAAGTTTTCATGAAATGAGACTAAGTAAATAAATAAATGAACTGGCTTATTCAAACAAAACATTCATATAGATACTTAACTCCAGTGACAGGAGATGCCTGAGAAGACAGAACAAAACTGTAAACATTTATTCCAGATGCAAAACATTTCAGACAGGTGTCCACTGGTCCTGTGTTTTCACTCTAATGTAAGTGCTAATCTACCTTTAGCTTTGCTCTATGGAGTGTGTGAATCTCCATGTTACCGAGAAGGCCCGCTGCCCATTGCACTTCAAGCCCAGAGTGGTGTGCAGGACAGAGGGACTGACATTTCAGGAAGAAGATGGGAAAGATGGTGGGAGAGGTGGTGAGCAGGGGACCCAGGAGCATCATGACTCTAAGAATAGGTGGCAGTTAAACCCATGGGGCACGCTTAGGGAAAGAGCAAATATTTGACACCTCAGGTCCTGAGCCTAAATTCAAGGGTATTTCCTGAATAATATCGCATTGTATAAAACAAATTGACCTCTTTATCTATAGAAGGTGCAAATTGCAGCTATTTCAAGAGAAGACACATGGGGTGCGATAGTTTGCCCTGAGGTAAGCATTTCATGCATTTTGTTAAAGCAAAATCAAAGTTCTAAAATAAGAAAAAAAAAAAATAGGAGAGAACTGCGGCAGAGGCACTGGGAATATCCCCTGATCCCTCATGTAATTGAACAGCCTATATACAAACCCAACAGCATATTAGCTGTCCTGACACAACTGTCTTGGCACCTTTGAAAACAAAATGAATATTCCCTATTATTACTTCACCTTTTTCTGCCAGTTGTATTCAGATTTAACACTTTCAGGTTTTTTTCAGGCATTGTACCTGTATCCAGAATTTTCTTAATTTCAAAACGAACTCTAAGCATTATGGTGTTCTAAAGAGGTTTGAATACTGAAATGAATTATGTCCCAGACTGTAACTATTTTTTTAACATCTTTATTGGAGTATAATTGCTTTACAATGTTGTGTTAGTTTCTGCTGTATAACAAAGTGAATCAGCTATATGTATACATATATCCCCATATCCCCTCCCTCTTGTGCCTCCCTCCAACCCTCCCTATCTACCCCTCCAGGTGGTCACAAAGCACCGAGCTGATCTCCCTGTGCTATGTGGCTGATTCCCACTAGCTATCTATTTTACATTTGGTAGTGTATGGATGTCCATGTCACTCTCTCACTTCGTCCCAACTTACCCTTCTCCCTCCCTGTGTCCTTAAGTCCATTGTGTATGTCTGCGTCTTTATTCTTGTCCTGCCCCTAGGTTTGTCAGAACCATTTTTTTTTTCCTTTTAGATTCCATATATATGTGTTAGCATACGGTATTTTTCTCTTTCTGACTTACTTCACTCTGTATGACAGACTCTAGGTCCATCCACATCACAACAAATAACTCAATTTTGTTTCTTTTTATGACTGAGTAATATTCCATTGTATATATGTACCACATCTTTATCCATTCATCTGTCGACGGATACTTAGGTTGCTTCCATGTCCTGGCTACTGTAAATAGTGCTGCAATGAACATTGTAGTACCTGACTCTAGGAATTATGGTTTTCTCAGGGTATATGCCCAGTAGTAGGATTGCTGGGTCATATGGTAGTTCTATTTTTAGTTTTTTAGGAACCTCCATATTGTTCTCCATAGTGGCTGTATCAATTTACATTCCCACCAACAGTGCAAGTGGGGTCCCTTTTCTCCACACCCTCTCCAGCATTTACTGTTTGTAGATTTTTTGATCATGGCCATTCTGACTGGTGTGAGGTGATACCTCATTATAGTTTTGATTTGCATTTCTCTAATGATTAGTGAGTTGAGTATCCTTTCATGTGTTTGTTGGCGACCTGTATATTTTCAGAAATGTCTATTTAGATTTTCTGTGCATTTTTGGAATAGGGTTGTTTGTTTTCTGATATTGAGCTGCATGAGCTGTTTGTATATTTTGGAGATTAAAACTTTCTCAGTTGCATCATTTGCAAATATTTTCTCGCATTCTCAGGGTTGTCTTTTTGACATTTTTTATGGTTTCCTTCACTGTGCAAAAGCTTTTAAGTTTCATTAGGTCCCATTTGTTTCTTTTTGTTTTTTATTTCCATTTCTCTAGGAGGTGGGTCAAAAAGGATCTTGCTGTGATTTATGTCATAGAGTGTTCTGCCTATGTTTTCCTCTAAGGGTTTTATGGTGTCTGGCCTTACATTTAGGTCTTTAATCCATTTTGAGTTTATTTTTGTATACGATGTTAGGGAGTGTTCTAATTTCATTCCTTTACATGTAGCTGTCCAGTTTTCCCAGCACCACTTATTGAAGAGGCTGTCTTTTCTCCACTGTATATTCTTGCCTCCTTTATGAAAGATAAGGTGACCATATATGCATGGGTTTATCTCTGGGCTTTCTATCCTGTTCCATTGATCTATATTTCTGTTTTTGTACCAGTACCATACTGTCTTGATTACTGTAGCTTTGTAGTATAGTCTGAAGTCAGGGAGCCTGATTCCTCCAGCTCTGTTTTTCTTTCTCAAGACTGCTTTGGCTATTCAGGGTCTTTTGTGTTTCCACACAAATTGTGAAATTTTTTCTTCTGTTTCTGTGAAAAATGCCATTGGTAGTTTGATAGGGATTGCATTGAATCTGTGGATTGCTCTGGGTAGTATAGTCATTTTCACAATGTTGATTCTTCCAATCCAAGAACATGGTATATCTCTCCATTTGTTTGTACCATCTTTAATTTCTTTCATCAGTGTCTTATAGTTTTCTGCATATAGGTCTTTCGTCTCCTTAGGTAGGTTAATTCCTAGGTATTTTATTCTTTTTGTTGCAATGGTAAATGGGAGTGTTTCCTTAATTTCTCTTTCAGATTTTTCATCATTAGTGTATAGGAATGCAAGAGATTTCTGTGCATTAATTTTGTATCCTGCTACTTTACCAAATTCATTGATCAGCTCTAGTAGTTTTCTGGTAGCATCTTTAGGATTCTCTATGTATAGTATCATGTCATCCGTAAACAGTGACAGTTTTACTTCTTTTTTTCTGATTTGGATTCCTTTTATTTTTTTTCTTCTCTGATTGTTGTGGCTAAAACTTCCAAAATTATGTTGAATAATACTGGTGAGAGTGGACAACCTTGTCTTGTTCCTGATCTCAGAGGAAATGCTTTCAGTTTTTCACCATTGAGAACAATGTTGGCTGTGGGTTTGTCACATATGGCCTTTATTATGTTGAGGTAGGTTCCCTCTATGCCTACTTTCTGGAGAGTTTTTATTATAAATGGCTGTTGAATTTTGTCAAAAGCTTTTTCTGCATCTATTGAGATGATCATATGAATTTTTATCCTTCAGTTTGTTAATATCGTGTATCACATTGATTGATTTGCATATATTGAAGAATCGTTGCATTCCTGGGATAAACCCTAGTTGATCATGGTGTATGATCATTTTAATGTGCTATTGGATTCTGTTTGCTAGTATTCTGTTGAGGATTTTTGCATCTATGTTCATCAGTGATATTAGCCTGTAGTTTTCTTTTTTTGTGACATCTTTGTCTGGTTTTGGTATCAGGGTGATGGTGGCCTCATAGAATGAGTTTGGGAGTGTTCCTCCCTCTGCTATATTTTGGAAGAATTTGAGAAGTATAGGTGTTACCTCTTCTCTAAATGTTTAATAGAATTCGCCTGTGAAGCCATCTGGTGCTGGGCTTTTGTTTGTTGGAAGATTTTTAATCACAGTTTCAATTTCAGTGCTTGTGATTGGTCTGTTTATATTTTCTATTTCTTCCTGGTTCAGTCTCGGAAGGTTGTGTTTTTCTAAGAATTTGTCCATTTCTTCCAGGTTGTCCATTTTATTGGCATATAACTGATTGTAGTAATCTCTCATGATACTTCGTATTTCTGCAGTGTCAGTTGTTACTTCTCCTTTTTCATTTCTAATTCTGTTGATTCAAGTCTTCTCCCTTTTTTTCTTGATGAGTCTGGCTAATGGTTTATCAATTTCGTTTATCTTCTCAAAGAACCAGCTTTTAGTTTTATTGATCTTTGCTATTGTTCCCTTTATTTCATTTTCATTTATTTCTGATCTGATTTTTATGATTTTTTTCCTTCTGCTAACTTTGGGTTTTTTTTTCTTCTTCTTTCTCTAATTGCTTTAGGTGTAAGGTTAGGTTGTTTGTTTGAGATTTTTCTTGTTTCTTGAGGTAGGATTGTATTGCTATAAAATTCCGTCTTAGAACTGCTTTGCTGCATCCCACAGGTTTTGGGTTGTCATGTTTTCATTGTCATTTGTTTCTAGGTATTTTTTGATTTCCTCTTTGATTTCTTCAGTGGTATCTTGGTTATTTAGTACTGCATTCCAAACCATAACTATTTTGATGTACAGTAATTGCAAAAACAGGGATTCAGTATAAAAACCATGTTTTCCTGCTTGGCTTCATAAGATAAGGGTGAATTTATTTGCTTTTTCTCCTATATTTATGAGCAAAAAGTAACCCCCCAATTATATCAATTCCAAAATAGTACTAAAGAATCTAGTGAGAGAACAAGCTTTGGATTTCGGTTTTACTCTGTCACCTGAAAGTATGAAAAAATTTCAGATTATGAACTCAGAATTTCTCATTTGAACCAAGATAGACTTCTCTACCACTTTAAACTCCATTCATTTTGTTCTTTTTTTTTTGCCCAAACAAGAAAAAAGCAGCGCAATTAAAACAATTAGTTTAAAATATGAAATCTCATTGAGGGCAAACTACATGAAATCCCCCTTTCTCCTTTATCAGACTTTTTCACATAACTGGAATTACAAGGCAATTAAAACCTGAATTGGGATGTTGATATTCTGGGGAATTGTCTCCTCCATAGTGAAGCTGCTAAGTTGCTTTTCTCATTGTTACGTTTTTAACTCTGAAAATCTTGATGTAGGCTTTTAATTTTCACAATGCCTTTTTTTATTGAATATTACTGTGCCTTTCAAAGAAGTAATTAGAATATTGTGTTAAAACTTTAATATGTCACTGTTATTTTGACCTAAAGAGCCTAAATTTTTTTGCTTTCTTCTTTTCATGTAAATATTAATCTTGACAGTGTGTAGCCTAGTACTAGATTATACAACCTCTCAAGAAATTGGGGGGGATTTTTAATGTTCAAGAAATAAAAAATATGAATGAGAAAATTAAAGTAGGCAAGTACTTTCAGAGCTAAGAGTGGAAATTAACCTCATGGTGGTTTTAAGTACAACTCCCTAGTCTTTGGGGCTTCATCTCCAGCTGAGCACCTGAGTCATCAATAAACATGGAATAAATTACTATGAAGTTAGTCATATCTCTGAAATGATGCATATAAATATTTCTGTAAAACTGTGAATATAAATATAAAGATATATTAATAATTATTACTCTGATTTCTACTACTACTATTACAAACTCTATCTAAAAATTTACACATCAAATGAGCTTTGTTCTGTTTGTATAAGACTATCAAGTATCACTCTGAACAGAATCTTTCCAACAGAAAGCTCCCACAGTACCTACACAATACAGATACACCTGTACAGAGAGTCTCTGGTTTTCAATAAGCACCTTAAGCAATTCTTATACACATTAAATGATAATGGCATAAAAGATCACAAATGAGACACACAAGAGGAAGGTGTAGCACAAAGGAACACTAATATCTGGGTGACCCTCTCTTTCCAAGCAGGATGAATTGCTGAGAATAGTAATCAATTAATGCAGTATAGAAAACTCAGTCAACGGGAATTTAGGTCAATAAGGCTTCAAGGACTAGATCCTGCTCCCTGTTATCACTCAGTGTGTTGAATTCCCACAGATTTCCTTTACCTCACATTTCCTTAGACTGCATTCTAATAACGTGAGATCATTAGCTAAAGCTGTGAGGCTTGTTAAATAATTTAACATTTTGAGACACTGCTGTTCTCCACAAGATTAGGTACTACTAAGGTAGTTGACTAAGTAGAATGCTGCACTGTATGGCCATGAACGGTAAGAATATTAAGATCAAGGGGTTTTTCCTATAATGCCAAAAATCTCTCAAGGAGAAATTCAGAACACTATTTAAAAAATTCTCTCTTTCCTTAAGCTAAAGAATCATAAAAACAACAATTCTGGATGTGGAAGAAAATAAATTTTTCACTGGCATTTTATTAATGCAAGACTTTGTCACAGTATGTAGGCACAGAACATCCATGATCAAAAGTAGCTGTCTTTCACAGACAGCCAAAAGGTACATGGAAAACATGCTCAATGTCGCTAATTATCAGGGAAATGCAAATCAAAACCACAATGAGCCATCATCTCACACCAGTCAGAATGGCTATCATCAAAAAGAACACAAATAACAAATGCTGACAAGGATGTGGAGAAAAGGGAACCCTCATACACTGTTGGTGGGAATGTAAATCAGTGCAGTCACTGTGGAAAACAGTATGGAGGTTCTTCAAAAAACTAAAAATAAGAACTACCATATGACCAGTAATTCCACTTCTGGGTATATATCCAAAAAAACCCAAAAGTACTAGCGTGAAAAATTACAATGTTAATAACAGCATTATTTACAATTGCCAAGATATGTGATATATCCAAAAAAACCCAAAAGTACTAGCGTGAAAAATTACAATGTTAATAACAGCATTATTTACAATTGCCAAGATATGGAAGCAGCAACATGGATGACTTGGAGGGCATTATGCTAAGTGAAATAAGTCAAACAGAGAAAGACAAATACTATACGATATCACTTACGTGTGGAATCTAAAAAATACAACAAACTAGTGAATAAAACAAAAAAGCAGCAGACTCACAGATATACCGAACAAACTTCTGGTTACCAGTGGGGAGAGGGAAGAGGGGAGGGGCAATACAGGGGTTGGGGAAAAAGGGTTATTATGGGATTGCATGAAATCATGTGGTGAAACTTTTGAAAATCATAAAGCACTACAGAATTCAAAGAATGTTTCATTCAATTAAAAAAATAAAAAGATATACAAAAGAAGTCGTTGTCTTTCAAATATGATCACATTCAGCATTCAACATGTATTAAACAATTATTTAAAACTACTTTTGGAAACTAAAGTAGAATGATAACCTCCCAAGTCATATATCTCTCATTCTAATACCTATTGTATTTTCAACAGTTCATACTATTACTGTCTTTTAGCATTTCAGAGTTTGAGTAGTATATGATAGAAAAATGGGCCATCTATAAATGTATTTAACAAGTCATACCCATTCACCCTCAAACACACCAAATTTTTCATACTTGCATATACAAAAAAGAAACGTGATACCACTAATGGAATATCTATCTACCACTCTTAAGTTAGTTATTTTTCATTCTGCCCTCCAAACACACACACACACACACACACACACAAACACACACACACCACAAATACACAAATTAGGATGTCAGAAACAGCGTTTTTTAATGTGAAAAACTGGCATCGTTGTTAATACCAAAACCATTTTCTCAGATCTTGTAGAATTCTTCCAGGACAATTTTGACAGAGATTTAATCTTAATGATATAAACAGAGTTGCTGCTCAATAATTCATTTCATAAAACCAGCGGGAAAGACAGAGCAACTGCATGACACTAAATCACTCCTTGGATCTTAAGTACTCCTCACAGTAACCAGCCTGGTCTTTCTTTAAGAGTGTGTAGTTTCCTTGGAGAGATACTAATTTTAATTTTACTAGCCTGGCTATTCTTTCTTTATAAATCTGCAGGTTTCTCAGAAAGATACAAATTTTAATCGTAGATATATGGAGAAGGAAAAAAATGTGCAGATTTACTCAGATTCCTAAAGACATGTAAAACCTTTTATAACATAGCCTCTGCTAATTCAAAATTTAGGGTAACCTAGAGAATGAACTGAAATTCTTTGTTCATCTAGGAAGAAAAAAATGTTGAATAAATGAAATTTTAGCCAATTGATGGATTCAAATTTTTGTTTTCACAAACTTCTTACATTTCATATTCAATACATTCCATATGATATTAGTAGCAATACCAATTCACACGTGAATACCAGATCTAGAGATTAATAATTGTTCTTAACATACCAAAACCATGGTGTGAGTTTTAGTTATGAAATACACATGAAATAATATTCTTCTGTCTCATTGTTTATAGCATGCATTTCACAATAATCATGTACCACATTTTTAAAAATTTCTAAAAAATTTTCTATTATTTTTTAACTTTTTGTTTATTACTTCTTGAGACAGAAACTAATTTTTTCTATATACATTCCACAACACCCACAATGAACAAAGGTTTATTGATTTAAATTTTTCCTTAAATTGTATTAAAGTATGTAATTATGTAATAATTATAATCTATTTTTAGATTAATTATAATTACATTCTTTTTTAAAATTTTATTTTATTTATTTATTTAGGCTGCATTGGGTCTTCGTTGTTGCACGCAGGCTTTCTCTAGTTGCGGTGAGCGGGGGCTACTCTTCATTGTGGTGCGCGGACTTCTCATTGTGGTGGCTTGTCTTGTTGTGGAGCGTGGGCTTCAGTAGTTGTGGCACGTGGGCTCAGTAGCTGTGGTTCATGGGCTCTAGAGCACAGGCTCAGTAGTTGTGGCGTACGGGCTTAGTTGCTCCACGGCATGTGGGATCTTCCCAGAGCAGGGCTTGAACCCGTGTCCCCTGCATTGGCAGGCAGATTCTTAACCACTGCGCCACCAGGGAAGTCCTATAATTACATTCTTAATTGCAATGTTATGAATCTAGAGTAATTCCTGTTTTTTTCCATACATACCAAATATACATGGTTTATCTATATAAACAACATCTTGCCAGAGTTGGGTTTTTGGCTCCCTTTTCTTGTAAAAAACCTAAGAGACTATCTTGACTATTTGACTTGTAAATGGAAAGTATATGATGACTAAATGGACTGTCATTGCATGTTAACTGGACTGTCATTGCTCACTGGACTCCAGTTTGAATGGGAAGGATGGTACCTGTTAGGCTGAGAAGCCAGTTCCAGTAAATTCTACAGCAAACATATCTCCTTCCATAGATCCCATTTCCTGCAAACATGTGTTGGTTGTTCTCCAACCCAACAACCAGCATATGACAATTTCTGTTGTATATACTTTGCACCAGAGCAGATGAATAATAGGAACATTTTAAAGTCACTTGTTATAAATAAATAAAATAACTGAGACTTCCCTGGCAGTCCACTGGTTAAGACTCCACGCTTCTACTGCAGGGTGCACGGGTTCGATCCCTGGTCAGGGAACTAAGATCCCCCATGCCATGAGGCATGGCCACAAAAAATGAATAAATTTTAATAAATAAATAAATAAAAGAACTGGTTCTTCTAATGCTGATTATGAACTCTAACTTTTCAGACAACCACTTAATTATTTCCTTCGGGTTTTTTATATTTCAACACGTGCAACAAAAGACAACTTAGGGTCTGATAAGTAGCAGTACTCCCCTCAAAGTACAATCCAGCAGTGGGACCATTAAAAAGCATGCAATTTCTGTTTACATTTTGCAAGATATCTTCTAGGTTTGTTTCATGAAAAATGGCCCACGTCAACAACCGCAATCAGGTTCTGTCTACATAGGAAAAAACAGGTAGAATTTGAGGTTCACCTAAAACCAGATTCAATCCACAGCACAATGAAATTAATGAGAAGTAGTTTTGATTAAATAATTAGAAATTTTCTAAATACAAGGAAATTTAATAATTTTAGATTGTCTATTATGCAGGTGTTGTGGAATATGTAAGGGACTATTAAAATTATTGTTTGAACTCAAGAAGAATTAAACAATCAATTTAAAAATTGATGAAAAGCTTGCTACAAATAAAGATTTAAAGAGAAATGTCATAAAATGGCGTATGATTAATTGTAAAAGAGGTATTAACAATGAGTCAGTAGAGATATTCTTTCGTATATATTCCATAATCAAAACTCAGAACAACTTTAATGTTAGCTAAGAATGATTAATAATCAAGTCAGATGTTCATATGTGGATCAATCCTGAAAAAATATTTGAAGTTTTCCAAAAACTAAAGTATATTATAGATGCATACTTACATGCAACTATAATAAATATTATACCATTTTATCCATTATTATACATAATATTAAAATGAATAAGTAGGATGAACAACTTTTAAAAATATTTTGATATTAGGATTATTTAGCTTATTGTGAACACTGATATAATAAGTTATATGTGGCTCCCTGACAAAAGAAGAAATTTTTAATCCTTTTTATTAAACTGTATTCTCTATAACTATTAACCTTTAGATCCCTTAAATTCTATTATTCATTGTATCAAGTAAAATTTCCTATTTTTAGGAAATTTCTTCTTTACTAAGATTTTGAAATGTGTACATTTATTCTAGCATTACAAGATTTTTGTAGAAAAAAATTATTTACCTCATTTGTGTCACTCATGATTTTATATGTTTAGATTTGGTTGCTATTTAGTTTATTTTTTAGACTTTTAAGCCTAAAAGTTTATACCCACCTCTGTCTATCGTGTAGCTTTAGATTATGAAAAGAATTTTTCTGCATAAATTATTATTTTTTTGTTTTCATTTATTACACTGGCTCTTTTGGTTGCTGCATTACTACAAATTAATACCTTAGGATACCATCTCTGAAACTAAGATGGTTTTCTGCTACCAATGTCAATAGCTATTAAATATTTAAATGCTTAAAAAACTCTGTATATTACTTTTTATCAAACATAAAACTAACCTGATAACCTTCAGCAGATGCAAATGTTGGCATGTCTCCAGCACAGAATAACTGTGCCCTTGCCCTTTATTTTCTAGCTATGAGCCATTTTCTTGCAAAAATGACTATTTATGTTACACTGATATAATATGTTAAACCCTAGTTCTTTGTGGAACCCCAAAGATACTCCTTAGAAATTCAAGTAGATTATATAAAGCGGGTCCTTCTTTAGTTATATAACCTAAATTAGCATGATTTACCACTGGAGGAGTGAAAAATCACATAACCTATTTTTTTCTAATTTGTCATTTTGTTAAGTATTCAGAGTTTCTTTTCTTCTTCTCCCATTTATAAATGTCTATAGTTTATCCATTGTGGAGGTGAGGCTAATTCAACATACTTCCTTATGTGAATTAAATTGATAATCAAATTTGAAATACATCATTAAGCTTTTTATATATAAATTATACATTTTGTATAATTTATATATACATTTTGTCTCATAAAACCCCCGTTTTCTCTTTGGATTCCTTTAAATATCTCAGACATATACCATCCAGATACGTTGCTTTGTCTGTTTTGATTTTGTTAAACTTCTTGTGAACTGGCCACACCAATCCGATTCAAGAAATAATTTTGGAGAGAGGTTCTCTCTGCTATACACAGCAAATATAGATATATTCCAGGTAATTGTGGATACAGGCCTATTGTTTCTTCCAGGATGTTAACTTTATTCTCATTTCTAATTCCAGTTTTATGTCAGTTATTATAATGAAGATTCCTTCTCTCATCTCAAGATTTCTGAAGAAAAGAAAACCAGATTTAAGTATTATTCTTGCACAAAATGACTGATTCGAAGTCTATAATAATGTAACACCTGGGATGACTTTAAACTAGTATACAATCATCTCCTGATCATGTTTAATTTAAAATTCCACTGCTTCCTTAGATAAAAATGTTCCTTCCAATATTCTTAAGAGCTTTAGGTTTTTCATCTAAACATTTCAGGTTCTGCCAACACAGCCTCTGTAATTAGTAGCTCCAGGCCAGTAAATTCATCCTGTGTGTCAGTTGCACCATTTCTACTAACTTCAGCCCACGATGCTAAAGCAAATCATCACAACTGGCTTCTCAGACTTGAAATTGAACTTGGCAAACACTCTTTGGGAGTTATGCAAAATAAGAACGTGAGCTACAGACAACAATGACACCTGTTACAAAGGCCATGTTCTAACCGCATTACATGTATTCAGTTCCTGCTGACTTCAAGGAAAGCCGTGAGCAGGTAAGAAAAAATACAGTTTATCCCTGGATTCCTAACACATTTTTAATGGCATATAGGAAACATCATGCTTCTCATTGAACCTGGGACTTCCACATTCCAAGTGATGATACATGTTTTATTTGCTATTTAAATAATGTCCATTTTGGTATATTATTCCAATGGATCTCATGTTCATCTACCTTGTCACAATACTGTAATCTCAAAAGCATAGTTATGAAAGATAAAAACCGTCATACATTACGATAAGTGCTAGGAAAGTCAGAAGTAAAGTCAAGAAAAAAATGATGAAGCAATTTCAGAAGATGTTAGAACAAAGGAAATCAGGGATCTTTTAACACCCTATCTTCATTTTACCAGAGAGAAAACACAGGTTCAGGGAAGAAAGTGAGAGTCCAGGGGCAAAGAGCTAGTTAGTGACAGAACTGAGAATAAAAACCACATCTTCTTATTTTCATTCTGATGTTTTCAATCTCTTATCAGTGAATCTCCAGGGAAACAAGCATATAATTTACACTACAAATTCCAAATAATGAAAAGTAAATAAAGGAGACTCTGAAGGAACAAGAAGAAGTTAAAAATATTCTAAACAGAACGTTTAAAATGATCATTGTGGTAACTTTTGGTAAGGTAATAAATACATTAGTCGGGTTAATTTTTCAAAATAACTAATTCAGATTTCAAAATTCACATTAACATGCAAATTATTTGGAATTTTTAGCTGTAAAGAAGGAAAATGTGGCTGACAGAATAATGATCTGGAGAAGTAACCCTAAATTTGTGTATCTTGGGATTTATAGTAGAAAAGAATTGGAAGTTATAAAAGTTTAAATTATATGTTTGTTTCCCTGGAAAGAATTTTAAAATTCAAAAAAACTACAGGCAGAAATGTGCTTTGTTTTGGACTAACTTGTTGTTAAAAGATGGTAAACTCAGCCATGTTCCCCTACAGCTTTCTTACACCTCAAGCGCTGTATCTAAAGGAGACAAAATGGCAGTGTAGCCTTCGCTCTCTAATTCGTTTCATGCCTATTTTCCAGCATCCAAACACAAAGGAAATTGCAAACCTCAGTGAACTTCTTCTGAAAATGAAGACACTGGCTGACTTTTGATTGGTGCTTAAAAAACATATCCTGTGGAAATACTTCATCTTTTATACCTGCGCATTCCTGACCTCATAAGAGAACAAGTGCTCCCAATAGCTTGCAGGTATTATTTATTACTTTTAAGGAAAACGGAAGTTCTTGAAAATGCACACAGGCCCATAATATCAGTACTTCCACTGATATTGTAAAATAAAAATGGATAAATAAATAATAAATGAAATATCACAAATTGTATGTGCTTTGCCCTCTCATATAAATTATGATGGTACAGTAGAAGTCCCACAATGAATTCAAATAATCAAACATCAGTGCTAAAAAAAAAAAAAGATGGATGCTAGAGTGTCACCAAGCAGGACCCTATGGGGCCTTCCTGGAACAGACTCCCCCATACACCATGTCCTCGGCCTGTCTCTTGTCTGTAGAAAAACTTTAGCCTCCTAGGCTCTCCCCAAGTTTCAAAGAGTAACTTTAATCAGAGAAGTGAAAAAATGCAGAAAAAAAGGAAAACAGTCAAGCAAGACAAAATAATAACAGTTTAGCCATTAAACAAAATCAAGGACCTTTAGTTCCTCCTCAAACGCTATAGGTAATATTCTGAGCCATGTCCTTTGAGCAGAGACTGAAACCCCTGCCAGGTGCAAGAGGTTAACTGTCTGCTGCTCACAAGCACGGAGCCCCCAGACAGGTTGGAACCAGAAGGGTGAGGATGTTGACTCCTGATTACCTCACCACCAACCAATCAGAAGAATGTCCACCAGCTGATCACACACCCCACACTCCCCCTCCCTCACCCTGTCTTTAAAAACCTTTCCTTGAAGGCCTTCAGGGAGTTCAGGCTTTTTCAGCATTAGTTACCTGGACTTCTTGCTTGGAACCCTGCAATAAATGTGGACTTCCCTTCACTACAACCTGCTGTCAGTAGATTGGCTTTACTGCACGTGGGCAAGCAGACCCAAGTTTGGTTCGGTAACAAGAGGGCTACTTCTAGAAATGTAAGGTGTAATTCAGATCCGCATCTGTAAGGATTCATTGATTGACTATGACCTGTGACACTATGACCACACTAGTACAAAGGGACTTTGTGGTACCTGATACATTTTTTCACCCATTTGCAACTACAACTCCTACTTCTAATAACAGTAGAAAACTTGGTTGCCACAAACAATTTCTGGGTCCTGGAAACGTTTGGGTCTCAGAAACAGAAGAACAAAAATGGTGACTTCAAATCTCAAAGGGTCAGGGAAGAATTGTCTTAGTGTGGAAGCAGAAACTAAATAATTTGCAGAATGATAAGGAAAGTATCACATCGATTACATTGCTTCAGATTATGCTTTTCCAAACACTGATTGGAAATCTACCAATAGGTGTACCAGACCACATGCTACATGCTTTCCTTTATATCTCATTTACTCTTCACAGCAACTGTATGAATAAGCATAGTTATACCTACTTATAAATAAAGAAACTGAGAGTGCACGAGATTAAGTAATATGATCAAGGTAACACAGCTAGTAAGAGCAGAGGTGTTTGTTTTTAAAAGACTCCCTCTACCATTTGTCCTTCAGCAAAGGTAACAGAGCTTGCTTGAAATTCCACTGTCATGAATTCAGTCTTTCAAAAAATATAATATTTATTGTTCTATAACTGAATGGAATTTGGCTTGCAATGTGTTTTCCAACCAGAAGAATTTATCTTGCCAATTTAAGGAAATACAGCCCTTTCCAATGTAAAATTGAATCCCATTGAGTTCTCTCTCTCTCTCTCCCTCTCTCTCCCTCTCTCCCTCTCTCCCTCTCTCTCTCTCTCTCCCTCCCTCTCTCCCTCTTTCCCTCCCTCCCTCCCTCTCTCTCTCTCTCTCTCTCTCTCTCCCTCTCTCTCCCTCTCTCTCGCTCTCTCGCTCTCTCTTGCTCTCCCTTATTCCCTTCTTGATCCTTCTTCTCCTCTCCCTGAAGTTATGTAATTTCCAGTGGCCTTACATGTTTTCCTGGAACTGAAGCAAGGGCATCTTGCCCATGTAATGGTGGGTACCATCGCTGGCCTCCCCTGAGCCCAGCTGATCCTGCCTTGTCTAGGTATCATCTTCTATCTCTATTGCATCTGCAGTTCATGTCTCTGATCCTCCATGACATCCAGTGATGGGTCCATGCTCTATACATCCTTTTTTCCAGTGGTGAGGCTCTCACATCTATTTCCACACCTTTCTTGTAAACAGAGTAAACTTATAAATCTTCTCTCAACTTGCCTGCCCTGGATGTGCACAACTCCGTAACATTGCTATGACTCAGGCTGGTCCACAAGGTACCACACTCAACCATGGACAACCTACAACTCCAATATTCCAAGATGCCTGCCACCTTGTTTAGCTGTGCCCTGAGAGGCATTAAGTCATGGTATATTCAGCTGTGAGATATCTCCAAACTTATCAGGTGTCTCCAGAGTCATACCTTCTCCCTGGACTCAGCTGAGAAGATTATATCAAAGACTGAAACTCTTTCCAAAGACCCAGCAACCATTAAACGAAATGCATTTTCCTCCATCTCTTTCTGCCCTATGGTTGAACCCATCTTCTTCAAGAATAGCTCCTGGAAAGAAAATCATTAAGCAGAATATCTGCAATCCACGATCTCCCTTGTGGCAGGAGGAGGGAGATGGGGAGCCACTCTGGGAAACAAAGAAGCTAATCTAGCCAAATCTCCTTACCATCATGCTGACAACAGATGGCCTGGTACACGCACTCATGGTGTTCTCTCAAGAGAGTCTTCATCTATGAAAATATTTTAGCAGAATATACTTGATTTGCCTACGATTGTTGGTACTAAACAAACAAATCTACAAATTTATGGCACATGGCTTCCTGGAAAATGTCACATAAGCTATACAACCACCTGGAAATTAAATGATAATGTGTCACAGCAAAATGGCCCTCTTTTGTGTCGTTTATGTAGACACAAATATCACAGAGAGGCGCACGTAGTAACCTGAGCCAGAGCACATCTTGACTGGCAAGAAATAACCTGAGTAACTGCACTGAAGGTCCAGATCTCTCCCTGTTTCACCTGTGCCTCGTGATTATATGTCTTCTTGAAATTATTAGCAAAGCCTGTTATTGGGTAAGATTTCTCATGTGAGCGAGTCTGATTTGACAATCCAGCCCTTTGTATTATCTCTACTCATCACTAATTCTCTCTTACTGGTTTAAGCTCTATGCTCTGAGTCATTCAAATTTGAACTGTTGATATTTTTAAATTAGATTACAAAATTCAGGGAATTCCTTGGCAGTCCAGTGGTTAGGACTCCGTGCTCTCACTGCCAAGGGTGTGGGTTCAATCCCTGGTCGGGGAAACTAAGATCCTGCAAGCCAGTGTGGCCAAAAAAAAAAAAAAAAAAAGATTATAAAATTCACTAAATGCTTCTGACTCTTAACAATTAAAAGGAGGGATATGTCTGAATATTGTGTGCTTGATGCAGTGAACATAAAAGACTCCAACTGATTCCTGAATGGTGAGAAGAATAAGGATAACAAGAACATTAAAAACACATAATCCAATATTAAAGTATAAAATAGTACTCGTAATTCAGAAGTTTACTGTGGCAGTATCACTCCAGCATCTTAAAATACATTAGAGTCACACTTTTACCACGCTATCTTCCTAACTGGATAAGCATTCAATTATTTTAGCTGGATACAAATAGTTATTAATATAATTTTTGTTAATAATATTGTGAATAGATTGATAAATTCCTACGTCATCATATATTTACAAGTATTGTTTAAAAACAAACATGGACTATTAGTGGTCTCTGTGATCTTGCCTAGGACATGGACAGAAAGACTGAGTGCAATATGCAGTTACAACAATCAAATTGTGAGCATTAGATCTGTTGAATTCTTATAAAGATGTTTCTTTATCAGACATGATTTGATTACACAGATACATTGCTAAGTATGACATAAGATGATTGACCATTGTATAAACAAAGTATCATATTCAATGACTGAACCCCAACAAATATAAGCCTCGAGTCTACATAAAACAAACTTTAATACGAAGCCCCAGAGTAATCTACACAGATTAGCTGTCTGCCTTATGGTAGGAATAAGATTTTCAACTTTAATGGAAACTAACTCTAAGTGAATAAAAAATTATTATTACAAAAGCAAAAAAGTAATACACCGGGTTTTCCAAATGAATCTACCATTATGGACCAAATTGTATGACATATACTTGAGAATTTAATTATTTCCCATTAAAATTAAGTATTGATATATTTCAACTGGTAACTATTAAAGAGTCTATTTTTCATGTTTATGTTTGGTATTTTTTCTTGCCAACGATGTAAAAGAGCTAACAAGATTTTATGAATGTAGAAAGGGAGAATAAGTACAAAGACCTTAAACAAGAAAGTTTAGGGACTTCCCTGGCAGTCCAGTGGTTAAGGACTACGCCTTCTGGTGCAGGGGGTGTGGGTTCGATCCCTGGTTGGGGAGCTGGGATCCCACATGCCTTGTGGCCAAAAGACCAGGGCATGGAATGGAGGCAATATTGTAACAAATTCAGGGGGGACTTTAAAAATGGTCCACGTTAAAAAAAAAAGAAAGAAAGTTTAAAACCTCTGTTTAGACCATTTCTTTTAAAGTGAAAATGAATGAAAATAGTTCTAATAATATTTCCTAGTATTACAAATTTTTCTAGTTTAAAAATTAGAATTCCTATGAGGTTCTGCAAATGTGTTATTCTTTATGAGAAACTGGGATTGTTTCATTACTAGAAGAAAATATCAGAACATAAAATTTTAAAATCCAGAGGTTTTTATAGATCTTAAGGAGATGTATTATGATAGTGCTTCTTAAGGCCACGTATTTAATAAACGGAAGTGACAGCATGGCTCTAGGGCAAATCTATACATTTAAATAAAAAGTACAGTGACACTGTTCACATACAAAACATTTTTTGTACCAGTGATATATTATTATATGTTGCCAAATGGACCTTAGATATTTGTCTACATAGCGCAGAACTGAATGTAATAAAACCAGACCAGCACCTGTTTAAGTTTACATTATTTTGTGCACGTTACTACAGAACGCAGAGTTTTTCAAGCAACATTCAGGTAAGATGCTTCACCGTATAGAACCTGTTCTATTTTTAAGTCAGGGCTGCCCAGGCAAAACCAACCTTCCCAAGTGAAATAATAAACAAAAGTGTGTGCTACTAGGATGGTATTTTGTGGGAGTATATCACACAGTGCAGTCTACAATTTAGAAGAAATTTATTCTAAATATATACCATTCATAATATGGTATACATTAGACTATGGGCTCTTTTATACATATTTTTTTTTACCCTGAGTCTTTTATACAGTATGTATAACTATAAAGAACTCAGAAAACTTTCTACTCTTTGATATACTTGGATATATGGTCCAAATGTGGCATCCTCAGGCTGTAGCACAGAAAACCTACCTTATAGTTATCAATACAGGAAGGAAGGAAGGAAGGAAGGAAGGAAGGAAGGAAGGAAGGAAGGAAGGAAGGAAGGAAGGAAGGAAGGGAGGGAGGGAGGGAGGGAGGGAGGGAGGGAGGGAGAAAATGCTGCTGGAAATTAAAAAGAAAAGTGATTTCTAGATAAAATAATGTCAATCCCGAAAGAATGATCTAGTTTTCAGTCTGTGGACACCCTTGGAGGGAAAAGCCTTCTGTGTGTTTGTCAGCAAATTTCATATACTGACTAATCTTTGTCAACTCAATGTAGAAAGTCAAAATACAAAGAGGCAAACTATTTTGAATTAACTGTTTAGATCATATATACACAATGCCTAATAGTTTATAACTTTTCTAATTAACAATGAGAATATTGTTTTATAAATGCTTCTTTAACTAATTTTTATTTTTCTAAATTAAAATTCAGCTTAGTGGGCTTCCCTGGTGGCGCAGTGGTTAAGAATCCGCCTGCCAATGCAGGGGACATGGGTTCAAGCCCTGGTCTGGGAAGATCCCACATGCCGTGGAGCAACTAAGCCCATGTGCCACAACTACTGAGCCTGCGCTCCAGAGCCTGCGAGCCACAACTCCTGAAGCCCGGGCGCCTAGAGCCCGTGCTCTGCAACAAGAAAAGCCACCGCAACGAGAAGCCCGTGCACTGCAGCAAAGAGTAGCCCCCACTCACCGCAGCTAGAGGAAGCCGGCGTACAGCAACAAAGACCTAACACAGCCAAAAATAAATAAATAAAATAAATAAATAAATAAATAAAATTCAGCTTAGTGAGTTTATGAGTTTAGATCAATGGTTTTCAATCCAAAACCCTGGACTCCAGGGTTCACGCCAAAATGGACTCCAAAATAACAATAATGATGCTAATGATAATACTGATAAAATAATAAAAAAAACCCACTTATTGTGTGCCTACTGTATTCCAGAAACTGTTTTATATACGTTACATCTATGAAATATTTAATCCTTTGCAACAAAGCTGTAAGCTTAGTGTTCTTCATTCTACAAACAAGGAGATTAATGCAGAGAGAGAGATGAAGAAGCTTTGACCAAGGCCACTCAGTAACTGGCTGAGTTAAGATTTGAACCCAAGCAGCCTAGATATTTTAATCACTCTGCATACCACCTTTCAAGATAGTCATGGGAAGTCTATGAGCTATTTTCAATTTCAAACTGTCTTATAGACATTGCTCGTTTATCCATTTCGGATGAACTAAATAAAACACCATTTCTTTGACTTTGGTCAAAATTATGTCAATTCAGAGTGGTAACACTAATTGATTACAAATTACGATCTGAAGTCTGTAGATACCTTGGGACACAAGGAAGATCATGACCTATCCATCATCTCACAACCAGTTGTTAGGAAAATTAAAACAGGAAAACCTAGCTGTGGGGGTTTCTTGCCAATATGCTCCTGAACTTCCATCTACTTTCTTTAATAAAATAGTACATCAGAATCTCCGTCACACAATGTTTCATGTTTTTCACTGCACTTTCTCACCTTAGCACATTTAAAATATCTGTAGCTAATGCTTTAAAGACTTGCAAACTTTTAAAGTGGCTTCTATGCTCAAAAAAAATGAAACAAGGTAAAACCTACTTTTTATCCAGTCAGCACATCCTCTGGTAACATATTCTGTTTCTTCCATCTAATTTTAAGGTGCCCATTTGCAGTGGTGTATAACAATCTGATAAGGATTCATTGCAAAATTCAGTCACAGGGTCAGTCAATCTGAAAAAAAATAACGTTCACACAAATCCGACCTGGATCAAAATATTTACTGCAGACATGAAAGTCAGCTAGGGTTGGGGTAGAAGTGACAGAGCTATAGAAATGTAGCACACTCATAATCTTTCATTTCTGCCCTGGAGAGGCTTGAAACGTTGAAGCCAGGAACTAGAATATGATCAAACAGCCCTGCTTGTACGCAGCTAAATTGATAAAGCCATGAAAACCTAAATCTAAATTATAAACCACATTTATGAAGTCCTATCAAACTGAATTGTTATCTTTAGGTGTTTAAAACAAAAATTCTGAACACTGAATAATGGACCAATAAATGCTTAATGAAGGAATTCTACCAATCAACACTTTATCTTTTGAGATGGTTTCTTTCACGTCTCTAAAATCCACATGAAGCCAAAACTTGCAACCTATTCCTAGTGATTTGTGGAAGAAGGAAAAGGTGCGGTATGACTCAGAGAAGGAAGCCTATACATTTTGAATATTGAGAAGGTATTTTAAAATGTGGGTAGAAATACAATATGTGTCATAAGATTATTTGTTTGCAGTAGTGAATGGTCACAGCATTCCACAAATTATCCACTAATCACCATCAGTAAAACAAAAAATGTAAGATGGTGACAGATTCGACACGTAAGCCATTTAGTTCATTTTGAACACTCATTTGGTAGGTTAAAAAAAATTAAAGACAAACATTCAAAACCGAATGGTCAATTTGTATAACCATTTTAAGCTTAAATGTTTAATTTGACAAAGATTATACGGTATAGAAAAACACCCAACAGTTCAGATTTTGAGAAGTGGGTAATTCTATCACATAAAGATAAGGATGAAGAAAGAAAGAATATAATCTCCTAATTTCACACACTTAAAATTGCATGTCTTATATTGTTTGAAGACTGGACATGCTGACAATGCATCTACAATAACAGTCTTAGATTGTACGTGTTGGCTTGCAAAGTCATGAAAATAGTATACATCCATCCTCAACACTCCCCTGAATTACCTAGAAAATGAAGGGAAACTCTTTCACATGTACTTATCACAGCAACATACCATAACATTTTCAACTCTATGTTTTTGATATGAATAAACAAATCAATTGGCAAATGTGCATTTTTTTTTTTTTTTTCAGTACTCGCGCCTCTCACTGTTGTTCCCTCTCCCGTTGCGGAGCACAGGCTCCGGACGCGCAGGCTCAGCGGCCATGGCTCACGGGCCCAGCCACTCCGCGGCATGTGGGATCTTCCCGGACCGGGGCACAAACCCCTGTCCCCTGCATTGGCAGGCGGACTCTCAACCACTGCGCCACCAGGGAAGCCCCAATGTGCATAATTTTTCTCCAAATGTCCTTTCTAGTACTACTATTTGACATAAGTCAGATGGTATAATGGTATAATACTCAGCCATAAGAAAGAATGAAGTAACGCCATTTGCAGCAACATGGATGGATCTCGAGATTATCATACTAAGTGAAGTAAGTCAGAAAGAGAAAGACAAATATCATATGATATCACTTACATGTGGATTTAAAATATGACACAAATGAGCTTATCTACTAAACAGAAACAGACTCGCAGACATAGAGAACAGACTTGTGGTTGCCAAGGGGGGAGGAGGGTGGAGGAGGGATGGATTGGGAGTTTGGGACTAGCGGATGCAAACTATTACATAGAGAATGGAAAAACAACAAGGTCCTACTGTATAGCACAGGGAACTATATTCAATATCCTATAATAAACCATAATGGAAAAGAATATGAAAAAGAATATATATATATATATAAAACTGAATCACTTTGCTACATACCAGAAACTAACACAATATTGTAAATCAACTATACTTCAATAAAATGAATTTTTTTAAAGAAGTTAAAATTAATTATCACCCCTAAATATTCCCTTCAATGAACAATCTACTATAAAAGTCTTATTGTCCTTAAAGACAAAACAACATGAATATTTCTTGAATCAAGGAAATAAAGGGAATGAGGTGATAAAGTCCATCAGTGCTGAGGAGATAACTCTTCCACAGCTGCTAGAGAAGTAAGTGATCCTTAACACAACTCCTGTTTTTTGCCTTTTATTTGAGCTGTATTTCCAACAATAACAACAAAATAAGCAGCAGAAAAAAATATTCTCTATGTTGGAAAAAATAGATGTAATCAAATCATAAACTGCAAAGTTTTCAGGGACTGATATATACGAGAATAAGCCTGAGCAGGGCCATTCATGGTGTCTTCCCTGGGCCAGTGCTGGATGAAAAAACTGACCCCAGTCCATGGTGAGATAAGGAGCTTGCAGCAGAATGTAAGTCAACTATTGTCACAAAATAATAATTAGTTCAACTTACATATTTTTCATAACAAGACTTCCTCAGTGAAGAAAGCACTGTGTAGATTTACATTATGGTAGAAGCTCTTTATCTCATTCTAGACTGGTAATAACTATGAATAACACTGAACTAGAGCAGACGTCAGTAAATTAAGGCCTGTGAGCCAAATCTGACCCACTACCTTTTTTTATAAATGAAGTTTTATTGGAACACAGGCATGCCCAATTTTTTTCTTACCCTCTACGGCTGCTTTCGCACTACAAAGACACAGTTGAGACCATCTGGTCCACAAAGCCTAAAATATTCAACATCTGACCCTTTAAAGAAAATGTTCCCTGACCCCTGAGCTGGAGGAGAAACACTATCTGGAAAGCTTTTGAAAAGGGAAATTGAAAAACAATAATCAAAACAGAGACATGAATTTAAAAAAAAAAATCTCTAAATGTGCATGTTAAGGCACATATATTTACTGTGTGCTGTTCTGGAGGAAATGGCATGGCCTTCATAAATCCAAAACAATGTAAGACAAATTACAGTTTGAGAAGAACTACACATTCCAACCACATTTTCTAACTTGGATGTCAACAGTAATTAAATAGTCCTAGGGAAATCATGATGATTGTTCAGGTTTTAACCTGAACAGCAGTCAATCTGGAATGTTATTGACAATAGAGAATTTCTATTCCCTATTCTGAGAGCAAGGAATGAAGTCTACACCTAGAAGATACTTTTACTCCTTTTTAGAGAGGCAGAACACCTTTCAACAAAAACCATGAGGGATCTTTAAAAAATAGGTTATGCCCTATATATAAAAAACTATATTTGAGAAAAGGTACATTTACAAACACATAAATGAAAATGAACAAACCAAATAAACCTCTTCTCCATTAATCTGAAATGTTTCCTTTAAATTATGAGACATTTTTACTTCTCTCAAGCCATATTTGAATATGTGGTTCTTTCTCTCTACGCTTTACCTAAAAGGAAGATGATACCACGAGAGAAGTTCATTAACAGTTTTATTTAGGGCTTCCCTGGTGGCGCAGTGGTTGAGAGTCCGCCTGCCGATGCAGGGGACACGGGTTCGTGCCCCGGTCCGGGAAGATCCCACATGCCGCGGAGCGGCTGGGCCCGTGAGCCATGGACGCTGAGCCTGTGCGTCTGGAGCCTGTGCTCCGCGACGGGAGAGGCCACAGCAGTGAGAGGCCCGCGTACCGCAAAAAAAAAAAAAAAAAAAAAGTTTTATTTAATTGAAGAAACAATCATTTATGTATATAAATATCTTTGAAGAAACAATTATTTATGTACATAAATATCTATCTATGTACATAAATATCTATATCTATATACACATACACATATATGTAGGAAAGCAGAAAAACAAAAAAATCTTCAAATTTTCTTTAGTCAAGATAAATGGAAATGAAATTTTTACATGATTTATCACATGCACAATAGTTGAATATGTTAAATGAGCAAAAATTTACATATAGCATCTTCTGAATGTTTAAGTAATCAAAACAATTTGATTATATTTATTATATTATATTTGATTATATTTATAGATGAGACACTTAAAATATGTAGGCCAAAGTGATTATAGCAAGATGGCACGATACAAGGTTAAAAAGTTCAATTGCTTTCTTATATGACAACAATGAAAAAAGTGGAATTTGAAATTAAAACCACAATACAATTTATATTAGCATCAAAAAAAATTGAATACTTAGGCATACATCTAACAAAATATGTACAAGATCTATATGAGGAAAACTAAAACTTTTTTTTTTTTTTGTGGTACTCGGGCCTCTCACTGTTGTGGCCTCTCCCATTGTGGATCACAGGCTCCGGACACACAGGCTCAGTGGCCATGGCTCACGGGCCCAGCCACTCCGCGGCATGTGGGATCTTCCCGGACCAGGGCACGAATCCATGTCCCCTGCATCAGCAGGCAGACTCTCAACCACTGTGCCACCAGGGAAGCCCAAACTAAAACATTTTGATGAAAGAAATCATAAATAAAAAGATATTCCATATTCATGGATGGAAACAGTCAACAGTGTCAAGATGTCCATTCTTCTCAACTTGATCTATAGGTTCAACACAATCCCAATCAAACTCCCTGCAACTTACTTTGTGGATATTTACAAACTGATTCTAAAGTTTATATAGAAAGGCAAAAGGCCCAAAATACTCAACATAATATTGAAGGAGAAGAACAAAGTTGGAAGACTGACACTACCCAACTTCAAGGGTTACTGTAAAGCTACAGTCATCAAGACAGTGTGTATTGGCAAAAGAATAGACAAAGAGATCAACAGGAGAGAATGGAAAGCCCAGAAATAGACCCATAAATATAGTCAACTGATATTTGCCAAAGGGGCAAAGGCAATACAATGGAGCAAAGATAGTCTTTTCAACAAATGGTGCTGGAACAACTAGACCACCACATGAAAAAAAAAAATCTAGACACAGACATTACACCCTTGAGAAAAATAAACTCAAAATGGATCACAGACTTAAGTGTAAAATGTAAAATTATAAAATCTTAGAAGATAACATTGGAGAAAACCTAGATGATATTGTGTTTGGCAATGACTTTTAGATACAACACCAAAAGCACAATTCATGAAGGAAATAATTGATAAGCTAAAATTTAAATTTTCTGTTTTGCATGAGATTTTGTCAAAAAAATGAAAAAACAAGCCATAGATTGGGAGTAAATATTTGCAAAAGACATAATTTATGAAGAATTATTGTCCAAAATATACCAAAAAACCTAGTAAAACTCAACAATAAGAAAACAAACAACCCACTTACAAAATGGGCCAAAGACTTTAACAGACACCTCACAAAAAGAAGATACACAGATGGCAAATAAGCATATGAAAATATGCTCCACGTCATACGTCATCAAGGAAATGCAAATTAAAACAAAATACTGCTGCACACCCATTAAAATAGCCCAGATCCAGAATACTGACAACAGCAAACGCTGATGAGGATGTGGAGCAGCAGGAACGCTCATTCATTTCTGGCAAGGATGCAAAATGGTACAGACACTTTGGAAGGCAGTTCCTCAGTCTCTTACAAAACTATTCTTGCCATAGGATGCAGCAGTAGCATTCCTCGGTATTTACCCAAAGGAGTTCAAAACTTATGTCTACACAAAAACCTGCATATGCATGTTTATAACATCTTGGCTCATAACTACCCAAACTTGACAGCAAACAAGAGGTCCTTCAGGTGAATGGATAAACTGTGGTACATCCAGCAAATGTAATATTATTCAGCACTAATAAGAAATGAGTTATGAAGCTATGAGAAGACAAGGAAACTTAAATGCATATTACTAAGTGAAAGAAGTATGATTTTAGCTATGTGACATTCTGGGAAAGGAAAAACTATGAGAAGTTAAAAAGATCAGTAGTTGCCAGGGATTGGAGGGAGAGACAGATGACTAGATGGAGCACAGAGGATTTTTAGGGCAGTGAAGCTACTGTATATGATACTAGAAGCTACTGTATTCGTATCATTAAACATTTGTCCAAACCCATAGAATGTACAATACCAGGAATGAACTGTAACGTTAACCGTGGACTTTGGGTGACAGTAATGTGTCAATATAAGTCCACAGATTTAACAAATGTCCCACTCTGATGGGAGATGTTGATAATAGACAAGAGTATGCATGTGAGAACAGAGGAGGTATAGGAAAAACCTCTGCACCTTTTTTTAAAATTTTATTTTATTTTTATTTATTTATTTTTGACCACGCTGCGCGGCTTACAGGATTTTTGTTCCCCAACCAGGGATTGAACCTGGGCCACCAGCAGTGGAAATGCAGAGTCCTAAACACTGGACCACCAGGGAATTCCTTGTACCTTCTTATTTTTGTTGTGAACCTAAAACTGCTCTAAAAAATAAAGTCTATTAAAAAATATGCAGGCCATTAGAAACCCCTAATTAATGCTATGAAATGAAAATGCAATTGACAGGCTAAAGACCTTTCCTTCCAAATCACCAGAGAAGTGTCCAGAGGATGGTTTAACTCAATAATCAATAATTAAAAAGAAAAACATTCTACTTTGTTTTACAGCTTACTCTCAAATATTAAGGGTGATCAGTCTATTGCTAGGAAAGGTCATTTTGTACTCAAACAAGGTGGGGTCAAAGGGCAAGAAGCTTGCCCCACCAGGATCCTCAGGGTAATGTGGATACTGCCACGCACACTGCGTCACCTCTGACCACAGTCTTTCCCAGATGGGTGGGCAAGTAAATATGATGAATATAAACAAGGCCAGTCTTGCAGAGGAAGCTGTGTAAAAGTCAACCTGTAGCCAGAGGGATCTGGAAGATGGAAACTATGTATTAACATGGAAGGGATCCATGATATATTCTGGAAAGAAAATAATAGTTTGCAGAATAGCGGACTAGTGTGAATATGTCTTACACACACTTACTCTCTCACATCTGGAAATATATAATCCAAAATGTTAACAGTTACTACTCATGGAAATAAAAGTTAGGGGGACAATGGAGACTTCCACCTTTTATGTCTTCAGTATTGTTGGAAAGATATCTATTTTTTTAAATAAATACTACTTTTGTAATTTAACAGCAAACTAAATTATGAGGAAGGCTTAGAATAGTATATTACTATTGAGGAAAAAAGAGACGCTTGTTCACAAGTTTTTAACATGCCCTGACCTTTAAGATCTGGCCATAACCTCCAACAATTCCTTTTATCCAATTGTCAGCCAGAACACTGGGGACTGAAAAGACAGAAAAAATATTGGTCTACATATAAGCAGTAATTAATTCATGACTTCATCTTGATTTCACTGAGAATCAGTTTTCTTATCAAGATGAATAATCTTTGATAGCATGGCTGTAAGGGGGAATTAATATGTCAAGAATTCTTAAGAGAATGAAGAAAATTAATATTTAAAATATTTATGCAAGCAAATATATACTTATCTTCACTTTTCAGTTTGGTCCATGGGTTTGTGTCTGAGCATGCATTGGTGGTTTTACAGATTTCTTTGTAAACTAGTGAGTTGCTAGTTCTCATGTGAAAACAGAAGGAGAAACCCATGCATCAGGGAACAGCCTTGGCTTGACCTGTCCCCAGCAAAACCTCTGGCACTGGGAGGGAGAGAGGATTTGACCTTCGATCTGCTGAAGGTCAAAGTCTCAGCATGGCTAAAATCTCTGCCGAGTTCATCAGACTGATGAATGATAATCAGGTGGTATTTTTTAAATGTACTACATACACCTTTTAAAAACTGGTCTGTGAAAATACTGGTTGAGCCATGTGCTTGGGTGCCTGTGGACCAAGTGCACACAGACCCTGCGCGGGGAGGCAGCACATCGCGGATGCTGGTGAGATGCAAACCCAAGCACAGAACCCAAAAATGAGCTTGGTCTGGCCAGACTCAAACAGGCTTTTCTCTATCCAAATATGATTTTCTTTCCCCATTGAATGCAATGGATATGTAATTGAATCGTTCATCTTTGCTCACTAACTAAACATACCTGGGACAATAAGAAGTGGTGGGAAATTTTTCAAAAATTAAATTAAGAGAAGTTCCTGACTTCAAGGAGCTTATGCTCTAGAAGGGAATATATGATAACAAAAATAATATTTAAAATGTACATTGTAATTGAATAAGCACCAAAGTCTAGACCAGCCCAGGTACAGAATTGCAGGGATTTGGAAGAAAGAAAGGCAGCCATGGCCTAGTGGTCTGTACACTCGATTTGAAGTCAGAAGGTTCTGCATTACAGCACTGCCCCTCAAAAAGCAGCGTGATTTAGGTAAATTGTTTAAACTCTCTAAACTCAACCTGCTCATCTGCAAAACACATCTTATTACCTGTTTCAAAGGATTGTTTTAGGAATTAAAGAATATAATAAATATGTAAAGTACTTGTGAACTATTAAAAAAAACTACAAATATAAAAGCATTACCAAAGACTAGGAAACTCAAGAAATATTTAATCAGAAGAGACAGCATTTGAGCTACATAAAAGGGTGAGGGGCAGGAAGACACTCTTCCCCCTAGGGGAGGGAAGAGTAAGACACAGAGAAGACAAAGTGCCAGGGATGCTTAGAGAACAGAAGATCTTCCCGTAAACTCACTAATAAAGCATGGGAGGTAGACAGTTCCATGTGAGGCTGGAAAGTTAAGAACATACAGAAGCAGCTGTAATTCCAGACTAAGGAGCTGAGACTTTATTTCTTAGACTATAAGGAAACACTGGAAGTTTTAAGGTTATTTATTGCATGATCAGAGACATGTCAGTGAAACACTAAAAGTCTGAGGGATGGAGGACTGAGGAAGACCGGGAGGTGACACGATCCCCCCAAAAATTATCGAAACCGTTCAGGTAAGAAAAATCGGTGGAAATCTAACGCACAGCACTTTTCCTCTAGCAATTCCATTTCTAGGATCTATTATCCATGGATATATTCACATGAATATATTTACATGAAAGTGTATGTAAAGAAGAAATTGAACGACTGTTGAATAATGGTGATGCTGTTTAAAAATGGAAACTACCTAAATGTTATCAAAGAAATATTAAATAAGTGACAATGCATCCATAGTATGCGATGCTATGCAGTAATTAAAAGAGAATTAAACTGATGGGAAGTGACGTGGAAACAAAACTAGAGATAAGACAAGAAACTGTCTGCAGGTTGCTTCCATTCTGGTGATGGGAAACAGATAACATGTAGATCACAAAATATCGTATGGCTCTAAATATAATGCAGAGAATTGAAACAGAGATATACGATAGGGAATATCTTAGTGTGTAGACCTTAGATTGCATGACTGTTTTGGTTTTCTATTGCCACAAATTTAGCAACTTAAAACAACACTCACTTACTATCTCAGTTTCTATGGGTCAGATTTCCTGGGTCCTCTCCCTGGGTCTCACAAGGTTGCAGTCAAGGTTTTGGCCAAGCTGCCTTCTTTCTGGAGCTTGGGGCCCTCCTCCAAGCTCACTAGAGGGCTGGCAAAACTAGTTTCCTCGGAGCTCTGTGACTGGGAGACCGGCTTCTTACTAGCTATCAGCTCTAAGCAGCCCCAGGTCCTAGAGGTGGCTACCTTCTGTGCCCCGTGGCTGTCTCCACAGGCAGCTCACAGCAAGGCCAGTGAGAGCCTCTCTCGGTCCAGTCTGCCAAGATAAAACCTTGCGTAACATAATGTAACCATGGGCGTGGCATCCCATCCTGTTTGCCATATTCTGTCCATGAGAAGCAAGTCACAGCTTCCACCGACACTCAACCGGAGGGGAAGAAACAAGAGTGACTCATTGGAGGCTGCCTTACGGTGCGTCTTCCACAGTGATCAAGAAAGCCCTTCTGAATAGGTGATATTTAGGCTGAGATCTGAATCATCAGGTCAGACAGCTGGTCTGGACCCTGTGATGGACCACCCAGAGTTCCCTGAGGACTGACATATATTCCCCAGCTGCTACAAGTACTGCTGCCTGGGAGCTCCTAGTTGAGTTAAATTAATTAAACGAGGAGGCCTTTGGATGGAGGTGGCTCTAATGCCGTGGCAGCCTAAGAAAGCAACCAAAATCTAAGGCTGTAAATGCCTCAAGTTTACAAAATTAAAGCCTAAGAACAACCAGTCACAAGCAGGCAACTAGGATTTGAGCTCTCGCCAACCAACAGTTTTCTTACTTTGTTTTGGCCTTTCCTCTACAAAAAACTCTCCCCAGCTCCCACTGGTGGAACACTCCTAACTTCTTCAAGTTTGGCACTGCCAAATTCAAATTTATTTCTGCTCAAATAAACTTAAAATGTTTACTACGTCTCAGTTGATTTTGTAACAGTGGTTAGCCCTCTCTGCAAATTTTCCTCACTGGAGAGAGCAGCCTTGGCCAAGATCACATCCTTTCCAAGAGCAGCTTTCCTTCAATAACTGTTAAAGATGGAGAATACAACATCATTAATCATTAGTGAAATGCAAATCAAAACCACAGTGAGGTATCACCTCACACCAGTCAGAATGGCCATCATCAAAAAATCCAGAAACCATAAATGCTGGAGAGGGTGTGGAGAAAAGGGAACCCTCCTGCACTGTTGGTGGGAATGTAAATTGATACATCCACTATGGAGAACAGTATGGAGGTTCCTTGAAAAACTAAAAATAGAACTACCATATGACCAAGCAATCCCACTACTGGGCATATACCCTGAGAAAACCATAACTCAAAAAGAGTCATGTACCACAATGTTCATTGCAGCACTATTTACAATTGCCAGGACATGGAAGCAACCTAAATGTCCATCGACAGATGAATGGATAAAGAAGATGTGGTACATATATACAATGGAATATTAGCCATAAAAAGGAACTGAGTTATTTGTAGTGAGGTGGATGGACCTAGAGACTGCCATACAGAGTGAAGTAAGTCAGAAAGAGAAAAACAAATACAGTATGCTAACACATATATATGGAAGCTAAAAATACAGTACTGATGAACCTAGAGGCACGGCAGGAATAAAGACTCAAACTTAGAGAATGGACTTGAGGACACGGGGAGGGGGAAGGGGAAACAGTTGAAGTGAGAGAGTAGCATTGACATATGTAACAACCAAATGTAAAATAGATAGCTAGTGGGAAGCAGCCGCATCACACAAGGAGATCAGCTCTGTGCTTTGTGACCACTTAGAGGGGTGGGATAGGGAAGGTGGGAGGGTGATGCAAGAGGGAAGAGATATGGGGATATATGTATATGTATAGCTGATTCACTTTGTTATACTGCAGAAACTAACACAACACTGTAAAGCAATTATACTCCAATAAACAGGTAAAAAAAAAAAAAGATGGAGAGTAAAGGCCTGGCCCCTCAGCCCAACTCCAGACAATTCTGAGGGGCCAACCCAGCCTCCAAGTTCCCCCTGGGGTCACCTGATGCCTTTACTGAGGCTGTGATGCAGCCTACTTTCTCTCTGCCCCCGCTTTTGCTTTCCTCCCTTGCACAATGTTGATCCCAAGAGCATTCCCTAACAAACTCCCCACATCCTAATTACCACTTCAGAGCCTGTTTCCTGGGAAACTGAACCTGCAGCAGTAGCAATGGCATGATTAGAGTGATGAACATTCCAGAAAGAGGCAACTGCTTGTGCTAAATTTTTCAATTAGGAAGGACAGGCAAAAAAGAAAAAATGATTGAGGTTAGAGTTTAACTGTTCAAAAGAATGGCTCAACTTAAGGTCAGAAAATTAGGCTAGTGTTAGATCATGTAGGACTGTGTAAGCCAGAATAAGAAGGTTTGATTTTTCAGCGTGATGGAAAACCATTTACACTGTACTTTTATTTATTTTTAAAAATAAATTTATTTATTTTTAAAAATAAATTTATTTATTTATTTTTAAAAATAAATTTATTTATTTATTTTTGGCTGCGTTGGGTCTTCCTTGTTGCACGCGGGCTTTCTCTAGTTGCGGCGAGCAGGGGCTACTGTTCGTTGCGGCGCGCAGGCTTCTCATTGCAGTGGCTTCTCTTGTTGTGGAGCACGGGCTCTAGGTGCTCAGGCTTCAGTAGTTGTGGCACGTGGGCTCAGTAGTTGTGACTCACGGGCTCTAGAGAGCAGGCTCAGTAGTTGTGGCGCACGGGCTTAGGTGCTCCATAGCATGTGGGATCTTCCCGGACCAGGGCTCGAACCCGTGTCCCCTGCATTGGCAGGCAGATTCTTAACCACTGTGCCACCAGGGAAGTCCCTACATTGTACTTCTAAATTAAAAATTTTTTTAATCAATAAAAACCAATTCAATGTCAAGACGAAAATGTGCAAATAGTAAGAGAATAGATAAATAGATACATTTGATAACAGATGAAACCCTAGAAAGGGAAAAGATGCAAGTTTCTCTTACCAATTCAATGGACAAGCAAAAGGGAGAATTAAGTTATTTATTATCCATTATTCATCTCTGATTTAGTTTTAATAAAGAACAATGGAGCCCATGATTGTGATAAACCTGTATTTGAGAAATTCTTATTGATGTCTCCACCTACTTTTAAATTCAGCTCTTTTGAGTGAGCCTATCCTTTGCAAACAATACCAAGACGGCTGACCCGCTAAATATGGCATCCTAACAGGAACTAATACTTACATAGAACATAAAACCTACAGTGTTCAATCCTTTCAAGCTGCGCGATGCATTCCTGCAAAGGATCAGTCTTTTCTCTACCAAGCCTGCGAGGAAGAGCGCTTAGGGATACAGGCTCAGGTGGTTTAACAACAACGGGTTCCATTCAAAAGCAGAAGAATCTGATAGAAAAGATGTTTGAGAAGTGGGATTTGAAGCATTTCATAAATTCCTCTTTCTATTTCTTTGCACTTAAAGACAATTCGAATAGCTTGCTTCTACCCTGTAAGACAAGATAGCATTAAGCTTTTAACCTTGACAGAGAGTAAAACTGCAATATCATTGTGTAGGAGGCTGCCTGCTGAGCGCCACCGGCAACTTAAAATTCTTTCTCAAGTGAAAGGATGAACGTTCTTGGCAAATTTCATCAGGGAGAGTCAAATGTTAGATATCTGGGACTTAAAGGTAGAATTATGTTAAACTTTCAATAAATTCTCTACATGCACTACTATCATTAAGATTTCGGTCATTCAAGTGACGCAAAAATGTAATTCGAATGGGTACTAATTACTTTTGACCCATGTACCCAATGAACCTCAGAGGTTAAGCAGATGAAAAATACTTTCCCTTATTTATTTATCAACTCAGCTTTAGAGCTTTGGTAAAAGGAGTTAACTGAAGACACAGTTGGTCTTAACCTTAACGATGACAAGGAAAAAACTAACTTATGTGTAGGGATTTTTATTTATAAGGTGCTTTCAGAGACATTCCCTTCACTGGTATAACGATCCTATGCAGCAATAAAAGAAAAATAAATATTATTTCCCACTTTACAAAAGAGAAAACAGGTTCAGTGACACCATAAGTTTATCCAATATCACAGAGTCACTAAATGGCAAAGACAGGGATAAAGCCACTTCTTTCCACTCTACAGAGCCACGAGGCTTTCTCAGCAACCCACCATGGTATTATTACTGGGTAGGTTGCATCCTCCCCGGCACCACAGGTGCCTCGGAATATGACCCCAGGCAGACAGCTAAAGATACCTGTCAGATGTCATCAGAAAAGGATAGATTTCAGACACTTACAACTGAAGTACTAAGGGAACACTTAAAAAGTATAAGTAGTCACCATGCTATCTGATTTCAGCCTCTTTGGTTAATAACGATTCGTTCTCTCAACATCTCTTCTTTAATAGCTGAAACTTTATTAAAACAGAGGATAAATGTAATTACCTGTGAAGGATGTAATATATGTGCTTAAATGTATATTGCTGAGTGGAAACAAGAATTTACTGTAAAAGAGGCACAAGGGAACTTTTGGGAGAAATGGAAAGGTTTTAAAACTGGATTTTGGTCAAAGTTGAACAACTCTGTAAATTTACTAAAATTATTGGATTGCACACTTATGATGTGAATTTCATGGTATGTAAATTATATCTCAATAAAGCTATTTTTTAAAGGGTAAGAAAGAATGGGGGAATGTATATTACTGTTAAATATGAACAGCATGAATATGTTAATATAAATTAATTAATATTGGATTTGAAGGAAAGGAGGATACAGAGTCACTGAGTACTTGGATTTAAGGGAATGAGGGAGCTAATGTTCTTTCTTTAGGACCTAAAGAAAGAACAGAAAGGGGAGTGATAAAAGCACAGACCCTTCTGGAGCGCTTTTCCCATTGCACTGCACCAGGCAAAATGACTATCCAGTGGGATCGTCACAAAGCCTCCATTTAATATTCCCCTGAGGAAAAGTAATCATAGAGAGGGGAGGTGATTCCACCAACATCGCAGAACTGGTCTCAGAGCTCATTTCGTACTGAGCCCCTAGAATAGAAACCTTGCCTTCCAAAGCAGTTAGATTTGTCTGGAGCACTCCCATTATATCTAAATATTCATCCATCCAATGAACTTTTGTTGAGCAACTCTTTTTTTTAATATATAAATTTTTTTATTTATTTATTTTTGGCTGCATTGGGTCTTCATTGCTGTGTGCAAGCTTTCTCTAGTTGAGCGGGGGCTACTCTTCGTTACAGCGTATGGGCTTCTTGTTGCGGTGGCTTTTCTTGTTGTGGACTATAGGTGCACAGGCTTCAATAGTTGTGGCACGTGGGCTCAGTAGCTGTGGCACATGGGCTTAGTTGCTCCGCAGCATGTGGGATCTTCCCCGACCAAGGCTTGAACCCGTTTCCCCTACATTGGCAGGCGGATTCTTAACCACTGCACCACCACAGAAGTCCCTGTTGAGCAACTCTTACATGCCAGACATGGCCAACCGCTGAACCCTCATGTGTAATCCCCTGATGAGAAATTGCCATTGTGATTTTAGTGTCATGCGAGTCTCCTTAGGCCTGACCAACCCACGAGGACACATAGGGTCTTGTGAACAACATCAACCCAAATTCTCCCAGCTCTTGCTATACTTCCCTCGTAGGACTCCAAACACTTGCAAAGGCCACCTATTCAAAATATTTCTGAGAATCCCAAGGATTTTGCTGAAGGAGCGGCTGTGAGATGCTGCTTTGCACGTTCTCATGGGACAGCAGTGTCTCCTCTGGGTTCTCCAGATGCCTTTCAGAAATGTGCAGTGTTCTCTGGTAAAGGGCTCAATGCCTCTCATCTTCTTGTGACTTAGGAATCCCAAGGGAATGCTGTCTGTCCATTCATATTTTAAAATATTTTTAGTACAGACGGTTCAGTCTTTGCTTACTCTTCTCCTAGTCCCAGACACAGGCCATCGACCTTCACCGGATGCATGCGCCAGCCACCACTCTGAACTCAGGACCACTGCTCCCCTAAGATCATCACGGCTTTGTTGCTGAGTGCAGCTCACCACGTCTGGCTTCACGTTTGCTTATTATGGGCCATGTCCCAGGAGCCTTCCCAGTCCCTGCTCAGGGAGACCCCTAGTGAGCCATTCAGCCCCATCACTTTTCCAAGTGTGTTTATACAATCCGAATCCAGTTTAGATTGTGTGAGTCCTACGGCATGAGGGGTTCTGTTATGAGCCCATCATCTGCCAGAGGACACTACTCCCACGGGGCATAATCCCTTCTGAATTAGGATTTGTTCACCCTACATTCACCCTATTAAATAGATCTCACTAAGAAGCTTTCCTAACGTCGCAGAAAATTACTTATACTATATAAATATACATGCAAATGTATTCTATAATGCGAGTTTTGTGATTATAAATAAACCCGTCCATAAATGTTTACTCAATTCTCAATAGTCCTAATTTTTTAACCAATCATGTCTAACAACTCGAATTTAAATTCAGCTTTTTCAAGTAATGTATCACAAAACTGACAACTGAATTGAAAGTTAAGGACAAGTGATAGAACGAAATAAATATCTTTTAAAGATAGCAAAACAGTTTACCTTTAAAAGAAGACATACGGGTTTGGGTTTTTTTTTTTTTTTTCCTCTGACTGTGAAGAGAAATCTACAGAGATAAAGTAAGTCATCTGTAGGAGAGCTCAGTAAACAACAGCAGTATTTACACAGTTCTTCATATAAAATTTGGAAAAACCAAGCACATGGCCAGATTATGCATCTAAATTTTATGATGCCCATAATTCACAATTGTTACTAGCCTAGGTTTAGAAGATTGTGAAGTTATATTCTTGATCTTATGTGTACTCAAGAAACACCAACTTACACTTGGTTATGCAGTCTTGCATGAATCCTATTTGTAAGACCAGAACATTTGTAATTTGATAATACTGACTACAACTTCGACCTGACGTGTTCTGCATTTGGCCTACAGTTGAAGTCCCTACATTTCCCTGTACTTGTTAAAAATAATTTACAAGATAGTATTTTAAAAGTACATGGTCATATCTCCCAAAGTGATATGGGGAATTTTTATTTTTAATAATAATATATTTAAAATGAAGATACAAATTGAGCCAGATTCTCCTAGGATCTAAAATGACTCCTAATGTTTAAGTTATTTCACTAGAGAAGCTTCATCAGGGTGCACAAAGCTGTTAATAAAGGACTTGTGACCTGTTGAGGCTCTTAGGGAAGCAAAATAACCTGAAATAAACTTAGGATACTCAGAAAATCCAGCTGATAAATAAAAATACATATTGAGTGTTTTTGATGGGTATTATTTTTGATAAATATCTGATAGATGGTAAATTATTTTACGTCATTTAAATAAAAGATATTATAATATTTTATACATTATTAACTTATTGACTGATCGAACCAACATTTCCTGAGTGTCTAGGAGAGGCACTGTGATTGGAGCTGGGAGACAATAAGGTAAACAAATCAGATAAAATCCTTGCCCTCATAGCACTTGCTTTCCAGTGAAGGAATTAACAATAAAGAAAATAAATGAATAAATACTATGTCAGATGGGGGAAAAGTGCTGTGGGGAAAAATAGAGCAGAATGATGGGGACTGATGGAGTGTTGTGATGTAAATAGGATGGTCTGGAAGATCTCAATGAAAAGGTGACATTTGTACAATGGCTTGGAGATGAGTGAGCCAGCCTCGTGGTTTTCTGGAAGAAGTGAAATCCAGGAAAAAGAACAATAATTGCAAAGGCCCTGATGTAGGCATGCTTGGTAGGAGGACAGTATAGATATGGTGAAGAGTACAGGGGAGAAAACTAGAAAGGAGGCCAGATGGGGATGTGTATGTGTTTGCGTGTTTGTGTGTGTATGTGTGTTTGTAGGGCCTTTTAGGCCATTATAAGAACTTTGACTTTTGTCCAAGTAAGATAGGAAGATACTGAGTAAGATAACAAAGTTTTGGACAAAAAAGTAACATGAGCTAGTTTATATTTTTAAAAAATTATTCTGACTGCTCTGTTGAAAATAGCCTAGAAGACAGATAGATAGATAGACATAGATAGATAGATAGAAATAGATAGATAGATAGAGATAGATAGATAGATAGATAGATAGATAGATAGATAGATAGATAGATAGATGATAGATAGACAGTTGGTTTTTAAGGCCATGGCACTGGACGAGATCACTAAGTCAGGGAGTTTAGGTAGAGAACAAAACAGGTGCAAGGACTCAGTCCTGGGGCACTCCAGTTAGAAGTTAAGAAGACAAGGAACTAGCAAAGGAGACCAAGACAGATTTGCCACACATGTATATTAAAAACTTGTCTAAACCAGCACATTTTTTCCTTCTCGGATCCAAAAGGCTGAAGCCTACACACAATGTTGCCATGTGCGGAAGGGAAGACGCAGTCTAGAACTGGGTACCATTCACCGTCACATAGACTCATGAATCTACAGTGGCCAAACTTGTAGCTCATTCCAGGATAAGGTATCAGTAGTACTGGAGATCAAGAAGCCAAAAGTATGATCAGGACATAGAACCAGCTCAGTCACCAAATCACTGACATTCATTCAACTGACAGTGATCGAGAGCCAACTGTGTGAGTCACCATCCCAGGTGCTGAACTCTGAATGCACGATAAATTTAGAGCCCATTGCTAATCCTATAAATGTAAAAATATGCACAAATATACACTTTGATGATATATCACCATTTACGATAATGGGAAAATGTTTTTTGATCAGTCAGTATTACCAAGCATTGTGTAGACAGAATGCATTAAGCAAAGATGACAGCAATAATATCCTCCCCTGCGGGTTGCCCTGCAATGTGACCTCGTCCACTCCTAGGTGGAGTCTGATCCCTCTTTACTTAGGATCTAGGTTGGACTTAGGGACCAGCGTGCAGGCAGAAGAACATAAAGGAAGTGACTCTATCTGACAGCTGAGGCTAGGTCAGAAAAGCTACGTATCTTCCACCCGGTTCTCTTGAAACACTTGCTTTCCAGACACCACTCTTTGGACAGGACCTCTTGGAACCCTGTCAGAGGCACAGACAAGATGGAGAGGCTGCAGTGGACGACCACAGGGGAGCCTGCCCCCTAAGGCATCACCAATCAGGCATTAAGTAAAGAGTCCTCCTTACGATTCCGCCCCAGCATTTGACACACACCTGGATACCTGTGTCTTCCAAGCCGAGGCCCCAGAATTCAATGATCCCTATCTAAATTTCTGGGTATAACACAATAGTTTCCATTTTGTACCACTAAGATTTAGGGGTGGTTTATTAAGCAGCAACAGATGACAGGACCAATTATGTTCCTGTCATTTAACTCATTTAATCTTCAGAAGAAATCTATTAGCTGGGTATTATTATTCTCTGCGTTTCACAATGCGGACTGAGCCTTAAGAAGGGTTAATGCAGCTAATAAATGGTAGAACCAAGATTCAAACACAGTTACAGAACCAGAGATGGTAAAGAACATTATCATACATAGTGTGGGCAAGAAACTCTGCTAGGTACTGAGAAAATATGAAATAAATATATGAAATAACCCGTTGTTGTTTTTTTGATACTTATGTAGGCAAAATAAGGAGTCAAGACATGTATAGGTGGCAATTACTCTCTTCTCAAAGTCTTTAATTCAACAACATGGCAAATGGTGCATTCACTCATTAATCAAGCATTCAATAAGTGGCCACTGGGGGCTAACATGGTATTAATCAGGAAACCAGCTAACGGGATAGGCAGAGAACAAAATGTAGTGACATGAAGGAGAGGGCGCCTTTATAACTCAACCATGTGTGTTCTAGGAGTGAGATTTCCAAAACACCTTGCTAATAAAAGAAAAAACAGTAGGACGGAAGGTTGAGAAAATGGTTCATCAAAGTGATACATGACTCATGCACAGAGAAACAGATTCTAAAAGATTACATAAAGCATGGAAGAAATGACTAAAATAGGTACGTATGTTCCCGGGGGGAGAGGAAAGGGGGAGAGATACGAGGAGGAGGGAGCCTGCACAGGATTGTTTCTGGGAAGAATAAATTGAAATCAATGTGAAATATGTGGCATTCAAAGTTATTCACATTTAGGGGAATGATTTACATACACAGTTTTAAGATTCTGCTGTATATTTTTCAAATTTTATTTACAAATCCCAAATAAGATGTTCTGAGGAATAAAAAGGAGTTTTGTCCATAGTGCCTGGGAAAACAAGGATGGCTCTTTAAGAGATAGACAATGTTTCTATCTCTTCTAGATTTCCTATGTCAAGTAGCTCATATAATTTTTTAATGGGAGAAAACTTAAGAAAAATCTAAGAAAATGAAAGGGTAGTGCACTAGGACAGATTCTACACTGCCTCTCAGTTTGCCCAGGGAGACTTTTTGTGTTTCGTCAGAATGCATTATCATCACCTGCCTTTAAGCTCAAGTCACTAAAGGTCTTAATTACTGGAGAGAGAGAGGGGGAGAGAGAGAGAGAGAGAGAGAGAGAGAGAGAGAGAGAGAGAGAGAGAGAGTGTGTGTGTGTGTGTGTGTGTGTGTGTGTGTGTTTGGTTTCTCTAATGTAATGGTTTGTAGCAGAAGCAGAAATGAGATCTTGGTCAATTCCATTTTCCACCTTTAAAATGGAAATTAACATACTGTGATTGTATTGGGTGCAAGATAAGCTATAAGGATGTATTTTACAACATGGGGAACATGGCCAATATTTTATAACAACTGTAAATGGAGTGTAACCTTTAAAAATTGTGTAAAAATTAAAAAATGCTATGTTTGTTACAATACTGCCACTAAAATACAATTCCAATTTTATATAATGCAAAGTTAATTACTTTAAAAACTTTACTTCAAAGAAACTAAACTACTCACAAAGGTATTCATTAGTTCACATCTCCAAGATACTGTATGTTTATTTAGATGAGCATTTGGTTCTTGAAAAATTAAGTCTTGTTGGCTCGGTATTCTAACATTGCTGCATTATTTGAAAATAAGCAGAAGGTTTGTAAACAGGGGTTTTAAAAAAACTAGAGGTCTAAGCTCCTAACTGATGAAGGAGTAGCAACCAGCATATGGAAGGATCAGTGTTGAGTCTAGTATTAATTGATCTGGTTTATAGATGCAGTAAATGGGGACATGAGAGAGTTGTACAAATTCATGTGCAAAATGGCTAAGACAATGGTTATCTATCTAATCTTCATATCGGTTAAGATTAGTTTCTTCCACCCCACACCACAAGAAATAGGAAGAATAGTAACCATTTAATGACAATTTTCCTATTATTAACATTAGTAAAAACCATAATGAATTCATAAATTCATGATCACCATTATTGATCAAATGTGATGGAGATCAACATTAGCCAGGAAATGTTGACATTTTGGACCACAATTTAAGTACATTCTCCGATGGACTAGAGGACATGGGGAAGGGGAAGGGGAAGCTGGGATGAAGTGAGAGAGTGGCATGGACATATATACACTACCAAACGTAAAATAGCTAGCTAGTGGGAAGCAGCCGCATAGCACAGGGAGATCAGCTCGGTGCTTTGTGACCACCTAAAGGGGTAGATAGGGAGGGTGGGAGGGAGATGCAAGAGGGAGGGGATATGGGGATATATGTATACATATAGCTGATTCACTTGGTTATACAGCAGCAACTAACACACCATTGTAAAGCAATTATACTCCAATAAAGATGTTAAAAAATAAATAAATAAAAAAATAAATTAAAAAATAAGTATATTCTCTGTCTTGTGCATTTTTTTCCATAGTGTTCTCTCAGCATGGAAGGCCTGATATTCATTCACAGAGCATTTCTTAGGTTTCTATTATGTGCCAGGCTCTGGGAGACAAAACCAAATAAGATACAATTCCTTTCTCAGAGGATTCACAATTAAATAAAAGAGGGTGGGTAGCAAAGTAAATACTATGTGCACTTACGAGGCCTAGATACTGATAGAAATGTGCATAAGGAAACAATGCTCCACAGACAATGAAGCCAATAATAAATTTTTTCCTTGGGAGAGATATCAGGAAGGGCTTCACAAAGAAAGGGGTTTCTGAGTGGAGTCTAGAAAGGAATATGAGACAGGGGCCCATTCCAGAAGAGGCTTGAAGGCACAAAACAGCCCAGGCTGCCTCCTTTGAAGAAAATGTTCTGCTTTGATAGATGGATAGGTAAAAAAGAATCGATATAAAAAAAAGAACAGAATAGATATATTCTATATAATGTATATGTTATATACATTATATAAAATATATGTAAATATTATATATATGAATATATATAATAAATGAATATGTGTGTACAGATACACTACGTGTATAGATACACGTATATATATATATGTATTTTGCATTCTTTCGAGCAAAGTAGCCATTTCCACCAGCCTTTCCTACACATTCCTTCTCTGGCCCTCCATTTCTCACTTGATCCACAGTTTTGTTTTTTAAAATGCTTACTCTGTGTGCTCTCACATTTGGGAGCAAAACAGCACCCAGAAAATACCTGAAATTTAAATTATTAATCATAATTTTATTAAGTCGTTTATGTATAAATCTAAAAAAGAACACTATCTCATCATTGTTTTGACTGCTTCTGCGCTACTGTGATAGAGTTGAGTAGGTGTGACAGAGTGCATATGATCCAAAAATTTAAAATATTTACTATCTGACACTAGAGAAGTTTGCCTATTTTTAGTGTAGAATACACAGTCCAGAAATAAATCAATACATAAATGGAACTTGGAATCAAGATTATGTTACCACCTAGCAATGGGGTAGGAGCCTTTTCAACAAATAGTGCTATGTAAATTGAATAATGATATGCAAGAAGAAATTATTCCTGACTTCAATCTTAAACCATGCACAAAAATCAATTTCATTTAAAAGTCAAACAAATAAAGCTTCTTCAAAATAACACAAGAGATGTTAAAAAGGTTTTTAAAAAACTAACCGCTGATAAAAAGCAATAATCAAAAAGGAATAACTTAATACACTAAACTTCAATAAAATCAAATCAAGATGTTCTGATTTTCAAAAGACATCGTTAATAAAGAGGCAAGCCACACAGTGGGAGAATATATTTGCAACTTATAGAACCAACAAAAGACTCTAGTTCTTTCAAATACAAATACATAGCCAGCTAGCTAGATCGACCCAATAAGAAATAGGCAAGAGATTAGAAGATATCCAAATAACCTGGTCACATAAAATGGTGGTCCACATCATTAGTCAATCAATAATATGCATTAAAAACAAAACAAAACAAAACAAATACTATCCCATCATTGTTTTAGAGCAAGTAGAGCTAAATGCACTTACTTCAAATACTCTGGTGCCACCTGGCGGTTTGTTTCCATATGACAGCCTACTGATAAATTGATCACTTTTTAATTTTGTTACAGAAAACTTAAAATACTATACTCAAGCATCTGCTCAACAACTATTTATTAAGCGTTATGTTGGGATCCGAAATATCGTTAGTCATTAGGTTCACAAAGATAAATAATAAATGGACATTTTCTCAAGGGATGTATTTTCTGGTGTGTGTTTTGAGGGAGGGACTGGAGAGGAGATACAAAGATAACACACTGTAACAGCACCTGTAATAGACCCGGAAACCATGTCTGTATCTTTATCATCATTTGTGTCAGACTAAAAAAAAAAAAATTCCTGTGCTGAACGATTTCCTCTGCTTAGGAAAGCTAGAGAGGTATATCTATGTTGACTACTCTTCATGCAACTAACAAGAGATTAAGAATCTAAAAAGTAGCTGATTATATTAAAATCTGTCAAATTGTGTAATTTACATTTTGGGGGAAGAAAGAGCATCCTGGTTTCATTTAATAAGTAATAGTGTCAACAGCAGAACTCAAATCACTTGGCATTCCCTTTTCCACCACTCCCCCATCGTTTCCTCTCCTGCCCCAGGGCACCTGAAAACTACTTCCAGCCCGAATCTGCTCCTCAAGTAGGGCTATACCATGCCTGTTGTTAGCTGAGAAACCCTTTACCCACCTCAACAGTTGTCTTTGATAGCAGCTGCTATCTGCTTAGCACTGTTTAGACCGGTGTTTTCAATAGCCCTTTTCATGTTTGGGAAGAAACAATTATTCACTCTAGACAGTGTCCCACACATTGCAGTGTATTTGGCATTCTTGGAATTTAGGCATCCAAATACCTGCAGCCCTCATCAGCCTTTCAAACAAAATATAATGCTTCCAAACATTTTCAGATGCTCCCTAGAAGTTTAGAGCATATAGGTGAGCAATGAAGTACACACAAGAAAAATACTGATTCATTTATTCAACAATTTATTAAGCATCTATAATTATGAGACAAATAACATATACAGGGAACTCACTGATTGGAGAGACAAAATAAACATAAAATCACAATTCATGTTGTTGTAAAAATATATACGAGGTGATACTAAGAAAACAAAAGGAAAAAAAATGACTGGGAGAATAGAGATAGCTATAAAGTGCAGGAAAAACATGTATCTCGGTTTCGAAGGAAGCGTGGGGCAGCCCAGGAAAGGGCGGGGAGACACTGCAGTGGTGGAAACAATTTGAAATTGTTTCCTGAGCCGAAGGGGCGGGGCCGGGGGAAAGGTGACTTTTGAACCACCTGCGTGCGGAATCTGAACGGTGTTCTGCTCTTCCGACTCTGTAATCCTGCCTTGGGGTCTGAGTTACTCTCACACCATCAGCCATGACTCGCTGTGAGGCGCCATCTGGCCCTGTTACCACGTCGAACCCCCTCCCGGCCTCCGTGTTACATTTCAGATCTCTGCTCCCTCCTTTCGAAGCGTTCTGCCGGAACCTCAGACTTGAAAGGTCTACAAGCGAGCTTCTGGTCTCTCCTTCCCAACTGTCGCCTCCTCCGGTCACTATTTTAACCTCAAAGTCACTTCGTTTTCTTTCTTTGAGATTTCCCTGCTGCCATAGAAATCAAGTCAGTTGCTATTCTCTGCTCTAGTTTTCTGGAACAATGTATTTTTTATAAATTTTTTCTTGTAAACTCCAAGTGCTATAATGCAGGAACGTCATTCCTGGGCTCCTCTTCGCCTCCCCCGTCCGGGCCCTGAGCCCCTGCTCTCCACCCTCTGCCGTCACCCATGCCCTTTGACATCACACACATCTGACATTTGACTTTAGTGGCTTTGGTCTCATGCTCAAAAACGTAAGGGCCAGTGACGGAAGAAAAGAGAACTGTGCTTATGCTGGCGTTTGAGGTCCCCCGCAATCTGGACCCCAGCTAACTCCTTAATCCATCTAGGGACGGTCCTTGACTTTCAGTGTCGGGAACTGGTAGTAATGACGAGTGCAACAGTCAAGAAATTCTGAGAGCTTTCTATACCTCGACACTCAGAGAAGGGCTTTATGTAAATTTTCTCATTTAGCCTTGACTACCTCACTTATTTATTACCCCTTTTAGTTCCCATTTTGCAGATGAAGAAACAGAGGTTTAGAGGTTAGGTAACTTGGCCACATTTTTTTCACTTGTAGTAAAGGATAGAGCCGGAATTTGACATATGAAGTTATTTCTGATTCTTAATGCCATGCTATACTTCCGATTTTCTCCTCTCTCTCTCTCATTCTCTCTTTTTCTCTACGTCTATTCACCCCTCTCTATTTTCTGAAATAAATTTTAATACATGACCTAAAATGCCTCCATTTTGTCCCGTCGGAATTCAGCCCATCTGTCAGATCCTCAGAGCCCACTTTCTCCATAAACACCCCCCTCCCACATCAACTTAAGTCAGTCAGCTCCGCCTCCCGCCAAGCCAGTGGTTCCCACCTTTGGCTGCACGGTCGGAATCACCTGTGGAGACTTAGTATAATTGGTTGGGAAGCACCTGGGCATCACGATTTGTCAGTCTCTCAAGGTGATTCCAATGTACAGCCGGGGATGAAAAACGGCTACAAGATCTTAACGCTTTTTTGGACTCCACAGCTCTTTTGGCAACTAGAATCACAGACTAGCATGATTTCGAGACAGATTTGGAGATCAGCTATTTTATCTGTAAATGAGAATGTTGAATATGATGAGTAATATTCAAAAATCTTTGGCAAAAGACTTTGAAATTATTCAGAGACACAACGAAATTATGTAAAAAAGAAAGTTGAACTTCTTTCATGGAAATGGAGGGGGGAAATGTCAGATCCCACTAATTTGCCTTTTTCCCTCATTACAACTCTGGGGTCCCTGAAGGAACTACATCAACCTCTAGGGCACCGAAGATCAAACCCTGAATATGCTGCATTACATCAGTCCTTTCTGTCTGTAAGAGTCTGACAGTCTATGGTATCATGGCTAAACAAAAGATGAATTATCTACGTGTTAGTCCTATTATCAGACTATTTCTCTTTCAACAATGTGTCATTTAGCTGACAGAGTGTCCATTTCTTAGGGAATCAGATTTATCTAATAAAAAAATAATAGTATTTTCAAATGACCTAGGAATGGCACTGTGTACCAAACAGCTGATATTAATATTTCAAACTCACACCACCTCTGAGGACAAACGCCAGTGAAGAAATTGAGGGTTGAGGGGTTAAGTGACCCACCTCGAAATGTGGTACAATTTAGTGCCAAACTCCCCACTCCTAATCCAGTTTATTCTATTTTTTATAAATATTTTATGAGCCTCTCCTTTACCTGCCACCATGGGCATAAAAACATTTCCACTAACGAGTAGCACAGAGCTGTCTCTAAGCTACTTGGAACCAAAGTTCAGCTGGAATTTAGTATAATACACAATTCACAAGACATTTCCAGAGATCAGCGGGGGGCAGGGGAAAAACACAATTCAGTTTTGCATTCACGTAAGGTAAAAGGCACTGGAGACATTTTTTTTCTCAATGACAAATACAAAGTAAAATTCTTTGTAACAAAAAAAAAAGTGGCATATCAAGCTTGCATTCCACAACTATCAAGGAAAGATTAAAGAAGAAATAAATCAATGAAGAAAACCTGTTATTTCAAAACAGGTCAAATTGTAACAAAAGGAAGAACATTTTAAAAATATTCTGGGCATGGGTGTCTCAGTTTTCTGAGAAAGCTCTGCTCACCACAGCTCATTTTTATTCCCATTTTACTTTTCCTCTTCCCCCATCAGATTGTTTTCCTTACTATATGAGGATCCGTGCAGAGGTCTGCCAAATTAAACCGCCACAAGAATACAGGGGATCAAGATTCCCAATAGTGAGGGAAGCTTAGATGAGTAATCCATCAGGATGCGCCACCACTCAGTCAAGGTAGTAATATACTCAGGGGGACACACGTCCATCCACAGGGACTGAATCCTTTCAGTTTAATATATCTTATTACTTGTGCCAACAATCTTGAAAGGCACATCATGCCCTAGAAATTACAGAGTCATTGCTTTTTTTAATTAACAGCCAAATAAAAAGAAACCAATAGCAACAGAACTGAATAACTTAAGTCCTATTTAAAAGAATTTAGTTCAATATTAAACTTGGAGTTCTTCAATTAAAGACACATCCGCTCTCAATTCTTAAATCTTTGTAAGAAAATACAAAGATTTAAGAATTGAGAGCAGATCTGGAAGTTGGCCATGTATATTTAAATTTATACATATTGTATAATATATGTTCTAATCTAATATTTAGCTAATACTTTTACCTTGTGTGTTTAGAAAACATTGTTTCATTCATTTTAAATAAGAAATTCATTGACTGTAACTGATATCTAGCTTAACTGAGGCAAGTGTTTAGGTTGACCAGCATTTATATAGTTTAGGGGGACATACATGGAGGTATGATTTGGACATAATGTGCTGAATGTCCTTAGCTTTCTTCTGAGGGAACTGACCTAGGAATTTCATATGCGTAGGTTGTCAATACTGGGCACAGCTTCTTGGAACAGGGGTGGTTGTCATACCCTAAGGCAGCCATCCACAGGTGACTGTCACAGGATTCTGTCCATAAGAAATGCCCTTATACTGGATGATGACAACTCAACCAAAATGAATACTCTCTCTTGGGGAAACTTGCAAAGACAGAGTCACTTAGCAGCAGCAGAAGTAAAAGCAGGTGAAACAAAGATGAGCTGGGGTATAAAATAGCCAAGGTCAACAGGAAAGACGGACCCACATTTCTGGAGGCAGCACCAGAGAACCAGGTTATGACCAGAGCAATGTCGAACACTGAAGTTCCACTTCTCCCTAAGGCACGACTACAGAATTACAGTTTTATTCTGAAAGTGGGGCTGGAAATGTAGCTTTTCAGGCTACTTCCTGCTCTTCCTCAATCAGAAGTCCTATTATATACCGTAACCAAACACATCTCTGTTCCTTGCAGCCTCAAAAATCCATAAGGCCATGTGCCTTAAATACCTTTAATTGAGCATGATCAATAAGGTTAAAAAAAAAAAACAACCTATGGATTTCAGGGCTAATTGCTTTTTTTTGTAATGTCATGACTAGTTTTCAAATTTTCCTCTATACTACCACATAGTTGATCAACAACACTCAATAATCCTAACTTGTGTTATAAATTTTTAAAAGGTAGTATGGTGGTGAAGTTCTTCAGTGGTGAAGAACACAGTCTCTGGGGCATTGGTTCAATCTCAACTCTGCTACCTAACAGCTCTGTGACCTTGAGTACACTTCTAAATTTCTCTGAACCTCAGTCTCCTCCTCCGTAAAACAGATATATTAATTGTATCTACCTCATACAGTCTTGGTGAAAATTAAATGAATTACACAGGTAAAGCTGATAAGAAGCACTATTATGAGTTATTAAGATATTATTATTATTGAGAAAATCATTTAAACACTAGAAGACTGTATTTTAATTTTAAAACAGCATCATCTACTTTTAAAAGGGTGATTAATCTTAGTGGAAGCTGGTGGCATCCTTCATCCTCAGAATGCTTTCATTCGTATTATTCTACTGAAATATAAAGGTGAAAATGAAAGCAACTCTCAAAAGATACCAAGTGAGCACGTTGCTTCATTACACTGAACTTCAGATACAAGATTTGGCAAGAAAAATATGCTTAACCGAAATATTCTGAATTCTTCTATTATACAGACAAGCACGCTAAGCTATTCATAAAAATTCCTGGCCCCAGGATATTCACTGGAGCTAGTCATCAAATAATTCAAACAGCTGATAAAGAGTTGACCGAGACAAAAATGATTGAATTCCTCTCCAAAGAACCGGAGTGAGTCTCTGGCAAAAACAAGAAGCTATTATGTCCTGTCCAATTTATTTGGTCTAGTGATTCAAAGAACACTGTTGCATCCCTTATCATTTCCCTTTCTAAGGTTCTGATATTCATTAGGAAAGGTCCTTAGCGACCCTGAAGAGTTCATGTTCATTAACTACATTAGATTGAATAAACTGGACATGGCCTTGCAGAGCGATAAAACAAAAGGAGCCAGCAGATGCGGGACATGAGTGCCTGAAAGTGGCTTTCAGAGATGCGCTCACTGGCCGGGCCCTCCCCATCGGAGGCCTCCAGCCGCGGACTCAGCAGTCCTCTCCACCCCCTTCCTTTCCTGTTTGTTCTTAGGGCTGGATACTTTTTATGAGCAAGAGGATTAAGAGGCCCAGGGGCAGATGCTCTTTTACAGTAAGTACTACTGCAATCTCCAAGCAAGCTTTCCATGCTGCTGACGGCAGTCACTCCCCAAAGAGACACTTCTTAAATACCTATTTTAAGATCCACATTTTGGTAATTTTATTAAGTTAGAAATTAAACACTTGCTGGCTCAAGTGCATCACTGACTATGAACAAAACGGTGCTTAGAGACCTTTTCAAAGTATATATTCTCTGCATTGCTCAGCACTACTTTTGTCCAGCTAAACACACGGCAAAACGGGTGAATGCCCGGGACATGTCTGTGCTGCTGGCCACAGAGATGATAAATCCAAAGCATGGTCAGAAGGAATTTGAGGCATCTCTGAGAGACTTGGAGAACTCCGATGTCACATTTCAGACCCTCAAACTGTGTCTGTGGAACTCATCAGTAAAGTTTCCATGATAAAAATGCTGGATTTTTCTCTGGCCCTTTGAACAGAGAATATAATCTCAGTGTTTTCTCTTATGTATCGTGAGAGGTAGAAAGCATTAAATCTAGAAAGGACATTACATGACTTGTTTTAGCCCTGACAATTCTAAAGTGATACATGTGCCCCTGGTGAGTGATGGGAAGACATTAATGAAATTAATTACTTAGGCTTAGTTCATTCATTGTTAATACTGACATGGCCATTTATTGATACTCATTTGGGTAAAAGCAAGCCAAGAAGGAAAATCAAGAAAATAAAAAGAATAAGAAAGATGAAATTACACAGAGTCTCGATTTGTGCTTTGACCTTACTACAAACCATCTCTGTATCTTTTTCTTTCCCCAAGCAATTTATCATCCTAGTGACCTCTGCATAAACATACTATGATCTGTCTCCTTACGAGAAAAATGTTCAATGCAATCAAGCATATTTCTTTTTGTAAAACCTTTGGTTGTTTTAAAATGTCAACAACTTTACATGTTGGTAGGTACTATGTGCATATGTGTAAGTAACATAAGCATGTGTATGTGTATTTACGTGTATTCACACAGGTATGCATGCATATATAGTTATATATATAATATGTTATTTGATGGGGTCTATACCTGTATCTTTAACTGTAACTATATCTATATATTTTTATATAGATAGGTAAACAAAACTTAATCCTTTCCAGGTCTTGAATTTCTTGGGTAATCTGATAAGATCTCCTAAGGAAAATGCACCTGTGTACAGCTATAAAAACCAATGTTACCAGCAAGGTATGCATTCACCTCCAAGTCCATGGGTCACTAATTAGGAACCCTGGGTAACCCTTACACTGGTCAGCAAAAATGTTCAGTTTAGAAAAATATTAGGGAATTATTATACCATTTTCTATATTATAATAAATAGGACAAGAAACATTAATATTCCTCTGATTTTATTTTCAAGTCAGGCCAGAGGAAGTGCCTTAAGACAATGGGCCCAGGCAAAAAGCCCAGCCTGTTCATTGTTTTTTGTTTTGTTTTGTTGTTTTGCCTCGGCAACTTTCATATACAGCACAGTAAAGGGAATCACATCTCTCTCTTCCTTTGGCTGCTCTCAAGAGGAGAGGGAGAAAGGCCCTATGGTCCTGGAGATGGACTGTGGTATTACCAGGGTATCTGGTAGGCGTGGAGGTTAGGATGACACCAGCATCTGGGTCACTGAATTGCAAATTACCCACTTCTTGAGTAAGAAAGCATTTTATGGGCATTGATCAAGCTATGTAGCATTTCTGTGTTTTCTAATGTGTACTTCAATACTACTTCCTAGGAAGAGGGGCTTTCCTTGAGCTTGAGGTTGTTGAAGATTTATATGATGAAAAAGTCTTAATAATTAAGGTCCAGCCCCAGGAATAAAAACAGGGAGAGCTATTTGTTTGTGGCTACATATACCTAACGACCCCACCATTTTTTTTTATTGTAGCCATCACAGCCCATTGTGACTGGCATAATTTCCAAAAGGAAGCAGAGACCATGAATGAAAGAATGTCAAAATATTTTATTGGCCACAGGGTATCCTCCGTGCCCTAGGAGTCAGGCAATATAATTTAACTCAGAGAGCACAGATTTCATAGAATCGTATGAGCCAAAATAGTCTACTTCTCTTCCCTGGGGTGCTCCTGGATGGCAGCCCTTCTCATTTCCAGGACAAAACAAAAGGAGGGAGAGAGTTTGGCATCTCATCTAGGAACTATCGCCTCATTCAATGGTCTAAGATTTATAATCCTCAATATATTCTGTGTCATGCTCAGAACATCCCAAGTGCCCTTTTAAGTAAGGCTGGTTCCATTCAGAATATGGGAGATTTCAAGAATATTATTTGTGGGCTTCCCTGGTGGTGCAGTGGTTGAGGATCTGCCTGCCAAGGCAGAGGACACGGGTTCGAGCCCTGGTCTGGGAAGATCCCACATGCCGCGGAGCAACTGGGCCCGTGAGCCACAACTACTGAGCCTGCACGTCTGGAGCCTGTGCCCCACAACAAGAGAGGCCGCGACAGTGAGAGGCCCGCGCACCGTGATGAAGAGTGGCCCCCGCTTGCCACAACTAGAGAAAGCCCTCGCACAGAAACGAAGACCCAACTCAGCCATAAATAAATAAATAATTTTTTAAAAAACAGAATATTATTTGTGAGTTAAAAAAAGAAAGAAAAGGAAAGTCTTTTCACCAATTTGTGGCCTTCCACCATTATTACCTCTGGCAGAAGTTAAGTTTGACTGCAGAAAGCAAATGGGAAAGCAATTCAGCAAGTTCAAAAGTGCACTGACCATTTAATTATTCTTAAATTATATTCTACATAAGGATTAATATTAGGCCTCTGTAGCATCAAGTCTCTACTTTGTTAACTATTTAAATATATCTTAAAACTTGTAAGATATATTTTAAACAGTATATTTAAACCTGTAACAGCGCTTCAGGATAATATATAAATCAGTGAGTACTCGAGACAATGATTTTAAAATATCTCAAACATTTGCAACTTCTCTTGTTAGTTTTCCTTAAGTTTTATCCGTTTCCCCTTATTCAGTTAATAAATGGTTATTGAATGCCTACTATACCCCAAGCACCGTGCAAAGTATTGAAGATATGATAGTAAATAAGATAAATACAGGTTTCTTGCCCTTAGAGACCTTGCAATATTTGGGGAGACGATGAAAGCGATGAGGCAAGTCTAGCATGATATGTGCTTTGACAGGGACGAGCAGTTTGCTAAGATATGACATTGAAAAGGGCGTCTAGACAAGACTGCAGGAATTATGGGCAGACTTCTAGATAAAGTGCCATCTAAGTTGGATCCTGAGTGGTGAGCCTTTTTTTTTAATATATAAATTTATTTATTTGTTTATTTTTGGCTGCGTTGGGTCTTCGTTGCTGCACAGGTTCTCTCTAGTTGCGGCGAGCGGGGGCTACTCTTCGTTGCGGTGCGCTGGCTTCTCATTGCAGTGTCTTCTCTTGTTGCAGAGCATGGGCTCTAGATGCGCGGGCTTCAGTAGCTGTAGCACGTGGGCTCAGTAGTTGTGGCTTGTGGGAGTAGTTGTGGCACACGGGCTTAGTTGCTCTGCGGTATGTGGGATCTTCCCGGACCAGGGCTCGAACCCATGTCCCCTGCATTGGCAGGCAGATTCTTAACCATTGTGCCACCAGGGAAGCCCAAGTGGTGAGCCTTTAACCAGATTCAAGAAGGTGATGGTTTGAGAAAAGGAGCAAGATAGGGCAATAATGAGATAGAAGCGAATATCAACAGCTTTACTTTAAAACATCACAGAATCCTGTCTCAGTCTAAAGGTTAATGAGAAGGATCCAGTATGGAGGAAGAAGGTGACGCTAGAGGGGGCAGTGGGAATAAATGACAGAACAAAGACCTCATGAAGGTATAATGAAGGCATAGCACAGCCGAGGAATGGGTTTGAAGAAGGATCATTACACTGCAATGGAAGGAAAGAATAAACAAGAATATAAAGAAATTTAAAGGTGCAGTGGCAGGAAGTTGAGAGAATTCCCATAGCATGGTTTCAATTTCTTAATATGAACAAATATAGTAATCAATATTCACTGATTACATTTTATGTCTCAATCAGGGTGATTAGAGTTCATCTAATACTCAGAACTTTCTGTAACATTGATAATTTCTTCCCCGTTTGCAAATGAAAAAGAACACCTCAGAGAAGATAGTTTGTCCAATATCACACAACCAGAATGTGTCAAAGATATGAATTCAGATTCTCTAAACTACATGTTTCTTTCCAGTTCCTCCAATGAAGTAGAAGAAGCAGTTCTCCATTGTGAGAGTGAGAGGGAAATGGAGACAAGTTTGAAGAGAGTAGAAAAGGATCAAAATTCTCACTAATTTCTCCCATTCTAACTACAAGGCCTCCTAGATAGGGTAATGAATAGTAACAGACTGTCAAAAATTATTTGGAAATCTCAAGATTTGATCAACAGCTCGATCAAGCGTGGACATGGAAAAAGTAGGCAGTTGAATTGATCTAAGATAGAAATTCTTCCAGATAGATGGTGTCTTAGCTCAGGCTGCCATAGCAAAATACTGTAGACTAAGTGGCTTAAACAATAGAATATAAATATTTCTCAGAGTGCTAGAGGCTGGGAAATCCAAGATCCAGGGGCTGGCCTATTCAGCTCCCCAGTGAGAGCTCTCTTCTTGCACTGCAGATGGCCACCTCCTCACTGTGTCCTTATACGGCAAAGAGAGAGAGAGAGAGCACACGGGGTCTCTCTTCCTCTTCTAGTAAGGACACATGCCATCATGTGCCTTACCCTTACGACCTCATCTAGTTCTCCTTATAGCCCAAATGCCCCGTCTCCAAATACCATCACATTGGGAATTAGGAATGCATCAACCCATGCATTTGGGGGTGATACAATTCAGTACACAGTAGATAAAAAAAGGAAAGATAATTAAATATGTGATTAAGAACTGTTCAAGAGCTGGACCATGAAAATCTATGATGAATGGGAAAGGAAGTGAAGACCAGGGGGCTTATTGCAAAGGAGAAAGTGGTGGAGGCCAGATGATGTGACAGAATATTGAAATGGGAGCGACTCAGCGCAAATAAAACAGATGGAAGATGGGATGACTGAATTGACTTTTTAATTTTTAATATTTCCCATATTGGTTTTTAGTTACTATCTAAAAACAAATAAGGGTCTATATGCCTATTTTCTACAGGCACAAAGGAACAAATAAGTTTGGAGTGTGCTCTGCAAACACAGTTGTGGAGAGAGAAAACTCGGGTTCAGAAAGAAGCTGGCAGCTTTGAAGAAGAATGAATGGCACATGGAGTTTCCCGAAGAGAAGAAAAGGTGAACAAAGGGAGCTGAAAGAGATCTCCGTGGGCACGCCAGTAAAACCGTGCCCTGTGCCTAGTAGAGGAGAAAAACAGGTGACTACGGAAAGAGGAATACAATCCCTACTATCTGTAAGATACACTCACTGTTTGGAAGTAATCTATCTCACCAGATAATGAGGTTTAACAATTTCAGTGAATGACTGAAAGACAGTTTTAAAAAGAGTGAGAGGTCAGTATCACTGAAGAAAATATGATAAATATTAAGCTCTACTTTAAAATAGCATGTTAAATTAACAGGGTTTTTTTTTGATCCCATCAACCTTCACTAAGATGGAACTCAGAGACAGTGTCACCTTCTGTCTGCTGCTTCATAAATTATATTCTCCAAGGAAGGGGATTAACAGGCAAGGGAAAATATTCAACCACTTTAATCGCTAGTAGACATCTTTTAATCGTCAAAATAAAATTTTGTCCAATAAACTTAAATGAGGTTAAGAATACAAATGTATTAATTTTCAAGGAGTTCAAAAATAGAACTGAACACTAAAATCTAGTGGATTTGTGCTAAGTTATGTTGAAACATATTATTGAATAATTTAGTTTAGCAGTTCTCAAAATGTGGTCTTCAGCCCCCTGAGGGTCCCCAAAAGGTTAGAGCCATTTTAATAAGAAGACTAAGACTTTGTCATTTTCACTGTGTTGACATCTGCACTGAATGTGCAAAATGGTGATGGATTAAACAGCTGGCACTTTAGAATGAATGGAGGCAGTGGCACCAAACTGCAGAGTGGTCATTATTTTCTTCAGGCCAACACATCCACTTCCACTTAAGGATGTCCTTGACGAAGCACAGATATATTAATATTATTAAATCTGGACCCTTGAGTACATGTCTTTTTAATATTCTGTGTGACAAGATGGGAAGTACACATAAGGCACTTCTGTTGCGTGTCAAAATCTGACGGTTGTCATGAGGAAAAACATTTGTGCAATTGTTTTAAGTTGTGAGCCGAACCTTCTACTATTTTCATGAAACATCACTTTTACTGAAAAGAACAGCTGGAAAACAAATATTATTCAGACTTGAATCTTGTCATACATTTTCTCAAACATGAACAAAGTGAGCCTGTCACTTAAGGATAACAACTAACAGTATTTACTGCAAATTAACACTGTTTAAGCTTCAAGTAAAAGCTTCCATTAGCTTGACAGCTTTCCAACACTTCCAGACTTTTCTGGTAAATTTGGTGGTGATATTAATGAAATTTCTGGATATTGTATAACGAAATTCATCAACATTTGGAAGACTACAAAATTCAACATAATATTTTCCAAATGTTCAATGTGTCATATTACAGAAATATGCATGGGTAAAAACTGCATTCAAATAACATGATAGACCAATGGATTTTAATGTAATGACATGTTTATTGATTCCACATTACCATTAACTTTTAAGAAACTACCACTTGCTGAGTTTGGGTGTGGTATCGAAGAAGGTTCTTCACAATTATTTATAAAGGCTATTAAAACGCTCCTCCCTTTTTCAACTATATATGTGCGTACAATGCTGAATTTTCTTCATTTACTTCAACCAAAGAAACATATCACCAAAGACTGAATGCAGAGGCAGATAGGTTAATCCAGCAATCCACTATTAGGACAGGTAGTAGAAAGATTTGCAGAAGGGTAAAACACTGCCACTTCTCTCACTCAACTTTTATTTGGAAAATCTAGTTATTTCATTAAAATTATGTTAACATGTGATGAGATTAGTATGGGTTTTCAAATGAATCCATATAAACATTTAAAATTCTGTTTTAATTTCTATTATAAATATATATAAACAAAATTTCCTTAGTGTCTTAATAGCATTTCCGTGTGTATAGGGTCTCTAAAACCAAACGTTTTGAGAATTCTTGCTTTAAAGGAGAAAAATTCACCTGTAACTGTGATTTCTATTATATCCACCGATTAAATTATTGAATTTTAAATGTTATGTTGACCTTAGTTCATAAGATACACCGGTCAAAGAAAAAATACCCAGGGCTCAGGTTTTATTTTAAAAGACTGGAAACATATCTGATTATAATAAAATTATAAATCCATCTGCCCCTCTCCTTTCCCAGGACTTTTTTCAAGACTCTGTAAATCAAGTCTTCTGGACGCAGGAGTAAGGAACTTTTGCCGTGACACCAATATTGCACTGGCAGCCCACATACAACTATTTTTATTCCACCCAGGGCTAGAAAACTTTCTTCCTCCCCAGAGAGAGTTTTTTGGCTTCCAGGCCAAGTGGCTAGGATAATAGTCTCCTGCTTTCCTCCTGCTTTGGGGAATCTTAATCCTATGGACAGCTGATCACAGACCCTGAAGCTCCCTCCATATTTTCCCAAGACAGCCGGCAATAGGACATATACAATGAAAATCAGACTTTTGGTCCATAGGTCAAGATTTATATAACTAGCCAAGGTCTTGACAAGCATCCTGAATTCATACAAGATGTATTTGTTTTATAAAAAGAGATAGAGAGAGATGATGTTTGTTAGAAATACTTTTAAAAGGTATTTAACTATTCAATAAATATTTTTACCAACACAGGGAATATAAAGGTATAAACGTGTGGGGTGGGTAAAGAGGAGAGCTGGAGAGCGAAGTCAGATTGGAGCTGTCCCACCCTAACAAGTGGGCGACGGGGCCTCCTGCACCATAATTCATGTGTCCGCCCCTTGGGCGTAGATTGTTCCTACTGAGATCAAATAGAGTATTAACGGATAGCTCGAGTCCTCCTCACCTGCAGTAGCAGCTCTACCGGTCCCCTCCAGTAAATTCCTGAGCATTCTTGAGAGCTGGGTTGAGGGGATGGGGATGGAGAGGCACTACTTTTCTGAGTCAGCCCACGCCACAGCTTGGATCTCCATGCTGCGAGCTCACCCAGCTGCGGTCCCCAGCTGGCCAGCTTGCCCCTCCTGCCCCTCTGCTGGATTTCATGTTTCTGCAGCAGAAACACCAGTACCTGTCTCCTTCCAAATACATGTGCTCACCTTGTCTCTTAAAATAAAGAATACTAATTTTCAGCTAGACAGCTTGCAGTCAGCTAGGAGTCTTGGTTTCCCAGCCTCCCTTGTCTCTAAGTACTGGTGAGTGAGATGTGTAAAAAGGTCTGTGGAAATGGAGTTCTGTGCAACTTCCAGGAAGCCTCTTTGGAAAAGAGGAAACATGCCCTTCTTCCTCCCTTTCCCCATCCTACCTCCGGTAGGATGGGGTCTGATGCCTGCTGTAGTGACCACAGGGAACTGCTGGATGAGAACCGTACCCTCAGGTGGCTGAATGGAGAACAGGAAGGGCTGTGGGTTCCTGATGACCCTGGGGCTGGCACTGCTGCCCTGGATGGCCCTCCCCTAGAATTCTTTACAGGAGAAATAAGTCTCCCATCATATTTAAGCCATGCCCTTTCAAGTTTTCTGCCACACAGAGTAATGACCAGTCCTAACCTTAACTCTTTCTTTCTTTCCCCAAATTATAAATAACACTAGGCTATTCTGAGCCAAAAAAGCATTCAATGGAAACTTGACAGTAACCATATAAAGGTATAAAATGGAAAGGAATTACTGCAAATCCAGTGGAGGACATCCCTGTTTCTAGATACTTGTTATTACTCCCCTGCTGTGGAAATATTCTTCAATGTCCATACTCACCCACAAGTCCCCTGCCTTCCATCACATTCATGAGGCTCTCCTTCCTCCTCGTTTGATTGTCACTTAGATGATCTCTGGTTGACTCACCATAACTCGAAATTCCTCTCACTCTATCTTGTCAAACAGTCCACGCCTGTCCTTCTCCCACTGACTCCATCCAAATGAGACCAACAGCATTGTGTTTCTCAAGCAAAAATGCCATCAGAGCCCATCTCAGTGTTTTCACCAACAAAAGAACCATCTACCCCAGAGATAATGTAAGCAATTCCATCAGAAGGAAAAAGCAGCTACCATACATTTTTTCATAGTATTTTTCTTTCTACTCTATATTAATTAAGAAGTCAGGAAAATACACCTGTGAAAATTTAATGAAATCAGAAATTCCAGCACAGATTTTAGCAGAGTTTCTGTGTATCATGAAAAGTGCCTAGGAAGGCATGAGACCCGATGCTGGCAAAGGCGCTGTGATTTATGTGAAAGCAGAAGCCATCTCTCCTGACACAGAGTTCCACCTCTGGTGATCCGTCACGCCCCGCCCCTGCAAGTCCACACACCCAGCTCCGGCTGACGCCTGCAGACACTGCCTACCAGGCCTGCCCCTACTTCCTGCACTTTATGATTTTTCTCTTCAACTGTCATGGGATGCAACTTCTCTCATTTAAGACACAGCATAAAAGGTTTGCCTTCTTACTCTCTTACCCGTAGCTTTCAATGAACGCACGTGCTCTGAGAGCCCTGCTATGGGATCCACAGCCTTCTCTTCACTGCCAGTTACTGCAATTATCCATCAGATTTCACATGGATGTTGGAATCAAGACCCCGGCCTGACAGTGTCTTACCTCACCTCCATACTTTTTCATCTCCGCTCGACCTCGGATACTTAAGAGTGTATCTGAACATGTCACCATCTAACACTTCACTTCTTAAATCTTCAACTCTGATTTTCTATCACCAACAATTTTTAGCCTTCCACCTTTCTCTTCCTCACTCCCACTACAACTACTTTTTTAAGCCTTTTGAGAGAATTCTGGGAAAAGAAGGCAGAGCAAAAGATTCTCTGTCCCTCTTTCTTAGAAACTATCCAACAATAATCAGGAGAAAACCAGAAAAGACCACCTCATCTTCAATAAAAACTGATGAAAGTCCATAACTCTGGATGAAAATACATAGAAAAGAGTTCCAAAGGGCAATGATGATTAGACCAGGGCCTTGAAAGTGTGACCAGGATCTCAGCAGAACCCAGGCAGTGTATGCAGCGTGCTGAGTTCACCGTAGCTACATCCCACGTTCAGGGGCAAACAGTGGTCTCTGGTTAGAATAGCAAGATTCCCATGTGGGACGGGCAGCGGGAGCCTCCAAGATGCCTTTGTGTTGCAAAGAAGTGGCCCCAGGAAGGTGGAACTGAAAGAGGAAATATATAAAAAAGCTGTTGGGCTTCCCTGGTGGCGCACTGGTTGAGGGTCCGCCTGCCGATGCAGGGGACGCAGGTTCGTGCCCCAGTCTGGGAGGATCTCACATGCCTCGGAGCAGCTGCGCCCGTGAGCCATGGCCGCTGAGCCTGCGTGTCCGGAGCCTGTGCTCCGCGACGGGAGAGGCCACAACAGTGAGAGGCCCGCGTACTGAAAAAAAAAAAAAAAAAAAAGCTGTCTGCCATGGCAATGACAGCACGGAGAATAAAATACGGTAGCAAGCAGCCCTGCAGGTGCTAATCTTGCCCACTGGAGAAGGAAAAAAGATCTCAGCACGCCTGTGTGTGCATGTGTGGATGTAGGCACATCCCCCACCTCGTACCACGTTCTAGACTTCACAGAGCCCCGGGGGGACCTTCTTGTAACCCCGAGGGTGTGAGGAAATTGGCTGATCTTCAAAACCTGCAGGCCCACCCTTTCCTCTGATACCTCACCCAGCTCTCTTTCAGAACTGCTCACCTTTCCAAGATGAACAATACTAAGAATAATAAGAAAACACTTAGAAAAGGAGCAGGACGCAGAGAGGAGCACACTACACAAAAGGCAGATGAAGATCCTTTGTCAAAAAGTAAAGACAACAAAATAGGTGATGTTATTTGCACGCCTGACTCTCTGCACCAGACTGTGGCCTAGTGTTCCCAGCACCTAGCAGTGTGGCTGGTACATACTAAATATTTCATCTAGGTTTGATGAGCAAAGAAGTGACTTTCTAAAGTGGCATTTCAGATATTATTGGTCTCCTTCTGAAAATGATTTGGGGTGATTGGGCCCTCCTGGATTTCCTGAAATGAAACAAATATGTGTAGCTTTCTTTGCTAAGTTTAATGAAGACAGGTTGTTTTGAAAGTCTAATTAAATTCAACAAATATTCGTTGAGTCCGTACTATGTGCAGCTTACTCTGCTGGGTTCTACCATGGATTTAAAAACAAGATCTGATTCTAATTTGAAAAGATACGTGCACCCCAATGTTCATAGCAGCACTATTTACAACAGTCAAGACATGGAAGCAATCTAAGTGTCCATCGACAGATGAATGGATAAAGAAGATGTGGTACATATATACAATGGAATATTCCTCAGCCATAAAAAGAACGAAATAATGCCATTTGCAGCAACATGGATGGACCTAGAGATTATCATACTAAGTGAAGTATGTCAGACAGAGAAAGACAAATACCATATGATAACACTTCTATGTGGAATCTAAAATATGATACAAGTGAACTCATTTACAAAACAGAAACAGACTCACAGATATAGAAAACAAACTTATGGTTACCAAAGGGGAAAGGGGGTGGGGAAGGGATAAATTAGGAGTTTGGGATTAGCAGATACAAACTGCTGTAAAATAAATAACTAGGTCCTACTGTATAGTACAGGGAACTATATTCAATATCCTATAACAAACCATAATAGAAAAGAATATATATATGTATAACTGAATCACTTTGTTGTACATGAGAAACTAACACAACACTGTAAATCAACTATACTTTAATAAAAAAATATATCTATATATAGATAAACAAGACCTCGAGGGGTTGAATATTCACTATTTAATTAATTACATTTTTAATTTTAAAACGTTTCTTAATTAGTCTGGGGAAGGGCAAATGGTGTTTCCTGACCACCAGAATCTATTCTAACAGTAAAACCATTGCTACTATTCCAATATAACAATAGACAGAATAGGTAGATGATTCAAACTCTTTTAAATAGTGCAAATGAACTGGATTTCTTTTAAATTTAATAATAAATGAATATTGTAATAAGTTTGCATGGAGACAGATGCAAATTACTGTGGTGGTAACTTCATAATGTATGCAAATGTCAAATCATTATGCAGCACACCTGAAACCAATACAATATTGTATGTCAACTATATTTCAATTAAAAAATTCTTAAAAGATACTTAATTCCTCATTTCAAGATAAATAAATAATAAATGGTCATGGTAAATGAAGTTCATACATTTATGTACTCATTCAACAAGTATTTGTAAAATGCCTTCTATTTGGAAGATGCTATATTATATTAGGCAGTTTGGGAGTTCCTAAATCTGATACTCAAAGTATAGGTGATATATGACTGTGATACATTTTAAATTTTTGTTTGTAAACGAATGGATTTTTATTCAGAGTTTAATATTAGAGGAAAGGGGAGATTTTGGGTTTCTGGTTCCGCACGTAAGGAGTCTGGAAGTTGCCACTCCCTCCCAACAACAAGTAAAAAGCTGAACTGGGCTTCCCTGGTGGCGCAGTGGTTGGGAGTCCGCCTGCTGACGCAGGGGACACGGGCTCGTGCCCCCGTCCGGGAAGATCCCACATGCCGCGGAGCGGCTGGGCCCGTGAGCCATGGCTGCTGAGCCTGCGAGTCCGGAGCCTGTGCTCCGCAACGGGAGAGGCCACAACAGTGAGAGGCCCGCGTACCGCAGAAAAAAAAAAAAAAAAAAAAAAAAGCTGAACAGAAACAGACGGAAGAATCAATAGCTTTTCTTGGATCCATGAGAGACATGAGGACACAGGCCAACTGCTGTCCCCAAGACTGGAGAGACAGACAGTCAAATACAGGGAGCTGGGGTTTACTGGAGCCGAAACAGCTATGGGAACTAATGCTGGGGGGGAACCCTGCACTGTAATTAATGAATTGCTGGAGACTCAGTGCTGACAACGCTGAGAGGTAAACGCTGCAGGTAAACACAGTCATAGGAGGTCCCCCACAGTTTTGTAACACTTACCTCCAGGATCTTGACAAGGCTTCTACGGTGAGTATCTGAGAAAAATCTCCTTGGCCTCCGGCAGTGGGAGGGGAAAAGGAACCATCTGAAATACACCAGAGCACTCTCTTCTTAAAAAGGCTGCCCTCAGGTGAAACTAGTTAACCAGAGCCTAGCCTGCTGGGAGATTATCAGAGCCTAACTGACTGGGGGAAAGGGAAATACCCAACTGCAGCCCGCTCTAGCCATCCTGCCCCACCTAAGAGGGGAGGGAAAACTGAGAAACACTTGTGAAGCTCATAGCCCAGAGGCCTCCACTCCCTAAATTCTGAGACCTAATCACAGGACTATAGAACGCTTCCCCTCCCACTCACCACCAAGGTACTAAGGCCAATTTACAGCAGTTCTTTCACCTGGTACATCATGTCCCGCTTTCAAGAAAAATTACAATGCCTACCAAAAGGCAAAAAACATAATCTGAAGGGAAGGAGCCAGCATCAGAGCCAGGCATGGCAGGGACGTTAGAATTATCAGACAGGGGATTTAAAACAACTGTGATTAATACGCTGAGGGCTCTGACGGGTAAAGCAGACAGCATGCAAGATCAGATGGGCAATGTCAGCAGAGAGATGGAAATCATAAGAAAGAAAGGAAAAGAAATGCTAGAGATCAAAAGCACTGTAACAGAAATGAAGGACGCCTTACATAGGCTTGTTAGTAGACTAGACACAGGTGAGGAAAGACTCTCTGAGCTTGCATATATGTCAATAGAAACCGCCAAAAAGAGAAAAGAGACTGAAGAAAACAGAACAGACTACCCAAGGACTGTGGGACAACCACCAAACATGTAACATGTATGTAATGGGAATACCAGATGGAGACGGAAGAGAGGAAGGAGCAGAAGAAATAGTGGAAAAAATAGTGACTAAGAATTTCCCCAAATTAAAGTCAGACACCAAAACACAGATCCAGGAAGCTCAGAGAACACCAGGATAAACACCAACACAATCTGTATGTAGGCGTATCATCTTCAAACTATCGAAAATCAAAGATAAAGAAAAAATCTTGAAAGAAGCCAGAGGAATATAACACTTTACCTACAGAGGAACAAAGATACAGATTACATCCAACACCTTCTCAGAAACCATGTGAGCAGGAAGAAAGTGGAGTGAAATACTGAAAGTATTGAGAGAAAAAAGCCTCCAACCTAGAATTCTGTTCCCTGGGAAGTTATCCTTCAAAAGTGAAGGAGAAATACTTTCTCAGACAAACCAAAACTGAGGGAATTTCTTGCCAGTAGACCCTCCTTGCAAGAAATGTCAAAAAAAAGTCTTACAGGGAAGGAAATTAACACAGGTCAGAAACTGGGATCTACATAAAGAAAGGAAGAGCATCAGAGAAAGAATTAGTGAAGGTAAAATAAAAACTTTTATTTTATTTCTCTGATTCTTAATTGATCTATCGGATAACAGTATGTTGAAAATAACAGCAACAATGTATTTGGTTACATATGCTGATGTATGTATATTAAGTACACATGTGCTTAAGGATGTTTATGTATAAACAAAATGAAAGTAAGGAATGCTACAAAGGACAGGAGGGAGGAATTAGGATTATTTTGTTACCAGAAGGTACTCACACTGTCTGTGGTGTGGTGCTCTTCCAACATGGACTTGGATTAATTATAAACATATCTTGAGAATTCTAGGGCAACCACTACAAAGTTAAAGAAAGAAGTATAACTGATATGCTAATAAAAGAGAAAGTGGAATCTCATGGAATGTTCAATTAAAACCACAAAAGGCAGAAAAAGAGTGGAAGACAAAAACAGGAACAAAGAACAAGGGCAGCAAATAGAAAACAGTAACAAATATGGTAGCGATGAATCCAACTATATCAATATCAGATACAAAGTAGTGCTTACATTATTACTGTTCAGTTTATCAAGGAAAAGTCAGGAACTGGCTAAAAATAGCATATGCCCACATATTTACCATATAATCTCATTTCTTTTCAATTCATATGAGGGCTAGAAAAAAATGGGGTTTATGAGAAACGATATAAAGAAAAATGCCTTTTAGAAATCAATTTTAATAAAAGAAACTCTAGTCCTTTTGATTATTCAGGATCTCCTAAGGTATGTTCCTCGGAAATCTTCTTCCAAAGTACAAAGAATACTTCAGGAGAAAAGATTTATGTGGTCAAATGGGTTTGGAGAATGTTGCATTCTATAAATTCCCTTCTGGAAATTTACAATACACATAAGCAAATCAAAGAGTCTGAAAGGATAAGGAAGATGTGGTACATATATACAATGGAATATTACTCAGCCATAAAAAAGAACAAAATAATGCCATTCACAGCAACATGGATGGACCTAGAGATTGTCATACCCAGTGAAGTCAGACACAGAAAGACAAATGTCATATGATATTGCTTATATGTGGAATCTAAAAAAAAAAGGGTACAAATGAACTTATGTACAAAACAGAAGTAGAGTCATGGATGTAGAAAACTTATGGTTACCAGGGGATAAGGTGGGGGGGAGGGATAAATTGGGAGATTGGTATTGACATGTACACACTACTATATATAAAATAGATAACCAATAAGAACCTGCTGTATAGCACAGGGGACTCTACTCAATACTCTGTAATGGCCTATATGGGAAAAGAATCTAAAAAAAAAAAGAAAGAGTGGATATATGTATATGTATAACTGACTCACTTTGCTGTACACCTGAAACTAACACAACATTGTAAATGTAAATCAACTATACTCCAATAAAAAACTTAACTTTTTTTTTTAACTTAAAAAAGAGTCTGAAAAGTCCCAGAGTAAAGGAAGTTTATTTAGCCCGATGTTTCCCAAATTTTGGAAAGCACAAAGAAATTCTGGCAAAAAAAAAAAAAGTGATGTTGTAACTCAAAAACACAAGATTCTTAAGATGGTCAAGTGACCTTAGCTGGAGATGAACATGATCCATGTCTATGGCCATGGTCTCTGTCATCTCCTGCTGGTGTAAAGGTGCCCCTTTCCCGTTTAAGGACCAGCTCCTCCAAGTGCACTCTGGTTGCCAACCCCTGTTACTTTCTCAAGGACTTCATTCCTACATCATCAATTTTCTATTGATGTTTTTCTCTATTAAGATGCTGATCCAGTAAGTATGAAAACATTTCTTTGTAACCCAACTTGGAAACAGATGTTACTTGAAAAATGTCAAGTTGCCACCCATTTCTTTGCTCCCCTGTTACAGCACAATTCCTGGAAGTTTCTACTTGACATCTCTTCTCGATGATGTTACATAATCATTCTTTAGTCTGTTCTAATCTGGCTTTCTTCCACACCGCTGCACTGAATTGTTGTCAAGGTCTCAAAAAATTCCATGTTGCCAAATTCTGTAGACATTTGTAAATTCTTATTTTAATTTACACTCAACAGCATTTCACGTACTTGGCCACTCATTCCTTGAAATACCACCTTTATTTCTGCGACCTCATGCTCTTCTGCTTTTCTCCATGTCTCACCTCAGCCACCTCTGATGACTTCACTGCTGCCACCTGACCTCAAAAAGTAAGAATTCCCCAGGTTCAGTTCAGCTTACTTGTGTTTTTCTAACCTCTTACTAGATAATTTCATTCATTTCCATGGCTTTAAATAATGCATATGACTAGATTATGAGTGCCAAATGCACAGGCCCAGTTCCTAATTCTGCCCTGAGCTCTAAATTCTTAGAGCCAGCTGCCTATTGACATGTTAGCATATATGCCACGTGCATCTCAAAGGTAGCAATTCCAAAAGGTGCTTTCCCACCTTAACCCAACTTCTGCTTCTGTGTTACATATCATGATAAACGGCACTTCCTTCCACCCTGTAACACTGGACAAACACTCCGGAGTCATCCTCTGTCCTCCTTCCCTTATCCCTCACATCGAAGCCATTAACAAGACCTGCCAATTTTCCCCTCGCAAACCTGTGCACTTGAACCTGTCTACTTCTCTGCATCTCCATTTCTACCATCTGAGTTCAACCATCTTCTCTCGCCTGGACTATTGCTATTGCTTCCTAGCTGATCTGTTTCTCCACTTGCCTCTCTCCAGTCAATACTCCCCATGGCACGTGAGTGACTTACAAAAGTGCAAATCCAGTTGACTCACTCCGCATCCCGCTTGTTAAAAGCCTCCAGTGGCTGGCTCACTAGCTCGGATACAGCACAGCGGTCAAGGTCTGGTTAGCAGCTGCTTCCTCTTGGTCCAGTTGCTACTTTCCTCCCTGCGCATTGGCTTTTCTGCTTTCTGTACTCTTCCCCTAAACACGCTTGGCTCTTCCCCTCCTGTTCTTTCTCTACCTGATTGTTCTTCCCCTCTTTTGCATACAGCTGACTTCTTTCATATCTCACCTCAGTCCATCCCTGACCATCCTACCTAAAGCTGCCAGCACACCCATGAGATTCCGTCCCACCTCCATGTTTAGTCCCCTCAAAGCACGTCAGATGATCTGCATGGATGGCGTTTCCTATGAAGGGGTGATGGTGAGTTGGGCTGGGTGCGATTTGGGTCTTTGTCTTCTCTGCACACACCTCACACACATCCCTGAGCATGGAGATCTTTTCTGTCTAGTTGACCACTGTAATCCCAATGTCCAGAGTAATGCTGGCACAGAATAGCTCCTAAATTAATATTTGTTGGATAAATAAATCCATAATCCTCATTATAAACAAAGGCTTACAAAAATATGTGATTATTCCTCTGTGTCAACCCAGATGATATAATCCTGGTGAATTTCAATGGAAAGTGAGTCTAAGGAGGCCAGTCCAGGTTACAATAAGAAAACAAAACTGCAAGTGAAATATGGACTTCCTAAGGTGATATACATCCCTAGTGCACCTGAGGTTTAGGGATGGAAATAATTCACCACCAATTTTGGAAGGAAATTTCAGCTAAATGACACATCTCATGGCATCCACATCTCCTTTTCAAATCGCAGCTTCTAATATTGTGAATTGAAAATCCTGGGGCTTCCCTGGTGGCGCAGTGGTTGAGAATCTGCCTGCCAGTGCAGGGGACACGGGTTCGAGCCCTGGTCTGGGAAGATCCCACATGCCGCAGAGCAACTAAGCCCGTGCGCCAGAGCTACTGAGCCTGCGCGTCTGGAGCCTGTGCTCTGCAACAAGAGAGGCCGCGACAGTGAGAGGGCCGCGTACCGCGATGAAGAGTGGCCCCCGCTCGCCGCAACTAGAGAAAGCCCTCGTACAGAAACGAAAACCCAACACAGCCAAAAATAAATAAATAAATTTATTTTAAAAAAGGAAAGAAAATCCTGGACTCCAAAGAATTCTTCCCTCTCTACTCACCTTTTTCAAATCTTTGCACTAAAATGTAATTTAGAGTTTAGCCACTTGAGGGCGCTTTAGATCTTTTACATGCACTCCCTTTTAAAAAAATGCCAGGCACCTTTCAAAAAGGCCAGAATTAATTTCCCTACAAATATTACATCCTTGATTCTGACACTTTTAAATCTCTATTAAATCTCTAGCTCCTAAAATTCAAACAAGCTATTTCTAATCCAGGAAACTGTGACATCGCTGGCTCATGACTTAATCTTATTCAAGTTGTCATTACAACACAGAGCCTCTGTCTTCAGTTTCTCCTGAAGAGATCACAGCGCTATCCATTTTAGGTTAATGATTCACAAGGAAGGTGAGCTTAGACTCACGCCAGAGAATTTTCGAAACATGCACTTCTGAGCCCCACTCTGTTCATTCAGATGCATTAAATTACAACCGCCAGGACACAGCATTAGCTTAGGAGGTTTTTAGAAGCTCCCCAAGTGCTTTTTTTTTTTTGCGGTACGCGGCCCTCTCACTGTTGTGGACTCTCCCGTTGCGGAGCACAGGCTCCGGACGCGCAGGCCCAGCGGCCATGGCTCACGGGCCCAGCCGCTCCGCGGCATGTGGGATCCTCCCGGACCGGGGCACGAACCCGTGTCCCCTGCATCGGCAGGCGGACTCTCAACTACTGCGCCACCAGGGAAGCCCTCCCCAAGTGCTTTTAATACACTCTTGGATGAGGACAAAGGCCACTGTTTTCAACCAGCCTTGCAAAAATATGTGTATATACATGTACACACACACATATACACATACATGTATACACACATACATATATACACACACATATATACACACACGTATATATACATATATACCCACATATATATATGAACAACTGTGCCTCAGAAGAGACAAGAATTAGGACCCCCCGCCCCCGCAGGAATCTCCACAGGAGTCACGGGCATTACCTAAAGCGGTCAGGAAATGACTGCCTCGAAGACGGTTACCACACAACGTTGCAGTTCTGTTTTCAGTCCCCACGGGTCCTCTACCAATGCGCTCATTTTTGAGGTGAGTCGTCAGACTGGCCTGATGTGGCTCCACATCCGCCTCTGGAGCTGAGGACGCGTCTGGAGAGCACGCGGAGGGAAGGCACAGCCCGGCGAGCCCGGCTGGACAGTCAAGAACAGCACCCCATGTCCTCTGCGCCGAGTACGTGTACCGCCCCTCGATTCCTCCAAATATGCCAACTGCACCCACATTCCAGCGCCAGCAACGCCACGAGCTCCCTGTGCCTGGCAGTCTTACAAGCATTAGTGAACACATTTGTTTTCCCGCAAGAACGTGAGCAGGAGAGCTGCGGGTTTTTTTGTGTTTTTTTCAGTACTCGTGCCTCTCACTGTTGTTGCCTCTCCCATTGCGGAGCAGAGGCTCCGGACGCGCAGGCTCAGCGGCCATGGCTCACGGGCCCAGCCGCTCCGCGGCATGTGGGATCTTCCCGGACTGGGGCACGAACCCGTGCCCCCTGCATCGGCAGGCGGACCCTCAACCACTGCGCCACCAGGGAAGCCCCCGAGAGCTGCGTTTTGATTTTACGTCTTTTTATCCCAAGCCCAGGCAGTCAACTCACTCAGGAGACAGCAGAAGAGCACCATCTTCACTTCACTTCTCTTTGAATCTGGGTCTCATCCTGATGAAACATGAAGAAAGATGTGTTGTGTAGGAGGCGCCGTTTCCACGTTATTCTAACCTGGAATGAACGCTTACATCGTGCGGTCACATCAAGAGCGTGGGACGTGCTGTACTTCGGGAGGAAAGAGGCACAGCCTCCTACCCTGATGCTCCAGCATATGATGTCACCTGCTGGTGCCTCTACTCCCCATCTCCAAGATGCAGAAACGAAAATATGTGCCTCTGTGGGGACTGGACGGACAAGACGTTGTGTGTGATGTGGCCAGTTGCCCCCATGTCCACCCCCACCCCTTCCCATGCTACTTCCTGGTCCGCCGCGGCCAGAAGAGGGAGGCCCACTCCCTGGCAGCAGGGACTTTGGGTGTGAGCTGTGTTCTGTCCACCAGAGGCAGATGCTGGACAGGAGCGAGAGGCCACGTCCCTGCAGCTCAGCCGTCTGTGCTGGCAAGCAAGGTGTCAGAACTCGGAGGTTTCCTGCAGTGGAGTTCCAGTCCACTGTCCGGATTTTTCAGTCTTGTGAGACCTGTGGCCTTATGTCGGGGCCAACCTCAGAGGTGGGAGCTCCTTGGGCCTGTGTCATCCCGGCGGGCATCCCAGCCACCCGAGAACCTGCTTCCCTGGCCCTTCCCTGACTGTAAGGGCTGCACTCTCTGTCTCTACCCACTTCCACTTTAAATCTCTGGAGAGGCTTCTGTTTCCTACCCTGAACCTTGCCTAATACAGACAAACAAAGTGCTTAGTAGAGTTTCTGGCACTTAAAAGTTGCTTTAAAAATGTTAGCTATTATTATGGTTTATATTTGACCTTTTTAAAACATTTAAAATTGATATATAGTTGATGTACGATATTATAAATTATAGTTGTACAACACAGTGATTCACAATTTTTAAAGGGTATATGCCATGTATAGTTATTATAAAATACTGGCTACACTCCCTGTGTTGTACAATATATCCTTGTAGCTTATTCATTTTATACCTAGTAGTTGTACCTCTTAACCTCCTACCTGTATCTTCCCCCTCCCCACTGGTAACCACTAGTGTGTTCTCTATACCTGTGAGTCTGTTTCCTTTTTGTTATATTCACTAGTTGGTTTTATTTTTTAGATTCCACATATAAGTGATGTCATATATTTGACCTTAGCCACATTAAGCCCGTTTCCTTATCTGTAAAATGGTGACCTGCTTCCATAATTGCTGTGTAGATAAAATCAGATAACGTACGGAAAGTGCTTAGCACCAGGTGTGAGGGTTCAAAACTTTTATCTATAATTGTCATTTTGACTGGGTTCCATTGTTATTTTTTTACCAACGTATAAATTATTTTGATACTAGTCTTTTAGTATTGAACTAAAAATCTTGCATACTTGATAACACCATATATAACAGCACTGTACAAGTGTATGCCAATGTCTAGGCTATTGACCTGTGCCAGATTTCTAAATGTAGTAATACGTTACACAGAGAGCCAGGCTGAACTAAAATAATAATAATATTTTCTCAAAACTAAATCATCTGATTCTGACCTGTGGAATTTTTCTTTGGACTTTGCTCTGTGACCACTAGAGGGCAGACAAACACGGTGGAAAATCAGTACTTACCAGACAAAGCAGTAGAGTCTTGATCTGCTTTTTGAATGTGGGTAGAAGCCATATTTTTCAGTTTCTCCTGTCGCAGCAACCAATGAAGAAAGTAGAATAATGATGCTTCATATGTAAGAACACAAACTTCAGTTAAAGTATCATGTATTTGTTTGAACTTAATAGTTTCATAAAATTAATAAGCACAATTTTCCACCACAGACCTATATAAACTTTAAAGCAAAACCACTCAACGACACATGCATGGATTTCTTAACTTAGAAGAGAATTAAGCAGTGAATGACTCATTAGAATAGAAGCAGAGGCACACTGTGGTATCATAGTGAGCATACCATGCACCTGGGCATATGGAGACCTGGGGATACACAAATGGGCCCATTTTACCATTAGGTGCTGTTGGTGCAGTGCTTGGGGTTTACACATTGTTCAAGACACTAGGAAAAAGTGTGAGACTTGTAGAAAAATCGACTCCCAACTTCAAAATGAAAACTGGTTTTTCAATTTACACACACACACACACACACACACTCTGAAGCTAACAAACCAGACCCCCAAAACAACAAACATCTGCTGGGGTTCTGATGGAATTGTATTAATCAATTTTCTTAAAATTACCACCTTTACAAGATTGAGTCTTACAATTCATGAATTCAATAGTATTTAGATCGTATTTAATTCCTCTAAAGAATATTTTACAATGTTCTACACAGAGTTCTTGCACCTAGAGTTAAGTATTTGGATTAGTTATATTGCCTTAAATAGTATCTTGTTCTTCAAGTTTAATTTCTACCTGTGTTACTGGTATATGCAAATGCAATGATTTCTGTACACTGGCTAAAATCAGCACACTTGCTAAATTCTCTCATTAGTTGATACTATTTATGTATAAAATCTCAACTTTTTGATTATATCTTATGCAAATAATGCCTATTTCCTACTGTGCTAACATTAAAGTGTTGTCTTTTTCTGACCGCGTTGCTTGGGGCCTCCAGTATACTAGGACACAAAGTAGTGACAGCACATCCTAGCGTTGTTTCTGATATGATGGAGGTCTTCAATCTTTCACCATCAAACACATTTGCTAAGGGTTCAGCAATTTTACTAATCTTTTCAATTTAGCAAGTTTGACTTTATTAATCTCTTTTATTGTGTGTTTCTTCTGTTCCATTAATCTTTTATGCTATCATTTTCTTCCCTTTATATTCTTCGGATTTAATTTGCTGTTCTTTTTCCAATATCTAACATTGAAATGGAGACTTGGTTTGTAGAATTTCTTTTAAAATATATGTGTATACCTTTCATTATAAACTTCCAATAAGTATGGAAAGCAAGTTGGAAATAATCAGTTTTAATTATTCAACCTGAAGTTCCCAGTAACTTCATTCTGAAATTAAATCCTTTAATAATTTTTTATAATATTGTGTGGATTAAAATCATTCTTCTACATCATTAGACCTTGCCTTTCCTAACCTTCCATGTTTATTCTCTTCTTTGGTGTGTGCTACTCCATCTCAGATCACACTAGAATGCACTCGCTACAATTCTAGCTTTGGCACCCCACAGCCTGGCCGTGTCTAGTCCACCACATGCTCTGCAGTCAACAGAACACTGGATCCACCTGTTAGTCAGTCAGCTCCTGAAATCTTGTCCTGTGAAACCTTTCCTCACGATTGTGTTTTGTGGTTGTTGTTTTACTATTTTGTTTTGTATTTCTCTGTATCCTAATTTAGGGGATATCAGGATTCTGAATGTTTTAAATAAATGAACCCCATATCCACCTTCTGATCAATTCTTTTTGGTTATCAGGTTTACATTGTAAAGTGAACCGTGATTTCAGTTTACAATAGTGCCCATGTTGCTTTAATTTTGTGGCTGCATTATTTGGACCCTGTTGAATGGGGAGATGAATTTGCTTAACTTCCCCCCATGGAAGGTAAAACCAGATGAAACGAACTGATAATTCTCATTAAAAAAAAAAAAAAAAAGGGATGGATTTATAATTTGGAGTGTGGCACTTCCACAGCCAAGTTTTTAGGTTGTGCAACATTTAACTTGGTTTTGTTCCATGGGTATAGCCTGGCAGTCACCTGACCAGTCCTCTTGGAAGTACATGCTCCAGATCACAATGGGGACATGGGGTCAGAGGGTGCATGAGTCAGCACACGCCCACAAACTCCGCGAGGAAAAACAGCTCTAGCCGTTTGAGCAGGTATCATTAATCATCTTAGCAGATGGAAAGCCTGTTAAAAAGTGACTCCTTCCAGATGCCAGCAGAGACCACGTTACCAAAGAACTGGTATGGCCCAAGCTCTTCGGATGGAATGATTAAAGGGGAAGGCACTCAGCACAGCCCTAAATAAGGAGAATTACCCATTGCTGGCAGTTTCTGGAAGCCATAATTCCCTGGGAACAGCCCAGATCTTTGGCCTCAATGCAATTCATCCAGGTGTGTTTCTCCAAAATCTCACTGTTATCAGAAAAATCACACCTCTTTTCTCATCACTCCTGAGGCACATAAAAATCATCATCCCCTATTGCCTGACATGCCCTGGAGTAAACTGGCCAGGCATATATTATCAGTAATTGTACACATTCCCTGAAGCCAAGAATTGCACTTGGCCAAGTTATAGGCATACAATACATATATAAAAAATAGGGGGGCTTCCCTGGTGGCGCAGTGGTTGAGAGTCCGCCTGCCGATGCAGGGGACGCGGGTTCGTGCCCTGGTCCGGGAAGATCCCACATGCCAGGGAGCGGCTGGGCCCGTGAGCCATGGCCGCTGAGCCTGCACGTCCGGAGCCTGTGCTCCGCAACGGGAGAGGCCACAGCAGTGAGAGGCCCGCGTACCGAAAAAAAAAAAAAAAAGGTATTGATTATTTATTTCTTAGAGAATCAGTCCACACTATTTCATGAACACCTAAAAAAAGTAAAATGCTTATAAAAAGTTGTCCTATAATGGTGGTGAGGATTAGGACCCTTTGAAAAGCCTGCTGTGTCACATGAGTCTATCACTCAAGGGGGAAAAGATGGTACATAGTTATCCAGTCATTTTCAGGAATACAATGCGCTCACACTACATTAAAATGTGTTAATGATGATCATAAAGCAAATGTTTCCACAAAAATAACCAGCACAAACTGAGTGATATAGCCCTGAGGGCATTTACTAACATGTTCAATGAGTATCAAGTAAATAAAAGAAGTTGTAAAACAAAAAAATTATGAACATCCAAATGTTCACAGAAAACTTATTTTCCCCTTCCTTTTTATTTTGAAAATTTTGAAATCTACAGAAAAGTTGCAAAAATAGTAAGAGAAACACCCATAGGCCCTTTGTCTGGATTCCTCAATGTTAAGCTTTTGCTGAACTTGTTTCTCGCCTGTGTGTGCGTGTGTGTGTGTGCACGAATATATTCTTGACCATTTGAGAATTACTTGCAGATATCATAACACTTCATCCCTAAATGCAAATCTCCTATGAATGAAGGCATTCTCCTATATAATAATACAATTATGTCACTCAGGAAATATAACAGTAATACGATGCCATTTTCTAATACACGTCCATTTTCAAATTTGCCCAACTATACCAATAACGTCCTTGGTTTTTTTACTTTACTTTTCCTCTCTGGGCTACAATCTAGGGTCACACATGTCATGTCTCTTCAACCTCCTTTAATCTGGGACAGTCTCCCATCCTTGTTTGTCATTCACGATGTTGACATTTTTAAAGGTCCAGGACAGTGGTTTTCCAGAATGTGCTACAATTTGGATAGTTAGACTCAGTTTCAACATTCTGAGCATTAATACTACGCAGATGAAATGTGTCCTTCTTGGTGCATCAACAATCATGTGTTTCTCCCTTAGAACTTTCTCTCCATGCATCCTACACACAAACTCTGCTATTACTCATCCCCAGACTCTAACGCGGGGTGGGGGTGGAGGGTTACTTTCTCCTGCCGCTGCTAACACAGCCCACCTGCACAGGACGTTCTCTCTGTTCTTCGCCTGCTACCCAAGGGTTCCTTTGTTCACGGCTCAACTCAAGTATCACACTTACCACAAAAACTGTCTCTACTAGACTCCTCCAGGCATATATCTCTCTCTCCAAAGTTCCTATAGTTGTCTAAAATCCACCCAGTACTTCATCACAACAAGTAACTTCATTGCTCCCCTTGTATTAATACTAATCTTATCACAGTTGTGTACCTTGTCATCCCACTGGAATGCCACCGAATTGACAGCAGCGACCATGAACCTTGAATTCTCTACATTTGGACTGTATCTCCCAAAGAGCCTATCAGAATCCAGAGCACTTGGTAAACAGTAATTTTGTGGTCTTTGATGAATGAGTGAATTAACATTACCTTAATGGTAAAGGAAAAAACCCATACTGCAGTTAATTCCCCTTTGTATTTAAGAACTCATCCAAGAAAACTGTTTTCAATTTAGCCCCCCGAGGGCCATACAAATCCCCAGAGATTTTTTTCTACGTCTATATGTAACTGTACTTAAAAAAAAAAAAATTTAAAAAAAAGTTTAAATTCTCAAGGAAATTTCTCAGAAATTAAGAATGGAGGCCAGCAGCGAGCCGGAGCTCTATGGAGGTGGCGGCTGCAGCAGCGACTCCTCTGAGCTGAGTGTTTCAGGCCAGTCCCGACTCCTTCCTCCCCCTTCCCCCCCCTTCTTTTGTTTTCCGTTCCCCTCCCCCTCCCTTCCCTGTCCCCACAACCGGATCCTGAGGCGGCAGCTGCAGTGGCAGCTGCTGAGTTCTCGGTGAAGGTTTTTCATTTGTTCCACCCCTTCCCTCCCCACCCCATCCATTAATATTATTCTTTTGAAGAGTCTTGGTTGTCAAGCCGCCAAAGTGGAGAGTGCGATTGCAGAAGGGGGTGCTTCTCGTTCCAGTGCTTCTTCGGGCGGAGGAGGAAGTAAGGGGGCACCTCAGCATTATCCCAAGACTGCTGGCAACAGCGAGTTCCTGGGGAGAAAGCCAGGGCAAAACGCGCAGAAATGGATTCCTGCACGAAGCACTAGACGAGATGACGACTCCGCAGCAAACAACTCCGCAAATGAAAAAGAACGACATGATGCAATCTTCAGGAAAGTAAGAGGCATACTCAGGAAGCTCACTCCTGAGAAGTTTGACAAGCTATGCCTTGAGCTCCTCAATGTGGGTGTAGAGTGTAAACTCATCCTTAAAGGGGTCATACTGCTGACGGTGGACAAAGCCCTAGAAGAGCCAAAGTATAGCTCACTGTATGCTCAGCTATGTCTGCGATTGGCAGAAGATGCACCAAACTTCGATGGCCCAGCAGCAGAGGGTCAGCCAGGACAGAAGCAAAGCACAACATTCAGACGCCTCCTAATTTCCAAATTACAAGAGGAATTTGAAAACCGAACCAGAAATGTTGATGTCTGTGATAAGTGTGAAAATCCCCTCCTCCCCAAGGAGAAGGAACAGAGAGCCATTGCTAAGACCAAGATGCTGGGGAACATCAAATTCACTGGATAACCTGGAAAGCTTGATCTTATTCATGAATCTATCCTTCGTAAGTGCATCAAAACACTTTTGGAAAAAAAGAAGAGAGTCCAACTCAAAGATATGGGAGAGGATTTGGAGTGCCTCTGTCAGTTAATGAGGAGAGTGGGACCTAGGTTAGACCAAGAAAGAGCCAAGTCCTTAATGGATCAGTACTTTGCCCGAATGTGCTCCTTGATGTTAAGTAAGGAATTGCCGGCGAGGATTCGTTTCCTGCTGCAGGATACCGTAGAGTTGAGAGAACACCATTGGGTTCCTCGCAAGGCTTTTCTTGACAGTGGACCAAAGACGATCAATCAAATCCGTCAAGATGCAGTAAAAGATCTAGGAGTGTTTATTCCTGCTCCCGTGGCTCAAGGGATGAGAAGTGACTTCTTTCTGGAGGGACGGTTCATGCCACCCAGGATGAAAATGGATAGGGACCCACTTGGAGGACTCGCTGATATGTTTGGACAAATGCCAGGTAGCGGAATCGGTACTGGTCCAGGAGTTATCCAGGACAGATTTTCACGCACCCTGGGGCGCCATCGTTCAAATCAACTCTTCAGTGGCCACGGGGGACACATCATACCTCCCACACAATCGCAGTTTGGGGAGATGGGAGGCAAGTTTATGAAAACCAGGGGCTAAGCCAGCTCTACCATAATGAGAGTCAGGGACTCTTATCCCAGCTGCAAGGACAGTCGAAGGATATGCCACCTCGGTTTTCTAAGAAAGGACAGCTTAATGCAGATGAGATTAGCCTGAGGCCTGCTCAGTCTTTCCTAATGAATAAAAGTCAAGTGCCAGATAACTGTGATTCCTTCTAGTGCACAACCACCACGCACTCAGACACCACCTCTGGGACAGACACCTCAGCTTGGGCTCAAAAGTAATCCACCACTTATTCAGGAAAAGCCTACCAAGACCAGTAAAAAGCCACCACCATCAAAGGAAGAGCTGCTTAAATTAACCAAAACTGTTGTAACCGAATATCTGAATAGTGGAAATGCAAACGAAGCTGTCAGTGGTGTAAGAGAGATGAGGTCTCCTAAACACTTTCTCCCCAAGATGTTAAGCTAAGTAATCATCCTGTCACTCGACAGAAGTGATGAAGATAAAGAAAAAGCAAGTTCTCTGATCAGTTTCCTCAAACAGGAAGGGATGGCCACAAGTGACAACTTCATGCAGTCTCTCCTGAATGCATTGGACCAGTGCCCCAAACTGGAGGTTGACATCCCCTTGGTGAAATCATATTTAGCACAGTTTGCAGCTCGTGCTATCATTTCGGAGCTGCTGAGCATTTCAGAACTAGCTCAACCACTGGAAAGTGGCACCCATTTTCCTTTCTTCTTACTCTGTCTTCAGCAATTAGCTAAATTACAAGATTGAGAATGGTTAACAGAGCTTTTCCAACAAAGCAAGGTCAATATGCAGAAAATGCTCCCAGAAATTGATCGGAATAAGGACTGCATGTTGGAGATCTTGGAAGGAAAGGGACTGAGTTTCTTATTCCCACTCCTCAAATTGGAGAAGGAACTGTTAAAGCAAATAAAGTTGGGTTCATCTCCTCTAACCATATATAAGTGGATTAAAGATAACAGCTCTCCCAAACTTCATGCAGATAAAGGATTTGTGAACATCTTAATGACTAGCTTCTTACAGTACATTTCTAGTGAAGTAAACCCACCCAGTGATGAAACAGATTCTTCCTCTGCTCCTTCCACAGAACAGTTAGAGCAGGAAAAACAACTGCTTCTTTCCTTCAAGCCAGTAATGCAGAAATCTCTTCATGTTCACGTTGATCTACAAGTCAGTGCCCTCTATGCTCGTCAGGTGCACTGCTACAATAGCAACTTCCCTAAAGGCATGTTACTCTGCTTTTTTGTTCACTTCCATGACATGGAGGTTATTGAAGGAGAAGCTTTCTTGGCTTGGAAAGAAGATATAACCCAAGAGTTTCCAGGGAAAGGCAAGGCTTTGTTCCACATGAATCAGTGGCTAACCTGGCTAGAAACTGCTGAAGAAGAAGAATCAGAAGAAGAAGCTGGCGAAAAAAAACCAGCCGAAGCCTTAAATTGTGCAAAGCGTACTTTTGCTATGATGCTACTGCATTTGACCTAACCACTGCGAAAATTCATCTCGCTGTAACGTTTTCACAATATTTAAAGCAGAAGCATGTCAGTTAGGATTTCCTTCTGCATAAGGCTTTTTTGTAGTGTAAAGTCTTAATCATAGTCTACCATCAAATATTTTAGGAGTATCTTTAATGTTTAGATAGTATATTAGCAGCATGCAATAATTACATCATAAGTTCTCAAGCAGAGGTAGTCTATTGCAAGGACCTTCTTTGCTGCCAGTTATCATAGGCTGTTTTAAGTTAGAAAACTGAATAGCAACACTGAATACTGTAGAAATGCACTTCGCTCAGTAATACCTGAGTTGTTGCAATATTTGATTATCCATTTGGTTGTTACAGAAAATTTTTAAACTGTAATTGATGGTTGTTGCCGTAATAGCATATTGCCGGTATTTCTACACTGGGCTTTATGTGCTAGATTTTAATATCCTTGAGCCTGGGCAAGTGCACAAGTCTTTTAAAAAGAAACAGGGTTTACTTGTACAAAACTGACCAGTTCTGAGAGATCGTAAATGCCCTTAAAGTGGTCTTTGTGGGTGTGAAACAAATGGTGAGAATTTGAATTGGTCCCTCTTATTATAGTATTGAAATTAAGTCTACTTAATTTATCAAGTCATGTTCATGCCCTGATTTTATATACTTGTATCTATCAATAAACATTGTGATACTGGGAAAAAAAAAAAAAGAATGGAGGAAAAACTCCAAGTTTTAAAGCGCCTCCTGTTTTTTCAAAACAGCATTTTCTCTATTCTTAAAAAAATAGGTCACTTGACCTGAAATAATCATAATAAAAATAACAAAAAATTGAGATACTAAAGAATATCCTGTTATATCAAGTGACTGTAGTATTCATTCTTTATTACTTTGTACATAAATTTCCTGAAAACTCAAGGCTTTATAGCTCCACATGTTCTGTTCTGCTTGCATTGGTACGCACCTCTGTTTTAGTGCAGAGCATATTTTCCAGGGGTAAATACTTCTTTGTATCTCAGACTCATTTATCTCCACATCAACTTACCTCATTGCAGATGAGAAAATGCAGAAGACTCCGGCTGAGGCCGTGCTCTGTCATGGTTTCTCGTTCCTAGGAACACATGGAAGCAACTCTAAACTGCTGTGGATTCTCCTGTTAGTCTGTTAACTAAATAGGGGTGAATTTTCTATGAGGAAAATATTACCAGTAAATGTTTTTGTTTTAATTAGGGCCTGGTTAAGTTGCTAAAGGACTGAGTGAATCAAATTACAACACAATTGATCTTCAAAGTTTGGCTTCCCACACATCACAGATGTCCATCTAAACCAAATGTAATTCTCAAGCATGGTTTATGTCAAGAAAATAACTGCTTATTGAAGCTGCCGTGAAGTGCATTCACCCACGCTTTTAACAATAACAAGTCTTACTGTTTTGACACCTTTTCAGGCCTAGTTCGGAGTGGGGGACAGTGCCCAAGGGGGGTGTTCTGTGGTCTTGTGAAATCAGGAAACATTTAAAAATGCAACATAATACAGATTTCAAAAAATACAGACATTTCCAGAGACTTGACAGTGTTACTTTGTATTGTGAATCTTCAAAAAGGGAATAGAGGGTTTCCTACTTCGAAAACTTACTTGGAGTAACTTATGACAACTACAGAAGACACAGCCTAAGACACAAGTGTTCCATATATATTTGCAAGTGATTTGAGAGGCAGCATCATTACAATATGGATTGGAGGCAGACAGGCTGAATTCTTCCCCTACCTCGGTCAGTAATTAGCTGACAAGTAACTGGCAAGGCCTTGGACAAAGCATTTTTGTCCCCAGTCCTTAGTTTCCGGTTTGTAAAGTGGAGATAAAGTCGTAAGATTATTGTGAAAATCAAATTAATAAATTCATAGTGAAAGTGCTATATAAACTGAAAAGCACTACATGAATATGTGTACATATTCTATTTTTATTATAATATTCCAATACATTTCCTTACAGATTCATAATACTTGCTTTTTCTAATTAGAAGTACTATTCTCTGAGTCTATATTAGTACAAAATAAAGCAATTTTCTGGGCTTCCCTGGTGGCGCAGTGGTTGAGAGTCCACCTGCTGATGCAGGGGACACGGGTTAGTGCCCCGGTCCAGGAAGATCCCACATGCCGCGGAGCGGCTGGGCCTGTGAGCCATGGACGCTGAGCCTGCGCGTCCGGAGCCTGTGCTCCGCAACGGGAGAGGCCACAACAGTGAGAGGCCCGCGTACGGCAAAAAAAAAAAAAAAATCAATCTTCTATCTGATATAGTTGTCTAACTATAGGATCAGGTCATGCAAATATATGACTATGTTTTAAAGTCCTTCTAATTTTCAAATTAAAAAAATGTTTTCAAATAGGGAATAGAAGTATAAATTTACTTGTGTTTTGAAGCAGTAGAAAGATAAACCAAAAACTATTTAAAACTGGTTACTATGGGGCAAGAAACAGAAAAAGGAACTGAATGTCCAAATATATATTTACTTGGGAACCCTGGAAAAGCCTTATGTAATCAAAAAGTATAGTTACTTCAGAAATAAAAAGCTAAGCAATTCCTAAAAATGAAAAAAAAAAGAATCTAATTGCATAACAAATTGTTGACATAAACACACGGAAAAGAATAATTAAAATGCAGTATTTTTACAGTCCATAGCTAGTGAGATATATCCTAAGGATAAAAATTACCACAACTAAATCACAGTCTGCATTCAGTAGGTTTATTATTAAAGACATTGGTATTGTTATTTTGAAATTATTGTATGTGTATGGTTTAGGATAAATCAAACGAGTAATTAGGTGTATGTCATGTCACCAAGATTTTCAATATAAGAAAATATGGAAAGAAAAGCATAAAACCAAATAAATTAATACACAGTAATCATACATTTGAAATAGAAATATCATTTTGGATACACAATTTTTTTCTTATTCTAAAAAATACACATTCTCATTGTTATGGACTGAATGTTTGTTTCCCCCCAAAACTCATTTGTTGAAGCTCTAATTTCCAGTGTGATATATTTAGAGGCAGAGCTTTTGGGAGGTCATTAGGTCACAAGAGAGAGCCCTCAAAAGAAGAGACAGGAGAGAAATGACCTCTTCTCTTTCACGTGAGGTTACAGCAAGATGGTGGCTAGCTACAAGCCAGGAGGCGGGCTCGCACCAGACACCAAATCTGCTGGCACCTTGATCTTGGACTTCCCAGTCTCCAGGACTATGAGAAATAAATGTTGTTGTTTAAGCCATTCAGTCTATGGTATTTGTTATAGCAGCCTGAGCTGACAAAGACACCTAACTTCATTTATTTATCTTTTTAAAAAATACATATTATGTAAATACCTGTTCACTGAGCAGTTCCAGAAGCAAAAACAAATCGATAGCAATGACCACTTCTGGGGCTTCGATTCTGGTCTCAGAACTTAATTTTCCTCCTTGTGAAACTGACTGATTCCAGGTCTGAGTGGAAAATACGTTGAATAGATCTTTGGCATCTTGTGCTGAAAAGCAAGAAAGCTGTCAACGATTATAGATGTCAAAGAAAAGAGACAGAGGAAACAATCAGAGCAGCTCCCACTGGTTAATTTGTGGAATAGTTTGAGCATCGATGGAAATGACTGGAAAGGCCTGAAACAGATCTTATACATACGTAAAATCATGAGTTAGTAATTATACAAAAAAAATTGCACGTGCTCATTGGTTACCTTTGATAGTTACCAGAAGGTTCAAAAAATTGATTTAAAAAAGGGAAAGGATTATGCGTGATGTATTCTGTTGTTTCTGTGTAGAGTTTATTTCATGCTGTTTTTCCAGGGTGTCCGCTGCTTCAACTTAGGACAATTCATAAGGTCACCAGGCTGCCAAAGCCCATCGTGGAAATAAAGCCATTGTTGAAGGCACTGTTGAGATTGATCACAGGTCAGCTTCTGCCTCTTCACCCCTGGTCCTTCTTCTCCCAAGAGCACTACCTAATAAATACCGTGGATGCTAATCTCCATCACAGGGTTTGCTTCCCAAGAGACCCAACCTATTGCAAGCAATCACTGCCATGTGTTGTCTAAGAAAGTACATACTAAGATAGGATTTTAGAGCTGAATCTCTTGTTCCTCAGTTGGCAATGAGAACCCCTTCACGGATGGCAAGTGGCGCTCAGATGGACTCTGGCACAAGGTGGCAGTGTAATTGCTAATATTTTCACCAGTCTGGCATACTGGTGGAAGGAAATGCATTAGCTGGTGCAGGGTGTCAGACATTTGAGAAATGGGGGAAATGGGAACAATAAGGAACAGAATTGGGTGAGCTTAAGTGATACTCTGGAAAAATAAAATAACTGAGAATTTCTTTTAAATTTTGCTTAACACACCATACTTAGGGATGCTTTCTGGAGAAAATAACTGGTTAGGAAAATGCATAATGGAATGATATCTGTCCGTATACGTCAACTAAAATACATTGTGTTGCACAATTCTTAATGTGATTTCTACTTTGTTTTTTTAAAATCTAGATATTCTGTATATAGATAATTTCAAAGTTTGGAAATATATATACAAAAAGTCCACAGTGATCACCTTTAAAGAGTAAGAGTAAAGAAATACTAACTCTATTTTACATATCTCTATGCCTTTTGAATTTTTTTACTGAGTGTGTATTAATGTTAATTGGGATGAAGTATAAATATTCCTTTTTAAGGAATTTAATGTATAGGTATATATATAAGTGTATATGTATACATATGCATATATATATGTATGTTTTAATATATATTCTTATATAATGAGATTAAGTATAAATATTTCTTTAAGAAAAAAGAATACCATTGTTGGTTTTACAAGTTTTAGTAATCTGTTCCTATCATCCTTTTCTCTCTATCAAAACAAATTCCAAAAAGTGTTGAGCCCTTCCTGGTAGAGAAGTGAGCCACACTGCTTTCCTCCATGAAGGAATGGTGTAGAAAAAGAAGGAAACTACCATAGAGTAAGAAGAAACTACCCAAACTCTTAATTACCTCTCAGTGACCGTGTGAGGGCTGGCGTGATGAATTAGCATCCCCAGGAGCCCCAGCCTCAGAGCAAGTCTGCTCCCACCCGCCATTTCCCCACAGACCTTCCTGCACGTGGACGTACAGCTGTGGACAGGGCAAGGCACATAGGGCCTTCCTAAGAGAAGCAGCCTGCTGAGGACTGGGGACATGGCAAGAAAAGTCCATCTGAGGCACTTCAGGCTCTCAACGGATGCAAGCAATCACTACTGAAGTTTGATGGTGAGGCAGGAAGAGGAAAAGAGATCTCCCAAGGGTCAGAAAACTAGTGAATAAATAAATAAAGAGCACTCTGAGCAATTAAAAATCTAGCAGCTAGGGCTTCCCTGGTGGCGCAGTGGTTGAGAGACCGCCTGCCGATGCAGGGGACACGGGTTCGTGCCCCAGTCTGGGAAGATCGCACATGCCGCGGAGTGGCTGGGCCCGTGAGCCATGGCCGCTGAGCCTGCGCGTCCGGAGCCTGTGCTCCGCAACGGGAGAGGCCGCAACAGTGAGAGGCCCGCTTACCACAAAAAATTAAAAAAAAAAAAAAAAAAAAAAAAAATCTAGCAGCCGGAGTGCAGAAAGTAACTTGGCTATAAAGCATACGAGAGCCTTGAGATATGGCTCAGATCCAAGTGCTATCAAAGGGAAAGTCCCGATCTAACCTTCAGAACATTTGAAGCCAGTGGTGACCTAAAACTTACTGAAGCTACGGCAGAGTAGAGACAGCTGACTTTAACCAGATTATAGAGACTTAGCTGCCCAATCTAGAGGCTTGACAGAAAAAAAGACGCTTGATTTGGGGGAGGGGTGTAGTAAATAATATTACTTCAGTGTTTACTGTTCTTTTACTCACAATCCCATCATAAAATCCAGAATTTTGAGACATCCTAAGTGAGAAGAAATGATCTGTTTGAAACAATACATAGTCAAGAGAAAGAAGCCCACAGATGGCATGTTGGAATTATCACAGGGACTTTAAAATATTTACAATAAATATTATAAAGAATCTAACAGAAATGACATTCAACATATGAAAACAGATGATGAATTACAGGAAAATGATGGAAACTATCGAAAAAGAAACACATATAAATGCTAGAAATAAAAAAATGTAATATCAGACAAAAAGTTTATCCAATGGCTAATCAGAAAACTGGACACAGCAGATTTTAAAAAGCCATTTGCTTGAATGTAGATCCATTAAAATTATCCAAACTGATGCACAAAAAGGAAAAGAAAAAGAACAGAATATCCAAGATCTATGTGGTGATACCAAACTTTCTGACATACATATAATTGAAGTTTCACAAGGAGAGAAGAGAGAAAATTGAAAAACACAACAACAACAAAACAAACAAACAGAGAAGTAACTCATCAAGAAGAGATGATGGCCAAAATTTTTCAAAAATTGATGAAAGACTGACCCACAGACTAAACATCTCAGCAAACCCTAAGCAGAGTAATTCTGAAAACTCACACCTACTCATGTCTTAGTCAAACTGTTGAAGACCAGAGAAAAAGAGTATACCTTAAAAGCACACAGAGAAAAGTTCCAGTTCTGGAAACCTAATGGCGGAGTGACCTGCGTGGGACTGATCCTCCTACAGATAACAATCATAAACTCAAAACAGACATTTTTATAAACAAAAATGTGAAGGCATCAGTGTACAACAACGAAAAATAGCAGGCAGAAAACAGGTGAGGAGTCTACCTTTGAGAAAAAGGAAGCGCACTGGGTGCCATCCATGCTTACGGGCTCTCTGCATTAGGGCACTTCCTGGAATGTTTACGGCAGGGTGGGTAGAACTCAAGCAGAAGGCCAATTCCTTAAAATAAATAGGTGACATCAGTATAGATACAGATACAGATATAGTCGTACAATGGAAAACTACTCAGTCATAAAAAGGAGCAGACTATTCATACACACAGCCTGGATGCATCTCAGAAACATTATATGGAGAAAGAAAGCTACGGTCTCATTAGGTTGAGATGTCAGGGAATGTAATTCAGATCTGCCGAAGTAGCTAGAAATGAAGGAGAGAAATACCAGAAAGGAGGGAGCCACAGAGGAAATAGCCTCAAAAGATGACTAAAACTTCACTCAGACCCTTGGCTGAGCCCTGATCTGTGGTACAAAGGGCTTGCCCCAGCAGCACAGTGGAAATCGAAAGTAGGGCAGCTCAAATGGTGGACCGGAGATTTTAACTGCTGCCCACAGAACAGGAGACAGAGTTTGGAGTTTTAATTCATCAGAAGAAGGGCTTGTAACCACCTCAGAGTTTTCACTGGCATCACAAAGTGCCACGTCTTAGGAGTAAAGACAATATCTCAAGACCAAGAAACTTGTCCCAGAAATAGGGAAAAACCAAAATGTACTTGCCCTAATGAAGCCTAAAATCAAACCTCCATAAGTTCAAACTTCTCAGTGAGTAACTGAACTGCCTGCTAAAACAATAATTAATGCTCTTTAGAAGAAGATAGGAAAGTACCATCTCTACAACATTTTGTCCATAATATACTGTACACAATAAACATTTATTGGGCATTTCAAGAAAAATCTGGGTGATAGCCTAGTTCCCCACAATCGCATGAGCCACTTCTTTAAAATAAATCTCTTTATATATATTGATTCTATTGTCTGGAGAACCCTGAGATACATAGAGAGAGATACATAGATACGTATTCTATTTATTTCTATGACTGATACAGTCATGCAATGGAAAACTACTCAGTCATAAAAAGGAACAGACTACTCATACAATCAACATACATAAATCTCATAAACACTGTGTTGAGTTTAAAAAGCCAGATACAAAATAATACATATTCTATCATTTCATTTATATGAAGTCCAAGAACAGATAAAACTAACCTATGATGATAGAAATAAGTAAATCGTTGTCTGGGGAAGGTGGGTGTGGGTGTGTATTGGCTGGAAATAGACAGGAGCCAACTTTCTGGAGTGATGGAACTGTGCCACGTCTTGTTTTGGGTGGTGTTACATGGGTGTGTACCTTTGTCAAAACTCAGAGAACTGAATGGTCAAGATCCATGCATTTCATCCTGTGTAAATTATACCTTTAAAAAACAGCATGTGAGGGCTTCCCTGGTGGCGCAGTGGCTGAGAGTCCGCCTGCCGATGCAGGGCACACGGGTTTGTGCCCTGGTCCAGGAAGATCCCACATGCCGCGGAGCGGCTGGACCCGTGAGCCATGGCCGCTGAGCCTGCGCGTCCGGAGCCTGTGCTCCGCAACGGGAGAGGCCGCAACAGAGAGAGGCCCGCGTACTGTAAAAGAAAAAAAAAAACAAAACAGCACGTGAAAAATTATATATTGCATCAAATTTCAACTATGTATGTATGCATACATTTATTTCAAAAATGAATTTTAAAAAACAAGTCATTGAATCTTTGTAGCTAAATATGTCCATCATCAGCTGTAATATCCAAACCAGTGTTCCAGTGTTAGCATTTCTTTTCCTGACCAGAGCTGAAATACCTGTAGCCCCAAATTCCAGGACCAATTCTGTCCCAGACTTTCTCTCTAACATCATAAATGTCTTTGGCAGCCTTCCTGAGGTTCCACAAATCAAGCTCCACTATTTCCTAACTCTTATCCTTTTAGATCCCACACATTTCCTCCCCACACACACACCTACACACACACACACACACGCACACGCGTGCGCGCACACACACACGCACACCGCATCTTGGACCGTCCTTCCTTAACTACCACCCGAGGACTGTTAATGCAGATCCCTCTGGACACTGAGTTTTACCATCAAAATGAACTCCCTTTTCTGTACCTAAAGGCAATCAGTTTTCCTCAGGGCTGTTTCTTTCACAGCTTATTGACTCTTTGGCTATGATATAAGGGGGCAAATTTTGAGGTCACTCTGGAGGAAGAACAAGAGTAACTGCAAATAGTGATGCCACACTGTCAGAAGGAGAGAAGAGCAAACAAAGAGTGGATACATGTATACGTATAACTGGTTCACTTTGCTGTACACCTGAAACTAACACAGCACTGTAAATCAACTAGACTCCAATAAAAAAATTTTAAAAAGGGATGAATGATTTGAGGTGAAAAGTAAAAAAGATAATCCACTTCCTTTTCTTAGGCTCTCCAAAATTTGTTCATTTGATTATATTTCCATGAGATATTTTGGGCAAGATAGAAATTTCTGTTTTGGTACCATAACCTCCTGTGATAGGTGAGATGCGAGGATGCTAGTATTCCCACAAAAAGTGTGCAATTTAACAAGGCAAGGACTTATGGCAAGGACATTGATGTGAACAATGGAACTTAAAGCACAATGGAACTCTCCTGGGTAGCATATTTTCCATGGCAGCCCTGAAATCCCATCACATAGACATTTGCTCACTCTGTCTACTGGAAGCTCACCACTGCCTGTCCATACAGATATAGGGACCTGACTCCTTTGCGTTAACTGATACCCCTGCTCAACTGAGAGTAAGACTTGCCCATATGTGTTCTTGAGTCAACACTCAATACACCTGTAGACAGAAGCTCAAAAGGAGTGTGAAGGACACAGGACTTACTGGTTATAAAACTTTAAACAGTCATTTATCTAGGTCCATAGAGGACATGGGACTAGTAAGGTCAGAGGAGTGCCAGAGGAGTCCCTACTTCTGTTCTTAAGAAGCCCCACTTGAGCTTCGGGGAATTGTTTAACCATTTGGGGGACCCCTCAGGTCACAAATGCAAGGTGATACTGCACTTAGACACCCAACTTCAGCACTGTGATCACTGCAGCCTGAGCAGGTTCACTGAAGTCAATACTTGCATCAAGCAGTGAACTTGCACTTGAGTGAAAGTTATAATTAATCTTGTTGTTTTAATATCAATTGTGGTTAAAGTTTAACATATTAATTATATCCATATGTTATTAATTCCTTACAGGCTAAGATCAAGTTTTAATATTTTTTGGTGTCTCCCAAAAGACTTAAGACAGCCTGAATATATACATTTGGTAATTGGATTGAGGAATAATCAGCTGTTTTGTTTTGGTCTTGCCCAGGAAGAAAGTTAATTCCCTCAATCCACCCAGGGTTATCCCATCCTTTACCACTGAATAGATCCATCAGTTTGATCTCAGATCTCTAGAGACATTTAATTCATTGTGAAAACTTTTTCCTGGGGAGAGAATAAGTATTTATCTTAAAAAGTAAAATAAAATAGGGACTTCTCTGGTGATCCAGTGGTTCAAGACTCTGCGCTTCCACTGCAGGGAGCGCGGGTTTGATCCCTGGTCCAGGAGCTAAGATCCTGCAAGCCACACAGCATGGCCAAAAGAAAAAGTAAAATAAACTAATCTGTGGAACAGGAGGAAAACAGGGAGATGGTAAAGGAGGAAGAAGAGGAAAATGAAGAGAAAAAAGCAGAAAGTACAAGAAGAAGGAAGAAGAAATGTAGAAATGGCAAGTACACAAAATCAGGAATTAAAAAGATACTTCAGTTTTATCCTCTAAATTCTTAGGCATAAACGTGTATCTCTCTGACTTTAAAAATTAGGATAAATCATTACTCTATATAATATTGATTCTATATGTTAATAATTACTCCTAATTGAGATTTCTGTTTTCAGTTTCTAAAGAAACAGATTACAATTTTTAAAGTACTATTTCATCCTCAATCCAAGAGGCCATTCCATATATTGAGTAAATTCCTATAACGTAAGTACACATATCATTCTTGCATACATTTGAAGATCAAATGAAATAATATCAGTATACATAAAAGATTTAAGCACCCAGTATATGTATGGGAAATGAATATGGGCCACATGAGGACACGTTTATAGAAGTAAAAAAACTCAATATGGATTTACACACAAAGAGGCAAAGAGGCACTATCACCATGATGAGTATCTGTAGGTCTCTAGTCCTGTGCTTACTGATGTAAGATTTTTTTTCTTAAATATTATATAAACATTGAAAAAATATTTATTGATTGTCTTATCTGTCCTAGCAGTTAAAAAATACGTAAAAATATATATATTATATGGAGACAGACAATAAATAAAATATATAAAATATATAAAAATATATAATATGCTATATGTTGAAAAATACTAAGGCAGGGAAGGTCGCTAGAAATTATGAGTGGGAGAGTCATCGCTTTAAATTAGGTGGCCAGGGAGAGCTTCACTGAAAAGGTGGTGTGTGAGCAAAGCTCTGAGAGATGATGAAGGAAGCCTTGTAGATATCTGGAGGAACAGCATTCCGGGAGGAGGGACAGCATGAGTGGCAGCTCTGAGCGGGGAGATGCCTAGTGGGTTTGAGAAAAAGCCATGTGAGCAGTGTGCCTGGGAAAGAGAGTGAGAGGAGAGTAACAAGAGACACAGTCACAGAGGGAAGGAGGGCACAGGGGTGAGGGTCTGGCAAAGCCTTGAACAACACTGTCTTACTCTTAGTAAGGTGAGAAGCCGTTGGAGGAGTGTGACCAGAGAAGTGAAATTATCTGTTTATGGTGGATGATTATTCCAGATGGTGTGTCTCAGGGTCACTGTTGAAGGGGAGAGATCAGTTAGGAAGCTATAATTGCAGCAGGTGAGAGGCCATGGTGGCTTGGCCTGGGTGGTAGCAGTGAAGGTTAAGTGAGAAGTGTTTGGATTCTTGACCCTATCATCAAATTGTTCACTGTCCACCTACAAGAAAAAGTCCAGACAATTTTAATACTATTTTCTTAAAAAGAGGGAAATAGATCATTAGGAGCAAAGTGGTATTAATGAAGTTATAAATTTAAGACAGATTTGGGGAAAAAGTTAAATTAAACAAAGCGAGACACATGTGAATGACTAATAGTGCTTAACTAAAAATAACTGCTGATATTCATTGTGTTCACTTCATGCCAGGGACCAGGTAAAGTCCTCTGCATGCATCATCTCCACCCCCTTCATCTCCACCACAAACCGATGAGTAAGTGGCTGCTACTGCCCCAACCCTACATGAAGAAACCAAAGAAAGTCTGGAAAGGTTAAGTTGTCCAAGGGCCACAGCTGCGATTTCATTACGATCTGTCTCTTACCAGACACCACGCTCTAAGCCAACACTATTCTGATTCCCTATATAAGGGAGGGATGGGAAGGACCTTCTAAACTGGTGAATCCATGTGAGCGAAGGTTAGGAATTCGCAGCGTTTGATGATGTCTGGGTGAGAATGACTCCTCTCGGGCAGAAAGTTCATGGTGGGGAACAGTAAGAGCAAAGTGGAGACTGTAGAAGAAGTCCTTGAGAGCTGTGCAGAAAACCTGCAGTTCCATTGACGAGAGAATGAGGATCTATGATGAACATGGCAGAAAGGAGTAATTTACTGGGTGCAGGATGAGTTAGAGGCAGTAGAGATCTGGCAAGCAGAATAGCAAGAAACAAATGTGATCATTCATATGAGGTAATAAGAGTTGATAAAATAGGAATGGAAAGGAAAAGATACATCTCAGCAACATTTCTCAGAAAGAACTTTTGTTTTTTTTTCAAAATCCAACATAGAATTTGGTTCTGAGTTGTTTATAAAAAATATAGAATTTAGACCCCAGGCCAGGTCCACAATTAGTTGTATGAACCTGGACAAGTTACTTATCTGGAACATGTCTTCATCCATAAGCGAAGTTAGAGTAGATTATCTCTAATTTTTCTTCCTTCTCTACATTACTATGATGAAGATTTGTTTACCTGTTTTTAAGCTCCAGCATAGAACAATGTGAGAGGCTTTAGCATTTATTTCTTTAAAGGCATTAAGGTTAAATTTCACCCACAGTGCATGGTACCATGTTTGGAACAGAGAAGATGCTCGAAATCATTTCCTGAATCGAAGTGAATTGAATCAAGAAATCATCAAAGAAAAAGTATGAATTCTAATCTCATACCCATAACTGACAAAGCCTGAATACAAAAAAGAAAATGTTCAGAACTTGTCACTATTCTTTCCTGCCCTGCTCACTTTCTCAGCCAGGCCTGTTCCGCGCGTGGTCCCTGGACCAGAGCATCACCACATGTGAGGGCTTGCTGTCCATGCAAATCTCGGTTGCCACTGCAGACATCCTTACCCAGAAACTCAGAGGTGGCCCAAGAGTCTGTGTTGTTAACAACCTCACAGGTGATTCTTAGGAACACTGAAGTTTGAGAAGAACTGCTCTAAACTATCCTCAAAATCTGTTTATTTAGTTATGGCCCAGAATGGGATCCTAGGCTTAGAACCGGAGTTTTTGATTAAGATATTTTAAAATACAAAGGTTACTAAATAACTTACCTATAATATGATCACGTGACACAAAGACATAGCTGAATGCATACGCGTGTATATGATCACCCCAGGCACTCTTCCAAACTAGAAGTCACCTCACAGCCCCAGGAAGCAAAGCTATACCTGTGATAATAGTTATTCCAGGGGCTTCCATATCTTCCCAGACACCCTTTACTATAAGAATGTCTCCAAGAAGCCAAAGACAGAGGTAGCTTTATCGGGAAGGCCGTGCTCATCAGCTCTGTCTAAGCAAAAGCCGTTATACAAAAGGAAACGACACAAACAAGTTTGTTTGCTTGCTTGCTTGATTTTCCAACCGGGAAAGACGATCATTTCGAATGGTTTTACCTCTCAGCTCTTTCTGTATCCTGCTGTTCAGCATAATGAAGTAGAGAGAGTGTAAGCTTTGAGAGCTGACAGATATTGGTCCCAAACTTGCTTCTGCTTGTTTTAGCTATGCAACCTCAGACAAGTTCCCTAATCTCTCTGAGCCCCAGTCCTCATCTGGAAATTAAATAAGACACTGTGAGAACAGCACAGTGTTTGACACAGACGAAGTTCAAAACATATTTGCATCCCCTTCTTCCACTTCTAATTTGTCCATAATTTTTATTTCCAGACCCCTTTCCCAAACCCTAGAACTGACATAGAGAATAAGCTCCCCTCCACCCCAACCCCAATGGGATGCACTGAGGAAATATGATTTGGGGAAGTGTGTGCACAAGTATCTCTAATGCTGATTTCCAGATGCTCTGACCCCACAACTACCCACAGGGAAAAGGAAGAGAAACCCCTTCCCACAGCAGGGCTTTCCTTATTTCCAATGCTACAGAAGAATGATCACAGTTCCCAGAGGAAGACGTCAGCCTTGGAGGCTCTTGGCTACCAAGAGGGCATTTAATAGCCCCGTCAGCATGACAGGCCTTTGGCCTCACTCCCTATTACTTGTCCTAACCTACCACTTTACTGTAAGTAAAATCTTATCTTTTACAAAGTAAAGAACAATCATCTTCAACATTCCACATTCCTACTTTCTCAGCTTCCATTTTGTCTGAGTGATAACAGAGGAGACACAGGGAACAACTCTACTTCTTACTAGTTAGTCAACAAAGAGCCACTTACAATAACATTCACTCCAAACAGAACTCATCCATGTGCTGTCTTGGGTCAGGATCCACTTTCTCACCTGAACCTGAGAAATCTGTCTTTTGGTGGCTCTATCTCAGAACACTTGGGAGTGGCATTCCTGATGACAAACATGCCAGTGTATAGGAGGATGAACAGTTAGCCGCTGAAGTTCTATCGTCTTTTATCTCTTTGGCACTGTTTACATTAAAGTTCTCCACTTTGTGCCTACGTCAGGCTTGTAAAGTCATGAATTATAGAAATTATAGGCATAAAAATAATTAGTTCAAAAGCCTTGTGATAGCCATACCATGTGAGAAATACTCTTGTCTGAATAGTAAAGTACTTTAGATCTTTAGTTCAGTTAACACATATCTTTGCAAAAAGAGAAAGAGGAGTGTGATGGGGGAGGGGATGGGCACGGCGATGGGGGGGGAGCGGTGTAGGATTTTGCATTGATTATGAGGCCTCCGTGGGCTAAAAAACAATAGCGCATTTCATTTTAGGTTTAAGCTAAATGAAATACAAAAATAAAACCACATGCATTTCTCCTTTGGCATCACAGGCTCATCGGTAGAGTATTATCAAATTAGATGTGCTCTGACTGTAAATTATTTAAAGTTACAGAAAAATTCTAAATTCTTGATGTTTATCCCTTCTAAATCTTAAGGATTCTTTCCGCATTATAGGACCAAAAAAATAGAAACAGGCAATGAAAATGACAGGCCTTTGGTTCCGAATTTCCTCTGCCCAGGCTGCGTGCGGGGCGAGGTCAAACACACTACAAGTGTGTGGTCTGGCCGCCGCTTTCCTGACACCCTGCCTACCTGCAGGTGGCAGGGAGCTCTCTCTCCGCACGCCCTTCTCCGTATGGAAGCAGGACCACCCGTCACATCAAACCAATTAACAACATCTCTACTTGGCCCTTGCCTCATTTCATCCTACAACCTGCCATCAATTCAAGTTTATTCATTATCATTCAACAGGAGGTCGTTTTTGTTTCTGAGAATTTTTCTTAACCACTAAAAATGAATTCTCTTAGGCCACAAGCTTACCAGGGCAAAGCAAAATATATGTTTTGTGATAGCAAAAACAGGCTAAATGGTACAGTTGTGGCCAATGTTACTTGAGTTAATTCTATCTGGCAACACTTTGGGCTTGATCAGCTTACAGAGATGTTTTCTTTTCTGCTCCAGGATTCCCAAAGACATTCCTGGTTTCAAAGAACAGAACAGTTTATTATTTCAGTCTGTGTTAGTACTTGGAGACCAAAGAGATCTATTATATTGCTTTTTATAGTCGGTTAGTAACCACCATGCCAAGATTCACGCTGCATTCTCTTTTTTATGGTGACTTCTGCTGACACACAGTGAGTTAGGTTGATTCCGCTCAATGACTATAAAATAGCGACTGTATTACTTGACAAATAAGCTGTGCCCCCAGCTCAACTCTTGAAACTCAAAGGGGTATATGTCCTTAGATAGACAAATACATAGATAGATACTTATAGATACATACATACATACAGATATATAGTATTTGCCTCTGTCATGGAAAGAACTCAGATTTTGTTGTTACTAACTCTTTCAATCATTAAGTAGCTAAGGTTGTGAATTCACCCAGTCAAATTTGCAAACATAATGGTTTTCTTTCTTTAAGGCGGTCAAAAGGGAATGGGATTTATATTTATTAAGCACCTATTATGTACTTGGTTTCATGCCAGGTGTTTCATATTTGTTCTATCATTTAAAATTTCACAGCCTTCTAAATCTCACCCTATAATTCAGAGTTGATGTACCACCAATACAGTTTTCATGGAGGAAAGGCACTCCAATCAACAGGGATGGTTGGAAGCATTTAAATTCAGGATCGAAGAGACCAGGACACACATTCTGCCTCTACTATGTGTTCTTGAACGTCAAATCCTTGTTTTTTTATTATAAACTGGGGATAATAAAACTACCTCAGGATGTGTTTGTAAAGATTAAAGGAGACAATGCAAAAAAGCAGCTGGAAAGTAGGACCTCAGTGTCGGTTTGCTTCTTCTTCCTCTCCTTCCTCTCTCTACAGGTTTCTCTCCTGTCTCATACTCCACTTCTGTTGGCTTGTCAGCTAAAAAAATCAGGAAATGGCAAAACTGAAAGCAGTCTCAGTGACCATCAAGGGACCTCATTCAACAAATGAACAGAATAAGGTCCAAAGTGTTTAGAGACGTTGACACAGCTAAGTGGTGGCAAACTTAGTAAAACAAACAAACAAAACCAAAAAACACCCAAATTTGATGCCATTTCTGTTATACCTAGCTAAGGTACGTAGCTAAATTAAAGATTAGTCATGTGTTACTCACCCTCCACACCCCCTCTCATTCTAAACTTAATTAAGAATTCTTAACCCTCCTACACTGTTAGTGGGAATGTAAATTGATGCAGCCACTACGGAAAACAGTATGGAGCTTCCTCAAAATCTAAAAATAGAGCTACCATATGATCCAGCAATCCCTTTCCTGGTCATATAACTGGACAAAACTATAATTCAAAATGATACACACACCCTTATGTTCATAGCAACACTGTTCACAATAGCCAAGACATGGAAACAACATAAAAAAAGAATGAAATAATGCCATTTGCAGTAACATGGATGGACCTAGAGATCATCATACTAAGTGAAGTAAGTCAGACAGAGAAAGACAAATAACATATTATATCACTTAGACGTAGAATCTAAAATATGATACAAATGAACTTATTTATGAAACAGAAACAGACTCACAGACAGAGAACAGACTTGTGGTTGCCAAGGGGGGAGGGGTAAGGAGGAAGGAAAGACCAGGAGTTTGGGATTAGCAGATGGAAACTATTATATACAGGGTAGATAAACAACAAGGTCCTACTGTATAGCACAGGGAAATATACTCAATATCCTGTGATAAACCATAATGGAAAAGAATATGAAAAATAACATATATATGTATAACTGAATCACTTTGTTGTATAGTAGAAGTTAACACAACATTGTAAATCAACTATACTTCAATAAAATAAATTTTAAAAAAAGAATTCTTAAACCTCTGTGTGTAATGCAAACTGTGAATGTATAGTTCTATGTGCCTCAAAATGTATATAGTGACAGCCTGCAAATATTATCCACATGCCCTACTTAACAGTTGCAGCTCCTGTTCAGATAATCATTGCTATGCAGAAATGCTGACCCACTGTTGCTGGACACTTTTCAAGAATACACAGACATCTGAATATTGATGCACCAACAGAATTTTTTTCTATTTTTTTAAGCATTAAGAAGGCCAAACAAACCACCAGTTTTGCCTTCTAGAATAATAGATAAAGTGAAGAAACAAGGATTCAACGATCTAAGACCATCCATACAAGGTCAGCACTCGGTAAAGGAATTCGGGGAGAATAGACAACTCTTTTCCTCCTACTTTCTGTTTCCACTGGCTTTCATTTTAAACTGGGTAAAAAGTGAGCTTTTGCGAGCTTGTTCTATCATATTTCCTCTGCATTCTTTGAAGACCACAGCTCACAAATAAGCCCTTAGCAAACAGTTGTCAAGTGATTCACTGGTTGTGGGACTGGTACTAATTTCCTTCACCTCCCATATACACTTCCTTGATTGCTTCATTCTTTCTCCAAACATTCATCCAATAAACATTCGCTGAGCACCCACAATCTCTCAGGCCCTGTGCTGGAGATGACAAAGAAATAGATAAGAAACAGCTCTACCTTCAAAGAACTCCAAGTCTAGAGGAGGTCATGGATACGGAATCGAGTAACTCTTTTTGATGATATATAAAAGTTATATCGGGGATGATTCCCTTTCAAGTGGCATTTACTTTACTTCCCACCACATCTCATATGGCCACAGAAGAGCTCAGAAGCTTAAAAAAAAAGAGCAGCTGTCAGTAACGATCAACACACAACGGCGAGACGTGGTGTATGAGAACGGATATAGGTGGTTTTATAAGGACCACGTGATTGTGTGGGGCACGCATGTTGAACAGAGATTGCAGACACCTAGCTCCACACTTCCTTTTGCAGCCTGTGGTGTCAGTGAGCCATGCGTGGAAGGCTTTGCTTCTGGAATAGGAAGACTGATTAACCTGTGAAGTTCTGTATTACTCATCTCAACAATCATTTGCTTTTCCCGATGCAACACATAAAACTCGTACAAGGCACAGCAAAGGAACTTAGTTAGGTCACCCACATTAATGCAGGACATGTTTCTATTGACAAGCTGTGGGGACACTATCTGTTAAAATGTATAACAAAGCCAAAAGATGCTGGGCTTAAACAAACAGCATCTCTGAGAATCTCAGATCGCAACTTATAATCATATGACAGTTTGGGGGTAAACGATTCAGCAATTTTTATTTAAATTAAGCTACCCCAAACTATTCTAGATGAAATTATATTCTGCATACCTATTATTTGCGTAGTACTCTTATAGATACTGCAGACAGAAGAAGATATACAAAATATGCTTCTGATTCTCAAGGAATTTGCAATCCAGTTGGGGGAGGAAGTTTTAGGCACGTGAAAAAAAGAAGTAGCAAAACCAGGCACACGCAATACATTTCCAGATGACTGATGCTGATAATCAGAGATGGGTATAGAGTTCAATAACCATAATTATGAGTTAGAGCAATGTAGAAAGAAATCGTACTTGATGTGAGCTTTGGAAAAGAGAACCAGTCGGATAAAACAGAAGAATAAGAGAAAGAGGAATAAGAACAGGGAGGAAAGGAGAGTGGAGCAAAGGCAGAGGAGTGGGAAAGTGGGAAAGCTTTAGGGAAGTTTAGGAAACAAGGATTGGACTTGGCTGAAGCAGAAGAATAAGAACTAGGGCTGAGAATCAGGAGGATATCAGACTAGCGAGAACATGAATGCAAAGCCAAGGAGTTCAGACTTCCTTCCACAGGTAATGCTGAGCCACTGAATACTTTTCATCGGCAGAATGATGTGATAAACCTGGAGACTGGGTGCAGGAGAGAGAGCAGGAGTTAGAGGTAGGACCAAGTATGTGGGGAGAGATGAGAGGTTCCCATGATGCTAATCATTTGGCATTTCTTCAGATGAATATAGTCTCTAACTAGCTTGTTCAATATCTATTTAGTAAGGTGTGAAGGAATGTTCTCTAAGCCTAGATTATATGCCACTTTATATTTAAAATAGTTGTATTATGGTCACTGAATACAACATTGTCACTCTTTTGGAACTTTCTGGTTTTCAAGTTAAAAATTCTTTCCCACTTTTCAGAATTCAGGCTTTCCCTCTTCCCCGCCCCCGCCATGTGATTCCTTGTAACATTCAAATTCTTGGCATGGGTTTAAAATGTAGATCATGAAGCCCACCCTGTACCCCAGAAAACAGTGCTATACAGTGCATTATTCATTTTCAGAATTTCAGGGCATTGAACTGCCTAAACAGAGGAACTCTCAGCTGACTGGTTTCAAGCTTGATGGTGTGGCCTTTTTCTCACTGTGCAACTTCCTATGTACGTGTCATCAAAATACTAAACCCAGGTGGGTCAGTGTCAGTGAGGATGAGTTTGTTCCATTTTCATTCTTGGGCATTGCGTCTTCTGGCAGGAGTAAGACCAAGATTCATCTGGCCAATTATGAAAGTGACATACTTGGAGAACTGAGCGACATGGCATTCATTCTGACGTATCATATAGATATTATAACATCACATAGACAGGGGGCCCAGACGGCTGCCGGGCTAGCACACCTCATTCCCTGAAAGTGATTAGGACCAATTGAGCTTTCCCTCTTCACTATTCAGTTCAATAAAGTCAGTCTGACAGCTCTAGGATGGCTGCCCCCACTTGGGCAGAAACCAGGTGGAGCCGTGCACTAAGGTTCAGATTTGCATGATCACAGAGCCCAGGTCACCCAAGGGTAATGTTAAATTTGACTGTATCTCACCTTCCCCGATCTGGTCCTGAACTTGGTAAGGTGGCTCTGGGGTTACCTCTTCAGCTTTTACTCATATCTGCTAGAAAAACGCAGGTGGGCAGCAGAATAGCCTTTCTTGGATCCGGCAGTAGATCACATGACTTTCTCTACCATATAACCTTTTTGGACTGTACAATTCTTTAACGCTGAACCAACTGAGAGAAATGAAATCCATAAGTAATGAGGCACCATAATTCATAGCATCGGCCTGTAGTCTCTTTTTTAATGTAGCCTGCTTTAGTAGATCAGACACTGAAAGACCCCTACTCATTTCCTCATGCCCGTGCCAAATAAAATATTCCATCCCCCCCCAAAATTTACGGAACAAAACTCTAAACAGAAAGATGAATACAGGCTTTGGTAACACTGTGTTTTATTAAATCTTTTAATCGGGAATTCTTGAGACCAAAAAATATACAGAAATTACCGTAATTAGAAACTTTAGATCTCTAAGAGGCCTTCACAAGTGATCAATAACAGTACTCTAAGTTTCAAAACTGATCATACTGCATGAGTAGAATATTGTGATAAGCAAGTTGACAGTTGTTAACCATTCCATCTGAGTGAGGTTCTGTCAGTTGTGGAGAATGAATTGGTGGTTTTGTTCACACACACACCAAAGATGAGTGTAAGAAAACTCACACCACCACTGAGAGTATAGACCTCGCCAAGAGAAATATGAATTCTCTCTGAACATGCCCTGTCATCCTGCTATATGTTTCAATCCAAAGCTTCGACTCTGCCCACATAATCCTATATAGGAGAAGGGAAGCCATTTCTCCCTAAAAAGAGCCTTCCTTAACAGCTGCTATCTGAGGGTCGACAGAGCACAACACTACGCAGCCCGCTGTCAGCAGAACCAAAATACAGTCTGAAATCAACAAGAAAAAGGTATACATTATGCACTTTTCCAAGACATAGTTCCGGAAATGTGGAGTTTGTGAGTTACTAACCATGGGATCCTATCCTTACTTCTAAAGACAGACAAAGCTGCTGTAGCGGTTTGATTACCTCGTGCATACAATGTCCTGTAGAAGAACACATGCTAGACCCGGGGTGAGAAGATGGGCAGACACTGCCACTGATCACCTATGGCAGCCTGAAATAGACAGTTTTCTAGATCTCAGCTTTCCCATCTGCACATTAAGGGTGACTTGTAGATGGGTCTTTACAAAACAATGACAACTGAAATAGGCGCTACAACAGAATAAGGGCTGCGTGGGGGAAAGGTCTACTCCAAGTGCTTCAAGAAGTTAGGGAGAGGCTCTGAGGAAGTGACGTTTAAGTCACAATTTGAAAGATAGGAAAGAGTGAATCAAGCAAGTAGAGGTGGAGTAGGGAGGTGAGTTAACTGTGAAAGGGTGACTTTGCCCGAAGGAACGTTTCGAACTTTACCACCAAAGTAGCAACACTCAACAGCACGCCAACCAAGACAGCCAGTACGTATTACAGAAAACATTACATCACGCCTCTCAATTTTCTTTGCTTTTTCCACCACTTATTCCCTGTGCATCAATAATCCCTCCATGTGTGTTATTTGAGCTCTTACTACTGACTCAAGTGTTCTTCAAAGTATAATCATGATCCCCAGAGAGAACTGGCTTAGAAAAAGTACGTTCTGGGGCTCCACCCTGGAATGACTAAACTGCAGTATCTGGGGGAGAGGCCCCGGAATACGCATCTGTAACAACCATGTCAGGTGACCTCGGTGGGCTGGGCACTAAGCTAGGTGTTGCATACAACATCAGAACACATGCTCGTGTTCCCTGACCACAAGCACCTCACAATACAGTCTAGGCAACAGGGCACATGTACCTGAAAATATACTTAACACGGTATCTTGTCAGGATACAGGATGTAACCCACCAGTGGCTGAGGAAGGAGTTCAGGTGTTGGAGATCAAGGGAAATATCAGCTTTTATGATTTTATGCCTTTGCTTATGCATCTCCAAAAGTCAGGAATGTCGTGATCCTTCATCCTAATCTGTTAAGGCCCCGCAGAAAACCTACCTTTGTGATCTTTTCAAAGGGTCACTACCTGCCTCTGCCTCTGGTTCATAACAGTGTGTTCAGAGCCATGCTTATCGGACTATACGCTACTTGGCTGTATATGTGTCTATCGAGCTCCTAGGTGGTCAGCATGTCAGACATGGGCTTTGGATTCAGAGTGTCAGGGCTCTATCATTTACTTCCTGTGGGCCTTTAATAAAATAACTTAAACATGCTTGGTATTGGAATTTTCTTCTATATAATGTCATCAGTAATATCTATGTAATGGGATAGTTGGGAAAGTTAAGTGAGAAAATTAATAAAGAGGTCTCACAGTGCTGAGTACAGATTAAGTGCTCAAAATGTCAGCTGAGTTGATTAAATCAGAGCGACCAGTGTGCTTGTGCCCACAGCGGTGGCTGGTTTTTTTTGTCACATACTGAAAAGAGTTTTCATTTCTCAAAAATTCCAGTCAAGAAAAAAAGGAATAGTTTTGTTCTGCCTTCAGGGCCCTGAAAGTTCCCTGACAGAAATATAACATGAACTATATAAACCCCCAAATCCACAAAGTTCTACCAACTACCACCTAAAACACAGAATTTTCCCAATTCCTCCTCATTCAGTGTTCCACCCAATTATTGAGAAGGTGCTGGTAAAAACAGTGCTTTCCCTTAAAACAAACTCATTGACCTTTTGCCCTTTCTAAAGGTGTTTCCCTCTTCAACCCTTGAAGAACTATGTTTCATTTTTCCCACTGAGTAACCAGTGACCACATAAGCAAGCTGCTGACTGAAATACTGGGAAAGAAGAGAAGGGTAAATGAACCTTCCCTGGGAACTACTACTTACATCACCAACCTACCCCGAACACTTCTGATACACTTAGAGACTAATCTATCCCTACTGGAGAAATTGGTACTCCTGAAACATTAAGATACCAAGGAGTAAGCACATAGTTGGATGAATACTGGCAAGTGGTCATAATAGGAAATTGGAAATAGAACATTATTCGGACATTAGTAGGGACAGATGAGTTGAATTTGCTTTCCAAAAGTTACCTTACAATTTCTAACACATAGACCCCAAGAGAGTGGGCAGTAAAATATGTTTGAAAGTGTGACCGCGGATAAACACTCTAAAATCTGAATTTTGAGCAATGGTGTGAGAGCAAGAAGCCCTCAGGTTTAGTTAAGAAAGAAAAAAAAGGGCTTCCTCTGAAGAATTCATCATTGCCACTTAGGTGACCTAGGATTTTGACTACTGAGAAAGACAGGAAAGTATTAGCATACAATGGAGAACTGGAATGAAAAAAGAAAAGGATCTTTTAGTAACTTAAACATATCACCACATCTTGTTAATTATCGTCTAAGCACCTTCATATTTCAAATTCCAGGGGTTATCATTCCCCTCTTACTTGTTCTTTTTTTAAAAAAAAAACTTTTATTTATTTTATTATTATTTTTTTTATATAAACTTTTGGCTGTGTTGGGTCTTCGTTGCTGTGCACGGGCTTTTCTCTAGTTGTGGTGAGCAGGGGATACTCTTCGTTGCAGTGCGCAGGCTTCTCATTGTGGTGGCTTCTCTTGTTGTGGAGCACGGGCTCTACACACTCAGGCTTCAGTAGTTGTGGCATGCTGGCTCAATAGTTGTGGCTCCCGGGCTCTACAGCCCAGGCTCAGTAGTTGCGGCACACGGGCTTAGCTGCTCCATATGTGGGATCTTCCTGGACCAGGGCTCAAACCCGTGTCGCCTGCATTGGCAGGCGGATTCTTAACCACTGCGTCACCAGGGAAGTCTCTTGTTCTATCAGCTGCATTTAACACACACAGGCCTCCACCTTTGAAAAGCATTTTCTTTCTTCACTTGTTCAAAGAGCTATCCCTCTTCAGTCCTTCTCCCCACTCCTATTCCCTGATTCTTCACTGGACCATCCCCTTCTTCCTTCTTCTCCTTCTCAGTTCCTCGATATTGCGGTTCTTCTCTGGCTACACTTACAGCACAGGTGTTCTCACCACGTCCCATCTGTGCGCTGGTGTCCTCCAGGTTTCTAGCTCCAGCCCTCTCCTCTCTCCTAAAAGCCAGGCTACTGTATCCAGCTGTGTTCAACATCTCCTGATGGGCTTTGCAGATGTAACACTTATCAAACTGAACTCCTGCTTCCCACCCACCCACCTATCCAATGCTGTTCCTCTTCCCAAGTCTCCCCCATGTCACTTAGCGCCGTTATCATTCACCTGTCGCTCAGCTCCAAAGCTTGAAAGCTTCTTTGATCCTCTCTTTCTCTCACATCCTACGTCAACTCCTTCAGCAGATCCTGGCCACTCTTTGTCTAGATTTTATTGTGAATCTGGACTCTTCCTATGACTTCCGCTTTGTCTAGTGCCCTAGTTCTGGACCAAGCACCATCAGATTTTCCCTAGATTCCTATACAGTCTCCTATCTGATCTCTCTGCTTCCATTTTTATATGCCTTTCTCACCTAAGTCTATTTTCTAGAGCAAACAGGAATTTTTTTTAATGTAAATAAAATCCCATCATTTTCTTCCTTGGAAACATCTAGTGACTTCCCATATCACTAAGGATAAAACCCAAACTCTTTAGGTTGGTCTACAAGGTCTTCCATTATCTAGGAGCAGTAACACTTTAACCCTACCACTACCTCCATCACCACCCATGACGTCATAGTCTCCCACCACAGAACCTTGGACCTGCTGTTCTTTCTGTCCAGATGCACTTCCCCAAGAGAGTCCCATGACTTGTATCCTGACGTCTTTCAGGTCTCTGTTCAACCACAACATTCCCCTAAAGACTCTCCCTGACACCTGTTCCTTACTCTCTATATTATCCTCTACTTCTTTTTCTCTCATGGCTCATGTATCACTACCAGGCATGACATCATTTATTCATCTATTTGCTTACTGTCTGCCCCATCACTACCTTAGAATGTAAGTCCCAGGAGGGCAGGGCTGTATCTGTTTTGATCTCTGCTCTACTTCCAGTGTCTAGAACAATTCCCAAAACATAATGAGAACTATTAAATTGTTTTTAAATAAAATGAATTACTAATTGAATATATGTAAGCTATTTATTGAGTAAGCCACAAGTGGCTCATATGGGTGTAGTCAATCTTAACGAATTCTCTTGATTTTATCAAGTCCCCAGTTGAATCCCTATGAGCCCGGCTGGCAATAATGGACAAAGTTCGGCATCCTTTTCTGTTTGTGTGAGCGAGATGTCACTTATACACAAATGCAAGTGTTACTTACATTAACAGCAACCAAACCTGGACACTAACCAGTTCCCAGTGAACCAAAAAGTAATATAATATTATCGATAAGTCTGAAGGCACATAGAGTCAAGGAGCTTAAGGCACCAAACATATACAAAGAAACCACGCAAAGAAAAAGCAAGTGATGAGTCTTCACACATGCGGCAGTCAACCTGAGATCACAAAACCATGGGAGGAAAAGATCAAGGCCAAATCATTTAACTCACCTCCACATGATCAACCTACAGAGTTTCCACAGAAAACGGAGAACCTTCTAGGGCCATTTACTATTGTCTGTTCTCTAGAGTTTTCAGAAGACAGTATGAGGTCTACCCACGAAATCCTTCAGTGAATAGGTCCAAGAAGAAACATCTTGGGGGACCCACTGAATGATGACATAATGAATCCAGGCCTCCACACACACCTTAAATGGAGTATAGGTGTCCCAAGGGGAGTTACTCATGAATATCAAGTTAAGCCTTCTTAGTGATTCCAGGAACTAAAAGACTTTCACCATTAGTCACTTTCACAAGGGCTCTATGCCATTTACTTCTGGCCAAGGATCAGGACAGTCATGAGGGAAACCAGATGCTCAGCTTTCATGACAAAACCCTGGGGATTTCTCATGGACAGTCCCCTTCTCTTGGGCAGCTTCAAGTGCATCCAAAAACTAGGGTCATGCACAGAGATACACACACACACACACACACACACACACACACAAATACACAGACGCGTGCTAACTCAGATATATCACAAGAGATTACAGGAAAGACATGGATCATTCACAAGTTCCTTTTAGTTTTGCTTTTTCTAATTTATCATTTTCATGTTTTGGAAAGGATAATTAGACTAATGTATCTGAGAATTATGGTATTTGCACATTTGGGGAAGATTCAATCATGGAAAAGCAAGTTGTTAGGTAACATCAAGTATTTTCCACCTGGTTTTTATTTTCATTCATAGCCCACATGCTGAGTGAGAGCAGAGTCAGAACAGCCTCCTCTTCGGCACGGGCCTGAGGAGCAGCCAGTATCAAAGACCTGCTGCTGGCCCATGCACACTCTCGAACCGAAAATAACTATCATGAAATAACTAAAGATGGCACTGGATGCGGTTATGGAACATGCCTTCTAATCCAAGGGAGAAACTAGGAAAAGACAAGAATGAAGTCAGATAGGACAGTAGTAGGTGAATGCTATGCAGGACTGAATAAGTGGTTGACTTACATTCCAAAATAGTCTCTCATGAAAAAAAACTAAAAATAATTCTATCTCACTTTGTTCTGATCTAGCTTCTCTCAGTGGTCTAAAGTAAGATCTGTAACTTTTCCCCTTTACTCATCAAATACTGTATATGTATCTAAGCAAATATATATATATATATATATATGTGTTTATATATGTACAGAATCAAGTAGGCACAAAATATATTCATTTACTTATTCAACAAATATGTACTGAGCACCTACTCTGTGACAAGCACTGCTCAGATACCAGGGAAAGAGCAGTGGACAAAAAGACAAAAATATCTGCTCTTGTGGGAGTTATATTCTAGCACAAGGAGAAAGACGATAAAAAAAAGTAACAAGTAAATACACAGAATGTGACATGATTATAACTTGTGGATGACAATCAGGGAGGAAGGATAAAGTGTTTTGAAGGGTTGCAGTGCAAATATGGTAGTCATGGAAGACTTCATTGAGAAGCAAAGACTGCTGCAAAATCTGAAAGAATTAAGTGAGCAAGTCATCCAGATACTGAAGGGATATTCTTCTAAGCGGGAGTGACAATTGGTGCAAAGGGAATGTGCCTGGCATGGTCCACAATGGTCGGTGGAGCAAAGCACTCAATGAGGAGATGAAGTTAGATTACAGAAGGTCAGACTGCTGAGAGCCCGGTAGTGACTTTGGCTTTGCTCTGAGTAAAATGCAAAGTCAGTGGAGGATTCTGAACAGAGGAGTGAATAGTCAACTTTTTAAAAATGGATCACCCTGGCTGCTATTTTGAGAACAGACTAAAGGTGAGAGATGGAGTGGAAGATGACAAGGAAGACTAGACAGGAGGTTACTGCTGTGATCGAAGCAAAGGATAAAGATGTCTTAGACTAGGTCAGTGGCAGCGGCAGTGAGATAAGAAGGAATCAGATTCTGAATATTTTGAAGACAAAGCTAACAGGATGTACTATAGACAAGATGTGAGAGGCATCGAGATTGACTCTAAAGATTGTGGCCTGAGCACCTAGAAAATGGAGTTTCCGTACGTCCATGGAGATCAGAAAAAAACTGGCAAGAGCAAGTTAAGAGTGATGGGAAATACAGGGACTTCCCTGGTGGCACAGTGGTTAAGAATCTGCCTGCCAATGCAGGGGACACGGGTTCGAGCCCTGGTCCAGGAAGATCCCACATGCCACGGAGCCTGTGCACCACAACTACTAAGCCAGCGTGCCACAACTACTGAGGCCCGCGCGCCTAGAGCCCGTGCTCTGCAACAAGAGAAGCCACCGCCATGAGAAGCCCGAGCACCGCAATGAAGAGTAGCCCCCGCTTGCTGCAACTAGAGAAAGCCCGCGTGCAGCAACGAAGACCCAATGCAGCCAAAAATTAATTAATTAATTAATTTTTTAAAAAGTGATGGGAAATACAGACATCTTAATTTTGAGAGAACAATTAAACATTCAAGTTGAGATACTTCAATCTCGAGTTAAAAGGAGAGATCCAGGGCTTCCCTGGTGGCGCAGTGGTTGAGAGTCCGCCTGCCGATGCAGGGGACACGGGTTTGTGCCCCGGTCCAGGAAGATCCCACGTGCCGCGGAGCGGCTGGGCCCGTGAGCCATGGCCACTGAGCCTGCGTGTCCGGAGCCTGTGCTCCGCAACGGGAGAGGCCCACGTGAGAGGCCCACGTACCGCAAAATAGAAAAAAAAAAAAAAGGAGAGATCCAGAGATATATATAAATTCAGGTGCTTTTCAGCATATGGATGGTATTAAAGTGACAAGAATGAATGAGATCACTCAGGAATTAGTGAGAACAGAAGAGAGAAGTGGCCTTGGGCCACTTCAAAATTAAGAAGTCAGGCAATGAAGAGGAACAAGCAATGGAAAATGAAAAGAAATGGCCAGTAAAGTAAAAGGAAAATCAGGCTTATTCTGGAAGACAAGCGAAAGATACACCAAGAAGGAAGCGATAATCAACTGTGTCTGACTTTCCTCATACTTCGGGTAAGAGGGGGATAGGGCACAGATCTTGGTTGTAATGACACCAGATCTTAGTGACGTAGACAAGAGCAGTCTCTGAAGTACCGAAAGCACGAGCTTGATACAGGATGAAATGGGAAACTGAAGACAGCGAGTACAGTTGACTATTCCATGGAGATTTACCACTTAAAAAAAGGGGGGAATAATGGGGCAGTAGTTGAAGAGGGGTAGTGAGATCAAGAGATCTCATTTTTTTTAATGGGAAAGGAACAGTAAGGACTTGATCCTATTTACATGCTGATGGAAAAGATCATGCTAGCAAGGGGAAAATTCCAGAGAGAGGAGAATCATGGGAGCAATGTCTTTCTGCAAGGGGAGGAGTTGACCCTGGACCTGAACATGGACCATTCCTCTGTGGTAACAGGAGACAAAGTAGAATATGTAGTGGGCACAGAAGTCGGGTATGTGAGGGAATGAGTTTGCAGAAATTCTCCTCTAGTTGCCTCTATTTTCTCTGTAAAATGGGAGACAAGATCTTCACCTGATAGTAAAGATTCAAAGAACAAAACTCACAGCATAATTCAAGTGAAAAAACAAAAATACTGTCCAGAGAGAAAGGGCCGAGACGTGCTGGTATCCTGCCATCTCTTTACAGACAAACATCTGCACAGGGTTCAGGACAGGACAAGAATGTGCTGACGTACGTGGAGTCTCGACCAGGCACACGCCGCGTAGGGGTGGGGAGAGCCATGCACTTATAGATGCACTTAAAGGAAGTGAAACTCAGTCAAGTCAGATCTGGCTGTTACTTCTGCCTCCAGTTTTGGCCAGACTCGGCCATTGCTGCCAATCGGTTTCAGTTTTACACACCAAAAAGTTCTTCATGCACTTAAACTTGGTTATTTGGTGGAGATGGTGGGGGGCGGGGGAAGGACAGGTAGAAGCAGGGGACATGAGGAGTGGAGAGGTATGTATTTTGTTTGTTTGTATTAAATTGGGAGAAATCCCAGTTTTCCAGGTATTTATATTTCTGTTGCAAAGTCATCAGTGCCCTTTTCCACAAAATTTTTTCTATTTCAAAATTGACCTAAAGGTGACTATTTTTATACAGACTGGAATTCTCTTATATTTTAGTGGAATTTAAGCCTTGATACATTATTTTTCAAATTAGAGTGAAAGAAGTAGTATATGAACACAACACAAAGATTTGCTCTGAATGAAATGAGTCACAAGATTCAGTGAAAACTATATATAGCTTATCATTCCATGTTATATATAATTAACTACAGAGGTTATATCTGGGACTCTGTCATCAATTCCCAATGCTTATTCATTTATTCAACAAACGTTTTTTAAGTACCTACTATGTGTCAGGCATGCAGTATACAGCAGTGAAAAAGAAAAGATAAAGATCCTTGCCTTCATGAAGCTTATTATGTTCAAGAGGGAGAAATACAGATAATAGACAATTAACTTAATAAATAAGAAAAAAATTCATATGTAAGAAGGTCATAAGTACAAATGCGGAAAAAAAAACCCAGCAGAGTCAGGTAGAAGGGGAGCTCGTTTGCAATATAAATGGTGCAGTCAAAGCAAGTCTCATTGAAAGTTAACACCAGGACAGAGACTAGAAAAAACTGAGGGCGTGAGTCACATCAGCTCACTGGGGCAAAGAGTCAGGCAGAGGGAACAGCAAGTACAAAGGCCTGGAGGGGAGAGGGTGCAGGCGAGTTTACAGAAGTGTGAGGGGTCAAAGTGAGGGTGGTGGGTGACCAGAGGAACAGCAGAAGATAGAACTGGCTACATAATTTGTAGGGCCCAGTATAACATGAAAATCGGGGGTCCCTTGTTCAAAATTTCAAGATGGCTCTGGCAGATCCTTCAACCATGCACTGGGACCCTATGAGCACGGGTCACACATCCATAAAGCCAGCTTTGGCAGGAGATGAGGTCAGATCAAACAGGTAAGAAAGTGAGGGAACATATCTGAAGGGCCTTCCAGGCCCTTGTAAGAACTTTGACTTTTACTCTGAGCGAAATGATGCATCATTGGAGGGTTTTAACCAATCTAACTTACAGCATCTGCGTTGAAATTAGTCAGAGGGGCCCAAAGAAGAAACAGGAGATTAGACAAGAGACTGCTGCAATACTCCAGGTGAGAGATGACAGGGGCTTGGTCCAAAGATAATATTTGCAGAAGTAATAAGAAGTACCGGACTCTGGATACATCCTGAAGATGAAACTCATAGATTCGTGATGGGTTTTATGTAGGGAAAGAGAAAAATTTCAAGAAGAATGAAGAATGACCCCAAGGTTTTTGCCCTGAGGAACAGAAAACTGGGAGTTGCCCTGAGTTTAGACAAGGAAGACTAGCCAGACGTGGAGGTGGTGGAGAGGGGCCAACCAGGAGGCCAGTTCTCACCCAGGCGTCTGAGTTGTCTCTTAGACACTCAGGTAGCAGAGACGGGGAGCTGGCAGGTGGCTTCAGGAGTGTGAGGCTCGGGAGAGAGGTCAGCCTGGAGGTATAAGTGTGAAAGTGATCAGAAAAGCTGTAATTCTGCAGTGCAGCTAAAAGTGAAGGTCTCAACGGATCTAGATTCTCCAAAAGTTCTAGACTAATCAAAATTCTTCTTTGTGTGCCACACTGATCCTGGCTAATGACACTTGCACTGTAATATTTACTTTTTACTCCATTCCCCTTTGATTAAAGTCTTTCTTTTTTTTTTTTTCCTCATTTAACAGCTAAAACTGAACACCAAGGAGTTTGAAATGTGACTAAGAAGTTGGGGGAACACTGTTTCTAAATACCACAATTAGTTCTGTGTACCAGCAGTAGACTTTGATTCTGGAACAGACTATTTTTTAACCTCCAGAATGACCCTTCTGTTACATCAACGTAAAGAAATATTCATCTGTTACATCTGCGATGTCATCATTAATCTAATGTAGATAATAAATTTTCTGGAATAAATACAATAAATATTTGGGAAAGTTGACCAGTAGGTTGAGCAGAGGTTGCATATTACTTACGCTTGTCAATGGAGAAAAGAACTGTCCAGGGATGTAAAGGACCAGTAGTGGACTGCGTCTGGACTTTGATTGTACCTGGTGAGAGAGTTAGGTTTTTTGTTAGTTTTAGGAATTGCTTGTAGGAAATACGGAACAGAAGGGGCAGCCGTTACGGAGACACTATGGATCTCTGCTTTCAAGCAACGCTGTGGCATGGGGGTAGGGGTGGTTCAAAGGAGGCAAGAAATTGGAGAGAACCTGTTCTGAACCAAATCCACAGCTCCAGCGTGTCTTCCCAGGAAGACGGGGTGCAGCAGTTTTAAGAGAATCTGGACACGTCTCCCTTAGCAGGACCCCTATCACCTCCGGAGAGGCGCCCTCAAGAGAGGGGCCTGGGGAAGGGGGTGTAAAGACAGGAAACCAGGCAGGTGGGGCAGTGCAAGGCAGAGAAGGAGAGGAGGGGACACGTGGCAATTTACATGAGGCACCCCTTTCAGGAGTGCAGAAATAATTTGGAAATGTCTTACAGAAGAGGAGGGATATTCAGTCATTAGAGCAAAAGACAGTCAGGGTCCCTGTGATTGAGCTCACTGTTTACTGACACCATTTTTACCCCCAGCCTGATAAAAGATGCGTGTACAGATATATATTCTAGTTCCAAACAGGGCATTAGGTGCTGGCTTCTCTGAAATGAGTTCTCCTCCAATGAGGTCTGCTAGCCACAGCGAAGTCATGCAGGCCCGCTTCATTTCTCTAAGCTGAGTGAGGGGTACCCGTATTCTTTCCAATCTTCTCCCTGATTTCCTTTTTCCTTCCCTCTGTCTCAGTGGGAGAGAGGAGTAGGAAGTGGAATCCTAAATTAGGAGGTTGGGATTAAGATATACACACCACTATATATAAAATAGACGATCGACAAGGACCTACTGTGTAGCCCAGGGAACTCTACCCAATATTCTGTAATAACCTATATGGGAAAAGAATCTGAAAAGGAATAGGTATCTGTATATGTATAACTGAACCGCTTTGCTGTACACCTGAAACTAACACACACCATAAATCAACTACACTCCAACATAAAATAAAAATTAAATTAAAATTGAAAACCTGAATACAGTTTCCCATTGCTCATTATAAATAGAAATGCAATGATCCTTACTGTGCAATATCCCTCACTCCACTTTCATACTTCAACTAGATGAGGAAAACCTAGAGATGTTACTATTCAGTAACTTGGTATAATATGGGTTATAATAATGTTTGTAGTGCTTATAAGTTCAATATGAAATAGAGCTTTTCTCCCCCTGCTGTTTACATTCAGCGTGTTCTCAGATTTGAAGATAGCCTCTACTGGGGGTTATATGAAGGGGTAGGAAAAGGTGAATTGACCCTAACACACAAACAGAAGAGGAAATATGTCTCCTTTTCCTATCTTTAAACATATAAGTATGTCCTGCAGTTTCAAACTGGATACAACATGACTAATTACTTTATCTGACAACAAAACTCTAAAAATATATGTAAAAAAAACATTTAGCTTTGTAATCCGAAAAGAGCAAAAATATTTTAGGATTAGATCATGTATGTTAGGTAATTTTGTCATTCTGGTAAGTCATATAAAATAGCGTTTCTCACCCTGGGCACTACAGACACCGGGGCTGGATGCTATTTCACCGAGGGAGGCCATCCTATGCGGTAGAGCACGTGGACCGCCATCCCTGGCCTCTAACCAACCATGACAAGACTTTGGCACCTGCGCACCCTCCCTCAGCCCAGTCATGACGATCAAAAGTATCTCTAAAAGTGGCTAAATGTCCCCTGGGTGGCAAAATCACCCCTGGCTGAGAACCACTGACACAGAATCTATTACTATACAACTAGAATAGAGACAAATTCATTTTCATAATATAGTTTGTAATTCTTTCATTCTGAGCAAGGATTTTGAAGTCATCAACCAAGGGAAGATGGCAAAGCTTTGCCAAAAGGATAATGTAAAACATCATCTCTTCCCAAACCATCAAATGACACCGTCACTTGCTGAAGCACACAAACGATCGGTTATCTCTGTGTCACAGTCCTGCTGTTCACAGATGACACAGTTGACTAATCTACTTCCTTCTTCAAAAATGCAACAGCCTAGAAACAGCAAGTATCAGTTGTTTTTTGTCCACCTAGTAGGATCTATGTCTCACTAAGTTGGGCAATAGGCAGGAAGGCCACAGAACCATGCTGGAGAAGCCTGTTGGGTTTTAATCTGCTTACTGATAACGGCTTGACTTGAAGTACACTTTACCACGGGTATCTTTTAAAACAATTACTTTTCATGTCTGACATTTAAGAAGCTGTACAATAACTGCTTAGATTTCCATTGCATGGGGGAGAGGCAATGGTTAGAAACTTTGAAATGACTGCATTATAAATAAATCTAGGCCATGTTTTTTCATATTTATCTATTATTCTTGTTTGCTCTTTGATGAAAAGCTAAAGTTGTACAGCATTCACGTGTACACCGTTTCTTATGAGGAATATAATGAGAATCTCTGTAGCAAAGCCTATTTTCAAGACTGGATGAACGAGCCACTTATTTCAAGCAATATTTGGTGCAAGATAATACCAGCGATGTCACGGAACTTGATTAGTTCTTACAGTTTATTATGTTTATTCTTGATTGAGGTTGACCTTTGATCCTGTTTTGCTGACTTTCTTCCATTGTGTATCAAAGGCCTTAAGAAGAAGAAAGGAAAACTGAGCAGTTTGATGTTTGAAAAGAATTCTGTGACGTTTCATTCAACAGATATTTTTACACTTCTTCTACTTATTTTACTTTTTTCTAGACCTCCCACACTTTTAAAGGAGCTTCCAGACAAGAATATCCAGGTGGTGCCACGTCTAAAAACACTGAAAAGAAAAGAGGAAAAATCTTTTTAAAATGTGTTCCCATGCTGTTCTAGTGAGGAACCAACAAGAAAAGAGGGAACACATTCTTCCTCTCCTCCTCGGCAGGGAAGACGAGAAAACAGAAAAGCAGAGTGAAGTGGAAACTTTCTACTGGTAGGGAAACTTATCCAGATAATGACACAGACACATTTCCCTGCATATTGCAAAGTAAAACTTCATTCTTTTGAAAGTTTTCAATTTTTTAATTTGAATTTCTCGGTGCAGGTGAAAAGATTATTGAGAAATGTTTTTCCCTCTTTAATTTAAAAAATAATATTCAATAGCAATTGACTGAAGAAGAGGAGAGAAAAAAGGAAAGAAAACAAGAGAAGCCACAAAGCCCCAGCTGTGCTTAGTTCCTGTTCATTCAGGGCAGCTCATGACGTAGGCTTGCTGTATTTTGAATTCACATATTAGAAGTCATTCAGAGAGGAAACTGGCTTTGGCATAATCTACAGAAGAAAATAGCATTCACAGAACTGTTATTCAAAAAGAAGCACAGAGCTGTACTTCTCGTTTAAATGTAACTAACCTTAGCTAGCTATAACAGGGAGGAAAAATAGGTGTATTTTGTGGTGGGTAGCTTCTGACATAAAAATTTAAACAAAGTTTCATAAACAATTATTGGAATCTGAGAAAGAATCAAACCTTGAAGCCCAAGTAGCTGAGGGTTTGGGGTCTCCCTGTTCAAAACAGGGGAGTTGGAAGAGGGAGGCTTGCTTTGCTTTGGGGACTTCCCGAAGTTGTTTATCTCCAACCACACCTCTGGGCTGAGCCTGAAAGCAACTCTGTAACATCAATATCATAGTTGAGATCCCAAGGCTACCAAGTTCTTTCCTCAGGCCTGCCCCGCACTAGGCCCTGTCCCGCCTGCTGTGCGTTTCCTTGTTAGGGTCTACAAGACTCTCCCTGGACTGAAGTTGCTTTGAAGTGAGACCTCGTATCTCCACCTAGGATCTAATTTAGTGCAATAAAGAATATTCACTTATTAAAGACACCCATGCCATTCTTTTACACTAGAAGCTTACATTTCAGAACTATGAAGATGGTTTCTAGCTGCCATAATTTCATGGCATTAGACCGCTGTATTTCCCATACCACTGCTCTGTTCATAATATTTAGACAGTTCCATAGCAACACATAAAATACGACCTCAGAGGTCTGCACTCCTCCAGCCCTGTGTGAAGGATTAGAGAAGTTTCTGAGAAAAGCAGCCAGACTACAGAGCACTGCATCTGAATTGCTCCCTTTATGGTAGGAATTGCAGAAACCTGGAGCAGAAACACATCCTAGGACTTTATATTCAATTCTAGAAATGTCCCCCTGTTCTTATAGTTTTCTGGCTTTATTTATAAGGCATCAAGAAATCCTCTTATTCAATTCTGGAAAGAACTAATAAAATTTGACTACTTTATAGTTAATCTTCTTTCTCTTTCCACACTAGAAAAATAGATTATCGTCTTTTTATTATCTAAAATGTTTTGTATAAAAGTATTAGTGGAGATGACAGAGATGCAAATATCTTTCTAAGACCTGGTTCTCTTTCCATATGCTTCTTGAAATTTGGAAGTAAATTTCTCATTGTGGCTTGCTCTTGACCCAGATAACAAAAATTTACTTTATTATGCTATCCATTTGCGTTAAAATAGGTTTTCTACAGTGTCCAGCACAGAGGTTTTCTATTTTATGTTTAGCAGCTTATAACAACAAACGTTTCTTTTCTCAGAGTTTCTCCAGAAGTAGCTTAGCTGGTGATTCTGTCTCAGGGTCTCTCATGAGGTTGTGGCCAAGCTGTTTGCTGGGGCTACATTCATCATTTTTTATATTCTTGGCTTTGTTACATAATGTTCAACAGATCCTCTCTCTCCTCTCTTCTTCTTTTTGAGTTTAAATTCTCTGTGCCCTTTGTCATTAAGGTATCATCAACATCCGTCTGGCTGGAGTATTTTGTCTTCATCTGCTCTCCCCAGGAAGCAGGGCTGTTGGTTGAAATAATTCCCATGTTTCATTGAACAGGAAAGAGCCCTGAATCAGGCCCAGTTGTCAGGCTGGGGCACAGGGACCCCTCAAAGCCCCTGGGCTGCTATCAGTGTCAGCTGGGCAGAGCCAGTTCTGATGGAACACAGAAACAGAACATTCAATTCTGGTATTTTCTAGGAGACGGGCACAAATGTGTACAAAAATCACTTAGGCCTCTTGTTAAGATGCAGATTCTAATTCCTTAGTTCTGGGATGAGCCTGAGCTCCTGCATCAAGCACTCGCCTCTCCTCTTCATCCTATTCTCCATCAACCTTATGGGGTTAGTCACTATTTCCTATCTGCACGTTGTTGAAAATATCTTCCTAAATGTTACTCTCTATTTGCAAAGGCACTATTATATCCAGATTATTTCTCACAGGGGGTTAGCATAACAACCTGTTACTTTACTTATTTTCAATTGTTTCCTGTAGTATTTTATAGAATGCACAATATTTTATATAGGCATCACATTTGACTCTCAAAACAACCCGTGTGGGAGGCCAGGCAAACATTATCCCAGCTTTGCAAATATGGACACAAGCTCAGGAAGAGTAAATTACTTTCTCAAGGTCATGAAGCTACCAAGGTGCAGAGTTGAAACTCTGGGTCTAAATCCCAGTTCCCCAAACTTAACAATAACAACACAATAAAACCCACTAAAAATTTCAACACCTCTTAAAAGACACGTAGCAATTAAGAACTGGAAATGGCCTAACGGATTATGAAATTTAGTAGTCCTCACTTTATACACTGTAGCTGCAGGAACTCAGGGACTACGTAATGTGTCCAACACTACAGAACTAATTATAGACTCAGCCAGTACTTGAATCTCCTGACTTCCAGGTCAGCATCTTCTGCTACTTTTCCATCTCACTCCCTTAAAAGCCCCCTGGCGGGGCTTCCCTGGTAGCGCAGTGGTTGAGAGTCCGCCTGCCGATGCAGGGGACACGGGTTCGTGCCCCGGTCTGGGAAGATCCCACATGCCGCGGAGCAGCTGGGCCCGTGAGCCATGGCTGCTGAGCCTGCGCGTCCGGAGCCTGTGCTCCGCAACGGGAGAGGCCACAACAGTGAGAGGCCCGTGCACCGCAAAAAAAAAAAAAAGCCCCCTGGCATTGTGAGCTTTCCATGATACATGCCAGTGACCTGTCCAGTTTCTGCCGGGCTCAGAGATGTGCCTCTTGCCAAAGATGGGCTCTGTCTTGCTCTCTGCAACAGCTGGGCCGCACTCATATCGCTTCTGGACAGCATTCCCTTTGCTCACCAGACCTGCAGCAAGGTGCCCACGTTACCAACCAGTGTTCTTGTCCTCCTTAATCAATAAAAACCCATCAGAGGCCAGACAAGAGATTCAGGCAAGGCCTTACTGGGGCCCCTGCTGCAGCAGAGGGGAGTGAGAACAAACAACAGGTTCCCTTGCTTGCCTGCTCCCTGAGTGGGGGGGGGGGGGGCGAGCTCGTTCCTTATACAGGGTGAGGGTAGAGGTGTGTCCAGGGGTCTGGCTGGAGGGGTAGCTTAGGTGCTCTGCCCACCCCTTAGGTGGTGTTGTGTGCAGGGGGCATGCGCAGTACCCGGCTTTTGCTCCCAACACCCTGTTTTTGCTCCAGGCTCTTCAAAAGCAGCACTTGGGGTTTTTTTTTTGGTCTCTTTGTGTCTTCTGTCCAGAATTTGCCCCAACTGTGCGTGCGCACAGTTATTTTTAGTCCCATACAGTTTCTCTGTATTGTGTGGCTCGAGGAGAGGTGTGTCCAGGTGCCAGCACTGCAGCAAAGGGGCCCAGGTCCCAGCCTGCCACCTTTCCAAATCCAAGCCTTAATCAGATTCTATCCCCTCCATAAGCCCTCACTGCCATCCCGGGACCTCAGGAAACCTCTCTTCTCTAGGTCCTCAGAGCACCTGCAGGGCCTACCATGCAATCTCATACCAGGCCTCTCCTTGAGGACCTGTCCTGTGTCCTGTACATCCTCTGGGTACCATCTGGGTCCCATGTCACCCTTTCCCCAACACTTGAGGATTCTTCTCACCGAGGACTGTTGATCCATGAAAAGCTATTTCTTCTCCCTGGAACACCCTTCCAATCTCACATATTAAACCATCTAGAAAATTCCTGCTTAGCCTTTACTTGTCGGTTAAAACACTGCTTCTTCCACGAAGCCCCTGCGGATGTCTCCAGGTGACGCTGGTGAGCCTTCTTCGGGGTGCCAAGCACATTCTGTACGAGGCTCCCTCAGGTCAACTGTGTGATTTTACTGCTAGTGTCTGAATGTCTGTTTCCTCACTGAGGATTCCTCATCACAGATATAACCATCTGCTTTTCCTCTGCACTGAGTACAGGGCCCGGCACACAACTGGAGCTTAATGTATGCTAAATGAATAAAAAAGTTAAAAACGCATGCCCATACAAATGAAGACATTCTGTGCTCTATTAAGCTTAAGAAATAAATGCAGCGTTACAAGCTTAGAGGGGAGATGCTCACCAGGGAAGCAGGTCTTGGGTATCAGAGGCCTGGGCCTAATTCCTCCAGCAACTAAAAAGCCAGGGTGGAGAAAGACCAAGAGGCATCTTCTTTTTTTTTAACTTTTTATTTTACATTGGAATATAGTTGATTGTGTTAGTTTCAAGCGTACAACAAAGTGATTCAGTTATACATATACATGTTATCTGTTCTTTTTCAAATTCGATTCCTAATTAGGTACAGAATACTAAGCAGAGTTCTCTGCTCTGCAGTAGGTCTTTCTTGGTTATCTACTTTAAATATAGCAGTGTGTACATGTTGAGATATCATTGTTCTTTCAGGAGTCGGAGCCTCCTGTTTAGAGGTAAGCTCTCATCTCCAACTACACTTTTCTAGAGTTACAGCCACTACCCTCACATCACGACTGGATTCAACTGGCTCTTCCTTAGCTCGCCAGACTTTCTGAAACCTACATTTTTCACTTGCTTGTTCTAAGAAGACGCGCCACCTACTCCCCAGTGGACAGCCTTGTAGTCCTCTTTCCATACACTGCATTACGGTTGTTTTTTTGTGACAGCTGCTCTGCTTCCATGTTGAGTTAACTTCTTTAGTTTCCAAAACCCTGCATGCATAATGCTATTTAAGCATCTAACCTGCGGACTGTGACTCTGCGCCCACCTCCCTGCCAGACCATGAACTACACAAAAGCATGCGATTCACCTATTTCATGTATAGTTTTCACAGCTCAGCAATGTTTAGCCCTTGTCGGAGAACAAGTATATACTAATACACTTAAAAGACGGGGGAGGGGAGAAAAGCCTGAGGAAAGTAGAAAGACACAAAGACACCTTTGTAGCCATCTTTCTGGGTGCAAATTCGTTTCTGTTGATTAAAACATTTGGAAGTACAGCAAAGTCAAACCCATCTTCTTACTTCTACTTGCGAGCGAGGTTGTGGAAAACGGAGGTGTTCCCACAACAAATTTCCAGACCCTTAGTCTACAGCTTCTTGGGTGTCAAGAGTCAGTGCCCAGCTTATAGCTATGGGAGTCCACTTTTCAGCGTCCCTAGTGTTGGAAGACAGTCACAAATGGCAGCAGCGACAGCTTAATTCCCACACACAAACACCTGCATTACAGACCCAGGGAATTGTTCTAGAACTTACAGCTCTAGTAAAGACCTCAGAGGTGGGGGTACTGGGGGCCCTGCCTAGACTCCTCACCTGTCACTTCTAATATTTGTGTAAGCACATAATTTCCTGTATTAAAACCCTTATTGCTGGGCTTCCCTGGTGGCACAGTGGTTGAGAATCCGCCTGCCAATGAAGGGGACATGGGTTCGAGCCCTGGTCCGGGAAGATCCCACCTGCCGCGGAGCAACTAAGCCCCTGCGCCACAACTACTGAAGCCCGCGAGCCACAACTACTGAAGCCCTCATGCCTAGAGCCCGTGCTCCACAACAAGAGAAGCCACTGCAATGAGAAGCCCGCGCACCGCAACAAAGAGCAGCCCCCGCTCGCTGCAACTAGAGAAAGGCCGCGCGCAGCAACGAAGACCCAACGCAGCCTAAATAAATTTATTAAAAACAAACAAACAAAAAAAAACCCTTACTGCTTGAAGTACCTAGAGTGATAGTTTCTGTTTCTATTCATCCTGTCAGACACGGCAAGAGGGAATAAGAGGATGGGGGAGAGGGGGTGGGGAGATGGAAAAGGGAGAGAGGGGGTGTTCCTGTCTGGAAAAGCTCAGGGCTGTCAAAAGAGTTTATTCTTTATTCTAGGCAACACCTGATGATAGGCCTCTGACCTCCCTTTCTTACAGCATTTACTAAAAAAGATTTACAACTGTGAATCTTTCTTCTGTCCCTTTCAGATGTATTTGTAACCTCTGTTTCCCAGGCTCTTTCTGAGGACAGAGTCCTAACTTGCGTACCTGCCAGCTAGCAGACACCAAAATGGAATCTTCTGCACCGACCAAACTCTTATAATTTTCACTTCCCTGACTCTACTGGAGCCCCCATTCTCTCCCCTCCTGACTCCTGCATTCTGCTTTTAAAATGCCCCCGCCCCTCTGTGCAAATCTGAATGGAGTTCAGTGTTTTTCCCACTTCAGTAGTTACTGAAGAAAATCTGTTTTCACCACTTTAACTAATGTCCAGTTTTGTTTACTTCTTTGACAGGAGAAAGCCTTACCCTTTCTTTTTCTTCTCCTCTTGTTAGATCCACTTGCTATCCAATGAAATCATAAGAATATAATTTATTGTTTCTATAAAATGTTATACTGGTTTACTAGAAATTATAAAGATTATGAAATGCCATAACGATTTGCTATGGGTGGCTATAAAAGCACATTTTCTATTTATCTTTTAACAGGGGAGATGTTTTCCAGAATTCCAGATGAATATTTTTTCCTGTGATTTTTACCTAAAGTCTGACAGGCTCGGTAAATACCTCAAGTACCACTCGGGATTACAAACCAAACAATAAATATTAGAAATTTCTAGTCCACTTAGATACTAACGATCAGTCTCCCTTGCAATTTCACCTGCACGACTTTGATTCAGTGTAGGAGCTATACGAAATAAACTCACACTCATAGAGTTACTTCTGCCAACTGGCGGCAAAAAGAAATTCCCATTGGTGGTTTGAAAGGGAAATTTTCTGGAGTAGAGACAGAGGTCCACTCTTTCTTTGGCCCTTGATTAAACGGAAATACTTCAGAGGAGCCTGAATTCTTTGTAATTTCTAATGCACATTTATAAGACACAACTTGCTGCTATGCTCATTTCACGTAACTGTTAGGTTTTGCATCTGCAGGAAATGAGTAATTAGTCAAACATGCAGAGTCCCATTATTTTCTGTTCTCTTGAGAGGATGAAGACAGTTGTTTAAGAGGGAGTTGTAGATACTTAGCATTTTAAGTTACACTCGGTTAATGTTTCTGACCTGGAAGACCGACACTGCTGACAGGTGCAGTTCTGGGTTCTGGGTTAGGTTTTTAAGAATGTTTGAGAAATCCCCCCGTTGACTAAGAATCAATTCACTGTAGTCCCAGAGAGTTAGCCTCTCTCTGGACATCCCCTTTGAACTTTTTTTCCTTCAAAGGGGTTCATGCAAGGAACTGTGATTCATTGAATACTCTTTCCTAAAAAGAAAGCACCTCCATGGACAACTTGAAAGTTTCCAGTTAGTAATAACCTTATTACAATTTTTTCTCATTATTCCTAGTCATTTCTAACGAGGAACCCATGAAAAATGTGAACGACCTATGAGCTGTGGCCTGAGAATCAGCAGGCCTCAATTAATCCCCACCTCATTAACTCCCAGTGAAGTCTGGAAAATTTCTCCGTTTCTAAAAGAAAACTACTTTTTCCCACTTCTAACCTCATAAGAATACCACAAAGATTTAAAAAGGAAAAAAGAACCTGTACCAAACTATGTGAAGTCTTTAAGAGAGATTAGTATTTGTGGCTACAATATTGGGATTACAGTGGTAATTCTTTAGAATAATAATATCATAAAAACTTTATAATTTTCATAATAGAGGAAGGAAAGTAACCTTTTGGAACTATAAATATTATTTCCAATTATGTAAACTCTTTCTTGACATAAGTATTCTTGCATTTCTATGTGATATCAAGTTAGTGTTTTTTTTTTTTTTTTTAAAAAGAGCTGGATAGTAGTTAAAGCAGTAAAAACAGATATCAATCAGGAGTATTGCAAGAGGAGAAAAGGGATCTGGGCTCAACTCTGAATACAGCATGCAGCACTTGGGAATTTATAGCCAAGGAGCAGAGTGGGGGTCAGTGGATGGAAAATTACTACGAGGAAACATCAGGGGTAAGGGAGTATGCTGGCTAAAATGACATAACAGGATTGGCGCCGAAGACAGGCCAGGTAATCACACATCACCTGGGGATGGTGGAGGACGAGGAAACCAATCAGACACTGAGAGTGACTAGATTTGGAGGATGGGGGACTCTTGCTAAACCAACTTAGCAGGAGTCTTGCTAAAATCGGATTTTCTTAAGAAAGTGCACAGGTGGGCCTAAAAGAAGGTTCAGAAGCTGACTAAAGTTTGGTCAAGCCAAGTATCTTTGTCATTAGAATCTCTGTTACTGAGGAAATTTTCTGTACCAAGAAATTTAGCTAAAATGACAGGTGGCATGTCCCCACGTTTTAAGAACAGTTCACTGAGAATACTAACTCTGTTTCACCCCCATCACTTCCTTGTTATAAATTAATAGCAATTGGAGAAAACATGCATTTACAAAAAAATACATGACAGTCAACACTAGGAAGGCACAGAAGATGGGGTGAGCTGAAGTGGATGCCCTTCTGGATGCAATTCTAATTGAAAACCATATCTTAGGTTTCCATCAAAATCCCAACCTGAGATGGTAGCTAAGGCAAAACCATGAACATACAGGGGCAGATGGCAGACTGAGGAAGGACCTGGATCCCAGGACTGCCTGAAGGGCTGAGTTGCTGGGTTATTGAGGAAGTCCATTAGAGGAACTTTGAACCGTCCTCCAGTAATACTTCAAGGTGGCTCCTGACAGACCTAGCGGTTTATGATTGCCAGGCTCCATTTAACTACGATCACTAATGTCACTAATTATCATCTGAAATGCTGAGAGAGCCATAATCTCTGTGCAGACTTTGCATAACACAACTGCTCACTTATGAAGTAGATGCTGCTGCTTCTTTAGTACATTTGCATGTTCTGCTTTTCATGTGATCAGTGATAACACTACAGCCCCTATCGTGGATGGAAAATGTTTCCAAATGTTTTGTACAAGGTGCACGTCCACCATCAATTTTCTTGAGTAACAGAAATAATGCACTTTTTAATTAAACATGAACTTATAGCTTCTGTTGCAAAATAAAAAAATAAATAAATGAATAGATGTATGTTTGTACTATATGATAAGTAAAAAATAAAACACTCTTGCAAAAGCATTCAGACAATTACCTACACACTCTTCGGCAGGAGTGCTCAGCTTCTATTTCCTGGCCATGCGTTACATACATCAACTTTCCACTGTCTGTGTTTCTCAATGATCCCACCTACGGGAGTTTTTACAGCTCCGTTTATCTCGCAATCATGCTAGAGGCTAGAGCAGAGCACAGATGGCTGGTGCAAAAAGACACCAGCTGGGAAAAAAGCTTCAGATGCTTCTCCTATCGCTATCCAAAACCAGAGGAAATTAGCTGTCTCTAGCTGCTGTGGTGGTCTCACTTCTGAAAAGGTGTAGCAAAATGAGAGGTGGGTTAGCATTCACTGCTTTTCAGATTTAACCATGCATTGAAATGATTCACAATTAGATAAGACCATGACCAAGCTGGAAATATAAATTGAAAGATCACAGAGTCCATTTTACTGTATTTTAACACAGCAATTCATAAGAGTATTTCATTAAAGCATGAAAAATCTGGGACAAATTTGGACATAAATATAAATGTGAAGCATAAACCAGAGCTATTTAAGTAAATAGGTAATGAACGTGTAAAAAATATCAGAGAATTAATATGGGCATAAAATCACAAGTGAAGTAAAATAAACGTGGGCAATTAGTACTCTAATTTCACTGTCTTTCTTTCTCTTTTTTTTTTTTTTTTTTTTTTTGCGGTACGCGGGCCTCTCACTGCTGTGGCCTCTCCCTTTGCGGAGCACAGGCTCCGGACTCGCAGGCTCAGCGGCCATGGCTCACGGGCCCAGCCGCTCTGCAGCATGTGGGATCTTCCCGGACCGGGCCACGAACCCGCGTCCCCTGCCTCGGCAGGCGGACTCTCAACCACTGTGCCACCAGGGAAGCCCTGTTTTTCTTTTTCTTTGTAATATACTTTATTTTTTTAGAGCAGTTTTAGGTTTACAGCAACATTGAGGGGAAGGAACAGGGATTTCCCATACACCCCCTCCCCCTCCTCCATTATCAACATCCCCCATCAGATGGTACATTTGTTAACAACTGATGAATCTACATTGACATGTCATAATTCCCCAGAGTCCACAGTTTACATTGTGGTTCACTCTTGGTGTTCTACCTTCTGTGGTTTTGGACAAATCTATAATGACATGTATCCACCATTATAGTATCATACAGAGTAGTTTCACGGCCCTAAAAGTGCTCTGTGCTCCAACTAGTCACATTTTGCTCCCCACTAACCTGTGGCAACCACTGATCTTTACACTGTCTCCATAGTTTTGCTTTTTCCAGAATGTCATGTAGTTGCAATCATACAGGATGTGAGACTGGCTTCTTTCTTTTCAGATTGGTTTCTTTCACTTAGTAATATGCATTTAATTTTCTTCCATGTCTTTTCATGATTTGATAGTTCATTTCTTTTTTTTTAATTGAAGCAAGTTGATCTACAATGTTGTGCTAATTTCTGCTGTACAACAAAGTGACTCAGTTATACACATATATACATTCTTTTTTATATTCTTTTCCATTATGGTTTATCCCAGGAGATTGGATATAGTTCCCTGTGCTATACAGTAGGACCTTCTTGTTGATAGCTCATTTCTTTTTAGTGTTGAATAATATCCACGTCTGGGCATACCACAGTTCAGTTTTACTTTTTAAAATATTTTACCGTTTAAAAAATACTAAGAGGGGGTTTCCCTGGTGGCGCAGTGGTTGAGAGTCTGCCTGCCGATGCAGGGGACATGGGTTCATGCCCCGGTCCGGGAAGATCCCACATGCCGCGAAGCGGCTGCGCCCGTGAGCCATGGACGCTGAGCCTGCGCGTCCGGAGCCTGTGCTCCGCAACGGGAGAGGCCACAGCAGTGAGAGGCCGGCATACCGCAAAAAAAAAAAAAAAAAAAAAAAAAAAAACTAAGATATTTCAAACATATAGAAATTTTTGAATTACAACAAACAGCCATGTATTTACCATCCCAACTTACCCAATGTTAATGGGTTTTTTTTCCCCATTTATAGGAGAAATTTTTTAAAGAAAAAAAAATTTGAATACAAAACACTTACTTTCCTCTAGCTCAGATAGAAATATTACACTGTGCTGTGCGCTCTATCAGTTAGCTATTGCCATGAAAAATACTGTGTCACAAACTACCCCCAAACTCAGTGGCTTAAAACTATAATCTTTTATTCTCATGGGTCTGAGGAAGAGCTGAGGATTCAGCTAATCCAGGCTGGGCTCTGGTGGCTGGCTCTGCAGAGCTCCAGGGAAGCCATTCATACCTGTGAGAGTTAGTTGGGGGACAGCTGAAGAAGTTTGGACTCAGCTGTGGCCTTCTGGCTCTCCTCCATGTGTCTGCCCTCGGGGTTGGCAGCGTGCTCTTTTTCTAGCAATGCAGGGGCACAAGAAAGCAAGGAGAAATGCCACGCCCCTTGCAGCCTAGGCTGGGAACTGTCATAGCATCACTTCCACCACATACTTTGTTTTTGTTTTGTTTTTTTTGTTTTTTTTTTTTTTTTAAATAATAGCAACCACAATGACTACCATTTATTGATTAATTGCAGTGGGCTAGACCCTGTGTTAAATCTTTGACATACATTATACAACTGGTGTGATCCGCTTCATAAAACTCAAAGTAAAAATGCAATCTAGGGCTTCCCTGGTGGTGCAGTGGTTGAGAATCCGCCTGCCGATGCAGGGTACACGGGTTTGTGCCCCGGTCCGGGAAGATCCCACATGCCGCGGAGCGGCTGGGCCCGTGAGCCATGGCCGCTGAGCCTGCGCGTCCGGAGCCTGTGCTCCGCAACGGGAGAGGTGCCCCCCCCCCCACAAAAAAATGCAGTCTATCTCTTATTCTCTAATTTAAATTAAAGACAACCCAAGTCCCTATATGCTATATTGAGCAGAATATCACCCTTTCCCATGTAATATCTGAAATAGAGGCATTTCCCTTTCCACTGTATTGTCTGAAAGCTTCAAAGGGTTTGTTCATTCTAGACAGAATTCTACCATACACTTTGGCCAAAGCAAGACAGATGGCCAAACCCAAAGTCAAAAGGGGGAAAGTGAGCTCACACATAAGGAGAGGGCATGGGAGGATACAGGTCTAATGGGCTATGTATATTGAGGGGTGAAAAATTGGGGCCAAAATGCAATCAATTCAACTCCTATCTCCATACTTTTATACTTCATCATTTATGTCTATATCCATAAACAATGAATTAGTGGCTTGAGTAGTTTTAATTTTTAAAATTTACATTAAAGTGATATAATATTTTACTGAACCATGTAGTTTGCTTTTTCTAATCATTTTTTTGCAATATTATCTATACTGATCAGTACATGTAGATTATCTTTTACTACTGAATTGTTTCCATTATATAAATATATTATAACTTATTTATGTATTCTTCTATTTGATAAACACACAAGTTGCTTGTAATTTTGTTGTTACAAAAATTAATACAATGAAAGTCCTGCATATGTCTCTTCATGCAAAAGTATGAAGACTTCTTTAGAATGTATCTAAAATATGAGTTGTAGGGTTAATGCTCCATTTACATTCAAGATCAGTGTGTCCAATAGAAATATAAAGTGATCCCCATAGGTTATTTTATTTTATTTTTTCTATTTTTTGGCCACGCTATGTGGCATGTGGGATCTCAGTTCCCTGACCAGGGATCAAACACACGCTCCCTGCAGTGGAAGCGTGGCATCTTAACCACTGGAACACCAGGGAAGTCCCCCCAAAGGCAATTTTAAATTTTCTAGTTCCCGTGTTAAAAGAAACAATATCAACAATATATTTTATTTAATACATATTTAATAATTTAATATTTAATAATAATATATTTCATTTAATACAATATCTCCAAAATATTATCATTTCAAAATATAACTAATATAAAAAATATCAATAATATATCTAACATTCTTTTGTGGAACTCATCCTTTGACGTGTATTCTATGCTAACCACATTTCAACGGCCGCAAGTGGCTATGGCTCTTCTCTGGGACAGCGCAGTTCTAGACATCACTGTATTACTTGCCCAAGTATTGGTACCAATATATGAGAGTTCCATTATTGTGCATCCTTATCAACAGATGTTATTATCTAATTTTTTAATTTTTGGCCAATCTGAAGGGTAAGCAGAAAGTGGAAAACTGGGGAAACCTGATTTAGAAGTCTGTAGTTTAGTTAATAGTATTGTGCCAACGTTAATTTCCTAGTTTTACTCATTGTAAAGAGATTACATAAGATGTTAAAATTAAGGGAAGTGGGTAAAAATTATACATGAACTCCGTAGTATGTTTCTAAGCCTTAAGTCTAAATTTATATCAGAATAGAAAGTTTTTAAAAACCACTCCTTAAGTGAGTTTGAATTTTTTCCTACAGATCACCAGGTATAAGATTTAATCAAGCCTTCCAAAGGTTTTGATATGATAACTGAAAGTGTTTTTTATTTAGCTACAATAGTAGATGAAAGAGTTGACGATCCCACTCTCAGGTCACTCCATCTATAGTTAAGATGGGCCAGACCATCGGAGGTCTGTGGACAGAAGAGGCAAGGTCCGAAAGGAAGGGACAACCTCTGGGAACTGAACTTGATGCCTCTACAGCGACTCTTACACCTTCCAGTCTCATGCCACTCTGCTGCACTTCCCTAATAACATTGATTTTATTCCGCCATGTATCAAACACAATTGGGCAATTAGCAAGCAGCACTTTCTCCACTGGGTAAACCAAAACAACAAAAACTCTTTGAATATTGTATTCCTTTGAATCATGTGCAGTATGCACTAATTAAATGTCTTCACTTGAAGAGAGGATGACAGTAACATTCCAACCCTGAAAATAAGTTAGAAGTTAAAATACCACTCCTTTCACTAGAACTTATCTTTAACCATAAATGCGGTCTTTCCTCCACAGTATTCCTCAGAAGTCTTCAAAACTGCCTCCTAGTACGTAAATACTTTAACCAAAAAGACAAAACAAGAACACTGAAATAAGTAAAAAGCTTTTAAACTGCGGCCTTCTGCTGCCCTACTTAAAGTTATTCAGAAACTGTGAGCCTCCCGCGAGCCACTGCATGAGGCTATGAGTTTCCGTGAGGAAGTAGTGGTTTTTTCTCGAGCTCTCTGGGCCTGGATCCCGCATCTGTGCCACTTTCAGACCTGAGCATCACCCTCAAGGCACAGAAAGCTGTTTTCCCCTCAGGCTTTCCCGGCCCTCTAGCCAGCCTTGAACCCGTATGTACAGTTCCTAGGATGATCTGGCCTCCGCTTAAAAAATACTCAATTAGAACTCACTTTGATAATGAATAGCTAAGCAATCTCCTTTTAAGATGAGCTTCGAAGGTCCAAAAACTGAGGACTATTCAGAGTAAGCATTCTGTGGGGCTAACGTAGCTTGCCAAGTGACAGCCCTGAGCTACGGTCCCTTCCCTTTAATCATCACAGGAACTGATTAAAATACACCGGGAATAAATGCCTTCGTGGTGAAATGACCCAGGCACTTCCTGAACACGACTGTGAAGAGCACTGGAAAGTGCAGTCCAGAAAAAGACTCATGACTGTATCTGTGACTTATGTTGGATTTGTCAACCAGAATCTTCCAAGTTTAAGGTGGTGAGTCACACTTCCTCCCCAGCTACAGATGTAACTCCCAGGTGTCACTCACACAAGGCATCTGTCTGCAGCCACATCTTCATTTTCAGGAGTTGCGTGTGCCTTGCATGAGGTTTCCTGCTTGAGCTTCCAGCCAGGGTCTCTCCTGGTTGATGCAACTTGTGACTAAGTGTGGCCACTAGCTTTCACACTGGCATTTTCCGAAGTTTTGGAGCCATTTATCTAGTCAGATATAGAATGCCCTATGCTGCCACCATCTTGGAAGAGAACTTGACCCACTGTCAGCTGGAACACTTCTGTCACATGAGATGTCCCGGGGGAAGTTCAAGAGTGAGACTGAAATCGAGAAGGAGAATGGATCTCTGAGGACAGGGCAGGGGGGTGATGAATACACGTGTTCTATGGGCAGCTTTGAAGTTGATCGCCGGGGAATTTGATCTCAGTTTACAGGACAGGATGGTCAGGGGCTGAATCAAAGTCAAGGCTTTTGATATTTTCTTTTGATTATGTTTTATCTGTATTTATGATCATAATGGCAACCAGTCACTCCCAAGGGCACCGTTTTAGATAAGAGGTTATTCCAGACATTTGCTGCTGAGCCACTAAAGCATCTTCTGTCACTCCTGGCCAAGGATGTCTCCTGGGCAGATGAGTCTGCAGCTGTACTCTCATGAGTAATACATCACGTAAACCATCAATTTGTTGAAACTTCCGCACCAATTATTTCCTGTATTTATAAAACTGACCCATCTTCAAGTAGATACTCTATGGTCAATGGAGTCAGAGGCCCTGGGTGTGTGTCCTAGCTCTGTCTACCTCAATGGACCAGGGAAAGAAAATATGGTGGAGTGGACAGTCACTGGGTATCAAATCAGACTCCCAGCACTAAGAACCCTAGCCCTAAATTGTGCTAATTATTTTAACTCAGATTTGTTAATTAACCTCTCAAAGCTGTGGTGCCTCATCGTCAAATGGAGATAAAGTTGTCCTTTTTTCCTGGCTCCTTGGAGGACTGATGAATACACGTAAAACGTAGGGCATAGTGAGTTCTCAATATATGTATTTCTTATTCCATCTGTGACCTTAAGCAGGTTTAAAAAAAAAAATCTCTGAGCTTGGATTTTCCACCGTAAGATATAAGAATAATAAGATCTATCTCATAGTATTGTAGTAAAGACAAACTGATATATAGGGAAAAATGGTACTTAGGCTCTAAAAATCTGAGTTAATCGTTACGTTTTTAAACCAGCGTGCTCTTCTAGTAAAGCTCTTTTGAGATTCTTTAGAAGAAGCATAATATTTCAGAAGTGAAGTGAATTATCTTAAAATGTTTCTTGAATAAGACATAAAAATAGAAACAAGAGAAAGCATATATACGATTCATATGCATGTGTCTACATGTTAGTATCAATGGTAAGTATAAAAGCAGGTGATTGCATGTGCAAAGATGCTTGAGAATTTGATTGTGGATATTCTCCCATCACTGTACTTTAAGTACATCACATGAATAATAATCAACCACTGATTCCCGGAAATGGCCACATTAGTATGAACCAGTATGCAGGGCATCCTGCATAGCTATTGTATATCTTTCTCATCTTTTTTTGAACCTATTTCCTGCACTGCAAAGAAACTGACACAGAATGCTTATGAAACGAGATTTAAATGTTCAGTCCAGATGTGTTACAGCTTAACATCAGAAAGCCCCTAGATTTCACAGAACTAAATTTTAATGTTTTTCTAGTGGAAACCCCCATGGTTTGCAGGGTTCTCATAACGTACCTTGGAATCCTATTATTAAAGTCGGTCTCATACTTCTTTCTGAGCTGACTGCCATCAAAATGTTTTATCATATTTGGCACAAAATGTTGTCTCACTGAGTGATCTTAAAACACTAACTTTAAGGACAACACACTCTGTAAAGAACTCCCCTACACTAAAATTTACAAAATACACTCAAAATCAGTATGCAATCGATAAATTTGAAACCCAAAACAAGAGTGAGTTTTGATCAGGGATGTTCAATGAGGCATGCAACTCACAAGCCGTGTCCTAAAAATTGCATAAGATGATACATTATCATTCTAATCTTGAACTGAAAGAGCTAAAGCTTCTAAATCATACTTGAAAATTAGGTAAAGGTCCTAATACACTGTTAAAAGCTACAGTCTTTATACACTGATGAAAATTTCTGTGAGGAGAGCTGCCTAGGACAGGAAAGCAAGTGATGCAGGTGATGGGGCAAGGAGTACCTTTCAGCTAAGGAAGAAAAGTTGCCAGGAAAGAGTTTTAATTCTGCACTGTGGGCTCCACACAAGTGAGAGAATCCCCAAACCAGATTCCAACTTGGGAAAAGACAGAGATGCAAAAAGGAAGCTACAAGGGGAGCCCTCAGGAGTACCCAAGGTAGGGAAAAACTTGGTCCGAATGGGAAAGATATTCTCTTTGGGGTGCTGAGAAAGCCTTCAGGGGGCACTGGGCTCACACACTAAGGGAAGTGGCACCTTGCAGTGCTGGCGACTTTGGTCACAAAGCAGGGATTTTGAGAATCAGCTGAAAACCATGGAACAAGCACAAACTCTGAAGCCAGACTTCAGTTCTATGCCAAGTTTTGACCCTTCCGGTTAGAAAATTAATCTCTTTGAAACTCAGCTGTCTAATTTGTTAAATGGGGATAATGACATCTGTCTCAAAGGATAATGTTAAAGATTACACCAAGTGATCTAAAATGTCTGAGATGATTTTACATCTGTTATCTCACTTTATTATCAGCTATCATTGTTACTTTTATGACTGGTATAAAATGACTTCTACACCAAAACTGAAGAGAAAAACATCGGCATGTGTGGCCTAGGGTAATATTTCTTTGGAATCACAGGTGTATATAAACAAACAAAAAACTGACACAGAGAGTTGTGCCACTGAGAGCATAGCTGAAGTCTCCTGATACCCAGCCTCTTCCAGGTCACTTTACGTCCCTGAGTTTATCCCTTTCCAGATCACAATACTGAAGGATCCACTACCTCAAATCAGTCTTGAATGCGATTTTCATTTTCAAATGCCTGTACCATGGGCAAGGTTTCTTTTATGGTCGAAATACTGCAAATATAATTGTTATTTCCTGCAGTGATAAGAAGAGGAAACTGGTGTATGTTATTCTATGAATGAATTTCTAGATCTACCTGTGACACACCCAGACTTGGGAGTTACCGTTTGCCATAAGTACGCAAACAAAGCGAACAGTTCTTGCTTAACCGTGAGCAGGGTTTTAAATGATGGAACGTGTGGTCTGGAGGTTAGGACAAGTGATTGGAAATCATGCTCCCGGGAGCCACCTGCCTCTGACAGTGACGTGCTGGCTGACTTCAGACTAGTCATTTGACCGGTGTGGGCCAATTTGTTCACTTATACTACTTCTTTTAGACCTCAAATGCATCATGCCAGAGACAAAGCCCAACACTTCCACTTTAAAAACTGTGTAAATCCAGGTCACTTGATAATCAGTACATTCATTATATTATATTACATTATAAATAAGACATTGTATTATATTCATCAATAAGTGCAATAAGATCAGCATGGTAGTGCTCTAAAGGTCAAAATAGTAATCAAATGAATGTATGAATGAAGAATAAAATTTTGACATGAGTGGATTATTGTCAACATGCAATGTCATAGCAAGAAGGAGTCAGGACTAGGTAACACTTCTATCCACATAAAAATGACACAAAAACTATTGTCAGTGGATTTAAGGATGTCACCAAGCTGGGAATTTCTTTATCCAAAGACCTGCTATTCTAGGGCTCTCAAGACATCAGACAAGAAAGAATGGCGACACCTGGAGATGGGGAATGAGGTACCTCATGAGGGCACAGCTGGCTGCTGGGGCAAGCGGCCATGCTGGAGGGCCCCGGCAGAGCTGGGCAGTCTCCCCGAGTCCAGGAGGGAACAGTGGAGGCACAGGGAGAGCAGAGCAGTTAGGGTCAGCAGGGAAAACCCAGAAAAGAACCAGCTACACAGAGAAATGACTCTCTAGGTTGCGGAGGGTTCTGCGTCAGTTGATTATTGATAAGCGCTTGTCTGTAATGAAACTACCAGAGGCCAAGGAAGGAGGTCACTTAAAAGCACAATAGGTAACAATACTCAGACATCACACAGGGACAGAATTAGTCCCAAGAGCCAGAGTGGAAGACCTAAAAACTCAAAGGATATTCGGTAGAGTACTACAAAGGGAGCGCTACTACTTCTTGCCTCAGAAGCAGGAAAAAATTAACCTGTGACAAAACACTACTTTGCTCCCACCTAAGAAAGCCTAACCTGGGGACTTCCCTGGTGGCACAGTGGTTAAGAATCCGCCGGCCAATGCAGGGGACACGGGTTTGAGCCCTGGTCTGGGAAGATCACACATGCCGCGGAGCAACCTAGCCCATGAACCACAACCACTGAAGTCCCCGTGCCTAGAGCCCGTGCTCTGCAACAAGAGAAGCCACCGCAATGAGAAGTCCTCGCACTGCACTGAAGAGTAGCCCCCGCTCGCCGCAACTAGGGAAAGCCCGCGTGCAGCAACGGAGACCCAACGCAGCCAAAATTAAATAAATTTATTTTTAAAAAAAAGGGCTTCCCTGGTGGCGCAGTGGTTGAGAGTCCACCTGCCGATGCAGGGGACACAGGTTCGTGCCCCGGTCCAGGAGGATCCCACATGCCGCGGAGCAACTAAGCCAGTGAGCCATGGCCGCTGAGCCTGCGCGTCTGGAGCCTATGCTCCGCAACGGGAGAGGCCGCAACAGTGAGAGGCCCGCGTATCGCAAAAAAAAAAAAAAAAAAAAAAAAGAAAGCCTAACCTAGAAAAAAATCAAAATGCTTTCAAGTAACTTAACCGTGTCTAAGAATATTTATAAGAATGAAAAAATATGTGGCACCCAAAAAGGTAAAATCATAACTTCTGGCATCCTATCAAAAACTACCAGGTATGCAAGAAGCCTGGAAAATACAAGCCATAATGATAAAACCCAATCAGTTACAACTTCTCCAGAAATGATACAAATAACACAACCAATATACAAGAACATCGAAACAGTCATTATAACTGCAACCTATAAAGTTAAGAAGTTAGAAGACTGAAGATGTTAAGGAAAGATACAGAAGATATAAAGAGGCACAAATTAAAATTTTTTAATTTTTAATTTTTGATGGAAACTACAGTATCCAAAATGAAAAATGCAACTGGATGGGATAATGTCAGATTACACAATTAAGACTAAACCTCAAGGGAGAAAATAGCGTGTGTGTGTGTGTGTGTGTGTGTGTGTGTGTCCCATTCATCACAATTCCTGAAAAGAAAATTATAGGCAGAGCCTCAAGATATAAAAACTTAAAATTTCATAGATCAACAGAGGAACCTTAACTGGGATGTAAAATATCCTGTCACTGAGACCAAAAATGAAAAAAACAAAAGCGGAAAAAATCACTTTAGATGGGAGATTTTGATTTTCTTTTCTAGAAGCATTAAGGGTGTATGTGTGTGTGTGTGTGTGTGTGTGTGTGTGTTTCTTTCCCTTCAAAAGGGGAAGGAGTAGAAATGAAAGTAGAGTGAAGGGAACAAGGAGGTTTTCCCCAGTACGTGAAGGCCTGCAGGAGGAGGGCACCGCCAGGCCTCCAGAGATCTGGGGGATGGAGTGAGGGCTGGGAGCGGACACCAGTAAACAGACCACCAGCAGTGTGAAGCAAGATCGGTTCTCAAGAGCCAGCTGGTCCTTGGCTCGGAGGACAGGAACAGGCAGGGCCTGCGCAGGGGGTGGGGAGGGAGTCTCTTCCTTCTCATGGTCTTAACTACATGGCTCAGCTGGGTGACAGTGGGCATGTTATTTAATCCCCCTGGGCCTCCATCTCCTTATCTAAAATGGAAGTATTGATAATTATATAGACTGCATGAATTGCTTTGAAGATTAAATGATACACTTTTCCTAATCAGACTGCTCAATAGCACCTATGTCCTCGGGAGCTGGGGCTGGGATGGGGAGGCGTATAAGTAAAAGTGAGCTGCGATAACCAGACACACAGACTTGTGTCCTGAGCGTGCGGACAGAACAGTAAGCTCGGTGCGATGCTCCGTTGACCTTCCTATAATCTTTGCTTGCCTCCTTTTTTTGCACATGTTCTAGTTAATCTTGACAAGCTGTTTTTTTCACATTTTTAAAGAAACTGAAAGTGGTATGATAGCAGTGAGCAGTGAGCTCTTTTGAAATAACATGATAGGAGAAGTGCTCTGGCCTCGCAAAGCTGTGAGGCAGCAGTGCTTCTTCCTGAGGCTCCAGACAAAGGCCAATTCAGCTGGGAATCCCAGTATGAATTTCACTAAATCTTTAAGGGTTCAGAATGCTGTTTCTGTAGAGTATAACGGGGAGTGGTAGGACACGGCTCCTGATGCAACAACTAGGAAAATACAAAAAGAAAAATACCAAAAACACCATTTTTTTCAGTAAGGACTTCTTAAAAGTTTTACTATTTAAATGTTTAGTTTCTCCCCACCCTGAGGTTTACTGAAATATAACTGACATGTAAGACTGAATTAGTCGTAGGTGTGCAACATAGTGATTCAATACATGCATATATTGCAAAATGGTCACCACAACAAGCTTAGTCAACATCCATCACCTCACACAGTTATATAATTTTTTCTTGTGATGAGAACTTTTACGGTTTACTCTCTTAGCGACTTTCAAATATACAATACAGTACTGTTAACTATAGTCACCATGCTGTACCTTACATACCAAGGACTTATTTATCTCGTGACTGGGAGTTTGTACCTTTGACCTCCTTCACCCATTTCCTCCACATCCCACCCTCCCCCCACCTCTGGCAACCACCAACCTGTCCTCCGTATCTATGAGTTGTGTTTTTTTTAGATTCCATTTATAAGTGAGATCATACAGTGTTGTCTTTCTCTGTTTGACTTATTTCATTCAGCATAATGTCTTCAAGTTTCACGCATGTTGTCGCAAACGGCAGGATCTTCTTTTTCATGGCTGAATGATATTCCATTATCTACCAATAGATAGATAACATTTTCTTCATCTAGTCATCCATCAACGGACACTTAGGTTGTTCCTGTGTCTTGGCTATTGTAAACAATGCTACTATGAACATGCGGGTGCAGATATCTTTTCAAGATAGTAATTTCAAAAACACATCATATTTTTATTTTAGCCACACCGCGAGGCTTGCAGGATCTTAGTTCCCCAACCAGGGATCGAACCTGGGCCCCCTGCAGCAGAAGTGCGGAGTCCTAACCACTGGACCGCCAGGTCATTGCCCGTCATATTTTTAAAGATAACAGATGATTATAGAAGCAAAGAGGACCAGATGAATGAAAATTCAGCAAGGGAAGAGCCCTTCATAGGTGGGCTGAGATCACCAGCCATCTTCTTTGCCACAGCCAGGCCCAGACGGAACAGAGGGTTTTGGACCAGGCAGAGAAAACCCAGGAGTGGAGAAGATATTAGCAGTGCTTCCACGTGGGCTGACATAATGGATTAGAATGTAAAGGAGTCCCCAGCACACAGGTTTTCCACATAGGACACCTGCTTTGTGCTTTTGCTGCACAGGGGTTGGGCACCTGGTCTTGAAAAGCTGAATGACATCTCCAGCACTCCGCTGTGTGAAGCTGCCCATATGGCTTTGTGAAAAGAAGCCTACAGTGCACGACTGTTGCTGAAAGCAATGAGACAAAATGGTTTTCACTGCTTCATCTCTCTCTGGAGCATGAACTCCCTACAGAAAGGTGGGAGCCCATAACCTTTTACCCTTCCCTCATGTCCCAATCACCCAGGGACTGATGCTCCAACTAGCAAAAGCTGGCAAGGGAAAGAAGGGCGGAGGTAATGGGAGATAAGCTGATTTTCTTCTCTTTCACTCCTGTGTGGCAAATGATAACTCAAAGATAAGTTATACTGGCAGAACTATTTGCAAGTATTACAAGAGAAGCTGAGAAAACATCATCTAACAATGCTGTATTGTGAAGGGAAAGGAGAGAATTAGGGAAAGCAGAGTATACTAATGGGATGATAATTCACAGTTAGTAACAGACCCCATTTAAAGCCGTAAAGGTTAAAGTGCATAAAGTCATAAAGATAACCACTGGAACAAAAAAACAAACCTTCAAACTAATCAGGAGGAATACAAAAACAAACTAAAACAGCAATAGCAAAAAATCACACAGACTATATATTTTAAAACAATAAGAACAGAAAGAGTAACATAACGTGGTGAGACAACCGAGTTTGGTCATTTTCTTCTCTTGTACAAGAGATCCGTAGGGGCTGCTGACCAGGCTGCCGCTGTTGCTCTGTGGCTGCATCGGAGCCCCAGGCCCCTCTGTATTTCTGCTCTGCCATCCTGAGCCTCTGGCTTTCATCCTTTGAAAGCTCATGGTGGCAAGATTGCAGCTGGCAGATGACAGAAAGGGCAGGGGCAAAGGACAAAGACCTATGCCAGTTGAGTCTGGCCTCTTTCAACGTGCCTGGAACAGTAACCGGCACGTACTAAGTATTATCTGTTGAATGAATACATGTTTCATGACCCTGCTGATACTGGGTTAGGTGACACTTTACATCCGTCCCCAGAATATCCTGTGCTTAACCCTACATTGTACACAAGTTTTGAAGTTTCTCATTTATATGTCTCTCTCCAGAATAAGATTTGCCCCTAGATTCCCTAATACTTACCAGAGCAACTAGTATGCACTAAGCACTCAATAAATCTTTGTTGAATAGTTGAAGAAATTAGTGTAAGCCTCAGCTCTTGACCCCTTATTCAACGAGCTTTTTTTGGTACCTCATATGTGTCAGGCATTGTTCTGGACATTTGAGCAAAACACGCTATAATCATGTAAAAAAAAAAAGTTGGTTTAGAAGAAATTTGCGTTGCTTGTGGATTATATGACTGAAAGACTATAAATTCTATTGGAGCTTGGGAGACAGAGCCCTCAGAAACCCTCAGCTTTCAACTAACCGATGACTTGCTCTGTTCTTTCTTCTAATTTCACAAAGAAGGTGAATAAAGGTCAAGGTTTCACAGTGAAACCAGGTAGCCATAGTCCATCTGCACATTCGGAAGCCAATGAAATTAGGGAAGATAAAGAGGGGAAGGGAGGGGAGAAAAGGGAAGGAAAGAGTGTTTGGGTACAAAAATACAAGGGTTTTAGGACAAAAAAGCAAATTAGGAAAGGGGGACTGAACAGTGTTTCTGCGAAAGAATAAACAAATGTGGATAATGGCCTGCTTGCTATGTAATATTTGGTACAGGTTAATCGTTGGCTAATATCAATTACTGCCACTGGGTTGGGCTGTGGTTAAAATAGACTTTAGTTTGATGTAATCACAGGTACTTTATGTTTTCTATGAGATCACAGACACCTGTAACAGTATCCTCATCTTCCAGCAGCTCTGCAGTCAAATGCCCCTCTGGTTTTAGACACACCCTCAGCTGCCTAGACCTTCTACCAGTGGACTGACAGAGGTTTGATTTGATACTTGGGTGTGGTTTCTTCCAGGAAACAAAACAAAACAAAACAACCTCAACATTGCAAACCTCTTTCATCGTTAGTTCTGAAGTGATATACTGTGTAAACAACTCTGCTCATAAAAAGAGAAGGGAAAGGGAGACATTCTCCCTGGTATTCCTGGCATTACTCCACTGTCTTTGAAACTGTCCCAAATCAGAGAGAATTCTGTACAAAGGGGGAAAATCTCACTTTTAGATATTCTCAGAAGCGTTTCATTGTCTATGCAACGTAAGGATTCATTGAAAGATGTAAAGGATGAATTATAAATGTAACCATCTATAAGACAGTTGTTTTAAAGAAAGTGGCTTCTAGAATTGGACAGGCTCATATAATTTATGATGCATCCACCATGCTGTAAAGAGGTTTCAATTTCCTCAGGAATCAACTGCTGTCCCATGGTGAACAGTGCAGTCAGGAGAGGGACAGATCAGTTCCAGAGATCATCATGGACACCGCCAGCCCCACTGGGACATTTGAATCCTTGTCCCATTCTGACCCAGCTTCCCTGCCTTCTTGCACATGGCCACCCTCCTGCTGTAATTCAGTGTAAGCTGTACTCGTCACCTCACTTTGCCTGCATTGCCCCCTCACCCTTTCATGTGGGGAGGCAAATATACCTTGCTCAAACAAAATGTGAGAAAAGAAACCCCAGGCTAGGAGAATAGAACAAACTCCCACACAAGTCAGGCTGCTTTAATAGTTCTGTGCACTGTCTTCCGTATGTTAAGATCTCCCTGTCTCAACTGAGAGCCTGGGCAAAACAGAATCACAAGGGGAAAAAGCCAGAGAGTCACAAAGAAGACACCAAATCAAGACGAGGTAGAATTTAAAACCTCACAATGGTAAAAAAAAAAAAGACAAAAATTTCTCACAGTCAAAATTACCTGATTTTCCCAAAGAAAATAACAGAAGTGTAGAGCAGTTTGTAAGTTTATGAAGCCTGATCTTCCGTATCATCTGAGACAAACGATAAAATAAGATTATGTGCTTGTTCTAACTTTGAGTTCCCACCAAATATACTGTCCTGGTTTTCTGCTTCTATAAATCCAACTGAAAACAAAACAAAATACATAGGAGAAGAAAACAGAGATAGGAAGAGACTACAAGAGGGGCTATTTACACTTTAGGAGTCGGCTACCTTTGGAATTTTTGAATATAACTTTCCCAGTTGGTGGCAGCCATGTTTCCTCAATCTGTAGGTATTCCTGTTCTAGAGCAAATTCATAATTTACAAACGTTCTGAGGCCTAGCTTAAGCTTAGCTGACCTTCAAAGGGTTAGTTTGTTCAGCGTTTCCTTTTATTACCCGAGGTACTCTCAGGATACTTCAAGTGTCTTCCTGTTTGCCTGAGCTATTGAATAGTCAAAATGGGGTTCCTGACACTTGCAATCATGAAAATCCCATCTTAACAACAGACTCCACAACAGAAGCTTTCCACCACCCCTAATTCAAACGGAAATAACTTAGTGCTTTCAAGCCTCATCATGGGTTGGCTTAGAAACCAGAGATGGATAAGGTCTGAAATTGGGAATGATCAGTATTTCCAGCTATGAGTATCTCTAAAAAGCAGATGGCGAGAAAATTAGATTGGGGTTGGCAGAAATAGTCTGTGATATTTCCACATCATTAACATCTGAACATTTGTACATTTGTCTAATATATTAGTTTGCAAAAATACACTACCTAAAAGCAATGGAGGCCCATGACAAATAAATATTGATAGAGAAAGGAACAGTGTGGAAGACTGGCCCAGTGAATGCCAGGAGCCCTGCCTTTGGAGCAGTTGGGTTGCCAAATTCACTGTGTTTTAAGAAGAACTCTAGGCAAAGAGCTCTAACCTGGAAATAAAAGTGGAAAACATACTACCTATAACAAATTCCAACTAAATCCTAATTTTTCTGTGTCTAATCTTGATCATTGTAGAATCTCAAAGGGAGAAAAATCTCCCTACGCCACTGTCATAGCAACAAGCTGCTTAAGGATCCCCTTTGACTTCTACACAGAGGAAACTGGCAAAAAGTGAGCTGATACAATCAACCTCACAAATCAGGCCAAAATTAGAGCTTGGTATTGAACCCACAGCCCTTTGAAATGCAGCAAGATTAGCACTTCACTAGGATTTAACGGGCACAAAAGCTTTCGGTTAATTTTTTTTTAAAAAAAGGAAAAATGGGATAATGAATCAAGCTTACTTGAAAAGTACAGGCACAGGAAACTGTGGAGGACCACAGACCACTTGCCCCACAAAAGTAGTAGAATCACGCTAGAGTGGTCACCACTGACTTAAAGCTATTCACCTAAGAAGGAAGATTATGACTTATTTTGAGTGTATGACATTTATGATGAAATAAATGTCCAGTGGGTCTGACCTCCATACATGGTAAAAAAAAAAATGTAAATAAACACAAAAGCAAAACATTAGAAAAGACATGGAAAAAATGCAGTTAGGATAGTCACAAGAAATGAGTGACATGGCTTTGGAAAGGACAGAACATGTCAGGCAAGATAGATTCTTTTAGGAAAATCACGTAGTTAATGGAGAAAAACAAAGGATATAAATCACTATTTTAACCATTTTAATGTGTAGTAAAGGCAAAGGCAAATCACTGGAATCATATTAGAAATTTGAAAAACTTCCTTTACAAATGGCCTCTCCAGGCTGACTTTGAGCATCTTCGCTTTTGCATTTATGTCCTGTGTCATGTAACAGAACGTTCCAGTCCAACCGCAAATAATGTATCGATGTTCTTATAGCACAGTTTCCATTTATCTGAACTTGTGAATAAGACACTTGCTTTAGTACTTGCCCAATTTTACTTGCAAAGCTTAATCAAACAGAGTCTGACAATGACTACCCTCCCTTGTTGAAATGATTATAAATCGTGGGGTGAAAAGAAATGAAAATGAATCCAATATGCAGGACGTATATCAGAGATAACATTCATCAAGAATAACTGGAAAGATGGGCCTATTAATGAGAATGTTATTGGTAAGATAAGATCTAGGGTGAGTGAAGCTTACAGAATCACATGAGCCCAGTTCACTGAAGGTCCCACATTCAATTTTCTTATAACCTCTTAAATTATAGAAAGGAGGTGTTCGGTATTTACTATAAGTAGATTAGAACAGGGTGAGAAAAAGAAACTAGATTCTTATCTTGCTCAGTTTGCAATTACTGAAGGTCACTGAATTTCCCCAAGTTGCAAAGATCTTCTCTTACTAAAACCTATCAGTTGATTTCTTCATTTAGAAAATAAAATTGGAAACAAGTCTAAAATGTTTAATCCTTTTATTCACAAATGATATAACGTAGGTATCAATGTCCCCACCAACGTTTTACCTGGATACAGAGAAAAATCCTTCCAAATTCACATTTGTTGAAGCTTTTCAAATAAACTCTATGAAATGTAGCTGTAACACTGTCAGTAGCCCTACCCACAAGCCTGGAGAGTGAAGGAGCCAAAACAGACCCAGGTAGTGACCCTTTGTCTTACTTCCTTAACCAGTGAGAGATTATGCTAATTCAGCAAAGTCTTTCAGAGCCTCTTTTAAACTCTGCAAAGCTTTGCATCTTCAGATCCATTCTTCCGTGGTCTTCATGCATGTAAGAGGTGTCTACTTGCTGGAGACCAGTTTCTCCACTGCAGTTTTTTGTACTCTCCAAGAGGTGTTGATCTTGAATGCAGAAACAGGCAGAATAGTTCATGTTGATTTTGTAGTAAATGGCAACAGCGCTTTTTTAAATTTACTTGAAGTGTAATTGATTCACAATATTGTGCTAATTTCAGGTGTACAGCAAAGAGTTTCGGTTATGTATGTGTGTGTATATGTATACACATACACACACATATATTCTTTTATTTCCATTCTTTTCATTATAGACTATTACAAGATATTGAATATAGTTCTCTGTGCTCTACAGTAAATCCTTGTTGTTTATCTATTTTATACATGATAGTGGGTATCTGTTAATCCTATACTCTTAATTTATCCCTCCACCCCCTTTCCCCTTTGGTAACCATAAGTTAGTTTTCTATGTCTGTGAGTCTGTTTCTATTCTGTAAATAAGTTCATTTGTACTATTTTTAGATCCCACATGTGATATATTTAATATGGTATTTGTCTTTCTCTGTCTGACTTAATTCATTTAATATGATAATCTCTAGGTCCAATATACTTCATTTAGTATGATAATCTCTAGGTCCAATAATGTTGCTGCAAATGGTAATATTTCGCTTTTTATGGCTGAGTGATATTCCATTGTATATATGTGCCACATCTTCTTTATCCATTCATCTGTCAATGGACACCTAGGTTGCTTCCATGTCTTGGCTATTGTAAATAGTGCTGCTATGAACATTGGGGTGCATGTGTCTTTTTGAATGGAGTTTCTGTCATTTCTGGATATATGCCCAGGAGCGGGATTGCTGGATCATGCGGTTAACTCTATTTTTAGTTTTTTGAGGAACCTCCATACTGTTCTCCATAGTGGCCGCACCAATTTACATTCCCACCAACAGTGCAAGAGGGTTCCCTTTTCTCCACACCCTCTCCAGCATTTATTGTTTATAGACTTTTTAATGATGGCCATTCTGATTGGTGTGAGGTAATGCCTCATTGTAGTTTTGATTTGCATTTCTCTAATGATTAGTGATATTGAGCATCTTTTCACACTCCTGTTGGCCATGTGTATGTCTTCTTTGGAAAAATATCTAGTTAAGTCTTCTGCCCATTTTTTGATTGAGTTGTTTGGGTTTTTTGATATTGAATTGATGAGCTGTTTGTATATATTTTTTGAAATTAATTAATTGATTTATTATTTTTTTTTGACTGTGTTGGGTCTTCGTTGCTGCACGTGGGCTTTCTCTAGTTGCGGCGAGCGGGGGCTACTCTTCGTTGCAGTGCGCAGGCTTCTCATTGCGGTGGCTTCTCTTGTTGTGGAGCATGGGCTCTAGGCGCGTGGGCTTCAGTAGTTGTGGCACATGGGCTCAGTAGTTGTGGCTCACGGGCTCTAGAGCACAGGCTTGGTAGTTGTGGCATGTGGGATTAGTTGCTGTGGCATGTGGCATCTTCCCAGACCAGGGCTCAAACCCATGTCCCCTGCATTAGCAGGTGGTTTCTTAACCACTGTGCCACCAAGGAAGTCCCTATATTTTTGAAATTAAGCCTTTGTCAGTTGCATGATTTGCAAATATTTTCTCCCAGTTCATAGGCTGTCTTTTCATGTTGTTTATGGTTTCCTTTGCTGTGCAAAAGCTTATAAGTTTGATGAGGTCTCAATTGTTTATTTTTGCTTTCATTTCTTTTGCCTTGGGAGACTGACCTTAGAAAGTATTGCTATGATTTATGTCAGAGAGTTTTTTGCCTATGTTCTCTTCTAGGAGTTTCATGGTGTCCTGTCTTATATTTAAGTCTTTAAGCCTTTTTGAGTTTATTTTTGTGTAGGGTGTGAGGGTGTGTTCTAACTTCATTGATTTACATGCGCCGTACAGCTTTCCCAGCACCGCTTGCCAAAGACACCGTCTTTTCTCCATTATATAGTCTTGCCTCCTTTATAGAAGATTGACTGACCTAGGTATGTGGGTTTATTTCTGGGCTCTCTATTAACAACACTTTCCTTCTGTCCCACACTTTCAGAGCTATTCCCTCCTCAGTTCATTCCCCTCTGATGGCACTTTTCACCCTGATGACTTGCTTAAGTATCTCTCTGCCCAACTATACTGTGACCCTCTCTGGACATTCATTCATCTTTCTATTTGCAGTACTTAGGTCTGATACATTGTAGGACCACAATTAAAGTTTGTTAAGTCAAGATATTTTGTTTCAATGGATCAAAATTTCTGTTCATGTCACCGAGTCTTACCACATATATTTCTACTTTTAAAATACAATCTCATACTTTTCCCCATAATTCCTAACGTCCACAATAAAATGTCAGCAATATTATAAAGGCCCAACATCAGTTTAATCAATATCAAGACTGAAAAAGTCATTCAGCAAAGAACTCCCCACAAGGATTCAGGCAGTTGGAGTGAGTGGAAACTAAATGTAAAATCAACTCAGCAAAGATTAAAATTTACCCCCATTGAAGTTGATAGCCATAATCTGAAATGTTTTATTAAACCAATCTTCTAGACATTTTAAATTGTAACACTGGAATTTTTAATGCAGGGAAACTCTTCTTATGACACTATAATCGTAGATATATATCATTATACATCTGTCAAAACCCAAAGAATGTACAACACCAAAAGTGAACTTCAATGTAAACGAAGTACTCTGGGTTATAATGACATGTCAATGTAGGTCCATCACTGATTGTGTAACAAATATACCACACTGATGCGAGATGCGGATGGTAGGGAAGGCTGTGGAGGTGGAGGGAGTATGTGGGAACTCTGCACTTTCAGCTCCATTTTGCTGTAGAGCTCTAAAAATAAAGTACTAATATTTTAAAAAAGAACATGACCATATGAAGTATTCCTTTCCTTAGCACTGCAATCTGGTTACTTAAACACAGTTTCACAGGGCTTCCCTGGTGGCGCAGTGGTTAAGAATCCACCTGCCAATGCAGGGGACACGGGTTCGAGCCCTGGTCCGGGAAGATCCCACATGCCGCGGAGCAACTAAGTCCTGTGCGCCACAACTACTGAGCCTGCGCTCTAGAGCCCATGAGCCACGTCTACTGAGCCCACGTGCCGCAACTACTGAGCCCACGTGCCACAACTACTGAAGCCCACTCACCCAGAGCCCATGCTCCTCAACAAGAGAAGCCACCGCAATGAGAAGCCCACGCACCGCAACGGAGAGTAGCCCCCACTCACCGCAACTAGAGTAAGACCGCACGCAGCAACGAAGACCCAACGCAGCCAAAAATAAATAAAAATAAAATAAATTTATTTAAAAAGAACACACAATTTCACAGAAGAAATGTACAAACCAGATTATGTTTGTAAGAGCCACTATTTATTCTATTGGCTTTTGTCAAGTCCTCTACAATTTCAACCAAAGCCATTGCTTCAGTAAAGATACTATTTGATCACTTGTCTTTTCTTAATGATTTTCACAAAAAGGAACCAGACAGTGACACTCCGTGTGATTGACAGGAAACTTCAGTGCCCTGCCATGGACTCATCAACCTTACTGCTACAGCTTCTCCAGATTTGCCCAGCTCTGGTACATACAGGCTTTGCAGGTGCTTCCAAGCAGCCCTTGAAACAGCAGCTACATTATTGTGCCACTGTGAATTTCAGATGGACCCCCTCTAGCAGGAGCTTAATTCTCCATTTGGGCTTTGAAGCACACAATCGTAATTGCTTGCAAATGCTTGGGCTTGAAAGTCTATATTGAGGTAGCAAAAGGTTGGAGGTTTAAGGAATTATTAATATGTAAGAGGCAAATATTTATTTCATTGTCAGACCACAGCTTCCTAACGTGGTGTCAAGAGAACATTATTTCTGCCAACTATTTTCCCTACTTACTGAGAGTTCAGTTCTCAGAAATGTTAAGACACTGCTGCACATTCCACCCTCCTTTTAGAGACTGACAAACATGCACTAACATAGTCAAGGTTCTCCGAAGATCGGCATTGATCAATTATTCAACTTTAACCCAACATTTCCCAAACTTATGTGTCCCCAGAACCTTTGCTGCTGCTGGTGTCATAGTCCTTATCATGCTTATTAACATCCAAAGGAACTACTGTTGCTGAAACATGCTTTGGAAATTATCAGTATATCTGGATAGTAATAATAGTGGCCTTTACAAATAAACTTTAAATCATTTTTCCCTAACATAACTTACCCACAGTTATCCAGAGGAATGAGAGGTTACTAAATAAATAAACATGAGCAATGCTGAAGATTTTAACTGAAAAGTAAGTATGGACTGAACCACAAGAAACACACAAACAAAAGCCTTTATTCATCCGTCTCTGAACCCCTTCATTTTTGTCTGGGTAACTTCCAAAGTGGCCAACTTATTTCACTAGTTCTCTTTCTAAATGTATCACATTATCTTTCAAACATCAACTGACGCTTACTACATACAGCATAATATTTGTGCATGCCTGTGTAGTAAGTACATTTTTAAATATAAATGTGATTCCTTCAAATACTTTTTATCCTGAAGATGGAACTAAGACAGGAAAATTCCCTTTTGTTAGGTTTACCTAATACCTTCAGAAGCTTCTCTGAGTAAAATTTGTTTTGTCTTTTCAGGTAAAAACCAACGGAGGTTTAAATTAAACTGGACACTCTATAAATAAACCACATTCTATATACAAACTCTGTACGAGCTTATATTGCACTAGCCCCTCTACCCTGATCAGTGATTAGTCATCTATTTCCTGGGGTTTTTATTTTAATTCTTAATTTTAATTAAAGCTAGACTATATCTCTCCAGAGATACTACCGAAATTTGGAAGATCATCACCTAAGAAGTACACTACTGGCCTGGCCAAATATATTCTTATTTTTACCATGAGTAGTTTTTCTCCTGATACTGTGTAATTATTTTGTATCAGTGTATTTACACATTATGTCATATTTTTGTGTTAACTATACTTTTATGTGTTTATAGTTTTGTTTTTAATTTTACTTTATTCCTTTCCTAAGCAGTAATATACAAAAAAACCCAATTTGATACATTAGTTATATTTCTAATAAATATTAAAACTGATGCACCCCTTAAAATCATCTTGTATATCACCAGTAGAGTGTTTAGCACACACCCTGGAAAACAGTAACATGAAAATTTCTTGCCATGGAAATAAGGGATGAGGTTTGGAGTAGGGAAAAGTTAAGATAACTTCTCATGACTCTCCTTCCTACCAGATGTGTGCACTGCACGAATGAAAAAAAAAAGTATTTGTTTATTTTACATTGCTTTCTGAAAGAAAAATAACACCCTTTTTAAAATACTGTAATCAAATGAATTTTATAGTCAAGGACTATGCAAAGTCCTGAGGGGACCCATCTCTAGTCTGTGTGATACAATAAACCCACCAAATGAAACATTTCATTGAAATATGCAGTTTTTATGAAGAAACAAGCACCCCCTAGAACCAAAGACTGATCCTGCTGAGGCTTTAGACATGTGGTATATGTGTGTGCACCTCTGTAGGTCTAATTTTCTTTCTTTCTATATAATCAAGTGACCTAGTCTCACTGGGTTAAGTTTCAACCACAAAACATCACTGTGTGCTTTTTGTTTTTTTCAAGATACACGTCACAACACACCAAGAAAGGGGGAACTTCCAGTGTCTGTGGTAACATCACTTGATAAACAGACTCGTTTGAACAGCAAGGGCCTGTTAGCCGTCACTATATAAAGCAGCAGAGGCGTGGATTAGCAGATACTTGCCTGCTGAGGACCATGTGAGCAGCGGCCATCTCCACGCCAAGGAGAGACAAAATGCCAGGCGTGTTCCTCTCTGCTAATCCAAAGGAACTGAAAGGAACTGATCATTCGCTTCTAGACGACAAGGCGCAGAAAAGGAGGCCAAAGACCTTGTAAGTTCATTAACTGTGCAAATTTTGACTTAGATGATCCTTAATGGCAGAACAATTGAAAATGAATGAATGGAAGAAAATACGAGCCTTTAGTTTACCTAGATCAGGGCAATGACCTGCTGTGAGTTACAAGTATATTCAGTTGTATTTAAAAATGAATCATGACAGGGCATTAAATGAGGTGGGAATTTTTCCAGACTTTGGGTCATAAAAATTGGCTCACTCTTGATATAGCAATATGTTGTATCAGCTATTTTTATTATGGCCTTATTCCTTGGAGAAGTTTGCTTCATGATCTTTTCTTTTTACAAATAAAATGTATTCTTCTGAAGAAATATGAATATTTACTTTTGTGTCTTTTGTAGTAGAATGGATGTGAAAGCATACCTGAGATCTATGATCCCACACCTGGAATCTGGAATGAAACCTTCCAAGTCCAAGGACCTGTATGTACACTAATACACGGAACTATCACTATATAAGCGGCCTGTGCCTTAGCTCTGTATTCTAGCAAGGCGGTAATACTACACATACTGGACTTCGTTTTTTTTAAGTAACAAGACTAATAAGATTAAGCTGCATTAGTACCAATGTAATTTAAATACAAATGTGCATGCATATATTTGCTACTTATTATACTGTTGGAGTACATTTGGATTTTTTCACATTTTACTGGCAGATATTTTCATAACAATAGTAATTCTAAGCAAATTTTTGTTTTCTTATAGATAAATTTGAATAAAATTTATTAGAAGTAGAGTCTCAGTTTGTGAAGTTATCAAAATGCAGCAGCCATTCTGATTTCATTTGCGCTTACACACACACAAATACTAATTTACGTAAATGTCGTCCCCTGTAGACTCTCTGCTGATGAAGTGAAGCAGTGGTCTGAATCTCTGGAAAAACTTCTTGCCAACCAGAGTAAGTATAGATGAACTACTGAATGTTTCTGGGTTTATCTCAGTATGCTAAGAGATTGAATGGCTTCATTAAAATATAGTATTCTGGATGGGAGGGTGTGTGAAAAGTTGTACTCTAGCTGTTCTGTAGCACTGACAGCTTCAGCGTATTATGCCTCATCGTGGCATAATGTTGACTCGGCACTCAGTTCTGCTACTGTCCTTTAGAAAAATTTGCCAAGGCAACTAGCTATTTCCATGGATCATTATAGGAGCAAAATTTTAAATTATGCTGGGGTTCTGAAGCTTAAAGTTTTAAAAAGTAAACCAAACATCTCAACATGTGAACTGCTATTCTGAAAGCTACCTAAAGGATGTATTTTTGTACCACTGGATGTAAGGGGTAGGATTCACTCAGTCAATTAATAACTTTTTCCATTCATACATGCGTTGTCACTCATTCAGCCCAGGCATTTATGTGCAGGCATTTTAGAAGCACCAAGGACTCAAGAGTAAAGACACAGAGCCTTGCTGCCTTGAAGGCAGTTGAGACACACAGCATAAAACTGCATTATATATAACATGACACGTTATAACAGATATGATAAAAAGACTTTTTAAACACAGAGTCTCACGGGGAGTTTCTGATGAGAGAAGGGAAATGAGATCAGCTTGTCTTAGCCCTCATCATGGGCATTGGGATCCTGTTGGGATTAGGACCTCGCTCAAGGGCATAGATGGGCAGCTTATCCCTATCCGGGGTGAGCTGATCACCTTCTCCCTCCCCCGCAACACCCTACAGAGCCTCACGTGGGGATCAAGTAGTTCAACCTGGTTCGTCTGCTTGTTATCTGACTTAGGTTATGATTCAGCCAAACAGTGCTATAGAAATGGCCCATTGAAAAGCCTGAATAACACTAGTAAATCCAAGCAGTACAGCGCACATAGGTAATATACAGGCCTCATGTCTTTTGACTTATATGAGTTGGACAGAGAAATTATATTTGCTAATGATTAACATGATGTTCATGCCTCCTGTCAATATTTGATTCCCTAAAATACTCTGCACTCTGGCTGAGCTGGTAGTGTAAGAAAAGAGATTGTTCTGTAACCTGCAGAGCAGAATTGTAATGTAATAGCAGATGGAAGTAAAGCAGTCTCTCAGCCACCACTAAGCAGCTGTGTACCTGTGACAAGCGTGTCTGACCCCAGACAGACTATAAACGAAGGGGTCCCTAAGGCCTTCCCACCTCTACAAACGGTGACACAGCCATTTCAGCAGCATCCACCTCTTCCCTTTGTACACAGAGAATATGCCACCGTACTTTTCTCGTAAGTTTCTTCCAGTTATTCATTTATTGGCTGTGATAAATTAATTTATCTCACCCCTCACCCTTTCTTTTTAGCTGGTCAAGACGTCTTTGGGAATTTCCTAAAGTCTGAGTTCAGTGAGGAGAATATTGAATTCTGGCTGGCTTGTGAAGACTATAAAAAAACAGAGTCTGATCTTTTGCATTGCAAAGCGGAGAAAATCTATAAAGCATTTGTGCAGTCAGATGCCACCAAACAAGTGAGTATTTAGTTCATTACCATCGGTTTATATGTAAAGAAACTTAGATATAGAATAAGATTCAACATACTAGCAAGATGAAATCCTTTTTGAGTATTATGATTTTCACTGCTATATATTTAAGTGTATTCATATAGTTCAGTGCAATGATAATCTAATTTTCTACACTTGTGAAAAGATTGGATGAAAGGTTGATTTTGTAAAACAAGCTAATGTGATGGGGTGGGGTAAGGAGTACTGGTGATACCGACCAGAACTGCATGTCAGGGGGTCCTTAATGAGCTAGCTCGTTTTGGATTAGGATAAAGTAGAGATTAGTGCAATACATGGATTGCAGCAGCAGAAATATTTCCAGTTAGTAGTAATGCCCACTTCCAGTTAAATATTCCTGGTTCAAGCAGCAAACATCTGCACAAAGTGTCCTCTCCTCCTGTAAACCTTAAATGTGCACATCACTTTTCCCGATGCACGTATCACCTTATACAGATATTTAAAAAATAATGTCTGCCTCTTTTGCACCTCCCAAAGATATCATGAGCTAACTTGGAGCAAAGATATTTCGGCTTTTTTTGTGCTACTTCTTTTTAACTCTTCCACACCTAGGATAAGGTATGCTTAGAATAGGCATTCAAGAGATATCTGAGCTGATTTAAATGAGGTTTTAAAGCCACTGTCTTGAGGTGCTTCAAAAACAACAGTGACATCATAAAATATGCAATAAATTGCAAGTGCATATGAACTGATGAGGATTTCTTTTTAGATCAATATTGACTTTCACACTCGAGAATCTACAGCCAAGAAGATTAAAGCACCAACACCCACGTGTTTCGATGAAGCCCAAAGAACCATATATACTCTTATGGAAAAGGACTCCTATCCCAGGTTCCTCAAATCAAATATATACTTAAATCTTCTGAATGACCTTCAGGCTAATAGTCTAAAGTGACTAGTGCCGGCTAGAGGGAATTAAAGATGATATCAAGTACAGAAGGAATGTACCAGGATGGCTCCCTGGGGGAACACCTTGGCCTTTTTGGATGACTCACAGATCCAGGGGAAGAACCCATGACTCAGGACAGATTAACATGAAAGTTATCCAGGCTCAGGGCTGAAGAAGCGTGAGAAGAAAATTTAGCGATGGTAGAAGGAAGGAGATACTGTGGTACTGTCATAAAATACAGTGGACCTACGTATTAGAACATCCCTCAGAACTGAGAAGGCCGGGTAATGCTTGCTATGCAGAAACTGTGAATAAGGGTTTTGAAACTGGTGAAAACATGCTATAAGCTTCAAGGTCAACTGACATTTATGCTGCATATTGTTATACAGAGATTGTATTGAGCTGCTGAAATCTCTTTTACTTGGATGACTATTTGAGAAGTATGTGTTTCAAAATCACCATTTCTGTTATTGATACAAAGTTTTTCAGTGTTGGTTGGTTTGTTGGAGTGTTTTGGGATTGAAAGAGATGAAGAGGAGAACAATGTATTTAACTTAAGCTATTGCCTTAAAGTTGGGAAGTCAGAATACATTTGTAAATTAAATTATCACAGTGTCAATAATAAATGTGAGTTTTGTCTTAAAAACATAGAAGCAATTTCTGTTTACATTTCCTTGCCATCTTTAAAAACTGGCATTTTTTTTCAGATTTAACAAAAATTTAAGCAAGGGTCTTCTACTTTCTATCACCTCTTCAACATCTAAAACATCCAGTTAATCTTATATTTTGTGTATTACGTGTATGTATTGGACAGAATTCATTAGTTTTCTCTCTGCTATCATGATGTATAAAGATCAAACAAATATAATATGCTCTCATATAGTCAAGCTTCAAACTGATGAGAAATTGAAGAAGTCTTTTAAAGAGGGATAGAAATTTTATTTCAAGAAGTCATCTAATTAACAACTAATAATTTATTGTGATTTAAAGTTTATAAAAGCCAGATGTATTTTCTCATTTAATGTTCATAGCAATCACTACTTCCCAAATTTAGCTATCAAAACTACCTAGAATGTTAAAAAACAAAACACCAATTTTGGGGCCCTATCCCAGACTGACTGAATCAGAATCCCCAAGGGATAGAGTATGAGAATCTATATTTTAAGAGTAAATTCCAGGCGATTCTGAAGATGCCCTCGTTATGCAGGGTTGGGAATCCTGGGGTTAAGAGACAGTCCCACTGCCAGGGATTTACACGTAAATTTTCTCACCACACAATTTGTGTTCCCTCTACTGTGCAACACTGCCCCCCAATGACCAGAAGACATTTCCTAAATCCTCAGACCTTCAGCAGTCCTAGGCATTACCTAAGCAGGAACACAAGACTGCTCTGGAGGATCGTCTACAAAAGGATAATCAGGACGACGCACATTCCAGCATAGCCCATAGAGCTGTATCTTCCCGTGCTCCCGTGTCCCATATATAATTGAATAATCAGCCACCACAGTGTAATACTCTGGATATTCTCAGTACAGGCTTGCCTATAATCAGGCACACAGCAATGACACGGGGCAATACGTAGAGAGGTTTAAAAAGTACTATTCTTGAATTGCCATGGGACAAAGTCCAAATTGTCTCTACCATAAGCTTAATTCTATGCTTTAGCAGGTCAAAATATTGTAAGAGGCTTAGGAAGGGAATCCAGTTTAATCACCATCATCATTCTCATCATTCTCTCCCTTACTCATGCCATCACCAAATTCCCTCAATCCTCCTTCTACAATTAATGTGTGCAGTTGGTATGTCACTTGCTCTTTTTCTGCCCCCCCACCCCGCGCTAGCGTAGTCTCTCATTGATTGCTCGTTCATGCAACTTGTTTTCTTTCTTTCCAGCCTCTTCTCTTCAATCCATCTTCAATCCATCCTCTAAATAGCCACAAACATCACCTTCTGAGACACAGATGTGGCCCTGCCATTTCCCGTGACATAAAACATGAAGTTCAAATTTCCTTTCTGGAATTCAAAACACTCCCAGTGAGACCTGCAGGGTATAATTCATCTTACTCCCCTCTCGGCATCCTCCCGACCTTGACATCACTCTGGATCAACTGCCTTTTCTTGAAGGAGTCCTGGTCTTCACTACCCTTTGGTTAATCTACTATCTCTCTAAAATGCCTCTTCCTACCTCCTTCCAGTCTTCAAAGTCCAACCAATTCCTCAAGGCCCAGGTAGAATTACTCTCCTATAAAAGCTTTCTAACACCTTACACCGCTATGTGGTTACTTTCAATAAAAACCAGAGGGGAACCAAGTCCATATAAACACAAGACACTCTGCTCCTATTTCTAGCACCACTGTCACATTAAATAGTCTAGGCCCTTCAAACTCGGAGGCAGTAGAAGTGCAACTGTCCAACACACATACTGGTCATAAAATGAATGCTTCTGGCCTTTGTCTTGATAAGATGCCATGTTAAAAAGCCATGCAGGGGCTTCCCTGGTGGCGCAGTGATTAAGAACCCACCTGCTGACACAGGGGACACAGGCTCAAGCCCTGATCCAGGAAGATCCCACATGCCGGGGAGCAATTAAGCCTGTGCGCCACAACTACTGAGCCTGTGCTCTAGAGCCTGGGAGCCACAACTACTGAGCCCATGTGCCACAACTACTGAAGCCCACATGCCTAGAGCCTGTGCTCCTTAACAAGAGAAGCCACCACAATGAGAAGCCCGTGCACCGCAATGAAGAGTAGCCCCCACTCGTCCCAACTAGAGAAAGCCTGCGCGCAGCAACAAAGACCCAACGCAGCCAATAAATAAATAAATAAATAAAACCTATTAAAAAAAAAAGGCATCCAAGTTTTGGACAGATGGTCAAAACAAACATCTAAGACATCTCTTCATTTTCAAAATGAAAAAAAAAATTGTCACCATGGCTGCATAGATTCAAGATATTGCAAAAAACTTGAAAAGATAAATTTCTTTTCATTGGCATTGTTTACTATGGTGTGGATGTTTTATTAGATCATTTACAGAAATATGATTAGCTCTACTGTTTAGAGAAATCTGGTCCAACTGCTCCATCTAAGATCCTCAACTCATATGCTATGTTCTATTGTGATACTAAAGCAGTGGCAATCAACAATATGTATAATTTAAAACTAATTCATTTAAAAAATAAAAATAAATTTACTTTGCTCAGATGTATTTTATACTATTTCTAATATGATATGTATATTGTAGAAAAGTAGGAATCCGTGAAGGTAGAAATTAGACCTCCTGATGTCTAATAAAAAGTACATATTTACACATTTAGCTCATGTGGGATAAACTAAATTTCAAGTTTCTTTCATTCTGTGTGCAAACACAGGCTGTTTTATATTAGGAGGAATCTTTGATGATTTATTACTGAGAAAAGAAATTCTGAAATATGTGAAGGGAAAATAGAGTAAATGGTGATTTAAACTACCATAGATATAAATAATTGCTATTATACACAGAATTGTAGAATTTTCTCAAGACTGCATAAAACCCTATCTATAGAACCAAAAAAATACTCATCAACTGCAGAAATACCACCATCTGTTTTGTTGAGACCAGTATCTTAAAAGTGTTACTGACCCAAACTTGCATCCGCGTGCCCAATGCACAACAAAGCCAATCTAATGACACCAGCTTGTGGTGAAGGAAAGTACAGTGTTTACTACAAGGCACCCAACATGGGGCCAAACAAGGAGAACAGGAAGCTGAGGCTCAAAAGACCCAAACTGCCCAGTGGCCTTCAGGGAAGGGTTTTTAAAGTCAGTGTTAGGAGTGAGGATTGTAGGGTATCTGATCCGCTCATGGACATTCTTCTGATTGGTTGATGGTGAGGTAATTGGGAGTTAACATCATCAACCTTCTGGTTCCAACCAGTCTTGGGTCTATATGCTTGTGGTCAGCAGGCACGTAACTTCTTCTACCTGGTGGGGGTGTCAGTATCTGCAAAACGACTGAAGGATATGGCTCAGGGTATTATCTATAGCCCTTGAGGAGGAACTAAAGGTCCTTGACTCTTTAGTTTACAGCTAAACTACTATTATTTTATCTTGCTTGACTGTTTCCCTTTGTTTCTGTATTTTCTCACTTCTCTGATTAAATTTGCTCTTTGGAACTAAGGGAAGGCCTAGGAGGCTAAAGCTTTTCTACAAACAAGAGGCTGAGGACATTGGGGAGAAGCGGGGGTCTGCCTTGGGAAGGCCCTGCAAGGTCCTGCTCAGTTTGAAAAGCTAAAAATGTATCATTCTAATGGCAAAATTTTGTGTCTTACTCTGTGCCTAACCTAAATGAAACTTTTCTACAAGTAAGTCCATGGCAAAATATAGAACTTTCTATGGATGTTTCTATATAAATATTTGACTGGGTATTTACCTCCTGGTGGCTCCTTTCACTTGAATTTGTAAACAGACCAAAGGGAAATGAAAGGGAAGGAGGGAGGGAGGGAGGAAGGCAAAGAGAGAGAGAGAGAGAGAGAGAAGGGAAACAAACTGGCTGAGTGTCTTAAATGTTTGCATTACCTTATGTCTCATTTGAAAACCTGAGTGCCCCCAAATGTCACACTTACATTTTATCTTCTCAAATTGAAATTTTAAGCCAAAAGGGATTGTGCTATAGTTTAGAATTGTCTACGTTACTTTGAAACTCCCATAATTGATGGAAGATTAGGCTAGGAATTCGAATCCAAACCCAAAAGAACCAAATTTATTAAATCCATGGGGACCTTGCCTCGACTTGGAATGTTGCCATTTGGGGAAGATCTGTGGCAGTAGGCTTGATGATTGAAAGAGAAGTCAAGCTCCTGGGATTAGGGAGCTGATTAGTTAAGAAACGGTGCACTGTAAGCACGTTTTAGATTTAGAAAACTGCGTTGGCCATGTCAATCACAATTCAGAATTAAATGATCTCATCGTCCTTCCTCTCTCTCCTGTCCAACTCCAAGCAGAGTCAGAGGTCTAGGATCCATGTGGCTGAGTATGTACAAAAATTCCAAAGAGTTTAGGGACATTCCAAATAGATGCTCTCATGTCACTCAAGAGAAACACCAACTTCCCACTTCTCAAGTGAAAAATGCAAGCCTTCTAAAAAGTTCTTTAACTGCAAGTTTTCTTAGCAAAAAAATAGTTACTTAAATAATAATGCATTATAATAGACACTAGATTTGTTCATCCAGGAAGAATATTTGCTTTTGTTCTATATTTAATGTGCATTTTTACTTATTATAATATTAGCTGGCTGATTTCTCCATCTTTTCCACAGGAAAGGGATAATTGGTGTGGATCTTGAAGAATAAATAAACCCCAACCAGGGAAGAAAGAGGGTGAGAACATTTCAGGAAACAGTCTGTGAAAAAGTCAGGAAATCAGGAAAAAAATACTCTGTGTTCAGCAATGGTGATTTATTTAGTGTGGCTGGAACACATGGGGGAAGCGAGAGGGTTGGAGGGAAAGCTCAAAAGGTAGTTTAGGGCAGATTCTGAGAAGAGACACAGTCCATTCCAAAGAGCGTGAGTTTCATCTTTTATATCACAGGTCACTGAAGTTTCAAGCAAATGAGCAAAAGACATAACTGCTTGTGCTGATACACAAGTTACTTGTTGAGTCTACACCAGGACTCTCTGAGATAAGCACTCTTAACCTCATTTTATTGATCAACAAATGTCCAACCAAAACGGTGAAAAAAGTTATCTAAGGACACAGAACCAGGAAGTAGCAGACCCAGGGTTTGAGACCAGGTATGTATGTTTCCAAGGACTTTGCCTTATCTCATGCTTCTTCCTGAAAGTGACATGATTACATTGTGTTGTAGAAAGCTATTTCTGGATTTTGTGTGGAAGACAGTTACAAAGGAAGGCATAACTGAGGAAGGAAAGCCAAACATGAAACCAGTTCTGTAGCCCAGCAGGAGAGAATCAGGGCAGAAATCAAGGCAATGGGAGAGAGAGGGCAAATAGATAATACTTGGTGAGCGATTTTCTGTGAGGAGTAATTGAGGGAGGGGAACACAGGATACCTCCGGGGTGTCTAGCCTGGGGCCTCAAAATCACAGCAAAGCCCTTTCCGGCTCAATTTTAAACATATCACCTTTGAGGTCCTTCAGCTGCAAATGTGCATTGAACAACTTGGAAACAGAAGAGGAGAGCCCTGGAGGAAGATTAAGGCATACGCTTCTAAAAGGCTCCACGTGCAAAATAAATTATGCAGCGCTTTCAACACGTTAACAGTTTATTCACAATGAACCTACATATGAAGCATTCCACATGTTTTTCCTCAAAGCTCACTTTCTTCTTGGACAAAACTAGAAGCTTGCAAGCTCTCATCCAGGCTGAGAACCAAAATCAAGGACCAAGACACTCAACAGATTTGCAGGAAGAAGCTGCTCTAAGTTTGAGAGCACCTTTTAAAGACAGAAGACAAAACTGATGTGTAGGATCCAGGTGAAAGAGAGGGGCAAAGCAGCTGTCAGACAGAAACAGAAACTGCCCTGGGGATGAGCGGCACCCCAGCGGGAAGGAGTGTGATGACAGCGACGCTCGGGGAGGAATCCTGTGTCCTTAGATGGCAGGTCTGGCCCTTAGCTTGACAGTGGGTCATGTGACTGGTGGAATGTTCTAGTGCTCACTTCTTGTTAACAGAGACAAGACAGAGGACGGGAAACCCGAAGGTAGCCACTCTCTTGGCACATTTTTTCCTTCAGTCATTCTTACCTTAAATCCTCAAAATAGGTGAGGAGTCTACCCTTTATTTCTGGATAGAGAGAGAAAAAAAAAAAGGCAAGAATATAGTGGGTTTCAGGTATTGTCCTATCCTTGCCCCCCAAACTGTCTGTTGCTATTCTAGTCAAACCTAGAAGGTGAAAGTTCAGTGGGCTTGTTTTAAATCAGTAAAACTGACATGCTCACCCCTGGTCTTAGCTTTCATACTCTGCCTTGAAACCCTCAGCTTGAATTAGCTATAAAAACAGATTGTATCCCTAGTCTTGTGCTTTTTTCCTTAAATCTGTCAGTTAATTCAGGGTTTACAAATGACCCACTGTGAACAAGTAAAGGGTAGAATATGTTCCCATATGAAGAACTGAATAAAATACTTCCTAGAATGTTTATTTGGCATGATTTTGACTAGAATGATCATAATTCATACTAGCTATGGGGGTAATTAGGAAGTGCCAAAGTTGAGGGGAAGAAAGCACAAAATATTCCTTGTTCAGAGGTTTCTTAATTCATCTTCAGAATGCTAGGCTCCACTTTACACTTCTAGAATCGAGTCTAGACGCTTGCTTCCTTGATAGACTCCCCAGTTAGTGACCTGCTATGTGCCAAAAGCTATGCGCGGTGCCAGGGAAACAGAGATGACTAAGATACAGCCCCCGACGAGTGAGAGGCTCACAGTGCTCTCGGGAAGAAAAGCGCGGAAAGAACTGCAGGCAAATAGACTAAGCATTTGGAGAGAGGCGAGGAAGACAGTCAGGTAAGGCTGTCTGAGAGAAGACCTCCCCGGTGGCTCTCTCCAGGTCCCTGGTGAAACGCCAAATGGGACTGGTGCCCCCCTCCTCCCCTAATGGGAAAGGCTGTGTGGTGCCAATTTGCCAAAAGGTCTCCAGGTGCCCCCAGCTCCGTATGCAGCTTCCATGGGCATCGACTCACATCAAGTACATCTCCTTTAGCAAGTTCTCTCTTTCAATGGTCATGAACTCGGTTGGATGCTACGTGTTCCCTTCCAGAGTGCCTATTAAAGAGCGAGCAGTGAAAGCAGCCTAGACCTTCTCTCCACGGGATGCTGGGAGGCTAAGGAACCACGGACCTCCTGCCCTTCTGCTCCTGTGGAATTCTTGGAGTCTGTCCCAGCCTCCTCTCAGCAGACAGGAAAATGTGCCAAGTGAACTCAAAGGAAGGACTAGTAATTCTGTCCTGGAGGAAGGGTATGGCTTCAGAGAAGGGGCAGATGCACAGCAAAGTGCGGATTAAACTCAAAGTAACCCAAGTTACTCTGTAAACTATTATTGGATTAATTGCAACCTCTGAAACTCACAAACAAGTGTAAATTCTGGCACTACTGGGCTACGAAAGGGCTGGAATAAGTCTGTCCTCTACTTACTAGTATTACCTTGCTCACATCGGTATCTTTTTGCTTTAGCCATTATTATTGTCCCAAAATAATGATTTCTTTTTCTCTTTCTTTATAGGAGGGTGTGACAGAGACTGCTTAGATGCTCACCAATCTCAGGCCCTCCCTGGACAAACCATATTTCCCAGACCCTCTTAAGGTGAACGGCAAATATAGAACCTTCTATTGGGTTGGCCAAAAAGTTCGTTCGGGTTTTTCCATAAGCTGCTTTTTCCAACAAAACATCCCGAACTTTTTGGCCAACCCAATGTGAACGTTTCTACATAGTCAGTATTTGGGTATATACTCAGTAGCTCTTTTACTTGGATTTGGTCTTTTTTCTTGAATTGCAATTTGGTATTTTCCCTTGAATTATTAGGGCCACAAAACTGAGCTCCGTGTGGAGAGCAAAGGGATGGGCACCAGTTCCAGGACTACCTAGAAGACCCCCAGGTTGTCTCTCGCTTCCGCAGGTGCACTGCCAGAAGCAAAGGGCTCTGAGGTTGCAAAGCCACATGGAGGAACTGTCAAACTCCAAACAGTCGTGCAACCCGCACTGGCACTCGTGTAAGTGACAGCTAAACGCCTCTGAAGGTCTAGCAATGATTTGTTAGCGTGATTAGACAGTTTTATTCTGATACATCCAAAGACACGGATAAATGTTTAAGTTTCCTTCAAAAAGAAACAATTCCGGGCTTCCCTGGTAGCACAGTGGTTAAGAATCTGCCTGCCAATACAGGGGACACAGGTTCGAGCCCTGGTCCCGGAAGATCCCACATGCCACGGAGCAGCTAAGCCCGTGCACCACAGCTGCTGAGCCTGAGCTCTAGAGCCCGCGAGCCACAACTGCTGAGCTCACGTGCCACAACTACTGAAGCCCACGCACCTAGAGCCTGTGCTCCACAATAAGAGAAGCCACCGCAATGAGAAGCCCGCGCACCGGAACGAAGAGTAGACCCCGCTCACCGCAACTAGAGAAAGACCGCGCGCAGCAGCTAAGACCCAACGCAGCCAAAAATAAATAAATAAATTTATTAAGGAAAAAAAGAAAGAAAGAAAGAAACAATTCCTTTTTCATTTAGAGAGTTATATGGAGCCATCCTGGAAAAACCAGGGCAACATCTCCATCAGAGTGCAGCGTTATTCAGCTCCCATGTGAGGCAAAGGTTATCTCTCTGACCTTGTGATGTTCTTTAAGATAGAGCTGCCTGGAAAAGAGGATGTAAGCTACAGATGAGAACAATATGTGAAAAGCTTATTTCAGATGCAACTGAGAATAGAAAATGCCAAAAACAACACAAAAAAGGGAGGCGAGGACTAAGAAGCAGGAAAAGAATAAGTGATGGAAAATTTTGCAACTGATAAAAACATTAAGTGAAAACGAGTTGGCCAGGCTGCGTGTATTTTCAAACTCATTTGCTTTGACTCCATTTAGGGCTACGTACGACAGATATTGATATAAATCCTCTGAGGTTTAAACTGGCCAATCACCAAGTAAAAGTCAGGATTCCAAACAAATGTAGTATGCGGCTCTGGAAAGCAGACCTGTGGTTAAGCTGGGATTCAGACAGGAAGTTGTGAATTCAGTGCATACTGGGAAAACTAGAGGGGTGAACTCACCGGGGCCGATTTCCCTGAAAGGCCAAAGAACCATGTAGGAAACAATTCATCCTACAAGAAGAGAGTTTCAGGATGCACAAATCTGGCCTAAAAACGGTGGGTCAGAGCTGGAGGAAACGAGTACTTTAACTATACCAGGTGCCTGACGCTCAGATTGCCCTTTGATGCGGGTCCAAAATCCGAGGGAGAGGAGAGAGCAATAAAAGAGTGACGACACTAAAAGGGCAAACGCCCTGGAAACCTTTGAGAACATACGCGGGAACAGGGGATTGCTCAAGGGATGCTAAAGCACGCTCCTCACTGGAGTTAGGAGCAGAGTGCTGACAGGACAGAGCACACTGACTGAAAACCAGCCCCCAGACCCGGAACGCCTGGGAAGGAGAAGAACTGGAAAAGGGGGCGGTGCTTCAGCAGATGCCGCCACCCTATCAGCAGACATTTACAGCAACCTAATATCTTAGGATGTGGTGGTCTTGAAGGCGCTCTTGAAGGGGAATAACGTCCTTCTTCCCCACCCAGGTTCTGGGTATTTGAGAAATAGAAAAATAAGAGCAGGGTGGAGGCGAAGGTATTAGCGATACAGTCAGGCCGGAGAACAGAGCATTGGGAGAAAGTCAAATGGGCCTGCTAACTTCACCCCGGAACTCAACCAACTTGCTTCCCCGTTACAGGTAGTGTCGGACGGTGGCACAATCTCTACACAATGGATGGCCAATGCGGGGAACAAATGCCCAGGTGTCTTGTCTCAATTAGAACAAATGTGAAGAGTCAGCCCAGCTCAGAGCTCCTGGCAACGGGGCCTAATCGAGATGGAATGTCTTTCCATGATGAGCTGGGTTCTATCAGACCACCAGGCCATAAGATCAGGTGGGCCCAGCAGCAACCCACTGAGAGATGGAAATGGTAAAGCCAGAATCGAACATGAGCAGGGCTTACCGGTGTCCTGTGGGAGCTCAGGACTCCCTCGTGACTAACGATGGAGTAAGAAGATCACTGTCTCTGTTGGGATAGTCTGCAGGCACAAGCCGAAAATGGACCGATTCTACTAAGGGGCAGACTTAAAAGAGTGCAGCAAGCAGAAACCCTCCCCGTGCACAGAACTGGGGACAATGCACCTGCTCATCTACCTCGTATGAAAGGAAAGTGACCTAAGGTTAGAATAGATATTGACTCATGGGCAGTGGAGGATGGCATGGCTGGTGAATTGGGGCCTGGAAGGAGAATGATTGGATAATTGGGAATAAGAAGGTCTCAGGAAGATGCATGTGGGTGGACCTATCAGCGTATTCAAAAGTATGAAGGTCTCTATCACATGGCAACATCCAACAGACCACACAAAAGACATGAACAACCAAGCAGACAGAGCGACTGTGCCAGCTGACCTCAGCCAGCCCCTGTCACTCAGCCGGCCCATCAGTGTTCATGAACAGAATAGCCATGGTAGCAGAGATGGATATGCAGTGACCCAACAGAATGGACTTGCACCCATGAAAGCCGATCTAGTTACTGCCCTTGCCAAAGTCCAACCATCAAGAAAAAGAAACCGATGCTGAACAAATGAAATCGCAAAGAGAACAACCAACCATTTCATGGCAAGCTGACTAATTGGACTCCTTCCACCCTGAAAGAGGCAGTGACTCATCTTGACTTGAATCAACATATATCTGGGGTAGAGATTTGCCTTTCCCGCCAGAAGGGCCTTAGCCAGCTCCACTGTAAGACGGCTTGCAGCTTTTGAGCCACCAGTAGGGGATCCCATATATCACATCAGACAAAAGGGGCCCACTTCACAGCAGTGGCCACATGGCCCTGGGATCCTTGGGTTACATCACATGCTGTAAGACCCAGATGCTGCCAGCCTGATGGAGTAATGGAATGGTCTTGTGATGGCACAGTGGAGGCACCACCTCGAGATGATAACCTTCAACGAAGGTGCATCATCCCCTAGAATAAAGAATATACCCTTAATCCGTGACCATGACATGGTTCTGTTCCCCCAATATGTGGAATACATGGGTCTGGGAACCAAAGGGTCAGAATAGGAGTGTCCACATTTGCTATTAGTGCAGCAGCCAGACCTGGGAGGGGTATGGTGCCATGGGAATCAGACCCCTGGACAACAAGGGTCTGGGTCACCTTACCACATAAGCCACCAACACCAGCAGAAGTGCTGACCCAGGGTGAGAGGAATCTAGAAGGGGTAATAGAAGAGAAAGGACCAAGTGTGGTCTCTAGACAAAACGCAGCCATGGTGGAGTACTTCATCCCATTGTTTTGCCTCTGATAAGTTCTCCCCAGGAAAAGTCCTTCCAGAACCTGGAGCAGCTGTTTCTGGATGCCAGTGAACACTATGTGAAGCAATTGTACGTAGGTGGTGCAAGGGGCGGATGGTTAGTGGATACTGTGGGGGCACAGTCCGTCTCAGACCCGAGGCACTCTCCCCAGCAGCCGGGAGTCTGGGCTGCTGACCGCTCACTGATGCTTCCTCTCCAGGAACTGCCCTCATCCTACGGAAGCTGCCTCACCAGGTTCCCATCCCCTCTTTGGAAGCAGCCTGCGGTCAATGACGGGTCAGTGCAGGATCCAAATACCTGCCCCCCTTGCTTCAATTGGGTCACATAGGAAGGGCTGTTCCATCTCTGAAACTCCTGCAAGGATCATCTGAGTCCTCTGTTACCACTACATCATATATTTGTTTAACATTTATAATCTATCTCCTTCAAAAAAGGAACTGTATCAGGTTATAAAATTAGCATGTTATGTAACAGAATAAATTAAAATGAAATAAGTCAAAACTATTTAAAGGGAATATCTGTTCATTGTTTACAACAAATATTTATTAAGGCTACTCTGCAAATAAGGTACTGGGGTAGGTGCTGTGACCAACCAGGTGCTTGTTGTGCCATCAGTATGTTTACATTTTGATCTAGAGATGGCATCTGCATAAATAAGTACAGGTAGGAAAATAGGAACCTCTCGGTATTCACAGCTCTAACATACATCATTTCTTTGATTCTAGAACAGCACGATGAGATAGAGCTGTTACTATTCCTACTTTATAGATAGTAAACCAAAGGTTAGCAAGGGAAAGTGATTTACCCAAGCAGTGACAGAATCCAATTGTTCTTCACCAAACCACATTACGATAAATGTTTATGTGGGTGATGGTATTATGCAAAAAGATAACACGTCTTCTCAGTCATCATCAAAAAGCCTCAAAAAGACATCCACTTTCCATCATTTAACCATTTTGAGAATTTGCTTCATCTTGCTTAATATCCTGCATTTTTTTAAAATATTTTAAAAATGAACTCAATGGCTCTGGTTGACACTGGATACTATCTGCTAAGTGAATCTCTCAAGCTTCATAAGATTAGAATGACGACTTGGCTATCTGCTGACTCACACTCTAGGTATTTCCACTATTATGAAATCACTACTTCACAGAAGGATGTTTGCTTAACAGTAATAGAAATGGTAAAAATAAAGAATGCAGAATTCTATTTTCAAAAGATTAGATTCTAGGGATCCTGTGGTGGCAGGTGAATCATCAAATAGGAAAGGCTGACTTGACTCCCTAAGAGGAGGGAATAGAGTAGAAAAAGAAGGGAAGAAAAGGAACAGCAGGAGGCTGGCTTACTCTCGAGTTGGGCCACCGAGAAGTATAACAGAGGCCGGACAGACAGCAGCTGACCAGAGGGTCCTTGTTGGAGGTGACGCCCCTTCCCTTGAATAACTGACGGCACTCGCCTGGAAAACAGGCTAAGGATCAGGGCTGGGAGAGACAGTGCAAAGAGGCAAAAAATAGAGGCTGTTGAAACAACTGCTGAACAGGACAGAGAACTGGGCAGGATGGTGACAAACACTGGAGAGGGGACATGCAATGAATTTAGTGAAGTGCACTATCCCAGGGAGGAGCCATCCTAAGATGTAAAGCTGCAGACACAGCACTTGGAGGTCAAAGCTTTGTGGTGAAGTTGTCGAATTCTAAAAGTGCCTGATCTCAGAGCTGATGGGAAGCTTCTGGTTACTATCTAGCAGCCAGGGAAGAGGTTAGGAACTGACCAAGGGAATCAAGGAAGGGAGGAAGACGGAGACCAAAAACAGAAGAAAAGAGGAAAATCCAGTAACCTGCCCTCCCCTCCCCCGCACCATGAATGGACAAAAGATGGACCAAGGTGGACCAAACAGCACGTACAGACGATCATTTTCCTTTTTCTCTACTTTCTTCTATTTCTCTGAGTGCTTAGGTCCCCAGACTTATAAACCACTTTGAGGTGGGTGTATGTTTGAAATAACTTGATTTTCTTGTTATTTCCATTTATTAATTAACTCAATATATTTGTATTTATCACAAAAAAATCTTATTTTAGCTAAAATAATAAGAAAACCTCAAAATGGATTCTTGACATTTTCTTTTAAAAATGACCTAATGCAGTCTTTCCACAAGAATTTACTAAATGCATATGATAAGCAGGGCAATTTACTAAGCATATTAAAAGAAAATCATAGAACAAACGTTTCTGGACTCGAAAGTATCTTTAGTTAAGGTAAATTCTACCCGCATTAACAGAGGAAAAGGATAAAATCTCAGGGCTTTAACATTATAGAAGTTTACTTCTCAACCACGTAAAGTCCATTTTTTGTTTGTTTAGGGCAGGGCCTAGAAGCAGTAATGATAATTTTAGTCCAGATTCTATTGACCATAGCTAATCACATGACCTCCAACGTCCTCAGGGGGGTTTAGGAAATTCAGTCCCTAGTAGAACAGCCACTCCCTAGCAATAAATGTATACTATTAAAAGTGAAACATGAATATATAGCAGACAGCCTGCTGTTTCTGCCTCAAAATGTTTACAGTATGGAGAGGCAAGTGACCCATAAACAGATAATTTCAATATAGGATCCCTCCTATGAGCAAAGTCTTCAAGAGACCTTTCCGTGTAAGAAAAAAAAAATGTACTTAACTTATTGCAAATAGTGCCACTATTTGCAATAACTGTTGCTAATAACAGCAACTGTCTGTCTGACTCGGTTTACCCAATATTTTTCTTATAAAAGCCATTCATATTTGCAACATACCCCAAATGGCCCATCTGCTAGTCACCTAAGTACCTGAACATTTCATTCCAGTCCAAGAAGATAACTAAATATCTCATCTATAAACCTAGTAATTTCTTACCCATGTGCTTCTATTCCTTTAGTAAACCTTATTAATGTGCCATATTCCATGTATTGTAGGGGGACTTGGGGGTAGCCTTTGCCTTTTATAGAATAACTTCACGCTTCTTTTTGCCATCCAAATCTCACCATATCTTAAAAATCCAGCTCATTTCATTCTTTCCATCAAGTCCTCTTGGAACAAACAAAATTGCCGCTAATGTGTCGTCTTCTTAATTTCTGTACTACTTTCTATCTCCATTCTTCCCTAGGCAACAGGGACTTAGTGTCCCTTCTATGGTTAGCTTAAATTGGTGTTTTTTCTAAGTTTCTGTCGCCTATGGAAGTTCCCAGGAAGAAGGGTCCATGTGTTAAATTATGTTTTTTAATCTTTTAAGCATGTAGCATAGAGTTTTCACTACGAACTGCTTATAAATATATTTTACTTTGAAAATTTTTGTGAGGAATTCTAGTTGTTTAATTGGTATGCCCACCCTTGCAGGGGAAAAAGAAGGAAACATGTATAAAAGTGCTTTGCAAACTCTAGGTGTTTTTCCTAAGGCCAGGATAAAATGATGCTCATGGTGGAGAACCATCTGTTCTCTCCTCCTCCGGTGCGGGCAGTGCGGCCGAGCTCTGTTCTCTGGAGCGGGGAGTGGGAGTGGGTGGAACATGAGCCACTGATGCCCAGGCCACAAGGCAGTCGTGCGCATTCCCCACACGCTTCATTCCGCTCCCTGCCGCTGGAACCCGCTCCCAGCTTTCAGTCTGCAGATGGTCCCAGTGTCCCAGCAGAGCCCAGAGTGCCCTCCAGCTGGGTCCCTGGATGACGCTAGGGGTAGGGGAGGCCCACCTGCCCTAATTCTTGAGGGGGACATTTCACCATTGCCTTTGGAGTCTCTCTGTTTATGACTGTTACCCTAGCTAACACACCAATATGTGTATTATCATTGTACCTAAATTTCAGGTGAACAAGGATATTCAATTCCTTGGTCCTCAGGTTGGGCCTGGGATGGCCAAAGTCCCAGAGCTGGCCTGTCACCCTCAACAATGGATGTCTTCAAGCACTTATCACAGTGACAGGGACACATTTTATCATTTTCTAAAAGGTGTGCCATGATGTGAAAAGATTAGGAGGGTATTAGAGTTTTCTAAACATGTCCCCCCAGTTCTTAAACTTCTTCTTTAAAATGACTATTTCCATTTTTACACTTCATATTCTTACATCAGCCGCCATCCTCAGCAACATGCATATGGCCTCGTACCAGATGTTGGATGTTAAAACAGACAAAACACTAGGTGAAAGCTACTTCCCCCTTTTAAATGGCTTCCTCATCCTTTCTTGGATCTTCCCTCTTTTCTGCATGAGCCAGATGCAGCAGGACAGATTTTCCTTTTTTTTTTTAATTTATTTTTATTTATTTATTTATTTATTTTTGGCTGTGTTGGGTCTTTGTTGCTGTGTGCGGGCTTTCTCTAGTTGCGGTGAGCGGGGGCTACTCTTTGTTGTGGTGAGTGGGCTTCTCATTGCAGTGGCTTCTCTTGCTGCGGAGCATGGGCTCTAGGCACGCAGGCTTCAGTAGTTGTGGCATGCAGGCTCCAGAGCACAGGCTCAGTAGTTGTGGCACATGGGCTCAGCAGTTGTGGCACGTGGGCTCAGCAGTTGTGGCATGCGGGCTTAGTTTCTCCACGTCATATGGGATCTTCTGGACCAGGGCTCGAACCCATGTCCCCTACATTGGCAGGCAGATTCTTAACCACTGTGCAACCAGGGAAGCCCAGATTTTCCTTTTGACTAAACTTGGAAACTGAAAGACCCTCCAGGCTCGTCTCCCACTCAGACAAGCTCCTTGGAGACCCAGAGGGAGTTCTGCGACTCCTGCGGTCAGAACTCAGGCCCTTCCTTTCACGTTCTTCCTGCTTCTCATGGTGCAGAAGCTTTTCCTGTCACCTGTGGTTTCTGTTTCCCTGGGTGTCTGTTCATCAGGTTTCTGAGGTGGGATGGGGCTGTATTCCCACTGGGTTCTCTTTCAAACATGAATCTCCTTGGCCTGGATTACTTTTACTTTTCCATTGATCATAATCAACCCATGTCTTAGCCTTTATAATGTAATTATGAGAAAAAATTTCCAATTATAAATGAAGTTCAAATGTATTCCAGAAAAATGCCTGACTAAAACAACTTTAACATGCCCCTAAATCTAAATCCATGCTTTTACTTGTATTCTAAAAGGAACGTCATTGACAAAATAGGGCATCTTCCTTCAATACACTGGATCCCAAATATGGAGAATATTTGCAAAGATCTCCGAGGGCTCCTGAACATCCTGAAAGAACAGTACTCTGTCAAACAAGGATCTTAAATGTCTGTCTCACTCCAGTAGTGTCTGGGAGGAAGTCATGAGATGGGAAAGCAATGCGAGGGGGCTTTCCGTCTAGCTAAATGCTCCCTCATCTGCTGTACGGGAGGGAAACAGAATCCCACACTACTGCGCCACTGTCTGGACTCAGAGAACGTCAGATGTAGTGTTGTCTGATTTCCTCTTCCTACTTGTAGATTATGAAGGCCTGGTGCAAAAAGATTAGGATTTTTAAGATTTTTAACTTTGTTTATGCACTGGAGGCTGCCTCAGATCTGAGAGTTCTATAAACTAAAGCTGGTGCATACAAGTGTAACTTGGTAATACTTCAGTAACACTGCAGTAAGACAATGCCCCAATACAGTGCTACAGGCTGTTCTCTGTTTTCGTTAGAAGCATTAGAACAGCAGTTTACCATGCACACAATTATACATCAGTAGCAAATCTACGGTTTACAAAGCTTCTCAAGATGAAACAGGAAGTGCCAATAACAGTATATGAATATTTTGTTAAATTATAACTTATGCAGGCTCTAGTGTGTGTCCAGACAATGGCTCCTCCGCTCACCAGCACCAGGTGAATTACCCGAACCTGACCCACATCACAGCCGATCCGCTGATCCACCACTGACATACTCCCCGCATCTCGTGCTCTGTTAGTAAAAATTTGGTGAGCTATTCTCCTCAAAGCTGGAAAACAGCAAAATTCCACTAGATACTTCCAGAAAATTGCTGCCAGTCATTGGACTGTGCTGCAGTAGACTGAATAAACTGAGAACCATTTCTCTTGCCTTTCACTTTCCCTTCATCTCCACTTCACCTTTCTACCATCTCTCACCTTTCTCTACACCTTCCCTTACCCTTAACGAACACCTACCCTGATTCATTAGAAAAGCATTTTCCATTTCTCCAGCGTTGAATTGTCTACCTTCAGAGCATTTAATAGTTACCTCTTTTTCAAAATGACTTGTGTCACCCACACCCAAACGTTTTCAGTGAAAAACTGTCCAGACCTTCTTTTGTGGCCCTGACTTACCCAAAACACAGGCTTATCGTAGCACTGATAACATGTATTTGTATACTTTATTTAAATGTTAATCATTGGATTGTAATATTGATATCTTTGTAATATTTTTTGCATCTCCATTCCCTATTACTCCTGATAACTATATGCATGTTTGCTGAATGAATGAAAACAGCAATCTATCTATAAGCTCAAACAACAGTATTCAGTATTATACTCTGTGTAGGGAATGTAGGAGTTCAGAAGGAAAACACTCAACATTCCCCCTGGGTGGCTGAAAGAGTGGAGAAAGGACAAGAGCTTCTACTTCAGTTTGGGAGCAGCTTTCCATAGAACAGGAAATGATCCACTCTTTACCTGGATTTTATCTGTTTTTCTGGATGAAAGTATTGTTTTAGGTTCCATTATTTTCATCCCTTGCAACACATATGTACCCTTTTCATTAGGTAGCCTTTGGGCTTAATATCTGATAAAAAGTCAGTATTTTCCTTAGGGTAAATTAGAATCTAAGGACATAGGTGTCAGAAGGAATGTGGGATGACCCAGCTATCTCACATCTGGGTGCTTACCCAAAGAATATGAAAATATAATTTTGAAAAGATATCTATACCTCTATGTTCATTGCAGCACCATTTACAATAGCCAAGATATTGAAACCTAAATGCCCTTCAATGGATGATTGGATAAAGAAGATACGATATATATGTGTGTGTGTGTGTGCGTGTATACACACACACACACACACACACACATATATACAAACACTGGAATACTACTCAGCCATTAAAAAGATGAAATCTTGCCAGTTGTGACAACATGGATGGACCCCTTGAGGGTACTGTGCTAAGTGAAATAAGTCAGAGGAGAAAGACAAATACCATATGAGTTCACTCATCTGTGGAATATAAAAAACAAACAAACAAACAAGGTAAATGAACAAACCAAACAAACACATAGATACAGAGGACAAAGCAGTAGTTACCAGAGGGGAAGGGGAAGGAGGGTGAAATGGGATCGACTGTATGGTGAGGGATAGAAACTGAAGTTTCGTTGGGGAGCGTGCTGTAGGGTATACAGAAGCAGAAATATAATGCTATCCACATAAAATGCATATGATGTTATAATGTTACCTCAATAAAAAACTAAATCTAAAATATGCAAAAAAAATTATAAAAAGAAGGAATATGAAAGAAAATGTTCCACAGAGGAAATGGGAGAAAGTTATTATAACAGCTCTTCAAAGGAAGTGATGGCTGTACATGCAGAAGAGAGAAACAGGAGCAAGGAGAGAAGGGCTGGAAAAGCACCCGGGGCAGGGAGAAGGTAGTGAGGCAGCGAGGCCTGCTGACTGTCTGCTGTTCCATCTGAGGCTGTCTGACTTGTCATGACGTGCATCCCTTTATTCCATCCAGTTTTCCAGACACACACACACACACACAGAGTTGTTGTTTTTAAACATTTTCTCCATTGTAACGTCTGCTTACTTGCCTAATAAATGCTTTGTGTGGATGGAGACAATATTGTCTCATTGCTGCTGATCAAGTGAGGAGTCTAAGTTTGTCGGCATTGAGGGGCTAAAGAAGAAGCAAAGCCTCCAAAGAAACAGACAAAAGAAACTTAGGAAGCAGTGGAAATCATGCACAATCAGCTCTCCAACTCTTCCTCGTCCCCAGATGTCCCAGAAAATGTGGTATGGTTTTTGAGTTAATCCTGAAATTTGAGTTTCAGGGACAGTTTTTACCAAGAACTCAGAGGGGGAAAAGAAAGCCTCCAAAGAGGTGTATGTGCTCGTGGATTCTGAGAATGAACTCTAACGTGAACTGAAATCAATTATTAAGAAACGGTTTCAGAGAAATATATTGGTGGATGCATAGAATTTTGCTAAACTAGACTTGGAACTAGTCTTGACTTTGAACCTGTATTCATCCTCACATTGCAAGACAATCAGAAAATGTGTCTGCGAAAAGCTGAAGCTTCTGGTTGGTTTACAGGAAACTGTTTCAAACGATGAGCTACAGAGGCCAGACTTAACTTTATTTGGTACAAGAGGTTTCTGCTTCAATGAGTGATCGTGAAGTGGTAGGAAGAAATGAAAATGAAATCGTAACAAAAACAGTGTATTTTTCAACTGTGTATTATGAAGTATAGATTTCTTAGAAGTATTTGCCATAGTATTACTTGAAAGGATATATTTTTTTATTTTTTGTTGGACTCAAAACATTACTTTTAATCTTTCAGAATTCTATGGGTTCCTCTTGAAAATTTCAGACCCACAAAATTTAATGTGGAGATTTAATGTAACAATCCATGAAAGGAGTCCTTCTTTACACTCTGAGAGAGAGAGAGAGGAAGGTAGGAAGGAAAACTGCTTATGTTATTATTTCAGCAATTTTCTTCATATCACAAAGTTGTCTGTGATGATTAGTCTTCTGTGCCTACTTGGCTAGGCTACAGCATCCAGTTACTCAATAAAATACTAATCTAGGTGCTGCTGTGAAAGGTATTTGGTAGATATGGTTAACATTTACAGTCAGTTGACTCTTAAGTAAAGGCGATTATCTTTGATAGTGTGGGTGGGACTCATCCAATCAGCTGAAAGGCCTTACGAGCAAAATCAAGGTTTGCCTGGGACAGAGTTAGCAGTTTTTCCCCAGAACGTTTAGTTTGGCTTCTTAATCATTACACACTTAGACCACTTTCTGATGACAATATGGAAGTTAAGAGCAAGGCCGGAGTCACCAGATCCAAGCCTAGATCCCAGCATCATTACCTCCTATATGACCTTGGACAAGTTACTCAACACCTCCAAGCCTCAGGGTTCCCAACTATAAAACGAGAACGATACCTCACTGACAAGGTGTGTGCGTGTGTGTGTGTGTGTGTGTGTGGTGTGTGTGTGTGTCTGTGTGTCTGTGTAGGATAAAGTACTGTTAATAAAGCTTGCAGTTCAGTGTTTTATGGAAAATTAGCAATACGTGGTGGCTGAACTTGATATATCTGACATTTTAAAACTACACAATGTCTGAGGTGACAAGTTCCTTAAGCAAAATAACCATTATGCTAAATAATACTTCCTCATACTTACAAAAGCGTACCTCTAAAAGGTCAGAGGAACTTCCCTTCTTTCAGGAAGATTTTCAGAATGAATTCAAAACATTAGCTTACCCAAAGGAAAATCCTCAACATGTGATGGTTACACTATATCTCCACCTGGCTGACTGGAGGTCTCAGTCACATAAGTCAGGAAAATCCAGCCCCGGGTTTCGTGCTCAGGTGGCAGGGAGTGGGGTGGGTCAGTCTGGTCTTTTGTCCTGCAGGTGATGACACAGAAGGGCAGCTGGTTGGGGTGTGAGCAGGGCCACCCAAAGGGAGCGCCCAGTGCCCACTGGACCCGAACAGAATCAAAATTTTCCCAGATGGCTTTTCAAATCGCTACGGAAATGGCATTACCTAAATATCTTTAAAAGGCCACTGCCTTTTGCAGTTCTCTTTGCTAATCTGGTATGCTAAATTAAAAATGTGGTGCAGAGTGTGATAAGTGGTCTTCTCTCCTTCAAAGTTACAGCAGAGTACACTGATGCCCTCTGTGGTAGTGCAGGAAGAGAATCAGGCAGGATCTCTTCCTTACATGCAGGTAACACAACTCCAATGATTAACACTTTTATAGAGCTGTTCATTTGACAAAGAATACAGAAATTGCATTGAACTGAAATCAGAAACTTGCGTCTACCTCACATTAGCCATATAACTAGGGCTTGTCAGTGACCCCAGAGAACTTCAGTATCTTTTATATAATGGAACTGGTTTCATTTACTTTTATTTACTTAATGTGTTTATTATGCTCATCAAATGAGAATGCTTTAGACGTGGATGTGAAAAACATAAAGTGCTACACAAATATCTGATACTGTTGCTAGTAATCAGTAGTATTTGAAATGAAGGCTTTGGGAGGTTGTTCATGAAATGCTTATCCTAGGACGTCCACTGAGGCAGAGAGGTATCAGTCCTGCATTAGATGGGAATGATATGTACCACCCACCGAGGACACTCTTGTCACCAGTGCCAAGGGGAAGCCCTCCTGTCCAGAACAGGTCACCAACTCCAGCAGAGCTGGGAGGGATTTTGAGAGATAATCATCCAGACCCTCTGATTACACACCTGGGGAACCAAAGGCTTGGAGGGACACAGGGTTTGCTCAAGCCCACCTGGCTCACCCAAAACAAAAGGGGACTGGAACTCAGCTTTCAGGGATTTCAGTCAGGTGCTCTTTCAATGTCGTTTAACTCTCTTCTGAATTGAGATTATTAAAATCTAATTTTATTTGAACATAATCCAAACAGAGAAATTTGCACGATTAACTCTGTGGCCTCTAGTGGCCAGAGAGCACCTTCTGAAAGCCTCAAAGGAAAATCCAGAGGAGAAGAAAATTACAGCGGTGCAGCCATGAGACAAGAGCTCGCGAATCATCACCCTAAGATGACAAGCAACACTCTGGTCGCTAAATGATATAACCACAAACACTGTGACTCTTCTCCTTCTCACTACAGTTATTCGAGAGGTGAGAAAGCACCAGCCCTTGGGACACTTCTGGAAAAAAAAAGAAGACTAGATGAGGCATTTTTTCCCCTCAAGTTTATTTAAAACCGAAAGATGGCGATCAGCTTTTGAAGGGTATTAACCACCCTCTTTCCTTCTCTAACACTATTTTACATCCACCCACTTAACACTTTTTATACGTTAAAGACCACTTAGTCACAGAAGAAAAGGAAGTAACCAAGACTGGCGGTTGCTTAATTATCTCATATGTTAAAATGCTTCAAGTGACTTCAACAGACACACAAATTTGCAACTGAAAATTTTAATATTGTACATAAATTCTTGGAGTTGGAAGATACATTAAGAGTTTCTCTCCTTGAATCTTGCACCTGAAGAAATGATTCTCCCTGTGAGATCCTGCACAGAAAGCCACCTGGCGGCTCCTAGAACCGATCGAGTAACGAGCACTCCTCACTGGAGGATGGGGACGAGGGTTGGGAAGTCCGCTTCATTTATGTAGAATAACAATTATTTAAATATCTGACTCCGCGCATCTTCCCCCAATTGGTCCCACTGCCATACGCACCCGCAGTGTCGCGTACCTCCTCCTGGCACACACCTCACTTCAGGTGTTACAACAGGTTTTCCACGCAGGGGCTGTGCTGGTCTTATTCCTCCCTTTCCCCAGCATCTAGCAATAGATGCCCAATAAAGCTTTCATGATCTCATGCTTAACGATTGTGGCATATTCCCTAGAGATTTGCAGAGTAAATCAAGTTATTTTTCACACGACACCCTTTACATATTGTAAGATACTTCACAGAGCTTCTGTTCTCCAGAATTAACAACCCCATATCCTGTGGCAATTCGTGACCTGACTGGTGCCAGAACCTATTCCACTGGAGTCACAGTCCCCGGAATGTGTCTCAGTGGTCAAAATCCCCTAGGAAATGTTACAAAGGCTGAGAGCAGAGGATTCCAGCAGAACACAACGAAACTGCTATCTCCCTTGAGCCCACTTAACCTCTGTCAACACAGTCTGTGCTTGTATCCCTTCCTTATTTAGTCACATAACGTTTTTGGACTATGTTGCATTAAGTTTCTATTCATTGTCGAGTAAATTTTTTTGAAGGAAGCGCATCCTATTGTTTGAACCTAAATACAAGCTTTAAATGTATGCCTGCTAATTTTTTCCAGTTCATATTCCATGTTATTAAGAACACTGTTCACTCTTGATTCTCTCATTTCACCCCTGAGATGCCCCTGTCCTCCCTGCACTGTCAACAGTGTTAGTGTCATGTGCACCCTGAAAATTACTAGAATTGAAGCAAGTGATCATGCTGACAATAGAGAACCAGACTTCTTAAAACTTATCTCTAACTTCAGAGGAAGCAGTCCTTAACTATGCCCAGCATGAGTATGAGCACATTCCTATGTAATGCCCACGGGCATGATGCATGACCATCCTCTTCCCCTCCAGGAGCCCATCCTTCCACTCAGAATGCCCCTCCCTGGGACTTCCCTGGTGGTCCAGTAGTTAAGACTCTGCCCTTCCAATGCAGGGGGTGCAGGTTCAATCCCTGGCTGGGGAACTAAGATCCCAAGTGTCTTGCTGCCAAAAAACCAAAACATAAAAACAGAAGCAATATTGTAACAAACTCAATAAAGACTTTAAAAAAAAATGCTCCACATCAAAAAAATCTTTAAAAGAAAAAAGGATGCCCCTCCCCCCTCCTAGATAAACTAATGAATGAGGAATACAAGAGCCATTACCTGATTGTCAAGAAGTTGAAACTATTTATACATGATAGCCAAGTAGATATTTTTCAAATCTAAGCTAATCGTTTTTCTATAAATCTGCATTACTTTTAAATACCCACTTGTGTTCCAGGTTTCCCCATCAAAATTCCAGATCAGAACTGATATTTATTTTTCACTGTTTCCTGTGCTCACTGCCTTTATCCAATCTGTTACTCAACCCTGATATGTCATCCTTCAAAGTGTCAGCAAGAGTTTTCTTTTTATTTATATTCTAGGCTCAATTTATTTACTTTACTTAACAAACACTGATGAAATTCTTACCCTGTGCCGGGCAATACATTTATAGGTGTTAGAAATATAATTAATTTATTTATATCCTCATCTCATTCCAGAAAGTAATATAAATGATTTGTAAGTTTACAAAGAAAGAGAGAGAGAGAGAAAGGAAAGAAGGAAGGAAGGAAGGGAGGGAGGGAAACATGACATTAAAAATAGGAGCAAATGGGGCTTCCCTGGTGGCGCAGTGGTTGAGAGTCCACCTGCCGATGCAGGGGACACGGGTTCGGGCCCTGGTCCGGGAAGATCCCACATGCTCCGCGGCTGGGCCCGTGAGCCACGGCCGCTGAGCCTGCGCGTCCGGAGCCTGTGCTCCGCAACGGGAGAGGCCACAACAGTGAGAGGCCCGTGTACCACCAAAAAAAAAAAAAAAAAAAGGAGCAAATGGGAGAAAATTAAGACCAAGCCCATAAAATGGAATCAGGAATTAGGTTTAAAATCCATCCCATGAAGATCTATAAATTTCCTACGGGTGGATCAGAGTTAACTTGAATTTTTTTAGTCAAGGCAAAATGGAAAAACCTGATCAATTTCATAATCAAAGGTATCTCTAACATAAAAAACCAGAATTGCTCAGAAGGACCATTCTTCTTGGTCCTGAAAGCAGAAAAGTGTCTTTCTTCAAGTGTCCATATGGAAATAGAAATGATCAGGTGTCCCCCTTCTTTGAAAAAAGAAAATGGTACTGTGAGTTCCTCTCCAACGACTTTCCTATTTTCTTTTCACCCAGGCTTTCTCTTGACTCACTTCCTGTTCACTTTCAACCCACTGCATTGAAACGTCTATCCTTATGACTTCCCTGAAACTGCCTGACAAATAAAGTTAACGTATCCTGTGACTTCACACTTACACCTGCTCAAGCTCCCTTTTCACATCGCCTTGATGCTACAGCCAGAGTAGTTCACGTGGAGAGCCACCTTGATGTGGCTGCTCCCCAGAAGAACCTACTGAGGACCAACCACATCAAACCTGAACTCTTCTCCCAGTTTCTAAGGTGTTCACGTCCAGCTTTATCTCCCACACTCGAGCTCACGCTCTCAAATCCAATAAAGAAAAATGGCATGTTCGGCCCCTAACCCCCTATATCCCTCCCACCCTTGAAGGATCCCATGAAAGGAGCCCTACTCACAGGTTCAACCTTGTCTCCAGGCTCTAAGCAACCCTACACTTAAAACAAGGGAACATGAAAATCCCATTGTTAAGAACTGAGTGGTGGTATGTTGGCCTGGGCCTGCTGCTTACGTCTACTCTGACATGAGTACTTTTCATCTTTTCTTCTGATCACTAGTACCTCATGCTGACTCGGTTTACTTTTGACTAACCCCATGCACCCAGGCACTAACACTAGACCTCCACTAAGGGATCTCCTCTAACTTCCTGCCTTCTTGGGTTTCTCATTGTTGACTGCTGCTTCACCCTCTGTTGAGAGCTAGCTTCTCTCCTACTTGACTTGTACTTGTTTTGGACCCTTGATTAGTGTTACCCACTTTCCTTTCTCCAGTCAAATGTCCTGATTTCACACACTGATCACTTCTCGGATGACCATGATTGCATGTTCTAGAGCCGGATCAGACTTGAGTCCACCGATTCTAACTCCTGGCCTGTCCTGTAAATGAATGAACTAAACCTCCTCCTTATAGGGTTCCCACAGTATTTATTCTACTCCCATGTATTTTTATTTGTTTCTTTTTCTTCCAGCTTATACTGAGGTATAGATGAAAACTGAAAGTTGCATATATTTAAGGTGTACAATGTGATGTTTTGATATACAAATACATCGTGAAATAATTTCCACAGTCAAACTAGTTAACATATCCATCACTTCACATAGTTATTCTTTTTTTGGTGAGGACAATTATGATCTACTCTCTTAGCAAATTTCAGTATACAATAGAATATTATTAACTATAGGCACCACGTTGTACATTAGCTCTCCAGACCTTATTTATTCTGTGTAACTGAAACTATGAGCCTTTTGATCAACATCTCACCATTTTCCCCACCACTCAGCCCATGTAACCACTATTCTGCTCTCTGCTTCTGAGTCCCATATTTTTTTGCTGTCCCCCATTTTTAGGACATTATACCTCTGTTCTGCAAAGCCAAATCTAACCTTCAAAGCCCACTTCAAGTCCTACTTCAACAAGAATATTCTAGCATTTCACTAGTATACCACTTCTGAACTTTATAGTAATTATAATCCATACTACATAAAAAAGTCTTTTTTTAAAAAAAATTTATTTATCTATTTATTTTTGGCTGCGTTGGGCCTTCGTTACTGCACGCAGGCTTTCTGTAGTTGCAGTGAGTGGGGGCTACTCTTCATTGTGGTGCGTGGGCTTCTCATTGTGGTGGCTTCTCTTGTCGCGGATCACAGGTTCTAGGCTCACGGGCTCTAGAGCGCAGGCTTATGGCGCATGGCCTTAGTTGCTCTGTGGCATGTGGGATCTTCCCAGACCAGGGCCTGAACCTGTGTCCCCTGCATTGGCGGTGGATTCTTAACCACTGCGCCACCAGGGAAGTCCTAAAAAAGTCTTATCTTTCTCTATTCCCCCAAGTATAAAACACAATTGTTGTTAATAACATTGCAATTACATAACAAATATTTCATGTCAGCATTAACTGCATTTCATTATTCAGAATATTTCAAAATAGGAGAGTTGTGTGGAGTTTTTATAAAATATAAAGTACAAAGTATTGGACTATAAATTTAACCCATATATACAGATGGGAAGATAGATAGGAAGATAAATAGATCATTTACGTGACATCAAAGCTGTGGAAAAATTTTAGCCTCAAGCTTTCAATTATATTCCAGCATAAATTCTATTCCACTGTTGGTGTTTATCTAAAGAATGTACATTAAGTAGATTAAAGACAAAGGGAAGAGGAAAATATAAACCATATAATGTAAACAGATTTTAGATGAACTGCTTTAGGTTATATTCTCTCTTGAGAGATTATAATAATTGTTCCAATATATGTTGTTGTGACTTTCTTGTACATTAAAAAGAAGTATTTAGCATCATGTGACCAAACTTGCTACTTTTATTTGGTATTTTTTGACACACATGAACAGTTAAAATTTGGTTTTGATGGATTAACAGAAAGGAAATATTACTACAACACAAAATAAAATGAGATGACCAGCTAGATCTCTAGGATCTATCTCATTTTACAATTATAGCATTCAATGAAATATTAAATCATCTGTTGCCAACAGATTCTTGAGATAACTTTCATTCCAATAATATGTGGACTGTATGCAAAGAAATGGACCTGGATAGTGCTTTTTTTATGGTTTCCAACTTTATTCCAAGGCTACAGTCTTTGTGATTAGAGACTGGATTGGGCCAATAAATAGCTATATACCTAGGACAAGTCACTTAACCTCTCTGACCTTATTCCCTCATTTGTAACATAGTGGTAATAAAAATAATTACACTTTCTTCTTCAAGACAACATTATGAAAAGCATATAACATATTGGGTTGGCCAAAAAGAACCCAAACAAACTTTCTGGCCAACCCAATATTTAAATGCTACACAAATAACGTTTTATATAAAATTTATTTTTTGCTTTAAGAATAAACATAACCATCTAAAAACTGAATCTTTTGAAACTACAGTCATTCAACTTGAAATAGCTAAAATGTTGCATTAATATCAGATGAGCTCTTTCTGCCTTGGTTACTAGTGAATGGCCAAGCTTGTTGCTGTAAATAAACAGGGACTAAGGATGTTTCTAAAATATACATGTGGCTCAAGATTAGCCTTCTTCCGCTTTGTGGTCTCACATGTCTGACCACAGAAACTATTTTTAATCATGGCCTATGCTTTTTAGTGACATATAACTGCACACAGAAGAGTCATCATCCTTACTCAGATGTAGAGACTATGACGTGTTGGACTACAATGTACTTCCTTTTTCATTTATCATTTTAACATGTGTTTCTACTTGGATAATTTTGAAAAATATTCAGGTCACCTCACAATACTGAGGTAGGCCAAGATCACTACTTAAGTCTATGAAGTTCTGATACAAAAACGGGCTAGCCAACTGTTCTTGACCTCATCTATTTAAGTAATAAAAATGTTTCCCAAGAAAGTTTATGAAATGACAACAGATTACCATTACTGTCCACTCTAACTGAATAAAAAGAGCATTAACTGCTGAACAACAGTATTTTAATAATCACTGGGGATCCCATCTTCAGCTGTGTCTTCGGTGCTGCTGCAGAACAGATGCACGCTCTTTGCCACTTCAGCTGGTTACAGTCTTGTAATCAGAAAACATGGCAAGGACTCATGAAAACGTGGTCCGCTGGAGTGGCTAAAACATCATTCACACTATGGGACTACGAGTTTTGTACAGTGTTTTAGAGTGAGCAAAAAGCTTGCACATACAGTGCATTGTCCTATACAGTGCGTTGTCCTATACAGTGCATTGTCCTATACAGTGCGTTGTCCTATACTGAGCAACTGAGCAACAGCTTGGAGGTTCAAATCCCAATCATCCTACCTCCTAGACCTGTGAACTCAGGCAACTTAATTATTTGCATTATCTGTAAGATGGAGATAATAATATTTACCGGGAAAGATTGTTTTGAAGAGTCAATGAAAAACTGAGTTAAAATATAGCAATACTTGATGTATTAATAAAATGTTACCTTCTCTTCCTATCATCTGTAGAAATTATGAGTTTAAAAAGGTGGGCATTCTTATTATTCTTACTTAGGACAAGACTCGAAATTCAATGACTAGCTCAATGTCATACTGACTGCAAATAACAGAAACGGGAAAAGATCCTAAGTCTCCCAGACCAAGTCCAGTGCTCTTTACAATGTGTCAGAGTGCTAATCTATTTTTCTTGAAACAGTTTTGTCATTTGACATCATTTAGCCCCATCACTGCACCCAAAAAAGCTACCAGTTGTATATAACATGTGTAAGTCACTGTAAAATCTACATACGAGCAACGAATCAAAATCATGGGCAAGCCAATGCCCACTGCTTTCACGGACACGTATAGATGTAATGTAAATGGTTGTGTTCTGAATTTTAATAAAGCAATACAATTCTATTTCTATTATACTCTACTTCTAAGACTTGATGCAGAAATTGTATCTCTATTTTAGTGCTGTTGTATGACCATGTAAGAAAATGACACCCATTAGAAACAAACACATCAGAGACCCAAAGGTGTTAAGGCCTAAACAAATATTTTGTTAGAGTTTTTACAATGTGTGAGAATAACCATTACTGAAATTTCATTACGAAGAGCCCTATTAAACTTCCTGATAAAATACCTGTGAAGACATGCTAAAAGAATAAATTTCACACACACTGAATCATATGAATTTTTTTTTTTTTTTTTTTTTTTTTTTGCGGTACGCGGGCCTCTCACTGTTGTGGCCTCTCCCATTGCGTTGCACAGGCTCTGGACGCGCAGGCTCAGCGGCCATGGCTCACGGGCCCAGCCTCTACGCGGCATGTGGGATCTTCCTGGACTGGGGCACGAATCCGTGTCCCCTGCATCGGCAGGCGGACTCTCAACCACTGTGCCACCAGGGAAGCCCCATATGAATTTTTTTTTAATCCATGGACTATTGCAGAGAAAATTGTTCTCACACAACTGTCTGGGAAGTCAGAAAGAATCTATGACCCAAATAAAACTCCTAAAATCTGAGACCAATCCCCCACCCACACGGTGCCGCGTGCTCCTTCTCTCTTTACATACACATTCGGAAACCACAGTTCCTGGAACGCAGTAAGGCTACGAGAGAAGCTGGCATCCTAAAACAACTGCTCTCCACAGGTAAACACTGAGAGGAAACGGGAAAAGAGGCGCCATGTGGACCCGCTGCCCATCCCACAGGATGGGATCAGCCTCTAAGGCCATTTTAACCCTGAAGACAGAACAGGGCAAAGGTCGGGGTGAGGGGCTGTCAGTACAAAGATGCCGTCGGCCCTTAACTCTATTTCTTCAGCACCGTCCTCCCAACTACTACGGCCGACCAGCAAATTTCTTCCAAATGAATACAGTGCAGTTCCAAAAAGTTGTGATGGGTAAAAATCTTTCTCACCACATATATGTGTATACCTTCTCAAGAGAATAAATGCATTTTTTTAAAGACCAAATAGAACATTAGAAAAGTTGATCACAAAGCAAGTCCTCAATAAAGTCCCCAAAGAAGAAATTACACAGACCACAATTCAATAAAAATTTGATATTAAAAGTACACATTTTTGTGGTTATAATATTCTGCAAAAACCTCAAGTCAGAAGGATAAATTAAAAGACTATTTGTGAAATAAAATATAGCACTATTTAGGCGACAAATTGAGACTACGATATATTAAATCACAACTTCGTGAATTTGATACTAAGCCCAAGCTCACGCTGCTCGCCACAGGACAGGCCAGTAAGTCAGGAGACTCGGTGCTGAGGCAAGGAGTACAACTTTACTCAGAAAGCCGGCAGACGGAGAAGATGGCGGACTAAGGTCCCCCCAAAAACCCCATTTTATCAGGGTCTGGATGCCAGTTTCTTTTACAGAATCAGAGAAGGAAGTAAAAAGGCAGAATAGAGAGGGAGAGGTGGGGAGGAAGTAAAGTAAGAAGGGTCAACAGTCTTGCAACACACACGAAAGGCCAGCCTCGGGGGAGGGGATGTGTTGATATCTTCTTTCTTGCAGCCGTTCACAGGTGGGTAGGTTCCCTGAGGCAGGCCATTATGTGTGATTATAATAACAAAAGCAACGAAAAGCAAAGGCTAAAGTCAAAGAAGCAGATCCAACGTGGAGTCAAAACTGGCTCTTCCCTGTTACAGTTTGTTTTTTAAAAAAAGAAGACAAATGTATTAAATATTTACATCACAAAAAGAATGAAGAAATAGCCACAAAAGAAAGCAGTTAGTCAATGAACAATGAAGGTAATCAATGAAGAAAATATTAGGTTAAAATCTGAAATTAATAAAATGTAATTTGATGAATCCAGGAAAGGTTAACTGGAAGAAAATAAAATAATTAAATAGAAGAACCTCTGTTAGTTCTAATAAAACAGAAAAAAGTGAATTATATTTTAAAGGAAATATAATAATGAGATGATTCATTACCCATTCATTCATTTGTTTGTTCATTCAGAAAGTCTATGGGTGGTGAAGTGCTAAATCCTAAGTGCTGGGATATAATAAAAAACGACACAGGAAAAGTCATAACCTCATTGAGCCAATATTCCAATGGGGAGAGATAATAATAATAATGAGAAAGAGGGAGGGAGGAAGGAACGGTAGAAGCAAAGAAAGAAGGAAAGAAAGAAAAAGAACATGAGAAAAGAGGGAAACAATTGGCAATAAATGCTAAAATAAAAAATGATGGGATTAAAGGCGTAGAGAGTATGGAGGCAGAGAGGTTTACTTTGTGTGTTCAGGGAAAGTCCCTGTGATAAGACAGTCCCCGGGACCTGAAGGAAGTGAAGATGTGAGGTTTGTGTATCTCCGGGAAGAGCATTTCAGGGAGAACAAAGAGTAATTGCAAAGGGCCCAACCTACCAAGTAGGGTTGATGTGGCAGGGAAGGGATGTTACAAACTCTCAAGTGGTTTGGGGAATCCAGGTGTGTGCTGGGTTGAGTCTGAAAAAGCAGCATGTCTGGCCAAGACTCCCCACACCCTGCATGATGCAGCAGCAGCCCAGGAGAACCGCCTGGGGTCTCTAGGCAGCCAGCTCTGGAAGCGTCAGAAGGTCCCTCTCCCTGAGTCATGGAGGAGCATGGAAAGAGCTGGAGAGTTGGACTGGAAAGGCCTTGCAGCCAGAGATGAGAAGAACTTGGCAGTTACCTGCCTGGACCAACAACTGAGGACTAGACAGGCCCAGGGATGAGTAGGCCATCAGAGTGGCTGGACCACCAAGGACCAGAGGGCAGTGTGGAAGGATGCCAGGATGTACAGAGGATAGAAACTAGGACCAGGTGGTCTCTTCTGCTAAAAACAAGACAACAGGCCCAACATGGAGTCAATTTTGCTGAGCTCCATGTCACCAAATCGAGACAATTAATTTTCACTCTCCCAGAATGAAATCCTACACCAATCAATCAGGAGTCACCTGATCAGCACTAGTGAGGTCGCCTGCCTGATAGACCCATGCCATCCCTTAAAGGAAAGTGCCCTGGCAATAACCAATCCGCTTTTTTTCCAAATATAACTTCCTTGTGCCTGTTCCCTTCTGCCTGTAAAAGTCTTTCATTTTGTACAGCTCCTTGGAGCTCCTTTCTATCTGTTAGACTAGATGCTGCCCAATTTGAACCAATTTTTGCTCAAATAAACTCTTAAAATTTTTTAATATGCCTTATTTTATCTTTTAACACTCCCTACCTACCCTGATGCTACAGTTCTATGGTAAACCCCAGAACAATCAGAGATTTTGAAATTTACTTAGAGGATATGAAATTTCAGTTTCTTAAATACATAAATTAATGACTGAAATCCATATTCACTCAACTGTTGAGGAAACCAAGAATGCAAATATACATATTTCTATACAGATATGAAATACACATTTGGCACGGAATATATACATTGAATGCCAAGACCTCTTTTTTTTTTTTTTTTTTTGGCCACGCCACATGGCTTGCAGGCTCTTAGTTCCCCAACCAGAGCTTGAACCCGGGCCCTCGGCAGTGAAAGCACTAAGTCCTAGCCACTGGACCGCCAGGGAATTCCCCAAGACATCTTTTTTCTTGCTCTATTTTTCTCTGTGATTAAGGTTATCTAAACTCTGGATGTCATCAATCTTGTACAGACCAAATCCTGGACGTGCTAGGTAAATAACATTCTGCTGTAATCAAGAAAATAAATTACAGCTAAGAAACTGCTATGACAAGTAGAGAGTCATGAGAGCAGAGAGCAGGGAAATCTGACTGGGGTTGGAAGATTGGGGACAGCTTCCCTGGGCAGGTGGATTTTAACTCAGTTTCCCGAGTGAGGGAGCCTCACTGCAAGCCTGTCTAGCAGGATTTTTTCACACCCGTTTTGCAGGTGAGGAAAAGGGAGACAGTGTTTACCTGGGTATGTGTGGGTGGGGGGGACTGGTGCACTGTGGCACCGCAGGGGTGTCAAGGAGCTTTATTCAGCCTTATCTATAATTGTTTACTTTTCATAGGGAGAATGGTTTTGTGTATTACTTGTGTAATTAAAAATCAATTTTTATATAAGTTTACATAAATCATGCCTGAGATCACCTAGCAAGAAACTGCCAAAGCTGAGATTTCAATTCAGGTCTGCCAGACCCCAAAGCTCATAACCAATATGCTCTGGAAAACATCCAAACTTCCAATAATATGGCAATGGGTATGGAAATAATAGTAAAAAGAATACAGAATGAGATATTTTAATTGGGGGGTCAGAGGCTCGGTGCCCTGGGTGTGTAGCATAGGTCTAGCACAGATCTGCCAGCATTGGGGACTTTAATGACTGCTCCAGGGCAGGTACCCAATGCCCTTCCATATGTACGTTCTTCTGTTTTTCTACGTCAGAGCTGTGACATCCCCTGGCTACAGTACTATGACTCGTGTGTACTGTTCTGCAAGTTGAAGGAAAGATACAGAGCTCCAACAAACAAATAAATGAATGCCAAGGGCAGGACCTGGATCCTTGGCCTCCACTGGCAGATATCTCTTCCTGCTGTAAACAGACACACACACAGGGCACATGTACACAACCGACTACCACCACCGCTATTTTATCCAGCTCATTACTGGCAGCTAAGAGGAAATCTATGATAATCTGGTAAGAAAGGGTGATAGGCCTTATTTTATCACAATATAAGCATCAATGTTTTACTGCCTTGGAAATTTTAAGTATGTAAGTCAGAATTCTTTGTTGTAAGCAAAAATAAAACAAAACAAAAACCTAATTAAGCATAAAAGGAAGCTATATATTAGAGGGCTATTGGGTAGCTCCTATAATCTCTACAGGGCCCAGAGGTTGGAAACTCCATTCCAAATCCTGCTGGAAAATTGTCCAACACATTGGCCATCACCACCACAAGCCCGGGGAAGAGGCCCGCAGTGCTGCTTCCAGATCCCTCAGCACCACTGCCCCGGGAACAGATTACAGCTGCCTCTCCTCCACTGCTCTCCCTGCAACGATCTGCAGCTCCTCTTTTCCACGTGACTAACTTCTGATTCACACTGGTCAACGTGCAGATACATCTGATTAGCAGATGCCATGACATGTACCACGTCCTTGCTACAGGGAGTCTGAAACATTTTTAATTTTCATTTACAGAGTGGGCTCTATCTTATAAAGTAGGGGGTCTTCAAGGGGTTCAGATGCCTAGAAATCAAACAGAATGACAAACATCCACCAACAAGTACCATGGCAGAAAAGAAGAGAACCAAAAATGTCTTTTTCTATCCTTGTTTTCTTTTTCGAAACAAAGGACTAAAAAACCAAAGTCAATAATGGATGTGACAGATCCACTCCGAAAACTCTTTAACATCTTCATTTTCAGCCAAAAGTGAGTATATTACCCGAAGAAAACGAGCCTTCACAGAGGTTAAAGTGTATTGCTGCGAACTGGTGTAGGAGAAAATAGATGCCTCGTTGGCTTCTAGTCACCCAGACACAATTATATGCCCCTTAAGCACTGAGGTTGCCATTCCTGCAGACCCTCCACAGGTGACCTATCCCCTCCTCAGCAGCCCTGCCACCCCTGCACTCCCCCTCTTGGAAATAACACGTGCATGACAAGTGGAATCCCAAGACAAGACAAACGGCGTCATTATTTAACATTGCTAAAACATACTGCTTTGGTCACTAAAATCCTCTCAGTACTATAATCATAGACTATGAAAATAACTATGTGAAATCTATTACTAATTTTTCTGTATCTAACCTAGGACTTAGATACAGAATCCCAGGGGTGGAAAAACAGAGCTATGCAGCTAGCCCTCTAAAGGTGTCACAATGCTTCAGGAAAAGTGCAGCTATTGACTTTTTCTACAAAATTATCATATTGGCTTTTAATTACAGTGCATTATGGTGACACCTAGTGGCTAACAGGCATATTTTGAAATCCCCAATTTGATCAGTTTAATCAATTTTCCAATTTTTTTTTTCCATAAATGCAGACATAATGTTTCCATTTATGGATTCTGGCACATTTAAAGAAGAAAATAAATATATGAAAGATAGAAATGCTCCCTATCACAAAGACAGAAATGCTCAGGAGAGCTCTAATTAAGAAAGGCCACCTTTAAAAAATTCTACTTAAATAAATCTCTTGGTATCAGCTATCAATCGTAGTTAAAAAAGAAATATAGACAATAAAATTATGCAAGTTCAGAATGAATGCATGCATTGTAATCAGTCAACCCTCCAAAAGTACAGGAATATGAGGCAGAATTTATAGGCCTGACTGGGCTGCTAATTAGCTATTGTGACCTTGAGCAAACTCTGTAACTTCTCTGTGCCAAAATTCCATAACTCGTAATATAAGAAGGTTAGAATTTAGATGACATTTGAGAGTCACCAAATTGCTACAAATTACTGTCAGTCACGTGGTCTTCCTCGTCTTGACCTCTGTTCCTAACACTCCAGAGTATCTGGGTGCTCTGTTCTGACTCAGGATTAAAGGCTTAATATACATCAGCATTTCTGGTACATGAATTTTCTTTTAGGTCATCAAATTTAGGTCCCTAAAATTGAATTCATTTATGGTCTCAACCTTGAATAAATGTTTCATAATTTCTTTAGCTGTTGAATGAAGTGATATTAGCTTTGAATGTTTCCTCCACTTACTTCACTAAAATGAAGAAGGAACCACGAGCATCCTTTACTTGGTATTTAACAAACAGATCTTTTTTCACTTAATCTATGAGACTCTTAATTCTGTGTCACTCCACCAAGTCTTCTCACAGTCTTCCATTTTCTACATCTGAAAGCCCTAGTCCTGTTTGAACTCATTTTAGAGTTTTCCCTCTCCCCCCCACTAGACCTCCTTGACCACTTTTCATATCTTCACTTTCTCTCTTGTTATTTTAGTTTTCATTTTCTTTTAAAAAATTTATCATTATCTATTCTGAGCAGAGAGAAATTATAAGTAATAATACATCAAAGACTCATGGATTCACCACTTTCTTTTTGGTAAATTTTAACATTTTGTCATATTTGATTTAGTAAAAATAGAACACTGCACAATTGAGACCCTGTGTACCTATCCTCCATCCCTGTATCTTCACTATCTAAATTCGCAGTTTATAATCTACCTGCATATCTTTACATTTTATTACATATAATTATAAATAGTATGTGTATTAGTTTGCCTGTTTTTAGATATTATGTAAATTTTATATACAAGTATATATCATTTTGCAATCTATACAGAAGTTGTTCATTTTAACAGAAAAATTTACTAATCTTTTCCCTTAAGGTTTATACCTTTAGATTTTAAGGATCTTTCTCTTAGCTCAAGGTCATAAAAATAGTCTCCATTAATTTTTTTTAATTAAAGCTTTAACATTTATGTCTTGAACCCATATTTTTGTGTATAAAGTGAGGTTGGGGGTTTAAATTTATGGGGTTTTTTCCCAAGTGGATAATCAATTATCCCAGTACTACTTATTGAATAACCTATATTTTCTGCTAATTTCCTCCTCTGTCATTTTATTTTCCATATGAGTAAGAATGTTCTGTCCTGGTTCTTCTTTCTACTTGTCTTTCTTTGCACAGATATTGTACTCTCTTAATTTTTATAACTTTAAGTGAATCTAGATATCTGTTCTCTCCACCTTTCGGGAAAGTGCATTCACTATTTTTGAGCCTTCCTTTTACATATGAATTTATGTCCAGAACTTGTCCAATTCAAAGGAAAAAGCTCTAGTGTACTTTTGTTTGGAATTCTACGGAATGTACAGACTAATAAGGGCAGAGTTCATATGTTTATAATATTTTCCTTCATGAACGCAACATAGATTCCTATTTATTTAGGTCCTCTGTTTTGCAAAAAATATTATATTTTCTCTAGAAATTCTTTCCTTTTTCTTGTTAAATTTATTCCTAGGTTCTATATAATTGTTGTCACTATTATAAATGTTATGCTTTAAGTTATATTTTTCTCATTGTTTACACTATATAAAGAAAAGCAATTTATTTTTACATGTTAATCTTGTATTTCAACATTATTAAACTTTCTTTAATGTCAAATAATTTCCCTGCATCATTCTTTGAATTTTCTAAATAGATAATCCTACCATAAAATAAAAAGAATAATTTTGTCTCTTCATTGCTAATAATTATTCTTATTTTTAATTTCTGCACCAGATATGGCCTGTAGCAAAATGTCGAATAGAAAAAGTGATAACTACATTTTATGACAATACTTGAAATGTTTCATTCTTACTATGGCAATTGTTGTAAATTTTGGTAGAAATTTTTCATAGGATTAAGGAAATTCTCCTCTATTACTAATTTTTCAGGAATTTTTATTGTAAATGAGTATTGAATATTTTTATCAAATGATTTTTCTAAACTTATTGAGGTGATCATAGGGCTTTTATCTATTAATGGGGTGAAATATGCTAATAAATTTCATAACAGTAAAAATTCCTTGCATTCTGGAACAAACCCAATTTAGTCCTAATGTGTTATTTTACCCAATACTAGATTGGATTTGCTAATACCTTAGGAATTTTGCTTATAAATTCATAAGAAAGATGAACCTACAATTTTCCTTTCTCATGTTGTCACTCTTTGGTTTCAATATAGAGGTTTTACTAGTCTTATAAAATGTGTTTACAAGGGTATTGACTCTCTACTCTCTGTAAAAGTTTATGTATTGGGATTATCTGTTAATGACATATTTGGTAATGAATCTGTACGTTTGTGAGTGTAAGTGAAGGGGGGGAAGGGATTGCGCGCTGAAGATTTTCAACCCCTTCATCCAATTCCTTTAATATAGATTTATTCAAATATTTTGTTCATTTTTCAGTCAGCTCAGATAAATTATATTTTTGTAGAAATTTGACCATTTATTTCCTGCATTGATAGTACTTGCCTATGATTATGCTTAGTATCTATTGGATCTGTAGATCTGTAACCCTGACCTTTATCCATCCTTAATTGTTATAGGACAGATCTCTTTTGTTCCTCCATCACTTTTGCCAGACAGACTTTCTTATTAACTTTACATAGAAATAGACAAATTTATTTCTTAATTCTACGTTCCCCTTCTATTAAATCAGAATGACAATTTCTACATTTTATTAATATTTGCTACAGGTCTATATCATTGATGAATATAGATGCAAGAATTCTCAATAAAATACTAGCAAGCCAAATTCAGCAGAACATTAAAAGAATCATTCACTATGCTGAAATGGGATTCATCCCTAGGATGCAAGGATGGTTTGACATATGCAAATCAATCTTTGTGATATATCACATTAATAAATGAAAGAAAAGAATCATATGATCATTTCAACAGACACAAAAAAAGGCATTTGACAAAATTCAACATCCATTCACAAAAAAACTCTTAACAAAGTAGGCACAGAAAGAACATATCTCAGCATAATAAAGCTCATATATGACAAACCCACAGCTAACCTCATACTCAACGGTAAAAGATTTTCTTCTAAGATCAGGAACAAGACAAGGGTGCCCACTTTCATAACTCCTATTCAACATAGTACTAGAGGCCCTAGCTAGAGCTATCAGGCAAGAAAAAGAAATAAAAGCTATCAGAATTGAAAAGGAAAAAGTAAAATTGTCTCTATTTTCAGATGACATGATTTTATACATAAAAATCAATCAAAAGGGCTTCCCTGGTGGCGCAGTGGTTGAGAGTCCGCCTGCCGATGCAGGGGACAGGGGTTCGGGCCCCGGTCCGGGAAGATCCCACATGCCGCGGAGCAGCTGGGCCCGTGAGCCATGGCTGCTGAGCCTGCGTGTCCAGAGCCTGTGCTCTGCAACGGGAGAGGCCACAACAGTGAGAGGCCCGCATACCGCAAAAAAAAAAAAATCAATCAAAAGACTCAACCAAAGAAACTGTTAGAGCTAATCAATCAATTTAGTAAAGTTTCAGGATAAAAATTAACATGCAAAAAGCAGTAGCATTTCAATGTACTAACAACAAATTTTCTGAAAAAAGCAATGAAATAATCAATCCCATTTACAATATCATCAAAAACAATAAGATACTTAGGAATAAATTTAAATTTTCACCTCTAAGGAGGTGAAAGATCTCTACTCTGAAACTATAGGACATTGATGAAAGAAACTAAAGAAGACACAAATAAATGGAAAGGTATTCCATGATCATGGATTGGAAGAATTAATATTATTGTCGATTCTACCAAAAGCCATCTATAAATTCAATGCAATCACTATCAAGATATTAATGGCATTTTTTATAGAAGTAGAAAAAAAAACTCCTAAAATGTATACGGAACCACAAAAGACCCCAAATAGCTAAAGAAATTCTGAGAAAGAAGAACAAAGCAGGAGGCAACACACTTTATGATTTCAAGCTGTACTTATAAAGCCATAGTCATCAAAGTAGTATGGTACTGGCATTAAAAACAGACAAATAGACCAATGAAACAGAATTGAGAACCCAAAAATAAACCCAAGCATATACAGTCAACTTATATTTGACAAGGAAGTCAAGAATACTCCATGAAAAAAAGACAGTCCAATAAATGGTGCTGGAATAACTGAACATTCACATGTAAAAGAATAAAACTGAACCCATATCTTACCTTACTCACAAAAATTAACTCAAAATGGATTAAAATCTTAAATGTAAGACCTGAAACTGTGAAACTCCTAGAAGAAATATAGGAATAAAACTCCTTGATATGGTTCCTGGTAATAATTTTTCCTTCTTTTTTTTTTTTTTTTTTTTTTTAATTGTGTCTACATGACAAGATAGATGCTGCCTGAAACTATTGTGGTAATTATTTCACAATATATGTAAATCAAACCATCATGCTCTACATCTTATACAGTGATGTATCATTTATTTCTCAATAAAAGTGGAAAATATATATATACTGAATTGGCATCATGGAAAAATAATAACAGCAAAATTAAAATATCAATAAAATTTACCAATCATTAGGAACTTGAGATGTGTCAGTTATTACTAATCCTGATAATAACCTTCAGTTTCCCTCAGGAAACTAGCATTTGTAATGTTAAGTAACTTGTTTGTAATCTCGCAGCTAGTTTCATGATTCAACTGGGAAAAAAGATCCATCTCTTTCTGACGCCAAAGTTGGTAACCTTTCTACCTAAGAACTTCCATATGTCATTCATGGATCATAATCAGAGAGCACTATTGCTTATTTTGGGTATTTATTTGTGAACACTTTAACTCAAGTTTACTCAAGTAAAACTCATGTTACTTTTCTCTTTATTCACTATAGTCACCTCCATCAGCTTGTATATCCAGAGCTTATTTTTTTATCTGTAAACTTGTTTAAGTTGTCACAAGTAGAGATTAAAATCATAAAAAGGTACACAAAATGCAATCAATGGTAGAGACCGTGTCTTATTTATCTACGTAATCCCACATCCTCATATAGTGCCTGATATTGCTAAATAAATAAAGTCAGAGTGATCTGAAAATATTTTATCTAACTACTTCATAAAGTACCTTACAGTTCATAAATAAAACATATTATAAATATAATTCTTCTTAGAAATTATTGAAACTTCAGCCCATAGCAACTATGTATATTTTTTTTTTAAAAAAAGCCTTTTATTTCGTGTAAAAATAAAGAGAAAAAAACTGAATTTAAGATCTAAAAATTCAAAATCATATTTCTCTCATGTAGCTATTAGGTCAGTCAACAAATTTAAGTGTGCAAAAACCTTCATTTTTTTCAAAGGAAACTAACTGTCTATCAATAAGTTTAGACTTACTAGGAAATAAACCAATGAGACTTATTACCATAACGTGACTCAGACCACGTGGTCCCAGGAGATTGTGGCATCTTGCTCTTTTCCACGGCACTAACCAAAAACCAGAACACATTTCTATCACCCTTAACTGTCTATCCTTTCCAGGATCAGCCTGGGGAAGGAAGGCGCAGGCCCTGCTTGGTAACTAACTCTCATCTCCTCAGAAGGTTTTTGCTGCTACTCAGACTCTCCTTTCCTTCTGTGGTACTGAGAAACTTTATTAAATCTGGGGACAGAAGTAGTCCTCACAATCTATATTTTATATTCTGATTTAAGCATCTGAATTGTACTTGCTTGTTGCTGTTCTTCCTGTGTGTTGTGTATCATCCTTCCCTGAAACAAAGAAGGCTGCAGGCCTGATGTCTGGGACAAGTTGGGGCAGCAGAGTACAGAAGGGTAAAGAGATTTCTGAAGAAATGAGGTGAACTGTCTGCTTTATCTGCAAAGAACAGACAAGTCTTAGAAGCCCAAAACAGTTGGCTTTAAACGTGAGTAAAGACAATAGCTTGAATCATATAAAATTATTAATAAACTATAAGTATTACCTTATAAAAAGACAATTTCATACGGTTTAACCTAATAGAAGAGTATACATGTTATGAGTCAGTTCATCAGCTTAACATATTTTCTCTTTAACAGGGAAATCAAGGACCATTCTCAATCTATATAATCTATATTTCTCTGTAGAGGAGGAATATAATTCCCTTCATAATGCCATCTAAAGAGACTAGGGTCATAAACTCTCCATCACCTATGAAATTTTATAATATAAAAGCCATTTGGATAGATTATGAATACCTAGAAGGTGGCACCGTGTTCTTTGGCATGTAAGAGTATGTACATTGGAGCCAGACAGCCTGGATCCTAACCTAAAAGTCTCTTTTTTGCAAGCTATATGACCTTCTGGTGCCTCAATGTTTTTCATCTATAACAAAGAGATAGGGAAGGGTAAGCTGGGATGAAATGAGAGAGTGGCATGGACATATATACACTGCCAAATGTAAAACAGATAGCTAGTGGGAAGCAGCCGCATAGCACAGGGAGATCAGCTAGGTGCTTTGTGACCACCTAGAGGGGTGGGATAGGGAGGGTGGGAGGGAGGGAGACACAAGAGGGAAGTGATATGGGGACATATGTATATGTATAACTGATTCACTTTGTTATAAAGCAGAAACTAACACACATTGTAAAGCAATTATACTCCAATAAAGATGTAATAAATAAATAAATAAATAATAAAGAAGAGATAATAATAGTACCCATGTCACAGGGTTTTTATGAGGATTAAATGAGTTAATGTTTGGAAGGGCTTGGCACATTCTGTGCTATGTGCTTGCTTACTAGTATTACTATTATTAGATATCACGTGTTGGATTCTGTCCCCCAAAGGTTCATATGTTAGAATCTTAACCCCCAGTACCACGGAATGTGATCTTATTTGGAAACAGGGTTGTTGCTCTTGCAATCAGGTAACATAAAATCATACTGGAGTGGGGGGAATTCGGACACAGACAGACATGCCCTCAGGGGAGCACCCTGCGAGGATGAAGGCGGAGACTGGGGTGATGCTTCTACTGGCCGAAGAATGGCAGGGATTTCCAGCAAACCACCAGAAGCTAGGAGAGAGCTGTGGGACAGATTCCCCACCAAAGCCCTGAGAAGGAACCAACTCTGCTGACACCTTAATCTTGAATTTCCAGCCTCCAGAACTGTGAGACGATACATTTCTGTTGTTTAAGCCACCCAGTTTGTGGTATTTTGTTACAGCAGCTCTGGCAAACTAATACATTAGATAAAGCACTCCTATCTAGAAATATGACCAAGAAGTCTAAAATAAATCTACTTTTCTTTAAAAATACACCCACTTTCTTTGAAACACGTGCAGTGTGACAAAGAATAGCCTCCCCAAGTACTGGCCACAGCAAGAGAGAACAGTGACCCTGTTCTGCAAGGACAACCCACTGGTAGAGTTTGATATGACACACTCTAGCTTGGGAATTCTCAGTACTTGCCAAGCAGGCTTTCTGCACGTACACATATGGCCAGGATAGGATTCAATATGATGTGCACTAGGTGGCCTTCCAACTCAGAAAAACATCTATGCCAATATGTCCAACATTTAAAATCAAGATCACCTACAACTCAGGATGGACTTAACATGATCCTAATAAATATTTATTTCCTCACTGAAAAACAAAGAGAGAGATTATCACATTATTCAATCAAACATTTTTATCTAAATGAATTGGACATCTCAGGTGAACTGTCTTGGTGTCTAATTTATTTGTTTCATTTCTGCATCTCTACATGAATAGCTCTTGCCCTTTTTTATAGTTCAGTATCTTTGGTCTCTATACAGAATATAACCTTTAATTTTATGATTCACTTTTGAAATAATAATGTTAATCTCACCTTCCTTAGTTGTCAGATTTTAAGAAACAGGAAATATGCCTTACTCTTTAAAGAAATATACAATATATATATATTCCCCATAGTCTCTAACTCACAGAATTCAATCAAGGATAACTTATTGTGAAATGCCCAGAAAAGATAAATCTATAGAGACAGAAAGTAGACTGGTGGTTTCCAGGGGCTGGAGAGAGACTGCAATGGACACATGTGATCTTTGGGAAGTGATGGACATGTTCTAAAATTAGATTGTGGTATTGGTTGATTAACTGTACATATTTAGTAAAATCCCTGACTTTTACAATCAAAATGAGTGAATTTTATGGTATATAAATTATTTCTCAATAAAACTGTTGAAAATTTTTAATAAAATAGGTCTCTACATGATTTGTATTTTCATAGCCAGCAACACAGAGCTGTAGACATGTAGAATGGTGAAGGCTTAGGGCTATTAAAAAAAAAAGCTGCTGCCATAGTACAGCTAATTAACATCTTTACTATCCATCCCATTTTCTTCTATTAGCAAAAGTGTCTCTGGCCATCCTCACCATGGAAACATTCCTAGTGTTGGTTTATGTATGTTACTTTATTAGTTTTACAATCTCCATCTAAGGAAAAGCTAGTTGATCCCACGCTGGACTGATTGCCTAATATTCAGACAGCACCCATTATGTTTTACGTTCAAGACACTGCCATTTGAGAAAGGATTATTTACCATGACAAATCATAAATGGAGAATGAAACATAATTTAACTTGAAAAATGTTTCTGTGCCAGAGTCATATGCGCGTTGCAAGAGGGAAATCAAACTTCCCTTTAAAGTGGTTTTAATTATTCAGTCTCTGACGTGATTTCAATATAATCCAACCCAAATGCTGCCTGATTCTCCTTTGCCAACTCTGATGAGTAGTGTAACAATACACTGCGCTGTTTAGGGAAAAATCCTTTCCTTTTCCCGACAGTGTGGATTCCATACTCAAGCATCCTGAGTCCCCGTGAAGACTGAGTCACTGAACCAGAGGAGTTTATGTTCACTGAGTTTTCTGTGTGTCTCTAGAACCCCCTTTGGATCCTTTTGTGGAACAAACTTTTAAGGGCCGGATCAACACAATCTAAAACGCAGGCTCCTGGGCTGCTGGTCACCCATACAGGAAGTCTTTACTATTTCCCCTAGAAAGACACAGTCCCACATTATCTTTTCAATATTATCTTGCATAATTATTTCTTTTTTTTAATTGAATTATTATATTAGTTTCAGGTGTACAACACAGTGATTTGATACTTTTATACAACTGATCACCACTATGAGTCTAGTAACCATCTGTTACCATAAAAAGTTATTACAATATTACTGACTATATCCCCTATGCTGTACATTACATCCCTGTGACTTATAGCTGGAAGTGTGTACCTCTTAATCCTTTCACCTGTTTCTCCTTCCCACCTCCCCTCTCCTCTGGCACCCCTAAGTTTGTTCTCCATATCTATGAGTCTGTTTCTGTTCTGTTGTGTATGTCCGTTTGTATTTTAGATTCCACATAGAAGTGAAATCATGCAGTGTTTGTCTCTGTCTGACTTAGGTCACTTAGCATAATACCCTCCAGGTCCATCCATGTTGTCACAAATGGCAAGGTCTCATTCTTTTTATGGCTGTGTAGTATTCCCTTGTGTATATATATAAAAAACACATCTTCTTTATCCATGGACACTTAGGTTGCTTCCATATCTCAGCTACTGTAATAATGATGCAATGGAAATTGCTTTCTCTAGTCCACTATTCTCTGGACCAATCGATGCTCAGTCGGCACTCATTTCTGCCAAGGACTCTTACCTGTCCTTGAAAGCAGAGACCATGTCATTCATCATCTTCAAATGTCCAATTATTAGATTCCACCCATTTTTCAAGAACTATCCCAGTACCACCCCTTCCATAATATATTTCTATCACCAATCACATATAATTTTTTATTCCTTTTATACCCTTTCTACATTGAACCACTTTTTCCACATTTATTATATCCTCTTTTATTACATAGTACCTTGATTATTTTTCTTACCCCTCATTATACTACAAGCTTGTGAAAATAAGAGGTACTTTGTACCACCTTGTGTTCTCCATTCTGCTCCCAGCCCTCAACCTCACACAGTATCATTCTCAGAATTAGAAAGGGCTCAATAACATCAATTAAATCAAATAGTAACGGTTATGCCATCCTTATCTATAACTACAATACCCATGTATATCAATTCAAATGGCAGAAACAATGAACAAACATGCCTTATCCAGTTTCCTTGTCTAAGGAGCAAAAAATACTTCTCCTCAATGAAAAGAACTTCTCTGTGAAAATTTCGAAGGGGACACATCTCTTTACCAATGTCCTTTTGCCAGTGTATCCACACACCTCCCCAGCTCTCATGTTTTGCATGCTTCCGTCAGCATCTGGAGTGATTTTTATATCACTCTACCTTCTAACACACAGAGCAGTGTGGTGTAGCAGAGAAGGTGAGTGATTTGCAGTCACTCAGGCCCAGCTCCAAATTACATAGCTCAGCTGGATGACCTGGGCAGGCTGCTTACCCTATCTGAGTTCCAGATTCCTTATCTGTAATATGAAGATCAGCAACAACCCTGAATGGTTACTGTGAGGATTACATGGGAAAATCTGTTTAAGACATGATTTGCAATGCCTGGCATATTAAAGGTACTAATAATATTGAATTAAAGGTATCAAATCAATTAAACAAATATTTATTTGAGTGCCCACTGAGGGCTTTGCACTAATTTGCTCTGAGGACCCAATAATGAACAAGACTGGCACGGGTCCTGCTCTCAAAGAGCTTAGAGTCTAGAGAAGGAGCCAGGCCCTTGCATATGCAAATGCAGGCCTGTGACAAGCCCAGTAAACGCAGAAATAAGCACAGAATGCTCGTAGGGCACAAATGAGGGGCGCCGATGGCATCAGAACAGACGCTGTCACTCCTCTGATACAGAATTCAAATTGCAGAGAAAACTCAGTACCTACAAAGTATGGCTGTTATTAACATAAAATCTATGTCATGGCCCAGTGCTGGGGCATAGTACAGGGTGCCAGGTACCATCTAAGTGAATCACCACACCTTCTAGGGCATGCCACAGTCCAGAATCCACAAGCAGAGTCACATGGAGAAACAGGAGTCAAATCTACACACAAATGCCCATCATTTAGATATTCAAAAGGACCTCAAGATAAAAGCACAATCAATACACAGGTATTTTATTTGCATATTTTCCCATTTTTGGTAATAAGTTAAAACTCAGCGTGAAGAGACAGGGACTGATACGCAGTTTCCGTAAAGCAGATGCCCTGTGATGCTCTAAAGCCTGCTTTCTTCGTTTTCTAAAATAGCATGCTAATTTTAAAAGGCAAAATAATACAGGACATACAGGCTGGTGAGTGGAAAAGTTTCAAGGCTCACAAGGTCAATTTCCCATTGTAAGTGGCCCCTGGGGAGTGATGAGAAACCTGCACTCCACTCATCAGACAGGAACCTGTGTGGCTATTTTACACTTCACGGTACTTACAGCAGCCTTAGCCGACCGAAAAGCTTACAGAGGAAAAAACAACACGAGTTTAGGTAAATGAAGGCCGCTTGGCTTTGCTGTTTAACATGGATGACAGCGGTGACAGAGGGCCTTGAGTTCGTGTCTAGGGGCCACGTCCTCTGCTTCTGAACGGGTTTGGCAAAGAGCTGCAGGAGGGGGCCCACCATGTCTCCAACCCTCCCCAGACGGGGGGCATCACCACACTCCTCTTATTCTTCTCTGCCCTGCACCCGGCAGAGGGGTGAATATGCACATTCTGACTTTGTGGCCTAAATCCTGATCATCTTGGGCAAGCACAACCTAGCAAAGCCTTCCATTTCTTTTCAATTTCTAGGCAGGTCTGCTTAAACTGACTTCAAATATTGTCCTTTCTTATAATCAGAATACATACGGCACCATAATATTTCCATAAAGTGGCACCCTTGTAGCTCTTCTATTTCTTTCGCCTGGATTAAATCTTCATCAACTGGAAAAAATAATGAAACTAAATACCATGAATTAATGCACACTCTAGTTCTTTCTCAGCAGAGAAGGATGGAATGGAAGGGCCCCCACTAAATGCACTGGAGCCTATGCTAAAAACTGCTGGAAGGCTGATGAAACCTAAAATCTACCTAATTAAGAGCCATGCGACATTGAGCCCCGATTTCCTCTTCTGAAAAGTGAAAATAATAAGATCTACCTCTAAAGGTGGCTGAATGGATTAGGTGAAGTGCTGAGCTCACTGTGCCCATCGCAGGCCCTATGTAAATGGTACTTATTACTATTATTATTACTCTGATTAATAAGCAGTCCATAATAACCTTGGGACATGTGTAAACACAGAATGCAACAGAACTCCTCAAATATAGCGACTACGGACCTGACTGACCAGAAGACGAGTGATGTCAGGGAAATTACCTGGACCAGAAGTAAAAGATCTGGTCACTGGACACGGCTCTGCACACTTAGCTGTGCCACCTGGGCCACCCATGACCTTCCTCTCTTCTGATTTTGTCATTTGAAAATTTAAGGAGTTGAACTAAATTATCTGTAATACCCCTGAGAGGCCACAGGCTATTATTTTTATGAATCCTCTAGATTAATCGGGGCCCAGCCACAAGACCTGAGAGAATGAATGTCCGGGTCTGACCCCATACTTAACTTGGTGAGGAAATACAACTAGATAATACACAGGAGCTTTGGGGGAGAGGACGGTGGCTACTGCATATAAGCTGTCTCCCTGGACAACTGCTAAGTACAACACTTGAACTCCTAAACTTCTTCAAACCACATCCTCCAAGGCAGCTCTGCTAGACCCCAAATTCACTTTCTGGTGCCAGGAACAGGCCACTGTACTCATTGATAAAGCACCTATCTCCCAGGGCTCAAGCACTTGACAGATGCTATCACACTAAACTGTTAGTATTTGAGAGCAGCTAGGATAAAACATCTTTCTACTGATAAGGAATCTGAGACACTGCAAGTCAAGAGACTTTCTCTTGAGCACCAAGCAAGTCAAAGGCCATGGAATGCTGCAAACTGTCTTTACTCCTCAGGCCTCCTAATTAGGTCAACCGCAACGGCCCAGGCCACTTGGACGGCCCGTGCTATGGACCTCTCCCCCAGCAGCCACTGCTGCACTTCCTCCTCTGAGACCCCCCCGCACCCCCTAACCTGACTGCTCCCCCCAGGTGACATTCGAAGCTGCCCTTCACTCCACTATCAGCTCCACTATGTGGCCTCTCCCCTCTCAGCAACTCTGGGGTCAAATGCCCTCCAGACATTTCATCAACATCATGATGTCAGGAGGATTATTTAAATGCCTTCTCGCTAAACCCCATTACAGAGGACAGAATTCTCCATGGCACAGACTGGAATTTGCACATTTGCCTTCTGGTCTCTACCTCCTGATCTTTTCTCTCCCCTTCCAGCAAGACCAGCTAAAGAATTTGTGAGGCCCAGTGCAAAATGAAAACAAAAAGCCCTTTGATTAACAACAACAACGCAACTGTGAAGAATTTTAAGACCATGACAGCGGAGCATTAAAGCAAGCCCTGGGCCCTGTGTCTCTTCTTCCTGAGCTCTGAACACCTTTAAAGATGCATGGTCTGTGTCTTCCTGCACCTGGACTGCTGCCCCGCCACTACAGCAGCCCCCAGCCACTGTCTGCCAACCCCTTCGTCCCGCGCGCCACTGCCATCTGCATCCTGTCACAGCCCCTCAGAGACCAAGCAGTCGGCTAGTTAACTCACCAGATTAATTGTGCGCTGTGTCACCTGGAAGGTCCTAATCCCCACATCCTCATTTCAAGCGTGGCCTCCGGAACCCTGGCTGCACTGCCCTGAGGAATTCGTCACTGATCGGCCCAGGGAAACCCTGTGTGTGTGGACTGTGGGAATCCCAGCATCTGTCAAGTAACCTTGCCCATGGCCCACCTAGACGTGGGGCTTAAGCCTGGAGAAAGTCTCCTCGGCAGAGTAATCCATCTCCTTTCTCCAGAAAGACAGACGAAACATTTAATTTCTCATTCTCTAGAACCAAATGCACATTTGTCAGCTAAGAACAGCTCTGCCAATTAGCAGAGGCCTCAACCTGAATCAATAAACTTCAGCCTAAAAATAAAGCCATGCAAGCCCCTTTGCAGTACCACTTGACTCAAAACAGACCTAAGTGGAATATTCCTTAATTACCACTGTTTCATAATAGGTTTTTTGACCCTCTTTTCTCAGGCATGTTTGACTCTCCAGGGTATTTCTAGGCATTGCAATTCAGCAATTTTAAATCTGTTTCTAATCTCCAGATAGTATCATTCATCCTACCAAACAACCCAGGGCCTTGGCAGAAAGCAAAAATAAAATAAGAATTATATTATTAAGTACTGTATATCATTGCTCACATCATCCAATATAACCAGCGTTTTGAATTGCTGGCATTATTTAGAAAAGTCTGGGTGTTTTTCATGTGTCATTCAATTCAAGTACGTTTTGCTTTATGTTCTGGAAACACTGAGCATCAGCTGAGTTTCAGAAATTTAAACTAGAGGAATTCACTAAGGGAATCCTTAAAGAATTCTTTTGTAAAATAAACCACTGTTTTCAATATGAATAATCATCCTGTAATCTATATTTTCTGTCAAATAGTTTACATATTCTGGTAGTAGGCAGCATATACTGTGTTTCGTCAAAGAATGATGCCCAAACTGCATCATCTGAGACCGATAACTTAGATTTAGAAGCATTACATTCTATTTATTCAACTCAGGAAACCATGTTACTAACAATCCAGTGGAGACGCCAAGTTCTCAATATGAAATGAATTAATTACAGTGAATATAATGCAGGAAGAATGGGGCAGGACTTGTATAACTATAGCATCTGTGCCACATGTCCTTCTGGTAAAGAAAGAAGTGGGGGAGGGGTAGACATCTAGACACATGTGCCTGAAAACTCTCGGTTACTACATAAAAACTGAAACAAAAATGTAAGATATGGGCTTCCCTGGTGGCGCAGTGGTTGAGAGTCCGCCTGCCGATGCAGGGGACACGGGTTCGTGCCCCGGTCTGGGAAGATTCCCACGTGCCGCGGAGCGGCTGGGCCCGTGAGCGGTGGCCGCTGAGCCTGCGCGTCCGGAGCCTGTGCTCCGCAACCGAAGAGGCCACAGCAGTGAGAGGCCCGCGTACCGCAAAAAAAAAAAAAAAAAAAAAAAAAAGAAAGATACGTAAAATTCTCTAGTCCTCAATAAGAAGTAGATCAGAAAAGGGATGTAGGAAGAACACAAAGCTCAGGGCTTAAGAGGCCTGAGTTTAGTGTGATTTGGAACAATGCAAAAGAGATCAGTTTCTTTGTCAATGAAATGAAAGCTTTCAACTAGATTATCTCCAAAGTTGCTTTAAACTCTCAATTTCTGTGATAGAATTTCTACTTTAAAATGCGGTTGGAGAAGCAGCTCTAGTACAAGCTCTTCAACTCCTTACACAGACAATACCAAGATTTAAAAACAGAAATTTCACCCTTGTTGTAAGTCTCTTTCACAAAGCTGTTCAGCAAAGGTATGAAGAAAACAACCAATTAATAAAATTTTCACACTTTTGTTTACCCTCTGCCTACTTAGAAAAGCAATAAGAAGGGGTAAATGTCCACTAACCTGAAAAAAATGCCATCTTTCCCATATTATTGTATTTGAAAGTTTTCAGTAAAGTTAACACAAATTTCATGTTTTATTAAATATTATTTTCTGTATTATTTGAAAGTATGTTTGGGAAAAATGGATGTTGTGACGACAGCCCCCAATTTTTCTTTTCCAAACTAAAGTCATACTTTCTTGTGTCTCAGTCTCCCTTGTCTAATTCTTATTCGGCCCCTTTCCTTGGCTTCATCTCTAAAAATCATTCAATAATCTCCATTGCTCTGATGTCCTGTATGAAGGATGCCTTGCAGGATTCTAGGACCCCAGGATTGTATCTTTTATAATGGCAATGCTGCTCGTTTTCCTTTGGACATAATTTTCTTTGGGCCAAATTACTTTTCCTTTATGTAAAAATGTCTTAAGCACAGATTTTCTATATCTTAAAAAACAAAACAAAACACTTATTTGAATGACTAGTTTTACAGTTGCTAAAGCAAACCCCAAATATTCAAACTTGTGGGAGGAAAAGTATGTATTTTTTTTTTTTTAATGGAGGAAAGCACATCAAAGTAGACTTCCAAAGGTCTGGGATCGCCATTTTTTAAATTCCTTGCCTTCCATAAAAATTAAACATGTTTTAACTCATTTTGCTTGCTTATCATGTCCTTCCAAAGGATTTACAATGTAGTTTCATTTTGTTATTTTTCAGATCCAAAGACAAATGTTTGCTTTGTGTTTTATTCTAGTTCCTTATTTGAGAGACTCATAAGGACTCCATTGTTCAAATTTGCATGCTTCATAAAAAACACATATTTGAGTAAATTATACTTACAAAGCTTAGCATTTGCTGACATCTCTCATTAATTACTACACTAATTTATAGGTTATAAAAAGGCTACAGGGAAGACACAGGACTGTCTCTAAGGAAGGTTTGTGATAGGAAAACTTGTGCAATATAATCCTTCTCCCTAAACTCCACAATTTAATCATAAGTGAAAATTGGTCAAAAGCACATTAAGGGTAGTTTTTATTTTCGATGAATCTTGTTGGAAAGGGAATATATTCATTAATTGTTCAAATATTTACTGAGCATCTACTACACCAGTCTCAGTGCTCTGTCCACATATGCAGTTGAAGCATGGGTGAGAAAAGCAGGGTATTCCTTTGGTACGGGAGGGAGATCCATGCAGGCTGACCCCAAGTTCTCCACCCTTCGATGTACTGCCTACCAACCGACTCAAGGACCTATTTCTTCTCAGATTGCCCTTGTCTCTGAGCCACTACATAGCCAGCTGTTTCCCTGAGTCCCTGGACACCACACAGACCTCCTGGAGTGGGATGGAGCTATTCATCACCATTCACCACTGCCCTGGGGACAGATTTGTTTCCAGATTGTCAGCAAGTTTTGAAATAGTGATCTGCAGAAGAGCCATTTTAATCTCTGTGATTTAAAAAAAAAAAATTTTTTTTTAAACGAAACATAGGAAATGTGGCCCAGGTGTGTTTGTTCCACCCATCTATAGCTGAAAATTCATACACTTCGCAGAAAGCGCCAGGGTTATGTAAAGAATAAGGGCAGTGAAGTGAATTGTTTAGGTGATGAGAAACCAGACAGGCCTCAGCTTTGCAACCATGTCCAGTGGGCCCAGTATGTCTAAGGTATTTCTCACTTAAAGAAGCACATAATGGTGGTTTCCATCTGTGATAACAAGGGACTACTGGAGTTCCAGCTTCCTTGATATTTCATTGAGTTTGACTTTGTTAAAAAATAAATATATCACATTTCATATAAAAGAAAATATAGATTATAGGAGACAAGGCATATCTTGAAAGATCTCACTACCAGACACCTAGAAATGCTAGAAATATATATATATATAACAAATACCCCCATTTAAATGCATAGTTGAGCTCACAAAAAGTAACAGAAATCCCCAAGGAAAACCAGAGCAGAGCCCTAAACCAGCATCAAATGTACAGCTGAACTCAGCCAGAGGGCTGGCTCTTAGGAGTCCTTTGAAAGCCAGAAAAAGAGATCCCAGGCTGTATCAGGTAGGAAGGCGAGCCAAGGACCCTCAAAGTGCTGCATCTTCATTGAGAGAGTGGACTGGAAAACCAGTTACCTGCAAAGACTGAGGACAAGATGAAGCAAGCATGTTGGATTCAGCATAATACCAGGTGTGTGCTTTCCTGGATTCATCATTTAAATTTACCCTAACTGTGTGGTCCAGGAACCACCCCCTCAAACCCAAGTCAAAAAATAACAAAGCAGTCCTGGGTTTGAAGGGCCTGGGGACACCTGACAGGGCCTATGCAAATCTTCAAATGGATGTACCCTCAACCCCAAGCAGAGATAACCAGATCAGCGATGTGAATGTAGAAAAAAAGCTAATAGATGCGTCCCAGTCCAAATTAAACAACGGTGCACTGTCTTCTTTTTTCTAGGAAAAGAACATTGCTTTCCTAGCTAAGTTAATGTTGCCTTAAATACAGTGGGGAAAACAATAAAATTCTAACTGATCCCCTGGAGACTAATCTGAAAGGACAGGATGAGACCACTAAGTGCTCAGGAGAAAGGGAAACCAAGTAGGGCTGCTGTTGCTTTGTAATAACGAACTGGAGATCAGGACCCTGACAGCATTGCTGATTTCCTGGGAAGGCCCAGAGAATGGATTCAGAGCAGCTGTCACATGGAGACTGTAATGATCGGGCGTTAGTGACTGAGCTTTATAGGCTGGCAGAACCATAACTGTAACAAAGGCATCTTTAGAGTCAGTCATTTGAATAACTGCAGACAAAATTGATAGTTAGTTTTAATTGCTATTTAAGTGCATTTTGTCCTGGCAACAGTGTCGGGTGCTCAGTTGACTGTTTCTAATTTATGTTGTCACTATGCTTCTGGCTCACACAGGGGAGAAGCCAAAGTTAGATTGTGTCTAAGTCAGCAGCAAGCCAGAGCTGACAAGACCAGGAGGTGAGTCAGGTCTCGTGGCAGAGGTAGGGCCACACTCTAAGACGTGGACCTTGAGTCCATCATGACAGATCCTTGCTCTGCAAGGATGCAACATGGGAAGGAAGTGCAGGCAGAAAGGACCAAGTGCAAGGCTAAGGGGGCAGGGTTAAAGGAAAGCAGGAGCGGCCCCGGTCATCCTGCACCAAGGGCACAGGTGGAACAAGGGGAAATCTACCCAGAAACGAAGAGGAACGTCTCAGGATCTGGGAAAGGTAACGGATCCTCACAAAATGCAGATCACAGATATGTGGTCACCCCAGGAAAGGGGCCTCATCTCTTACTTGGTGATACAGTGAGGATTGTGGCTAAGAGACTAGTAGTCTGGGTGGTTGCTTGGAGCAAGGTACTATCAGAACAAGGTACACAGAACTCAAATGTTTCCTAACTTTTTAGTAAAAATTCTGTGTCTTTGTAAGTAAGAACTTGAATAAAATATTTTTAAATCCTTTAATGAAAGAATGTAAAGCTAAAACAATTGCTTTAAAAAAAACCTTCTGTTAAAGACTAAAAAGGCGATGTGACATTCACATCATCTAAGACTGTCTTTGATAGATTGTTCCAGTACACTTTTCATTTTGTTTGTCTTTTTAGATTAGTAAACAGGAATTATTAGCATTTTTATACAGTACTTAAGCATCGCTGTAAATGTTTTCATAATTCATTATCTAACCACTTAATTTTCAGTTTAGTGAAAGGAAATGAAAACATTCTAAATGAGTTTTCCTAAGTATTGGGTGAACACAGCTAGAAATAGCTGCTGAATATGATTATAAAATTTGGTTTGAAAAGAAATATACCTCTGTAGGCGGGTAGAAAATAAAAGTCTGTACTTCAATCTGAACAGAAAACTTTCCACAGCAGTAAGTGTAGCAGCCATTCCGCAGGGTCTCAAAGCAGGTGATTATATTTGTGGACATGTGGGAAAATCTCTCCTATATGGGAATGAAAACACTGCCACACACTGTCGACTACTGGATACGTTTCACTGAAGAACTCACCAGAGCCTACTAGTCAAGTCACTAGAGGCTTCTTTTGGTTCCAGAATATATTATAAAGTGCTACCGTACGAATGAATGGCAACAACTATTTAAGTAGGATGCACTGTAAATAGTAGGCTTATTTCTTAAACAACCACCATCAATAACCAATATCCAATATTTCTTTATTCTACTCATATGAAGTTCATTTTGGATTTTAACCATACAAAAATATTAAATATTCACTGATTGTGCACATTTGAACTTCTGTTACTTTGGACTTAGTTTGGCTGAAACAGAAATAGAGTAAAAGTGATTACGCAGAATGTGCAGATCGAAGTTAATCAGAAAAAAAAAAACCAGCCTCTCAAAGGCAAGGGCATTCCAGAGCTGCACCAGCAAAAGCACAAGGATCCTGGTACCTGCCCAGACCTGACATCACTGAATCAGTCACAGTCGCCTAGGCACCAAGCATTACAATGCTCCAACCCAGGCGCAGTGGTTGAGAGTCCGCCTGCCAATGCAGGGGACACGGGTTCATGCCCCGGTCCGGGAAGATCCCACATGCTGCGGAGCGGCTGGGCCCGTGAGCCATGGCCACTGAGCCTGTGCGCCCGGAGCCTGTGCTCCGCAACGGGAGAGGCCACAGCAGTTAGAGGCCCGCGTACTGCAAGAAAAAAAAAAAAAAGTAGCCTACAATGCTCCAACCCCATCAATTGTCCTGACCTACCCTTTTCCAGAGACACCACAAATGCTAAGAAATCTGTCACAAGCATCTACACCTTGTTCTGGAATTCTTCCAGGACTGCCTTCTACCTACCCATCCTGTTACTTGTCCCTCCATGGCTTGTTTCCCAGCCCCTGTTGACACCCAGTTTTCACTCCATAGGAAGATGCTCCAGTTTTGTTCTGTTAAATAGGCTTTGAAACGGCCACTCGTTCAGGGTGTCACTTTCAGAATCTTCCTGTCTGCTTCTTGCACCCAAACCATGAGAAAGAGGAGTCATTCCTGAATCCCAGGCTCAATGCCTGGAGAGAGTCTCAAATGCCCCGAGCTGGGGAAGGAACTGTACGACGAGAAGCCAACGAAAATGACTGCATTCAGCAAACAACCTGGATCCTTCCCAACTAATCCAAACCCCACCCTTTATTCCCTGCACCATTGCTACATCTATTCAGCTCCTGACTTCCTGAACTTTGTCTGCCTTTTCTATTCCCAAACTTACCCTTTAAGCTTGAGAGACTCAATTTCCCTGGGTTTAAACCTCAAAATCATAGAATACACGTAAAGGTACTCTTCTACATCATTAGGCCTCTAACTACTAAGAAACACTCCATCAACCACAGCCTGATCTTTCCTGCTGTTTTATTTAGCATTCATTCCTCCACCGCCACCACTCTGTTTCTCCCCCTCTTATCAATCACCCTCCCCCCACCCCACACACACAATTACAGGAGGCACAGGACAAGGGCACTGGCAATCTCACCATCCTCTGCATTCACCAGTCCACATCTGCAGCACCGTGCTCAGTTAAGATTTTAACAGGTGTTTTCGCAAACTGGAGAATGAAGGAAAGTCTAAAAACTGCCCTATGAGGACCAGTTGAAAGAACTAGAAAGGTTTAGCTAGAAAACAGGCCTCTTTAGATCTTTCGATTGTTACAAGTCCTTAGTAATTTGACTATTCCAGATTGATTTTAATGGTTCTCAATAATTTGATAACAAGTGTTTGCTGTGGTAGCCGACTTATTGGTATTCGGTTCCCTGTCTTTTTTTTAAAAGGGGGATTTTACTTTAAGCTATACATTTTCTAAAACTACAAAAATGAATTCTTGGGGGAAAAAAATGCTGACTACTACATTGAAGATTTCATGGAACTACCGCTTCCAATCATCTGATCACTTCAGATGGGCTAACAATGTTAGATAAGACCTCTTTATCAGCAACGCCATTGCATCCCACAGCACTGATTTCCATATTCAACAAAACCTCTCTTTGCATAGATACGTGTGTAAAAACAGAACATCCGGTACAGAGGCCAGAGTGCCATCGAAGGTAATTATTGAGACAGTCAAGTTCTTTTATGCCAGCAAAAATAAGATGCTGGGGGTCTGAGGGAATTTCAGAACCTGATTTCAAAAGGATCATACAGGGAGGAAATAGAATTTAGCATGGTGGACTACTCTACAGCATATATTTGTAAGTATGAGATTCTATAAAATAGTTGATGAATACAATAATGTTCCTTGATATAAATGACTAGTGGATGTTTATTTCAAAAGCAGAAGTGTTAGCAGGGTTCTTCTAAGGAAAACAAAGAAACAAACTAGTAAACACACTTTGTGTGGCCTAGGCTTTGAATACTTAAAACTTAAAAGTCACTCATGTATAAACGAAGCTTCTAAATTGAGCAGTAAAGTTTAGAGTATGGTCTTTCATTTTATGTGTTTCTTGTGTGTATGTGTGTATATATGTTTAGATAAAGATACATTATAAAATCAGGAACTTCAGAATTGTTTGTTTCAAAAATTACGCACTACCAATGATTAGTTCCATCATTTAATTAGCTGTACTGATTTCAAGTGTAGGTTGTTAGACGGTTTCTATGAAGTATGAACTTGATTTTATGAAATTTCTTCATTCTTTAATGTTATGCCTAAGCACAACTATTGCACAAATTACTTGTTTTTCACTTTTATTTAAGTTATTAATTTTTTAATTTTTTAATTTATTCATTTTATTTGTTTATTTTTGGCCACATTGGGTCTTCATTGCTGCGCGCTGGCTTTCTCTAGTTGCGGTGAGGGGGGCTACTTTTCGTTGCGGTGGCTTCTCTTATTGCAGAGCACAGGCTCCAGGCACACGGGTTTTAGCAGTTGTGGCTCGCGGGCTCTAGAGCTCAGTAGTTGTGGTGCACAGGCTTAGTTGCTCCGCGGCATGTGGGATCTTCCCGGACCAGGGCTCGAACCTGTGTCCCCTGCATTGGCAGGCAGACTCCCAACCACTGTGCCACCAGGGAAGCTTGTTTTTTAAAAGGCAAGAATTTTGTGTGCTATGACAGACAAAATCTCACTAAAATAAAAATTTTTTCTAGGTTTTTCTAAATCTTATGTGACACGTCACATTATAAAATAAACACATTCAAATGACAACATTACATATGAACAGAATGTCAACTGCCTACCAGGATAATAAGAACACTTAAATATGTCAAAAGGCTCAATTTAAGAAAATTTATTTATTTTCATATCACTTTGAGAAAGATTTCATTTAAACGTTAGAGGAAACTTGAATCTATTCCTGGCATATTATATATCTAACTCAATTAATAACTAATGCATTTATAACCACTCTAAGAATTGGCTTTCATAGATGAAATATATTCTTTCTTTAAAATAATCAGGAAAAAACATTGGAGGTAAAATCATACGGACGCCTAAACTTGTTCCAAATATTCTATGCTTAGATAGTAACAATGCACACTAGTTTTACCACGAGGATATTGAAAAATAAAAAAGCTAGGTAAATTAATATATAATATTAAATAAGATAAAATATTTAAAGAAAAAGCAATGGAAAATACAAATAAAAAGTATAGGAATTTTTATGATATCAATGCATGAAACTAATAAAATTCTAAATAAGGAGTTAATAAATCAAAAATGTAGATAACCATAATCTAGCACTTACAAAGTGGAAAAAATATTTGCTTAAAATGTAAGGCAGGGAATTCATAGAAATCTTTGCCAAATATGCATTCTCCAGGAAGCACACAATAATTTTTTGTTTGTTTTTGTTATTATTTTATTTTTAGGTCAATGGAATTTTTCTACGTATCATACCACCAATATGAGGAAAAAATGATTATTGTTGATGTGAAGCTTGGTGAGTTTCTCCAATTTAAATCAATTCTATATCTCATCAGTTTAAGTCATCTTTCACAGGAAACTCTTTTCTTGCCAAACAGAATTATAGTTATGTGGAATATTTGAGGCTTATTTATATTTTTACCAGTAAATGACCATGTGTGCTCTAATTTGAAAGGTATAATTTCACTGCAAATGTTCTTAATTGGATTTAACTATAAGCAAAATAAATATGAGTTTATCAACAGGAATTTTAATCAAATTCTAGTTGTGAAGAACTATACTTTAAATTTTTTTTAGAATTTACTCCTTTTGGAATCACCAAAAATATTTCTTAAAAGTTTGCAATTGTAGGGCTTCCCTGGTGGCGCAGTGGTTGAGAGTCCGCCTGCCGATGCAGGGGACAGGGGTTTGTGCCCCGGTCCGGGAAAGTCCCACATGCCGCGGAGCGGCTGGGCCAGTGAGCCATGGCTGCTGAGCCTGCACGTCCGGAGCCTGTGTTCCGCAACGGGAGAGGCCGCAACAGTGAGAGGCCCACGTACTGCAAAAAAAAAAATTAAAAAAAAAAAAGTTTGCAATTGTAAATATGAAAGTGTTTCACTCTGTCACTATATTTTGGTAACTGTAGATGTGGATGCACTACTTAATGATAAATATTGTTGAATGCAGGACTGCAGACATTTCCTTTTAAACCACTAGCTATTTTGGAAGTTCTTTGTCCTCACACTGTGAATTATATTTTCTTCATTTTGTCAGATGAAATTCCAAAGGCTGCCTTTTCTCTTCTCCTTTTAGAGGTATGAGAATTTTAATTTCTATTACTTTGTCTGCTTTCCATCTTCCAGGATTCGTTTGAAATATTGTGTTTTCTGTCTCCATGTTTAATCTGCCTTCTCCTTCATGTTTAAGCCTTATACATTCCTTTACTATAATGAGCAGTGTCAGTTGGAAGAAGTAATAAACTCAGGAGTTCAATCTGTTCTATTACCAGAAACTGGGTTAAATAATTGTGCATTTATCTCTTGGTTTCAACGCTGGAGGCATTATGAGGACATGGGGAGTGTTCTGTGATATTCCAGCAAAGTGGAGGTGCATAGTGATAGTGAATCCAGCAGTAACTGAAAGAGGGTATGCAGGTGTGCAAGGGACGTGCAGTCCCAGGAATCTTAGAAGATGAGCAGCAGGCTTCCAGTCACTGGGACAGCAACCAACAAGCTGCATTTCTCAATGGATTAGAAAACCAGAAAACTTCACAAAACAAGACTATTTTGTGATCTGATTTTTCTATGTAGAAAAATCATCTTGTACCCAATTCTCTCACTAAGTATTAATTTAATTGTTGATGCTTTTATGTCATTATATTCTATTGGCATTCCATAATTTAATAAATCTGTGAATGTTTGGCTTAGAATACAACAACATATAAACAACTACTTATACATGATTATCAAATAGCATTTGTACATAACAGCAGGAAATTTATACTCTAGTAAGAGTAAAGTCAGAAATATAAATAACATTATTTTTATATATTTGTATATATTTTTGTATATTATATATATTTATATTCCACTCCTTTTCCGACTAATGAGCCACCTGGGCCAGAGAACCTCCCTCTGCATCAGTCATGTAGCTGAGCACAGGGCTGCGACTCATCTATACGGAGCCTTTGCTGGAATTTAAAAAGGGAGCCTTTCCACCACATGGATGAAACCCCACTTGGGGGCCACAGCCTGGAAAGGGAAGTGTGGGTGGATCTCAGCCCTTCTCTCCTCCAGACCAGGCATCCGGGTTGGGGGACAGCCTGCATAATTGTACATAAGCGGAAGCTCTGGCTGGGCTGTCCTCTCGCCCCTTCCCCTCTACCCCTCAAGCTTGCCAGGGCTCTTCTGGCCAAACAAATCCTTCCTGGCGGCCCCATCCCTTCAATAGGGTACACATGCCACATGTGTCTGAAGCTCTGCAGCAGACCTAGCTAATTATAAAGCTGGAACCTCAGCTACTAACATAATACGTGAACAACAGAAAAACAGGAACACAAGAGCAAACGCAAACGAAGGAAGGAGGATTTGCAGGGTGTGCTGACACACTGAAGAATGAACAAGATTAACTGGAAAAACTTATGAGGTGAACTTTAAAAAGAGGAAGGAATGCAGTCTGACAGAACGTGTGCTTCCTGTACATACATTAGAGCTTAGGAAATATTTCCTGAGGGACAGAGTGTAAGAAGCTGAAGGACTGATCAGATTAACTGGAACAGAAAGTTTTCGCACACATGCATTTTTCTAATATTTACAGTTCCATTTTAGAGAAGAGGAAATTAGGAAACTGAGAGTTTAATTAATATGCCCAAGGTCACACAGCTAGTAAGAGCCTGAACTCAAGCATATGTCTGTTTGGCTTCAGAGCCCAGGATTATGTTAATACACCCTGTCATCTCTCAGGAACTGCGGGACTCCCCAGAACTCTAGTGCACCCAAAAATTACTTTACCTTTGCTGTGCTGCTGACCTCCGTGGGTGGTGCACACTAAGACTGCTCTGCTTTTGTCAAACAGGTGCATTCAATTTAGAAAAGAAAATATGATGACTTATAAACAGACATGAACTTTAGATACACAGATCACCAATGTGTGCAAATAGATCCAGTAGATCAAGTGAGGAGACGATGAGATATAAAAACGATTGTTAGGGCTTCCCTGGTGGTGCAGTGGTTGAGAGTCCGCCTGCTAATGCAGGGGACACGGGTTCGGGCCCCGGTCCGGGAAGATCCCACATGCCGCGGAGCGGCTGGGCCCGTGAGCCATGGCCGCTGAGCCTGTGCGTCCGGAGCCTGTGCTCCGCAACGGGAGAGGCCACAACAGTGAGGGGCCCGCGTACTGCAAAAAAATAATAATAATAATAATTTTAAAAAAAAAAGAAAGAAGTTGTCTACCATCCTCCTACTTAGAAAATAAGCAGAGAGCCATCAGGTATAATCCTCATCTTAGAGTTGATTACAGAGAAGAGGAATCTTGAAACTTGAGGGTGCAATTACACACAGGATCAGTTAAGGACAGCCAATCGCTGCAACAGTTTTCTCAGCCTCGATTATTTCAGTGTTAATCAACTTCAGTCAGATTTGTCCTTCTAGAAAAAGACTTATTTTCATCACATTATTATTGAAAGACCTCAATGAATTATCCCTACCAACAGGGTAGAGCCCAGCATTGAAGGCTGTCCAGAATCTACCTGCACAAACATATTCCCTATAATAAACTCTCCCTTTTGCTTAAACTAGTGTGAATCTAGAATAAACTCTCCCTTTTGCTTAAACTACAGTGAATCTATATTTGCACTCAAGAGTCCTAATTTTGTTCCATCCTGTAGATGTATTTAGCTTCCTGTCCCTTGGTTCTCCTCACAGCAAAGACCACACAGAAAATGAAGTCCAGCAGACCACAGCACCCATAAGTTCTTATCCCCAAACCTGCAAATATACTTAGACCTGCACCTGTGCCTTCCCTGCCCCTTCCGATTACAAGGGGACAGTAACTTCCTCCTATGCTTCCACTGGGACATCTCCAAAGTCCGACACCCCCCTTCTGAATCCCACCTCCTCCTTCGTCTTCAGAAACCTGAAATTCTACTGATTTTCCCTCCTTCTCCTATGTGTTCACCCTCTGTCCATGGCTACCACGGCCAACTTCAGGCTGAATCACTCGCAGTGTAGACTTTATGAACCATGTCCCCAGAGATGTGCCGGCCAGGTCTCCATTTCCTCTTATTTTTTGCTGCTTGTTTCTGCCCTCCCCACTCCACTAAAACCACTCTCACCGGGGTTATAGATGACCTTCTTGTTCACAAATCTGAGGGATGTTTTCAGTCCTTTGCTCTCTTAATCTCTACCCAGGTCCTAACTCTATTAGCCATTTTTTTTCCTTCTGATAACTCCTCCCTTGGTTTCTGTCATAGCATATTATTCTGATTTTCCTCCTCTGTCTCAGTCTCTCTCTTAATCACGTGTGTTCATTCATCTGTCTTGAGCCACCCACTCTTCTTGTTTTGTACTGTCTCCTGGACCATCTCATCTTTTCTTTTGGCTTCTCTTATATGTTTTATGAAAACTGCCCATGTTTACCTTGAGGTTGAATCTCTTCCACCTGAACTTATTTCCTTTCCTTCTCCCACCAGGTAGAGTCAATAGATCAACAAGTTCAGATAGTTCCTCCGCTAAAACACCTGAAATCTATCCCCTTCCCACCACTGCTACTGCCACCTTCCTCACCGAAGCTTGTAACATGCCTCACCTGGACTCCTGCAGTCACCTCCTAACTGGTCTCCCTCATTCCACCCTGGCCACCCTACAATCCATTCTACTACAGAACCAGTTTCAAATGTTAACACGTCTATTCCATATCTTAAAACCTTCAATGACTTTTCAGCTTCTTACTATGAAACTGATGGTGTGTAAGGCCTATCGTGCTTGGCTTCTGCCTCTACCCTTATGACTTCATCTCCCACCACGTTCTTGCTGCAATGAACACTTTGGAGCCTTTCTCTCCGAGCTCTCTCCCTGCCACACTCTGGACTCATGTAGTGACCACATTCCTTTCATTTCCTCAATGAGGACTCGACCCATTGCCTCCTGACCTGGGCCCAAGCTGCCTCTCTCCTTCACTCAGCACATTCCTGCACACCCTGTAGTTCTAGCTCAGCTACTGCTTTACCGGGATGCCTCCTCTAACCACCCCCGGGTCCAGTTAGGTTCTCCTCGCATGTGTACTCATGGGCCCCTGTACTTCCTGTTGCAAAGTCCCCACCACGTGAATTTTCACTGCTTGTTAGTGAGGATGGGAAGAGGAAAGACGGGACCTATGTAGACCCCCGGCAGCCAGAACCTGGTACATAACAAGTGTTCAACAGATGTTTCCCATGAACCAATAAAGACTGATATTAAACTCACTCTTTATCCTGAATAACTCACTGCAGATAAGTGTGAATATATATTTAGCAAAGTATTTCCGGCTCTCATTGTAAAGTGTGGATTTAATCATTTTTAACAAATGTTTGAGTTTTTTTTCTCAAAGTCCTGAGTTAAAAACCTTCTGTGCCATACATTGTCGATAAAGCCTGGGCTGACTAACCTCTACCTGAATTTTAAAGTCAAAGTCACGCTGACCAGAGTGGGGAACGCCAGGTAGGCAACACTCCACTCAGCACCCGCCCTTAAAAAGGCTTCTGTTTTTATTTGGCTGTTTACACTATTTTGTTTGGTTAATTACAAAGAGGCCAATTCTTGTTCAGTATATTGAGAGATCTTTCTATAAACAAGAGTTCTCCAAAGTGGGAAGACTTGGGAGTTGGTGAATTCATTGCTGGGAGCCCCTGCATGGAAAGATCTTTTTCAGAGAGCTGTATTTTTTGAAAGCTGTTATTAGAGAACGGGTGGGCCAGATGAGTTCTAAAATCACAACTCGAAGCACCTATATTCCTATAAAGCATTTATGAGATGAGTTATTTTATTCTCTTCCCTCCTTCCCATCCCCACCAGTGGTTGTGTTCCATTAACTTCAAGAACCCATCCTTATTATTTTATGATTTATAACTTTGTCTGTTCTTTAGAAATTGACTCTAATATATAATCATTTTAAATCACTAGATTATACTAAGTATATGCTGTATTTCTTTAGAAAAATGAGCAGGCGGAATTGTTGGATTTGTAAGATGTGCAGAGATGACTCTAAGAGGCCTCCTTCAAAGTAAGTAGCATGTAAATTCTATTACCGTTATCACGTATATTTATCACATGATAAGTAGGTGTATGTTTATTCAACTGCTGTCTTAATATATTTTGCTCAGAAAGTAAAATTTGCATTTACACGTAATTCCACTAGAAGGGCAACCATGCGTTACACTAAGGTTCCATTTTCATTATTCATGGTTCACACTTGAGAATCCAGCAAGGTTAATGTTTTTAGAGAGTCTTTTACAAACAGATATTCTTGGGTTTTTTTTAAAGTCTTATATTGTTAAAATTTTATATGTTAAAATGAGATTCTTTCATCCAAACTATTTACATGGTTCAAACCCTCTATCTACAAAGCGCCAGACCTTCGTCCGTGGTCGGAAGAGGTGAGACTGGAGGGGCTTGCTCACCAAGCTCCCAGGTCTCTTCTACATATTGCCATAACTCAAAGTGGAGCCATTCAGGTGGGGCCAGTGGCTATACTAAAATGGAAAGCGGAATGCCTGAGGAGGGTAACAAACCATTTGACTGGATTTGCTCACCCTGAAGAATCCCCAGGCCGAGGATCCCTGTTAGGTTAACCTGAGAGCCTGACCTCATCTGCATGGAGACTCAGTCGTGGCCACACATCCCTGCTGCAGTCAGAACTCCTGGTATGCAGGCTCCCACCCTGAGGTATCCAAACATCCAAAAATGCAAACCACCAACTGTGTGTTTGGAGGATGCAGAGTCTCCAGTGGTGGGTGGGAGAGACAGGAAGACCCAAAGCTCAGCATTGCAATTGACCAGTTGAGGCTGCTGAACTGCACAGGCCTGTGTGAGGAGGAAGACGAGAAGGCTGGTTTGGGAAGAGCTTCCTTCTCTTCTGCTGACGATTCCCATAAAGCATCACCATCCACGCTTGCCTTCCTTCTACCTGCCCTGACACCCACCATCAGGGCCAGCGAAGGCCAAGGAAAGAGAATTCACATTCCTCACAAACCAAGAGATGACAGTCATTTGATAAGTGCTTAATGTTCTTGACCTAACTTAATGTTCAGGGTAACTTTGTGGATAATAAAACTGAAGCTTGGAGATTTTAAGTTAGACCAAAAGCTATCAAGTCCAGCACAGGAATCAGAACCCAGGACTGTCAGACTCCAGACACTCCTCATTCCTCTCTCCGCAATGTTGTGATGTCTCAGAATGCTCCCGTATCTGTTTGGTGCCTGCTCTCTCTCTGTCCAGAAGAAAGGAGGGGACACAAAAGTGGAGTCTGTTATTAGAAACTCCAGTGGATGAGGGGACAAAGGTGTTTAGAATTACCCTAAGGGAAACTGGTAGCCACGGGACCGCATGAAATTGGTGAAATACTCAGGAAAAATTACAAGCAAAAATGGGATTCAGCCAAAACCAAATTTTACTTCACAGCTTTACCCCCAACCATAATTACCCCAATCACAATGCATCTCCATAAACTCATGACCCTTAGAGGCACAGGTACTCCCTTGCCAACAATCACCAACACCAAACTTTGAGCTAACCCAGGACAGTGACGGCATCTCCTCTCACGCTGTAGCTTTTCTTCTCTCCTACATGACAGTTAGGTCTGCAGGACACCTTGCCAAGCACTTTTCATTTCGACGGATTGGCAAAGGTGATTTTAGGTTTCTGTTTTTAAAAGTTCTAATACGAGAAAGGAACAACGAGTCTGACACCGTTGCATGGAAATGTTTGTTGAAAACAATCTCAACGGCAGTGCACTGTTAAGCCTCAGTGCTGATGTGAACAGTCCATCTAGAACTAGCAAGTACCACCTGAACTTTCAGAAAACAAAGGATATTTGACCTTTCTAGGACTCCCAATATTTTTCTGTGTCCCAGGTTACTTTTTAACCTCTTTAACTAATCTTCTTTCGTTATGTTAAGTACCTGCTAATGCAGATGGCTGTCACCTCAACACTGAGTACTGAGCTAACTATACCAGGTGATAGCCAATGGGCAGTGCTTGCTTGTATCTATAGTGGCTTTTGATTAGATGCGGTTATTAAAAATAGGAAAAGTAAGAACGTATCATAAACTGAGTGGCAATGAACGGACTGAGTATTTCAAAGGAGGGAAAGAAAGTGATTCTAATGAACAGTCGCTTACCAATTCACCTCAAAAAGCCCACCAAAATGAAAGAAATGAAGTCTCGAAGCCAGTATCTTCCACAGATATTTTCAAAATGGTAAATAGCCTTTTTCATATGTTTAGGTCAAATGTAACTTGACATATTATTCACAGTGATAAAAACTAAAACTGTCAAGGTAAAAACATATAGAGCAAATAACTGACCAAGAAAATATTTATACATAATAAATACAAAGTTATGCATACCAATAGGTTTTGTGGATAAACTCTAAGAGTCTAATACATAAATGAGCAAACACATTGCTGGTGGCAGCGGCATACAATGTATAACCTTTTTAGAAGCACTGATTCTACTTCTGTTAATCTCTTAAGGAATTACCTTGACTGTGGGCATGGCAAGCCTCAATGACAGCTGGGTTATTTTGGTTTTATTGGTGAAAAATTAGAAATGATCAAAACACTCATTGAGAATAATTATGTAAACTATGGAATGCCCCCTTGTAGAATACTTCATGGTCACTATAAATGATACTGACTCCCAGTGATTATAAATTTACAATTACTCATCTAAAGATAAGAGAATAAATATCTCCCTAATCAAAAAAATAAATAAATTTACAATTATAAATTATAACACTATAAATTGTGAAGACATAAAAGGCTTATTAAAAGGGTATATATACCTATGTATATGTATGTGTGTGTGTATATACACGTATATACACACCCCACACACATATAAAGTATGCACACACATATGCAGAGAATGATTACTTCTTGGTTAAAAGCACACGAACATGCATACAACCAAAAAACTAAAAAGAAATACATCAAAATATTAACAATGGTAATCTGGGCCGCAGAGATTATAAAACTCTGGTTCTTTGTCTTTTAAAATTTATTTTATCAGATTTTCATGTTTTTTCTACTTTTATATTTTTATAATTCTAATCACTTAGAAAGTAAAAATAAAACGTAAAAGATCACTGGGAAATAAATTTCCACCCAAAACTACACACAAATAGAGTATAACTATATTTGGGCATTATTTTCAAGATAGCATATTTCTACTTAGTTCAGAAAAAGCTTGAGAATATTTTAGTGCAATGAGCACCTTTTGTTTCTTTTCAAAGCCTTACTTTGGAGGAAGCATTACAGTGGGCCCAGTCTTTTGAAAAGTTGATGGCTACGAAATGTGAGTATCATGTACATATCATTTTTTTAATAACTAGTCAGTTTTATTCTCGGAGGAAGATGAGGGAACTTGGTGATGTATGTTTGCTGCTCTTCTCATAGCCTTCTAAACGGCAACTGCCACGGTTACAAAAAGAAACCTGAAAATAGTTTGCCGTGTCAACCAGTACTATTTTCTTTGGTGTGAATTAAAGCAAGATTAGTCATTGTGAATACTTATTCTTCACAAGTATATGTGTAAAATCCCTTGGAAAATATGCTTAAATAGTAACACATACTGAAATATACTGCCTTCCTCTAGCTTTCTAAAGTTATAATTAAAAAAAAAAAACTAACAATTTCCTCTTCTTAGTGCCTTGAGACGTAAGAATAAATTTGAGTTTTGATATTCTAAAAATCCTCAAAGTTTGCTTCTAACTTTATCAGTGTCTGATTTAAGTGGGACTGCATATAAGTCCATAGTTAGTTATATATAAGTGTCAGAATTCAGATGGTATAAATGGAAGATGATAGCAGTGGAGGTGAGGAAGGTAAAGTCAGAGGCTCAACACAAGACAAATGAAGGAGCAGTCAACTGTGTCTGGGGTAGGAAACTGGGAGGCTGTAGGAAATGATAAACACCAGAAGACAGGTACAGAGAAAAATTAGGGCGCACTCAAAGAAAATGCCTCTGTTTGCTGAACTTGGTACTTTTTTCAAAATGCAGTTTGTTCCCCTCAAATGTCTGCTAATGATTTGCTCTATACCTTCTTTTATTTGAGATTCCCTGTTAGCTCCTCTGTGAACGTTTAATCTGTTTACATCTATTGACTGTGGGAGGGGAGTTAGCTGTGATACCCAAGGTTTAAATTGGCAGGGGTGCCAGCAGTTATTCTGGGCAGGGTGCTTCCTGTCCCCCAAGGTTCGCCATGTTCCTGGGGTGCTGCCTGCTTTTCTCGACTCAAGGGCTGAGCCCCAACTCCTGTTCGGAGACAGCTGTCGCCACCTGGCCTCGAGGGCCGTGGCACAGGTGCGGACCCCTGGCTACTCCTACTGAAACACCTTAGCCAGCCGGCCTGGCTCTTATTCCACGGCGCCCACAGTGCTGGGACCCACAGCTCCAGGCTCTGTCACCACCTGAGGGCCCACCTCAGGTAGCAGCCCTCCCCAGTGGGCACTGAAGGCCACGCTTTCTTTCTCTGACGCCACCATCCCCGCCTCTCACTTTTCAGTTGTACCTCCTAGTTTGTGATCCGGTTTGCCAGCATGATTGCAAATTTTAAGATATGTATCCTTTTGGTCAATTTTAGGACATTGGTATAGGAGGAAGAGACTGAAGTGTATGTTCAGTTGGCTATCCTGACTGATCCTCTGTTAATAATTCAGAGTTCGTCCCAAGCCCCAGTAATCCATATTGTGCAGCATTGCCAGATTAATCTCCCTCTTGGAGTTTATTATTCTTCATCTGCAAAACGGCATAATATCATGTATCCTTTCAGCATTCCTGTGCAGGTTAAATATACACCCCCTCGCTCAATGCCTGATACAGAGGAGACACACAATGACTGAGAGTTATTTCTCTTAGAAATAAAGCGCTTGTCTTGAATAGCATTCCTTTTTCTCTGCTGCCCACCCAAAAGTCCAAAATCTCCAACTTGGTTTTCAGGACTCTATACCCAACCTAACGCACTTTCTAACACTTACCTCCAGCTCTGTCCCTACACGTGACATGCCCTTCTGCCCTTGTGATGTCTGCCCCGTCTTCTACATGTCCAACTCTCCTGGTTCAGGCTTTTGCCTATCTGTCTCCTCTATCTACCCTGCCCATCCTTAAAGGTAAAATTCAAGTTCCACTTTCTCCTCTTGGAAACCTCCTGGAAATATTTTTCTCTCTCTTTTCTATTTGATAGTATCATTATTTACTTTGCTTCTAATTATAGCAATTTCGTGTACTGGGTTTTTTCCCGCAGCTGCTTTCTCACTAGATTGTAAATTCCCTTAGCGCACAGATCACTTCTCATCCACCTTTCATCTTACCTCCCAGAGGCCGAAATTGTGCTTTGTACCTAATGGGCATGCAATAAATGTTCAATGAATAAATACAAGACAAATATTAGTAAGAAGAGATCAAAACGCCAAACCATATTGTGTAAGAGTTTCTGTGCCAATCCTGGCAGCCTCATAAACTAAGTGAATAAAGTTAATTACTCAGAAAAAATGTTCAAGTGGGATCTTGGCTAGAATTAGCAATTTAGAGATCTAGCATCATAAGAATAAGTAAAGTCTAAAGAAAAGGTGAGGACAGGAAGACAGCATACTGCTCTTTACAAAAATCGCCAAAAACAGGGTACTAACCTTACCAGAAATTGAATTACTGTGAAATTCATGTAAAAAATTCAACAATCATGTAATAAAAAGGTGATAAAACAAATCATTCTACGGGACACGCAATCAGAAAGATAAAACTAAGAATACAAACATTAAATGTGCCAGAGAATAGACTGCGTTTACATTAACTAAGCACAGGAGTAAAACGCATCCTCTAGCTAAGACACACAGATGCCTCCACACAGATTAAAAAGCAATTTCTAAGAATATGTAGTTCAGAAACCCACATGGCAAAGATTCTCACAAGAGGCAAATTTTGAGCTGGGACTTAAATGACTCAGATTGTTGTAAAATGATAAAGAGTTCTGACTGTAAGTACTTTAAAGATAGGAAACGGTTTTAAAAGAAGTACAGTGAAGACAAATGAGTGCTTCTTTCAATGAAGAAATGTAATGTGTAGTATTCCTCGGGATTTGGTGTGAAGACTGGTCTCATTAAAAAAAATCTCCACAATGAATTAAAGAGATAGTACCCTGCAGAAGTTCCAAGTTTACAGATGATAGAAAGTCCTTCAAGTTTCCAAACATCCAAGATTTTAGGGAAAAAATTATTTTCAAATGGGCATAAAAGTAGTAATAACTTTTTTTTTTTTAATTTTATTTTTGGCTGCATCGGGTCTTCGTTGCTGCCAGCGGGGGCTACTCTTCGTTGCGGTGCACGGGCTTCTCATTGCGGCAGCTTCTCTTGTTGCGGATCATGGGCTTTAGTCACGCGGGTTTCAGGAGTTGTGGTGTGTGGGCTCAGTAGTTGTGGCTCGTGGGCTCTAGAGTGCAGGCTCAGTAGTTGTGGCGCACAGCCTTCCCGGACCAGGGCTCGAACCCATGTCCCCTGCATTGGCAGGCGGATTCTTAACCACTGCGATACCAGGGAAGACCAATGATCCCCTAAAAGCTGAGGACTCTACAAACTGGAAAGGTCAAGACTAAAAAATAATTAAAATCAAAACTCTGATTAATCAAAGTTTTATATTTGATTTTGATTAAAATATCAGAAAAGAATGCCAGAAAAGAATGCAGAAGGCTCATACATAAATAATATTTTTTGGCCAAATCTCAAAATATGAGGATAGAGGTTTCCCACTAATATTCGAGTAAAGTATGCTTAATATAAATAAAAATAAGTTTAAAACGGCAACTAATGCCCTTGGATGAGTCATTCAATCCTTCCATGTGTCTGGCTGACCTTCCTGGCACTGGACAGTACAGTGAAAGAGGCCTCGAGGGTCACTGTGCTCAGCTCATGTGCACCCTCTAGAGGGAGGAGAGAGACAAACAGGAAAGCCAACTAATAGCTTAATTAATTCCAGAACGTAGTAAGTACTTTGAAGAAACTAAAACCAGGTCGCATGACAAAGAAAGACAGGAGTAAGAGGGAAATTCAACGGGATGATTAGAGACAAACTGTCCGAAGGTGTAAAATTTGAGCTAAGAACTGAATGACGAGAAGCGGCCAGCCATACTGGGGTCTGGGGGCAGAGCGGCCCAAGCAGAGGAAAACCATGTTCAGAAGACCCTGAGATATGAATGAAGCTAGTGTCTTCAATTAACCAAAGAAATTCAGCCTAACAGGAGCACAGGGCCTTACAGGCCACATGAAAGACCTTAAATGCAAAGTAACAAGCATTAATGTGCTTTGAGAAATACCCTCTGAGGGTGGGGGAGGGCAAGGGAGGGGAGGAGATTAAGAGATACAAACTACTGGGTATAAAACACAGAAGACCCAAGGATGCAATGTACAGTATAGGGAATACTGCCAATGTTTTATGATAACTTTATATGGAGTATGATCTATAAAAATATCAAATCACTATGTTGTATCCCTGACACTAACATAATATTGTAAGTCAATAAAAGTATGCGCTAGTTCTCTTCTGAAGAGAAGCAGAGAGACTAGTTAGAAGGCTATTTCAATAAACCAGGTAAGACTGGAACTCAGTAGGGAAGACAAAACCTGGAGTAATTAGCATATAGATGCTAATCGAAGCCATGGCCCTATGAGTCCACTTAGAGGGAGAGTTCAGAGAGAGGTGAGCACAGACCCAGACGTGGAGCTTAGATGCACACCAATATTTCCATATCCAGAGAAGAGGAGGAGTCTGTGAAGATGTTAAAGGAGCATCAAGTGAGTGAAGAATGACCAGGACAGCATATCATCATGGGAGGCAAAGAAGAGAGCGTTTCAGGAAGGGAGGGGTGCACTGTGTCTAAGGCTGCTGGGAAGTCAGGTAAGATGTGGAAGGAACAGCGACCATCGGGTGTGGCAACGTGAAGTCAATTGTGCCGAGATATGAGCAGCCTGGGGGGCATGGTGGAGATGGGCTGGACAAGAGGAAGCAAGGCAGATGATACAGGGAATTACTTACATAAATATTGCTGTAAAGTTCATCAGAGAAAAGCACAGAGACTGGAAGGAAGCGTGAATGCGGTCCACATTGGGCGTAAAGAGTCAGTAGTTGTTACTGGTTTTACTTGGGAAATACAGCAGCATATTTGCAGACGATGGCAACCATTAGAGAGGAAGAAATGGATGACACAGAATAGAGTGGAGGCGACTTTAAGAGCAAAGGAACAGGGAAAGCAAATCAGGTGGGAGCCACAAATGAACTCTTTGGCCCACCCAAAAAGCAACTGGGATCCTTTCCTCTCGGGAGGAGAGTCAGGAAGGGCAGGTACCAGCAGAGGTAGGTTGGTTGATTGGGTGGAGAGAAGGTGAGGGAATCTCCACCTAATCAAACCTGTGTTCTCAGCTAAGTTTGAAGCAGGGTCATCAGCAGCTGAGGAGAGGATGAGTTGGCATTGTGAAAGGAGGGGATAGGAAATAGTTTCTGGAGAGTTGGAGAGTCACGATATTAGGGGAGGATAGTAGGATGACAGAGGGTAATGCTGAGTGCCCATTTTAAAATTTGCAGTGATGATTTCAAGTGAGAAAGTACAATTGTGTATTCTTCCATGGCCTGTTGTGTGCACTCCAGCACAGACACAAGAGCAGACATACAGTTAAGCCCTTCTGGATCGGCAAGGGTTCTGAATCCCAGAATTTGCATCAATCTTAATTTTGGCCAAAATCATCCTTAAATGTACTGAACGCTTCCCTCCCCTTCTCAGTGATCACAGTCACCATGGACAGCCTTGGAAATGCCAGATGGAAAGTGTAGGATTCTCGTAGTGCTGAAGGCGCCGTAGTGCATCACGGCATAGAGTGGACACTACAAGTCACTGGGGGATGTTGTCGTTCCCTCCTGTGTGTTCCCTCGGCTCTCCTCGTCCGTGAGATTCTGTGCTGCTCACTGGGGACTGGCAGCTCCCTACACCACCCTTTAGTCTCAGCGCTGCTGCCCACAGCTGTTGCCATGGTTCCCCTCGCCATCCCTCATACTCCCCATGCTGCCATGCCTCACCCTTCCCACTAGCACTTTTGTCTTCTTTAACTTCTCACGCATGTCCTCACCTTGCAGGGAAAACAACAACAAACCTGGCCTTCTGTAGACCTCAATGTTCAGTTAGTACATTTTCTGTCTCGCTCTCAAGAAACCAAAAAGTAACAACTTGTCAGGTATAATCCTCTGTCCTTTGGTGCTTCCTGGATGCTGAGTAATTAGAGCCTGCCTCTTTACTTTTCAAAATCTACAGGCAGTCTCTTTAAAATACAGAAGCACGAGGGATCCAAAAGCCTGGATTAACAAACATTTCTTTACTGGGTACCTGTTACCCGTCAGGCAGCACGCAGGCGTGGGGCACGCAGAGGTGAGTGACTGCCGTGCTTGTTCTCAAAGGGCTTGCAGGCAAGCGGAGAGTAAGAGAAATAAATCAACAAACAGAACAGACTGTGGTACAGAGGGAGATACAATGAGAATGAAAATAAGTGCGGACTAGGTGCTGCTTGTCAACTGAGAGGAAGCACTTATCTAACCTGCTGTGGGGACAGGGGCTTCAGAGAGATTTTCTTCAGAAACTGAGATACCAAACCTGAGTCTTAGATCAGGGTATAAAGCCCGCCACACATACAGCAGGAACTGCATATACAGCAGCATGGCAGTAACACACTACCTGGCCAGGAAGAGCAAGGTGCAAACCAGGACGGTGTTCAGGCATGACAGGATGAGGCTGGAGAGGTAGACAGTGCGGTAGCCTCATGGGCCTTGCAGCCACTGCCGAGAGGTAGGGGTTTTACCATTAGAGCAATGGGAAAGGTTGAAGGCTATAAATAAAGGGCCATGGCCAGATTTTCGTTTTACAGGTTTTTCTGTAATAAGAGTGCAGAAAAGATTGAAAGCAGATCAGATGGATAAACTTAGGCTTTTTCAGATTAGATATTTTACAAATATTCCCCCAAAATCATAAACAAAAGTAACATGTAAAAGTAAAACCGAAGATAATGCCATAAGTAAAACAGATAGTGTCTTTAATATACAAAGAGACCTGGAAATTCAAGAAAACAGTAACAATGCAAAAGAAAAATGGACAAAAAAATGTGAAATTCACAGAAAGAAAAGAAATGGTCTGGAATAAAGAAAAAATGTTTAAGCATTAATATTTTTAAAACACAAATTTAAATAACTACAAGTCACTAGTCTTACCCAATCTGATTGGGAAGGAAGGAGTGTGTAGACATGTCAACACTGCTATTACTAACGAAAAACAATGAAATATTTCTGAAAGCAATTTTACAATAGGTATCAAGAGTCTCCAAAAATATTACATCATAAATCTAGTAATTCTACTCTTTTAATTCTAGGGAAGTAATTAGAGACGCAAAGATTTATAAACCAAAATGGTCAATGTAGAATACGTTACAACATATAAAGGGGAAATAATCTAAATATTCGATAATGGTAACACGGCTAAATATAATACAGTGTAGTAGTCCTGCAATGAACTGTTACATGACCTTTAAGAGTAAACAGGAGGAAAAAAAAAGAGCAAATAAGAGAAAGTGTTTGCTACACCATATTAAGTATGAAAGAGTGATACAAAATTGCTTTCATTGTATAATGCCAATAAGGTAATTTGAGAGTGTGTCTGTATTTGTGAAGATGAATGAATACTGTTTAGGTAGAAAGTTAAATGAATACTGTTTAGGTAGGAAGTTAAACATGAACAAAGGACTGAAAGAGTGAAAGGAAATATATCAAGTTGTTAACAAATTTCTGTATTTAAGTTGCTTTTATAATAATACAGCAAACAGAAGTTAGGAGAAAACCCAGAAATGATTAATATCATACAAGCCAAACCAGAGAATTTCAATAAAACAGACTTATTTTAAAACTTCACAGAGGCTGGTAGAATTATGGAATTCATTTTCCCCAGTGGTACATATTAAAAATAAAATGGATTTAACATAGTTTTAGACACTTTTCTGGTGGCAGACTGCCACACAGCCCATTTTTAGGATTTAATGATGCCATGAGCCTTGCCGCCTTGCAGAAAACAATCCTGGAATAGATTGGCCACCATTCTGACTCAGACAAGAGGAATGTCATGTTTCCTTTCTATTTACATGAAGATACCAGCATGTGTCACAGAAATACTAATTTCAGTGACTAAGTTGTAAAGAACACACTAGGGAGTCCCAAAGGCACCACTCTCATTCTTCAAGGAAAAAGCGTACACTAGGTGTGACATAAATCTAGTTCTTCCAGCTTCTCAGTTTAATGAGCAGTTCTCCTGTTTATCCCTATTACTCTGATCAAGCAGAATCACGGTCTCTGGAGGGTTAGTGCTCAGAAAGGAGCATCATTTAAAACCTCAGAACGGGCCGCACTGGGCTGTATCCCCTAATTTGGAAAAGGCTTTCCCACCTTCTAATCCCCTTGTTGTATGAGTCAATAGAAATTCTAAAGTGAGCAATTCAGTTCTGACTTTAATAACTGCTTGGATTCCTGGAACACTTTCTTTTTCTTATAAATTTATTTATTTATTTTGGCTGCGTTGGGTCTCCGTTGCTGAGCGCAGGCTTTCTCTAGTTGCGGCGAGTGGGGGCTACTCTTCCTTGCAGTGCATGGGCTTCTCATAGCGGTGACTTCCCTTGTTGTGGAACACGGGCTCTAGGTGCGTGGGCTTCAGTAGTTGTGGCACGTGGGCTCATAGCCGTGTCTCACGGGCTCTAGAGCGCAGACTCAGTAGTTGTGGCGCACGGGCTTAGTTGCTCTGAAGCATGTGGGATCTTCCAAGACCAGGGCTCGAACCCAAATCCCCTGCATTGGCAGGCGGATTCTTAACCACTGCGCCACTAGGGAAGTCCCCCTGGAACACTTTTGTACAACTATTTTCAGCTGCTTAACTTACATAGCATAACAATTAGCCTAATGAAGACAAAATTCTATAAAACATACCAATCATGTGAGCTACTTGTTCTACACACCAGAGTCCTATCCATAATATCAGACAAGTTCAAGCGGTCCAGGTCAGCTTTCACTAGGATATGATACAGTAATACGTGGTACTACAATCTCACTAATCTACAAGAAAGGTGCATTTCTTGTTCATGCTACACAATGACTGGGTCAACTGTAGCTCTGTTGCAGGTCTTTATTCTGGCCTTCAGACTAAAGGAGCAGTTCTTCCAGAATGCGTCCTTCTCACGTTTTTTTTTTTCTTTTTTTGGGGGGAGCAATGGCAGAACCACCTGATAGTCCCCCTGAAGCCTTCTGCCCGACCTGCACATGACACTGTGCATGGGTGTCACTGGCTGACACAAGTCCAACAAGCAAGGCTGAAATACGTGGGACATGAAAGTACAATCCTCCTCCAAGAAGGGCAGGAATAACTGAGAACAATACCACCGTCTACGGCATCGGGTATCTATATAAAAATATATGTGGGGCTTCCCTGGTGGCGCAGTGGTTGAGAGTCTGCCTGCTGATGCAGGCGATGAGGGTTCGTGCCCCAGTCCCTGAGGATCCCACATGCCGCGGAGCGGCTGGGCCCGTGAGCCATGGCCGCTGAGCCTGCGCATCTGGAGCCTGTGCTCCACGGCGGGAGAGGCCACGGCAGTGAGAGGCCCGAGTACCGCAAAAAAAAAAGAAAAAGAGTTAAAAAATATATGTGGCACCACACGGATGGGCTCCTCAGCAGAGGACTTGGGAATGTTGAGAACTGTTGAACCATTAGGCCAGCCCCAGAAGACCCTTCCTCCACTCAATCAGGAGGGAAGGTGAAAAAGGCAGATACAGATGCAGGCAGCTTCTAGAATAAGAATCCCTAAACATTTTACTATACAGTTAAGCTAAACATAAATATAAACACAAATTCGGAATACTATAACATGTAATCTAACACTGGTTTCCAAATTATCCCCCCACCTGCCCCCCACCCCATCCGCTTAACCCACGCAAGCAGCCTGGTGGCTAAGTCTCATTCCAGGATCTGTAGATGTCATCTGGTAGCTTGTTTTTTTTCCTATTCCATAACTCATTTATTTTAGGATCCTTATTTTCTGTTCCTAATGAAGCACTCAGTCAAAATTTCTCTAAGTACAAAGTATAAAAAATTGCTTTTTATTTTCTTAAATAGGCTTCTAATTCTTTCAATATACACGGCAAATTACTAGCTTCCAGCTTCACTTGTTGTGCCAGAAATGGCTTTCTGTTTTGATTTGTTTTGTTTTTTGGCTTGCCTACCCATTCAGCTGTTTCTCTAACAGGAATACCAATTGCTACATCTGTATTCTCTGACCCCAGCTTTCTGTGTCTGTGGTGAGGTGAGGCACATCTTAAAGTTAATTGTTGTGAAAACAAACTTCTTGTTTTAAGTGTAAGGTAAAATATATTCCCCCGTTGGGTAGAAATACCAAATCCATATCCTTTCCTTGTTACATTTTTATACAAGCCCTACCCCCATCTCGTCTGTCCTCTCAACTCAAACAATGCTTCTTTTGAACCATCTCCCACCCAATGTCGTGAAGGCTACACTTGCTCCCATGATACTAATGAACCAATCTCTAATTCTGTGTCTTCCTAGGATAGCCCATTTCTTGCAGATCACCAGCTTTCCCCAACCCTAATGCCTCCTTAGAAGGTGTTATTAGAATCTGCCTCTGTTTGAGTTTTTTTCTTGAATACAGAATACCTTAATTTTTGTCTTTATTTTTGTATCAGTGCTGACAGAGCAGTAGAAGCCAAGGAGTCAAGGAGCCTGGCTTTCTGGTGCTAGGAAACTCATTAGATCCAATCTCTAATGTGAAGATCTAGGAAAATATGATTTTACTCACCATTGCTATTCCCTCTGATTACTAATATTTCTTGTAAAAGTTAACAATACTAAGATACTGTTAGTCAAAATCCTATGTTTCATCACGTGTTCAATACGCCTACATACACATTTCTGTCACTGTCATTGGAAAGTTACATTGCCTTATCATTTAGCAATTCAATTTCTCAGATATGCCAAGAGACTTCCTAGTCACCAAAAGAAGTTTAATATTTTTCTCAGAGGGTTCATCTTGAATCTTGAGAATACTTGATCCCCCCAAAGATTCTGACTAATGTGTTAGATTTGTGAAAACTCACTTAACCCTCTTCTTCAAACACTGGTGCCCACAAGATAGTGGCTCAATTGGGAAAGTTCCTCCCACACGTTTGCCCCTATCTTCCCACTTCAGAAAAGACCAGAGCTGAGGATGCCCATTGATCCTGGTATCAAGTGTCACTTAATGGTTGTTCTGCACATCCTCACTGTCCTGTTCTGGATTTTGAGGTAGTTTCCAACACCCTATCTGAATTCCATTCCCTGCCTCATCCTTCATTTCTGGTGTGAACCATAAACCATGGATATGAAGTTGAATTGTTCATTATCCATGTTCTCCTGCTCTAACTGGATATGAGAAACACCCCAGGCTACACAGCCTCATCAGTTTATCACTTCTACATGGTCTGGACATTTTCCTTTCAACCCTGACCTGCCTGTTTAGATTCTAAACCTTGCTCTTACCCTCCAGGTTGTATTGAGGTTTTAGATTTTTCATGTCAGGTTCATGATCAGAGCTCTCTCCCACTGAGGCCATTTAAGTCCTGTTTCTGGGTCCTTGTGACCTATTCCATCCTAGACCCAGCCACACTAGTGGGCATTTTTCTCTGAGTAACACAGAATAAAAGAATGAAGGAATGATCCCACCACTAACTGGCACTGTCAAAACATGCTTCAGATGCATAGATGTAACTAAGATGTAGGGTGTGTGTGTGTGTGTGTGTGTGTGTGTGTGTGTGTGTGTATCATTATATAATACTCACTTGTTAAATAATTTGGGAGCTCTGATTCAGATGTTAGTTTTAAACTGCATTACATATTGTTCAGATATTTTTAGGATGCTGACCCAGGAAAATAAAATGATTTCTCCTCTACTTTTAGATGGTCCGGTAGTCTATGCAGCATACTTAAAAATGGAGCACAGTGATGAAAATATTAAATTCTGGATGGCGTGTGAAACCTATAAGAAAGTTGCCTCACAGAGGAGCAGAACTTCTAGGGCCAAGAAGCTTTATAGGACTTACATCCAGCCACAGTCCCCTAGAGAGGTAACCACACCTGACAATGCCGGCAACCGGAAATCAATACACCCCAGGAAAGTGTTAGTGTCTGTCAAGCACACGTATGTGCCAGCACTTTACATCCAGTACCTCCTATATTGCTATGTAGTCAGTATTGTTAACCTTATTTTACAGATAAAGAAACCTGAGAATCTGAGAAGTTAATTTAACTTCTTCAGTGTCACACAGCAGTTAAGTAGGAAAGTTAGGCCTGTCTGGCTCCAAAGCCTCTCCTCATTATCTTAATTCCCAGGAAAGTGAAAAAAAAAAAAAAGAAGTCCTTGTAAAAACTGACTCTGCTACAAGAAACAACTGATAGAATAGACGTGGTGACTTCCCCAGTGGGGGTGGGCAAAGTGTGCCATCACCACTCACCTTAGTTTAAAACCAGCAAACCCAGCGAACATTCACACCGACATGCCTGCCAATCACTTACAACTGGAGGAAGGAAATAAAGAGTCATGAATGAAACGGACACCCTGAGACTCCTGCTGGTGGAGAGAAAACGAGGAATGAAAGTTCTGGTCAAGAGGATAAGGGTAGAGGGTGGTTCATGAGATTCCTGTCTTCCAGGAGAGTCCAACATTACTGACTTGTTCCTCAAAACTCTTGTCTGGAAAATACTTGGTTTATTGAATAACCACTTCTCTCCTCTATTTCTCCACTTCTCTTCACTTTCTTCCCATTTCAGGGCATAGTCAGTTAAATCAACGTTCATGACTGTTTAAGGAAGATAAACTTCAAAATAGCCCCGATTTCCCTTTTCTTTAAAAGAGGCCTCCATCTCATAAACTCCTTGCTTGCAGACTCCACTAACACACCATTTGCATCTGCCTAAGGAAGCAACGGTTTCTGGTATTTCCCTGGTCTTGGCCCTCATGTTTTGTTGTGGCGGCGGGCAGGGGGGGTGTTTTTTTTTAATCTGGGATGTGGAGTTGGATGTTTACTTTTTCAAAAGCAAGTAGCTTATCTCTTATCAGTCTTTTAAGATATCAGTGAAACTGCAAACAAAATTACCCTATTCCACTGAAAAGGAGAGGAGGAAAAAAATTAAACCTTTCCATTCCATTTTCAACTTCAATTATGCCTACTTATGTTCTACATGTAATTTCACTTTTCAGATTAACATTGACAGTTCGACAAGAGAAACCATCATCAAGAATATTCAAGAACCCACTCAAACGTGTTTTGAAGAGGCTCAAAAAATAGTGCATATGCACATGGAAAGGGATTCCTATCCCAGGTTTCTAAAGTCAGAAATGTACCAGAAACTTCTGAAGACTATTCAACCCAACAACAATTCTTGACCACCACTCAAAAGTTTAAATTGAAGCTGGTATACTGAAAGTCCTGGCTTTGTGCTTTTAATATATATATATATAAAAAAATCTGGGCTTCCCTGGTGGCGCAGTGGTTAAGAAGAATCCACTTGCCAATGCAGGGGACACGGGTTTGAGCCCTGGGCCGGGAAGATCCCACATGCTGCGGCGCAACTAAGCCCGTGCGCCACAACTACTGAGCCTGCACTCTAGACCCCATGAGCCACAACTACTGAAGTCCGCGCGCCTAGAGCCTAAGCTCTGCAACAGGAGAAGCCACCGCAATGAGAAGCCTGCGCACCACAACAAAGAGTAGCCCCCACTCGCCGCAACTAGAGAAAGCCCGCGTGCAGCAACAAAGACCCAATGCAGCCAAAAATAAAAAAATTAAATACATAAATTAAAAAAAAATCAGAAATGGAGTAGGAATGAAATAGAAGAAATCAAACTATAAATTGATTTCTAGTTCTCAAAGAGAAACAGATCCTGAAAGGATGGACTACAGAACTCTTATAACATGAACAACACAATTTATGGCATACCTACATAGCTCACTTAATATGCAAGGAGAAGGAAGGTCTTTCTTCATGACAACAGTGCGATAAAGTTTTTACTGTAGAAATCCAACTAGATGGATGTTTTCTTATTAATGAAATTTTTCTGTCATAATGCACAGATCAGTTCTTTAAAAACTGTAGCTATATGAGTTTTGTCTCTAGTGTAAATGTACTCTTTAGAGTGCTCGTAATAACTTTAATTAGTAGACAAATTTGGTACTCAAAGTATAATCAATTGTATTATATCATAAGTCATATAAAAAGATGTGTTCTTGAGAGATATTTTACCTATAAAATCTTCCTACTATTACTTTCATAACTGAACTTCTATATTGCATATATCTTCTACATGTGAAAAATTCCAAATGAGTCTAAGCTATTTAAATGTATGAATTTCCTCATTTATTTTCATACTTATATTGCTATAGGGTAGAAAATTTGGTTCCTATATTTTGAGGTTTTTCTCCTCACAATTTGAATCCATCATGATGGTCTTGATAATCAATAATTCCAAATATAAACTAAAAACTTTATAAATACGTGATTTTTTCCAAAGACATGATAAAGTAATTTTTCTGGTAAAAGACTGTTTTTATCCTCCCTGTCATAGAAGCTTCTTAGAATCTGTCAGAATATTCCAGAGGAAAGAACTCATGTCTATTTCACTTGCTTTGTTGAGCACATAGCACAGGATAAATGTTCCTTAGTAATGGATAAATATTCTTTACTTTTGATAAAGAATAAGATACTTAAAATATTTAATATCATTTTTCCAAAGAATTAACTGTAGGAAATTTCTGATCAAGATTTTTAGTTTTAGTATGAAAAGTGTTTCTCAGGTCTCAAGTTTGACTGAAATAGCATTACTATTTTAAAATGCCTATAAACCTAAGCTGTATCACATGAAGATAAATATTAACTGGAATTATTCTCATTAAACAAAGAATTATTATAATATAGAATCAGTATTCAGGGGTTCATTTCTGGGAAAGAGCATTAGCTGTGCAAGAGAACATTTTTTGTTAAAAAGTATAAAGCTGATTAATGGGGGCTCTAGTTACTTGTAGAAGGTGTTACCACAGTAGTCCAATTTTATCTAATCCACTGAATTTATTTCTTTTAAAAATACCAGTATAAGAACACAGGTTTAAGTCTTAGATATCTGAACTTGATAATGATCCCTAGGCACAATATGCCAGAAAAGAAATGTTTCCACGCGTTTCAAATAGTCTCCTCGTCTCACTCCATCAGCAAATGAGTATATGCATGGGCAAGTCAGAAAGGTCATCCATCCATGGCCTCGAGATACATGGTTTCAGGACACCTTGAACCCTTCTCACGCAAATTATACTAAGTCAGCCAAACACTGATGTAACTAATAAATGGAATAAAAAACATCCTTTGCTACTTATTTTTCCCCTTGCACTCCAACACAGGATAAGTCTAGAATTTTCAGTTTTGCTTATGTACTGATTTTACCTTCCAAATACAGTCCCTCTGCCCAGCCCTCAGAGCACGTTCACCTCATGCTGGGGAAGCAAGGTGCCACATGGTGACAAGAAACAAAAAGCTTTGGACCAAGCAACTGGATTAGCGCCTATTCACGCACCTCATGTCTCTCTCTGTACCTCTAGTACCAATAGGCCTCAGTTTCTTCACATATAAAATAAAGAACTGGGGCTAGCTGATGGAATGAGCCACATGCAGTGTGCTTTTACATCCATTACTAATGTATTCATCACTTCCTTCAAGCTTGGACTCATTTTGAAGAGGAGTTCTTCCAAAAATTGATGTTTTCATGGGAAAGTGGATAATGAACTATTCTGGGTTTAACACCAATTGAGGGAGTTCTAAATTGTTTTACTTAGGAACAGAGAATTTAAACTTAAAGTGCTATCTGTTCAAGAACTCTATGTGGAAGTATGTGTTTCATGGGACTGACAGTTAAATTAGTTTTCAGATTATTTTAACTTACTATCTTAAATCCTGTTTGTTTTTCTTAGGATTTTTAAAAATTAATAAATATTTCATTTTATTAAAACGATTCAGAAATTGTATTTATCAAATGGCTACAAGGATATATTCACATTAACACATTTTTACATGATATTTGTTTTATCCTTATATTTTCAGATTAATAAATTAAAAACATATTGTTAGAGTTCTGATATCAGAACCTGGATATATTAATGATTTTTTTCCCATTTTTAGATATACATTTTCAAATTCTGGAGATGTACAAGATAAGCCTTCATTGTTTCCTCATAAAAATAAAGTCTTATCTTCTCCAAAAAGAGACAGAGATTTGTACAATTCAGATTCAAGCATCTTGGCATCTTGGCAGAGACGAGCACTTTCCTGTTTATAACTTATCAGTCACACCACAGTTTTGGCAACTGCAAAGGACTTTTTACCAATTTTGGAAGGATGATTACAGAAAAGATATGTATGAAGCTTTCTTCAAAGACATAATGGGGTGTGATTTGAAGAAAATCATAAGATCCTACTGCCCCAAAATATCTTTCCCATATCTAGGACCTGAAATTTCCATCATAGTCATAAAAGATGAAAAACAGCATCTGAACTCAAGCTTTAAGTGAGCAGTGAAACACTAGTGCTGACACATTACCTGTTGCTTAGCAGAAAGCAAAACTTGGGGAAAATAGAATACAGGCATATGGGGTGGCACAAAAAAAGAGGCTGAGGGAACAAAGATATCAGAGTAAATAGAGGTAACCACATACGAAACAGGAGTGGGAACTTGGGGGACAAGTGGAAATGGATTTCTTATTAAAATCTCCCTATGTTGATAATAGAAAACCAAAAGGGGAAGGAGGGGTTAGTTTAAAAAGCAAGTATTAAGAGGTACAAACTACTATATATAAATAATAAGCTATAAGGATATATTAAGCAGCACAGAGAATACTGCCAATATTTTAAGATAACTTCAAATGGAGTATAATCTATAAAAATTTTGAATCCCTATGTTGTACACCTGAAAACTAATATAATATAGTAAATCAACTATACCTCAATAAAAATAATAATAAAATAAAGTATACAGAAAAAAAAAACTGTGCCTGTTCAGGCTATTTTGAAGTACTATTTCCCACTGAATAAACAGATGTTGAATGATTTTTTTTTAAAAAGCAGTTACTCCCAACTGCTAAGTTTACATTTTAGTAGAAAAAAATGAATAGCATTCCTATAAAAATAAAAGAGCAAGTATTAAATTCCCCAATGAACAGTATTTGTAGAAGCATTCCTTTAATAAAAATCTACCCAGCTCCTACTGAGTAGAGATATTGTAAATATGAATATTAATTAGAGGTTTCTTCTCTCAAGGATGTGTAGGCTGATAATTAAAATACAAAATAATAATGGCCAAGGTTGATGCGTGTACAGAGTGCTGTGGAATCCCAGCAAAAGCATCTACTTCTACCCTGGAGAACTTGGAAAGAGAAGAGATGCTGTGTAAGATGATTCTTGAAGAGTAATTAACAGATCATTCAGAGGAAAGGAGAAGGCAGTGTGGATTGAAACAAGGGCTCAAGAAGGGAAATTTTGCAGCAATTAGGAAGATTTCAAAGATGGTGGAGGCTCTGAAATCAGATCTAAGTTCAAATCCAACAGCAGCTTTGAGAATTTAAGAAACTGCTTAACTTCTCTGAACCTTGTTTTCTCTTCATCTGTAAAATGATAATAACAATAACATTAGTAACATTTTCCTCATAGGCTGCTGTATATTTAAATGCATATCAAGTCTGTACTGTGGTCAATAAACTTTAATCATATTATTAGGTGCCATTAAAGTCCAAATGAGAGGCAATGACAGAGCTAGGCAAGTGAGGAAAAGAGAGACCTTTCTGAGGCAGAAACTGTGAATTGGTCAGATAAGCGAAATAAGGGAGAGATCAAGGCTGATGCAAAGCTTCTAATTTGAGCATCAGGGCAGGTACAGATGTCATGAGCGGAAAGAGGCAGCCCAGGAAGATGAGCAGGAGTGGGAGGCCTGCTGTGTGTGAGCGTCTGCATGCCGTGCTGGGGACTCCAGAGAGGCTGAGTGTCTACACGCCGTACTGGGGAGTCCAGAGAGGCCGAGTGTCTACACGCCATGCTGGGGACTCCAGAGAGACTGAGCGTCTACACGCCGTGCTGGGAACGCCAGAGAGGCTGAGCGTCTACATTCCATGCTGGGGACTCCAGAGAGAGGCAGAGATGTAGATCTGGGAGCTGTTAGCATGGCTGAGTCACTGACCACAGAAGGTCTTACAGGGAAACTGCAAAACAGAGGGTAGAAACCCAAAGCACTCAATCAAACCTTACAGAGGGACGAGGGGAAGATGGCGGAAGAGTAAGATGCGGAGATCACCTTCCTCCCCACAGATACACCAGAAATACAGCTACACGTGGAACAACTATAGGACACCTACTGAACGCTGGCAGAAGACCTCAGACCTCCCAAAAGGCAAAAACCTCCCCACGTACCTGGGTAGGGCAAAAGAAAAAACAGACAAAAGAATAGGGACGGGCCTGCACCAGTGGGAGGGAGCTATGAAGGAGGAAAGGTTTCCAGACACTAGGAAGCCCCTTCGCGGGCGGAGACTGCGGGTGGCGAAGGGGGAAAGCTTCAGAGCCGCGGAGGAGAGCACAGCAACAGGGGTGCGGAGGGCAAAGCAGAGAGATTCCCGCACAGAGGATCAGTGCCGGCGAGCACTCACCAGCCCGAGAGGCTTGTCTGTTCACCTGCCGGGGGTGGGCGGGGCTGGGAGCTGAGGCTCGGGCTTCTGTCGGAGCGCAGGGAGAGGACTGGGGTTGGCGGCATGAACACAGCCTGCAGGGGATTAGTGCAGCACGGCTAGTCGAGAGGGAGTCCGGGGAAAAGTCTGGAGCTGCCGAAGAGGCAAGAGACTTTTTCTTCCCTCTTTGTTTCCTGGTGCATGAGGAGAGGGGATTCAGAGCTCTGCTTAAAGGAGCTCCAGAGACGGGCGCGAGCCGCGGCTAAAAGCACGGACCACAGAGATGGGCATGAGACGCTAAAACTGCTGCTGCCGCCACCAAGAAGCCTGTGTGCGAGCACAGATCATTATCCGCACCTCCCTCCCGGGGAGCCTGAGCAGCCCGCCGCTGCCAGGGTCCCGGGATCCAGGGACAACTTCCCTGGGAGAACGCACAGACCACCTCAGGCTGGTGCAACGTCACGCTGGCCTCTGCAGCCGCAGGCTCGCCCCGCACTCCGTGGCCCTCCCTCCCCCCGGCCTGATTGAGCCAGAGTCCCCGAAGCAGCTGCTCCCTTAACACCGTCCTGTCTGAGCGAAGAAAAGATGGCCTCCTGCGACCTACACGCAGGGGCGGGGCCAAATCCAAAGCTGAGCATCGGGAGCTGTGAGAACAAAGAAGAGAAAGGGAAATCTCTCCCAGCAGCCTCAGAGGCAGAGGATTAAAGCTCCATAATCAATTTGAGGTACCTGCATCTGTGGAATACATGAATGGACAACGAATCATCCCACATTGAGGAGGTGGACTTTGAGAGCAAGATTTATGATTTTTTCCCCTTTTCCTCTTTTTCTGAGTGTGTATGTGTATACTTCTGTGTGAGATTTTGTCTGTATAGCTTTGCTTCCACCATTTGTCCTAGGGTTCTATCCGTCCGTTGTTTTGTTTTTTAATTTTTTTCTTAATAATTATTTTTTATTTTAGTAACTTCTTATATTTTATCTTACTTTATTTTTTTATTTTACTTTATCTTCTTTCTTTCTTCTGTTCCTTCCTTCCCTCCTTCCTTCCTTCCTCCCTCCTTTCTTTCTTTATTTCCTTCTTTCTTTCTTTCTACTTCTACTAATTCTTTCTTTCTACTTTTTCTCCCTTTTATTCTGAGCTGTGTGAAAGGCTCTCGGTGCTACAGCCAGGAGTCAGTGCTGTGCCTCTGAGGTGGGACAGCCAACTTCAGGACACTGGTCCACAAGAGACCTCCCAGCTCCACATAATATCAAACGGCGAAAATTTCCCAGAGATCTCCATCTCAACACCAGCACCCAGCTTCACACAACGACCAGCAAGCTACAGTGCTGGACATCCTATGCCAAACAACTAGCAAGACAGGAACACAACCCCACCCATTAGCAGAGAGGCTGCCTAAAATCATAGTAAGTCCACAGACACCCCAAAGCACACCACCAGACGTGGACCTGCACACCAGAAAGACAAGATCCAGCCTCATCCACCAGAACACAGGCACTAGTCCCCTCCACCAGAAAGCCTACAAAATCCACTGAACCAACCTTAGCCACTGGGGACAGACACCAAGACAACGGGAACTACGAACCTACAGCCTGCAAAGAAGAGACCCCAAACACAGTAACATAAGCAAAATGAGAAGACAGAAAAACACACAGCAGGTGAAGGAGCAAGATAAAAACCCACCACACCTAACAAATGAAGAGGAAATAGGCAGTCTACCTGAAAAAGAATTCAGAATAATGATAGTAAAGATGATCCAAAATCTGGGAAATAGAAAAGACAAAATGCAAGAAACGTTTAACAAGGACCTAGAAGAACTAAAGATGAAACAAACAACGATGAACAACACAATAAATGAAATTAAAAATACTCTAGATGGGATCAATAGCAGAATAACTGAGGCAGAAAAATGGATAAGTGACCTGGAAGATAAAATAGTGGAAATAACTAATGCAGAGCAGAATAAAGAAAAAAGAATGAAAAGAACTGACCTCTGGGAAAACATTAAACTTCTTCCAGAAGAGGAAGAGAAAAAGAAAGGGACTGAGAAAATATTTGAAGAGATTATAGTTAAAAACTTCCCTAATATGGGAAAGGAAATAGTTAATCAAGTCCAGGAAGCACAGAGAGTCCCATACAGGATAAATCCAAGGAGAAATACGCCAAGACACATATTAATCAAACTGTCAAAACTTAAATACAAAGAAAACATATTAAAAGCATCAAGGGAAAAACAACAAATAACATACAAGGGAATCCCCATAAGGTTAACAGCTGATCTTTCAGCAGAAACTCTGCAAGCCAGAAGGGAGTGGCAGGACATATTTAAAGTGATGAAGGAGAAAAACCTGCAACCAAGATTACTCTACCCAGCAAGCATCTCATTCAGATTTGATGGAGAAATTAAAACCTTTACAGACAAGCAAAAGCTGAGAGAGTTCAGCACCATCAAACCAGCTTTACAACAAATGCTAAAGGTACTTCTCTAGGCAAGAAACACAAGAGAAGGAAAAGACCTACAATAACGAACTCAAAACAATTAAGAAAATGGGAATAGGAACATAAATATCGATAATTACCTTAAATGTAAATGGACTAAATGCTCCCACCAAAAGACACAGATTGGCTGAATGGATACAAAAATAAGACCCATATATATGCTGTCTACAACAGACCAACTTCAGACATAGAGACACATACAGACTGAAAGTAAGGGGATGGAAAAAGATATTCCATGCAAAGGAAACCAAAAGAAAGCTGGAGTAGCAATTCTCATATCAGACAAAATAGACTTTAAAATAAAGACTATTAGAAGAGACAAAGAAGGACACTACATAATGATCAAGGGATCAATCCAAGAAGAAGATATAAAAATTGTAAATATTTATGCACCCAACATAGGAGCACCTCAATACATAAGGCAAATATTAACAGCCATAAAAGGGGAAATCGACAGTAACACATTCATAGTAGGGGACTTTAACACCCCACTTTCACCAATGGATAGATCATCCAAAATGAAAATAAATAAGGAAACACAAGCTTTAAATGATACATTAAACAAGATGGACTTAATTGCTATATATAGGACATTCTATCCAAAAACAAGAGAATACACATTTTTCTCAAGTGCTCATGGAACATTCTCCAGAATAGATCATATTGTGGGTCACAAATCAAGCCTTGGTGAATTTAAGAAAATTGAAATTGTATCAAGTATCTTTTCCAACAACAACACTATGAGACTAGATATCACTTACAGGAAAAGATCTGTAAAAAATACAAACACATGGAGGCTAAACAATACACTACTTAATAACGAAGTGATCACTGAAGATATGAAAGAGGAAATAAAAAAAATACCTGGAAACAAATGACAATGGAGACATGACGACCCGAAACCTATGAGATGCAGCAAAAGCAGTTCTAAGAAGAAAGTTTATAGCAATCCAATCCTACCTTAAGAAACAGGAAACATCTCAAATAAGCAACCTAACCTTGCACCTAAAGCAATTAGAGAAAGAAGAAAAAAGAAAACCCAAAGTTAGCAGAAGGAAACAAATCATAAAAATCAGATCAGAAATAAATGAAAAAGAAATGAAGGAAACGATAGCAAAGATCAATAAAACTAAAAGCTGGTTCTTTGAGAAGATAAACAAAATTGATAAACCACTAGCCAGACTCACCAAGTAAAAAAGGGAGAAGACTCAAATCAATAGAATTAGAAATGAAAAAGAAGTAACAACTGACACTGCAGAAATACAAAAGATCATCAGAGATTACTACAAGCAGCTCTATGCCAATAAAATGGACAACCTGGAAGAAATGGACAAATTCTTAGAAATGCACAACCTGCCAAGACTGAATCAGGAAGAAATAGAAAATATGAAAAGACCAATCACAAGCACTGAAATTGAAACTGTGATTAAAAATCTTCCAACAAATAAAACCCCAGGACGAGATGGCTTCACAGGTGAATTCTATCAAACATTTAGAGAAGAGCTAACACCTATCCTTCTCAAACTCTTCCAAAATATAGCAGAGGGAGGAACACTCCCAAACTCATTCTAGGAGGCCACCATCACCTTGCTACCAAAACCAGACAAGGATGTCACAAAGAAAGAAAACTACAGACCAATATCACTGATGAACATAGATGCAAAAATCCTCAACAAAATACTAGCAAACAGAATCCAACAGCACATTAAAAGGACCATAAACCATGATCAAGTGGGGTTTATTCCAGTATGCAAAGATTCTACAATATACGCAAATCAAACAGTGTGGTAAACCATATTAACAAATTGCAGGAGAAAAACCATATGATCATCTCAATAGATACAGAGAAAGCTTTTGAGAAAATCCAACACCCATTTATGATAAAAACCCTGCAGAAAGTAGGCATAGAGGGAACTTTCCTCAACATAATAAAGGCCATATATGACAAACCCACAGCCAACATCGTCCTCAATGGTGAAAAACAGAAAGCATTTCCACTAAGATCAGGAACAAGACAAGGTTGCCCACTCTCACCACTTTTATTCAACATAGTTTTGGAAGTTTTAGCCACAGCAATCAGAGAAGAAAAGTAACTAAAAGGAATCCAAATCAGAAAAGAAGAAGTAAAGCTGTCACTGTTTACAGATGACGTGATACTATACATAGAGAATCCTAAAGATGCTACCAGAAAACTACTAGAGCTAATCAATGAATTTGGTAAAGTAGCAGGATACAAAATTAATGCACAGAAATCTCTGGCATTCCTATACACTAATGATGAAAAATCTGAAAGTGAAATCAAGAAAACACTCCCATTTACCATTGCAACAAAAAGAATAAAATATCTAGAAATAAACCTACCTAAGGAGACAAAAGACCTGTATGCAGAAAAGTATAAGACACTGATGAAAGAAATTAAAGATGATACAAATAGATGGAGAGGTATACCATGTTCTTGGATTGGAAGAATCAACATTGTGAAAATGACCCTACTACCCAAAGCAATCTACAGATTCAATGCAATCCCTATCAAACTACCACTGGCATTTTTCACAGAACTAGAACAAAAAATTTCACAATTTGTATGGAAACATAAAAGACCCCGAATAGCCAAAGCAATCTTGAGAATGAAAAACGGAGCTGGAGGAATCAGGCTCCCTGACTTCAGACTATACTACAAAGCTACATTAATCAAGACAGTATGCTACCGGCACAAAAACAGAAATATAGATTAATGGAACAGGATAGAAAGCCCAGAGATAAACCGATGCTCATATGGTCACCTTACCTTTGATAAAGGAGGCAGGAATGTACAGTGGAGAAAGGACAGCCTCTTCAATAAGTGGTGCTGGGAAAACTGTACAGGTGCCTGTAAAAGTATAAGATTAGAACACTCCCTAACACCATACACAAAAATAAGCTCAAAATGCATTAAAGACCTAAATATAAGGACAGAAACTATCAAACTCTTAGAGGAAAACATAGGCAGAACACTCTGTGACATAAATCACAGCAAGATCCTTTTTGACCCACCTCCTAGAGAAATGGAAATAAAAACAAAAATAAACAAATGGGACCTAATGAAACTTCAAAGCTTTTGCACAGCAAAGGAAACCATAAACAAGACGAAAAGACAACCCTCAGAATGGGAGAAAATATTTGCAGATGAAGCAACTGACAAAGGATTAATCTTCAAAATTTATAAGCAGCTCATGCAGCTCAATAACAAAAAACAAACAACCCAGTCCAAAAATGGGCAGAGGACCTAAATAGACATTTCTCCAAAGAAGATATACAGACTGCCAACAAAGACATGAAAGAATGCTCAACATCATTAATCATTAGAGAAATGCAAATCCAAACTACAATGAGATATCATCTCATACCAGTCAGAATGACCATCATCAAAAAATCTAGAAACAATAATTGCTGGAGAGGGTGTGCATAAAAGGGAACACTCTTTACTGCTGGTGGGAATGTGAATTGGTACAGCCACTATGGAGAACAGTATGGAGGTTCCTTAAAAAACTACAAATAGAACTACCATATGACCCAGCAATCCCACTACTGGGCATATATCCTGAGAAAACCATTATTCAAAAAGAGTCATGTACCAAAATGTTCATTGCAGCTCTATTTACAATAGCCTGGAGATGGAAACAATCTAAGTGTCCATCATCAGATGAATGGATAAAAAAGATGTGGCACATATATACAATGGAATATTACTCAGCCATAAAAAGAAACGAAATTGAGCTATTTGTAATGAGGTGGATAGACCTAGAGTCTGTCATACAGAGTGAAGTAAGTCAGAAAGAGAAAGACAAATACCGTATGCTAACACATATATATGGAATTGAAGAAAAAAAAATGTCATGAAGAACCTAGGGGCAAGACAGGAATAAAGACACAGACCTACTAGAGAATGGACTTGAGGATATGCGGAGGGGGAAGGGTAAGCTGTGACAAAGCGAGACAGAGGCATGGACATATATACACTACCAAACGTAAAATAGATAGCTAGTGGGAAGCAGCCGCATAGCACAGGGAGATCAGCTCAGTGCTTTGTGACCGCCTGGAGGGGTGGGATAGGGAGTGTGGGAGGGAGGGAGACGCAAGAGGGAAGAGATATGGGAACATATGTATATGTATAACTGATTCACTTTGTTATAAAGCAGAAACTAACACACCATTGTAAAGCAATTATACTCCAATAAAGATGTAAAACAAACAAACAAACAAACAAAACCTTAGAGAAAAAAATAACATACTAATGATTCAAATTCTTGTTGTAAGCTCATCGTGATATTTGCAGTAACAATAATGATGGTTTATTGCGTTTTCCTCTGTGGATATTGTGCTAAGTGTTTGAATACATTATTCATTCATTCAACAAATAGTCTCAGAGCTCCTTCTGAATGCCATCCTGGTTCTCAGGTGAGAACCTGAGATGCACCAACAAACCTAGCAGAAGACATGGCTGCCCACATGGAGCTTGCACTGTCTTGTGTGACAAAACAGTAACCAAATAAAGAATATCACATCAGATTACGACAAGTGCTACAAAGAAAGGAAAAGAAACCAATACGATAGAGAGCAGCAGAGGCAGGATGGGGATAGCTGGAGACAGCCGTCAGGGGAGCTTCTCTGCAAAGTTCATATGGTCCCCGCTCCCGACAGCCCTAACCGAGGCTGGGACTCCAAGGCTTTGCGAAGTTAAATAACTTTTTCAGTGCCTCTCGGCTAGAACCAAGATTTTTCTGACTCTCATACCTTAACCACGATAAGTACAGCCTCCCACAAACAAGCTAAATGGCAAGTAAATGCACAATAACCTAACATAGTAAAATACATATTCAAATGTAAAGTGCTATTACCTACACAGACGGTTTTAATATGGAAATGGTCACTATTACAGCTACTGCTAGTTACTGCTGCTAATAAGCTCATACAGACTGGTTTAAATCATTGCTGATGCTTAGGTTTCTGCTAGAAAGTATTACCAGACAACTGATTGAGGTAATGATGCCCAAGTTCCAATAATAAGATGAAACCTCTTCTCTTTAGTTAGCAAATACACTGTTGACTCCAGGAACTGAAACACACATATTGAGTAGTCAGCTTATGTTTATGAAAATGATGCAGGGGGAGACAGGAGAGGAACCAAGCCTGTCGAGAGGTTGGAGGTTATGGTACTTACCATGCAGCATCCCACACTGTCACCGCTGTCCTGGATGACAAATGAGCAGGAGGTCCAGGCTCAGCACCATGGCCATGGCCAGTCAGTACTAACGGCTAAATCTTCAGATTGAGAGCCTGGAGGAAAGGTGTGGGCAGAGAATGAAAATGTCATTAGAAACACTAAAAGCCAAAGAAAAAAAGTGCTGAAAGAATCTAGAATCAATGGCCAAAAATTTAGAGAAAATAATGTAGGAAATCATGAGGGTATTTTAGTTTTTTTCACAAGCAGCATCTTTGTCATCTGAGGTCATTTGTAAAAAATCTATCAGCCATACATGCAGCATCATTTGTCACTTTCTGAAGACACCACCCAACATCTGGCATCTACCACTGTCACGGTCAGTTTTGCTTAAAATTAGGAACCAGTCACTTAGGGCTTAGATCCTTTATCTAAGTATAAAGAAATGTGTTTATAGAAAGGATTTGACCAGTGGCGTTTTCAAATTTTAACACTTTACCGGTAGAATGCCTTAGAAAGAATAACTCATTTTCAAAAATCAATAAAGTCTTAGTAGTTTTCTGGTAGCATCTTTGGGATGCTCTACATATATTATCATGTCATCTGCAAACAGTGACAGCTTTACTTCTTCTCTGATTTGGATTCCTTTTATTTCTTTTTCTTCTCTGATTGCTGTGGCTAAAACTTCCAAAACTATGTTGAATAAGAGTGGTGAGAGTGGGCAACCTTGTCTTGTTCCTGATCTTGGTGGAAATAGTTTCAGTTTTTCACCACTGAGGACGATGTTGGCTGTGGGTTTGTCATATATGGCCTTTATTATGTTGAGGAAAGTTCCCTCTATGCCTACTTTCAGCAGGGTTTTTATATAAATGGGTGCTGGATTTTGTCAAAAGCTTTCTCTGCATCTATTGAGATGATCATATGGTTTTTCTCCTGCAATTTGTTAATATGGTGTACCACGTTGATTGATTTGCGTATACTGAAGAATCCTTGCATTCGTGGAATAAACCCCACTTGATCATGGTGTATGATCCTTTTAATGTGCTGTTGGATTCTGTTTGCTAGTATTTTGTTGAGGATTTTTGCATCAATGAATTTGGTAAAGTAGCAGGATACAAAATTAATGCACAGAAATCTCTGGCATTCCTATACACTAATGATGAAAAATCTGAAAGTGAAATCAAGAAAACACTCCCATTTACCACAGCAACAAAAAGAATAAAATATCTAGAAATAAACCTATCTAAGGAGACAAAAGACCTGTATGCAGAAAAGTATAAGACACTGATGAAAGAAATTAAAGATGATACAAATAGATGGAGAGATATACCATGTTCTTGGATTGGAAGAATAAACATTGTGAAAATGACCCTACTACCCAAAACAATCTACAGATTCAATGCAATCCCTATCAAACTACCACTGGCATTTTTCACAGAACTAGAACAAAAAATTTCACAATTTGTATGGAAACACAAAAGACCCCGAATAGCCAAAGCAATCTTGAGAATGAAAAATGGAGCTGGAGGAATCAGGCTCCCTGACTTCAGACTATACTACAAAGCTACAGTAATTAAGACAGTATGGTACTGGCACAAAAACAGAAAGATAGATCAATGGAACAGGATAGAAAGCCCAGAGATAAACCCATACACATATGGTCACCTTATCTTTGATAAAGGAGGCAAGAATATACAGTGGAGAAAAGACAGCCTCTTCAATAAGTGCTGGGAAAACTGGGCAGGTACATGTAAAAGTATGAGATTAGATCACTCCCTAACACTATACACAAAAATAATCTCCAAATGGATTAAAGACCTAAATGTAAGGCCAGAAACTATCAAACTCTTAGAGGAAAACATAGGCAGAACACTCTGTGACATAAATCACAGCAAGATCCTTTCTGACCCACCTCCTAGAGAAATGGAAATAAAAAGAAAATATACAAATGGGACCTAATGAAACTTCAAAGCTTTTGCACAGCAAAGAAAACCATAAACAAGATCAAAAGACAACTCTCATAATGGGAGAAAATATTTGCAAATGAAGCAACTGACCAAGGATTAATCTGCAAAACTTACAAGCAGCACATGCAGCTCAATAACTAAAAAAAAAACAACCCAATCCAAAAATGGGCAGAAGACCTAAACAGACATTTCTCCAAAGAAGATATACAGACTGCCAACAGACACATGAAGGAATGCTCAACATCATTAATCATTAGAGAAATGCAAATAAAAACTACTATGAGATGCCATCTCACACTGGTCAGAATGGCCATCATCAAAAAATCTAGAATCAATAAATGCTGGAGAGGGTGTGGAGAAAAGGGAATACTCTTGCACTGCTGGTGGGAATGTGAACTGGTACAGCCACTATGGAGAACAGTATGGAGGTTCCTTAAGAAACTACAAATAGAACTACCATATGACCCAGCAATCCCACTACTGGGCATATACCCTGAGAAAACCATAATTCAAAAAGAGTCATGTACCAAAATGTTCATTGCAGCTCTATTTACAATAGCCCAGAGACAGAAGCAACCTAAGCGTCCATCTTCAGATGAATGGATAAAGAAGATGTGGCACATATATACAATGGAATATTACTCAGCCATAAAAAGAAACAAAATTGAGTTATTTGTAGTGAGGTGGATGGACCTAGAGTCTGTCATACAGAGTGAAGAGTGAAGTAAGTCAGAAAGAGAAAAACAAATACCGTATGCTAACACATATATAGGGAATCTAAGGGAAAAAAAAAAAGGTCACGAAGAACCTAGGGGTAAGATGGGAATAAAGACACAGACCTACTAGAGAATGGACTTGAGGATATAGGGAGAGGGAAGGGTAAGCTGTGACAAAGTGAGAGAGTGGCATGGACATATATACACTACCGAACGTAAAATAGATAGCTAGTGGGAAGCAGCTGCATGGCACAGGGAGATCAGCTTGGTGCTTTGTGACCACCTAGAAGGGTGGGATAGGGAGGGTGGGAGGGAGGGAGACGCAAGAGGGAAGAGATATGGGAACATATGTATATGTATAACTGATTCACTTTGTTATAAAGCAGAAACTAACACACCATTGTAAAGCAATTATACTCCAATAAGGATGTTTAAAAAAAAATCAATGAGGTCTTCAGAGTTCAGGAAAAATACTGTTATCCACTATTTTACTTGAGCCTCAAAACAATCCTACCAGGATGAATTTTTATCCCCGATATGTGAGAAGGAGAGTAGTGAGACCCAAAGAGCACATGGGCCGGTGGTTGAGTGGTGAGGTTCTAGCATGCGAACAGAAATCCAGTAGCAGGTGGTAATAGGAACTGCCCTGCACAGGTACGGGGTGAAGTAAGTGACTTGATGGATTCAGACTCCCAGACCGCTATACCTGGCAGGTCACCGTGAGCCTAAAAAGCTAGTTATTAAGACAGAGCATGGGATTTTAGAGAATAACAGCATGTGAGAATCAAAATGGAGGAAATCTGTAGATGGGATACAAGAGAAAAATAAAGTGAAATACATAGGGGAAACAGAAGAAGCAGTATTGTAAACGCAAAGAGCAGTGGGCTCAGATGACAATCGCTAGAAGGGAGGAGGGGGAAATGAAGAAATAAGCCGCATGCAGAAGTGCTATGAGAGTAAATAAGCAGTGCTTATAATGATAAACACCCTTCATTAGAGAGCTTCCATTCTTAATAAGGAAAGGAAACTTTTCAATACAAGAATGGAATCTGCCAGATCTAATAAACATACTTAGTTCATACTTAGTTTGAAACTTATCCTGTAAAAGGAATGGTATATAGAAAGAGGTGGGAAAACCTACTGGATAATTTAACTTCTTGACAGGACTACAGCTCATCTTGCTGCTTCTAATTAATAATGTATTTAGCTATATTATTAGACACTTAGATGTGTTTTTCTGGCAGCAATGGTAACTGAGTTCTTTCTCACAGGCCTTTGCTAGTGAGAAGAATAATAAAAGACAGTTAAGGTAAATATAGTCTGCTTTCATGCTGTAAGCATGGGCTGTCTGATAACACCCCAGCCCTTTGGTGATTTATACACAAGTTACATCCCAAGTAACTAATCCTAAAATTAGACTGTACGTGCTAGCTCAATTTTTATGTCTCAGTGTGGCAGTTTGTTTCTAGAGTTGCCACAAATGAATGTTACTATTAGCTTAAAGCTTTGGTAAAACGTGTCATCAATGCTTATTCTTTGAGAAGAGGAAAAAGAAAAAAAGATACTGAGGTTCTGTTTCCAGAAAAAAAAAAAACTTGGAAGCTACTAGGTGCCAGGCACTGTGATAGTCATTTTGCATTTCTTATCTCATTTAAGTCTCACAATAAATGTGCAAAGAAGTTATTATTAACTACATTTTAACCTTGAGAAAACTAAGCTTCAGAGAGATTAAAAACTTGTCCAAGTTCACTCAAGGAACCAAGAAACCAAGCCAGGACTAAAACTAAGAACTTTCTGACTCTGAAATAACTGTTCTTCCCATAAATCAAATGAGATTTTGCTGATTAAAGACCAAAATTGCAACTTCTTTCAGTCACATGCTTAAAATTAGCCTCTGAAATTGAGGAGACTCTTTTGTGACTGAGTAATGACTGATTTTCTTAATAAATCTCAAAAGAGATATTGTCATCATTCAAATTGTATTGTAAGGATGGTCACAGTCATCATCCTAAACACAGACAAGTTAGAAAGTTCTATGCAATATGCAACAGTTATTGATACGTGCACTCTGATGCACATTCTAAGAAAAAAAAACATGGAGACTTAATTTTAAAAGATACTAGTTTTCAGTAATTCCCTATCTTTCCAAAGGCAAGGAAATTGTTCAGAAAAACTGAACTGAATAATCTGAAGTTTTTGAAATGAGCACCCGTTCAGAAAACAGGACGATGTTCAGAAATCATCATGGCCCTTCTCGCTTGCTAGACTTCTGTGGAGCAGTCTCTCACCCACTGCAGCGTCACCAATCATCTACCCCCCGTCTGAGATCTCCACCTGAACTCCAGACAGGAACTGTGCAATGGCACCACACTTCAGAGCCCCCATGTACCCTCACCCTCTTTGTCAGTTATTGCACTAAAGATGTAATACATTATCATCACCCATGTTCAGTAACTGTGAAAAGTGGGTGGTCTGAATCCCATTTTTCAGATGACGAACCTGTTCCTTACCTGAAGTCATAAACCTAACAACTGATGGAGCCAGGCAGCAATCCAAGCCCAGGTCTTTCTGATACCAAGGCTGATTCTTGTCCCTCTCGCCCTGACTGCCTCTCCGTATAACTTCCAGTTCCCACTCGTGGGTCCAGAGCTCTCCTGATCTTTTCTGTGTATATAACTGAATGCCACTTTTCCTCCTTATAATTCATCTCTGCTTTCTTTTTCTCCTGGATTCTTTATGAGGATGAAAGGCATCACTTACCAGCTGTAATATATTCGTACGTTCACTTGTCTACCTCTTCCGCTAAATTCTCAGTTACCTTTGTGTGCCTACAACCCGTCGGAGAGCCTGGCAAAAAGTTTGACACATTTAACATATAAGTATTTGCTTGGTAAATGATGCTCTCCAGTCACCTTAGCCGGAACCCTGGAGGTCATCCAAGACTCATTCCTCTCCTGCCCCCGAGACCAGTACGAATCAAGTCTCATCCGTTCTACTTTAAATGTCTCATGAAGCTGTCTTCAGTTTTCCACCGTGACTGCCTTGGTTATGGTTTCCATTCCCACCTCTTGCTTGGATTACCACAGTTCTCTTCTGAATGATGGAAACACCCTTCTCTCTGAGGTGATTCTCGCCAAAAACACTGTCTACCAAATGCGAGCCGGTTCTTCAGTAACTCCCCACCGCCTCTACCATGATGCATGTCTCTTCAGAGCTCTGACCCTGCAAACCGCTCTCATCTCGCCCTTCGCTGGCTCTCGCGTGCTCTCTCTCTCTACCCCCCACACCTCCCATATGAACTGTACTGTCCAGCCATTACACACTGCTTATAAGCCCCTTAAACCTATGTGCTTTTTCTCCACTGCGTGGCTTCTTGCACAAGAAATGCCCTTTATCCATTTATTTACCTCATACACTTCTAATTAAAAGGCCAGTCAAAGGTTAATAATTTGTCATCCCTTTAAAGGGACAGTCTTCACGCCTGCTGGATGAAGGTGGCAGAGCAGGAGGATGCTGAGCTCCCCTCCCCCCAGGGACACACCTGAGTTCACCTGTCCCCAGGGTCACACCTGAGCTCACCTCCCCGCAGGGACACACCAACCTACAACCACACACACAACAACTCTCTCTGAGAACAGCCTGAAGACGAGCAGGACAGATGTTCTACAAGTAAGGATATAAAGAAAAGCCCACATGGAGATGGGAAGAAAGGGAAGAGATGCAGTCTTGTCACAGCCCACACCCCGGGTGTAGTGGCCCACAGGCAGGAGGGACATCACAACCACGGATGCCCCCTGAGGAGCAAGGGGTCTGTGCCTCACACTGGGCTCCCCAACTCAGGGGACCTGCACAGGGAAGATGAGCCCCATAACATCAGACGTTGAAAGCCGGTGGGACTTACATCTGGGAGAGCCAGAGAGCTGTGGGAAACCGGGACTCCGCTCGTGAAGGGCTCGTGCACAGACTCACTCTCACTGCGCCTCAGCACAGATGAAGCAACTTGGAAAGTGCCTGGGTTATATGAGAAGGAGATTTGTTGACTAATATTAGGGCCTGTGCTGGAGGGACAGGGATCTGGTAAAACTTCCTTCAGGGACAGAAGCGCTGGCACGTGCCATTTTGTTATGCTCTGTTTCTACCTACCTGGCCTGGCACTGGCAGGTGCCACTTCTGTCACTTGCTATCACCTCGGCTAAACTCATGCACCCACCCTGGTGTTCTCCTGAGGACCAGCCCCGCTACCAGGCCCATCCCAGCTGGCCCTTCCAAAGCAGCTCCCAGCACCCCCCTCCCCGCCTGGCAAGTGGCCTGTGTCAGCATCAGTGGCCCCTCTAAAGCAGTTCCTGCTCCAGGGAGCCAGCCCACAGCCACAGCATGTTCACAACAGCCACCGCAAGGCCTCAGGGCCACTCACACGGGGGGCCAGCCCCACACATCAGCATGCCCACAGCAGTTGTGTGCAGACCTCTCAGCCAGCTGGCCAGCCCTGCCCACCAGCACGCCTGCAGCAATCACAGCCCAACCACAGCAAAAGGGCACACGCAGTCCACACGGGAGATACACCTGGAGCACCTGGCTCTGGTGACCAGGGGGGATTGTGCCACTGGGTACCGCAAGACACCTTCTACGTAAGGCTACTCTTTAAAGACTGGGAGATATATACCTCACATGCCTAATACATAGAAACAAACACAAAGAGTTAGGCAAAATGAGAAGACAAAGTAATACCTTCCCAACAAAAGAACAAGACAAAACCTCAGAAAAGGAACTAAACGAAATGGAGATACAAAATTTACCAGGTAAAGAGTCCAAAGAAATATTCATAAAGATACTCGTTGAACTTTGTAGAAGAATGGATGAACTCAGTGAGAACTTCAGCAAAGAGACAGAAAATATAAAAAACCAATCAGAGCTGAAGAATACAATAGCCGAAATGAAAAACATACTACAGGGAATCAGCAGCAGATTTGAGGATGCAGAAGAACAGATCAGCCATCTAGAAGACAGGGTAATGGAAATTAACCAACTGGAACAGCAAAAAAAGAATTCAAAAAAATGAGGATAGTTTAAGGGCCCCCTAGGACAACATCAAGTGTGCTAACATTCACATGATAGGGGTCCCAGAAGGAGAAGAGAAAAAGAAACAATGACAGAAGACCTACCTATTTGAAGATAATAGCTGAAAACTTTCCTAACCTGGTGAAGAAAACAGTCATCCAAATCCAGGAAGCTACAAAAAAGAAAAAGTTACAGGTGGAAATCTCTGAGGAACACAGATGCAAAAATCCTCAACAAAATACTAGCATGCCAAATTCAACAATATATTAAAAGGATTATTCACCATGATCAAGTGATATTCATTCCAGGGATGCAAGGATGATTCAATATCTGCAAATCAGTCAATGTGATACACCACATTAACAAAATGAAAAATAAAAATCATATGATTGTATCAATAGATGCAGAAAAAGCATTTGACAAAATTCAACACCCATTCATGATTTAAAAAAAAAAAACTCTTAACAAATTAGGCACAGAAGGAACATATCTCAACATAATAAAACCCATATACAACAATCCTACAGCTAGCGTCATACTCAATGGTGAAAGGTTGAAAGCATTTCCTCTACGATCAGGAACTAGATTAGGATGCCCACTATTGCCACTTTTATTAAACATTGTATTGGAAGTCCTAACCACAGCAATCAGAAAAGAAAAGAGATAACAGGCATTCAGATTGAAAAGGAAGAAGTAAAACTGCAACTATTTGCAGATGACATGATACTATATACAGAAAACACCCAAAGACTCCACCAAAAATCTATTAGAACTAATAAATAAATTAGTAAAGTGGCAGGACCAAAATAAATATACATAAATCTGTTGCAATTCTATACACTAATAACAAAACTATCAGAAAGAGAAATTAAGAAAACAATCCCGTGTACTATTTCATAAAAAAGAAAAAAATACCTAGGAATAAACTGAGCCAAGAAGGTGAAAGAGCTATACTATGGGAACTGTAAAACACTGATAAAAGAAAGTGAAAACAACACAAACAAATGGAAAGATATATTGTACTAGTGAATTAGAAGCATTAATATTGTTAAGATGTCCCCAAGCAATCTAAAGACTCAATGAAATACCTATCAAAATACCAATGGCATTTTTCACAGAATTGGAACAAATAATTCAAAATTTTGTACTGAACAACAGACCCTGAATAGCCAAAGAAATTTTAAGAAAGAAGAAAAAAGCTCGAGGTATCATGGTCTCTGATTTCAAACTATACTACAAAAGTATAGTAATTAAAACTGTATGATACTGGCACAAAAACAGAAACATAGATCAATGGAAACAACAGAGTAGGGAGCCCAGAAAACCCATGAATATATGGTTAATTGATGTATGACAAAGGAGCCAAGAATACACAGGGGGGAAAAGACAGTCTCTTCAATAAATGGTGGTGGGAAAACTGAAAAGCTACATGCAGAAGAATGAAACTGGACCACTTTCTTATATCACATACAAAAATAAACTAAAAATGGATTAAAGCCTTGATGTTGAGACCTGAAACCATAAAACTCCTAGAAGAAAACACTGGCAGTATGCTCTCTGATATCAGTCTTGGAAATATTTTGTTTGGATCTGTCTCCTCAGGCAAAGGAAACAAAAGCAAAAATTAAAAAATGGGACTACATCAAACCAAAAAGCTTTTGCACCATGAAGGGAACCATCAATAAAATGAAAAGGCAACCTTCTGAATGGGAGAAGATACTGGCAAATGATGTATTCGGTAAAGGGTTAATATCCAAAATATACAAAGAACTCACACAACTCAGTATAAAAAACAGTAAACAATCTGATTACAAAATAGGCAGAGGATATGAATAGACATTTTTCCAAAGACATGAAGATGGCCAAAAGACACATGAAAAGATGCTCAACATCACTAATCATCAGGGAAATGCAAATCAAAACCATAATGAGATACCACTTTACACCTGTCAGAATGGCTATTATCAAAAAGACAAATAACAACAAATAACAAGTGTTGACGAGGATGTGGATAAAAGGGAATCCTCCTGCACTGCTGGTGGGAATGTAAATTGGTGTAGCCTCTATGGAAAACAGTATGGAGATTCCTCAAAAAATTTTTAAAAACCTGCCATATGACCCAGCAATTCCACTTCCGGGTATTTATCCAAAGAGAACAAAAAGACTAATTTGAAAAGATAAATGCACTCTTATGTTCACTGCAGGACTATTTACAGTAGCCAAGATATGGAAGCAACCTAAGTGCTTAAAAGTGGATAAAGAAGATGTGGTATATATAAAAACAATGGAATATTACTCAGCCATAAAAAAGAAAGATATCTTGCCATTTGAGACATGGATGAACCTAGAGGGTATTATGCCAAGCGAAGTAAGTCAGACAGAGAAAGACAAATACCATACAATTTCACTTACATGTGGAGTCTAAAAAACAAAACAAAACAGAAACAGACTCAGATACAGAGAGCAAACTGGTGGCTGCCAGAGGGGCGGGGTGTGGGAAGTTGGGTGAAACAGGTGAAGGGATTAAAAAGTACAAACTTCCAGTTATAAAATAAATAAGTCACGAGGATGTAAGGTACAGCATAGGGAATATAGTCAATAATATTGTAATAACTTTGTATGGTGACAGATAATTACTAGACTTATCGTTATGATCAATTTGTAATAGATATAAATGTAGAATCACTATGTTGTTTACCTGAAATTAATATAATATTGTGTGTCAGCTATACTTCAATAAAAATGATAGAAATGGAAAATAAAGTGATAGTCTTCAAACATGTGATCCTTTTGCACAAAACTTCTAATCATTAAAATATGTACACCTAATTTTACAGGTTCAAAATATGGAAATTTATTGCCTGCATTAAATATCACCAGTTATTTTATCTTTTCTGTTATCGTTCTTGTATTTCAGTCGATCTGACCTTCATTAGTAGGTAGCATTTGTAGCAGAAAAATAATATATGAGATATTAACCAAGATTTTTCATCTGTGCGTGGGGGGATGGGTGAGAGGGGTGACAGGGTCAAAAGGTATAAACTTCCAGGTATAAAATGAGGAAGTCACGGGGATGTAATGTACAGTATGGTGACTATGGTCAACAATACTTTACAGTATATTTGAAAGCTGCTAAGAGAATAAATCTTATAGGTTCTCATCACAAGAAAAAAAAATTTTGTCCCTACATGTGGTGATGGACGTTAAGTAGACTTACTGTGGTGATCATTTCACAATATAAACAAATATCAAATCTTTATATTGTACACCTGAAATTAATGTTATATGTCAACTGCATCTCAATTTTTAAAAACACATTTTTACTTTCATGTTCTCCTATTTTGTCAGCAGCAAACAGCAGCAGCTCAAGGAAGCAGAAAGAGCACGAAAAGCAAATGGTCAAAGTCTTGGCTTTTGAGTTCCAAAATAAAGACCTGAAACTTGTAGTGATGCCAAAGATCTTAAAAAATTTTTATTTGCAAGCACAGACTTTTCCTACTTTCAAAGGCTGTCTTGAAAACCCAAGCATAATGTTTATGCTGTTAGAAAAATAAATAAAGGCGTCTCTAATAAGGAGGTCTCTAATAGAATCACTCTTTCCTGAAATTTTCCAAACTTTTTGTCTTTAGCATGGAAAATTTTAATTCAAGTTTATGTCTTATAGTTATATCTATTCCCTTCGCTTTCTAGTTTTTATACTATATTTTGCCAATAGAACTTTAGCAAACAACTCATCAGAAAAATCTCCTTTACTTTGACTGAAATCTTAGCTCTCTTATAAATACTGTTTCCATAAACACACTTGGGTCTTCTCAGTTCCACACTTTTCCCTGTTAGATTTCACCGGCGTGAAATATCTGCCCCTTTTCTCTTGGCTTTAAATAAATCCTGTGCCTCCCTCAATATCCAGTTTAATTCCCACTATGTTTTCCCAAAGTCCTTCATGATCACCCCTGGCTAGAAAGCCATCTGTCTCTCACCTCTGAATGCCCACAGCAACCATTATCAATGAAATCCATGGGCCGTAAATCTTGTGCCATTTTGCCATCATTTTTATCTTTATTGAACTACTTCTTAAAATTTTTATTATCATATTCTTTTCAAGAATAGTACTCTTATTTCTGCAACTAGAGTATAAATTTTTGGAGGGAACTAAATATGTTTTCCACCTTTATATCCACCAGAGACCACATCAGTGGGTTGAAAGGCATAAATGCTAAAAGCACATTTGATATGGTATTTTATCTTTGGTGATGATGATTATAGTAACAACAATAACAGTAATAATAATAATAATTTATTAAGCATCTACTATGTGCCGGGTGCTACGCAAATCACTTCATGTGGATTATCTCCTTTAACTCTCACATAAACTTATGAATTTCGTTCCATTATTACCTTTATTGTTTAGCAGATAAGACAGACTTCAGAGTCCTGAGAAGCGTTAAGTCATTTGCTCTAAGCCACACAGCTAGAAGTGGAAAAACCGTAACTTAGTTTAATCTTCCATGTTAAATTTCTAGTTGTAGGAATCCACATCTAGGACTTCCTCAGATGGACAACATCTTATTATCTGTTTTTTGATGTCATGGTTTTAGGAAATGTATTCTTTATTAAAAGCCAATCTCCATTCCAGTATCTAGATCATCTGAGAGCAAAGGGAAGGCCCTCTGCAATGGTCTCCAGAAGTAAGAAGTGGATGGTGTTAAGGGTGCTTCATGACTTTAATGAAGTGACATACATTTTCAGGGAAAACAACAGTAAATCACATTAATAGAAAACCTAATGAACCAGAACTCTGCAATAAATAATGATAAATATTACACAAAGTTTTCTAAATATCAGAACTAGTGATAATTCTGAAAAACAACTAGGCAGTTAAAAAGTTCAACATGGAATAAAATAATTGTCAACTAAATCACTGTGAGAGAGAAAAGTGTTTTTTTATAAAACCTCCTAATTGGATCTGGAATTGGTGAAATCATCTGCAAGTGAAAACTAACTGAAGAAGATGAAGACAAAGAGACTGTAAAGTGCTCTGAGTACCATACTATCTGTTCCCAGTATATTGCTTCCTACAGACAAAGAACTATCACACATGAAGGAGGATGAAATATTAAGGGACCTCTAAATAGTTAGGGTGTCTAATAAGACATTTCAAAACTAATAGTTCCAAGAATTAACTCTTGATTTCCTCCAAACCCTATTCCTCCCCAATTCCCTCCCCTCAGGAAACACCATCGCCTTTTCCCAGTTCTCAACTTGTCCGTGTTTCAGGTTTGTTTCACTGGCCTAAAATTCCTGCCCCCTTCCTCTTGGCTTTAAACAAACCCTGTTCCTCCCTCAATATCCAGTTCAAATTCCACCATGTTTTCCCAAAGTCCTTCATGATCATCCCGGGTTAGAACACTCTCTCACCTCTGAGCGCCCACGGCAACCATCATCAGTGCAATTCATGGGTCATAAATTTAGGCCCCGACCCTCGGAATCTTCCTGAACTCTGCTCTTTCCGTCACAGCCTACATGCAATGCATCAGTCAATCTGGTCATCTCTGCCTTTGAACTATGCCCTGAATCCTGTTGAGCCACTACTTTGACCAAGCCACTGGCACACTGTGCCTGGACTATTGCAGTAGACCCTTAGTTGGCCTTAGAGTTTCAACCTCTCCATTTCCATCATTTTCCCCAACACACACACACATACACACACACACCAGAGTACTCTTTTAAAAATCAGATTATGTCACTCTTCAAAATTCTCCAGTGATTTCAATAGCACTCAAGGAAAATGCCCCAAATCCTTGCCATAGACTAATAGATCCACCGATACCTCACCATCAAGCCTAACTAATCTTCCTGCTACCATTCTCTGCTGCTCTAACACCTCCAGCAAAACCCATCACCCTTCCCTCTACTCCAGCCATGGGGTCTCTCTGCTCTTCTATGAACTCATCATCCTCTTCTCCCCAAAGGAGAGAAGAAAATACCCCAAGGCATTTTCACTTGCTAATCGCTGGGCCTGGAACATTCTCAGTTCAGTTCTCTGCTCAAATGCCTTAGGGAGACATTCTCTGATCACGCTACACAAAGTAACATTATTATCATCACCACCTCTTTCTCTTCCCCTGAACCTTATTATTCTTCACAACACTTGTCAATCCCTAACATGTTATTTTAATATACATTATAATATACAAAGTATATATTTTAAAATAAGTTCTTGGGAGGTTCTATCTAATAGGAGCCTACAGTAAATAAATAAATAACACATACTAAGAATAGTTTTTAATATATACTCAGTTGGTCATTTTGCAAACTTCTCAACAATGCAATGGTCCAAAAATGCAACTGCAAAATGCATGAAGTAGGGCTGATGAGGAGAAAGGTTAGGGATTAAAAGCAGCATTAGTGAAAACTTATGTCCATACAAAAACCTGCACACAGAGGTTTATAGCAGCTTTATTCATAACTACCAAAACTTGGAAGCAATCAACATGTCCTTCAGTAGGTGAATGGGTAAACTGTGGTACATCCACACGATGGAACATTACTCAGGGCTAAAAAGAAATGAGCTCTCAAGCCATGAAAAGACATGGAGGAACCTTAAGTGCATATGACCAAGTGAAAGAAGCCAATCCGAAAACGCTTTATACTGTATGATTCCAACCCTATTACATTTTGGAAAAGATAAAACTATGGAGACAGTAAAAAGATTAGTGGTTGCCAGGGGTTGGGGGAAGAAGGAGGGATGAATAGGCGGAGCACAGAGGACTTCTGGACACTGAAAATACTCTGTTTAATGACATGTGGCATTATCCTATCACACAGCACCCAAATCCATAGAATGTATAACACCAGCAGTGAACTGTAATGTAAACTGCAGACTCTGGGTGATTCGGATGTGTCAGTGTAGGTTCACCAGTTGTAACAGATGCACCATCTGGTGGGGCATGCTGATAGTGGTGGAGGCTGTGCGTGTGTGGGCACAGGGCGCATAGGGGAAATCTCTGTACCTTCCTCTCAATTTTGCTGTGAACCGAAAATTACCCTAAAACAAAATAAAAGTAGTATTTGTGGATAAAAGTTACTTCACAGAGTTGCTATGAAGATTATATTACTCTCAATAACATATGTGAGGTATCTCATAAACTGACCAGCCTATTACAAGTCTTCAATAATTGTCCACAAACACAAATCTTTTGTTATTGCTCCCATTCTGTTTGCTGTAAATGGGAGCACACAGCTGCCTAGAGAGTGCAATCATTCAATACTGTCACCTGAAAGGCATGAAACACAGTTAATTGTTAGTCTACAAATTGAAGAGTGACGAGCATCGGCCTATTAGTTTACATTGCTTCCACTCTTCTAATGGGCCATCTAGCACTGTAGAAAAAGCAAAATAACCTCATAAAAACCCACATTACTATGGTCTTCATTACATTGCAGACTAAGTCTTCTCTCTGATATCACACCTGCACAATGTCAAAGTGTTCGAAGGACCAATTTTCACGATAATTTTATTTTATTAAATTATGTTTATGTAGACAGTATCTATTTCATTACCTAATATTTCCTGGAAACTCTGATTATTTACAAAGAAATGAGTAGATCCTGTGTCAGTAAGCTCAGGCTAGTATCTTCTGCCATCTAATGTGTTAAGAATTCTTGAGACTTTTCTGATTACGATTCAAATTAAATGCAAACAGTCAAGTAGCACACAGAGACCCCATTATCCACTCTCTGTGAGCTGAGAGGATGAATAATATGAGACATGTTAATTATTTGCTTTCCAGCAGCTGTGACTGATTAGTTTTGACTGGTACATCTTGCTAATGTGATAGAGGACAGTAAATATCAGGGCTTGTCACATTTTTCCAGGGCAAGGAAACTGTGGTCTCCAATGACTTGCTTCATTTGTAGCTTGCTATGCAATTTGCCAAAGTGATGCTAGATCCCCACAGTCTCTTAACCAAGTGAATTTCATGTTAGGGGACCCTAAGTTTTCAGAGCCCTCTGTCTCAGTAAAGTTGGTCTCTCTCTGTCTCTGTCTCTCTGTCTCTCTGTCTCTCTCTCTCTCTCTCTCTCTCTCTCTCACACACACACACACACACACACACACACACACTTTAGTTTCTGAATTGATAACATACAGAACCAAGCCTATGGAGGTACTAAGAGATCCCAGTCACCATATGTACTTTTCTTTCTTTCTACTTAAGAGTGCCTTTTTACATCATGTTGCTTATTTTTAAACAACTAAATGCCTTTTGTGAGTCCACGAGTGGCTGCACCAGATCCACTCTGAGCTTTGAAATCTTTGAGCTGCGTGTGAGGGGTTTTGAATCATGGCCATCTAGAAGAAACTATCACTAGAGGTGTGTTTCTCAATGTTTTTTTTTAATCACCCCCCCTTTAGATTTTTTTTCCTAATCGTCCCCTCCCCATGAAATTTTAATACCTCAGATACACCATACCTAGTTATGTACTATGGCCTTTTATAGGGCCACAGACCTGTAACATCTGAGATTTTCTTGATCCCCCAAGAACCTGTTTTCACCCCTTGGGAGAAAGATCATCCCTGCTGTGAAAGTGTTCACGAGGGGCTTCATTCTACCCCCTCTTCATCGTTGTCTAAGTTACATATTCTCGTTGGACACATGAGCTCTTCAATATCTCATGTCTCCCATACAAACTGCTAGAACAGGCACACCCCAAGTCTAGGTCCTCCCCTCAAAGGAGGTGGTCAAGACAGTGCACAGGGTACAATCACACTTCATCCTCTTTCTTTTCCCCCCAGGAACCTAGGCTGAATCAAGTTCAAACAACTTCAAGGCAACCTTGATGGAAGAAAGAAAACTCAAAAGTGCCATGTGCAAATAGTGCTTTGCAGAAATACTGAATGAATTTGAACCCACAGTCTACCTACTTTAATTAAGTACTTCACTTTTCTGAGCTTTAGCATGCACATCCATTAAGTGGAAATGTCAGTAGTTATTTCTTGCCCATTTAATAAAGATTTGTTAGCTCAGCTGAAAGCCCCCATGAAGACAACCAAAAACACTTACTGATCCAAAGAAGATAATTTTCCTAAATTTACTGCAGCAAGTAAGAACACTACCTTGACAAAATCTTAGAATCACCAAAGGGAGAAAATTAAGGATGGTTACTTATAGGGTTATAGGACCCACGCCAAAAGATTTCAAGGTCATTTTGAAAAGCAGAGAAGCAGCTGGGATTGGGTAGAATTAAGGACAGAGTAACTTGGGATTGGTGGCCACAGTAAAGTGAGGTCTCGAGATGAGGGCTGATAAGCAAGCTGTTTTTGAAGCAGTTTGAGGAGCAAGCTATTTGTGTTCATACGATAACCATTTTAGTTGGCCTGTGGTCTTAGCTTCCTGGAGTGAAACAAAAATAATACATTTTGCTTGGTCCCAGTATCATTTAACACAGGAACTGGAATTTGTTTAAATTCTCAGTTCCTGCAATATGTCAGACATATAAATTGTGAACAGGTTCCCTAGCTTCAAGAAGCTTCTACTCCCGCAAGAAAAATAAGCTTCAAAAAGATACTGCATGGATCAAATCTTTCAAAGAAGTGTAGGTTGCTAGGGAAGTGAAAAGAAGAGGGGGTCATCCATGAGAAAAATATAATAAAGTGTTCTTTGTAAAATGTCTAGCAAAGTCTCCAAGACAATACAGGAAGTATCCCTGAGAATATCCACTGGCTTTTCAGTGCTTGGACCTGAGGATGAAAGGTGGGATGGAGTGGTTTACCCCTTTTTCCCATTCTGAATTTGCAAGGATCTACAGATTAAGTAATTTAATCTATAAGTATACATAGATTATAGATTAACCTTCTGTTGTCTTTCCTAAAATTCTAAGGAAGACAGACTCTCCCTCTGAGTTTGTGAGGTCAAGCACTAAATCAAGGAATAGAAGCTATCAAGACAATAATCTAGAAACTATGAGTTCTAGTTAACCCAAGTGGTCTGGGATTACAATCAGTAGAAAGCCATGCCCTGGTTTTAGTAAATGTTTCCTCTTAGTAGGTATGAATATCATATACTCATGTTTAAGAATCATGACTAAATGTTTTCTTGACACAAGTCTCTGGAGTAAAAAGGGTCTAACTCGTAAACCAAAATTCATCAGCAGTTGCAATCTAGAATTACTGAAGCACTGAACGTTAAACAAATCTACTCAAGAAACCCACGCAGATCCAGGAACACCGGACACTTTAACTTCGTGAAATTATCACTTGGGCTGTGTCTATTCTGGCTCAGTTTTGACGGGTCCTCTGGCAGATCTTCCATGAGCCAACAACCCCTACTACCTTCTGCCCTCTCAGGTCTGGTGAGCCCACATGTACCCTCTTCCCTTCCCTATGGAAACTGGCTCCATTCCTACAGACCCATTTTGGAAACTGGCACCACCACACGAGGCTCACCTGGCAAACCTGTGCTAATCCCAAATGATCTGGCCCATCACTTCCTAATGCTGTAACCCTAAGGAAGTCACTTAAACTCTTGTGCTTGACTTTTCTCACCTAAAAATGGGGGTAACAATAATGTCTAGAATCTTAGAGCTGTTCCGAGGTTTGAGTAACATAATGCATGAAAAGGGGTAAGCACGGTAACTAAAAAACAGAGAACTATACATTTTAGCTATTATTATTCATGCCTTCATGTGTCTCACTGATTTTGTCTCTTCTCAATTGCTGCTGATTCCAACAGAATCTTAACTCTCATCACCTGACACCTCATGTCATTATTTTAAGAGCTTTCCCACTGGTTTTCTTACCATCAATTTTTCCCCTTCTTCATTTTAGACATTAGTAATTAATTATCCCCTACGTGCAACTCCCCATCACATCAAGTTCCTGGCTTGAACACCTTCTTGTGCCTCACTCTCAAGGTTTCCTGTAACCTGACTCTGCTAAAACAACTTAAACACATTGTTAACGCACCATGGATTCTTTTTGGTAGTTTTCAGTGGAAACCAATGGCTAGAGGGAGTTAAAGCTATAGGTCTTCTCTCCCTCTGTCACTCAGAGTTACACCAAAATGAAAGCAAGACTGAAAGCTGCTTCTGCCACCGATGCAAACGGTGATGTGACCCTAAAACAACCATGCCACCTGTTCTGTAAGCCTGGTAGAGGCCCATCTCTCTATCCTTTCTCATGTTCCAACAGCATTCTGTATAGAAAATTTACCTAAAGCAGATTCTACACCATTCTTTCTTTCCCCGGCTTTACTGAGATATAACTGACATGCAACACTGTAAGTTTAAGGTGTACAACAGGTTGATTTGATACACTTATATATTACAAAATGATTACCACCATCGTGTTAGCAAATACCTCCCTCACATCATATAATTACCATTTCTTTTTTGGGGTGAGAACATTTAAGATCTACTCTCTTAGCAACTTTCAAGTATATAATAGGGTACTGTTAACTAAAATCACCACGCTGTACACTAGGTCCTCAGAACTTATTCGTCTTATAACTGGAAGTCCGTACCCTTTGACCAGCATCTTCCCACTTTCCTCACCCTCTACACTCTTCTAATGGCAGGATGCAACTCACCTGGTCAGGGCTGAGCAGCGGTATCCTCTGCTTAACAACTGAGCCCAGGTCAGGTTTAGAAACCTGAGCCCAGCGTGTCGTCCACAGCACGTGGTCAGTGGGATCTCTGTGCCTTGTTTATGCCCCAGCTGCCATGCCTGTACAACGTTTCTGACTGATCAGCCCTCATTTCATGGATTATAAAATAATAGCTAACATCAACTATAAAAATTAATAAGGCAACTGATATTAATTGAAATAAAGACAGTGAAGCTCTCTGCCTGCCTGGGCCTCTGGCCCTGGGGCCTCTGTTTAGACACTTTCATACACCGACTAACCACTCCTAACGTGCGTATTCCTGACTATGGTATCTGAAATGTCGACCTTAGAGTATAGATTAAATTAATTAGCACTTTCTATGCTGAAGCATTTGACAGTAAATTGCAGGATATAACGTCTTCTCTTTCCCTGTTTCCCACCACACACATTCATCTAGAGCAGGGTTTCTCAACCTTGGCACTACTGACATTTCTGACTAGATAATTCTCCTAGAGGGGGATGGACTGTGTATTATAGGATGTCTAGGTCAATTCTAAGAGTGGGACCCACTTTGCTTACAGTTGGTCCCAGTCTTAGAATTGACCTTCTCTGCCCTCCTAATCAAATGTGACCTACGCTTTAAGACAAGATATCTACAAGCACGTCAAAAACCATGTGAAGATCTCAGAAGTAATTTGTCTGACCCATGGGAATGCAGTTTCTGGATCCACATGGTCCCCCACAGCTCTGGTTATCTTAGAGCTTCCCACTCCTCCTACTTTTTTCATTTATAGTACCCGCCAGGTCCTGTAAGAATAGACTTTGAAACCTCTACCTTAATATTAAACAGAAGTTATCCTTACATAAAAGCTTCCACTCTTTATGTCCATAGTGACCTGACTTCTTCCTTTTCTGGAGAAGTTTTACACTCTACAGCAGAGAGAAAGAGAGAGAGAGAGAGAGAGAGAGAGAGAGAGAGAGAGAGATTCTGGTACCAAAATTTGCAACTTAATTGGTTCCCGTTAACAGAATTAAACTATTAAACCACAATATACAAAAGTCATTTATTCTTCAAATAGTCACAGAAATCACAAGTAGTTAGACTGGCTAAAATATTGTTCATGTGGATTAATATAGAGTATGAGCTGTTCCGCAGTTCTCAAAAGGTCAAGGCCCATAGAAGATAGAGTTCTTTAAAAAATTCATGTGGGAGTGTCCATTTATGTGGCAATCTATGAAACTGTTTGTACTAGGAAAAGGTACAGGTAATAATTTTTTGTGAACTACTAGCTAAAAAAATTATTTTTAACTCTCCTAATTTTCTAGAAACAAACCCTATCATATTACATCAAGAACATTATAAAAGCAAATGTTGGCAAAATACAAAGTTAGGTGAACAGTGGCTGTTCTCAGCAAGGCTTAATAAACATAATAGGACTTATAACAAATTAATCATTAATAAAAGCTCTGTGAAAATGCAGTGATATATCTGTGCACACATTATCCATGTAGGTTAAATCACTTAAAAGTAGTTCTACCTGGATAGTTTTTAAATTGGATAATTTATAATATGTAAGGAAGATTTTACAGTTTTCCCTAAAATAGAAATGAGATAAACATTTGGCAACATTTTATTAAAACACCTTATATCTCCACATCTGTTTTATCTAAAAAGTCTTTAACAGTGCAAAAAAAATTTCCCAAACTGAAATAAATATATCAGGAAAACATACATATGTGTCTGTGAACTATCTACTTTTTGTAAATAAACATAAACTATGTCACTGATCATCTCACTTCTTTTCTTTCCCTTTTTTTCTATTCTTACATCAAACACTTTGCAATGTTACATCATAACCAGACACCTCTCCCCAAAGAAAGTCTCTTTTTAAATAATATGGCCTTTTCGAATCTTCACAACTGCTGTTGGGGGTAGTTATATTCAGTTTATAGAGAGGAAAATCAAATCTCAGGGAATTTGAGGATATTGTCTAACTTCCTAAGTGGAAAATGAAGAACCCAAACTCAGGCATATCTGACTCCAAGTCTGTGGTGTTTAAGCTACTCAAGCTGCTCGTCAGTTTTCTCCTTCTTAGCAAAGGGAGCCTGACTGTACTGGTCAGTAGGGTCCATCTAGTTCAGTTATCTATGTACAATCATTCCAAAACGTTCATTAAAAAATTTTTTGGCACTTTATGAGATAACCAAAACCTTATTTGAGAATGCAAAGAATGAATAACCCCTAGTCTGAGTAAGATGCATATGGATATGTATAGAGATATTACTATATCTTAGAATGCATTAAGCAAATAAATGGCATCCATGCATAGTATTTATGATAAGTATTCAATGGATAAAAATGAGGTTCTGAATAAACTTGCATGACTTTCTCACAGTGGAACTGGTAAAACACTTTCGTATGGCTGAGAAAATAGTCTCCATTCTGGTCTGGAGTTCTCTTTTATTAGCATCTTCTTTTTCCTTAATGAATACTTCACTACTTTTGCGGCATCCTATTCTATCATGGAATGTTGGTTTACTGAGCGCAAGGATCTTTATTTTCAGTCTAATTTTTCATGTGCTGAAAGTTCAAGTGTGAGATTATTACATTCTAATAATATTTACTCATAACGACTACTCAAAACCTGCTAATCATTTTGTTAAATCTATTACATTTATTATCTCATATCATACAGAACATTGCAAGGTAGACATTTTTACCTCCACTGTGTAGTTGGAGAAACTGAGGCTTACGGGCGGGTATTGTGTGAATTCTAAAGTCACACAGACGGGAGATGGTGGACTGGAAATTCAGATGCAGAAATGTCTAATTCCAAGCTGTGTACTCAGCCACCTTGCGGTACAGCTGAGGAGGGAATGTTTCTCCAACAAGCTTTGCAAAATGTCAGCTGCATGCTTTCCAAGCTATCCCAGAGGTTTACATGGGCTAAACCTCTTCCTCTGTTTACATGGCATTCTGAGCTCTGGGTGAGGCAACTACTCTCTGTGCCAAAGGAAAGAAAGAGTACTTTATTCAGTTCCCTACGAAGGAAAGAGAGCTAATGTTGTTTTCCAGGAAGAAAACTATTACTTTCAGATTAATGATTGAGTTGAAGATGGGTCATCCATTGGGCAAACATCTCCTCTAGTGCACCATTAAATCTTCTCCAGTATCAGTGCTCAGGGGATGTATTCAGTTAATTCTATCTAAATGAGGTTACATTTTAATCAAATTATCAATTTTGTCAACTTATATATTTTATACAATTTCTACATTTAAGTTCTACATCTTATTTAGCTACTATCATTTGAATAATGTAAAATAATTTTAGCTATATAAAATAACTTAATTAAATTACGCAGAACTTAATTCCATCTGAAGTCCAACTTTTTGTAGATTCAAGGATATTAAAGAGGCTTAAAAAATGTTTCAAGTGGACATTCAAACTTCTAATGGGAAATGTTATAATTCACATACTGAAAAATACCCTGTCATGTACAAAGATGAAATCTGTGACCTCTTTTCAACATGCTATATTTAGTTTCCCAAAAAAGAGGAGGAGGAAGAATTTTGCAAATCTGTCTCCATTTCTTACCTGGTTCCTGCTAAAGCAATAACAGGCACTTGAAAAATGTCATTCTGTAGGATTACAGAGCTAACTGGCTGGCCTGGGCTAAATTCACACTCGATTTTCTTGGCACCATGCTAAAACCAACTGAACTATTTGGTCTTCAAAGCAAGAAAGGTTTACTCTGCCAGTCTAAACACCTAGAGGAATCACTATGTAGTATTTTTTTAGTTTTTTTTAACCCTAATTAAACGTAGTTTTAAAGTTTATCCTGAGAAATTTATTTTCCAGTGGAAATTTACCCCCTGGATATTTAAGTAAAGTTTTTTTTTTTTTTTTCCTAACTACTTATAAAGCAGTATGCTAGAAGTCACATATCAGGGATCTACCATAATATAACTTTTAATAGACACATGGGTGCATTTTAGCCAAAATCCACATACTTGGCTGGGGATGAATACATCTATTATTTACAGCTAAATACTTCCTCTACCTGGAGAGATTCCTATCCCGCAAGGATTTTAGGACATGAAGTACTAATACCTTATTTTGAAAATAAAGTGAGTGACAACCTTCTAAAATCCTTGCCAGGAAGAAAAATGCTAAATATAGATGGTGAAACTCCATCTTGGGGAGATTAAATCATACCTGTATAAACACCTGAAGTCATGGCAACTTTCTACCACAGACCAGTCAATTGTTATATTTTCAAAATTCTATACTTCCTGTGTGTTATTTTATAGTTCACTTTTGTAATCATTGTATCCTTTTTAACCATTCCCCAAATCCCCCCAATATTGCTTTTTTACATGAATTGTAAAGCTCAGAAATGTTAATTCACTAGCTTAAAAAGGTAATCACAGAGTAATACACAAAACAGGATTAAAAAAAACACAGTCAAGCTGACACCTAAAATCATCACAGATGTGTAGGCAGATCTATACATATCATCACAAATAGATATTAATAATATTACTATCATTTTGCCTTTCCTTCCCACTTAGCTCTCAGGTATTGCTTTTTTACTGAAGGCACTGTACCTGCCTCTGTCACCTCTCTTTCCTCTCTGCTTTGATTTCCCATTTCTAATCTTCTGAGGGATGGATAAAAAAGAGAAGCATAGTTCTGAGTGTAAAATGGAAAGAAAATGCCTGTAAATGACAGCCAGAGCACTTACCCATGAGTGAGAGGACTTTAGTCTGGGCATGTGGATTTTGTGTTACTGTACTTGGCTACCCAGAAGTCTTTCTTATTTATTTTTACATGTCTATTTTTACCGGTGATTGAGTTTGCCAAATATGTGAGAGGGAACAACAACAATGAGACTTTCTAAGAAGTTATTATTTACCCATTTTTAACACAGAAAATGTATAGAAAACTCTTTATTAATCTTATGAAATCTGATAATTCAAAAATAATAAGAATGTTTTAATTAATGGAAGGGTCTCATTAATATTTGATATAATTTCCAATCGAATACTTAGAAGATGATTAATATTTTTATTTATTCTCTTTTGTAAAACTAACTTCTCAAGTTTCTGTTTCAACACTAGAGACCATAATCAAGATGGAAACTAGTCATCTTTTCAGCTTCCTGGAATTTATCATAATTAATCTTTGAATACATTAAGCCAAAATGTTAGAGGCATTTAATAGGCAAAGTAACATAACAATAAAAATGTTGAATTAATACCATCACTATTTCCAAATCAATATTGGAAAAATAATTCAAATTATCTATAAGTAAAGTCCCTTGTGATTAATATCTGGAAGTATCGCTTGTAATCAGTATCTGGTTTATCTTCTCAGCTTTGGTCGTGCCTATAAAGTAATAGACAAGAAGCCAGACACAGCCTTCCTCAAATCACTGATATGAAGAAAGCTCTTTGTTATGCACTAAAACTGAACATGCCTCATCTTTGGTATTTGTTTGCCCTGAATTGTGTCGTTTATTATCTCTTATAAGCAAGTCAGGCCCAGTTACAAAGTCTTCGCTTTCTGAAATGTATGCTACTTACTGCTCTACACGTGACTCAAGAACACTTTTACTTAATAACAAATCTTTTCCTGTTTCTCATGTCAGAAAGTACCAAGTAAGCAAATGGAAAGTCCTAACAGTAGGAGAGTGCTTGCCGAAATCAGTGAATGTGACTTCCAATGGCACTCCAGATTCAAAAATAGAGTGGATTTTAATTATTTCCTTTGAGGGAAAATAAAACAACCACGGCACTTAAAAAGATGTCTCAAATAAGGCATCTTTCCTCAGAAATAAGAAATAACAGAGTGCTATCTGAAAATACCCACCAATGTCCAGTCAGGCAGTGATGTGAACACTCAAAATCAGAGCTTCTGCCTCAGACATTGTAAGGACCAGAGAGAGGACCTGTCGGCATGGGACATCTAGCTCTCCTAGACCATTCCTGTCATTCTCTCCACAGGGCTGACAGGCACCAGAAATCTCGATCTCACCAGCAGGTGCCCATAATGTCAGCTTTCAACAACAGGCATTTTATCATAAGTACAGTGTATTTTTAATTCCTGGCAGCTAACTTTTCTGAACCAGCCTTGATCTAATGTTAAGAGAGCTGGACCATTCTTTGAGCTTCACTTCTGCTCTGAGATTCAGGAACCTATTCACGACAACCCTTGATCTCTGCCGGTACTGTTTGTTTATCCTCCCTGCAGAAGGATGGCTTCTGGACCCCAGTCTGCTGTGCCCACACCTTGGGGCACACTCTGACCAATGAAGTTTATTCCTCCAACTCTGACAACGAACGGTCCAAAGTGTATTCAAGCTGGTATTAATTTATATCACGGTCCTTTCCCATACATATAACAGAGAGTTGCAGCCAGAGTTCTTGCTGCCGAAAGCTATACGCTTCTTCCCCTAAGAGGGATCATTTAATTCCCCACAGGGAAAGATATGTAGAATAAGCCCCCAGCAAAATTACCAAGGCTGGAAACTGTGCCCCGCATCCATTTTCAGGCTGTGGTCCAAAGCGTCCCTTTTCCCATATTCCAAGAAGGAATCTAGACAGTGCAGAGTTGAAGGTCTCAGGCTCACAGGGGCCTGGTGTGAAGCCAGCTCTGAGGGGCCCGGGCACCGCCCTTGCAATCAGGCTGCCTGGGCAGATCCTGGCTCCGACAGCCGCCAGCTCTGGGACCGTGGGGAAGTCATGTAAAGCTTCCACACCTCGGTCCTTCCGAATGCGTGGAGAGATGAGGGTAATAAGGGGGTTGGTCTGAACATTCAAGGAGCTTGCCCACATGACGTCACTAGCGAAATGCCCGAAACAGTGCAATGCTGATCCCTCATCAAACTGCCTACTCACAGCTTTAAAACAAATACATAAATAGATAAAAGGAAATGGACCTGTGGACGTAACTTGGGTTTGGGAGAATATAGTTCTTTCTCGTCGTTACTTTCATGAGGATGATTAAGACCAACATCACTCTGCCTTCACCACAGGCACCTCCTGGCATTTCTTCAAACTTACCAAACACCAGCCTTGCGCTTGCTGCCCCTTCTGCCTGGAATGCCGTGTCCCCAGGTGGCCATGCTGCCCCTTCCCGTCCTCCAGTGTTCTGCTCAAACGTCCCCATCACAGAGAGAACGTTCCTGACCCCTGATCCATAACAGCACCCTGTATGGTTCTCTATTCTTTTAAGCAGCTTTACTTTCTTTCATAGCATTAGGGCCACCTGACGGTTCATTATGAGTTGATCGCCTTAGTGTCTGTCTCACCGCATGTGAAGACGCGGACTTCCCTTCACTGTGCTCCCTGACGTCTGTGACAGTGACTGGCACGTTACAGGTGCTCAAAATTATGTGTTAAGTAAATAAGTGTTGTTACCGAATGATTCTTCACCAAGCAGGTTATACAGAGGAACAGGGATGCGTGGTGTATGTCAGACAGAGGTCAGGGCTGCAGCTCCTCTCGTGGAGCTCAGTCCCCGGCCAGGACCCTCTCAGCTGCATGCATGTTAAGATGCCGAAAGGTAAAATGGACATTTCTCTCCACTATCTGGCACTAGGTTGTTTCAGTTTATTTCCAAAAAGACAAATGTTTAAGATTTTCAATTGTTTCAATACATGTGGCCATAAAGAGAGACTGGAATTAATATATATTCTACTACAATCATTTGTCAAATTATCATGGGCTCAGTAGACACAAAAGAACACAACTAGGTTTGAAACACCAGTTACTCCCAGCTGACAATTAGGTTGTTTGCTTTACTTAGTTAGGTACATGTATCTTTTTCATTTCTATCCTACAAGTCTTGCCATAAAAACCATGGTGTCTAAGATCCAGCTCAGGTTATGTTCTATGTGGTTAAGTTTGCAAACCAGAGGAGGTCAAATCTGCACTACATTTTAACTGATTTAGATTTTGTTATTTCAACAAGCAAACAACTTAAGCGTTCCGCCGTGGGGAACTCAGGGACAAGAGTGATCCCATCATCGTCTGTCTACTGCGGGCCAACAGGATGCTTCGTGAGGCTCAATCATATTAGTAGAATGGGCGCACTCTATGCTCTTCTCAAAGACTAAACAGCTTTATTATAAGTGGTATCCTAAATCAATATTTGTGATGCATTTTTTTAATGCAACAAGCACAGTATGATTCAGAAAGATGTTTGTAATAATTACATGGAACTCCTCTTCTGAAACTTTTCCAGCTTTCTTTCGTTTGAATAGCAGTCTAGTGACTCCTTAGGAAATCCTTATAAAGTAAGTAAAGGGTGGTAACAAGAAAACCCATTTTACAAATGAGGAAGTGGTGGTTACTTACCCTAGGTTCAGGTTCTAATTGAAAAGTCAGGACAGAAGACTCTGTATCAGAGTCTACTGTTAAGCTCCAAAAAGGGAATGACTTCTTTCCTAGCATGATTTTCAAACTTATCAATTGATCCCAAGGTCATGAAATAGTTTTTACAATTTCTCTTTAGCTTTGAGCCAGCACCAGTTGCTATTTGTCACCAGCCTTGGAAAGGGAGCAAGAGGTTGGAGAGATGGCACGTGGATTTTTTTAAATTGAGATATAATTGTCTCATAGCATTGTATTGGTTTTAGGTATACAACCTAATGATTTGATAATGATTTGATACATGTACATTTTGGGAAATGATTACCTAAATAAATTTAGTTAACATCCATAACAATGCATAGTTAGCAACCTCCAAATATTGATATATAATATAGTATTGTTAACTATAGTCACCGTGCTGTAAATTATAGGATTTATTTATCTGATAACTGGAAGTTTGACCACCTACACCTATTTCACCCATCCCTCCACCCCACCTCCAGCAACTACCAATCTCTGTACCTGTGAGTTCAGAGTTTTTCTTTGTTTTTAGATTCCACATATACATGAGATCTTATGGTATCTTGTTCTGTGTGATTCATTTCATTTAGGAGTCCTCAAGGCCCCTATTCATATTGTCAAAATGGCAGGATTTCCTTCTTTTTTATGGCTAAATAATAATTTTCCATTATTTTCTTTATTTATTCACCCACCAATGGACAATTATGTTGTTTCCATGTGTTGGCTATTATAAGTAATGCTGCAATGAATAGGGAGGTACAGATGTTTTTGCGTTAATGTTTTGTTTCCTTTGGATAAATACCCAGAAGTGGGATTGCTGGGTCATATGGTAGTTCCATTTTTAGTTTTTTGAGGAAGCTCCATACTGTTTTCCACAGTGGCTGCACCAATTTACATTCCCACCAACAGTGCAAAGTTTCCCTTTTTTCCAAGCCCTTGTCAACATTTGCTACTTCTTCTCTTTTTGAAAATAGCTGTTCTAACGTGTGAGAAGTGATATTTCATTGTTGTTTTGATTTGCGTTTCCCTGATGATTAGTGATATTGAGCTCTTTTTCATGTAACTGTTGTCCATCTGCATGTCTTCTTTGGAAAAATGTCTATTCGAGTCCTCTGCCCTTCTTAAAATCAGATTGTCTGGGTTTGGGGGGGTTTGTTGTTTTTTTTTTGCTATTGAGTTGTATAAGTTCTTTGTATATTTTGGATATTAGCTTATCAGATGTATGATTTGTAATTCTTTTCTCTCATTCAATAGGTTGTCTTTTCATTTTGTTGATGGTTTCCTTTGCTGTATAGAAGCTTTTTAGTTTGATGTAGTACCACTTGTTTACCTTTGCTTCTGTTACCTTTGCTTTTGGTGTCAAATCCAAAAAACTCATTGTCAAGACAGATGCCAAGGAGCCTATCCCCTATGTTTTCTTCTAGAAGTTTTATGCTTTCAGGTCTTACATTCAAGTCTTTATTTCGAGTTCAGTTTTGTGTATGGAGTATACAAAAAGAATAAACAGAAACCTCAATTAAATAGAGTTGGGAGACTAGCATGGGGAGCTCTCATGGCCTGCAATGATAGCAGAGCCCAACAGGAAGTAAGACCCCTATTCTTTCCTGGCAGGACTCAGCCAGTGAAAAGCCATGAACTCTTTGTTTACCATCACCCTCCCTACTTCCTTTTCCCTTCTATAAAGGTGTTCTTCCTCCCTTGCTGTGTGGGGACTTGCATATGGCTCGCTTCGCCATGGTTGCAGAAGCCAAATTACAATTCTCTTGTGAGCCCAAATAAACCCATCTTTGCTAGAGCAATATCTGGCAGTTATTTGTTTCAGGTCAACAGGGGTAACATAGTGGTCCAGTTTCATGCTTTTGCATGTGGCTGTTCAGTTTTCCCAACACCATTTATTGAAGAGACTGTCCTTTTCCCACTGTATATCCTTGGGTCCTTTGTTATAAATTAGATGACCATACAGGCATGGGTCTATTTCTGGGCTCTCTGTTCTGTTCCATTGATCTATGTGTCTATTTTTGTGCCAGTACCATACTGTTTAGATTACTGTAGCTTTGTGTTATAGTTTGAAATCAGGGAGCGTGATATGTCCAAGTTTGTTCTTTTTCAAGATTACTTTAGCTATTCGGGGTCTTTTGTGGTTCCACACAAATTTGGGGGTTCTTAGTCCTATTTCTGTGAAAAATGTCATTGGAATTTTGAGGGGGATTGCACTGAATCTCTAGATTACTTTGGGCAGTATGGGCATTTTAACAATATTAATTCTTCCAATCCATGGACACAGAGTATATTTTCATTTATGTGTGTCTCCTCCAATTTCTTTCATTGGTGTCTTATGTTTCCTTGGTTAACTTTATACCCAGTATTTTATTCTTTTTGATGTAATTGTAAACGGGACTGATTTCTTAATTTCTCTTTGATAGTTCGTTATTAGTATATAGAAATGCAACTAATTTTTGTATATTGATTTTGTATCTTCCGACTTTACCAAATTTGTTTATTAGTTCCAACAGGTTTTTTGGTGGAGACTTTAGGGTTTTCTATGTATAGTACCATGTCAGCTACAAAGAGAGACAGTTTTACTTCTTCCTTTCAAATCTGGATGACTTCTATCTCTTTTTCTTGTCTAATTGCTGTGGTACGGCTTCCAATATTATGTTGAATAAAAGTAGTAAGAGTGACCATTCTTGTCTTGTTCCTGATCTTAGAGGAAATACTCTCAGCTTTTCACTATTGAGTATGATGTTACCTGTGGGCTTGTTATACGTGGTCTTTATTATGCTGAGGTACACTACCTCTATACCTCTTTGTTGAGAATTTTTGTCATGAATGGATGTTGAATTTTGTCAAATGCTTTTTCTGCATCTATGGTGATGACTGTATTGGGTTGGCCAAAAAGTTCATTTGGGTTTTTCTGTAAGATGTTACAAACTTTTTGGCCAGCCCAATATGATTTTTATCCTTCATTTTGTTAATGTGGTATATCACACTGATTTGAAGATGTTGAACCATCCTTGTGTCCCTGGAATAAATCCAATTTGATCATAGTGTATGATCCTTTTAATGTACTGTCAAATTCAGTTTGCTGATATTTTGTTGAGGATTTTCTTGCATCAATGTTCATCAGGGATATCGGCCTATAATTTTATTTTCTTGTAGTGTCTAGTTTTGCTGTCAGGGTAATGCTGGCCTTGAAAAATGAGTTTGAAAATGTTCCCTTCTCTTCTATTTTTTAGAAGAGTTTGAGAAGGATTAGTATTAATTCTTCTTTAAATGTTTGTTAGAATTCATCAGTGAAGCCATCTGGTCCTGAACTTCTGTTTGCTGGGTGTAATGCATTTTTAAATGTTTCAAAGAGCACTCTGTGTCTTAATAAATAGACAATATAAGAGGTGTGCTTACCCAGACAATCATTCTCTTAGGGATCATCAGTTTAATGTCAACATCATAATTATTCTGGCACTAAATCAATCAAAGCGTTTTCTCCTTTACCTCAGTTATGATACTTAAATGTTACTGAATTGAAACAATCATAAAATTGAGGAAAATACTGTATACTGACAACCTACAACAAATATGTCAAAATATCAATAATTTGTCCAATTCTTCATGGCCTATTGATCGGTAAATGCCATGTCACTGCTCCAGCAGATCCCTGGGTCATTGTAGCTTCATGACTGAGAATTGAGGCTGGCCAAACTCCGCAGAAGGAACCACACAATCACATGCCTGACCCTCTTCCGAAATGTTAACATGCCCAAAACATTAACCCAAGTAAGAATGAGAGCACTCTTCCTCTTAAAGATTAAAGACCAACAGCTCCTGTTGCCTTTGGTGCCACAGTCACTGAAACTGGGGTCCTGGGTGCCTCCACCACAGCTGGGGTACAACTCCTAGCAACATCCTTAGACTGTCATCATTCCTTAAGGTTTGATAAATGCAGCACCTTGTTTAAAAGACAAGCTCAGACAGGAGCACTCCATGACAACACTGGCCTGGGCGCCAAATGGGATAAGATCTCTTATTCAATAACACACACACTGCTCTTGGTGAGAGTGTTTGGACTGGAATTATGTGCTTCCAAGGTCAGCTAATTCACGGTCTCACAACCAGAGCTTCCCTTTAGCCTCCAGCCCTGAGACAGAACCTCACCCACTAGACACATATACTCTGGTAGCGATGGATTCACTCTCAAGAGTGTCACTGCTCTTCCCTGCAGGCAAGAAAAAATGAAGGCTATGTAAGTTAATTAAAAATGTTTAACAACTTTGGATTCCAAAAGAAAGGCATCATTATGGGCCCCTTTCCTCAGAGGAAACTCCTCTACTTCTATGCAAATTTATGGTTACAGATGGATTCATAATGGAGGGTTTCTCCCTCTGCTCCTAGGGCAGCAATGAAACTCCAATAGATATAAGAGAAAAGGGGTAAAGTCTACTTCCTATATCCTAAGCAGATACCCTGGCATGGCTAAAATGTCTTTTTCAAAAACAACATACATGTATATATAAAATGCCTTGCACATGATAACTATTTATCAACAAAAGGTACATTTCGTGTTCAATGAAAGATAGCTATTGTTATTAAAAACATAATCACACAATGCACAGATTCTGCTGGGCCACTTCTCAACTGGAAAAACCACATGGAATGGCAAACAGCATTTAGTTCCACTTTCTTAGTCATCTACATATTCACTGCAAAATTAGAGCTGAGGTCAATAAAACACAGACTTTTGTAATAGTCCAGATCAAACTCTTTTTTTCCCCATCCCTAAATTTTACATTTGCAAGTAAATGACCATAGTGTGCTGACTAACAACCTAAAATGATAACAGTATGTATTTTCATCAATAACTAAAATTGGCTTGGCTGTATAGATTCTTGAAAAAGAAAGAAAAAAGGCAAAACTCATAAAAGTAGGATAAATTGGAATCAAATATCATCCCCTGGATAAATTCCTTAATTGTGTGTATGCCCCTCAGCACTTCACAGACAAGTAAAACAGAAAAACACACATTCGTTTTAATCCAAGAGCCTAGAGATGAATACTAACTCCTTTTCATTTGTCCGAAGAGACTGAAGATGAGAGATGCTCACGAATGGAATATGCTTCTATTCCCAATAGCCAAGACATGGAAACAACCTAAATGTCCACTGACAGATGAATGGATAAAGAAGATGTGGCACATATATACAACAGAATACTACTCATCCATGAAAAAAGAATGAAATAATGCCATTTGCAGCAACATGGACAGACCTAGAGATTCTCGTACTAAGTGAAGTAAGTCAGAAAGAGAAAGACAAATACCATATGACATCACTTATATGTGGAATCTAAAATATGACACAAAGGAAGCTATCTATGAAACAGAAACAGACTCACAGACATAGAGAACAGACCTGTGGTTGCCAGGGGGGCAAGGAAGGAGTGTGGGGGAAGGAAGGAGTGGGAGTTTGGGATTAGCAGATGCAAACTAGCATATATAGGATGGATGAACAACAAAGTCCTACTGTATAGCACAGGGAACTATATTCAATATCCTGTAATAAACCATAATGGACAAGAATATAAAAAAGAATGTATATATGTATAACTGAATCACTTTGCAGTACAGCAGAAATTAACACAATATTGTAAATCAATTATACTTCAATTTAAAAAAAAAAAAAGGAATGTGCTTAATCACTGGGAGTCATGCTGGCATCAGCATCCTGGGCTCTGGTCCACCCGTAGATATGCAGAAAAGTAGATGACAGGGACACACATTCACAGGCCTGTCTCCCCAAATGAATAATAACAACAGCTTACATTTACATAGCACTTACTGTGTGCCAGAGACTGCTCTAAGCACTCACCGAGTGTGAGAGACTGTGTGTGTGTGTGTGTGTGTGTGTGCGTGCATCATTTAATCTTCACAACCACTCTATGAGAAAGCTACTTATCCTCACTCTAAAGATGGGAAAATTGAGGCCCAAGTTCATACAGCTCAGAAGTGGTAGAGCTGGCATTTAAACTCAGGCCATCTGAACTCTGTAGTCTGTTTTTAACCACCACGCTCTACTGCCTAGAGCGGAATCATTTCCCCTGAAGTGCCACCAGAGAAAGTGTTATTCTTTCTGAGAACAGTGGTGGTGCTGCTGTCTCCTAGTTTTTCAGATGACCCTGGAACCTTAGGTTTTTTCTGACTTAGCATGTCTGCAGTTCACACTAGTGGAGCTCCTGTGTCACTCTGAGAAGTTCAGAGATTGAACCGGTCACTTAATTAGGCAACAGTACAATGTGACTTCCTGTCCCCTGGGCAGCACTGCACTGGGCACTGAGAACTTACAAGGTAAAGGGAGGATGGCCCTGCTGAGGCCCAACCTAACATGACAGTATTAGAAAATGGGCCTTTGGGAGGTAATTAGTTTAGGAGAGGTCCTGAGTGTGGGAACCTCATGCTGGGAATAATGGCCCTTATAAGGAGAGACACTAGAAAGCTTGCTCTGGTGAGGACACAGCAAGAAGGTGGCAGTTTCTCAACCCAAGGAGGGAGCCTTCACTAGAAACCAATCATGCTGGCACCTTGATCTTGGACATCTAGTCTCTAGAACTATGAGAAAATAAATTTCTGAGTTTTGGGGGGTTTGTTTTTTTGTTTTTTTAAATTTATAAAGAAAAAAAGCTCAATTTATTTTGTACTTTCTTTTACATCAACATCTTCTTCTTTCCTGCTTTAAAAAGGCTCACATTCTCAGTTGAAACCCCAAATGTCAGTTTGTGGGGCACAATGTTATTTCATGGGTAAAAGCGGAAGTGCTGATATTAATTATTAATTAATCTTGATTAATTACAAAGCAGTTCAAAAATATGGAACGCTTCACGAATTTGCACGTCAACCTTGTGCAGGGGCCGTGCTAATCTTCTCTGTGTCGTTCCAATTTCAGTATACATGCTGCCGAAGCAAGCACAGATTTCTGTTTGTAAAGCCACCCAGTCCATGGTATTTGGTTATGGCAGCCTAAGCTGAGATAGACACAGACAGTGTTTAATGACAAAGACAGGATAGACACTTAAATCTGTGTTCATGGAAGAGAGACAGGAGCGAGAAACCATATTTAGAGGTTTACTAGTATAAATATTTATGCATTTTAATAGAGAAGGTAAACAGGGAAGGATGGGTGTTTATCATGGTGGCAGATAATTATTATCATCATTACTCTTGCTACCACTTACCGAACATTTAACATACTTTCTCATTTAATCCTCAAAAACAACCCTACGTGAAACTGAAATTTAGAGGGACTAGGTCATTTCCCCAGAGCATATAGCAATATTGTCAGGACGAAGACGGGACCCTGGCTCTGACATCAAAGCCCCTGACTCTGCCTTGCATCATGCAGAAGGTGGCAGGGCAGCTCTGGGTTTTTCCGGCAAAGCTTCCAGAGCAGCTAACATCCAGGAGGGTAGAAACCCAGCAAACAATATCTAGAATTAAGGCTTTCAAAAAAAAACAACAAAGTACTTCTTTCCAGCTCCTGCCAAGACAAAGGAAAAGAGCGGCTTCTTATCCGTAATATGATTCTCACTTTTAAATTAATCCAGGGAGAATAAAAAGATAGCATCAGCCGAAGATGCACATGGAGACTATGATCAAGCTCAAAGTATCCTAAAAGGGACTTTGTCTGCTCTGGATAACCATGCGCTTGTGTCAATCTTAGATCACATTCCCTTTCAGGTAAGTGTGAAAACTGGGAAGGATTTGATGCTTAAAATTTAGTTAACAATATAGTATTATCAAGATATTGGATTTGAAATCCAACGTACTCCACTCTCTCTTCACTCAGAAAACCTGTTCTCTAAAGCGAATTAATCGAGGAATGAAAAGTTGGGTAACGCCTATGGAATCATTACAGTATGGCTACATTTTTTGTCTGAAGCTTTCTGCTCATTTGAGCATTTTGTTCTCAGGAACAGCCCAGTACTTAAGAATAATTGTCCCACAAATTAGTGAAGGCATTCTTTGTCAACCATCTGGCAGGCTGTTAAACGGATACTTTTTTCCTTTTTTTCCCAGCCAAATGATTTCAGCACAATGTACTACCAGATGTCTTCTGTTTCTGAACAAATGATGATAGAAAGCAATCTTTGTCTAACAACAAAGGTATAAATAGTGAATAATCTTGGCTCCATTTAAAATGTAATGCAACAAACTGTGGAACCCTGAGCTCAAAGACACGCTGTTCAATTTTCTCTCAATTTTCCTAAGGATATTATCTATCTCCCAAGATTATTCTAAACGATAAGGGGAATGATGCATTCAGAGATAAACAGATGATAAATGTTGGCTCTATTTGTTTTGGTATAAGAATAAAGTCTGCCTCATGAATTATAAAGTATTTATACGTGTGAGCAGAATTCAATAGTATAATCAAATAAGCCTTAAGAAAATGTTCTATTAGCATTCTAAAATATTCACAATTGTTGTTGCTCTGCATGCTAATTGAGCAAACCCAAATTTATATTAAGAAGTGTAATGTTTAATTCTTACACAAATTACTTTTATGTGTCAAATGACTTATATCCCTCCTATTCCCAGAAGGATTTAAAATAGATTACAACGAAAGATATAACTAAGGAAAGTAAAAAATTTTTAAGTCGAGGACTAAAAAGAAGATGTAAACATTCTGACTACAAGATAACATCAGTGCTGCCACTGAGGTTCTGCATACCCTCATACTAAGGTCTAATACATGATAGATGATAGATAGATAGAGATAGATAGACAGACAGACAGAGAATAATAAATTGTGTGGCTGCCATTATGCCATAATTGCACAGTAAAAAACACGTCAACTCTAAAGAAACAACTTTTCCTGGCACTAAATTCAAACCACAAGTTTATAGGTTAAGGGAAGGGAAGTGGTGAATAAAAAAGAAATACATTATTAGAGCCCCTCTGAATAATCTTCAAAACATAAACTAGAAGTCTCTATGGAGACGGACCATGGTGACAACATTCCAGGAATTCCAAGATGATGGGATCACCCCCACAGAGATGCTGAAACAGAGGCAGGATGGACACTCCTTTCTCAGGGCTAGAACAGATTGGGGCGGCTCCAGGATCCAGGCAGTGGACAGAGGCTGTGCTGCAGCCAGGCACAACACAGCCCGGGTGCGCTGGGGCCTGTGGCAGACAGCGAGAAGGCAGCCCCGCAGAGAGTACACTCCCAGCCCGGAAGGAAGGGCACAAACAACACCCTCTTTCTGAGGAAATCCAACCCACAGGCCATGTGCTCCCAGTTGCCGGCAAAGAAAAATTATGTGTGAAATACTTCCTGGCAGATACGCTGTCGGTAATTACATGCGACATCAAGATGAGGTTTTAAGCACAGCCTGCAGGATTTCCCTTCCATGGAAGATGTGGTAGGTCATGGCAAGGCATCTCTTGCAACAACTAGAAAAAGCCAAATAAATTACCAAAAATCATACCTTTAAAGACACTGAAGACCTATGGGGACACTGAGGACCAAACATACTACAATCCCAGGAAGGGCAGGTTCCCTCCCAGGTGATCTGAGCATCAGAGACAGAAGGAATGGCAAGAGTGCCAAGCTCAGAACTCCCAGAGGGTGAAACTCACCTCCTACTCTTTCAGGGCACAAGAGACAGAACACCAGGTGCTCAAGGAAAAGCCTGAGAAGGTCACACCTGAAGAACATGTATAAACCTGTCCTGGAAATACTCAGTTATCACGTGACTCAGTGTTTCAGCCCTGAAAATATAATCTTCTATGATTTAGGAATATAGCCCAGATCTCAATGACTTTCCTTTATAAGGCAGTAAGGGTCTTCCATCTATGCATTTATCTAAATTCTTTGTTCACTCATTTGTATTTTTAGCCTGTGCTGCCACCGGGAAAAATGAGACCTATAAGCTTACTCTCCACTATGTGAAGAGATATACATAAATATATTTACAATTCCACTTACTAATCCATTTATAACAGATTTCTAGAATAGTCACTTCTAATTTTCCATTTCTAGGCTTCAAGGCACTAAAATATTTAGTCTGTTACTGACTATATTTGTTTTTGCATCTTTTTGAAACATATTTTTAAATACACAGTTAACACCTGAAGATGTTCTCCATGTTGAGACGTTTTGAATCAGATTTTGTAGGCGGCCCATCCAATCCCATTGTCTTCCTCAGAAGTAACCGCTTTGATGTGAATCTTTTCAGTCCTTTTAAAGATACATTTATGGTCATATAAATGCAAATGGAGATATATTTAGGTTTTTACATGACATATTTATGCAAGTATTACATAATGTGTTGCAACTTGGTTTATTCAAGTAAAAAGACAAATTCCTCATATGTACAGATACCCCTATACATGTTATTTTTTTTTATTTTGAAATGTTTTTCAAAAAACATTTTACTCCTTTGTTATTCAGCTGAAAGTATTATGTTATAATTTATAATTAGGACAGAGTCTGTACTTTTACTAATAAAATTCTGAAATGAATTTTAAAATAACTAGAAATGTACCTTCATTACAGTCAAATTTTTGTAAGATTTTTTTTGTCTTAGGTTGTATTTATAACCCTGAATTTCCAAAAGTATTAATAAGAATTGAGGGGTACCACATGTTATTTAATAATAAGAACTTTTGAGTAGAAAGTGATCTGTGTCACATAAGAAAACAACCATCCTCCCTGTAGAAGCTGGTCATGGAAAGTTCACTCAATTCATTACTTTCCTTAAAAAGGAAACGGTTCCAATTGTATCTCTCACTGCTGTTCTCCATGTTCTGTATCGTCACTAAAAGTCTTGTCCATATGCTCCTTGTTCTTTTTGGTTCTATGCCTCGCGACCTTCCTCTTCTGGCTGTGAGGCGCGTCTCCACGGCAACACTCAGCTTGCCTTCAAGGTCAGGTCACTGACCCCCCTCTCCAAAATCACTTGCTTTCTTTAGTTTTCTAATCAATAGCTGCACTCTCTTGGACAAGTCACTAGAAACTGTAAATCTATTTTCCTAGAGTATTAGAGAATCTCTCAATTTCCCCCCAGTCCCCAATGTGCAGTGGTTCTAAAAATGCTCCCTCTTGGTGGACCCTCCACTGCATTTATCACATGTTCCTCTTTGTGGGGCTAATACAAGTCTCCCCTGTGGGATGGAGCCTGGCTCACCTCCCAGGCTAGAGGGCGCAGGCGGAGGGAAGGACTCGCTGGTGAGCACTTTACTTGAAAGGCTTCCTGTGATTTGGATCCTTATGATTTTTTTCTTTTTAACAGCTTTATTGAGGTGTGACAGACACACAATAACCTGCATGCATTTACACTGTAAAACGTACACTTAAATGTGTTCATACGTGTGTTCTGACACATTTATGCAACAGAGAGACCGTTAGCCCAATCGAGACAATGAACATATATAACCACCACCCCCAAAAGCTTCCTTGTCCCCTCTTGCATATCTTTTATTCAAAAATCCTTCCTTTAATTAGGTGGCTATAAAATTACAGATTCTTTTGTATGTAAACGATATTTACCTCAGACTTAACCTTGGTTGCCTGATTTTAAATTTCAGCTAGGCCCTCATCTTCCAGCTTTGACTAGGAATCATCTTATTTCCTGAAGCACTATTTTTCAACCTTTCTTCCAACACAACCAATCCTATCAGTGACTCTTCTCATTGTGGGGAGTGATTCTAACACAGCCTTATGGTCAGAATCCTTAGTCTTGTATATGGCTTAACTGAGAGAAGGGTTTCAGCAGATTTTTCCACACAGTCTTTAAAAATAAAAAGCAACTCTTTATAAAACACTGACGCATAAGCAATCACTATACTATGATCATGACATTTTAGAGCAAGAGGCACTAATAATCTGACAAGTATTTAAAGAAACAGAAGTTCCCAGGAAAATCAGGCCCATTGATGGTTCACAAAATAACTCACTCAACAAGCATTAACCCCACCCTATTAGCCACACACACATACCCATCCTTGAAGATCACTTCCAAAGAAACCTTCTCAGCCATGACATCTTCAGCAACACTGTAACTATCAGAATACCTACCTGGAGACTGAACAATTTAATATTCAAGGAACAGAACTGTTTGAAACAAACCTTTTATGATCATATATTTTTAAAATGATGACCTCATAAAAAGTGAAGAATGGTGAGCACAGAGAGCATCACATGATAATGATGAAATTCATCAGGCAACAAAAGGCCAGGCCACAAGATGCAGACGAGATCCCGCAGATTTTACTGGAAGATGGCAGGGACATCACTGCAAATCTCTGGTGATGCGTGAATTGTGACAATTTCCAGTTGTTGATGGAGGGAGGCACGTGGATAAATGTGTGTATGTGTCTGTGTGTGTGTGACTGATGAGCTTTTTGAGAGGCTAAAATATCTGTAAACAATGGGGGAAATGTCTTAATCTAGAACACACCAGTCCCAGACGTTCTGAGAACATTAACTTCCCAGTGAAATTTAATTCCTAGATAATGAGCTGACCTTAAAATCTGAGAATAGTCACACAGCTACTTGGCACTGCTTTCAGAGTAAGTTCTGTGCCCAACTTATCTTGTACCTCCCAGACTGAACAGTCTGTATCCAGACGCTGTTGGGTGAGGAGTGACAGAATTCATAAATGCAGAGGGGAATAAGCCCAGCTGTGATCACAAACACATGAACTGACGAAATGGGGCTATTGCTTTCAAAACAGGCACTTCTGTTTCGTCTGCTCATTTAATAATTTTGAGATGACACTGCAGCCAGAGTGGGACAGACAGAAGGCTGGGAGGGAAGGAAAGAAGCACACCAGTCAGAGGCAGAGACAGTAGTGGTTACAGCATGGCAGGGCCAGGCCATTTGAGTTTGAATGTTGGTGCTAATATATACATATAAAGTTGGACAAATTCTTTAATCTCACTGTGCTTCATATATAAAATGGAGATATTACCACAGGATCTTCACTGGATCATTCTGAGGCTTAAATAAGTTAATATAAGTAAAGTGCAAAAAATAGTGCCAGGCAAACTATAAGCACGATTCATCGCTATTATTGTTCCAATATTTCTTTCACGTTAATTTGAATTTAACATCCAAATAACTGGAGAGAAATAGGTGAAAATAAAATAATTTGGATCCTAGGTTGCAGGGGATACAAACCCAGCTCAGATTGGATTTCTTAACAGGACTTATGCTAAGAGAACTTAAGGAAGGTGTGCCTCTCAGGAACACGTGGACAGGACGGTGCATGGTGAGCCTCGTACACAGCAGAACCACAGACAAGTCGAACACTCCCAGCCTGCCCCCTCGCTCTTCTCCACGACAGCTTCCCTCTTCTCTTTCTCTTTGCAAAGCGGCTTCCTCCTCTCTGAAACCGTGCTGGGAAACACGTTGCTGACACACCATAGGCCGTACATGCTACATTTTAGGAACTCAGAGACGGGTTTACTTTTCTCAGTTCCAGTTTTAAAAACCTGCCCAGGGAAGGCTTCCTACTGCCCATTCCCCAGGCAGCCCCAGAAAGGTCCAGATGGATGACGGGAGGAACAGCTCCCAGTGCAGCGAGGCGGCGGCGCACTCCTAAGCACGCTGGAACTTCTTCTAAGAGGTCTTTACACGAAAAGAAGATGATATGAGGGCAAAAATAGAGTTCTTCCTCTGAATCAGCGCCTGCCTTCTTCTCTACCAGGTTTCCTCAACTGGCTTTTCTTCTCAAGCTCAGTAAGACTCCAGGAACAAAAGGAAATCTCCCAACTTCCTGATACTTTCCCACACCTGGAACAGAACTATGTTTGTATGATACTCATTTCTGAATGGGTCTTGCTTGTTATATTATTTGTTTGGTCTAAATTCCAACTGTTGATGCCTAAATTAGTTAGAGGAATCTCATTCTTGGTCCTAACCACGGGTTTCTGTTTTTAAGTTTCAACTTAGAAAATCCTGTCATTTGATTCATGTAGTTGAAATGTCTTTTTCTGCATCTACTGAGATGATCAGATGGTTTTTATTCCTTAATTTGTTAATATGGTGTATCACATTGATTGATTTATGTATACTGAAGAATCCTTGCATTCCTGGGATAAACCCCACTTGATCATGGTGTATGATCCTTTTAATGTGTTGCTGGATTCTGTTTGCTAGTATTTTGTTGAGCATTTTTGCATTACGTTCATCGGTGATATTGGTCTGTAATTTTCTTTTACTGTGATATCTTTGTCTGGTTTTGGTATCAGGGTGATGGTGGTTTTGTAGAATAAATTTGGGAGTGTTCCTCCTTCTGCAATTTTTGGAAGAGTTTGAGAAGGACAGGTGTTAGCTCTTCTCTAAATGTTTGACAGAATTCGCCTGTGAAGCCATCCGGTCCTGGACTTTTGTTTGTTAGAAGATTTTTAATTACAATTTCAATTTCATTACTTGTGATAGGTCTGTTTATGTTTTCTAATTCTTCCTGGTTCAGTCTTGGAAATTCGTACCTTTCCAAAAATTTGTCCATTTCTTTGTGGTTGCCCATTTTATTGACATATAGTTGTTTGCAGTAGTCTCTTATAATCCTTTGTATTTCTGTGGTGTCAGTTGTGCATACACATGCACAACTGTCTACAAGAGACCCACTTCAGACCTAGGGACACATACAGACTGAAAGTGAAGGGATGGAAAAAGATATTCCATGCAAACAGAAATCAAAAGAAAGCTGGAGTAGCAATACTCATATCAGATAAAACAGACTTTAAAATAAAGACTGTTACAAGAGATAAGGAAGGACACTACATAATGATCAAGGGATCAACCCAGGAAGAATATATAGCAATTTTAAGTATTTATGCACCCAACATAGGAGCACTTCAATAAGTAAGACAAATGTTAACAACTATAAAAGGGGAAATCGACAGTAACACAATAGTAGGGGACTTTAACACCCCACTTACGCCAACAAACAGATCATCCAAACAGAAAATAAATAAGGAAACACAAGCTTTAAAATGACACAATAGACCAGTTAGATTTAATTGATATTTATAGGACATTCCACCCAAAAGGGGCAGAATACACTTTCTTCTCAAGTGCACACAGAACATTCTCCAGGATAGATCACATCTTGGGCTACAAATCAAGCCTTGGAAAATTTAAGAAAACTGGTATCGTATCAAACATCTTTTCTGACCACAACACTATGAGACTGGAAATCAATTACAGGAAAAAAAACTGTAAAAAACACAAATACATGGAGGCTAAACAGTGCACTACTAAATAACCAAGAGATCACTGAAGAAATCAAAGAAGAAATAAAAAAATACATAGAAACAAATGACAACAAAAACACAACAACCCAAAACCTATGGGATGCCACAAAAGCAGTTCTAAGAGGGAAGTTTATAGCAATTCAATCTCACCTCAAGAAACAAGAAAAATCTCAAGTAAACAATCTAACCTTATACCTAAAGCAACTATAGAAAGAAGAACAAAGAAAACCCAAAGTCAGTAGAACGAACGAAATCATAAAGATCCGAGAAGAAATAAATGAAATAGAAATGAAGAAAACAATAGCAAAGATCAATGAAACTAAAAGTTGGTTCTTTGAGAAGATAACAAAACTTTAGTCAGACTCATCAAGAAGAAAAGAGAGAGGATGCAAATCAGTAAAATTAGAAATGAAAAAGGAGAAAACTACATTCTTTTTTGAGCTGCCATTTATCATATCTAATCCAACCAAAAGATGTGCTAAGTTACATGAGATAAGCTTACCCAGTACAACAATCCTATTATATTTATGTTAACACTGAGATCAAAAAGGTTAACTAACTTGTCCAAGGTCACTTAACTGATAAGTCTAGGATTAGGGATTAAACCCAGATCTCTATGACTCCAGCATTATTGGATAATACAGTCTTTATAATCAAGTAATAATGATAATTGTTTAATGCCCTCTTACTATGTATCTGGCACAACAGGAGGAGCTTAGGGTAATTCATTATTGCTAACTAATACATTTATTCCTCACAATAAGCCTATCAAATGGGTACTATTGTCAACCCATTTTACAGATGAGAAAACTTAGCCACAGTTTAGCCTGAAGTCTGAAGTGACACTTAGGTTAAGTGCAACAGCCCAGATTCAAATGTAAGTAAATTTACTCTAGACTCAGGAACCAATTACACTTTCTACAAATGAAACAAAATATAGTATATATACCTATAAAGATAATTGGCTATAACTTCCTAAACTGTGAATTGTCATAAAAATGACATCTGTCCTGTATCATTCAGAAATCGGTATTAAAATCAGGAGCATTATAAAATAATGGAATGTCTACCCCTATTAATATACTGATATTAATATCAATTGATAGACTTTTCAAAAACTTTATAATTCATTTATTCAAATAAATATACCTTAGAACATTGGCTAAAGAGTTGGGTTTTTAAATCTGTAACAACTAGAACTTTCTTAAAAATAGTTTTAAATCCAAATGACTTACTTTTACAAAAACTAAACACTTAATTAAGTATATACCAAAAATATCAATGATTTAACTGTTGCTTCTGTATATAGTTTTTCCAAAGATGAGCACCACCATGACCATTACCATTACAACTACAGCATTCTTTTTTTTTTATTATTTATTCATTTATTTATTTATTTTTGGCTGCACTGGGTCTTCATTGCTGCACTCGGGCTTTCTCTAGTTGCAGCGAGCAGGGGCTACTCTTCATTGCAGTGCGCAGGCTTCTCACTGCGGTGGCTTCTCTTGTTGCGAAGCATGGGCTCTAGGCATGCAGGCTTCAGTAGTTGTGGCACGTGGGCTCAGTAGTTGTGGCTCGTGGGCTCTAGAGTGCAGGCTCAGAAGTTGTGGCGCATGGGCTTAGCTGCTCTGCAGCATGTGGGATCGTCCCAGACCAGGGCTTGAACCCGTGTCCCCTGCATTGGCAGGCAGATTCTTAACCACTGCACCACCAGGGAAGTCCCACAGCATTCTTTTTAAAATTTGCTTTTCATCCAGAATTTCACATTTTGATTTTTCAGTTCGATATTTAAATTCCACTATTAATCATGAGTCACTTTAGAAGCTATGATAAAATTGAAAAATGATGAATGTCATGTAACAATTTCATTTAAAAAATAAACTGTAGTCACTTTTGAGAAAGCAAATTTCAGGCAGTAAAGCTACATGAAATCAACTTTTGGAAGAGGTAGTAATTTACGAAAAACTAGGGAAGTGACAACTTAAGGCAACTGCTAAATTTTTGATCTCTTAGAATAGACTCTTTGGGTAAGTTTAGAAACTCTCCAAGGTGAGTTGTCTGCTTCAGGTAACTATTTTCCTAATGTACACATAGCAACAGCTATCATATGTGGATTTCCCAAAATGAAATGGAAAACAGTCACTGTTTCCTTTGTCCTACCCAAGCCCCTGAGGCAGACTGTGATCAGATAAGTTATTTCTGTAATTGCCAAACACTTTTGATTTCCAATAAGGAAATGATTGAGGGAACTAGTAACAGAAATACAAAGCATTATAACACACCAGGAAAGTATTAGTTAAGCTTCTTGGCCTGGCAGACGCCAATACAAAATCAAAGCAGGCAATCCTCTGAAGAAATCAACTCTAGTCATTCCTATCTGTAAGTAAATCCAAATCAAATTAATAAGGGCATTTACTCCAAGCAAAGTAACTCTAATTTTTCATTTTGTGACATGACATTTAAAAGACAATACAATGGGTAAGACTTCCTTAAATTGTGAATTAGGTGAAATTATTTTGCCTACTCCTATTTCATTTTCTGTCACGTATCATATCTTTCATTCTTGGAAAAGTAATTGCTTTAAAAAAAAATCAAGCAACACTTAAAAAAAAAAAACAGAGTAGAAGGACTTCAAGGTGTTTATCAGAGCCACTGAAAAAATTCTAATTAAAAACATTCAATTACAGCATTCATAGAAGAATCATGAAAACAGTCCCTCAAAGCAATCACCTCCCTTCTCCTAGAATGTTTTACTCTCAAAGAGCTCTCAACTCCTCTCCACTAGGCCAAAGCTAGTTGGTTAAACAACAAACAAACAAACGACTCCTTCCAGGAGTAATTACATTTCAATAACAGACTCTTGAATGTGAAGGTCGATTTAAAGAAATAGATCTCATGTCTGGGATGTAGGCACTATGACAGAACAATGAGTTAGGTGTCTTTTCTGAGCAGAGGGTATTGCTCAGTACCTTCTCCAATCACACAATGTGGGTGACTCTAATTTCTCAGCTCCCTAACCTGGCTGACACAGGACCTACTCTGGTGAGGTCTGTTTTTGCTTTGGACCTATTTGTCACTTCATTCTCACTCAAGGAAGAAAAGCTTCAGAGTTTTGACTTTTTCTGAGATAGAATATAAACAAAAGGTGACAGGAAGGAGGAACCCAGAAACAGCTGGTGGTCGAAATGAGATGGTGGAACATACTGTAAAAACAAAACAAACTGCTAAATTGGAATGACAATATCCCACAGATAAAACTCCCACTGGTGCTCCAGTAAACAAAAGCCACACTAGGCACTGTGTCACCAGCATGTTACCAGATGCTCAGTTTTTATCTCATCACATTTCAAGGAAAAATAGAAGTCAGTAGGGAAATCCTACAAGTTTGCTTCATTGAAATACTTTTGTCAGCCAACTCTGCTGTAATAAATCTGTTCTACAAAATAATATCTTTCTACCATCACCATACATACTGGCATTACTCTTCTTTCACAAAGTCTATCCCACTGACATTTTTCTTAAGAATTGCATCAAATGAAACACGTTGATCTAAGGTTTTGTTTATGTAACTCACAGGTAAAAAAATGTCAGCATTTAAAGTATATGAAGTATATGAAAGCACCAGATGAAGTCTAAAAACGGCTCTTTCCTGCCAGCTTATTTGCTGGGTCATATGACTTTCATCAGCTTTTAAGTGAGCTGGATACCACCTAACCTTACACACAGGATAACTGAGGATGAATGATCAAACCTGAAACTGCTTTAAATCCTGAAGGATAGCCTCGTACTCAGTAAAAGGCAGTTTGGATGGGTTTTTTTTTAATTTTTTCTTTGTTTTATGAATTAAATGAAGGGCAAACTCAAGGGTTCTTTTTACTTCTTTCTTACCAAATATGGCAAAGTCATTCATAACAAAGCTAAAATGTGAAAATCTGCCTATCCACCATGGCCTTTAATGGTCACAGTTATTTGTTGAATGATCCTGGGATGAAATTTCAAAGACAAGGGTTGTGGTAGGACCTGGCCCCGCTCACCAATGGGCCAGCACCAGTCATGAGACACCCGCCCCCCCCCCGGGGCTGCACACCAAGCTGGATGGGATCCAACCCTGCCCACTAGTGGGCATGCAGCCACTGCACAAGGGAGGGCCTGGCAGTCAACTGGGCCAGGGGCCAGCCTCACCTACCAGCACACCCATAGTAGTCAGTCCCACCACAACAGAAGGACCCATGCAGTCCACACAGGGGGCACCCCTAGAGTGTATAGCTCTGGTGACAAGAGGGGAGTGTGCTGCTTAGTCCCACAGGACATCTCCTACATAAGGTCATTTCCCCAAGATTGGGACATGTAACTGACTGACCTAACACACAGAAACAAACACACAGAATTAGGCAAAATGAGGGGACAGAGAAATAGGTTCCAAAGACAGGAAGAAGACATAACCCCAGAAGAAGAACTATGTGAAGTGGAGGTAAGCAATCTACCTGATAAAGAGTCTGGGGTAATGATCATCAAGATGCTCAACAAACTCAGAGAAGAATGGATGAACGAAGTGAAAAGTTTAACAAAGAGTTAGAAAATGTAAAGAAGAACCAAACAGAGCTGAAGAAAACAATAACTGATATAAAAAAATACACTAGAAGGAATCAACAGTAGACTGATACAGAGGAACAGGTAAGTGAACCAGAAGACAGAGTAGTGGAAATCACCCAAGCTGAACAGAAAAAATAATTTTTTAAAATAAGGATAGTTTCAGGCACCTGTGAGACAACGTCAAGCCTACTAAAATTCACGTTATGGGGATCCCAGCAGGAAGAGACAGAAAAAAGGGCAGAAGAAATTTATTATTATTTAAAGAAATAATAGCTGAAAACATCCCCAATCTGGGGAAGGAAACAGACATCCAAGTCCAAGAGGAAGAAAGAGTCCCAAACAAGATGAATCCAAAGTGGTCCATAGCAAGACACATTATAACTAAAATGGCAAAAATTAAAGAGAAAGATAAAATCTTAAAAGCAGCAGGAGGGAAAGCACTAGTTACATACAAGGGAACTTCCACAAGACTGCTAGCTGACTCTTCAGCAGAAATTTTGCAGGCCAGAAGGGAGTAGCACAATATATTCAAAGTGATGAAAGGGAAAAAACTACAAGCAACAGTACTCTACCCAGCAAGGCTATGATTCAGATCTGAAGAAGAGATAAAGAGTTTTACAAACAAGCAAAATCTACAAGAGCAGGGAACTTTAACACTCCACTTACATCAATGAACACATCATCCAGACAGAAAATCAGGAAGGAAACACTGGTCTTAAATGACACATTACACCAAGTAATTATATATATATAAAACATTCCATTCAAAAGCAGTAAAATACATTCTTTTCAAGTGCAAATGGAATACTCTCCAGACAGGCCACTTGTGAGGCCACAAAACAAGTCTTAACAAATTTAAGAATATTGAAATCTCATAAGGCATCTTTTCCAACCAGAACACTATGAGATTAGAAATCAACTACAAGAAACAAACTGCAAAAAACACAAACACATGGAGTCTAAACAATATGCTACAAACAAACCAATGGGTCAATGAAAAAATCAAAGGGGAAATTTAAAAATATCTTTAGAAAAATGAACATGAAACATAGTGTTCCAAAATCTATGGGATGTAGGGCAAGTAGCTCTAAGAGGGAGGTTTATAGCAATACAAGCCTACCTCGGGAAACAAGAAAAGTCTCAAATAAATAACCTTATATCTAAAGGAACTAAAAAAAAACAAAACCCAAAGTTAGTAGAAGGAAAGAACTAATAAAGATCAGAGCAGAACTAAATGAAACAGAGACTACAAAAACAAAAGATCAATGACACTAAAAACTGCTTCTTAGAAAAAAATCTAAAAAATTGATAAACCGGGCTTCCCTGGTGGCACAGTGGTTGAGGGTCTGCCTGCCGATGCGGGGGCAAGGGTTCGTGCCCCGGTCCAGGAGGATCCCACATGCTGCAGAGTGGCTGGGCCCATGAGCCATGGCCGCTGAGCCTGTGCTCCGCAACGGGAGCGGCCACAACAGTGAGAGGCCCGCATACTGCAAAAGGAAAAAAAAAAAAAAAAAAATACCAGAAATACAAAGGAGCATAAGAGATTACTATGAACAATTATACTCCAATAAAATGGACAACTAAAGGAAATGGACAAATTCTTAAAAATGGACAATCTTCCAAGACTGAATCAAGAACAGACCAATTACCCTAAGGAAATTTAATCAGTTAAAAAAAAAAAACCTCCCACCAAAAACCATCCAGGACTAGAGAGTTTCACAGGTGAATTCCAACAAACATTTAAAAAGGAGTTAACATCTATTCTTCTTCAACTATTCCAAAAAAATTGAAGAGGAAGGAATACTTCCATACTCATTCTATGAGGCCAGGATCACCTTGATACCAAAACCAGACAAAGGTATCACAAAAAAAGAAAATTATAGGCCAATATCACTGATGAACATAGATGCAAAAATTCTTAACAAAATATTAGCAAACTGAATTCAATAATACATTAAAAGAATGATACACCATGATTAAGATCACTCTATCTGCAAATCAATCAATGTGATACACCACATTAAATAACTGAAGGAAAAATCATACTATCATCTCAAAAGATGCAAAAAAAGCTTTTGACAAAATTCAACCCATGTACAGTAAAAACTCTCAACAAAATGGGTATAGAAGATACCACACCTCAACATAATAAAATGAAAATGCAGCCTACTGAATAGGAGAAAATACTTGCATATGATATATTCGATAAGGGGTTAATACCCAAAATAAACAAAAAACTCATACAACTCAACAGCAAAAAACCACCCAATTGAAAAATGAGCAGAGGACCTGAATAGACACTTTTCCAAAAAAGACATACAGATGTCCAACAGACACATGATAAGATGCTCAACATCACTAATCACAAGGGAAATGCAAATCAAAACCACATGAGATATTACTTCACACGTGTCTGAACAGCTGGCTGTCTATTATTAAAAAAACAAGTGACAAGTGCTGAGAGGATGTGGAGAAAAGGGAACCGTCATACACTGTTGGTGGGACTGTAAATTAGTACAGCCACTACAAAAAACAATATGGAGAGTCCTAAATCAATTGAAAATACAACTACTTTATTATTCACCAATTTCACTTCTGGGTATTTACCTGAAGAAAACAAAAACACTAATTCAAAAAGATACATGCACTCCTATGTTCACGGCAGCATTATTTACACTAGCCAAGATATGGAAGCAACTTAAGTGTCCATCAACGGATGAATGGATAAAGAAGATATGAGATAGACACACATAATGGAATATTACTCAGCCATAAAAAAGAAGGAAATCTTGCCATGTGCAATAACATGGATGGACCTAGAGGGTATTATGCTAAATGAAATAAGTCAGACAAAGAAAGACAAATATCATATGATTTCACTCATACGTGGAATCTAAACAACAAAATAAATGAACAAACATTATAAAACAGAAACAGACTCATAGATACAGAGAACAAACTGGTAGTTGCCGGAGGGGAGGGTGTGAGGGATAAATGAAGTATTTGAGGAAGATTAAGAGGTTACAGACTTCTAGCTATCAAATAAGTCACTGAATGTAATGTACAGCATAAGAAATATAGTCAATAATATTGTAATAACTTTGGTGACAGATGTTAACTAGACTTATCATGATCATTTTGTAATCTATAAAAATATTGCATCACTATGATGCACACCTGAAACTAATATTGTAAGTCATTATACTTCAGTAAAAAATTAAAATCAATTAAAAAAAAGACAAAAACAAGGGTCCTGTAAATTTCAACTGTGGTAAATATGTTTACTAAAAACCCTTGGAATATTAATCTAAAACTAGAGTAACGGGCTTCCCTAGTGGCGCAGTGGTTGAGAGTCCGCCTGCCAACGCAGGGTACGCGAGTTCGTGACCCGGTCTGGGAGGATCCCACATGCCGCGGAGCGGCTGGGCCCGTGAGCCGTGGCCGCTGAGCCTGCGCGTCCGGAGCCTGTGCTCCGAAACCAGAGAGGCCACACAGTGAGAGGCCCGCGTACCACAAAAAAAAAAAAAAAAAAAAAAAAAAAAAAAAATCAAGTAATCAGCTCAATAGATGCAGAAAAAGCATTTGAAAAAAATCAATAATCCTTCACGATAAAAATGCCCAGAAAACTAAGAACAGAAGTGAACTTCTTAAACTTGACAAAGGGCAATTCTGAAATAAAACTACAGCTAACAACATACTTTATGGTGAAAGATTGAATAAGTTCCCCTGAGACAGGGAACAATGAAAAGATAACTGCTCTTAACCCATCTATTAAATGAGCAGGAGTGTATGTGTGTATGTGTGTGTGTGTGTGTGTGTGTGTGTGTGTGTGATTGTGATAAAATTCACCACTGTAATCTTAGAGTGTACAATTCAGTGGCATTCAGTGCATTCACAATACTATGTAACCGTCACCACTATGTAGTTCCAGAATTTCTCATCACCACAAAAGGAAATCCTGTACTCCCCATTCTCTGCTCCCTCCAGCCCTAGGCAACCACTAATCTAATATCTGTCTCTATGGATTTGCCTCTTCTGGCTATTTCCTATAAATAGAATCATACAATATGTGGCCTCTTTCACTGAGTATAATGTTTTCAAGGTTCACCCATGTTGTGACATATATCAGTACTTCATTCCTTTTTATGGCCGAACAATATTCCACTGTATGGAGAGACCACATTTTGCTTATCCAGTCATCTGTTGAGGGACAGGTGTGTGTATTTTAACAGAAAGATAGCCTTTATCCTCAAGGAATGAATCTCTATGGTGGGATTTCAAGCATAACATCGAACTGGAGATAAGAGAGTTGGCAGCAAGGGCCTTTCTCAAAACTTTCAAGTCACAATTTAGAAATCACTTGTTCTGTGACTAGCTCTGTGGGAGTGGCAATGAGGCGGGATGTCTAATGGTACATGCTCCCCACAGGTGTCAAGGCTTCCAAACCACTTCTGCCTGGTAGGGAGGTTACTACAGGACGGCATCTGGCAGGCTCTTGGAATCAAAGCTTACATCTCAGGCTACTCACCCCCCATTTCACTGCGGGAGGACATGTCATAAGAATAACTAGGTTTCCACACACAGACTGTTTGCACAAGCATAAAGGAAGGGAGGATCTGAGTGATCCCCTGGATAATTTAACCCCCAGGTCAGCCCAACTGCTGTCTTGGGTTCTCTCCATAACATATATACACACATAAAATTAATTACGCAGCTTCTAATAATGCACCGAATAGGTCTTCTTAAAGGTAGTTAAATCAGTCCAGTTTGAAAGCATTTGGCTGGGCCAAGCTTTCTTTGTGAGGCTAAGTACTGTAGTGGTTCAGAACAAAGGCTTTAGAATCAGGTAGACCTACATTCAAATAGTGCCTCTGCTACCATTAGCTCTGGGAATTTAAACAGGAGATACAACCTCAATTTCTTCACCTATAAACTGGGAACAGTAGTTAACAGCACCAAACTCAGTGTATTCTTACCACCATATGTGAAGCATGCAGCAGGGTGCCTAGGAGAAGCAATTTTTAATGTGATTATTAAAAATCACCGTCGTCAACGTTTACTGAGATTTTATGAAAGGACAGACTAAGGATCGCAACTGCCAACTCTACGTTATTCGATACAATTAAACCATGAGCTTAAATGGTTCAAATTTATCCCATCATCTTACATTCCTCTAGATTTCATCCAGTAGCTGAATTTGGGGGAGGAAAAGAAAAAGGACCCACCCAAAACTTTCCCAGTTGAAGACATTTTTATTTCGGTACGCACCTGAGTCCCTGGCAGGATGGGCCTGTCCTCCGCAGGAGGACATGTCCTCCCCCTCCTTTGGGAGAGGATGGGGGCCCTGCCCTGAGGGGGCAGCTGGGGGATGAGGCAAAGGGCTCTGTGACAGTGATGGGTCACAATGAGGCAAAGGGCTGTGTGACAGTCATAGGTCACAAAGGGCATCAGAGGATAAACAGGCTGTGCCAGGGGGTTAGGCTGAGAAAGTGGTTACTTCTCTCACTAGGACTGAAGTTCACCACAGCCTCTTGGGGAGATAAAAACCCAGAAGCAGAAGTGAGGGGAGGCAGAGGGGGAGCCTACCATACCTCTCTACACACTTGAAGAGATTCAGCCTGGGGTCCAGGCGCCCTACAGCGTCCCCGCTGTGATCATCTGTGCCCCTACCCACACCCCTGCCTCTGAGAGACCCTGAGGCAAAGGTGGGGGCCTGTGGGGCGGGCTCGGAAGACCTGCCGTAGGGCCGCCGGTGTGTGACCTACGAGCACCGCAGCTCGCTCTTCTGCCAGTGAGGCCGAGGGAGCGAAGAGCCAGGGGCCCACCTTAACCGCGCTGCCTGTCGTGATCAAAGACAGCCATGAGTGGGGACTCTCTGCTCCCGTATCACACGGCCCAGAGCAGCACCGGGGTGGGCCTGTTCAACACCACCACGGGGAAGCTGCAGCAGCAACTGCGCAACGGCGAATACGACCTATTCAAGGACGCACAGATATTCGAGAGCGACTTTATCCAGATCACGAAGAGGGGAGACCTGACTGACGTGCACAACTGTGTCTGCATGGTGACCGTGGGCATCGCATGCAGCAGCCCCGTCCTCCCACTCCCAGACACCATGCTGCTGGCCCGATGGGCCACCGGCTGTGAAGAGCATGCTGAGCACAGCCAGGCCGCCAAGGGCAAGAGCCACGGGGCTGCGAAGACCTTAGAGCTCACCAGGCTCCTTCCCCTGAAGTTAGTGAGCATCTCCACTCACAATCGTGAGAAACAACAGCTGCGCGTGAAGTTTGCCACTGGTCGCTCCTGGTACCTGCAGCTGTGTGCCCCTCTGGACGCGCAGGAAGACCTCTTCACCTCTTGGGAAGAGCTGATTTACCTCCTGCGACCACCAGTGGAGGGTCTCAGCCGCACCTACGCCGTTCCAGCCTGGGACATGACCTGCCTGCCTGTGTTCGAGGAGGAGGAGGACGGCAGGAGCCCGGCAGTGGAGGATTTCCAAGGCAAGTGGGATCAGGACCAGGTGAGCATCTGCAGCCTCCACACGTGCTCTGAGCTGGCCGGGGCCACGTCTGCAGCTTTTGCTGGTGGGGAGGGGATCCAACTGGACTCCCACAAGCCCGATACCATGCCCGATGTGGCCACTGCAAAAGCAAAACCTACAGTGCTTGACAAAGCGTCAGCATCGTGGGCAACGACAAAGGTGGAGACAGCAGGGGTGGCAGGAGGCACCGCAGCGGGTGCTTCGAGCGTGGCAGTGATCAAGTCTCCTGCCCCTGAAGAGCAGAGCACGGCCACAGTAGCCACAGCCGGCAACGGTCCAGGAGGAAGCAAAACCAACATAGCCACTGGGGGCACTGCCAGAACATCCCGGAGGAGCAGGAAAACGGTGCTGCGAACAATTCAGGGTATGCTTGGCAGGTGCCGCGAACTATTCAGGGTATGCTTCCAGCACGTCCACCAGCCTCTCCCCAGAGGCCGGCGTGACTGTGGTCGGAGCAGAACCCACCAGCAAGACTGCTGAAGGAAGAGCCGACGAGGAGGGCGAGGGGACCCTCATCTCCACCTTGCCACAGGAAGGCAAAGTGAGTGAACAGGATGGCAGCTCACAGAGGGTGTCCCAGGCCTGCAAGGGAAGAAGGGAGAGAAGGGAGCACTGGGGAGAGGACAGAGCTCTTACGAGCCCCTCGCTCTGCAGTTCAGTGGAAAGCCACCACAAGGCAGCGGGGAACAAGACCATCCAGAAAGCAGCTGGCCCGTGCTCAGGCGGCCGCAGAGCCACTAGAGATGACCAAAAGGACAAAGGCCACGGCAGCCCGGGGGGCAGCGAGCAGGGCACTGCTCACAAAGGCATCAGCCGTGCTCCCATCACCAACGAGTCCAGGACCTCGCACAAATCGGGCAGGAGCTTATCTACAGCGAGTTCAGGTCCCACCACCGAGAGACTCAGCAGGATCAGCTCCTTCTTCAGGAACGTCAGAGCCAGTCTTACTACAAAGACAGTGGCCTCCTCAGGTGATAAATATGTGAGCATCCTGGAGAAGCCAGTGGAAGGGACCCGAATGGAGGCCATCGTAGAGACAGCAGAGAGTGGCCAGGGGCTGGAGATCACTGGAGGTGTGACATCTGAGACCATGGAGCCAGTGACCGCTGAAGCCCATCAATAGGACCTAGAGCTGGGAGCTGCAAAGGGGACCAGGGCTCAGGGAAATACCCCTGGAGAGCCCATTTCAGCTTCCTTACTGCAATTTAAATAAAAAACCAAACAATCTGAGAATGCATGCAGTGTTTTGTCTGAATTTCTAGGTCCCAAAGCCCAGCCGTAGCCTCACAGTGGATTCTGTGATGTCAGCTGTGCCACAGTCTGAGACCCAGTGTCCAGTCAAGGGCAGCCCCACCTCACACACATGCTCAGCGCCAACAGCAGTGCTGCATCTGGCCTCCACTCCTTTCTGGCTTTGCCCCCCAGGGCCATGGCTCAAAGTCAGACTGTGGTCTGGGAAGCTCTCCTTCACTATCCCCCTATTCTTTTTATAAATGCTTATTGCCCCTGAAGGTCTGTAAACAAAGCAAGAACAGGACTCATGTCCCCTCGGGCTATTCAGTGGACAGAAATAAGTATTAGCTAGCAATCAGAACCGCAAGCACTCTCACCTAGACTTAGCCGTTCCCTGCCCAGGTATTAGCTCGCAATCAGAACAGCAAGTATTAGCTAGTGTGCCATCGTAAGCATACCACTCGATGACATTTCACAAGATAAGCAACCCCACGAAACTAGCACCTGGCGAAGAATCAGAACATCACTGCAACTCTGGAAGTGCCCCCTTGCAGTCACTCAAGGGTAACCACCACCCTAGCTTCCAACACCATAGATGAATGTTGTTTGCTTTTTCAACTTTACATACTGGAATCACATAGTATATACTCTTTGACTCTGGTTTCTTTCCCTTAACATTATATTTATGAGGTTTCTGCATGACTTTCCTGGCGATCGTCCATTTATTTTCACTGCTATACAGTATTCCACTGTGTGATGATACTACAACTTATTTTGTTATTGATTTAAGTTATTATCAGTTTGGGGCTATTAAAAATAGTGCTATTATGAACATTTATATACAGATCTGTTGGTAAAAATATACATAAACTTCTGTTCAGCATATACCTAGGAATGGAATTGAATATATGCATACGTTCAGCTTCTGATTATACTGCCAAGCTATTTTCCTTCCAAAATGACTGTGGAAATAATAATTCCCACCAGGAACATATTACAGTCCTGGTTGTTCCACATCCTTGCCAATATTTGATACTGTTTAGCTCTTTCCTTTTAGCCATTCAGATGGGATATAGTGACTTTTCTCCCTTTTTCATGATAAAAATATACTTAAAAATATATAATTGGGCTTCCCTGGTGGCGCAGTGGTTGAGAGTCCGCCTGCCGATGCAGGGGACATGGGTTCGTGACCCGGTCCGGGAGGATCCCACATGCCGTGGAGCGGCTGGGCCCGTGAGCTGTGGCCGCTGAGTCTGTGCGTCCGGAGCCTGTGCTCCGCAACAGGAGAGGCCACAGCAGTGAGAGGCCCGCGTACCACAAAAAAAAAAAAAAAAAAAAAAAAAAAAAAAAAAAAACAAGAATAATGACAGATATAATTTATGAGTTTAATTCTTATGTATATGACTCAAGTTCAAAAAATCGAGTATATATGTATTGGTAATTGAAATGTTTTTCTTCTACATGAATTAAGAAATAGCTAATCACAATCACATACAATTTCTATTTACAGTGGGCCTTTTCAGTGAAAATAAAAATAGAATTCATTGAACTTATTTGGACCCTCCTTTTTAAAAAGCAGTTTGAATAGATATCTAAGAAAACATTAGTTTTAAATATTATTTAAGAGAGGAAAGCATTTGAATAAGAATACATATCCAATTTCATTTTATTTATGAATTATGAATTTTTGCTTTATTCTAATGTCTTTCCAAGGGAAGGCAGGTGGCATTCCCATAATCAAGTAAGGTTTCACTCTAGTGTCCTCAATGAAGAAGTTTCTAGTGATCCCAGCAGAAGGACTAACAATGAAGATTTTCTATCTGGTGGTGCAAACAGAGAGGATTAAGAATAGGAACCAGAGCTGAGGTTCTGAGCTTAACCATTCCTAGTGAATATAAATGAGACCTACACCTTGTTTCTTCGAGTATATGATTTCCTTCACTACCATGGGTTTATCAATTTAACTCGTATCTAGCCAGATGACAAGCTAGCTTTTACCTCTAAAATTACTGACAACAATGTGTACGATCTAGAAGTAATCCAACAGAAATCTCTGGCATTTGAGTAGAGTTAGTAGTCCATGTATGAATTAATGTTGCATCCACAAATAATGTATTACTAGCCAGAAAGCATTTTCAACACAAATTGTTATATGAGAATCTTTTAAGAGACTTTAATGTTTTAACTCTGGAGCTGAAATTAAGACACTAAGCATGTTTGTGTGTGCATGATAAGCCTTGCAATGGTAGCTTTCATATCTATTTATTTTCATGATAGCTTTTAGAAACTGATTCTCCCCACCCCTCCCCTAGACCTTCTAAATAGCCTAACACATTCATTCAATTTGGAAATGTATCTTGGCAGAAAGTTCTCCCCACCCACCCAATTTATAACAGAGCCTCAAAGTAAAATTGTTTAGAAATCAGACCCATGAGGGAAGATTATTCTATCTGCCAAGGTAATGCTACGTGCTGTTGTTTACACACACCTTTTTGTTGATAGTTACCCTGGAACTCAAGAAGCCACACTGTCCTCTGGGGAAATAAGATTAATCACATGTGATGATACGCTGACATGCTGTTATAGAGTATTTCAGTGATATCATAGCTATAACCATCTTGACTTTCAGATGAATACATTTTGTTCCTACATTTTGTTCCTAGTAGGTTTTAAAGGGATGATATAAGCATGGTATCAAGGTTTTATTTAGCAATGGACACTAAAAACAGTTACATGCACAGACATTATCCCATTTTTAATATCTTTGGCAGCAAGGCCCTGCTGTAGATTTAGTTCTCATTCATTCATTTATTCAATTTTCTTTTTCTACTAGAGAAAAACTGAGACCTTTTAATGAAAAAACACAGTAAACTTATAGTATATAGACATCTTTAATGTCCATTTCTTCTTTCTCTTCACCTTCAGCTTTGCCCACTCACTCACCCCTCCCCTGTCTCAACACTAAAGTCATGAAATCATAACCACAGAGACTGAGAAAAATATTCAGGGTAGTGAGGACTCCATGGACATTTCTTCCCCTTGTGCTGATTCCTAGTTCTTCTCCATGGAAATAGTTTCTTTTTTTTTTTTTTCAACAAACACTGGTTGGCATATGACAATGTAAACAAAATTTTGCCCAAGGTTTGTTGTATACATTCAAAGTCTATCATATGACTATATCAATAAAGTGCCCCGGAGTTGAGAATACCTCAATGTTCCTGGGGTTAAAAATTCAGTAACATTTCTAAGGCACTTATACACTGAATATCTCATATCACTGAGGTATCTTAATAAATCATTTTTTATTACAGAGGTAAGGAAACAAGATATAAATCTATGGTAAAAGTACATTAATATATGTTTTTCTTTCATTAATGAAAAAGTATTTATTGAGATTCAACCAAATGTAGATCATTATGCTAGGAACCACGTGCAGGAGAAGGGCAGCGTCAGAGAGGTTGAAAATATTACTGCAACACTGAAAAATTCCAAAATAATTTACAGTCTGGGGTGGGGGAGAGATTAAAATGGATGAAAGGTTAATTATTAGTGTAACATAACATTATTTAGTAGGTAAGAATATGTATTTGAATCCGGGCTTCACCAATTTTAGCTGGTGGCTTTCATTTAAATTCTCTGAGATGCTTCCTCACCTGCAAAATGAGGATAAGAAGAGCACCTTTCCCATGGAGTTCGAGGATTAAATAAGAAAAAGCTCTTAGCACAATGCTTGGCACTTAGTGGGCACTAATGTAGACAAGGTCGTAAGAACTTGGAAATGGAGTAGAGGTACACTGGAACAGAGCAGTTCAAAGAGAACTTCAGACATGAGGGAAGACTTCAGCAGGAACTTGAAAGATGCTTAGGATATGAGTGGGCAGAGATGACGGGATACTGTCACAGTCTGGGGGCACGGAGCAACAGAGGAAGGACAAACGTGTTATGTGTGCTGGACCAGTGCAACTAGAGTGAAGGTGTGCACTGAAGTTTACTAGGATGTAACACCGGAAAAGAAAGCAGAGGCCAAATTATGAGGAACTTTGAATAAAAGGCAAAATAATCTGTACTTTATCGATAACAGGGAGTAATTAGAGGTTGCTGACTTTGCACATTTATCAAAAGTATTCACGTAAATTTATGAAATTTACCCTTTGACAACAAACTTCCAAAAATAAAGTCCACAATGGTAATTAGAATAACTGACCTGTTTAGAAGCGTTTTTAGATTTTCTAAACCATAAATCACAGTCATGTCTCTGCTGTGTCTCATTCCATTTCAGACAAATGTACAGGGCTCTTTGACTTTCAATGGAAAATATGATAGTTACCCTACTTTTACCTAAGAAACTAAGAAACTAAACATGCCTGGCCTACTGAGGTCTCTAAGTAGAGGAGAATAACACAATGGTAAAAAGAAATTACTTAGTGAGTCAACTGTGTGCCTAGTCTTGAAAAAAATGTCTTCAGCCTTACATCACTCTGAACACAAGCCAGCTATCATCAGATCTCATTAATTAGATAAGCAGACCAAATTAAATTTCATAATACTTAACTCAAAGTGATTTTAGGGTATACCAAAGATTCCAATGTATAGTTTATATCTTTTGAAATATTTTAAAAAATAAACTAATGGAAGTTTTTAGTTTTAAAATTCCAGAACTCTTAAAAATTTCAAATCCAAAACCTAATACAAGCTTCCATGTATAGCATTTCAGATTTTAAAATATATTCTTTTTAATTGTGATTAACAATAAATATTAAAGTATGGCATATATGTCCTTCTTCAGACATCATAATGAGATAAATGAGTAATTTTGCGTCTTGGTAGAAATTCCTCTATTATTCTAAAATAAAAGTTCAGTAGTAGATGTACAGAATCATGGATCCTCTCTGACCTGGATTCATTATTTTCTTTTCCGTCAGTATAGATATGGCTCAGGACCAAATCTAAAAATTTATATAAGGTATATCTAAATATAGATATAGGAAAGCACTTATCCTCTTTTACCAGTGAGAACAGCTTTCAGCTCCAGTGCCCAGTGTTGCAGCTGGGAATTATAACACTGAAAGTTAGAAATGGCAAGAGACAAAACCGTGGAGGAAACAGTTTGGGGTTGGGGTGTTTTTTAATACCTCCAATTCCACGCATCAGCCTCCTGAAAGAACAAGGTTACATTTTACGGTATCTTAGATCTTTAATGCAGAGAGCCTTGTGTTCAGGAAGCACATTTCTGCCTTTCTTTCAATCAGTCCTAGTTATCAAATTCTCTGTAAATTAACTGAAGTCAATCTGATGAATTAAATAATACTCACAAGATTCAAATGAGTGATGATAACATAAGTTATCAATACACCTTGGGAGGGCATGGGGACTGAGGGATCCGTATTTTAATAGATATGTTTTCAGATGAACTGCTTTAACCATTAGTGAAAGAATTTAAGTGCTGACTCTAAAAGCCAGGAGGGTACTAGGGGAGAGATGCTTTCTAACAGAGTCCCCTTGAATCAAATCATTCAGACAACCCAGTCATCCTACCGGTCAGGTCAGCACTGCCTGAGGATAAAGGAACCATAACCCTACCTGCCAACTGAGCACTAGGTAAAGGGTCATCACCAATTCCTCGAATCCAGGCACCTCTGTATACATAGCTTAATGGTCTGTATGGGAAGGACCTCTGTTCCTATTCAGTTCAGTTCCACAGCCATTTACTAAGCAGCCAAGAGCAGCAAATAAAGCACTACGTGAGCTAATTCGGGGCTGCAGTTCTCTGCCTGGCTACCTAGTGACATGATGACCTGCTGCTGTCAATCGTGGGAAAGCAGAGCAGTTGTGATTAATAGAAAAGGCACTGCTCATCCCTGGAAAGTTATTTAAGTTCTTCTTCATCTGGATGGCCAAAATCTCAGGAAATTCCCGGCATGGCTTGTGTGTGAACATGCAGTACTATGAACAAAGGTTAAGCCCCACCCATGGGCAGGGTAAGCGGTCCGTCCTCTCCTGAGGCCACAGCAACTACTGCTCCTGACTGCCCCTCCACCAGCCCACAAGTGTGTCCTTGAACTGCAAGAGGAATTTTGGAAGAGGCTTTGCAGAATAGCTGTAACCTGGTGGAGGTCACCTCAACAGCTCTAATCTTAAAAGAGCTGAGTAAAATAAAATATTACTAGATCGAAAACTTCTTGAGTGCAACAACTATATTTTATAATCCATTGTGACATTCAGCATAATCCCTGATGTCTAACGTTCATTGAGCAAATAAGTGAAAACTTGAAGAGACTGGAAAAGGAGGACTTGTTGAGAGCAGTTAGGCTAACTGGATTGGGAATTTTAAACTGGTATAGCATCCAGATCTTTTATGCAACTGAAATCTTTTAAGATCAAAGGGTAAAACAGAGAAAGAGCAAGTGTGGAAAAAAGATGAGTCAGGAACTTCTGGCCCCTCTCCTCCCATCCCCCTCGCCTCTACTGGTGGCCCTGAGGCATCCCCTGAAACCTTCAGGATTTCTCAGAGCACAGGTTAAACACAAGCACACCAAACCTCCAATTCGCTAACTGCAAGGATAACATTTAACCTGGTTTATCATTGCAATTCTAGCACGTGTCACAGGTTGTGGCAAAGAGTAAGTATGCGGTAAACATGAATGAATGAACGAGTGAATGAGCATAGGATTATAACATTTAATGAAATGCAGGATTATAACATTTAAATAAACTGCTCAAGGAAATGGAGTAAAGTTTAAAAAGACTCAATAGTGACCAACTTACTCATCCTAGGATTCGTATATAATTACCTTTAAAAATTTTTTAAGTCTAGACAGAAAAAAAATCCTCAAAATATATTCAGAGAAGTTTTATTTTACTGTAGTAAATATAATATTCATTGGTGAGGGTCTTCAAGTACAGAAAACTAATTAATTAATTAATTAAGAAACAAACTCCATTTCAGAAGGCGCTATTCCATTGTGCTTGAGTAGAATGAACAATTCACCTCTAAACTCACTCATGCTCACTGTTACCTTGAAATTGAGCTATGCATTATTTACTGTTCTTTCAGAGAATTATCTTTCCCTGGTCACTGGCCACAGCTGCTGAAGTGAGTGATTCTTTCCTCAGGTTCCTGATCTAGCTTTGCTCCAATTTCACACTGCCTTTATGCTACGCAAAATTCATCTTCAAGTTACAGCTTACAGGATGTTTTCCCCCAACCCAGAGCATTATACTCATGTTTCAATCACAAACACAGGTATACTTGCCTGAAGGTTCCTCAAATGCAGATCCCTCCTAGAAGCTTATCAGGGGCATTTCTTAATTAGCACAACATACACTGGTTGCTAAAAGACAAAGAAGTGTATAATGCTTGCTGACAAACTGCACTGAATTTATAAAGCAAATTTATCCAAAAACAAAAACAAAAAACAACTCTGTTCTTCCCTGCAGTCAAATGAATGTTTGCTACAGCAAGCTATACATTCAAAAATCTTTTGACAGGGGAGCCTTTTGTACATTTCCAATTTCTGGAAATAATGCAAAAGTGGTTCCAAAAGTTTAATTAAATGTATGCATACAAAAGTACTCAGTTATAAGACCAATACTGTTTATACTGATCAAGTTCAATGAAAATACGAACAGACTAAAATATTTTGAGACCTGGGAGCAGATTGGGAAGGTAGAAAAAACTGAGTTCTATTAGAGAATATCTTGTCTATAACTCAAGGTTTCCATCAGTCATTATTAGCTTTCACTCGATTTTAGAAATTCCATGAAAGAGATTATGTAAGCCATTGGACTTAGGTCTACACTCGGTTCAAAAGTTTAAAATTCCAGGAATTCAAAGATTCACTTTGTCCCATCTCTTGAAGGATGGGTTCTTGGTAACTCAAACAACTTCTAAGGTTTTTTTTTTTTTTTTTTCCGGTACGCGGGCCTCTCACTGTTGTGGCCTCTCCCGTTGCGGAGCACAGGCTCCGGACGCGCAGGCTCAGCGGCCATGGCTCACGGGCCCAGCCGCTCCGCGGCATGTGGGATCCTCCCGGACCGGGGCACGAACCCGCGTCCCCTGCATTGGCAGGCAGACTCAACAACTGCGCCAACAGGGAAGCCCCAACTTCTAAGGTTAGCTCAAGAAATATATCTGCAAAAACTTGAGCATAATTGATACTCAAACCCCGTGACTCATCTCTAAAACTGCGATTTTGTTTCCACTGGAAAGCTCTGAAATTCTCCAAAACCTATCATTTATTTGAGTCAGAACATTCAAGCAATGGAGGAAAAATCAGCTTTTAGCATCTGGTCTATCCACACACTCAATTTTAGCTTAAATACCTGTACTTCCTTGAACAAATTAGGACCACTCATTTTTCTCTGTTCTCAAAATTTCAATATGCTCAGATTTCTGGTCATAACATACAAAGGTACAACTTGAAATGCACTCATATGCATCAAATTGGTTCTCTCAAAATCTTTAACTGATTAAAAAAAAAAACTTTATCTAAAAAAAGCAGCTCAATGAATATCTTCAATAACTTTCCATCCCCTGCCCATCCAGCACCACATTCTACTTCAACTTCTTCCAAATATGCCATAACCAGGAGTCCCCAACCTCTGCGGCACCAGGGACCGGTTTCGTGTAAGACAATTTTTTCCCTGGAGGTGGAGAAATTGTTCACAGATTGCTCAGGCGGTAATGCCAGCGATGGGAAGTGGCAGATGAAGCTTCACTGGCTTGCCTGACGCTCACCTCCTGCTGTGAAGCAGCCAGGTTCCTAACAGGCAGCAGACCTTTGGGGACCCCTGCCATAAACCACTTAAGGGCTAAGGGGAAGAGAACAAAAGAGAGTTTCAAGCTTGATCACTTTCTCCATCTGTGCTATTAACCTGGCTTGCAAAGTTTATTGCATAAACTCTGTTAGTGTATAACACAATGAAAGATGTGCACAAAAATAATTGTTAAAGACAATTATTAAATAAATGATTAATTTTTCCTTGCAGATGCCCTGTGACAAATGAACTCAGTTTTTATTGATTCTAAGGTGATGGGCATTTTCTGTCTCTTGATCTTGGTTGTAGTTACAATATTTAAGTTACATCTATAACAGGTTACAAGGCATACACTTAAGATTTGAATTTTTTACCATATGTTCATTACCCCACTGTAAGAATATGTTCAAATAGAGCAGCTAGATCTTCCCAAAATTAACCTGGGTCTCAGCTGTCACATATGTAAACTAGTGATAATAATGCTGCCTTCATCTCATGGCTGCAGAATTTATGTAACCACGTGAAGAGCTATTTTCTGTACAATAAAAATTTTCTTTGCAAAAAAATAATAACGCCAGCCACCACTGAATTTAAGAAACAAAGGTTAAGAGCATTTTGGTTATTTCCAATTGTTTGGAAATCTCTGCAGAGCTGTCATTTCCTTCCTGCCTCTTTTCTCCTGGCCCTGGTAACGCATATTGCTCCAACCCGCTCCAGTACCTATTCAGCCAAGCAGAGCCTGGCCTGACCCCTGTAGTACCCTTGGGATTTGAGGCTGCTCTGTTGCAGTGCTGATGCCAGACTCTGAATACTGGGCAGGGCACCAGGAACCATTTTTGCCTTTTCAGAAAGCAGGCATTGACTTTCTAAGCTTATTCTTAATGGAAAACCCCTTTCCCCAAAGGTTTGTGTCTAAATGATTCTCTGGGTCTTTCTCCTTGTATTCTCATTCCTTTGTCCAAAAGAGAAAGAGAATGAAATCTAAGTAGAAGGCTACCCTGGTGACAAAGCTTCTTCCCTTTATTTTGAGATTGGGAACTAGCACCGTGAAAGCAATTTTGTGTTGAATGCTAAAGATTGTTTTGTTTTAGGCTTTAATATAGAGGTTTCCCATCACATTCTGATGAGCACTATTAATGACTTTTTTTCGTAAGAAAACAAGTCCTCATTCCCGCAGCAAAGCTTAAACAAAAACTTACACATAACAGAACAAGATTTAAGGAGAAATATGCAGCTATTTCTTCATGGAGTGCAAACATTTTAAGCCATATCAGTTTATAGGATAGCTGCTACTCTTAAGCACTCTCCTTGGAGCAAGAAGTGTCTTTACAGAACAACTTCCACACTGGATGCTTTAACAATATTTTCAACACGGTTTTCCTAATCGTCAGTTTAATTTCACGAACTGGTTTTGTGGCACACTGCCAGACACCATCACAATTTTCAGCAAATACACTGAACCACTCTTGAAGTTGCAGCCAGAGAGCAAATGATCTTTTTGCATAAATATATCAGTCTTGGCCTTCTCTGGTGGCGCAGTGGTTGGGAGTCCGCCTGCCGATGCAGAGGACACGGGTTCATGCCCCAGTCCGGGAGGATCCCACATGCTGCGGAGCGGCTGTGCCCGTGAGCCACGGCCGCTGAGCCTGTGCTCCACAACGGGAGAGGCCACAACAGTGAGAGGCCTGCGTACCTCAAAAAAAAAAAAAAAAAAAAAAAAAAAAAAATATATATATATATATATATATATATATCAATCAGTCTTATCCAACAGGAACTTTTAAGATCATTTAAAACAGCTTATTTCCTAACATATGGCATATTCAAAGTATCATTAAAAGCTATTTAAATTATTTTTATTTCCTCAGCTATTGATTCTACGGATAGGAAATGGTATGAGTCATGTATGAATTAAACATAAATATTAGATAATATTTACTGAGTCCCTACTATGCCATACAGTATGCTCAAGTTAACTCATTCAATCCTCAGGAAAGTGCTATAGATATATATTATTATTATTAGCCCTGCTCTACAGAGAGGAAAATTAGACTCAGAGAGGTTAAGTAACTTGCCCAAAGTTGCATATTCATTTTCATGCAGCAAGTATGGCTCCAGAGCACACGCTCTTAACTCCATGATATGCAGTACAACTAACTCATCCACCACTTACTTACACACAACTCAGCAAGATAGCTTCTTGACAGGTAAGTATTAAATTTAAAAGGGAGGAAAATATTCACGTTCTGGCTTCCTTTTTTTTTTTTTTTTTTTTACGGTACGCGGGTCTCTCACTGTTGTGGCCTCTCCTGTTGCGGAGCACAGGCTCCAGATGCGCAGGCTCAGCGGCCATGGCTCACGGGCCCAGCCGCTCTGCGGCATGTGGGATCTTCCCAGACCGGGGCACGAACCCGCGTCCCCTGCATCGGCAGGCGGACTCTCAACCACTGCGCCACCAGGGGAGCCCCTGTCTTCCATTTTTTTTATCAGTACTTCCTATCGTTTCCTGGGCGACCCCCATGCACCTGGCACTCTGTCAGAAGCTGCACAAACAGGGAATGAGACAGACAAAATTCCTGTGCTCAAGGAGCTTATTTCTAGTAGGAGCAGGAAGGGACAGAGAATAAAACTTTAAACAAGATAGACTCAGAGTCCGTTACACGCTGTGAAGGAAAACTGGATAATATGATAGCGAGTATCTCTGACACAAGAAGAGGGTACTTTGAGTAGAATGGCCAGGAAAGGCCTCTCTGAGGAGATGGCATCAGAGCGTAAAAAAGTCTTTAGAAGGCAATTAGCAGAAACCAGCTACATAGAGTTGAGAGATTAGGATTCGGGCAGAGGAAATAACAAATGACAAAGGCCTTGAGACAGGAAAGCCCTTAACTTTCGCAGAGCACTGTAAAGAAAGAAAAGGTGGCCCAGATGACTGAAATCCAGTGGGCAAGGGTATGAGTGGAAGAGGCTGAAGTTAGGCAGAAAGGCAAGCTCAGACACAGCCATGCGGGCGAGTACAGGTTTTCTTCTAAGCACAATGGGAGACCCCTGGAGGGTTTCAACAGGGTGACGCTGACCAGGCTGGCTTACTTGCGGACTCAGCAGAGGCACAAGCAGCAGCCACAGGCAGAAGCAGGGAGATGAGTGAGCAGCTTGTTCTAATCATCTAAGTAAGGAGGGAGGATGGCGTGAGTTACAGTGACACAAGCGGAGAAGAAAGGGAGTCAACAGTTCTTGAGAACTATTTTGGATGTGTGTTGACAAGACTTTGGGCTAAAAGCAAGTGAATGGATGGTGGTGACGTTTACTGCAATGGAGGAGATGCAGAAAGGAACCAGACGGGCGTGGCGGTGCGGAGGTGGGGAGGTCGGGGAGAAGAGATTCAAGAAGTTGCTTTTTGAAGTTCTATTCATAACCAAATAGATATGGTTTACATAAATTTTAAATTCTTTCTTCAGCCCTTCAGCATGGTGCTGATGCAATGCGTGAGTTCAACAAATACTTCCAGTTATAGCACAGACAAACCCTGCAGTGACAGTTAAGGTTGATAGAAGTTCAGTCTTGTGAGAATGTAACTGTTTTGAAACCCTTTAGATGATCCAGAAGGCTGAAATGTTTATACAAAAGAAAAGAACTAACCTCCTGTGTGTTCTAACCACTCCTGGATGGGCCTCTGGAGCTGATCACCCACGACACTGCACCTCCTTCTCTCCTGGATACTATTTCAGAACTGCCCCCTCTCCCCACACTTCTAACACTCCTTCCTAGACTCGCTCTCGGCCAGCAACCTTGCTTGCTGCTTCAGAACAACCCACCTGTGTCTGTGCCCACACGTCCTTCCTTCTCACCAGTTACCATCTAGAAATGTCTGCACTCCCGGCAGAGGTAACCGAGATTCCCTCTCCTGCAGCTGCCTGGGGACTGGGCCCAGCATTTCTCCTCTCTCTGTGATCAGCAACCCTTCCTTTCATACTGGATCTCTGGGTCTTTCACATCACACACCAACACTGTTATTTTTCACTGCCTACAAACAAGGATTTTGATCCCCACTCTTTCTGCCACGTACGGTCCTAATTCTTTGCTCCTCTTTGCAGCAAACTCCTGAAAACTCTGTCTATATCCGTCATCTCATTTTCCCACCTCTTATCTCTCTTTCTGTCTTAAATCCGTTACTAACTTCATCCCCACCACTCCTCTAAAAACAATTCTACTCAACATCGCCAATAACCCAGTAGTTTAATCCACCTGGCATCTCTCAGTCCTCACGTTACTTAACACAAGTGATGACTCTCTCCTCCTTGGAATATTTAATTTCCCTTGGCTTCCAGGACACAAACTCTCTTGGCTTCCTCCTCCTTCACAGCCAGACTTTCTCAAGTTCCTTCATGCACTCCTCCTCTTCTCTCCGACCTCTTAGCCTCGAGAACATCTCCTTACCTTTACTCACTCCCTTAGTGACATTTTTGAACACTAGCCACATGCTGTCAACTCCCAGATATTTATCTCCCTCCCAAGCCTCTTTCCAGACTTTTATATCCAACTTCCTACTCAACATCTTCACCTGTATATCTACAAGGTGTCTCAAATCTAGTACGACTAACAACGAGCATCACTTCCAAACCCTTTTTCCCTCCCCGCAAACCCTCATCCCTACTGATGGCAACTCTATGCTTCCAACTGCTCCATCCCAAAATATGGCACCATCCTTGATGCCTGTTTTCCTCTCGTACTCCATGCCCAACCCATTGTTGTCTTTTTCTGACAGCTTAGAGAAGCTAAGTGACTTGCCCAAGATTCCTCAGCTAGCAAGTGACTGCTGAGAATCAAATCCACTTCTCTCCAGCACTAGATAGAGCCTAGCTTGAATATTAGCCTGAAAATGAGTCATCCAGCTAACCACTAGAACAGACAAAGAATACATATGAACAATACACTACTTAATAATGAAGTGATCACTGAAGAAATCAAAGAGGAAATCAAAAAATACCTAGAAACAAATGACAATGGAGACACAACGACCCAAAACCTATGGGATGCGGCAAAAGCAGTTCTAAGGGGAAAGTTTATAGCAATACAAGCCCACCTTAAGAAGCAGGAAACATCTCGAATAAACAACCTAACCTTGCACCTCAAGCAATTAGAGAAAGAAGAACAAAAAAACCCCAAAGCTAGCAGAAGGAAAGAAATCATAAAAATCAGATCAGAAATAAATGAAAAAGAAATGAAGGAAACAACAGCAAAGATCAATAAAACTAAAAGCTGGTTCTTTGAGAAGATAAACAAAATAGATAAACCACTAGCCAGACTCATCAAGAAAAAAAGGGAGAAGACTCAAATCAATAGAATTAGAAATGAAAAAGGAGAGGTAACAACTGACACTGCAGAAATAAAAGAGATCATGAGAGATTACTACAAGCAACTCTATGCCAATAAAATGGACAACCTGGAAGAAATGGACAAATTCTTAGAAATGCACAACCTTCCAAGCCTGAACTGGGAAGAAATAGAAAATATGAACAGACCAATCACAAGCACTGAAATTGAAACTGATTAAAAATCTTCCAACAAAGAAAAGCCCAGGACCAGATGGCTTCACAGGCGAATTCTATCAAACATTTAGAGAAGAGCTAACACCTATCCTTCTCAAACTCTTCCAACATATAGCAGAGGGAGGAACACTCCCAAACTCATTCTACGAGGCCACCATCACCTTGATACCAAAACCAGACAAGGATGTCACAAAGAAAGAAAACTACAGGCCAATATCACTGATGAACATAGATGCAAAAATCCTCAACAAAATACTAGCAAACATAATCCAACAGCACATTAAAAGGACCATAAACCATGATCAAGTGGGGTTTATTCCAGGAATGCAAGGATTCTTCAATATACGCAAATCAATCAATGTGATAAACCATATTAACAAATTGAAGGAGAAAAACCATATGATCATCTCAATAGATGCAGAGAAAGCTTTTGACAAAATTCAACACCCATTTATGATAAAAACGCTGCAGAAAGTAGGCATAGAGGGAACTTTCCTAAACATAATAAAGGCCATATATGACAAGCCCACAGCAAACATCATTCTCAATGGTGAAAAACGGAAAGCATTTCCACTAAGATCAGGAACAAGTCAAGGTTGCCCACTCTCACCACTCTTATTCAACATAGTTTTGGAAGTTTTAGCCACAACAATCAGAGAAGAAAAGGAAATAAAAGGAATCCAAATCGGAAAAGAAGAAGTAAAGCTGTCACTGTTTGCAGATGACATGATACTATACATAGAGAATCCTAAAGATGCTACCAGAAAACTACTAGAGCTAATCAGTGATTTTGGTAAAGTAGCAGGATACAAAATTAATGCACAGAAATCTCTGGCATTCCTATATACTAATGATGAAAAATCTGAAAGTGAAATCAAGAAAACACTCCCATTTACCATCGCAACAAAAAGAATAAAATATCTAGGAATAAACCTACCTAAGGAGACAAAAGACCTGTATGCAGAAAATTATAAGACACTGATGAAAGAAATTAAAGATGATACAAATAGATGGAGAGATATACCATGTTCTTGGATTGGAAGAATCAACATTGTGAAAATGACTCTACTACCCAAAGCAATCTACAGATTCAATGCAATCCCTATCAAACTACCACTGGCATTTTTCACAGAACTAGAACAAAAAATTTTGCAATGTGTATGGAAACACAAAAGATCCCGAACAGCCAAAGCAATCTTGAGAACGAAAAAAAGAAATGGAGGAATCAGGCTCCCTGACTTCAGACTATACTACAAAGCTACAGTTATCAAGACGGTATGGTACTGGCACAAAAACAGAAAGATAGATCAATGGAACAGGATAGAAAGCCCAGAGATAAACCCACACACATATGGACACCTTATCTTTGATAAAGGTGGCAGGAATATACAGTGGAGAAAGGACAGCCTCTTCAATAAGTGGTGCTGGGAAAACTGGACAGGTACATGTAAAAGTATGAGATTAGATCACTCCCTAACACCATACACAAAAATAAACTCAAAATGGATTAAAGACCTAAATGTAAGGCCAGAAACTATCAAACTCTTAGAGGAAAACATAGGCAGAACACTCTATGACATAAATCACAGCAAGATCCTTTCTGACCCACCTCCTAGAGTAATGGAAGTAAAAACAAAAATAAACAAATGGGACCTAATGAAACTTCAAAGCTTTTGCACAGCAAAGGAAACCATAAACAAGACCAAAAGACAACGCTCAAAATGGGAAAGAATATTTGCAAATGACAAAGGATTAATCTCCAAAATTTACAAGCAGCTCATGCAGCTCAATAACAAAAAAACAAACAACCCAATCCAAAAATGGGCAGAAGACCTAAATAGACATTTCTCCAAAGAAGATATACAGACTGCCAACAAACACATGAAAGAATGCTCAACATCATTAATCATTAGAGAAATGCAAATCAAAACTACAATGAGATATCATCTCACACCAGTCAGAATGGCCATCATCAAAAAATCTAGAAACAATAAATGCTGGAGAGGGTGTGGAGAAAAGGGAACCCTCTTGCACTGCTGGTGGGAATGTGAATTGGTTCAGCCACTATGGAGAACAGTATGGAGGTTCCTTAAAAACTACAAATAGAACTACCATATGACCCAGCAATCCCACTACTGGGCATATACCCTGAGAAAACCATAATTCAAAAAGAGGCACATACCAAAATGTTCATTTCAGCTCTATTTACAATAGCCCGGAGATGGAAACAACCTAAGTGCCCATCATCGGATGAATGGATAAAGAAGATGTGGCACATATATACAATGGAATATTACTCAGCCATAAAAAGAAACGAAATTGAGCTATTTGTAATGAGGTGGATAGACCTAGAGTCTGTCATACAGAGTGAAGTAAGTCAGAAAGAAAAAGACAAATACCGTATGCTAACACATATATATGGAATTTAAGGGAAAAAAATGTCATGAAGAACCTTGGGGTAAGGCAGGAATAAAGACACAGACCTCCTAGAGAACGGACTTGAGGTTATGGGGAGGGGGAAGGGTGAGCTGTGACAGGGCGAGAGAGAGTCATGGACATATACTCATTAACAAACGTAGTAAGGTAGATAGCTAGTGGGAAGCAGCCGCATGGCACAGGGATATTGGCTCGGTGCTTTGTGACAGCCTGGAGGGGTGGGATAGGGAGGGTGGGAGGGAGGGAGACGCAAGAGGGAAGACATATGGGAACATATGTTTATGTATGACTGATTCACTTTGTTGTGGGGCAGGGGCTGACGCACTGTTGTAGAGCAATTATACCCCAATAAAGATGTAAAAAAAAAAAAAAAGAATACATATGGTGTATGCAAATATTCCAAAGATTCTCTGTGCGGTAACCCTACACTAATACATTGTGTTTAATACATTACACTTTCCCAGCTGGTAGAGGAAATCCGTTCTGCAGTTTTGTCAGCACACTGATGGAAGGACAATTTATCAAATATTTAATAGGGACTTCTTCTGCTCTCTGTGTTTAGATCAAATCACCACACACAAAACCTTCCTTAACACATTTGCCCAGAATTCAGACGAGCAGATGTTCCAATGCCCTTACCAGAAACGACTGTCAGAGATATCCTCTGATCCTCCTTACTCTGACTCGCTCTCCTTTCACATGGCTTTCTGAGTTTGGCAATCGTCGACAGATTTACAGAGCTGCAGGAAGATGCCAATGACCCCATTTCATTCTTCCTTCCCTCTGTAATTCTGGAACACAAGCATTATCAGACTGTCTCAAAGATGTTATCTGTCTAAACTGTTTTGATTCTTTGCCCCCAGTGTTTTTGTTCCACATACTCTACATGATGTCAGGACCTATCATTTTCAGAAAAGGGCTTGGAGAAGCCACTTAGTTCACTGGGCATAAACATTGTTTACAAGCACTATAATGGGTCAGTTCCTTTAAAAGAGATGCTTCCAGAGTCCTTGGTGTCCTCCCGAAAGTTTCTGCAGCGTTTTCATTTTAAATCCCAGTATGCAGCTTTTTGATCCTTTAGGCTTTCAGGAGACAGTGGACTACATCTTTTAGGGATGGCGTGGGATATTGGGAGAATAAGTTTAAAGACCAGTTATTTTCATGACTCAGAATTCTTTCTCATATGATAACTTGCAAATAGTGGCAATATTTATGTTATGGTTTTTAAATAATCTAACAATTTCTCCATTCCCCCACTAAGAGAAACTGTCATCTCTACTTTTTCCTTGTGCTTTCAACTTGCTCATGCACCCCTGAGAACAATATTTCACTGTTAAAGCCACATGGGTGTGGCTGCTAGTTTTTACTCTCCTGTGTGTGGAAGGAGTCAGAGCCAATAAATCCTTAAAGCTGCTGCTAAAAGAAAATCAGTCGTAAGAACCTCAATCTATGCACACTCTCCTCTTAAGTTCTCCCATCACTGGTTGCACTCAGTAGTACCTACTGCCATGGTCACCATCAGTTATTAACAATACATAAAACACAGGATAAACTCTTACCAAAAACTTGGATTAAGAACAGGAACTGGCCCAAATATTTCAGGGTACATTTATTAAACATTAAATGTGTAGGCAATCAGAACTGTTAAATAATCTGTGGCTATCCAGCCAATACACCTAAAACACTGTCTTTATCCATCCACAGGACCACACTGAAAACTGCAGAGTGCTGGCTGCTTCATGTTTCAAGTCTCAAATCTTCCATCCTCATCAAGGTCCTTACTGGAAGCATCTCTGTCATTCATTCCTCCCACAGGCTTGCTTTCACATGTGGCTCACACTGAAGCTCGGAGCCAGGCAAAGAACTTCCTCTGAATCACTCCAGCATAAGTGCTATTGACGTGCAACCCTGTGAGAAGCTACAGGCCACACAGAAGCCATTAGCCACTTCTCATCTTCCTTGTTCTGTCTTTAAACACTTGGCAATCCTATTCGAGAGGAGGCTGCTTCCCCCTGCCACAATCTCCTTTTCTATTTTTCCTTATGGCACATTTCTGAGACGGTCCTCGAGAACTCCTCTTTAGTATATCTTTATATTTCAGTCTGTTATATACCAAGATGCTTTTGCTCATCAAATTCTAAATGGGACATGGTAAGTATAATGTCTAACAGCAGTGACAAAAATGGAAGAAAGTTTTGGTTGGTCTATAGTCTAATGACCATGGAGATTCCAATTTTATAAAATACAGCAAAACAGAGAATTCCTAAAGAAAAGTACTTAATAAGGAAATACAATGAACAAAACAAAGAACCTAAATTACTATTGTGGGGCAACAGATAAAGTTTAGAACTGGACTAAAGTCACCCAACACCACAGACCTCAGAATGTGGGACTCAAAGTCTACTGGAGAAAAGTCAGTTCAGATGTGCACAGAGTTTAAGACCCCAACTGCTTTTTATTATATTTTGATGTTTGACATTATTAGAACATCTCTCATCACTGAAGTGCTCTTGATAAAGAGTTCAGGTGTTTCAACTGGTGACTTAGGCTCAATGGAAGACCTAGATTCTCATAAGGAGAGCCTGGCTGTAGGTAGCATATGGATCTGACACAGCTAATACAGCATGTGGACATGCCTTGGGATTAATGACTGAGACTGTAACAATAAAACAAATGCTGTAACGTTGGGGAGCCAGAGCACAGGGACTTGGGGCAAACAAAGCTGGGCCTAACCCTAGGCACCGAGTTTGCTTTTCCCTACATTCTGAGAAGCTACAGTCTGATCAGAAGAGATATCACTGCTGCTGTAAATAAGGATGGCATCGAATCTCCTGTTTTCATGGCAACGCCAAACGGCAGGGACTGCACATTCTCCAAGAAGAGAAACTCTGTTAGTTGCAACAAGAATCTCATTTCTGTACCAAAGCATAAATCATTGAAAACCTAGTCAAACCATGCTTCCATAACAGCAGTTTAAATCTCCAATTACAGAAAGAATTGTATAAGCATAAAAAAAAAACCTCTAAATAAAAAGATAAAAGCTACTGCTTAAAATTTCTTTCTATAGGAGGAACTATTATTTAAACTCGTAGTAAAAGGATAAAATTTCCTAACTTAAAATTCAAATGGGCTCAGAAACAGCAGATTAAAGCTCCACAATCAACTTGATGTACCTTGCATCTGTGGAATACATAAATAGACAATGAATCGTCCCAAATTGAGGAGCCGTGTGGATGAAAGGCTCTTGGTGCTGCAGCCAGGAGTCAGTGCTGTGCCTCTGAGGTGGGACAGCCAACTTCAGGACACTGGTCCACAAGAGACCTCCCAGCTCCACATAATATCAAAAGGCGAAAATCTCCCAGAGATCTCCATCTCAACACCAAAATCCAGCTTCACTCAACAACCAGCAAGCTACAGTGCTGGACATCCTATGCCAAACAACTAGCAAGACAAGAACACAACCCCACCAATTAGCAGAGGCTGCCTAATATCATAATAAATCCACAGGCACCCCAAAACACACCACCAGATGTGGACCTGCGACCAGAAAGACAAGATCCAGCCTCATCCACCAGAACACAGGCACTAGTCCCCTCCACCAGGAAGCCTACACAACCCACTGAACCAACCTTAGCCACTGGGGACAGACACCAAAAACAACGGGAACTACGAACCTGCAGCCTGCAAAAAGGAGACCCCAAACACAGTAAGATAAGCAAAATGAGAAGACAGAAAAACACACAGCAGATCAAGGAGCAAGGTAAAAACCCACCAGACCTAATAAATGAAGAGGAAATAGGCAGTCTACTTGAAAAAGAATTCAGAATAATGATAGTAAAGATGATCCAAAATCTTGGAAATAAAATAGAGAATATGCAAGAAACATTTAACAAGGATCTAGAAGAACTAAAGATGAAACAAACAATGACGAACAACACAATAAATGAAATTAAAAATACTCTAGATGGGATCACAATAGCAGAATAACTGAGGCAGAAGAACAGATAAGTGACCTGGAAGATAAAATAGTTGAAATAACTACTGCAGAGCAGAATAAAGAAAAAAGAATGAAAAGAACTGAGGACAGTCTCAGAGACCTCTGGGACAACATTAAACGTACCAACATCCAAATTATAGGGGTTCCAGACGAAGAAGAGAAAAAGAAAGGGACTGAGAAAATATATGAAGGGATTATAGTGGAAAACTTCCCAAATATGGGAAAGGAAATAGTTAATCAAGTCCAGGAAGCACAGAGAGTCCCATACAGGATAATACCAAGAAGAAATACGCCAAGACACATATTAATCAAACTGTCAAAACTTAAATACAAAGAAAACATATTAAAAGCAGCAAGGGAAAAACAACAAATAACACACAAGGGAATGCACATAAGGTTAACAGCTGATCTTTCAGCAGAAACTCTGCAAGCCAAAAGGGACTGGCAGGACATATATAAAGTGATGAAGGAGAAAAACCTGCAACCAAGATTACTCTACCCAGCAAGGATCTCATTCAGATTTAATGGAGAAATTAAAACCTTTACAGACAAGCAAAAGCTGAGAGAGTTCAGCACCACCAAACCAGCTTTAAAACAAATGCTAAAGGAACTTCTCTACGCAAGAAACACAAGAGAAGGAAAAGACCTACAATAACGAACTCAAAACAATTAAGAAAATGGTAATAGGAACATACATATCGATAATTACCTTAAAAGTAAATGGACTAAATGCTCCCACCAAAAGACACAGATTGGCTGAATGGATACAAAAACAAGACACATATATATGCTGTCTACAAGAGACCCACTTCAGACCTAGGGACACATACAGCCTGAAAGTGAGGGGATGGAAAAAGATATTCCATGCAAATGGAAATCAAAAGAAAGCTGGAGTAGCAATTCTCATATCAGACAAAATAGACTTTAAAATAAAGACTATTAGAGGAGACAAAGAAGGACACTACATAATGATCAAGGGATCGATCCAAGAAGAAGATATAACAACTGTAAATATTTATGCACACAACATAGGAGCACCTCAATACATAAGGCAAATACTAACAGCCATAAAAGGGGAAATCGACAGTAACACATTCATACTAGGGGACTTTAACACCCCACTTTCAAAAATGGACAGATCATCCAAAATGAAAATAAATAAGGAAATACAAGCTTTAAATGATACATTAAAGAAGATGGACTTAATTGATATTTATAGGACATTCAACCAAAAACAACAGAATACACATTTTTCTCAAGTGCTCATGGAACATTCTCCAGGATAGATCATATCTTGGGTCACAAATCAAGCCTTGGTAAATTTAAGAAAATTGAAATTGTATCAAGTATCTTTTCCGACCACAACACTATGAGACTAGATATCACTTACAGGAAAAGATCTGTAAAAAATACAAACACATGGAGGCTAAACAATACACTACTTAATAACGAAGTGATCACTGAAAAATCAAAGAGGAAATAAAAAAATACCTAGAAACAAATGACAATGGAGACACGATGACCCAAAACCTATGGGATGCAGCAAAAGCAGTTCTAAGAGGGAAGTTTAGAGCAATAAAATCCTACCTTAAGAAACAGGACATATCTCGAATAAACAACCTAACCTTGCACCTCAAGCAATTAGAGAAAGAAGAACAAAAAAACCCCAAAGTTAGCAGAAGGAAAGAAATCATAAAAATCAGATCAGAAATAAATGAAAAAGAAATGACAGAAACAAAAGCAAAGATCAATAAAACTAAAAGCTGGTTCTTTGAGAAGATAAACAAAATTGATAAACCATTAGCCATACTCATCAAGAAAAAAGGGAGAAGACTTCAATCAATAGAATTAGAAATGAAAAAGGAGAAGTAACAACTGACACTGCAGAAATACAAAAGATCATGAGAGATTACTACAAGCAACTCTATGCCAATAAAATGGACAACCTGGAAGAAATGGACAAATTCTTAGAAATGCACAACCTTCCAAGCCTGAACTGGGAAGAAATAGAAAATATGAACAGACCAATCACAAGCACTGAAATTGAAACTGTGATTGAAAATCTTCCAACAAACAAAAGCCCAGGACCAGATGGCTTCACAGGCGAATTCTATCAAACATTTAGAGAAGAGCTAATAACACCCATCCTTCTCAAACACTTCCAAAATATAGTAGAGGGAGGAATACTCCCAAACTCATTCTACGAGGCCACCATCACCTTGCTACCAAAACCAGACAAGGATGTCACAAAGAAAGAAAACTACAGACCAATATCACTGATGAACATAGATGCAAAAATCCTCAACAAAATACTAGCAAACAGAATCCAACAGCACATTAAAAGGATCATACACCACGATCAAGTGGGGTTTATTCCAGGAATGCAAGGATTCTTCAATATACACATATCAATCAACGTGATACACCATATTAACAAATTGAAGGAGAAAAACCATATGATCATCTCAATAGATACAGAGAAAGCTTTCAACAAAATTCAACACCCATTTATGATAAAAACCCTGCAGAAAGTAGGCACAGAGGGAACTTTCCTCAAATAATAAAGGCCATATATGACAAACCCACAGCCAACATCATTCTCAATGGTGAAAAACGGAAAGCATTTCCACTAAGATCAGGAACAAGACAAGGTTGCCCACTCTCACCACTCTTATTCAACATAGCTTGGGAAGTTTTAGCCACAGCAATCAGAGAAAAAGAGGAAATAAAAGGAATCCAAATCAGAAAAGAAGAAGTAAAGCTGTCACTGTTTGCAGATGACATGATCCTATACATAGAGAATCCTAAAGATGCTACCAGAAAACTACTAGAGCTAATCAATGAATCTGGTAAAGTAGCAGGATACAAAATTAACGCACAGAAATCTCTGGCATTCCTATACACTAATGATGAAAAATCTGAAAGTGAAATCAAGAAAACACTCCCATTTACCACTGCAACAAAAAGAATAAAATATCTAGGAATAAACCTACCTAAGGAGACAAAAGACCTGTATGCAGAAAAGTATAAGACACTGATGAAAGAAATTAAAGATGATACAAATAGATGGAGAGATATACCATGTTCTTGGATTGCAAGAATCAACATTGTGAAAATGACTCTACTACCCAAAGCAATCTACAGACTCAATGCAATCCCTATCAAACTACCACTGGCATTTTTCACAGAACTAGAACAAAAAATTTTGCAATCTGTATGGAAACATAAAAGACCCCGAATAGCCAAAGCAATCTTGAGAACGAAAAATGAAGCTGAAGGAATCAGGCTCCCTGACTTCAGACTATACTACAAAGCTACAGTAATCAAGACAGTATGGTACTGGCACAAAAACAGAAAGATAGATCAATGGAACAGGATAGAAAGCCCAGAGATAAACTCACGCACATATGGTCACCTTATCTTTGATAAAGGAGGCAGGAATGTACAGTGGAGAAAGGACAGCCTCTTCAATAAGTGGTGCTGGGAAAACTGGACAGGTACATGTAAAAGTTTGAGATTAGATCACTCCCTAACACCATACACAAAAATAAACTCAAAATGGATTAAAGACCTAAATGTAAGGCCAGAAACTATCAAACTCTTAGAGGAAAACATAGGCAGAACACTCTATGACATAAATCACAGCAAGATCCTTTCTGACCCACCTCCTAGAGAAATAGAAATAAAAACAAAAATAAACAAATGGGACCTAATGAAATTTCAAAGCTTTTGCACAACAAAGGAAACCATAAACAAGACCAAAAGACAACCCTCAGAATGGGAGGAAATGTTTGCAGATGAAGCAACTGACAAAGGATTAATCTCCAAAATTTATAAGCAGCTCATGCAGCTCAATAACAAAAAAACAAACAACCCAATCCAAAAATGGGCAGAAGACCTAAATAGATATTTCCTCAAAGAAGATATACAGACTGCCAACAAACACATGAAAGAATGCTCAACATCATTAATCATTAGAGAAATGCAAATCAAAACTACAATGAGATATCATCTCACACCAGTCAGAATGGCCATCATCAAAAAATCTAGAAACAGTAAATGCTGGAGAGGGTGTGGAGAAAAGGGAACCCTCTTGCACTGCTGGTGGGAATGTATATTGATACAGCCACTGTGTAGAACAGTATGGAGGTTCCTTAAAAAACTACAAATAGAACTACCATATGACCCAGCAATCCCACTACTGGGCATATACCCTGAGAAAACCATAATTCAAAAAGAGTCATGTACCACAATGTTCATTGCAGCTCTATTTACAATAGCCCGGAGATGGAAACAACCTAAGTGTCCATCATCGGATGAATGGATAAAGAAGATGTGGCACATATATACAATGGAATATACCCAGCCATAAAAAGAAACGAAATTGAGCTATTTGTAATGAGGTGGATAGACCTAGAGTCTGTCATACAGAGTGAAGTAAGTCAGAAAGAGAAAAACAAACACCATATGCTAACACATATATATGAAATCTAAGAAGAAAAAAAATGTCATGAAGAACCTAGGGGTAAGACAGGAATAAAGGCACAAACCTACTAGAGAATGGACTTGAGGATATGGGAAGGGGGAAGGGTAAGCTGTGACAAAGCGAGAGAGTGGCATGGACATATATACACTACCAAACGTAAGGTATATAGCTAGTGGGAAGCAGCCGCATAGCACAGGGAGATCAGCTCAGTGCTTTGTGACCGCCTGGAGGGGTGGGATAGGGAGGGTGGGAGGGAGGGAGACGCAAGAGGGAAGAGATATGGGAACATATGTATATGTATAACTGATTCACTTTGTTATAAAGCAGAAACTAACACACCATTGTAAAGCAATTATGCTCTAATAAAGATGTAAAAAAAAAAAAAAAAGGTGAGGAACCCAGCAGGATGACCTCACACCAAAGGGCCCAAATCATAAAAAGCTGAGGAACCCAGCAATATAAAAAAAAGTCAAATGGAAGGATAATTGTCATCTTATCTACAAATAATACTTTCTTGTACCTGTTGCCATGATCATATGTTAATCTGTAGACAATGTATAAATATCAAATCATAAATCAACTTCCTTATGTGGAAAAAAAAATACTAAGAGAAACTATACTAAGAGTAGTGATTTTTCCAGGATTTTCTAACTAGGTAGAAGGACAGGACAAATTCTAAGGCATTGCTAATTTTTAAATCTATGCATTAGGCACAAACTTATTAATTTATGTATGCCATGCATTCGTTTCTTAGAAGTCTTTCCCCAACCGAAGGCCTTCCCTTAACTTTGAGACAGAAGCATTTCCTACTTTGAGACAGAAGCATTTCCTACTTTGCCCATTGGTTACAGGATCCCTTGAAACACCATGCATCACTACTAGGTTCAGTAGTAGCTATAGGAAATGTCACAGAATTTTCTAATTTGGGGTGACCTAAATGCTCAATTATTAATATGCAGTAGCTGTTTGCTACATGGGACAGTACTTGGCCTGTTGCCCCAGGTCTCAGTGTTTAGATTCAGTACCATCAATGTAACTTGCAAATACAAAGTACTTCCAACTGTCACATGCTCCCTCCTCCACACCCACTTTCTAGCTTGAGGTCCCTGATATTGACATCAATTCACACAGACTGTGCAAAAATGGTTACTTTTTATTCCCTCTTAAAAGAATGTTGAAGTGACACATATATATCAACTTATATATATCATAACACATATATATGAGGAAGTGGATACATGCTCAAGGTCATGAAGAGTATTTATGGCCACAGATGCTGCCCATAAGAGCTGAATGTAAATCGTCAACAAAACATACTGAAGAGACTCCAGCCCTGCATAGATATACATTATGATTATTATTTATATTTATACTGTATATTTTATATATATTATTTAATATGGTAAAAAATACCCATGAAGTCTGATGGACACAACCTTAACCAAAGGATCAAGGTTATGATCACAGGATTTAAGCCACACTAATGTCATGTGGCCCCTGATATAGTGCAACGAGAAGAACACCTCACCTTAGGTGTTTTTTGCAAAAATCCATAATCCCAGGGTAATCATAAGAAAACATCAGACAAACCTAAAATGAGGGACCCTTTACAAAATGCCAAACCAGAACTCTTTAAAATTTGTCTCAAGGTCATGAATGGCAAGGAAAGACTAAGTAACTGTCACAGACTGGAAAAGGCTTAGGAGACCACGGTTAATGCAGTATGTTAGGCTGGGTTGGATACTGACAGCAAAAGGACATATGTGGGAAAACTGGTAAAATCCAGATGAAGTCTGTAGTTTAGTTAATAACACTGTATTAGTGTTAATTATTCCTTTGTTTTGACAAAATGCACTGTGATTGGGTAAGATGTTAACACTAAGTAATGCTGGATGAGGAACACACTGAAACTTTCTTCTATCTTTGTAACCTTTCTGAAAATCTAAAATTTCCCCCCCCAAAAAAAGTTACTTAAAAAAATATCATTAACATATTACTAAATGTTACTAAATGCCAGCCACAGAGACCAAGAAATAATATGTATGTTAATCTCCTCAAATTCACACAAGAAAATGTTGCAAATCTGGCACCTAAGACTTAAGATTCTTCTCGCCGTCCTTATAGACAGCTGGATGTAATTAACGATAACCACCTGTACTCCAGCAACCTATCTTTAAATTCTAATAACTTAGCTAAAATTAAGCATATTCCAAACAGAATAAAATAAAAAATGAAAAATTCCCAAATTTCTTAAAACCCCAACTGACTGCCTGGTTTCTTAATCTTTCAACGTATTTTATAAAATGAAAGGGCTACTTTTAATTTTTCTTTAAATTTTCTCTTTTTGCTCACCTAATAAAACCAATCTTTCCTTTTCCTTTTAGTTTTCTTATATAAATTTTAATGGAGCATCAAATTTGACAAGGCACATTTCACTTCTAAGAACTATTTATCTAGCTTACAAATTGAATGTTTAATATGTTTTGTCTCACAGTATGACGCCACTTTTGTCAAAAGGGTGTGTGTTTGAGTCTAGAGATAGTAGTCTGGAGAGACACACGTCAACAGCGGTATGACAGACAGCAAGCTGACCTCCAAAGATCCACACTCTCCTTCTCTAGGGTTAAGTTGCTGCCGGAAAGTGATGATCTAATTTCCAAGCCCCCTTTCTTCTAAGTGAAGCTATGTTACTAGTTTGGGGTCATATAATGTGAATGTGTATCATTTCTAGGCCAAAGAGTTTAATCATGTGCTTCCTCCATGCTCTCTTTGCTTTGCATGATAATCTTGAAGGCATACTCTACAGCAAAGTAATTATTTGAAAGCAAAGTTACAAAACAGTAAGAAAACTGACACATTATTAATTTTATATTAAATATCACTCACCCTATTTCTGTGTAAGGATAGGCTATCCACTTCAATATAAGTCTTGCACACGATGTTCTACACATATATTTTTGTATATTTATTGAAAACAATCCGTGTATAAATGGACCCACACAATTCAAACCCATGTTGTTCAAGGGACAACTGTAGGTCCTGCATGGAGAAAAAAAGAACAAATTACTTAATCTTTCAATCCCAATAATCTTCCTCTTACGTCTTGTGACTTTGAAAAAGTTACCTCTTCCTACCAGATAAAAAATGTTTTCCTCTTTAGGATAAAGTTATCTGGAAACGCTAATAAGTATTCTGCTATGTTTTAGATCCAGTATCACAAATACAGTATCCCAGGGCAGATGTACACGTCATTTTAAAAATATTACCTAGATGCATGACAACCAAAAGTCAAAAGGATGTAAAGATTCCAGCAGATGTGAGAACTTAGAAAAATTAAAAGTCATAGAAACAATGAGCACCTTTAACCTGGGGATATTCATTATTTTGTTTATATGTCCACAGCATACTCTAAAAACAATCATATATTAAAACGAAAGCAAAACCGACAAATAAAACTATGCCTTTGACCCCACAAATATTTCATTATTTTATGCCTTTTATCTCAGTCATAACGACATAACAGCCGTGGCACAGACGTGCAATTCTCCCCTATTACCTACATGCTTCTTCACAATTCTGGTCCTGCTAGAGATAGGTATGCTATATTACTAGCTTTGACCAAAAATTGTGAGAAGTAATGTGTGTCACTGCCAGGCCCAGGCAGTGAAAAATCCCAGAGGGATACTACACAGATTTTTATCCCCTGCCTCAGTGAATGGAAAACTAGTGTTGAGATGACAGAGTCAAGATGGAACCTCGAATCACTGCTTAAAGTGAGCTGCCTTGGAGACCTGGCAGGCACACTGAAGGCTTTTATATAATAACACACTGAGATTTCTGAGTTGGTTTGTTACTGAGGCATAGCCCAGCCTGCCTAACACAGCACCTCCCAACTTTCTCCCTCCTTTGAATTCCATAGCATTTCAATCCATTTACTACAAAGGTACTTACCTCTAAGTAAGCTTTGGGCACTGTTATTTAAGCAAAGTCTTTGCTTAGTCTAACTCAAAGACTTTCAGTGAGACAAGTATATTCTTGAGACCTCTCATTCATTGCCTTACAGAAAGCATGGTATAAAAGAATGAATCTTAAAAAAATAACTGCACATCACAGACTAGTATTTAAATTCATGAACATAAAAGAGACACTGACAATGTTCATCTATAGGAAACAAAACAGAAATGAGAGAACTAACTAATTGTATCTTTTTTTTCTCTGTCAGCCATAGTGAAGAGGCCTAAATGTCATTTGCTCATTTACTGCGATACATATCAGAAGTACCAGAAATCAGCTTCTTCGCATTAAAAAAAAAGTGATAAGATAAAAATATCTTAGATTTACATATTAAAAACAACAGCACTCACTGCCAAGAAGGACTGCGGATAAGGCAGAATCTTCTCAATTATAATCAGTAGAACAGGGGAAGATGTTAGTGTAATTTCACCCGGCATCTAAATCCACTGGGGTAAGTCTATAAATACAAACATGTAAGTTAATTACTAAATGACTCACTTAGCTAAACAAGTCAGTATGTTCGGAATCTAAGTTACCCAGCTCTGCACTGCCTCAGTGAAGCTGAAGTGGCTGTAATGGAAGCACGCTCAGGTTTCCCAGGACAACCAAAACCAGTGCTTGCCCATCATTTGATGGATTCCTAACAAAATATAAACCCGATTTAAAATCAGGGTCCAGGGCTTCCCTGGTGGCGCACTGGTTGGGAGTCCGCCTGCCGATGCAGGGGACGTGGGTTTGTGCCCCGGTCTGGGAGGATCCCACGTGCCGCGGAGCGGCTGGGCCCGTGAGCCATGGCCGCTGAGCCTGCGCGTCCGGAGCCTGTGCTCTGCAACGGGAGAGGCCACAGCAGTGAGAGGCCCGCATACCGCAAAAAAAAAAAAATCAGGGCCCAGCAAAAATCTATGACACATATATTCAGATGTACATAAGACTACACTTTCCAGGTCAGCACCTTTTCACAACATATATTCCTAAAGATCTAACTACATGCCTCCTTTAGCACACAGAAGGGTTGCGCTTAACTACGTGCATTAGAGCAGTGATTTTTCAGGGACTTCCCGGGCGGTGCAGTGGTTAAGACTCCATGCTTCCAATGTAGGGGACCCAGGTTCGATCCTCAGTCAGGGAACTAGATCCCACATGCATGCCACAACTAAGAGTTCGCATGCCACAACTAAAGACCCAACACGACCAAATAAATAAATAAATAAGAACAGTGATTTTCAGGATGGAGCAGGGAGTGAGACAGTAGAAGGTGAGAGAAGGCGTATTAGAATCACCAAGGGAGGATTTTTCAAACCAGGTCACATGCCCGCCCCAGTCACCCTGGGCACCTGACAAGCCCTTAGAGTCTCAGGCCCTGTGGGGTTTGGGGAACAGGCGTACAGGCTGTAGGGGCCTCAAGGGTCCTGCTCTATCCTCACACCTTCCCCCATCTGGAACTCCTGAAATGAAGACAGATACGTTTCTTTTTCTGTAAGATTTTTTAAAGGTGGACTCCTGAGAGAATAAATTCAAACAAAATACCCAGCAGAACAGTCTCAATGTTCCGGTGGAGACTGAACCAAATCTTTCCTGAGCACCTCCTTCACACTTTTCGTCATCTCGGAGAAAAACAGCATGTTCCAACTTTCTCACTTATGCTCACGTTTTAGGAAACAGAATGTCTCACAATACTGAACAGAACTGGAGGGATTATACTAAAATCTCTCAATGATGGCTTCATAGAGTTTTAATGCAAATGTAAAATTTAATAGCATGGTCCAAATATAATGCTCTGTATCCTCCCAAAATTTCTTTTCTTCACAAAATTTTATTCTTTCACTGAAACAAATTAATACATACCTATGGTGTGCTGTGTAATATCAAAATTTGTCAGAAATATTTAACTAATTCTATTTGATTGAATTGTGTAATTTGACTCTTGGGCTTCAAATCCTACTGATTCAACTTCAAAAATACCTTAAATTATACTTCTCCCCATCTCTACTACTGCAGAAATAAATCCAACTCATCAGCTCTCTCAGGAGAGCATCATTTTCAGACTACTTACCCATCAGACTATATCGTAAGATTTATTGCCCTCTAACCCAAATCTCATCGTGCTGGGGTAGGTTAAAACCTATTGTTGCTTCTGCATGACCTTAAAGACAAAGTCTAAGCTTCTTAACTTTGCAAAAAACCTTTCACAAGCTTTAAACTCAATTCATGCAGCTCCCCACTGTGTAGTATTTTGGGTCTTATTATACTCATTAGATATTTTAAATTATTCCTGAATACATCATAACTTTTCTTTGACTTCACGTATGACATCTACTACGCTTAGAATGCCCTCTCCCAACTTCTTTACCAAAAAAATAAAAATAACTTTTCCTACTGGTCCTTCAAGAACCGACTCAAATTATACTCTCTCCTCAAAGTGTTTTGGTTGTCAGATGAGTGTAGTAAGTTACTCTAAAACAGGGCCACTGTCAAAACAAGAAACATTTATTATATCATAGTTTCTGTGGTCAGGAATTTGGACGGAGCTTAGCTGGTGGTTCCAACACAGGGCATCTCACGCAGTCAGGACACTGACTGGGGCTGCAGGGATCTGAAGCCTGACTGGGCTGGAGGATCCCCTTCCATGATGGCTCCTGCATATGGCTACTGGCAAAACCCCTTGTTGGCTGCTGGCAGGATGCCTCAGCTCCTCACAATGTGCACCTCTTTATAGGGCGGCTTCAGTGTTGTGATTACATGGCAGCTGGCCTAGATGAGAAACTTGCCGGGGCGGGGGGTGGGGGGGGGGCGAGGACAGGGAGAGAGCGTGCACGCAAGGAGAAAACTAGTGTCTTTTATCTATTTGGCCATGTTCTATTCATTGGAAGTGAATCACTAAGTCCTGATAATGCTCAAGAAATGTCTCCACCTTTGCAGGGAGGATTGTCAAAGAATTTTGACATACTTTAAAACAATCACAAAAGGTTTCCAAAATTTCTCCAGAAAGCCAGCTATTCCTTCCTCCGTATTCCCCTAGTATTTTTTCTACCTGTACTGCAAAACTGACCATATGGTATACGGAATTCACCTGAAAAGACATTGTGGGGCTTTAATACATAAACAGTAAACTTCTACTTTGATATTTCCATATGTTTAAATCCCGAGACTCCTAAAATTAGATTACTAAAAAAATAATATAGGGATAACTGGCTAGTCATTTGGGAGGAGAAAGCTGTAACTCTATATTAATCTTTATATAAAAATAAATTCCAAGTTAAAGAGTTAAAGAATTTCAATTTTTAAATAAAACTACACATGTACCAGGGAAAAATATGAACAAATATTTTTATCATCTTGGAGTAGAAAAGGCCTTCTTGAGAATAACATAAGAGCCCAAACTCATAAGAAACTGATAAAGATGACTAGTTAAATAGTAAAACAGCTGTATAGAAGAACAAAAGATCTAAACAAAAAGAAAATATGCAAAAGACAAACAGGGAAATATTAGTAACATACATATGATAAACAAAAAACGAATTTTCTTAATATACACAGAGTTCTTATAATAAGGAAAAGTGGACAGATGAGCAAAGGGACTTCCATTTCAAGAAAGCAGAGCACAGGCTACAATCTCCACATCCTATAACAAATCCTAAAATTTATAAAATAATTTTTAAGTGAAATTATACCAGAGATCACACATATACAAGTGATACACACACACATTTCTCTCTCACATAAAAGCGCACAGGCAGAGTACAGGGACAGTAGGGCAGTTCTACCAAAGTCTTCATTAAATCAGGTTCCCTGCAGCTCCCACTGTGTGGCTGTAACTCTTGTGTCTCAGATGTCAGATCTCCAGCCTCTACATCTCCATTCAAGGAAGTATCCAAAAAGAAGCCACTGACTGAAGAAAGTTTCTAAAAACCACCATATGCAGTTGTGCTTACATCTCTTTGACTAGAACTTTGTCATAAGACCACATCTAAGCCAAAGAGGTTTGGGGATATAGTCTTCATTGTTTATGTTCACATACCCAGCTAAAAATCAGGGATTCTATCTTTCCAAGAGAAGAGGAAGAATACATATTTGGAAATATGAGCGGCCTCTGAATTCACTAAAAGTCAAAGATATGACAGAAACAGATTTAAGAAAAACCTCAGTATAAAACATTTCTGAAAGTTAGAATTGAAAGACATGAAGACTGAGATCATTAGAACCATTCTATAGAAAATGTCCATGACTTATATATACTACCAGATGTAAAATAGATAGCTAGTGGGAAGCAGCCACACAGTACAGGGAGATCAGCTCAGAGCTTTGTGACCACCTAGAGGGGTGGGATAGGGAGGGTGGGAGGCAGATGCAAGAGGGAGGGGATACGGGGATATACGTATGCATATAGCTGATTCACTTTGTTATAAAGCAGAAATTAACACACCATTGTAAAGCAATTATACTCCAATAAAGATGTTAAAAAAAAAAAAAAAGAAAACGTCCACGAGCTCCTGGTACTAAGCCTTGGAGCTGCCCCAGTTCTTTACCTTTCCACAATTTAATCACTTACTCTTTAGATTGTAAGATGTACCCCAATATCAAACCAATGGATGATGATGCTTTTCTCTCCCTTAAATTAGCCAGAATCAGTTCCTGCTGTTCACAACAAAAATAATCTCAAGCAATATATTTCAAGATATTTATTGCAAAATCTTCAGTCAAATGCACGTGCATGTACACACACACACACACACACACACACACACACACAAAACGGACGTGTCTCTTGCGAAATAAAGGCTGGATTGTGTAGCTTATTAGCAACTATCTATCTCAACAATAAAGGGCAGATTTCTCTCCATCTCATTCCATCTTTCTGAATATCACCTCAGGGGTTCAATAGAGATTCCAAAATATTTAAGGCTAATTCATTTTGAATTTCATGTTTTAAATGCAGATCCAATTATATTATTTCCCTACTTAAAACTCTGGGATTAATCTCTATCATTTTTCAGGAAAAAGTCCCAACTCCTTATGATGACATAGAAATCTCTCTATAACCTGGCCACACACTATTCTCCATCCTCTTCTGTGTTCTTCTGTGCAATCTCTTAGTTAACGCAATTATTTATTGACAACCTACTGTGTGCTGGCCACTGTTCTAGATGCTAGATATACAGTCAGGAATGATATTTAAAATATCTAGGGAGATTGGTTCAAGATGGCGGAGTAGAAGGACGTGCTCTCACTCCCTCTCACAAGAGCACCGGAATCATAACTAACTGCTGAAAAATCATCGACAGGAAGACACTGAAACTCACCAAAAAAGATACCCCACATCCAAAGACAAAGGAGAAGCCACAATGAGACGGCAGGAGGGGCGCAATCACAATAAAATCAAATTCCGTAACTTCTGGGTGGGTGACTTGCAAACAGGAGAACACTTATACCACAGAAGTCCACCCACTGGAGTGAAGGTTCTGAGCCCCATGTCAGGCTTCCCAACCTGGGGGTCTGGCAATAGGAGGACGAATTCCTAGAGAATCAGACTTTGAAGGCTAGTGGGATTTGACTGCAGGACTTCAACAGGACTGAGGGAAACAGAGACTCCACTCTTGGAGGGCACCCACAAAGTACTGTGTGCATCAGGACCCAGGGGAAGGAGCAGTGACCCCACAGGAGACTGAACCAGACCTACCTGTTAGTGTTGGAGGGTCTCCTGCAGAGGCAAGGGGTGGCTGTGGCTCACTGTGGGGACGAGGACACTGGCAGCAGAAGTTCTGGGATGTACTCCTTGGCGTGAGCCCTCCCAGAGTCCGCCATTAGCCCCATAAAAGAGCTGGGTAGGCTCCAGTGTTGGGTGGCCTCAGGCCAAACAACTAACAGGGAGGGAACTCAGCCCCACCCATCAGCAGACAAGAGGATTAAAGTTTTACTGAGCTCTGCCCACCAGAGCAACACCCAGCTCTACCCACCACCAGTCCCTCCCATCAGGAAGCTTGAATAAGCCTCTTAGATAGACTCATCCACCAGACGGCAGACAGCAGAAGCAAGAAGAACTACAATCCTGCAGCCTGTGGAACAAAAACCACATTCACAGAAAGATAGACAAGATGAAAAGGCAGAGGGCTATGTACCAGATGAAGGAACAAGATAAAATCCCAGAAAAACAACTAAATGAAGTGGAGATAGGCAACCTTCCAGAAAAAGAATTCAGAATAATGAGAGTGAAGATGATCCAGGACCTCAGAAAAAGAATGGAGGCTAAGATCGAGAAGATGCAAGAAATGTTTAACAAAGATCTAGGAGAATTAAAGAACAAACACCTAGAAGAATTAAAAAACAAACAAACAGAGATGAACAATACAACAACTGAAATGAAAAATACACTAGAAGGAATCAATAACAGAATAACTGAGGCAGAAGAACGGATAAGTGACCTGGAAGACAGAATGGTGAAATTCACTGCCATGGGACAGATTAGAAAGAAAAGAAATGAAGACAGCTTAAGAGACCTCTAGGACAACAGTAAATGCACCAACATTCGCATTACAGGGGTCCCAGAAGGACAAGACAGACAGAAAGGACCCAAGAAAATATATGAAGAGATCAGTCGAAAACTTCCCTAACATGGGAAAGGAAATAGCCACTCAAGTCCAGGAAGTACAGGGAGTCCCATACAGGATAAACCCAAGGAGAAACACGTCGAGACACATAGTAATCAAATTGACAAAAATTAAAGACAAAGAAAAATTATTGAAAGCAACAAGGGAAAAATGACAAATAACATACAAGGAAACTCCCATAAGGTTAACAGCTGATTTCTCAGCAGAAACTCTACAAGCCAGAAGGGAGTGGCATGACATATTGAAAGTGATGAAAGGGAAGAAACTACAACCAAGATTACTCTACCTGGCAAGGATCTCACCACCACCAAACCAGCTTCACAAAAAATGCTAAAGGAACTTCTCTAAGTGGGAAACACAAAAAAAGAAAAGGACCTACAAAAACAAACCCATAACAACTAAGAAAATGGTAATAGGAACATAAATATCGATAATTACCTTAAGCGTGAATGGATTAAATGCTCCAACCAAAAGATGCAGGCTCACTGAATGGATACAAAAACAAGACCCATGTATATGCCATCTACAAGAGACCCTCTTCAGACCTAGGGACACATACAGCCTGAAAGTGAGGGGATGGAAAAAGATATTCCATGCAAATGGAAATCAAAAGAAAGCTGGAGTAGCAATTCTCATATCAGACAAAATAGACTTTAAAATAAAGACTATTACAAAAGATAAAGAAGGACACTACATAATGATCAAGGGATCAATCCAAGAAGAGGATATAACAATTATAAATATATATGCACCCAACATAGAAGCACCTCAAAACATAGGGCAACTACTAACAGCAATAAAAGAGGAAATCGACAGTAACACAATAATAGTGGAGGACTTTAACACCTCACTTACACCAGTGTACAGATCAACCAAACAGAAAATTAATAAGGAAACACAAGCGTTAAATGACACAACAGACCAGATGGATTTAATTGATATTTATAGGACATTCCATCCAAAAACAGCAGATTACACTTTCTTCTCAAGTGCGCACGGAACATTCTCCGGGATAGATCACATCTTGGGTCACAAACCAAGCCTCGGTAAATTTAAGAAAATTGAAATCATATCAAGCATCTTTTCCGACAACAACACTATGAGATTAGAAATAAAATACAGGGGGAGAAAATGTAAAAAACACAAACACATGGAGGCTAAACAATATGTTACTAAATAACCAAGAGATCAAAGAAATCAAAGAGGAAATCAAAAAATACCTAAAGACAAATGACAATGAAAACACGATGATCCAAAACCTATGGGATGCAGCACAAGCAGTTCTAAAAGGGAAGTTTATAGCTATACAAGCCTACCTCAAGAAACAAGAAAAATCTCAAATAAACAATCTAAACTTACACCTAAAGGAACTAGAGAAAGAAAAACAAACAAATCCCAAAGTTAGCAGAAGGAAAGAAATCATAAAGATCAGAGCAGAAATAAATGAAATAGAAACAAAGAAAACAATGGCAAAGATCAATAAAACTAAAAGCTGGTTCTTTGAGAAGATAAACAAAATTGATAAACCATTAGCCAGATTCATCAAGAAAAAGAGGGAGAGGACTCAAATCAATAAAATTAGAAATGAAAAAAGAGAAGTTACAACAGACACTGCAGAAATACAAAGCATGCTAAGAGACTGCTACAAGCAATTCTATGCCAATAAAATGGACAACCTGGAAGAAATGGACAAATTCTTAGAAAGGTATAACTTTCCAAGACTGAGCCAGGAAGAAACAGAAAATATGAACAGACCAATCACAAGCACTGAAATTGAAACTGTGATTGAAAATCTTCCAACAAACAAAAGTCCAGGACCCGATGGCTTCACAGGTGAATTCTATCAAACATTGAGAGAAGAGCTAACACCCAGCCTTCTCAAACTCTTCCAAAAAATTGCAGAGGAAGGAACATGCCCAAACTCATTCTATGAGGCCACCATCACTCTGATACCAAAATCAGACAAAGATACTACAAAAAAAGAAAATTACAGACCAATATCACTGATGAATATAGATGCAAAAATCCTCAACAAAATACTAGCAAACAGAATCCAACAATACATTAAAAAGATCATACACCATGATCAAGTGGGATTTATCCCAAGGATGCAAGGATTCTTCAATATACACAAATCAATCAATGTGACATACCATATTAATAAACTGAAGAATAAAATCCATATGATCATCTCAGTAGATGCAGAAAAAGCTTTCAACAAAATTCAACACCAATTTATGATAAAAACTCTCCAGAAAGTGGGCATAGAGGGAACCTACCTCAACATAATAAAAGCCATATATGACAAACCCACAGCAAACATCATTCTCAATGGTGAAAAACTGAAAGCATTTCCTCTAAGATCAGGAACAAGACAAGGTTGTCCACTCTCACCACTATTATTCAACATAGTTTTGAAAGTCCTAGCCATGGCAATCAGAGAAGAAAAAGAAATAAAAGGTATACAAATTGGAAAAAAAGAAGTAAAACTGTCACTGTTTGCAGATGACATGACACTATACATAGACAATCCTAAAGATGCCACCGGAAAACTACTAGAGTTAATCAATGAACTTGGTAAAGTTGCAGGATACAAAATCAATGCACAGAAATCTCTTGCATTCCTATACACTAAAGATGAAAAATCTGAAAGAGAAATTAAGGAAACACTTTTGCAACATTTACCATTGCAATAAAATGAATAAAATACCTAGGAATAAACCTACCTAGGGAGACAAAATACCTGTATGCAGAAAACTACAAGACACTGATGAAAGAAATTAAAGATGATACCAACAGATGGAGAGATATACCATGTTCTTGGATTGAAGAATCAATATTGTGAAAATGACTATACTACCCAAAGCAATGTACAGATTCCATGCAATCCCTATCAAATTACCAATGGCACTTTTTACAGAACTAGAAAAAAAAAATCTTAAAATCTCTATGGAGACACACAAGACCCCGAATAGCCAAAGCCGTCTTGAAGGAAAAAAACAGAGCTGGAGGAATCAGACTCCCTGACTTCAGACTATACTACAAAGGTACAGTAATCAAGACAGTGTTACTGGCACAAAAACAGAAATACAGATCAATGGAACAGGATAGAAAGCCCAGAGATAAACCCATGCACCAATGGTCAACTAATCTATGACAAAGGAGGCAAGGATATACAGTGGAGAAAAGATAGCCTCTTCAATAAGTGGTGCTGGGAAAACTGGACAGCTACATGTAAAAGAATGAAATTAGAACACTCCCTAACAACACACACAAAAATAAACTCAAAATGGATTAGAGACCTAAATGTAAGACTGGACACTATAAAAGTCTTAGAGGAAAACATAGGCAGAACACTCTTTGACATAAATCACAGCAAGATCTTTTTGATCCACCTCCTAGAGTAATGGGAATAAAAACAAAATAAACAAATGGGACCTAATGAAACTTAAAATCTTTTTGCAAAGCAAGGGAAACTACAAACAAGACCAAACAACAACCCTCAGAATGGGAGAAAATATTCGCAAACGAATCAACGGACAACAGATTAATCTCCAAAATATATAAACAGTCCATGCAGCTCAATATTAAAAAAACAAACAAACCAATCAAAAAATCAGCAGAAGACCTAAATAGACATTTCTCCAAAGAAGACATACAGATGGCCACGAAGCACATGAAAAGCTGCTCCACATCACTAATTATTAGAGAAATGCAAATCAAAACTACAATGAGGTATCACTTTACACCAATTAGAATGGGCATCATAAGAAAATCTACAAACAACAAATGCTGGAGAGGGTGTGGAGAAAAGGGAATCCTCTTGCCCTGCTGGTGGGAATGTAAATTGATACAGCCACTATGGAGAACAGTATGGAGGTTCCTTAAAAAACTAAAAATAGAATTACCATAAGACCCAGCAATTCTACTACTGGGCATACACCCAGAGAAAACCATAATTCAAAAAGACACATGTACCCCAATGTTCACTGCAGCACTATTTACAATAGCCAGGTCATGGAAGCAACCTAAATGCCCATCGACAGACGAATGGATAAAGAAGTTGTGGTACATATATACAATGGAATATTAGCCGTAAAAAGGAACAAAATTGGGTCATTTGTAGAGACGTGGATGGACCTAGAGACTGTCATACAGAGTGAATTAAGTCAGAAAGAGAAAAACAAATATCGTATATTAACGCCTATATGTGGAATCTAGAAAAATGGTACAGATGAACCGGTTTGCAGGGCAGAAACAGAGATGCAGATGTAGAGACCAAAAGTATGGACACCAAGCGCGGAAAGTGGCAGGGGTGGTGGTGGTGGCGCTATGATGAATTGGGAGATTGGGACTGACATGTATACACTGATGTGTATAAAATGGATAACTAATAAGAACCTGCTATATAAAAAAATTAAATTAAATAATAAAATAAAATATCTAGCAACTAGTATAACATTACATAGACCAATTATAATGGATACTCAACCAGCAGACACCAGCTACAAACAACTGATAAAGCTTTCCCAGTGTGTATTATCTGAATACCAACCTGAAAATAGCAGTAAATACAACAGAGCCCCTCCCTGCAAAGAGTTACATTTTTTTAAATAGGAAGAGAGACAACAGATAAAACATTAAACTAATTATTAAGAAAATTTCAACTACAAGAGTATAAAGAAGATAAAATGTCATCTGAGGAGGTGACATTTGAGTTGAGATGTGAATTAATAAGATGTAATAAGTTGAAATGTGCCCCCCCAAATATGTCGATATCCTAATCCCCAGAACTTGTACATGTTGACTGTGTTTAGAAAGGGGAGCATTATAGATGTGATTAAGTGAGCAGCTTGAGATAAGGAGGTTATCCTGGACTATCCAGATGGGTACTAAATCCAATGACATGTCTTTATAAGAGAAAGGCAGATGGAGATTTGAGACAGAAAGAAGACAAAGACACAGAGGAGTAAGCGATGTGAAGACAGAGGCAGAGATTGGAGTGATGCAGCCACAAGTCAAGGACTGCTAATAGTCACCAGAAGTTGGAAGAGGCAGAGAATGGATTCTCCCTGTCCTAGTCAGCCCAGGCTGCCATAACAAAATATCACAGATATGGTGGCTTAAACAACTGACATTTATTTCTCAGAGTTCTGAAGCCTGGGAAATCCAAGATCAAGGTGTTGGTTGATTCAGTTCCCCAATGAGGGCCTGCTTCTTGGTTTGCAGACGGCCACATTTTCTGTTGTTTTAATTCACAGTTCACAGTCATTTGTTATAGCAACCCTGGGAATTTCATACAGAAAGCAATATGGAGAATCTGACAGAAGTATATTCTAATCAGAATGAACAGCAAGGGAAAACTTCCAAGATCATCTATAGAGAATGTACCACATATCAAAGGTCATGAAGGAAGATTTTGGGGAAATACACCACGTTCATAAAGATGCCATTTTTCTCCAAGGTAATCTATAAATCCAATGCTATTCCAGTCAGTATCTCAAAAGATTTCTCATGTAAATTTACAAACTGATTTTAAAATGTATATGGAAGATCACAGCCAAAACAATTCTGAAAAATAAAAGAACAACAGGTATAATATTTACTTAACATATATTGTCTTATAAAGTTAGAGTAATTAAGAGAATGTGATATTGCTATAAGGATAAACAGATCAAAAGAGCTTAATTTCAGGCTTCCCTGGTGGCACAGTGGTTGAGAGTCCGCCTGCCAATGCAGAGGAAACGGGTTCGTGCCCCAGACAGGGAGGATCCCACGTGCCGCGGAGCGGCTGGGCCTGTGAGCCATGGCCGCTGAGCCTGCACGTCCGGAGGCTGTGCTCCGCAACGGGAGAGGCCACAGCAGTGAGAGGCCGGCGTACCGCCAAAAAAAAAAAAAAGAGCTTAATTTCAAAACCTAAAAATAGACCTCTATTTATGAATACATATAAACAATAACAAAATATATGTATACATATATATTATATACACACACATATATATACATATATTTGAAAAGTCAACAAAGGTGGCATTTTAGATCAAAAGAACAAAGAAAATTTATTTAAATAATGCAAGTGTGCATTATTATACTATTATAAATACATATATATTATATATAAATAAATATTATATTATATATAATTTATATTATATTTATATTATATATTATGTTATAGTATATATTATATATAATTTATATTATATATAAAAGGAAATTTATATTATATATAAAAGGAAATTCCAGGCAGATTTAAAAACTAAATATAAAAAAATCCAACTTCACAAATTTTAAAAAATATTGAGAAATACCTTTATGACCTCAGAGTTAAAATTTTCTTAACTAAGACCCCAAAATCCAGAACTGTAAAGAAAAGTATTTCATAAATTCAATTACTTAAAATATTTAAAGACAATATTATAATAGTGAAATGAAAAGGCTCAGAGTTCACTTCACTTGGAATTTATATAACTGACAAAGACTGAGTGTCCAGAATATATAAAGAACATCTACAAAACCAGTAAGAAAAAGACAAACAATTTTACGATTTGCTTTTCCACATTCAACATTCCACAGGCATACAACGGAGGTCTGCAGATGCTGCATGATACACAAACACCCTTGAGGCCTTAGTCGGGAGAATGGTCCCTCCTAGGGGAGGAGGTGGAATGGGGATCAGAGGGACCCACAGGACAATAATCATGTGTGCACTGTTTTCCTTCTTGACCTTTCTATTTCTATTTACATGGGTTTTCATGTTGTTACATGTTTCTATACCTGAATTACTCCATAATAAATAAAAACCCAACACAGTTAAAAACAGTAATAAACTGATCAAGCATAGGGGAAAAGAAAAGGACCTCATAGAACTGATTCATTACCTTCCCTGTAACCATGAACAGAGGTAAAATACTCATTATTAGGTTTTTGCAATTCTTCTTCCTGGATCACATATTAAAGAGTTAAAGTCTCCTATTCTGTATTTATATTAGAAAACTATATTTACCAATTTCACATTATTATGCTTAAACAATAATTCTTACAGTAGTCATAAATTCTTCTGCTACTGCCTATAGCTCTTTTGAGTCAAAAAAAAAAAATGAAAGGATTTAAAGATAACAGGTAACTCAGCAGAGGAAAAAGCACAGAAGTCTTGGATGCAAAAGGCCTAGATATGACGTTCAGCCATGCCTATTACTCACTGACGGGGCCTGCAATTTACACAACATCTGCGAACCTCCCTCCTCCATTCCTGATTTGTCAAACGGGAACACTAATTCTTCTTAGATGGAGCTGTACATATAGGAGGTGCCTGGCAAAAAGAGGATTCAAAATTTTTTTTAAGCCAGACATGGCCTCTTGGGGTAGGACATTTGTTTTTCTCTTTGGATTCCTTGGTTAATCAATATAATCCTTCTTTCATTGCTTTGTAAATAGTGGCCCAGGGAAGGTTCACAGCAGGAGTCATCCTTCCCAGGTACAAGCAGGAAGGGGTGCTCTACCTAAACAGAATTTTTAAATGATAATGAAGGTCTTCCCTGGTGGCGCAGTGGTTGAGAGTCCGCCTGCCGATGCAGGGGTCACGGGTTCGTGCCCTGGTCCGGGAAGATCCCATATGCCGCGGAGCGGCTGGGCCCGTGAGACATGGCTGCTGAGCCTGCACGTCCAGAGCCTGTGCTCCGCAACGAGAGAGGCCACAACAGTGAGAGGCCCGCATACCGCAAAAAATAAAATAAAATAAAATGATAAGGAAGCCCACTAAAAGCCTCCCTGCTGTTGACTGCTACCCTGTGCTGGTGATTTAAGTAATGTCAATACTAAAATACTCCTCTTCTATTATGGTAGACCACTCCCACTGTCCTCCCCCTTGGTAGGCCGCTGCTCTTTTATGCCTTCCTCTCTTTGTAGTACACAGCAGTTTAGATTCTGACAGCGGTCTGCCTGCTCCGTCTCTAACTCTGAAGCAGCTGAATGTGGCTGAAGAAAAACACACAACCAAGCTAACAATTCCAGTTTTGCATTCGCGACCTCAAATCCCAAATGGGCACTAAACACTGGTGCGTATTTTACTACACTTTCTTGGAATATTTCTTTTCTCACTATCCAACATCACCACATCACACCTTTTTCTTCCTTCTCAAATCTACAACACTCCACCCCTGCCATTCCGCTCATTATCAGCTGATGACTGACTCTTACTTCAATGAGCAAGTAGAAGGACTGGGATGAGAATTCCCTAAGCTTCCCACCATCAAACATGCTACTTCTACCTGTGAAATCTACCTTCCTGCCTCCTCTTCCAATAGGTTAGGTGTTCCTGCTTCTATATGCTTCTCCACTGGTGCTTTGGATCACGTCCCCTGTCACCATTCCAAGGCTTCGGGCACAGGAAAACCTCCTCTCTCTCAAGTAATAATTTTAAGTAATGAAAGGATGGTCATGGATGGAAGGATGGGTGAATCCATGAATGGGGAGAGAGAAAAAGCGAGAATTATGTTCCCATGATCACACCTCCTTAGAGCTACAACCCCACCTTGTTTTAGTTCCTTTCCCAGTAATAGTTTTCTAAATTGAAGTCTAAAATCATTCTCTCCACTTCCTCACTTCTTAGCCTCTCATCAATTTGATATCACTGGACTTGGTCACCACCATTCTGCAGAAACTACAGTAAGCAAGATCACCAAAAATCTCCATTACGTCCAAACCAACGTCGTTTCCCTGCCCTTATCTCAAACTCCCCGCAGCGCTCAGCTACTTACTGCTCCCCTCCCCTCGAGACGTCTCCTCCTCTTGCGGCAGCACACTGGTGTCCTTCCTGCCGCCTAACCAACTGCTCGCATCTTCAGATACCACCTGTACACTTCCTTCTCACAAATCTCTATCTCCAGCTCCAGCCTCTCCCCTGAACTCTGTCTAAAAGGCATTTATTTCCATTTTAACATGTCCAGAACGGAACTCTTAATTTTCCCCCATATATGTTCATCTACCATGTTCATCTTATTAGCAAATGACACTACAGCCCACCTAGTTACTCAAGCCAGAAACCTAACAGTTACTTTTTATTCTTTTTTTCTCACATCCCAAATTACCTCACATCATATCAACAGTCATAACTCTGAAATATATCCTAACTCTAACCATTTCATTCTGTGAAATAAAATTCATATTTTATGGCAAGACTAGAAAAATTTAAACATAAAAAATCTTCTCTGCCCCTTGGCCTCCTCTCTCCCCCCACTGTGTGTTATGTATCTGCATTATGCATCAACCAATACCTCCACCATCGGCAGGAATACCCGGTCAATCGTAAAGAGCAACATTCTCCTAGCATCAACAAGCCAACTCCTTAAGAGGTAACGTTCCTTCTTGATCTTGGAAGGGGTCACATGACCCACCAGGACGACGCTTAGATCTGGATTACGTAAATGTCAATAATATGTTATCTGATGTACAGCTCTCAGTCTCAAAAACAAACCAACAACCTCATATAACTGGGACTTGACTTCTAACTCACCGTTCTCAGAGCTTTCTGAGATGCTCTTCCTGGGCTATAATCCTCAAATTTGGCTTGAATAAAATTTTCCATTTCTTTCTTAGATCGACTGATTAATTTTTCAATGACAATTCCATTCTTTATCATCTAAGTCACCTTCTCCTTCTGCTTGCCCACACATCATTCTTGCACCAAAAATTCTATATTCCATAAAAAAAAGCATAGACTTTTAAAGTGCATATCAGATCACGTTGCTCCCCTGGTGAAAACTCTCCAAGGACTTTCCATTACACCTAAAATAAAATCCAAAACCCTCACTGTGGCCTAGAAGTGCCCACACCATCTCGTTAGTCTCTATCTATGCGATCTTATCTTGTGAGGCCCTCCCCGTTGCTCAATACACTTCGGCACCTTCTTTTTCTGGAAGCGATCAAGACCCTTCTCCTTAGAATAAGTTCACATCCCCATTTGCCTGGGTGGTCCAGGTTTGCATCTGTTATTCTGATGTCCTACCCACTTTTGTATTTGTCCCAGACTTATCTTTTACTTTAATACCAAGGCTTATTAACTGTTACATTAAAATAAGCCAGGATGAATTTGGTAGATCCTCATTTTGTACTTCTAGTTACTACCCTGGTCTTGCCTAATAGTATGTGAGACACGTGCAGTGAACTCAGTTCTCACTTTAACTGGTTAAATCTGAAAGGTGACCTCAGTGAGGATCCTGTTTCCCAGACCCTTTCCAATGGAAAAGGTCCAAACAAGCTTCCTAAAACAAAGTGCACTGGGACAAGAGGCTAGGGAGAGCCAGCTCTTCCAGTTTTTAGTGGTGTGGGAGACGTAGTAAATGTCTCTGCCTCTGGTGTCTGAACACCAGAAAGAGACAAATCTCCAACCCAAAAGGCTAATTCTGGTACTAGCCAATGGGGCATGACCTTGGGTAATATCCTGTGGACTACTGGACTTGCTTGTCTGGGTGTTGGAGTCTCAATTAGCAGTGTCTGGGGGTTCCCATTTTGTGGGAAGCTAGTAAGAGAGGTCTGATTCTGAGCACAGATTATGGCTGATGACCTGAAAAACCACTGTGCAGACAGGCAGCAGCTGCAGTGAAAGGGCACTTGCTCTGGTCTGCCCAGACTGCATGGATTTTGGAAGGGACACCCAGAGCAGCAACGTCTGCAACAGCAGCTCAGAACGATGCCATTCAGCATACTCTCCCAACTTTAGGAGACAGAAACTTGGGACAACTTCATTGGACTAAGCAACCCTGGGGACCCATAGGGATATCTGGAGATGAGGAAAAAAGAGATGGGCTGCCACAGATTGTGAAATAGAGATTCAGAGTCATCTACATCTTCTGGTAAATAGTAGGAACATTTTTTTGAACTCTATTCTGGGTCATTTAACTCTCTTCTGGGTCTCCAAAATGCATAATAAATCTGAACAAACTCACTGCTTGCAAGATAACTCCTACAAAGCCCTTGATGCCTTGTCCATGCTGGGTAAACAGTAGGTAGTATCACTGATTACCTAAGCAGTACCCAGATAATGTAACGCTCCTAGAAGTTGCCAAGAAGTTATAGACCCTGATTTACACACTCTTAGAGTTTATACTCTACTTCGGTTATAACGGAATACATACGAATTTCAACGACAACAAAAGTCAAAATGAAAGTAAGCTCAAAGTAAGTATTCCAACAATAAATGCTGCAGGCGTTCAAAAAAAGGGCATTATTTTGAGCTGGGTAATATCTTTTTATATAAAAATGACTGAGGGGCTTCCCTGGTGGCGCAGTGGTTGAGAGTCTGCCTGCTGATGCAGGGGACACGGGTTCGTACCCCAGTCCGGGAAGATCCCACATGCCGCGGAGCGGCTGGGCCCGTGAGCCATGGCCGCTGGGCCTGTGTGTCCGGAGGCTGTGCTCCGCAACGGGAGAGGTCACAACAGTGAGAGGCCCATGTACCGAAAAAAAATAAAATAAAATAAAAATGACTGAGTCCATGATGGCAATAGGCTATACAAATCTCGGTCAACAAAAAGTAATACTAACAACACATCCCAAAAAGAAGGTTGTAAGTACTGAGAACAAGTTGAATATTTTCATTTATTTTCTTTTCCTCTAAAAATAAATAATTTCCTGTTGGAAGGTCAATTAAGGTACATACTGAAAAACGGCAGGAACTCAGAAAAAGAATAACATGGCCACCCATGCAGCGCCCACAATGCTATATGTACCTCAGTAAACGTCTTTGGCACTCAACCACACAGGACCAGAAACTATATTATCAATGTCTCAGAGTAATAAAACTCAGGGATGCTAATTTATACAAACCAGGCCTACAGAGATTAATTGCCAATGGACCCTTTACACAGAGGAATGCAACTGTCATTTGGTCTAAATAGTGCACTTTTGGACACATGCTTCATGGAAACAAAATTTTCAGATGAGCTTGGTGAGGATGGACTCAGAATGGCGATAGGGCAGTTAATTTTATGACTGCATTATTCTATGACATTAGATCCAATGGACTTAGGGGTCCATCCTCTTAATAAGGAAAGAGTCACCAAATAGCCCCATACTTCATGTTGAACACCTAGAACGTGGTCTGGCTCCCAGCAGGCATTTAGTAAATATTTGCTAAATGAATGAATGAATGAAAGTTCCCCTGTGCTTGGATAATTATTGCCAAACTTTGTCTTTCTAGTTTTCTACAATTTTTCCTGAAATGTTCTAAACTGCATTATTCCAATCAACACATTTTTTGAATGACATATTAATACCTTCAATCCTTTATAGTCAAGATTCACTAGCTGGAAAGTCGGTTGTTCTATTAAAACAGGGTTTTTCAACGTCAGCACTATTGACATCTTTACCCAGATAATTCTTTGTTGTAAAGGGCTGTCCTGTGCACTGCAGATAGTTCAGCAGCATCGCTGGCCTCTACCCACTATGCCAGTAGTGCAGGCACGCACACGCACACGTGCGCACACACACACATGCACACTGTCTCTCCTGTGTTTCCCATTAATATTTACGTCTGCAATGCATGATGATGCTTTGTTTCATGGTTTTGAGGTAGTTCATTGCAACAGGACTAAGGAAAAGAGGATTGGCTTGGGGTGGAGTGAGGCAGGGTGGAAGGAGTTTGAGAGGAAAGAACAGTTGCTAAGAACAGCTAAGTCAATCAGAAATGTCCCCAGGCATTGTCAAATATCCCCTGGGGACAAAATCAACCAGTTCTTTAAAGTGACATCTCTGTTCTTATCTATTAAGTACTAATTTCAGAATTTAACAGTTAGAGACTATGTCACTGAGTCCTTAGCCTTCACTGCTATCTCTCCTAAACGTTACCCTCCCCCTGCCAGGTACTGTCCAGGCCACCAGACCATTACACAGATACACCACCTGCAGCAGTGATTTCAAGGGAGAGGGGAAAGAAAATAATCCGGAAGGAAATTAGGTCCCTCACTTCCACCTACCGCATCCAAATACAGTAGCCCTCCATATCCGAGGGTTCCATATGCACAGATTCAACCAATCATGGACTGAAAATATTCAGGAGAAAAAAAAAAAAATCCCAGAAAGTTCCAAAAAGCAAACCTTGAATTTGCCAGGGTCAGCAACTATTTACATAACGTTTACATTGTATTAGGCATTATAAGTAATCTAGAGATGATTTAAAGTATATAGGAGGGTGTGCACAGGTTATATGCAAATACTGCACCATTTTATATAGAGACCTTGAGCATCTTCGAATTTTGGTATGGGGGTGGGGGGAGATACGTGGAACCAGTCGCCCCCCTACCGTGCAGATATGAGGGACCACTGTAATACCAAGGGTCCTCAGAGATACAGTGAATGTGGGTCCTATTTTATCAGTTGAGTCTTATCAACACACTTTGTCAGGTTTCATGCAGCACAAAAGAAAAGGAAAACAGGAAGCAAGACCCCCCAAAAAGATGAAGAAGTTTGACTACAGTGACCATCCTCCCAACAAAGACTGCTGTGATTTTAAAATCACAGGTTTTCTTTAAAATCCAAACGCTTCTGGCTTACCTATTCTAATACAAAGTTACTGGAAAGAAGGAAAAACACTAAAGAATTTTGAAAAGTCAGAATTCTTGACTCATTGATCCTAAAAACAAATTTATGAAACAAATATAAGCAACATTATGACTTTTTAAAATTTAAAAAGTCTATTAACTTATATAATCATATTTTACAAATATAAACTAATATAGCATATCAAATACATAAGAAGGCAGAAATTAATACATATGCCAAATACCATCTGAGGTCAAGATTAGTTTATAATTGACAGAACAGGGACCCAGACTAAACCAAAGTTATAAATAACAGAATCAGGATGATGCAAACCTTGTGTTTTATCCCCAACCCTACAGCACCTCCCTTGTGAGTGTAGGGGAGCAAAACCTGCCACCTCAAAATGTCTCTTTGGCATGAGGATTATTTTGAACTGAAAACAATCAAGGCCCAAAAGACTCAGGAAGAAACTTTGACCTTCCCCATAACTGCCTAAAAAACATTTAGATAGAGGGCCTATTCCAGGAAGGGAGCTATCCCCCGTATCCCTGTATATAGTAGGAACTAGTACAGTAGGAACTATAGTAGGAATTAGGTGTGTAGACAGGGAGGAACCTAGCAAATTCCTCTCTGTGTCCCATGTCTCTTCCTGGCCCAGCAAACATTTATACACCAAACATTTGTTTTTCCATCTCCATGTGCATTGCCTTCCTCCCCTTTAAGTCCCAAACCACGACCCCCAATATCCTCTTTTGTCTTTAGCTGAAGATGGTATTTAAGGGTGAGGGTTTCAGCCATTTGAGGAGTTATTCAGTTTTTTGGGGTCTCTCCCATTGTACATATGTTATTAAAATTTTGTTTGATTTTTCTCCTGTTAATGTGTCTCATGTCACTTTACTTCTTAGACCAGCCAGAAGAACCTAGAAGAGTAGAGAAAAATTTCTTCCTGCCCGACATGAATATATCTCATTATTCTTTCTCTGATTTCATAAAAACCTTAATAACTATTGTAACTTCTATGTATGCCTAAATTGTTGATACAGCAAATATCACTTTTTCTAAAATATTTTAAAACACTATACAAATTTAAACATAAACATTCTCAATGATTTCAATTGGTTAAATTAAACTTTATTTGGGAATTCCCTGGCAGTCCAGTGATTAGGACTCTGCGCTTCCACTGTAGGGGGCAATGGTTCGATCCCTGGTCGGGGAACTAAGATCCCACAAGCTGTGTGGTGTGGCAAAAAAAAAAATTTTTAATAAAAATATTAAACTTTAAGATTTTGATGGTCTTAAAAATATAAGATAATAATGTACAAGAGCGAAAAAAAAAATTGAACACTCAGCCAGAAATTCTATTTAGTCATATGCTGGGATGATTCAGCTACATAAAGTTAGTTAAATCAAACATATGACCAAAAGCTAATGAATATTTTTATAAAATAACTATATATAAGATGTTAGTATATTTGAGCCATGTTTGGTCCTATTCAGGGGAATGGAATGTTTTTCTGGACAAAATAGGAACTTTAATCCCGCAGAAACTCTGGGAGACTGATGGTCTCCTCTCCCTGGCTATAGAGCAGGTCTCAGAAAGTCATGGATATTTTTCTGTTTTAAAGTCAGACATGGTATTTCAACAGCTTTTTACTATACCTTAGAACCAGATACAACTGCCTTCAGAGACATTTTTTCCTTCATCCTGAGTCTTCTCTTAATTTGTCCTCAAACGACCAGCCAGGAAAATGAGAAAAGTTTAATGTGCCAAGAGTCACAAAAACACCGTTCTGATAAGCACTGGGAGCAAGGGCATGTCTACCAACAGCTCTGATCTATTTCAGGAGCTCTCTACAAGAGGGTCCTAAGCTAAAGTTGTTTCTTTTGTTGTTCGTTTTTGTTTTTGCGGTAAGCGGGCCTCTCACCCCTGTGGCCTCTCCTGCTGCGGAACACAGGCTCCGGACGCGCAGGCTCAGCGGCCATGGCTCACGGGCCCAACCGCTCTGCAGCAGGGGGGATCTTCCCGGACCGGGTCACGAACCCATGTCCCCTGCATCGGCAGGCAGACTCCCAACCACTGCGCCACCAGGGAAGCCCCTAAGGTAAATTTTTCAGCCAATAAATTTGGTTTAAATATGAAGTGGATAACAGGATAACATCAGTCCAACCTTCAGGACTTTTCCACTTCCAATAATTACCTACAACAAAACCGCAGGGTACTTACACTTATCACCAGTAACAACCTTTCTGCAGAAACAACTCTTTCCTAAATACTTAAATAAAGAATAATGAAGGGCAACCGTCAGAAATGTAAAGACTCACAAAAATTTTGATCATTGTTCTTTGCCTACCACCCACAGAAAAACCCTTAAGCCTAAACTGTGGTTACAAGTTAAGTATACCATTAATTTTGAGCAGAAGAAACTATTAACATATCATCAGCTATCAATCACCCCAAGACTAAGTCTCTCCTGGCTGGAGTTGTCTTGTTTTGTTTTTGACTTATTTTTTTAAGTAAATGCTTAGGACCACATATTATTTTTCACAAAGAGAAAAGTACAAAAACTGTACTGACCTCTGTGATTTATCATGGTTAACAAACCAATTTTAAAAAAGAAAAAAAATTTCAACAAAACATATTGCTGATTTTGGTATTAGGATAATGGTGGCCTCATAGAATGAGTTCAGAAGTGTTCCTTCCTCTGCAATTTTCTGGAATAGTTTCAGAAGGATAGGTGTTAACTCTTCTCTAAATGTTTGGTAGAATTCACCTGTAAAGCCATCTGGTCCTGTACTTTTGTTTGTTGGGAGTTTTTAAATTACTGATTCAATTTCGGTAGTTAATTGGTCTGTGTGCATTTTCCATTTTTTCCTGGTTCAGTCCTGGGAGACAGTACCTTTCCAAGACTTTGTCCATTTCTTGTAGGTTGTCCATTTTATTGGTGCATAGTTGCTCATAATAGCCTCTTATTATGCTTTATATCCTGTAACTTCTCCTTTTTCATTTCTGATTTTATTGATTTGGGCCCTCTCTCTTTTTTTCTTGATGAGTCTGGCTAAAGATTTATCAATTTTGTTTATCTTTTCAAAGAACCAGCTTTTAGTTTCATGGATCTTTTCAACTGTTGTTTTAGATACCACTGTTTGCAGACAACATGATACTATACACAGAAAATCCTAAGGAAGCTACCAGAAAACTACTAGAGTTCATCAATGAATTCAGTAAAGTTGCAGGATACAAAATTAATACACAGAAATCTGTCACATTTCTATACACTAACAACGAAACAGCAGAAAGAGAAATTATGGAAACAATCCCATTTACCAATGCATCAAAAAGAATAAAATACCTAGGAATAAATCTACCTAAGGAGACAAAAGACCTGTATTCCAACAAACTATAAGATGCTGATGAAAGAAATTGAAGACCACACAAACAGATGGAAAGATATACTGTGTTCTTGGATTGGAAGAATCAATATTGTTAAAATGACCATTCTACACAAGGCAACCTACAGATTCAATGCAATCCCTATCAAATTACCAATGGCATTTTTCACAGAACTAGAACAAAATTTTTTTAAATTTCTACAGAAACACAAAAGACCCCAAATAGCCAAAGCAAACTTGAGAAAGAAAAACAGAGCTGGAGGAATCAGGCTCCCTGACTTCAGACTATACTACAAAGCTACAGTAATCAAGGCAGTATGGTACTGGCACAAAAACAGACATATAGGTCAATGGAACAGGATAGAAAGCCCAGAAATAAACCCACGCACTTACGGTCAATTAATCTATGACAAAGGAGGCAGGAACATACAATGGAGAAAAGACAGTCTCTTCAATAAGTGGTGCTGGGAAAACTAGACAGCTACATGTAAAAGAATGAAATTAGAACATTCTCTAACACATATACAAAAATAAACTCAAAATAGATTAAAGACCTAAATGTAAGATGAGATTACCATAAAACTCCTCAAGGAAAACACAGGCAGAACACTTTGACATATATTGCAGCAATGTTTTTTGGATCTGTCTCCTTGAGTAATGGAAATAAAAACAAAAATAAACAAATGGGGCCTAATTAAACTTAAAAGCTTTTGCACAGCAAAGGAAACCACAAACAAAATGAAAAGACAACCTACAGAATGGGAGAAAATATTTGCAAACAATTCAACGGACAAGGGATTAATTTCCCAAATATACAAACTGCTCATACAGGTCAATATCCAAAAAACAAACAACCCAATCAAAAAATGGGCAGAAGATCTAAATAGACATTTCTCCAAAGAAGACAGACTGATGGCCAACAGGCACATGAAAAAAAATGTTCAACATTGCTAATTACTAGAGAAATGCAAATCAAAACTACAGTGAAGTATGACCTCACACAGGTCAGAACAGCCAGCATCAAAATGTCTACAAATAATAAATGCTAGAGAGGGACTTCCCTAGCAGTCCAGTGGTTAAGACCCCATGCTTCCACTGCAGGGGGCATGGGTTTTATGCCTGGTCAGGGAACTAAGATCCTTCATGCCACACAGTGCAGCCAAAAAAAAGAAAAAAAAGGAAAAAAAAAAAAGCTAGAGACGATGTGGAGAAAAAGGAACCTTCCTACACTGTTGGTGGGAATGTAAATTCGTACAGCCACTACACAGAACAGTACGGCAGTTCCTTAAAAAACTAAAAATAGAGCTACCATAGGATCCAGCAATCCCACTCCTGGGCATATATGTGGAGAAAAGTATAACTCAAAAAGATACATGCACCCCAATGTTCTTAGCAGCACTATTTACAATAGCCAAAACATGGAAGCAACCTAAATGTCCATCAACAGATAAATGGATAAAGATGTGGTATTTACATATATATATACACACACACACACACACACACACACACACACATACATATACACAATGGAATATTACTCAGCCATAAAAAAAGAATGAAATAATACCATCTGTAGCAACATGGATGGACCTAGAGATTATCATACTAAGTAAGCCAGACAATGAAAGACAAGTATCATATAATATCACTTATGTATGGAATCTAAAAAAATCATACAAATGAACTTATTTATAAAAGAGAAACAGACTCACAGACACAGAAAACAAACTTGTGGTTACCAAAAGGGAAAGGGGTGGGGGGAGGGATAAATTAGGAGTTGGGGGTTAACATATAAACACTACTATATGCAAAATAGATAACTAACAAGGACCTACTGTATAGCACAGGGAACTATATTCAATATCTTGTAATAACCTATAAAGGAAACTAATCTGAAAAAGAATATATATACACACACACAGGTATAACTGAATCACTGTGCTGTACACCTGAAACTAACACAACATTGTAAATCAACTATACCTCTATACAAAAACAAAAAGAAACAAAACAAATCTTGATGAAAAAAATCAGGTAAGGTTTTAAAAGCTGCCCTGGGTAAAAAGGGTAATTAGTCTGGGTAACTCCAATTATGTTAATTCTTTTAGTAATTGTCAGATTATGGACACATGATTATTCCACTTAATTTGCCAAGTGATCTTCCCAGTGTGCATCTACAACGTTTGAGTTTTCTATAATTTCTTCCTTTATAAAACAGAGATGATATTGTTCCTTCCTTATTCTCTGTTTTTATTTGGGGGAGTAGGAAAAGCGCTGACCCAGGATTTAGGAAAGTCATTCTAGTACTGGAGCGTCACTTACTAATACGTGACATCATACTAACCTCAGTATCCTCATCTTTAAAACATAATGTTATTTCGCTTTTCTACTTCATATAGTTAAAAATAATATATGATCCAGCAATCCCACTCCTGAGCATATATCTGGAGAAAACTATAACTCAAAAAGATACATGCACCCCAATGTTTATATATTTATAGTTACAAATAACCATGAAATGAGATAATGCACATGAAAATAATCTCGAATTGTAATACCCTATATAAAACTAAGATGCTATTAGCAGGACTTTACAGTGAAAGCCAAAGACACTATTTGGGCCTATGAATAGTCACAGCTCCATCATTTATAGATCTTAGATATGACCTTCAGTTTTTAAGGACTCCAAGTATTCATGTTTCCCTAACCCCATTAGCATATATCAGTCAAAAATCACTGACATTATGTTCCAGAAGCCTAATTCTTATTCCATGAAAGCCTGACAGACCTAAAAAGGATAAAAATCTGGCCTACGTTAATGCCTACACTCAATTATATAATAGTGCACATACCAAAGATATCCAAAATGTATTTCAGAAAAGCAACACTGGTTCTCAAGTAGCAAAATTAACACAGGCCTTGTCTATTTCCTCTTCTCTAATTGTTAACTGGCCACACTCTCGGACAGTCTTTTACCAATGACCTTCCTATTGACATCGACTTTATGGCATTCTGCATCTTTTGCAAATTTTGCTATTAGGCTTTGCATTACATGTGCATTGTATGTTAGTGATTGTTAATTACCAAGACTACTATGAAGTAGGAAGAGGGTTCTGAGTGTAAAATGCATTGGTTTTCAACTCATTAGTGGATGTTTTCCTATTTTGATGGCCTTAGCATCCCTGTGCACTCAGTGTGGAGACTATAGTAATGAATACTCAGATAACAAGGGCATCCTATTCCTACCTCAAAAGGTTGTTCTGAGAATAAAGGTGAAATTCTGCTTGGCACACAGTAAGCCTCAATAAATGTTGCTTACTGGTAGACAGAAGGCAGTAAGCAGAAGCCATGAGGCAGAAACAAGGAGGGACAAAAGTAGTAACCAATTATGGAATAGGAAGACATCTACAAAGGGAAGCAAGGAGAGGAGTGCTGAGTCACAAGCATGACAGACAAGTACAATCACCCTTGGCTCCCAGAGCTGGGCCAGATTTTGAGCACTGCAGCCTTGCTCAGAGTTTCCTGGCTCTCCCTTCCGACTGCGTGTACACAGTGACAATACACTGCTATCACCTGGGGTAACCGACCATGCCTCAACCACGAAATAACCAAACACACCAATGGGATCTCTTTGTTAAATTTTAGTCAACCAGACTTGCCTCTGGGGGAGATACTGACAAAAGAAACGTTTCTTTCACTGAATGAAAGAGCCCCTTTCTTTTCTGATTTAACTGAGTCTCTTAACTGTTCTCTTCCTTCACTTTCAACAGATCCCAAAGGATACTTTCTCCACCTTCATGGGAAACACACACACACACACACACACACACACAGTTTCTTGGTAATATATTAAGTGTGTACAGCACTCCACAATTTACAAAGCATTTTATTTCACATCCAGGAGAGGAGAGTATAAAAATAACAAACTCTGGGAATGGAATATAGGGATTTTCATTTTTAATGAGATCCCTAGATGACTAGCCAATCCTTTTATTTCACGTTTTTTCACTCACTAAACAAAAATCAAATTCCAGTTTTACCTTCCTAGGAATATCTGCCCGTCATCTGAAGTTGTGGGTGTGTAAACACTCTTGAATCACACACATATAAACAGTCTCTTGGTTTATTATATAAATTACTGAGAATAACATTCATGGGTTTTCTATTAATTAACTATTTCATTCAACAATTATATTGACCATGCAATTACCATGTGCCAAGCAATGTATTCAAGGCTGGATTTCACCAGCTCAACTTTCACGACCGACCTTTTACAAGCCATAATTACACAGCCAGGGTACCCATGAGGAGACCTACTGATGACAACCCAAACTGAGCTTCCCATAGAAACATCAATTCTACAGTGGAACAATTACAGGCTTGGGATTCAAACTCTGGCTCTGCCGGACTTCCTTGCTATTTAGTTGGGGCAGCTTCTTCAGGCCTCCAAGCATCTGTAAGATGGAGATAATAGCACCTACCTCACAAACGTGGAAGGATAAGAGAGAATGATAATAATATAGAGTGCCTGGTCAGTGTTTGGCACATATAATAGGTGTTCAATAAACAAAGCCTACTGCCTTTATTATGAAAGGGCCAGACTTTTTTCTAAGGAAGATTCTTGAAAACCCCATTCTCATGTATTTTTTTTACAGCAGGTTCTTATTAGTCATCAATTTTATACACATCAGCGTATACATGTCAATCCCAATCGCCCAATTCATCACACCACCATCCCCATCCCCCCGCCGCTTTCCCCCCTTGGTGTCCATACGTTTGTTCTCTACATCTGTGTCTCTATTTCTGCCCTGCAAACCGGTTCATCTGTACCATTCTTCTAAGCTCCACATATATGCGTTAATATACGATATTTGTTTTTCTCTTTCTGACTTACTTCATCTCACGTATTATTAACGTTCTCATTTTTCAAATGGAGAAAAATTAAGCTCAGGGAAGTTAAATCCTTCATTCATGTATCAAGTGTGGTCAGTCCTTACTGTGTCCAGACAAGGGCTGTTCTCTGCAGATACAGGGATGCAAAGGACAGAGTCTCTGGCCTCAAGCACCACTGTCTCACAGAGGAAACGCAGGAGAAGCGAACCGCCCCAGAAGAGGGAAGCATGCGGCCGGGGCAGCACACAAGTGAGCTCGCTCAGGACGCGGGGGGGCCTCGAGGAGGCTCTCCAGAGGGGGTGTCCCAGCTGAGTCATGAGGGAAGTAACGTGACAAAAGCAGATACTCACTAGCAGCCTGGTTTGAATGAAACCAAATCCTTGTCTCCTAGACCCATGAGTGTCCCACTATTCCACAGCTCCTGTGATTAGATTCAATTAACAAGGATTTTCTTAGCGCTTGCTTTATGGAAATGTCTGTACTGGATGGCAACAAAGGTGAATCATCATAGTTCTTATCTCACGATAAGACAGACATACAGATAACAAACTCAACCAATACCAAATCTAAGTTTGACCTTCAAAATCAGGTGCTGGACTTTCTGCTTGAGCTTTCACCTAGTTCTCAGACCCTTGGTGTGGATGCTAGTAATTCCTCCCGTGCCCTGGGGAAGCAGCTCAACAACACTGCCCACCCTGTGAATTGCCCCACGCAGCAGCCGGGCGGATATTATTCACCACCTCATCTGTGAATTACGATATAAATTCTCCAACTTCTGCAAAGGAGCTTCTTTTATCACTTGTAGGTACCACGAATTCTATATTTCACTGTGCACAGTGTTTCTGCTTCCTTGAAACTGTTCACAGTGGAAATATTTAAAATATTTTATTTAAGGTATCTACATCTTTATAACTGAATTTTTTCTTTAGTTTTCTTTTGAGTGCTTTCTTCAGCAGATTTGGGGACCAGAATTATGCCTGCCTCCAAAAAATTATTGGAGAGGGCTTCCCTGGTGGTGCAGTGGTTGAGAGTCTGCCTGCCGATGCAGGGGACACGGGTTCGTGCCCCGGACAGGGAGGATCCCACATGCCGCGGAGCGGCTGGGCCTGTGAGCCATGGCTGCTGAGCCTGCACGTCCGGAGCCTGTGCTCCGCAACGGGAGAGGCCGCAACAGTGAGAGGCCCACGTACTGCAAAAAAAAAAGAATTATTGGGGAAACTTCCTGTCATTCTGTGCTTTGGAGCGATACAGGAATTATCAGACCCTTAGCAGTTTTATTCAGCTCATCTGAAAAATCCATTGAACCCTGAAGTCACTACTCACTAACAGCAGTGCTCCCCATTCAGTACAGACTCACCTTCACACGCCTTCTCAACACTGCACTCAAATAGCCACTGAGTGACAAACGTTCATGGGTTCATTTATCTTCAGTCTTTCTTCTACTGTATGTGGAATCTAAAAAGTAAAACAAACGAATGAATATAACAAAACAGAAACAGACTCAGATACAGAGAACAAACTGGTTACCAATGGGGAGAGGGAAGAGGAATGGGGCAAGACAGGTGAAGGGGATTAAGACGTACAAACTACTAGGTATAAAATGAGTAAGATACAAGGATGTAATGTGCACCACAGGGAATATAGCCAATATTTCATAACAACTTCATATGAGTATTATCTATAAAAATATTGAATCACTATGTTGTATACCTGAAACTCATGTAATAGTTGATTGTAAATCAACTATACTTCAAATTTAAAAGAAATTAAGACAAGTTATTTTCTGTGTATGGCTTTGACCACATTCCACAGCTTTTCGTAGATGACTGTCCCATTTTAATAATTTCTAAATAGGCTTTGACTTTTATTTTTATTTCCTCCTTGGCTTCCAAGCTCTTCATCTCATACACTCTCCATATAAAACAAAACCCAGGGAAACACAGCATGTGGATCACTGGTACACCTTCTAAAATAATGTAATAGCCCCCTCACCCATGACCCCTATAGCACACCCTTGTTCAAACCTGTTGCTCCAAAAAGGAAACTTTTTCAGGTTACATTGAGGACACTGTCCACTTACTTCTCAAGAGGAGCCAACTTACCTGCTATTCAAGTCTGATAGGTTTTTGCTTCCATTTGGTCCTTTCTGTTTCACATATTCCCCAAGTTCCATATTTCTTATACGTCAATGGTACATTTTCCTCTTTTACAGCAGTCCTACAAAGTTTCCTGTTGACTTTTCTTCTCTCTCTTTTTAATTTCAGTGGACTGTGGGAAAGAACAGGAGGTAATTGCACAGGCTCAAGACAAGACCTCAAAGCAGAAATCCAGAAGAATTTTTGACCTCTTTTAAGTGCTACCCAATTGATCATACTCTTAATAAGGCTTTCTTATTTGTTTTCCTCTTCCTGAACCTAAGAAAATTATCTAAACTGATAATTGTACATATTATATATTATAATGTTATAATAAATTGAACATTACAATCCAAATAATGCAATACTGCTTATATGCGAACAGAAAGTCAGAGTTTAAAAGCAGTGAAAGTATAAAGGAAATTATTTTCTATCATTATGAAAGTTTTAAAACCATTAGAAAATGTTCTGTTTTCTAAAATCTACAATGCGTTAGGCCTCAGTCCATTTGTCTGACGGAAGCAAAAAAGAGGCAACCTATTACATAATGGTCCAAACTGGAAATTCCTAAAAACAAGAAACAAGCTACTTTTATATTAGGTCTAATTTACTATTAAATTGTCTAATTAAGACAAATACACACACACACACATACACACACACACACACACACACACACACATATACACATCTATATGGCTTCATTCAAATATATATGGTAAGAGACAGTGAAAGGAAAACAAATGATAATACCGTGTGACCTTTTTAATCCTGTGGGGCTTTTTTTTTTAAACATTTTTATTAGAGGAAATGTGAGATTTTTCACACGTTCATAATGTTTTAAATGAATAGCCTCTAAACCTGTAAACCTATTTACAATAGGTAAAAGTCAGATTTTTAAGAAAAACAACAAATAGATTATTTCATAAATTGCACAGAGAAAAAATACCAACAGAAAGAATAGAAAACTTACAAACACTGCAAAGTTCAATGTTAGTATGGAAAGTTTATAAGGTTACAATAGGAATTTAATTACAGATATGGAGAACATATGAACCTCTGGCACAAGTCACACTGGTAACAGATGTCAAACGCCCTGGAAAAGTTACCATGCATGCATTCATTCACTCATTCACTCATTCATATGTCCACCCATCCACTCCCTCAGCAAATATTTACTGAGGATTCTCTATGTTCCAGGATATAATAATTTTTAAAAAGAAGAAGGAGAAGAAGAAGGAGGGGGAGGGAGAGAGAAGGGGGAGGAGAAAGAGAAATTGTCTAGTGATGAACAGTGACAAGAAACCAGGCAATTACAATTCATTGTGGTAAGTAAATTAACAGGTGCTATGACAGCACTTAAGAGGAGCACCTTATCCAGGTATGTCAGTGGAGGGAAGAAAAGTGTGTAGGTGGTGTACACAAAGAAAGTTCACTTAAGCGATACCTGGAAGAGTATGAATCATACAGAAGAAAGTCAGATAAAGAGTGGAAAGAATGGAAAAAGGTCCAAGTAGAGGTAACAGCATGAGCAAATGGCTAAAGGAAAGAGGAAGCATAGCACGTGGAAGGAACTACAAAATATTCAGTAGGCAGGGGCATAGAGAGCAAGGCAGCAGTGACAGAAGATCACGTAATAAATGAAAGGCTTTCAGGGGCCAGATAGAAAGGATCTTGTAGGGCAATTTAAGGAATCTGGAACTTAAGGGTAATGACAAGCCATTAGCGATTTTAATCAGAAAAGCAATAATGACCAGACAAGTGTTTTAGTAGAATCACGCTGCCTGAAAACGGATCATTCATTAGAGAGGATCAATTAGCAGGTGAGAGATCACTTAGAAGTTTTGCCTGGATCCATAAGAGAGATGAAGAGAGAATCAGGAAAGTGGAAATGGAGTAAAGAGAAGTTTATAGTTTCAAGATACATTTAAGAAGTAAAATTAATAGGCAGGATAAACTTGATATGAGACTGGGAGAGGGTGAACTCAAAGATAAACTCAATTTGTCTTTGGTAACTGAGATAGAGAACAAAGGCAAAGAAACAGGTTTAGGAAATGGGAAATGCTGTTTTCAACAAGTTCACTTGAACCGCCTATGAGTCATCTAGGTGAATCAAGCTAATGGACAATTAGCTAAAAAGGTCTGAGATGAGGAGAGAGACGAGCAGAGACATTCATCAGCACACAGACCACAGCTGAGTTTATGGGAGTGACTGCATAGCGTGAATGTGCAGAGCAAAAACAGAAGACATCTAAGGAACTTCAGCATTTAAGGGACAAACAAGCAGATGCTGCAAAGAAGGTGGAAAGAAAACCCTCTTCCCAAACAGAAAGTCAATTTGATATCCCTATAAAAATTCCCTGGCTTAGATCTGGGAGACCCACAGAGAACGTTCTCCTGACCAGCTTAAACTCACGTCTTTGCTAAGCTTTCTAACATTTGATAGCCACCATCACCCGCTCACTTCTCTACCCTCCTCCAAAACAACTGACACACACACTCTTGCCTTTTCATCAAGTTCATAAGCTCTTCTCTCCTGAAAATAAAAAACAGTCTGATAAGAAGGTCTGTTTATATATTATATGACAAACAAACATTAAGTATTTAATGTTTGAAAAAAAAAGGGAGACGCTCCACCCGGGTGGTAGTCTCACAAAGCAGAGACACCTCCCTCCAGAAGTCCCTCAGGTTTGCTACAGTCATCCACCAGCCCAAGGGATCATGATGTTCCCCAAGGGGCAGGACAGCCAGGGTCTCCCAGAGGTGGAAAAGAGAAGACAAAGAACAAATTGACAAGCTGACTGAAATTCTGTAGCTCTCAGCTGCAGCAGGGTGTTTCAGGACAAGATAATTAAAGGCTTATCACCTTTTGGAAAGACAGCACGAAGAATGACTCAGAGCATAATTCCTTGTACCTTGACATAAATGTTGATTTATTCTTTCAAGAAAACTCTACAATATGTTAAAAAAAAAAATTAGCACTCTTAGAAAAAAACTGTCTCAGTCCTGCCAAAGATGAACTTTTCACACCAGCTTGAGCCCCACCAGATTCAAAATATGGAGTTTACTCACATATTTCCTGCTCTTCAGAGAGAGAAAAATGAAGACCTGCAAATATGAAGAGGCTTCCCTGGAATCCTGCAGTTACTCAGCATTTGGTCCTGCTGAATCAGTGTCTTTGACACCCAAGCCGTCGTTATTCCCATTGGACAGTGTATGCTGCGAGGAGTTTCTCCTCACCTGGTCAGCGGAGTGCAGGACTTCGGGAATGCTCGTTTAGCCGTCTCTGGGTTGGTGTCCACTGCAGTAAGAGTTCATCTCTGCCAACTCACGCGTCCCAACTTCACAGTGACCTGTGAGCCAAGCCACAGAAAGAGAAGAAATGGGTGACTAGATCAACTTCTACTCCATATCCCAATTCCGGAAAACCTACAGTCTCCCTCAGGATCATGTCTCCGAGAAGAGAAAAGGCCACCAAATGAAATGCCGACATCTCACAGTCAGGGTGAATTTTTAAAAATGCAAATTGGACAACTGCTCTCACAGCCAAAACACTGGCTGTTTTGTGCTCTGCCATTACCATGGGAATGACAGACCAGGTTTTACCACAGATTACAAGACAAGGATGAGAGATTCAAGGGGCAGAGCCAGGCACTGAGCAATACCAGCCTGTATCCGCTGAGCTCAAGACACAGGAGAAATCCAGCCAAGACCTGCAGAGCCACCCAGCCTCGCCGAGCCTGACTGACCAATCTCTAGCCTACTCCAAGCCGTATAAGTGAGCCCAGCCAGGGCAGGTGAAATGCCCAGCCCAGGCAAAGCCAGTGAACTCCCAGCCAACCTGCAGGCTCATCGCCAAAAAGACTGAGCTGTTAAGTGAGCCAGACAAAGCTTGGATGTCTCACAGCCTAAGGGTCAACTTCTGGGAGGAAAAGCTGCATCCAACATCTAATACCTCCAGAGATGATCATTCTGAACAGAAGCACCCTGAAGGGCTTCTGTATCATCAAACGTTTTACCACCTGCAAGAGTTTGAAAACATCATGTTTTCTCTGGTCACAGTTGGACTGCACATTCTTGAGGAGTGAAAACTTTTTAAAATTCCAATTATTTATTTCTTATTTTTCAAAGGTGAAATTGGTGAAGTTGAAGCCTCTCTAGTGTCCTCCATAATCTGTCCCCCATCCTTTCCCACATATGCTCAAGGCCATCCTGACGTGGAGGGGCTCTGAGAGCAGGAAGTCTTCTGTGGCCTGTTTGGGCAACGGAAGACATCCAGGGCCACAGAATAAAAAGGTAGTCAAGAGAAAAAGAAGTATTAGCCAATAATTTATTGTACTTGTCCCCTCTACTTCCCCTGCATTGAGGTCTACCCTAGTTACCAGACACAGGACTGGTTCCGGGCACACGCTTGCAGGTGTTGTCTACACTCTGTGCGGCCATCAGAGTCCTGGTAACCTGCATTGGCTCAGAATAGCCTAGGGGGTCTGCTCATGGCCACGATGCTCTGTGCTGCCCTGGTTCTGGACATGCTGTACCAGCCAGTGTCTGCCCTGCTAGGGAACATTAAACTAGACCTAGAGCCCATGGATTACTGTGGGAGATGGTGTTATTTATAGTCAGTCAGATTTTTAATAATTAAAGCCTACCTTACGCAAATAAAGACAGAGAACTAGCTACTGAAGTTCCTGCCCTTCTGGAGAAAAGACATCAAAATTTTGTCAAGTTTAACCTAATTCAAAAAGAATTTGGGGCTTCCCTGGTGGAGTAGTGGTTGAGAGTCCGCCTGGAGATGCAGGGGATGCGGGTTCGTGCCCCGGTCCGGGAGGATCCCACATGCCACAAAGCGGCTGGGCCCGTCAGCCATGGCCGCTGAGCCTGCGCGTCCAGAGCCTGTGCTCCGCAACGGGAGAGGCCACGACAGTGAGAGGCCCGCGTACCGCAAAAAAAAAAAAGAAAAAAGGAATTTGAAGGACGTGAACCAACTTTAATGGAGGCCAGACTCAAGAACAAACTATCAGCAATAGAAAAACTGGAGGCCAATAATAAGGAGGTGGAATCTCCAACTCCTTGCTTAGGCTTAAAATACAGACCTTTACAAAAGAACTTAGCAAAAAGATATCTAAGCACTTAGAACAAGTTGACATTCAAGAAATATGCAGTCTTTGAAAAATTCATCGAAACCCATGCAATATAAGTAACTACAAGCAAAACAGCCTTTAAAGTGCACCAGAAAATCAAAGAACAACTTCAGACAGCACTAAAAAGATGCTTCAGATGACAATTCCCATCTTCGGGGAAGTATATAACTGCTTTCACAAGAAGCTAAAGAATGGACAGGAAGAGTGAGCAAACTTATTAATCAGAAAAAAAAAAAAAAACCTAGGGGGCTTCCCTTGTGGCTCAGTGGTTAAGAATCCACCTGCCAATGCATGGGACACAGGTTCGAGCCCTGGTCCTGGAACACCCCACATGCCGCGGATCAACTAAGCCCGTGCACCACAACTACTGAGCCTGCGCTCTAGAGCCCGCGAGCCACAACTACTGAGCCCGCAAGCCACAACTACTGAAGCCCGAGTGCCTAGAGCCCATGCTCTGCAACGAGAAGCCACCGCAATAAGAAGCCCTCGCGCTGCAACGCAGAGTAGCCCCCGCTCCCCGCAACTAGAGAAAGCCCGCACACAGCAACGAAGACCCAACACAGCCAATAAATAAATAAATAAACCTAAAATTCTACTGCATCTGGAACAAGTTCTAAATGATTAAGAAAGATTATTACTCAAGATGAGAGATCAGTCTGCAGTTCATGAAGAAGGCAACATGGATGCAGAACCTTGAAACTAGATATAAACAAACATATCAGAAAATGAAGACTTCTAATAAGATGAATTCAAAGCAGTTTTGATGAAACTGACTCATGTTGCTGGGTTAAACACGGCTGATCTAGGCTTGGCTAGGCCAGGTGACTATGCTCACCTTCACTAGGTTTATTTTAAAATTTATTTAAAAACTCCTGAAGAATGTGAAACCAAATGTACACTGCATTAGCTGAAAGAGATAAAATAACTGAAGCACTGAAAGTCTGTAAGTCTCCAAATAAGCTTTGCTATGATCAGAAAGGGGGACGGTAGGGGGGAGAGGGGAATGTACTTAGAGAGGAACAGGGAGAACCACCAGAGGCAACTTAACATCCTTCCTATACTGCGCTGAGAAAAATAAATGAATTTTCACCAAATATCTAATGTAGAGAGAATTCACCTAGTGAAGATAGCGGAGAATTCTTTCAAAATATCAGTAGATGGAAATGTCAGCATGTGAAGAGCTAGACATTTCCAAAACATTTTTCAGGAAGAACTTACAACATTTCCAAAAGTAACCTTACATCCCTGATGTTCCCAATGGAGCATTTGGAAGAGCAAAAAGGGAGCACCAGGGAACCCCATGGATGAACAGACACCCAGAAAGCAGTGGCAGCAGGCAGTGATGGCACAGAGTCCAGGGCCTAGAGCCTGGTGGAGAGCAGATGCATCCTCCCAGGGACAGGACCACAGACAGAAGAGCCCTCCACTGGCCACCCCCATCCTTAACACAGTGTGTCCTACACTGAAGCAAGCCAGAACTTGCCCTGGTACTCCTCGGACTGGTAGATACTCAGGGCCTTCTGATTCAACCCTTCCACCTGAATGGAAGACCTGCCACCCTAAGAGTAGCAGCAAATAGTGGGTGCTAGGAAAGCAACAACAAAATGGGAAAAAGAGACATCTGGAAGAAACTAGTCCCACTACAAAGTTCTGCTGAACACCGGGTCTGGGCACTATGAGCTATCATCAACCCAGACACTCATGCAGTCCCCGCAATGTCTTCTTTTCACTTCCTCGCAAAGGAAGGCTGCTATAATTACTTCCACCCTCAAGCTATGAAGCCTAGGCACAAGAAGGCTAAGCAATTTGCCTGGGCTCATAACTAAAATAATGCCAGGAACTGGGAACTAAAGGCAAATATCCCAATTATGGACAAAACCTCCAAACATCCTGCTCTGCTAAGGATAATTTATGAAAATAAAGGCAAAAGTACTGTGTCTTTTGAAGCTGTGGACGTGAGCTCAGCATTGAGGACTTGAACATTTATAACGAGGCAGTTGGGTCAGGGCCTACTGGTATCTCCTTGAAAGCATTGCTCTTTTATCAGTTAATTCGGTTAAGATCTGGGAATTTTTGTTGGTTTAAAAAAATGTGTTTGGGAGAGAAAATCCACGAGGTTTTAGGTTCTTGCAAAGTAGTCCATGGATCAAAGACCTTTGAAAGCCAGTGTCTAAAATGAATTAATACTCCCTACATAAGAAGAGTCAGCAAGCTGGAAATACCAGTACAAATGGATTCCTTATTTACTAGATGAAAAGAAGCCTTTCTTCACACTTAAAAAAAAGATTCTCTGCAATTGATATCATATAGACCTTTGAAATCTTGTATATTATGATGCCAATATCCCAAGATTTCAAAACAGTAATCAATAGACACTTGACATTTTCATGATTTGACAAAATTCTGTGCACAGAAATTAAAATCCCAGGAGAACAAATGCCAGGAAAGAAACCCCTAGTTTTACTGCAGTTAATAAGGCAATATGCCATCTATGTAACTTATTTCATCAGAAAGTGTTTCTAATCGCCTACTCTCCCCTGAGATTCCATGTGGCCCACTGTCACAGAAGAGAGCGGCAAGAGGCAGATACTGGAAACGGTCCCCCAAACCTAGACTTCATACTAAGTGTTCTTTAACTACAGGAACCTACTAGAGGTATTTCAATATACATTAGGATTTTTATTCGGGAAGAAAAAAAAAATCTGTAATCCTCCTGTTGTCAGTTTCCAAAGAGAATCCAGGTGCTTTACTTAGTAAGAGGGAATTATTAAATTTAAGAGGGAATTATTAAATTTAAGTAGGCCCTGCCTGCATCTGAAGTATGACATACTTCATACGATGGGTGAATTTAAGGCAGAGCCATGGAAGTGCTCTTACTGAAATTACCAATACAAGGACTAGTAAAATCGTTAACTCCTCTATAATACATGTCAAGTATTTGGTTGAAACTCTGATTCATTCCTGACAAAAACACTTTCTCTCTTAACAACTCCGAGTTACGAAAATTACCTTCTACGAAAAAGAGCAATTATGAATTTTAAATCTCAGACCATATTAGGAGTGAAGAGTAGAGTACATAATCCTGTGGGATCATAAATTCATTCATTGTGGGGTCATATGTTCCATCTGTTAAAAGAATATTCCACCAATTAAAGTTAAATGAGAATAAGACCAAAAAGAAAAAAAGGACAAAAAAGACAAACAAAATGAGAAGACAGGTGTCACACTTCCTCAAATACACTCAACAACATGAATACTAAAAGTTTTCATTATTTCCAATTACTCATCACACCGTTTGACACAGGGCACTTAATTTCCTAATTTTTTTTCCTTTTTTTAAACTTCTCACCAATTTAAGATTTCATGAGGTAAGCCAACAGGTTTACAGCTTTTACAAATTTAGGAACTAAGATATCTTACTGACCAAAAAAGTAAAACACAGAGTAATACACAGAATGACCCTTTTCTTTTAAAGCATATATCCTGTTTCCTAAAGCACAAGTATGAAAGTTATTATGTATAAATATTTTCAGATAATAATAGTTCTTATTAATAAATAGCATACAGCGGGTGCGGAAGAGAGAAGTATGGCAGGGGACACTTTTGCTTTCGGTAATCTCCTTTTGGTGTTACTAAAAACTTGTATTTTTTGTTTGCCTTCTTCTGTAACTCAAATTTTTTTAGATACAAAAAGTTCAAGGACCACCCTGCAAGCTTCCACCACTAACGCGCTCAGCAGACAGCCTCTCCAGTAGAGGGCACGGTAGACTCAACATGGGAAATGTATGTGTAGTTCATCAAGCCACTCTCAACTGAGGTTTTGCTGTGCAGTATTTACATCCTACTGCATTGTTTCTGCCTCCAACGCAGAATGGAAAGCATGTGTCATCTTCATATTAAGCAATCCCATTTACCTAAAAGCTACTCCCAACAACAGCAAAAAAGGGAAGTCAACACTGCAGTTTTCGCTTTAAATGTACGTCTGCCTGCCTTACCTTCAGCTGTCATTCGGAAATGGTTTGCAAAAAAAGCCAATAGTTATATTAAAAACTTACAAGAAACATCTGGAATAGTCTATATTTAAACCAGCTACTTACATGGATATACATATACATTCACGACATACATTCACTGTCGTGAATGTATTGAGATGATTAAACTTTTCTGGCTTGAAGATCTCTGAAAAAGTTCAAATCCCAAACAGTTTACTTATTTTCTTATTTGTTTTTTACCCAGGGAACATTTATAAAGTATCTGTTACGAGCTTGATACTCCACAAAGCTGTGACGTTATCTTGAATTTTACTCGTACTTACACATTTATAACCTAATAAACCCTGAATTAATCCTTTAATGATTTTTCTACCTTGAATAGCTATGCTTCCAGATATTTCCTTCTTCCACGCACATGCAAATTTTAAAGAAAAAACAAACTTTTGTATAGTACTTTAAAATTTGCAAAGGCCTTTCACGAAAGATTCCCATAATATACAGTGAGGCTGGCAAGAAAAACACATTCATTACTCTTAATAGAGATGAGAAACTGGTGCTCAGGGAGGTGGGATGCGACTGCCCCAGCAGTTACTTAGCATTTACTGGTGAAGCTGAGACTCTAACTACGTATCCTGACACAAGCCCAGCTCTCTCTCCTTGCTGCCTCTGAGTCAGAACTCCTGTCTTTTCCACTATGAGTGAATTCTACCATCCAAGGTTCTAAGTGAAAAACATATTGAGGTTTAAATTAGCAAGAAAAAGCTAGTGTCTGCATATTACACATAGTTAATAAATAAGTACTGAATCATCAGAAAGTGAAAATAGCTGTAGGAAATATGCAAAGTTCTTTCAGAGATGAAGTGCATAGGCTTGAGAAAAATTATATTCTTACATTTCACAAACATGCTTTCAAGTATTTATTACTGAAATCTAAATGATTTTCCTTTCCATAAGTGAGTACATGGCTGTCCTCTTTAGTAATAATTGCAGGTTTTACTCTCCAAGTCAAACTGGGAGCTCCAACTACTGGCAGCTCATCATAAGAATATGGTAAACTAGTCCCCATTTTCTTTTAACAGTTCTAATGCAAAGCAGAGAGAATATTTGCAGTCTAATACCTTGCTGTTAATCTCGCTGTCTACTTAGACGCTTGAGGGAAAACCACTAGAATATTCCACCGTACGGTTCTAATCATGTTATCTGATATCAAATCATTTTGGAGTTGAGATTATCTACTTGTTCTTACCAATCAAACCGTTTAACTCGTGCTACAGCAAGATGATTTTTGAAGACTTCATAGACTAAGCTTATTCAAGCAAGCTGTTAACTTCTCCCTCCCTCCACCGCCACCTCTCCTTTTTGCCAATTAAATGTTCTGGTAAATTCTAAGGCAACTAAGAATGACTCAGGAGAAAATCTTGCATCCTTGCACTCTTACACTGATTCGGGTGTATGACAGCTGCGAGGTCTTGGTGTTTCCCTCTATCTCATCGTAAGGAGGTCTGTGATTTCTCTTTCTGTTCTGGAAGGACAGGCAGCCAAGGACTCCTGAGGGACAGTCTACAACCCCACGGACAGACCCAGCCACGTGCCTGCTGGTGATCAAAACTGCACACCCAGTGAAAGCACTTTCTCCTGTCCCTTCCCTGACTAACGTTCATCCCCAAACGTGCTACGAGACGCCCAGGCAGAACGCAAAGTCACTCACACCACCTGCCTCTGGACCGTCACCTTTCCTCCCATTCACGGTTTCCTTCCCCAAATTAAACGGAGTCGCAAAGAGGAACGGATGAGGGTCTCCCCACGGCCTCAGTTTGCATACCAAGAAAGGAGGCGTGGGGAGAGGGCGTGCGCTCCAAAAAGGGGGAAACACATCCTAATTCAAAATAAGGTAATTGCGTTCGGGATCCCAGCAAGCAACCTTTACCTGCTGGGCAATCGTCGCTCGCTTTGGGGTCAGAGCGTGGGGAAGGGGAGGGGATGGAGAAAAGGACGGGGAGGGCGAGCGCCCCAGCCGGGCCTGCGGCCGACCTGGCTCCCTGCCTCCACGGCCCTGCGACCCCGCCCGGCCGCCACAACTCGGCAAAGGTGTCTGGCGACCACTCGGCGGGAAACTTCTCAGCTCCCACACCGGCCCGAGCCTGTCGCCGCGTTTGGCCCGACTGCGCACGACGCCAGGGCCGCAAACGTCACCAGCTCCCTCGCTTCCAGACCTTTCGCTGGCAGCCGTGACTGCGCAGACGGGCGCTGACCTCGCCCCCGTGCCCGGCTGCAGCTGGCCAATCGGCGTCCGCTGGAGGCGGGAGGGGCATCGTCAGGCCCCGCCCCCGCGTCTCCTTCTTTTATAAATACGGCGCCGCCCGCCCCGCCACCCGGAGCAGTAGCCTCAGTCAGAAAACGATAATGCCTAGTGCTATGTTCCTGACTGTCCAGCACGACTGCGGACCCATGGACAAGAGCGCAGGCACCGGCCCCAAGAGCGAGGAGAAGCGGGAGAAGATGAAGCGAACCCTGTGAGTAAGGCTTTCTTCTCTCCCCCGCGCCACTCCTGCAGACCCAGCTGTCCTGGGCGGCTGCAAACGCGGTACATTTGCGCCTGGAACTGGGTACCGTGCACCTCTGCAGGAAAAAAAAAATGTGGAAAAGGTTAATTTGTTAAGTAAGGTTTAAACCTGTGTGGGTATTTATTTTGTGACGTGAGCGAAGGACTCTCGGGTAGAGTTTAGAAACTGCAGAAAATTATTGATGCAGAGGCGGTGGTAGATGCTGGTTGGCTTTTTGTCCCCCCTGCATCGAAAATGACTTCAGGGAATCCTGCGGCCGAAGCGCGTCCCCGGCATTCGTACGTTGCATTGTAAATTTTGATCAGCTTTACACGGCTGCTGCGATGTAGATATTTTTTGCTGATTCCGAATATATTCTTTTAAAATATTTTCTTTTTTTTAATTGAACAGCAGATCTCACCCACTCAGGACTGTGGAACAAATAATTGTTCTGCATCATCTTCTTAAAATGAGTGTTGTAGTTGGGGGAGGAGGACGGGCCATCTCACACACATACATTCATTATGCACAGCTTCTAGGGTGGTCCAGAGCCTCCAGCTCGAAGGGTAGAAGGGAAGTGAGCACAGGCTGGTTCAGGGCAGTTCCACTGTGGGTTTCATCAAGTGTGAAATGTCTCAGAATTGTAATTAACGTTGCAGACAAACTGCTGCCTTCTGTGGGCCAGAAATAACATCTGCTTTTTGAACTATGCAGACTAGAGTCATAAAAATACCCTATAATTGTAGGTAGTTCTACCCTTAGTTTTAAAACTAGTAATTATGTTCAGATGAGTGGATGAAACGAGTGTGTTTAGTATATAGGTGCTGGGTTTAAATGTTAAAGGTGTAAGACTGACAGGAAGAGTTGTTTTGTCTTATTTGGTTTGTCTGTAGCCACAGGGGGCAACTTTATTTGGTAAAAATGCCTTCAGCTGCATTGGCGATTTCAAGTGTTGCCACTAAGTGAATATCCTTTTTTTTCTTTTCTTTTTTTTAAGATTGAAAGATTGGAAGAGCCGTTTGAGCTACTTCTTGCAAAATTCCTCCTCTCCTGGGAAGCCCAAAACCAGCAAGAAAAGCAAACAGCAAACCTTCACCAAGTAAGTTGAAAATCTTGTACTTGCGAATGAACTCACTGCTGAGCTGAAAAGGGAACCTCTGACTGACGTGCCTGAGCTAATACGCAGAACTTCTCTTGCAGGCCTTCTCCCGAGGAAGCCCAGCTGTGGTCAGAAGCATTTGATGAGCTGCTAGCCAGTAAATGTAAGTTAACCTCTTGAATTTGATCCATTTCAAGTATCAGGAGACTCTAGAAACGTTGTGTCCACACAGCAAGAGCAGCTTGCTCAAGGGGAATTTTACTTTACAATCCCCATGACATGAGGCGTATTCTTCTCCTTTATTTCCCAGTGATTAACCAGGAAAATGCATGGCTTTTTCACTCAAGGTGGGAAAAAAATTAGCCCAAAACTGTAATGGCAGTTGCTTTTTGTTAAGGTTGAGTCAGGTTATCCATTGCAAACAGTGTTTTCAAGAGACGTCATTCCCAGAGAACTTATGGCTCCCCTATAAATATTTGAATTAACAGCGAAGCTAAGTATTTATATATTTTTGTAGTAGTGTGCCAACTTAAGCGTTTTGCTGACTGGTATCTTAGTCTTTAAAGAGCTAAATTCTGAGGGTTACAGGTTGACTGAAATCTAGAAAATTGCTATCATTTAGAAATAATAAAATATGGGGCCAGGGGAGTGGGAGTTCTAGGAAAAAACAGAAGGGATTATTTGGTCACTCAGTTCACTGTATGCATGCTTTCTTTCTCCCCCCACCCCACCCCACCTCCCCAGATGGTCTTGCTGCATTCAGGGCTTTTTTAAAATCTGAATTCTGTGAAGAAAATATTGAATTCTGGCTGGCCTGTGAAGACTTCAAAAAAACCAAGTCACCCCAAAAGCTGTCCTCAAAAGCAAAGAAAATATATACTGATTTCATAGAAAAAGAAGCTCCAAAAGAGGTAAGGGGAGATAAAAAAGTTCCTCGTTTTAGCATGTTTTAAACATTCTCAGCACCAAAGTGAAACGGAAAGAATTGAAGAGACCTCAAATTAAAAGGGGAGTGGGGTAAATGTTCTTCCCCTACTTCTACTTTCAGGGAGGTTAATTACATTTCTCCAGTGACTTGGCCGGTGAAGCTAATCACACATTATAGTTTTTTTGTTGTTGTTTTCAAATATTAAATAGATTAATCTCTTAACTCTGAATATGGAATAAACCACTTTTTATCTTTTATTTCAGATCAACATAGACTTTCAAACCAAAACTCTGATTGCCCAAAACATACAAGAGGCTACAAGTGGCTGCTTTACAACTGCCCAGAAAAGGGTGTACAGCTTGATGGAGAACAACTCTTATCCCCGTTTCTTGGAGTCAGAATTCTACCAGGACTTGTGTAAAAAGCCACAGATCACCACTGAGCCCCATGCTACCTGAGATGAAAAAGGGAACCCAGAAACGAGGACATTTCATTTTTTTCCTAAGGGGAAAGGCTGTCACCTGCCAAAAAAGACTGACCTTGAATTCAGCCTGGGTGTTCAGGAAACATCACTCAGAACTATTGATTCAGAGTTGGGTAGTGAATCAGGAAGCCAGTAGCCGTCTAGGAGAAGCTGGTACTGGGTCAGCTTCCGTAACTGATGGAGCACAGGGAAAGCGTGGTCTATACGTGGCGTGTCTCATGCTGGAAAAGCAGGAGCTTGAGACTGAAAGATAACTATGTAACACTATTGGTCCAGAAGCATTTACAATCAATAGGTCTGGGGTTATGTGGCCTTAGTGAGCTGGCTGTACATTTTTCCCTAAATCAGTCCTTGTTACCACACAGTGGTTTAGCTGTAGTTTCTTTAGTACTAGGTAACACATGTTTACTATGTGCAAGGGTATTGAAGTTCCTATGACTACAGATCATCAGTACTGTTGTCTCATGTAACTCTTAAAACTGAAACAGTCTGTTTGAATTGTCAATTGGTGTGTGTAACAGAATGAGTGCTGTTGTGTAGAAAACAACAATGTCCATTACGAGTGCCAAAACTGTCCTGATGGCAGCTAAACTTTGAAGTGGTCTTTGAATACTTTTAATAAATTTATTTTGATAAATAATGTTATTGAATATTTGGTCCAGATGTGGGTTGGGGTGGGTTTTTCTGGTAACTGAATATGGCAGATACAAGGTGAAATATCTCCTCTCTGGTGAAGAAGAGGTGTCAGTTGATGGGCCTGTTTAGTGAGGATTGATAATCCTCGGAACTGAGAAATTACAGCTGCAGGGAAGATCTACTCCCATCTCTAATGCTTTCGTAGGTCAAAGGAGGTCAGGTCACATCTTTAGAGCCACCCTGAGATCAACCTTTCTAATATAACCTTGTAAAAATCAAACTTATTAGTGAAAATACGGCAACATTGGCTTTAAAGCCTTTCGTGAGTATTAAAGATCAGCTAAATATGAGAAGTAAAATGATGTAAGAGACAAAGCACCAGAATTATTCACATAACTAAGCTGCTCAAATGAAGAAAGAAACCAAATAAAGAGGAAAGCAGGCCTTTTTACTTCCCTTGGTTCCAAGTGCCCCCACAGGGTAACGGCATGAGCTTCCAAGATCCATGCCTGAAACTGTTCACTTCCGTGATGGATCAGTACAAAATCAGAATTTCCCTGATTTGCCAGCCTTCATTTGGCCAATAAAGAATCTGGAGACTTCCCTGGTGGTCCAGCGGTTAAGACTTCACGCTCCCAATGTAGGGGGCCAGGGTTTGATCCCTGGTCAGGGAACTAGATGCCGCATGCCGCAACTAAAAGATCCTGCACGCGGCAATGAAGATCGATCCCGAGCACCGCAACTAAGACCTGGTGTAGCCAAATGAATATTTTTTTAAAAAAAAAAGAATCTGGTTATGTTACTGCAGCTAACGATGAAGGTAAGAAGCACGCTTTTGTGGCTTAGACTTCACCTCGAAGTGTGCTCTTTCCCTAGTTGAGAGAGAGGCCTTGAATCTGTTATTTTCCAAACCAGCTACTTAGACAAGGCATCCTCTTCTCCAGCAGGCTGCTTTTTCAACCTTCTTGATGATGGTTTTCATTTTGAAATGAAAGAGGAGGGCGAACACTCGTCTTGGAAAACCTGAGCCCGTGTACTGACTTCTCACACCTTTGTGACCTTGGGAGTCCTAATCTGCCCTGGCTCCTTAATTCACACCTTCCTGCCTATCCCACTGGTTCCTGTGAGGTAGTAAGGGGCTTTAGGAAGTGTAAAACGCTTTTTAGAACGCTATCCTGATTTGCCAGAAGAAAACTTGACCTCCCCTGGTTTAAACTGTTTCCCTGGTGCTTGCACTGAACTTCACCTTCACCCCACTTTCTGGGACCAACGGGCACAAGCTCCATGAGAGACTTGAACTAGTCTACTCCTGGGTCACCAGCAGCCAAAACAAGACATAACAGGTGCTCCATCAAGAGTGATAGAGTAAAAATTCTGAAGGGTCACTGAAAGAGATTTCTTTGGAGAATAAATATGTCAGGTCTGCACAAGCCTCAACTTGGACAGGTTTTGGCCAACAGAGAAACCCAGGAGTCACGCCACATATCCAATTTGTCACCAAGTCCTATTTTTACTTCAGGTCTCTCTCCAGCCTGCTTTCTGTCACCACCCTGATCAAAGGTACCACCATCTTCCCCGGGCAACCGCAACACTCTCAATTCACCTACCCTCAACTCACTTTTCCCCCCTCCAGTGTGTTCCCTGCTTTTTAACTCTAGGAAGCCTCTCCACCCAGAAACCTGATCTTGTCTCCTGTTGCTTATAAACCCCTGACAGGTTTCCCAAACAATCAGGATAAAGGCATCATCCTTAATATAGTCTAACACCTGCATGGGCTTGACCCCCTTCTTCCACTCCATCCATTCTCCACCACGTGTCCCCCAGCTCTCTCTGCCAGCCTCACCGACCTACTTCTCTTCCCCCGTGGGTGCCATGCCCGCTGGTTCCATAGGACCTTTGGGCATCATAGGCCCTCTGCATAGAATGCAATTTTAGCTCTTACTCATCATTCACAGATCGGTGCAATCGTCACTTCCTCAGGGAAGCTTTCCCTGACCTCCTTACCTGGGGCAGATCCCCTTTTAGATGTTCTCATAGCACCAGCTTCTCTAATTCAGCACACTTAATAGAATTCTCATTAATTTGTATGATAACTAATAATTCTGTCTTTTCCCCCTGGATTGCAGATGTCACAGTTCAAGGACTCCGTGTCTTTTTCTGCTCACTGCCTGATCCCAACACCTAGCGCCTTGATGGGCGCACAATGCCAGCTGCACTAATGAATGCATGAATATTAAAAACTCTTAAATTTTGGCGAAAGTATCTACCAATGCACAAGGAACTAAGGACAAGGTTTTAAAAGCCCCATTGCCTCAAACATCTGAAAATATCTGCAGAGCTTTTTTCTTGGCAAAGAAAAATACCTCTTACTAAGCATGTTCTCTATAACTTTTGACCTTTAATAGAAGGAGAAGCCAGATTAGAGTAACAAGAAGCAAGAGTTCTGACCGTTTCAGGGCTGCTAAAAGTACAGACTTTATTCAGGTGGTATTTTCCAATGTTCTTTCGTGTAGAACAAGCTGAAATAGATTTAAGTTTAGAAACCACGTACCTCCACAAATAAATATCACTTAATGTTCCCATTTGTTGGAGTTCGTACACTTAGACTCCACAGTCCACTCACTTTGCTAATATTTCATTTTCCATATCTTTTAAGTTCAGAAGCATTTCAAAATGTAATTTCATACAGTCCCACTGAAAAAATTAGAATTGTGTATTATCTGTCATGTGAGCCCAGAGAGGCAATACATGAGTTTCAACGTGGTGATTTAAAATGATCGCCCAAAATTTTATAGGAAACAGGTCTTTGGTAGAGGGTTTGTTTGCCCACATTATTTGATCATTTCTGGCAGTGATTCTTACCTTGTGGGGTTGCAGAGTGACGAGGCTGTGTTTTTGTCAATGGCAAGGTTGAGGTTTGGTCTACATTTCGGCATCGGATCCAAGGAGTAGCTTGGAATTGCTTGAGGCAACAATAACAGCCCCAAAAAGCTTCTCCTGTGACCCGCTTTTAAAATCTAAAACTATATCTTTAATGTTTTCCAGACTCTCTATTATTGAAGACCATTATTTTTAAGAACTGCATAGTGTTCTGTAACATATGCTTATTATAATTAATTCTCCTCTGTTGAACATCGTAGTTTTTCTATTCTATATGTTTTATAAACACTACGGTTAATTTCCTTAATTATGTGAGTGTATACACATTATGTACTTGTATACATATTACCTATATGTGTCTGTGTAAATTATATATGTATATTAAAATTTTTCATCTTAAAAAAAAAAGAAAGGAATCACTAGAGGAGTAAGGAGTACATACTAGCCTACGGCAACAGCATTGAACAAAAGCCTGATACTACCCATTGGGGGCCCATGATTCAGTATCACCAGAGTACCTGGCAGGATAAGGCCGGGATGGGTGTAGAAGCATGGCCCAGAACCAGGTGATAGAGGACCGTCTTGAATACAAAAGGTTAGGATTTTATTCTGAGGTGATGGATACCAATCTCAAATGTACAAAATAACCTGGGCAGCAAATGAAGGATGAATTGGAGTCAAGCAGATGAATTAGGAGACTGCAGTTATAGCCCAGATGAGACATGCCATGTTGCCTAAACCAGGACGTTGTCACCAAATAATTCAATGTACTGTGTTGGCCAAAAAGTTCGTTCGGTTAGTGACTCCATTGTACAATAAAGTTCTCGGTGAAAATGAAAAATGTGTCTTTTATTTTTACTTAAAACCGAACAAACTTTTTGGCCAACCCAATAAGTTAACAGCAAATTATACATCTATGCAGAGCACTGATCTCAACCACACAGGGGATGGTAAGACATTGGTCCTCTAGGAGGCACCAATTACGTATCTGGTGAAATAATGCTCCAAAAGTAAAACATGAGGTGGGCCGTGATTGGCGATTAATTATCAAAAGAGAAGTGCAAGACCCTTTAGATGGAATGAATCAAGAAACAAAGTGAAGTGGCAATTTTTAGCAGATTTAAAAAATGGGTCGATTAGCAAGGATGAAGTGGAGAGCATCAGAGTGGAGAAACAGTTTAAATAAAGGGAAAGGGGAAAGCAGGATTGCATTTTGCATCATGCTATGCTATACAACAGCTAAATAAACAGATATTGTAGGCAGATATTTTTGATGGAGAGGTATATTTGAAAACTATTGACATTTCAATGAGTTATTTTTGGCAAATATTTATGAAGAGTTTCTCCGGGCAAGGGAGATGTGAAAGAGCAGGAGAAATGGTCATCTACTGAGAAGGAAAGAAACAGAAAGGCTGGAAATTCAAAATCACAACTAAAAGCTATGCTTTATTTGCCTTAAAAACTGATTTCTGTAAGATCATCAACCAGCCTCGTCATCAAGCACACCACTGTCATGGTCCTCTCGACCAGAGCTTGATAGGTCAGATCCCGTGTCCTGTTTCTCATTTGTTCCCTAGACTACCATCTGAACATGGACTTTCTCACACAAAATATATGAACTCTGGAATCTCCCAAATCAAGATAAACTCCTATATCTAAGGCTAAAACTTCTCCACCATGTGGCCTTTTGCTGCCCATCCAATCTCATTTCTCACCACTGACCAGAAACATTCAATGCTGGATTTTCTTACTGTTCCTGAGATATATTATTTTTCTCCTGTTATGAGATCAAATTGTTCCTCTTGCATAGAACTGCCCTTTCTTTCCCTAGATTTTATTCGTTTTTCAAGGCTCAGATCAAGTTTCACCTTTATGAAATCCTGCCGAGGGAGTCTGTCTTATCTTCCAAATAAAAGGTCAATAACTGGACCATTTTGGTTTATTCTACTTAATTTTTGGAGTAACTAGTAAAGTTCTAGACATGGAAGATACTCAGTGCCCATTGATCATTGATTCAGTAATTAGCTCATTGACTGATCGATTCACAAACTCCTCAGTAAAAATGCATGCAGAGGGCTTCCCTGGTGGTGCAGTGGTTGAGAGTCCGCCTGCCGATGCAGGGGACGCGGGTTCGTGCCTCGGTCCGGGAGGATCCCACATGCCGCGGAGCGGCTGGGCCCGTGAGCCATGGCCGCTGGGCCTGCGCATCCAGAGCCTGTGCTCTGCAACGCGAGAGGCCACAACAGTGAGAGGCCAGTATACCGCAAAAAAAAAAAAAAAAGCAGAGATATAAATGATTTAAATTTGCTAAACTCATTTGCAAAACAATGTTTTTTCAGGAGTCAACATAGTTTTTCATTTTCTCTTTACGTTTTTGCCTTGCAAATTTAGAAAAAAAAAACAACTATTAACTGTGTGGATCTTGGATAAGATCCTAACATTAGCTTTTCTCAAATCCCAAATTAATCTGATATTTATATAGTTTAAAAAGCACACTGCCCTATATGGAAACTTCCCTTAAGTGCGGCTGTGTGTTTACTTAGCTGCTGTATATCTTAGACATGTACGGACGTCACACCAAATCAAAATAATGAAAAGGAGAAATGGGCCAAAAAAGAGAACGAGAAGAAACAATTGATATCTGCTGCTGCCTGCTTTGGGGTAAGACGGGACCTGATTTTTCTTTTTTTTTTTTTAATGCATTTGCAACTTCCAATCTCATAGGCCTCTTGACACTTTCACCCCAAATTACTCTTCAGTCTTTCGCTTCGGAATGCAACTACAGCTTGTCTATGACAAGTGCATTTTTAAACTACGATATTGAAAGAACTAAGAAAATGCACATATGCAGTTATGTGAGCCATGGTGTAGTCTGAGAAAGACCAGATATAAAGCTTTGGTTTGAGAAGCAGGTGGTACTTAGCAGACCTTTGCCCTGTTAACAATACAAAAACAGGAAAGTTTACAGTATTAAATCTCTGTTTGGCACAAACCTGTGCCTTCTCAGAAGTGGCCACTGAGCCTGTTAATCTAAATGTCAGGGCTTTAAGTGGTAACTCTTTCTAATTTCTTCTACCTCTGTTTTCAGATTCCAGAACTTCACAAGTCCTATAACTTTCTACAAAAGTGATAGTACGATGATTAACATTTTAAGAGCAGCTGATAACAATAATTTCTGAAATAATTTTGATCATCAGACAACTATTTTTAGGAAAAAAAAGTCAATAATTCACCCCCTACCGAAGATGTTAATAAAGTATCTCTGAACTTTGAGACATTTTTTCATCCAGAGAATGTAGAAAGAACCCAGAAACAGCATTAAACATAAAATCAGTAAAGCAGTGCTGTCCAATAAAAAAGATAATGTAATATAACATGCCACACAGGTAATTTTAAATCTTATAGCCACATTAAAATATGTAAAAAGAAACAAGTAAAATTAATTTTTTTGTTTGTTTGTTGCGGTACGCGGGCCTCTCACTGTTGTGGCCTCTCCCGCTGTGGAGCACAGGCTCCGGATGCGCAGGCTCAGCGGCCATGGCTCACGGGCCCAGCCGCTCTGCGGTACGCGGGACCCTCCCAGACCGGGGCACAAACCCGTGTCCCTGCATCGGCAGGCGGACTTTCAACCACTGCGCCACCAGGGAAGCCCAGTAAAATTAATTTAACAATATATTTTATATAACCCTGAATATTCAGAATGTTATCAACATGTGATCCATATAATAAATTATGAAAGAAATTTTCTATGTACTTTTTTCTTATTAAGTGTTCAAAATCTGGTGTATGTTTTTCACTTATAGCACATCCAGGTCCACACCAGCCACCTTCCAAGTGCTCAGCAGCCACATGTGGCTACTGGCTCCCTTATTGCAAAGCATAACAGGAAAAGCTGAGTCTGAGATGACAGATTATAAACCAGAATAAATGTACACTTTGCCTTATCTTTTTCCAGTCCCCAAAATATACTTTGTAGCCAGCAGTTCTCAAAATCCTTTACCACCTTGCTGCTTTGGATTAGGAAACCTGCCTTCTATTTGCTGAATAAAGGCAGTCAACTAGATTGTCTGAGATCAGATCCCACCTCCAACTCTTACTGGTTGTGTCACCAAGCAGGGACATATTATGGAACCTCTTAACCTCACTGCCTCTCAGCTATATAACAGCAAGGAACAGACCCCTTTAACAGGTCTTTCTGCTCTTTTGATTTTTTTCCAAATACATGTAAAATGCTTATAACAGTGCTAGCAAATGATGTTTAATAGTAACATTATTTATTTAAGCATTAGCTACTAACACTACTTGGTATAATTTTCTAGACATGATGGAGATCAGTAAATATTGTAGACTGGAGGACCACTAGAAAATCCTGACTTGAAAGAACTAGTTTCTTAAGGGAACTGACTCCTTTGCACAGAATTAGAATTAGAATTAGAATTAGGATTAGGATGTTGCTTTCACACATTCAACAATATTCAGCCCGGTACCCACTAAGCAGCAAACAAGATACATGGTCTCTGCCATCATGGGAATGCTGTTGCAGTAGATATCCCCTCTACAGTCTTCTAGCTTACATCTATCATAGGATGATTTTGTCTGCAAAGAGTCAAAAACCCCAATCAAGCTGGCTTGCAAAATATGGAAATTCAAAGATAGGATCGACCCCAGTCATTGTGCAATCCGGGCTCCTGCTGTGACTGGCCATTGTTTCTCTAGCCCTCCTCTATACTTCTGTTTTGTCAACAGATTGGCTTCCACCATGGTCACAAAAGGGAAGAACCTAGGGGCAGGACAGGAATAAAGACGAAGACTAGAGAATGGACTTGACACGGGGAGGGGGAAGGGTAAGCTGAGACCAACTGAAAGAGTGTCATGGACATATATACACTACCCAATGTAAAATAGATAGCTAGTGGGAAGCAGCCCCATAGCACAGGGAGATCAGCTCGGTGCTTTGTGACCACCTAGAGGGGTGGGATAAAGGAAGGTGAGAGGGAGACGCAAGAGGGAGGGGATATAGGGATATATGTATATGTATAGCTGATTCACTCTGTTATACAGCAGCAACTAACACAACAGTGTAAAGCAATTATACCTCAATAAAGATGTTAAAAAAGAAAAAAAAAGGGTTGCCACTGGTGAGAGGAGCGATGGAGACAAGAGATCGCTCCTCCAAGTACAGTGAAAAAGGTTTCTTAAGTCTCCTTGGGTCAACCTGTAGCAGTCCAGAGAAGAAATCATGCACAGATCGGCTTAAAGTTGGGCTTTTTTTTTTTTTTTTTTTTGCGGTACGCGGGCCTCTCACTGTTGTGGCCCCTCCCGTTGCGGAGCACAGGCTCCGGATGCGCAGGCTCAGCGGCCATGGCTCACAGGCCCAGCTGCTCCACGGCATGTGGGATCTTCCCGGACCGGGGCACGAACCCGTGTCTCCTGCATCGGCAGGCGGACTCTCAACCACTGCGCCACCAGGGAAGCCCAAGGTTGGGCTTTTAAAGGATCCTTGGCAAAGCTGTGGAATCATCACCAGGATCCAATGCCACTCGGTCCAGGAGAGGGATCATGCCTAGGGTTGAGGTGGGTTGCTGAAGGAAAGTAGGGTTTTGTTAGTAAGGAGGAAATGAAACTGTGTGGGCGATCAACAATGTCTATCACACACTCTGCTAAAAAGGAACTGATATTTGTGTGATTGTTCTAAAGCCACTGCAGAGGCAGTCCATGACTCAATAGGGACTTGGGGAGAACACCAGAAATTGGGCCATCATAAAGTGAAATTTAGAACACACATGATTTTTATCCCGACTGCATGGACTATTGTCTTTATCAGTTCAAACATGACTGGAAAGTATTAAATGAGCAAATAAACATAAAACAAGGAATATATTTAGAAATTTGATTTGCAGCTCCACTGCTTACAACACTACTTTCCAGTGTATTGCCTGTTCTCTTGGAATTAGAGTTTTCCCTTTCCAACTCACCCTACATACTGAGTCAGATTACTTTTCATAAACACCAACTTTACCATATACTGTGTTTCATTCAGTTTCATTGCTCTCCTATTTCCAAAGTACCATAGGAAGAGCACTGGATTGGAAGTCAACAGAATGAGATTTCTGATCGTAACAGCATTAACCATTTAGTTACCTGTCTAGGTCACCCGTCACCTCTCAGCACCCCAGTCACTTCATCTTCTTTTTTTTTTTTAAGATTTTTGTTTTGATGTGGACCATATGTTTTTAAGTCTTTATTGAATTTGTTACAATACTGCTTCTGTTTTGGTTTTTTGGCCCCAAGGCATGTGGGATCTTAGTTCCCCGACTAGGGCTCGAACCCGCAACCCCTGCGTTGGAAGGCGAAGTCTTAACCACTGGACCGCCAGGGAAGTCCCTCCAGCCACTTCATGTTTAAGGGAGTTGATTGGATCGTGAAATCTCTTCTAACTCTAAAATCCTGCTTGGCTTTGCATCTTCTCTGCAATCTGCCTCTCCACTAACAACCTTAATTTTCCCCCAAACAATCTACCACAAAATCACTGCTTTAATCTCTCTGCTTGCCTCCTTAACCCCATTAACAAAGCCACCATCATTTCACTTGTGTTGACCTGCCTGAATAGGTTCCCTACTCCCTTTATCCTACCCATATCCCATAGATGCTTCAAGACTTAACTCACATTCCCATGGCACACCAATTTATTAATCTCTGCATCTAATCTCTCATTCAGCAAATACTTGTTGAGTGCATACTCTGTGCAAAGCACTGAGGACACCTCGTTGAAGAAGAGAGACAGGTTTCCTGCCCCTGGAACTTACATTCCACTGGGGTCAATAGATAATGAACAAGTAAACAAACAAGTTAATTCTAGATTATGGCAAATGCTTACCAAAAAAAAAAAATTAAGCTAAGTGGTGAGATAGGGAGAAAACTGGGTGGTCTGGGAAGGCACACTTTAGCTGTGCAGTATTGTCAGATGTTCCGTGAATTTGTATTCACCAACTGAGGAACTAAACAAAAGCCTGGTTCTGCTTTGCAATAACAAATCCTCTTTGAATAAACTAGACATAAAACTTGTTTTAGCTAAGCCATAGCTTTCTATTAATTCCAAAATAATTTTTATCCGTAAGAAAAAGAATGTTTTCACCAACATATTACATTCAGTGTTTTTATATTCTAAAATATAACAACCCCTTGAGGTATTTCTCAAATCAGTAAAGATACCTGGTTTAATCTAAAGTTTTTGCTACTGTTATTAGTTTGATACTCCAGGCTAATGTTTCTAGAGAGCTCCTGACCTTCTGATTATTTGTTATGGTTTATTTCCTCAGGTAGCAACCTGCTTCTCTTCCTAGTATACTATCATGTTACTGACTTTATCACATACTTTATTCCCTGGGATAAAAACCTGTCACTATATATACTTTTTATGAAAGTTAGAAACCTCAACCATTCACATTACTGAGTTACTAAACCTCAGAGATTCTCCTCACAGCTCTACTCCTTAAATTTACAATGTGAAGACATCAATAAAACTGGAAAATAAAATAGTGGAGAAAGAATTTGCATGAAGACAACCAACAACAATAGTATTCTAAGTAATTTACATGAAGACAGTATACCTTTGGGCAGGTCCTCACCACCTCTCACCTGGATTCTTCACTACAACTTTCTACTGAAAGTTCTGCCATCTCCAGCCTGGACATGCTCAGTTCATCCTAAGAAAGGAGTGGAAAGGTTGTGGAGCAGAAAGAATAATCAGATTCCAGTTGTCATCTTGATTCCACCACTGTAATTGTTGTTCAGTCTTTGGCTTAGTACTCAACCTCTCTCAGACTGTTTTCTTACTTGTAAATTGTACCAACCTCATACATGGTTTTAAGAAATCTAAGAAACACTGCATGCACTGTACTTACCACTGTGCAGGCACTTAGTAGCCACCCACGTTTATTAATTCCCTTTCCCTTCCTAAAAATCAAATGAGATCACTTCATTTCTTTACCTAGGAAGATCTGTTCACAACCCCATAGGACTTACATTCAGCTCCAAATCTACCGGCAGGCTCCTCTCATTCTGACTCAATTACTTTTCCAGCTTACTTTCATAGTTTTTTAAAATTATTCTCTTCACTCTCCACTAGGGCACCCTGGCCTGCCACCAAAGCAGACATCTCTACATCCCTTGAGAGGAAAAGCTTCTCCGGAGCTCCACGCCCTAGGCCTCAGCATGTATTGTTTTCTTGCCTGAAATGCCCTTCTTTCCTCCTTATGGACACTGAGATTTCCTTACTCCTTCTTGAAATCCTTGACAAAAATTTGCTTCCTTTAAAACTTCATGGACAAACCCCTAGGCAGAAAAAAATACTTCTTTTTTCTGATCACACACATTATTTTGTTCACGCCTTCATTATAGCATTTTTTTTTTTTTTTTCGGTACGCGGGCCTCTCACCTCTGTGGCCTCCCCCATTGCGGAGCACAGGCTCCAGACGCGCAGGCTCAGCGGCCATGGCTTACAGGCCCAGCCACTCCGCGGCATGTGGGATCTTCCCAGACCGGGGCACGAACCCGCGTCCCCTGCATCTGCAGGCGGACTCTCAACCACTGCGCCACCAGGGAAGCCCCATTATAGCATTTTTATTGAGATAATATCTATCCCACAACATTAATCTCTTCCCTTGTGCACTTGCTTGTAGAAGCATTTCCCTGTCAATCAAAAGCATTCTCATTGCTTGGGCAAGACGTGGAACTGTTTCTCAGGAAGAAAGAGAACTCAACCTTGTTCGGTGTCCAGTTTGTTTCTTTGTTTATTATTTTTTTTTAACACTTCACATATGATCTAGAGCAGAGGTTCTGAACCTGTCCACAGACCTTTTGGGGGTTTGTGCCCTTGGATAGGAGGGAATTACATCTTCATTTTCACTAACCCCAGGCTAAATTTAGCATTTCCTTCCATTGTGAATCTAGCAATAAACCACAACAGTAGTAGCGAGACATGAGACTCTGTCACAAATAGAAAGCACAGATATTTTTACGTCACATTACAGTTGTTGAAGATATTTTGAAATCTTATTTACAATCATTATTACTTCCAAATCTCAAGAGTCATTAGACCCGCCAGTAGATCTTGTTTAAAGTGTTCATGAAGAAGTACACGTATTACTCTATCATAGTTTATTTTAAGTAAATATTTTCTTTTGAGATATTGTAGATTCACGTACAGTTGTAAGAAACAATACAGAGAGATCCTGTGTACTCTCTACTCATTTTCCCCCAATAGTAACATCTTGCAAAACTACAGTAAAATATCACGACTGGTATATTGACATGGATAGTTCAAGATATAGAATATATTTCCGTCACCACAAGGATTCCTTGCCTTGTCTTCTTTATAATCATACATACATTTCTCCCACCCCACCCTATCCTAAACCCCTGAAAACCACAACCTCCTATCCATTTCTGAAATTTTGTCGTTTCTAGAATGTCATACAAATGGAATCTTACGGTATGCAAACTTTAGGGACTGGCTTTCCCACCAGCGTCACACTATGGATATTCATCCAAGTTGGTGTGTGTATCAGTGAGTTATTCTTTTTATGCTGAGTCCTATTCCATAGTGTGAGTGTAGCATCATCTGTTTAACCATTTACCCGCCGAAATCCACCTGGATTGCCTCCAGTTTGGGCTCTTATAAACAAAACTGCTGCAAACATTCATGTACAGGTTGTTGTGTCAACTCACGTTTTCATTTCTCTGGGATAACAAGAGTGCAATTGCTGGGTTATACATGTTTAGTTTTGTTAAGAAAACTGCCAAACTGTTTTTCAGTGGCTGTATCATTTCACATTTTCACCAGCAATGTATGTATGAATAATGTAGTTTTCTCCCATCCTCACAAACATTTTGAGTTAAAATAGTTTTTTACTTTAGCCAGCCTAGTAGGTGTGTAGTGATATTGATTAGGGTTTTAATTTGCATTTCCCTAAAGGCTAATGATGTTGAACATCTTTTCAAGAGCTTACTTGTCGGAATATCCTCTTCGGTGAGATGTCTGTTCATGTCTTTTTCCATATCATCTTTTGCCTTTTCTGTTTAGGTTATTTATTTTACTGTGAAAGCTGAAACAGAATGTCTAACATCTGACTTCTAATATCAAACCCTCTTTTACCACTTATGTTTTGAATTGGTTATGGGATGCCTACCTTACTTCCTCTTGCTTTTATAAAGATAAGAACTAGAAGTAGGTCTAATGGTGGAAAGTGGTCTTAGTTTTCCTTCATCAGAGGATGTCTTGATTTCCCTTTCATTCCTGAAGGGCATTTGCACTGGATACAGAATTTTGTGTTCATGGTTCTTTTCTTTCAGCACTTAAAAAATGATATGCCTTCTAGCCTCCATGGTTTCTGATAAGTCTGCTGTCATTCAGATTGTTTTCCCCCTATAGGTAAGGTCATTTCTCTCACTACTTACAAGATTTTTTCCTTTTGTTTTATCCCCCCTTTTTTATTGAGTTAAATTAGTTACAGTATTATATTAGTTTCAGGTGTACAACATAGGATAATTTTGTACACTATGAAATAATCACCATAGTAAGACCACTTACCATCTGTTGCCATACAAAGTTGTTACAGTATTATTGACTACATTCTCTATGTGTACGTGACATCCTGTGATTTATTTATTTTATAACTGAAAGTTTGTAACTCTTAATCCCCTTCACCTGTTTCATCTGTCCCTCCCCTACCCCCACCTGGCAACCACCAGTTTGTTCTCTGTATCTATGAGTCTGCTTCTGTTTTGTTTGTTCCTTTGTTTTGTTTTTCAGTTTCCACATATAAGCGAAATACAATATTTGTTTTTCTCTGTCTGACATTTCACTTAGGATAAGGTCCATCCATGTTATCTCAAATGACAAGATTTCATTTTTTAATGGCTAAATGATATTCCATATATAATGAAATATGTATATATATACCACATCTTCTTTATCCATTCATCTATCAATGGACACTTAGGTTGCTTCCATATCTTAGCTATTGTTAATAATGCTGCAGTGAACATTGGGGTGCATATGGTTTTTGAATTACTGTTTTCTTTTTCTTTGCATAAATATCCCAAAGTGGAATAACTGGATCATATGGTAGTTCCATTTTTAGTTTTTTTGAGAAATCTCCATTTCAGTTTTAGAAGTTTGACTTTGATATGCTTTGATGTGTATTTCTACAGATTTATCCTTTTTGTGACCCACTCAGTTTCTTGAATATGTAGGTTTAGCTCTCTTGTCAAACTGGGAAGTTTTCAGCCATTTCCTTTCAGCCCCACCCTTTCTCCTCTCTTTTCAGGACTCTGATGACACAGATGTTAGCTTTTTTATTACAGTCCCACAGGTACCTGAGGCTCTGTTTGTTTTTTTGTTTGTTTGTTTGTTTTTCCTCAGTCTATTTTCTCTCTTTTTCTCAGATTAAGTAATTCCTATTTTATCTTCAAGTTCACTGTATTGTTGCCTCTGTCTTATCCACTCTGCTATTGGGCCCATTCGTTGACTGTTTTCATTTAGTTTATTGAATGTTTCAGTTCTAATTTTTCCATTTGGTTCTTCTTTATGTCCTCTATTTCTTTGCTGAAACTTTTTATTTTTCATGTGTTTTGCATGTGCTCATAATTGCTTATTGAAGGGTTTTTATGATGGCTTTAAACTCTTTCTCAGGTCATTTTAACATCTCTGTCATCTCACTGTTGGTATCAGCTGGTTATCTTCTTTCACTGAGTTGAGATTTTTCCTGGTTCTTTGCATGACAAGTGATTTCATATTAAAATCTGGACATTTTAATTATTTTGTTATGAGACCCTGGATCTTATTTAAACCTTCTGTATTAGTTGCCTTCATATCTCCCTACTCCAGTAGGAGAAGATAGATGCTGCCTTATTATTTCCAGGATTAGAAGTCCAAGTTTCCCACTTGGCCTCTGTTGACACCTGAGGGGGGACAGATGCTCATTTTTACTGCTGGGGAGGGCTGAGAGTTTCAGCTCCTAACTAGATCTCCACTGAAACCTCGCTGGCTCAGAGTCTGACAAAGGTCGAAACCTAGCTCCCCATTCAGACTTTGCTGGCATGGGCATGGGTATGGCCACAGATTTGTGCGTGCGTGTGTGTGTGTGTGTGTGTGTGTGTGTGTGTGCGTGCGCGTGTTTGGTGTTTGGCTGGAATAGAGTACTTATTGTTTAAAAGTTTTCTGTCTTGTTAGGCTGAATCCTTCCCTGGTCCTTTGGCTAAAGAAAGAAGGCTTTTGTTGAGACTTTCCTGTCTGCCTGCCTTGACATTTCTGGGTTACCAGCTTTTTCAGCTCCAGATCCGGGATATGTGAAGCAAAAAGACAATCTAGGAAACTCATCATATTATTATTCTTTGGGCCCTAAAGTCTCCAGCTGGTCTTCTTATTCTCTTCACTTTTCAGAGTCTTTTTATGATTGTTTCATATATAATATGCAGGGATTTTAGTTGTATTTAGTGGGAGGAATAGGGGAAAGAATATCTATTCCAACTTCCAGGAAGTGGAAGTCTCCTCTATTACTGTTTTTTAAGGTATTTTGATGACTATATTTCAATATAATTGGTTTCCTTTGCAATCCTGTATGTTTTATTTTTGGATTTATAAGCAATATTCTGAGAATCACCAGCCAGCCACAGAGGTCCACAGCACAGAAACACCACTTTAGAGAAAAATTTTAAAAGGAGAACCTAAGGAGGCAGCACAGAATTATTTCCAAGATATGCAGTTGGCCCAGCTCCCTTCTTTAGAGCACACATTGGCTCTTCTAACTTCCGTACATCCTCTCCGACCCCACAAGTGTTATGTGGAGAAGAGAAACTACAACAAGAACTAGGATAATTACATGGAGAGGAGTAGGGAACTGCCCATCACCATGCAAGCTGTCGCTTAGCAGGTGACCCAAGCCGGCAGATCTTCCTCAGAACTCCAGAGAACACTGGCTGCCATCCTGGGAGAAGTGAAGTTAGCCATTCTCCCCATCACTTTGGGTGTAGGTTTTCCACAGGACAGCCCCTTCTTAACTGTGCTATATTGGAAATTCCCTTTTCAGTGACCTAGAATACTCACAGGCATGCCTCCCACCTGAAGGAGATGGCAGTCTTGGTCACCCTGATGGCAGGTAGAGAAGGAGAAGGAAAGACCACACACCAGGACCTGAGAGGGATTGCTCAGCCACTATCACATTACATAGAATGTCTACCCTTTCATTAGACTGTGAATTCCTCAAAAGAGATTATACATATATATTTTATATACGTATACACACACACACATATATAACATGTAATATATATTTTACATATTTAATTACCAGTATTTAGCACAGATTGAGGTGCATGGCAGATGCCTAATAAGTGTGGTTAAATGAACACATAAGCAAATCTATCCCATAGAGAAATGTCATATATAGAATTGACCAAAAGACCTCATGCTTGTATATTTTTATCTTAGTTGAGAAAACATTATTCAATTATCTAAGACAAATTTTAGTCATTTCTTGAGCTTTCATTCCTAAGTTCTTCTTATCCATCCACTACTACTCACCCAAATGTAGACAGTAAAGTGTATGCATGCTTTCTCCATTTCACAGACCATCTGGCACAGATGTCATGCATGCTCATAAATATGCTAATGAATGGCTCAAGGTTTCCAGGTCCAGTCACACCAATGCCATTCCCCTCTTCCACCTCCCCACCCCGACCCCAAGGGTCAAGGTGAACATATCCTGTGGCACCAGTCTGGATAGCAGAAATAAAATTGATTCATAGAAAATTCGAGGGATCTGCCATTGACTGATGGTAATACCTTTAGTTAACTAGAGTCTGGAAACACAAAAAGATAAAAATCTTAGGTGCAGTCTCATAAATCTTTAACCCATGTAGCTCTCCTCGACAGCAAACTCTTCTTGAAAGCAAATGACAATACAAAGAAACCATTTGCGGGAGACTGGGATTGACATATACACACTAGTATACATAAAATAGATAACTAATAAGAACCTACTGTATAGCACAGGGAACTGTACTCCATGCTCTGTAATGACCTATATGGGAAAAGAATCTAAAACACAGTGGATATATGTGTATATATAACTGACTCATTTTACTGCACAGCAGAAACTAACACAACATTGTAAATCAACTATATTCCAATAAAATATTAATTTTAAAAAAAGAAAAATGAAAACAAACTGCCCATGTATCTTGGAAATGACGTGTTATACACAAATACATTTACAAATAAAACATATTAAAAATGAAAAAAAAAAAGAAACCATTTGCATGTCTCAGTGTTAACTAGCTACCCAACCAAGTCTAAGAAATGAAACAAACATTGCCCAAGAGTTGAAAGGAAATGACTAAGGAAGAGCTGGGAAATGGTTCACAGCATCAGAAATGACAACTTGTAAAGGACGGTGATATTCTTCACTTCCTCTGTGGGCAGGGCATACACGACAGCCTACGAACGGCCATGAAACACAAACCCAGGTTGGTCTTACTAAGGTCAATAGCAAAGGAATCTTGGCAGCGAATCTGACAGCTAATACTGTGAGTGAGGCTACTGCCGAAAACAGGGAATACCCTGTCTGGAACTCTTCATCAGCGCAGTGGGAACCACTGAAAAATTAATATGCTCGGGTCTCAGAAAGAACACCTTCTGCATCACCCAGATAGATAAAGAAATTAAAAGACAAGAGTATCTTTTTAAAGGCAGGTTAATTGATCCCTTTGCTTAAGTAGAAAAGATTTGTTGTTGGAAGTAAAAACAAAACAAATATCTGAAGTAAATAAAAAGTTTTGATGAAATAAAAGACAGATTTTAGATACACTATGAGCATAGGGCAGACAAAACATGGATATTTATTTTGGAATCGATGATGTTTTAAAACTGTCTTGCCTTATTGTTGTAAAATTAGCATTACAGGGTTAGAAGTCTCAAGCTGGATAAAATCATGACAGATGTCGTGTCAAATAAATTGCCTAGATTGGTTAAACTTCCAAATGGATTGACTTCCTTTTCACGCAGGCTTATTGTGTGTGTGTGTGTGTGTGTGTGTGTGTGTGTGTGTGTGTGTGTGTTCACCCTGGGTCAGACTGGAAATTGGGGTAAGGAGAGGCAGCTATTCAAATCTCTTCTACAATCACTGCCTAGAGGAAAAGATGAAAACTTTGGTTGCCCATTCAACTGGTCCTTGAAATGCAACAGAAAATAGGAACAGAGAAGTTACATAAATCTAGAAGGGTTTTCTGTAAAACTCTGGAGAATTCTGAGTCATATAGTAACTGATCTCCTTACTGCATCTCAAGATTTCTGCAGGATACAGTTCTCTTTATCTTTTACTAGATTTTTATACTTTCCTGTTGCAAGTACTCCTCCTGGTTGTACTCAGTTCACAGTGGATAATCTCGTTAATCATTCATTTAAAGTAAAAAAAGCTTAATGATACCTGTGAAGAGTAGAACTGCTGGAAGTAAGAAAAACAGTAAATAATGGCACCTATCCTCTTAGTAAGTGTGGGGTACACTACAGTGTACCGTTTAGGGGTGTATTACAAGTAATTAGGCTACCAGTGCTCAATTATTATAAACAATAAATATTAGTAATTATACTGATGCTGAATAGCAATTCAGTGACTCTATTTTTAACTTAAAAATTGCTCTTGAGACTCCCCTGGTGGTCCCGTGGTTAAGAATCCATGCTTCCGGGCTTCCCTGGTGGCGCAGTGGTTGAGAGTCCGCCTGTCGATGCAGGGAACACGGGTTCGTGCCCCGGTCCGGGAAGATCCCACATGCCACGGAGCAGCTGGGCCCGTGAGCCATGGCTGCTGAGCCTGTGCGTCTGGGGCCTGTGCTCCGCAACGGGAGAGGCCACAACAGTGAGAGGCCCACGTATTGCAAAAAAAAAGAATCCATGCTCCCACTGCAGGGGTGCAGGTTTGACCCCTGGTCTCAGAACTAAGATCCCACATGTCGCGACGGTGAGGCAAAATAATAATAATAATAATAATTAATATGTGAACTTAAAAATTCCTCCTGGCTCCTTGTCTTTTCTCAGGATAGCTGGGGCTCCTGCTATTCCTGCCAGTGGAAAAAAGTAATAGACATGCTTCTCCTAAGCTCTTAAAGTATGAAAAACTTAGTCCTTTGAAAACCATCAACCCAGGAAACAGACAGCTTCATGACGAAAAATAAACAAATAAATAAGCTCCAACTTCAAGAGTGGTATAAGAGCTTGCATCCATTTTGACATTTAAATGTTTTAATTCAACATTTATATTTTGGGGGAAAAATTGCTCATGAACTCAAATGACTTCAGAGATCCTAATAGAACCCCCAAACCTAGCAGTTCTTGATTATTTAGTCCCTCCTCTTCAGTGCCAACTTTATTATTTATACTGCTAAGAAGACCTTAGAATTGTATAATAACTCACAGTTTACAAAGCACTTTCACACCCACGTGAACCTTACAATAAGATAATGGGATATAGAATAGGTTTTTAATAGAAAGAGGAAGAAATCCAATCTCCTTGTTTCACAAGAGAGGAAGAACTGAGGAGCTGAAATGACTTGCCAGTGTCGCTTTGCTCATTTGGAGCAGAACTCAGATGAGACTTCAGACTCAAGCTACTTCCCTCCACACCAGCTGCCTCAACTAGATTAGCCCATATTTTAAAGATTCAAACTGAGGTCCCAGGAGTTTAGGTGCCTTTTTTAAGGTTATACGGCAAATAAGTGCCCAAGTCAAAAGTAAAGCCACTTGCCAGCTGTCCTTCTCTCTTCTTCATCGATTATGGAACTTGGATTTACTATTGACGACTGTTTCCATATCATTTACATACAAGAAGAATAGATTTTCTCTAAATTTAAAAATGAAATTACTTTCCACCATTGGAGATGTAGACATACGTTTTTGCTGGGCTTCTCACTGTTGTGGCCTCTCCCATTGCGTAGTACAGGCTCCGGACGCGCAGGCTCAGTGGCCATGGCTCACGGGCCCAGCCGCTCCGTGGCATGTGGGATCTTCCCAGACCGGGGCACGAACCCGTGTGCCCTGCATCGGCAGGCAGACCCTCAACCACTGCGCCACCAGGGAAGCCCGACATATGTTTTTTTTCTCCAGGCATTTCAGAATGCACATTTGGAACCAGGTGGATAAGTCAGGCCTGAAGACTAAGACTCTGGAGTTCTCACTGTGTCTGTATAAGTCAATGCGTGAGAACAAATTAGGTCCCCCAAGAAGAGCCTGTAGTGTGGAGAGACAACAGAAGAAGGTGAGCATCTGTTAGAGGCTATCAGCATTTCAGAGACATGTGGAGATCCAGTGAAAGAGACTGAGAAGCAGTTAACAGAAATAGTAGCAGAGTCAAGAGAGAATGCTATTCGAGAAAAGAGTTTTGAAAAAAATAAGTTCGAGTCAAACAATTCAAAATGCTAGGGGACTTGAGGATATGGGGAGGGGGAAGGGAAAGCTGTGACAAAGTGAGAGAGTGGCATGGACATATATACACTACCAAACGTGAAATAGATAGCTAGTGGGAAGCAGCCGCATAGCACAGGGAGATCAGCTCGGTGCTTTGTGACCACCTAGAGGGGTGGGATAGGGAGGGTCGGAGGGAGGGAGACACAAGAGGGAAGAGATATGGGAACATATGTATATGTATAACTGATTCACTTCGTTATAAAGCAGAAACTAACACACCATTGTAAAGCAATTATACTCCAATAAAGATGTAAAAAAAAAAAAGGAAAAAATAAATAAATAAGTAAAATCACATTAAAAAAATTAAATGCAAAAAAAAATGCTAGGGGAATGTCAAAAAAGAGGCCACTGGACCAGTGTTATTTAAAACCAGCTGGACACTCCTACACTGTTAGTGGGAATGCAAATTGGTGCAGCCACTACAGAAAACAGTATAGATTTCCTTAAAAAACTAAAACTAGAGCTACCATATGATCCAGCAATCCCACTCCTCGGCATATATCCAGAAAAGACAAACAGAAAAGATACACAATTAGAAATATGTAATTAGAAAAGATACATGCAGCCCGGTGTTCACTGCAGCACCATTTCCAATAGCCAACACATGGAAGCAACCTGTGTCCATCAACAGAGGAATGAATAAAGAAGATGTGGTTCATATATACAATGGAATATTAGTCATAAAAAGAATGAAATAATGCCATTTGCAGCAACATGGATGGAACTAGAGAATATCATACTGAATGAAGCCAAACAGAGAAAGACAAATATTGTATGATATCACCTATATGTGGAATCTAAAAAATAATACAAATAATTTTCTTTATGAAGTAGAAACAGACTCACAGACATAGAAAACAAATTTATGGTTACCCAAGGGGAAAGAGGGAGAGGGATAAATTAGGAGTGTAGGATTAACAGATACACACTACTATATATAAAATAGATAAGCAACAAGGATTTACTGTATAGCACAGGGAATTATATTCAATATCTTGTAATAACCTATAATGGAAAAGAATCTGAAAAATTATACATACATATGCACAACTGAATCACTTAGCTGTACACCTAAAACTAACACAATATTGCAAATCAACTATACCTCAGTTTTTTAAAAAGCCATTATCGACCCCCTGATAAAACCCACCTGGTTAAAGATTTTGTACTTTATTGTTAAAAAAAAAATACAGAGAATCTTTTTAGACCATTTTTGTGCAAGAGAGTAATAAGACGAGAATTGTCCTCAACAAGTCTGACTTGGCCAGTTCATGTAGGGTAGATTGAGATGAGGAGAAATTGCAAGAAAGACAGCTTACAATTATGCAGGTACGAAAAAGTGAAAATTGAAACCAGGATGATATCAGTAGGGACAGAAATTCGAAAGGAGATGCAATCAATATTTGGAAAAAGTTAAAGCAAATATATATACATTACAATTCTAGCCTTTGAGGAATTTAGTTGAGGAGAAAATAAATTCTTACGCAATGAAAATATTGGTCGATGTTACAAGTCCATATTTACTTACTAAGAGGCAATTCTCTGATACAGTAAGTGCTGATATCAGGGAAGGATTGATAAAGAAGTATGGGTACAAGCAGGTCGCTCAAGATACATTTAATTCATATAGAAGCCAGGCAACAGTTTTTTAGAGCTGAAGAGAAAATGATGGCTTAAAACTGTGTATTAACTTCTAATAAGGAGATCAGTCATTAAGTCGAGGTGGATTTAGTCATTTAAACAGGCACCTGATCAAACAAGTAATGATGACTTCTTTCCATTTCTAAAGAGAAAAATTATTTTGGGCGGCTTTATAGATGTAGTTCTCTAAATACTGTGGCTAAGAGTCCAGTTTTAAACGACCGTTTGCCAACGTTCTCTAAATAGTATTTTGCCATGTCTCCTGAAGTGCCTGTGAAGACATCAAGAGAAAAATGCGAAACACCAAAGTCTATGATTGACAGGCACTGTATTGCCAGATTCTAAGAGGAAATTCTGTTACCCCAACATCCGATGGAGCTGATTTAGGCATCACAATCTTTTGAGGACACATGGTTTACAACCTGAAAAAGAATAGAACTGTCTGCCTGAGGCTAAGGAGAGAGATTTTCCCCCAGTGCCCGCCTTTAGGCACAAAAACCAGGGGACCCAAGGGAACTGCGTTAGGGTTAGGGTTACCTGCCCTCACATACACAGGTAGAGACTGCAACTCCCTCCACCCGCTCCTTTTTGGCTTTGCAAAAAAAAGAAACCAAGGAAAAGATTGAGGGGCTGGTAGAGGAGCATGGAGTCCTGGGAGGAGAGTGCCAACAAGCGCAGCACGTAGAGGAGGTGGTGGACGAAAGAGGTGGTGGAGGAGAGAGGGACCAGTCCTGGAAGCAGTGCCCAGGGGCGAGTTGCAGCATCTGTGCATTTCCCTGCTTCCGAGAGACAGAGGACCAGGTAATAGGGATGGACCATCCGCCTCCATATATCAAAGTCTTATGTGCAGAATACCTTCAAGATGCTAGAAACGGGGCCATGAGTTTAAATGCATCAATATACCCTCAGTATGTCACCCAAGAAATTAGATTCTCACGCCCAAATATCCACACACCGTTAATGAACTCCAAGATTGAAGCACTGGGTGTTCTTGGCTACTCTCCTGACTCTCTGACCTCACCTTTGTGGTCTTTTTTTTTTTTTTTTTTTGCGGTAAGCGGGCCTCTCACTGCTGTGGCCTCTCCCGTTGCGGAGCACAGGCTCCGGACGCGCAGGCTCAGCGGCCATGGCTCACGGGCCCAGCCGCTCCGCGGCATGTGGGATCCTCCCGGACCGGGGCACGAACCCGTGTCCCCTGCATCGGCAGGCGGACTCTGAACCACTGCGCCACCAGGGAAGCCCTGTGGTCTCTTTTGCTAACTTTCAGGCTCTTCTTCTAAACCTCTTTGCCTGATAGGAATGCATCTGAGAAGAAACCCTTCTGAAAAAGACCAAGAGTTCAAGTTGACATAAATCAACAGTTGATGGTGGTTCCGCAAAATTGAATGCAGGGTTGGGCTATGTTAATAGAGGTGGAGGATATAGGATGAGGGAGGTGACAGACCAACTCTGCTGTGGACCTGTCATAGCACAAGCATCACTATAGTCCTGGACCCTGTGCTACGCAAAGAACATGTCCTCCTTGTGCTTCCAACCAAGGGTCTCTCTTTCCTCAGTCTCCCACTTTCCTGGACCATCTCCTCTCTGTTGGCATCTGGTTGGTTATGAAGGGAGTGTCTGATACAAAGGCACCTGATCAAGGAGGAGGGAATTTAGTCATAGCTGGAGTCCTGGTTAGTGTAGGAGCAGAGTTGACCTTGTGGGAGGAAGGGATGCAGTACAGCTTTCTAATGATTTGGCCCAGAGGGAGTGTTCTTTTCTAAACACTACGAAAGATGTGTTTGCCAGCAGGCAGCCCTGCATTTCATGCACTCTCACGGCTCCGATTATCATTTCTATATTGCTATCTGCCTTCAGCTCAGACAGATCTACACCCAGCTGCTATTGGACAGGAGAATGTTGGTGGGAAGCTTCTGAGAAAGTTGTACTCAATTTTGAAAGAAATATGAAAAAACGCCTTCTCCCTTTCTGCTAGATGTGAATAAAAAAGTGGGTAATCCTGATTGCAACAAGCAGCCTTCTCGTTACCACAAGGAGGACCAACATCTAGATGAAGCTGATGTGGGACTTCCCTGGCGGTACAGTGGTTAGGACTCCACGCTTCCACTGTAGGGGGCACAGGTTCAAATCCCTGATCGTGGAACTAAGATACCGTAAGCCACGCAGTGCCGGCAAAAAAAAAAAAAAAAATCTGGGTGAAGTTGATGCTATGGACCACAATGTAGAGGTGAAAAGACCACTGATCTTGGTAACATCACTTAGCTGCTGAATCAACCAACCCAGAAGACCACTCTACGTCTGAACTCCTTTTATGTCAGATAACAAGAGTCTTAACTGTTCAATCCAGTTTTAATTGGATTTTCAGTAACAAAGTCAAAAACATCCTCACCAAAACATTACGTATCAATACTGGGTATTTGATTGATTGGGGCAAGGGCTTTGCACTGAACGCTACACATTTACTGAATGGGCCCCTAAAGGGGCAGACCTATCATTTAGTCTTATTAAAAAACTAGAGCTAGAAGACCAGTAGCGATCTCTTATGATGAATATACTTCGGTGCCTCAGAGGGGACGTTAGAATCCCAGCTTGAGCACCCAGTAGCTGTGTGACGCTGAGCAAGTTACTTAGATTCTCTGGGACTCAATTTCTTCCCCCACAAATGGAGATAATCACCGTACCTATCTCAGAGGGTTATTGTCAGGACCAAATGAAATGATACATGCGTATTAGTTAGGATTGTTTCAGGTATGAATAGCATTTAAAAAATAACTGGCTTAAACAAGAAAGAAGTTTCCTGCGCTCTCACGTTCAAGTGTACAAAGATATGCATCTCAGGACAGGCATGGCCTTCGTATCAGAGACTCAGACTAAATCTACTTTGTTGCCTCTGCCTCAAGCTTCCCTCATGGTACACAGTTCAGTCCCCCTTCCACGCAGGACACAGGCAGAAAAGAAGGGGATGTACTTACTCTTTTTTAAAGGTTTTACTCCATTTATAGTTATTATAAAATATTGGCTATATTCCCTGTGTTGTACAATATATCCTTGTAGCTTATTTACTTTATACATAGTAGTTTGTACCTCGTAATCCCCTTCCCCTATGGTGCCCCTCCCTCCTTCCCTCTTTCCACTGGTAACCACTAGTTTGTTCTCTATATCAAACTAGTCTGCTTTTTTTTTGTTTTATTCACTAGTTTGCTGTATTTTTTAGATTCCACAGATAAGTGATATCATACAGTATTTGTCTTCATCTGACATTTCACTAAGCATGATACTCTCCAAGTCCATTCATATTGTTGCAAATGGCAAAATTTCATTTTTTATGGCTGAGTAATATTCCATTGTATACATGTACCACCTCTTGCTTATCCATTCATCTGTTGATGGACACCTAGGTTGCTTCCATACCCTGGCAATTGTAAATTATGCTGCTGTGAACATTGGGGGGCATGTATCTTTTCAAACTAGGGTTTTTGTTTTCTTCGGATATATATTCTCAGAAGTGGAATCGCTGGGTCATTGTTAGTTCTATTTTTAGTTTTTTGAGGAACCTCCATACTGTTCTCCATAGTGACTGCACCAATTTACATTCCCACCAACAGTGCAGGAGGGTTCCCTTTTCTCCACACCCTCTCCAGCATTTGTTATCTGCAGTCTGTTTGATGATGGCCATTCTGACAGGTGTGAGGCTCCTACTCTTTAGGACATTTCCTGGAAGCAGCACACACCACTTCTGCATGTGGGCTGAGCTAAAAATCAAGGGGTTTGCTATGGGAAACGGGGAGAAAGCATCCAACATCCTCTGCCACAACCTGTGAGGTATGAACAGCAGCATCAGTGCATGGCAGTTATTCTTATTAGAAATCTCTGCTGCTTGAAGTCCTGCCCTATGAAACAACATGGATGAACCTGGAGCACATCCTGCTAGGCGAAGTGAGCCAGACACAGAAGGACAAATACCGCATGATTCCACTTACATGAGAAATCAAAAACAGTCAGACTCCGGAGCCTGTGCTCCGCAACGGGAGAGGCCACAGCAGTGAGAGGCCCGCGTACCGCAAAAGAAAGAAAGAAAGAAAGAAAACAGTCAGACTCATAGAAGTAGAGGTAGAAGGGTGCCTGCCAGCGGCTGGGGAAGGGACATGGGGAGTTGCTCTCCAATGGGTCTAAAGTTTCAGTTACATAAGCTCTAGAAATCTGCTATATAACACACACTTAAAAATTTAAGAGAGTAGATCTCATATTAAGCGTTCTTACCCCAATTTTAAAAAATTCTCCTCTTTATCACAAGAGCAGGTCCTCTCCCAAGCCCCCACTCCCAGCTTCACTTCCATCCAAATCCCACCCAATCTCTTAGGCCCACTGGGGGTCTATTTAAACTACAAGTTATTGAGATCCCACACTGTATAGGCACAAGACAAGCAGAAATAAAGATACAATTCCCACTCTCAAGCATCTCACTGTAAAGCGAGAAGTTACTGCCGAGTTGCCACATGTGAAGCTGTGCCTGGCTCACAAGAAGTGCTCAGTGAGTCTCTGCAATCCTTACTCTTGTGCCTAAGGGCCTAGATAAGGGGGTCAGGAGGACTTGAGCTTGAACTCCTGCTCTACCACTTACTGTGTGACCTTGGGCAAGCCGCTAAACCTCTCTGTGCAGTTGCCTTGTTTTCATTCTTTGACAGCTGCATCCAGCATTTCATGTATTACAGGAAAGAACACTGCATCATAAAATTCTTTTCTAAACTTGAAACAGCCTCAAGTCTTACAGATCACAGCACTCTAAGAAGCTATTGTCTAGAATGTGACTTCTAAATGTCCCTCTATGAAAAAGGAAAGTGATTATTTTTCTCTAAATTCCGTCACGGTGTCTGACAAAGAGGTTTTAAACCAGCTCTTTTAACCAGTCATACTAACAGCAGGTCTTGTCAAGCATTTGCGTTTCCCATATACCAGAACAATCCTGTGACAAAGGAACAAACAGTCTAGAAAACACATAAAACATCTTTGTCCAAATTTACTCATCTTCCAAGTAAAGATAACACTTGTCATCATGTATCTTGGAAATCTAAAAAATAGCTTTTACAGGAAACGTCAGATCTCCAAAACATGAAATAGAGAAGTTGGTAAACGGATCATTTAGGCTTGTTTATCTACAAGATTTCTGGTAGTTGAAGTTAAGGATGAATAAAGATTTGGCTGGATGGGTTCACAGTCAATATATTGGTTTTATCATGAGAAGCTTAAAGATAGATGGATATTTCCAGTGAAAAATATTCCCTAGGTTTGCTAGAATAAAAAACAAAGGGAGAGGGAGGGAGAAGGAGAAGTTAAAGGAGGAAGAAAAGGGAAAGGAATTTTAACTTGTCTATGTTTACAGGAAATGAGAGTTCTGGGAACCTACAGAGAGGAATGAGCGTCCAGTGCTTGGTGCTGACAAAAGAATGCACAATTCACTCTCTCAGAGGTAGCCTCACTGGATAGGAAGACGAGCTCAGTCACAGAGTATCTGATCACTTTCTAGAGGGACAGTCTGATTTTAAGTTATCAAAAATGTGTATCATCCCTTTCTACAACAAATGACTCTCTAAGTCAAAGACCACCATTGAACAGTTTGTGGAGCAAGTGGTCTGCTTCAGGGGGTGCAATTTTATCTACAACATGCCTTGCCAGAAGGTTTCCGAATCCTCACTCAAAGCCTAAAAACCTAAAACTGTGAGTTGACAGTATTCACAAAAAATAGTGTTCTCGAAACTAAAGCTTCTGCGGTTTCTCTAAATAAGTACATAACACTATCTTAGGAGATGCCCAATCCAAAGAGCACATCTCCTGTTCTCTTGCTCATCTGTCACATTCTGTTCCTCAGCGGTTACTGTGGCCCATCCAAACGGAGTCTCACTGTGACAGCCAAGCGAGAGCAATGCTATCAGATCAACATTTCCCAAAGAACAGCCCAGAGGCGACTCAGTTTATAGATCCAGAGTCTACAGATTAGGAGGTTTCTCAGGCTCCAAGATGTTAGCAAAAGAAGTGAAGACCTGGGGGAAATGTTCTCAGTGCCTTACTGCTGGTTATGATGCTTTGGTTTAGAAGTAGCAAATCTGACTCAAATGATTCAACCAAACTGAAGAAAGAGGGAAAGAAGGAAATGTGCAGACTCAGTGTTGTGTTCGGTCGTGATCTGATCAAGAGGCCACCCTGGATCTGCTTCTCTGTGCCACCTTGTCCTCTGCCTGACTTCCTTCATCACGGGAAGATCTGCAGGAATTCCAGACTTCATGTTCTCCCGCCACAATGTCTAGAGGAAGTGGCAACATCTCCATCACTCTCCCACGTGTGAGTGGGGGTGTTTGTCCTAGAATCTCCTCACCCATCCACTTACGTGTGCTGGGGGGAAGGGGGGTGTTCACAAGCCCCCTCTGAAACTGACCACTGTGACAAAAGCAAGGGCTTAGCCGATTGGCAGTGAGGGCTCTTCCCTGGGCCTGAGGGTAAGGCCAGCCCTACCTACTTCACCCACCATAATCATTAAGAATGTTAAAATAAAAACTCCCCCGAAGAAATATCTAGATGCTGGTAGAAAAGGGGAAGGTGGGTGGAGTCATGAAAGAATTTTGAGGAGGTAAACAGTAGATGTTTACTACAATTATTTAGGATTCTTCTTTTTTAAACTACAGAAACCAATTCTAACTAACCTAAGTAGAAAATGGAACTAACTGTATTATAAAAATCCCCCCAAATCTCTTAGGTTTAAAGGCACAAATGCTACTGGACTTCTGGAAGGGTCAGGAATGGAGGGTACAAAATCACTGGAATTTTCTCTCCATCTTTGATTTGTCCTCCGTGTATGTATGGTTTCTTCTCTGGGTGTGGACTGGTTTCCTTTGTTCTAATGTCCACATGGTGGGTAAGATTTCCACTGGCTCCTGACTAGACATGAGGCCCAGTTCCCAGAGAAAATGCTCTGGGTCTCAGTTTTAGTATTCTAGGAAAGAGATTCTAATAGTTTGTATCAGGTGACTCCCTGGTCATGAGATGGAGTTCCATTTTATGAAAGGACTCCCAAAGATCCACTTTGGTGACTTTATGAATGGCAGGACCATAGTGGCAGTTCCCAGGGAGGGGATGGCTGAGAAAACCCTCCAGTAAGTATTCAGTGTGTACCTACGACAATATGTTTTGCATGATATTGGCCACCTGAAACATTTAGAGCAGTGGTCCCCAAGCTTTTTGGCACCAGGGACCAGTTTTGTGGAAGACAATTTTTCCACGGACCGGGGGTGGGGGAATGGTTTAGGGATGATTCAAGCACATTACGTTTATTGTGCACTTTATTTCTATTATTATTACATTGTGATATATAATGAAATAATTATACAACTCACCATAATGCAGACAGGAGGCGGAGCACAGTTAGTAATGTGAGCGATGGGGAATGGCTATAAATACAGATGAAACTTCACTCACTCACCCACGGCTCACCTCCTGCTGTGCGGCCTGGTTACTAACAGGCCATGGACTGGTACTAGTTCGTGGCCCGGGGGTTGGGGACCCCTGATTTAGAGTATAAACTTTGTCCTAAAAGTGAAAATGTATATAAAAAGAAGCAAACTATCAAACCTGGGACTTCAAAGAAAGAAGCAAGAGAAAGCTCTTATTCCTCCCCATCATTTGGCTGAAATCCTCCTGAGCATCTCTGTGCTCCAGAAACACTTGATACTGGTACCCATGAGCACACCTGACTCCATTATCACAGTTATTTCCATGGGTGTTTCCCTGAGAACACAGCATCCTTTTAGAGTTGGAGAGAGTTTTCAATTCACTGTATCCAACAACCATTGTAGTACCTATCTCAGAGCTAAAACTCATTCCTATTCACACAACAGATGGGTTAATGATGATAAGTCTGAGATTATCTCATTCCTTCATTCATTAAGCATTTGAATACATGCTTTCTTTGAAGAACTATTTGAGGAATTACAGAAAAAGTTAAACATTGTATACCTTGCTTCTCCCACCATGACCTGTACATACATGAAAAGAAGTTCGAAATGTACTTAAATGAAAAAGCAACCTATGCTCCCTTAATAAGCGTTTTCTTATTCTGTCTCAAAGTATTTAGTTGACTATTGTTAATTTAAGGTTGTCTTTTGTTATGAAACTCTATAAAAAGGAGCTTAATACCATGTACTTGGAATAGAATAGGACTTGATAAATACTTGATAGTGAATGAATGTTGACACTAATCTTACCTTACAAAATGCTTCCCAACATTTTTCACATCATGGCATATCTAAAAAATTATGGTTCTTTGGTCAAGACCATGAGGTAGGCTCCATGAGGCCACTCCAGGTCCAAGGTAATTAGGGATGTATGGTTTTAACAACCCCAGGAAAGAACTGCAGTGATCAATATCTTAGCACTTCTTCATATGACAGCCAACAGGAAGAGTAAATGAAGCATGGTCTGAATTTTTCATCCTAGATGACTCAACACCTTTTAGGCTGAGTGACACTTGCAGAGAGCTTTCTGTTTTAAAATCATCTTTTAGGTAAGTCATTTTTAGCATTACTGTCTACATCAGTATTTCTTTACAATGAGGGATTGGGATTCCCAGCAGAACTGTGGGGAAAATTGATCTGGAGTGATGCTTCCTAGTATCTCAGCTCCCAAAGCACCAACTATTAGAGGTTTGGATTTCTAGCTGATGAAATAATATGTGCTTTTCTTCTCTCCATCTCTATTCCTCCTCTATTTTCAGGAGTTAGCCTAGCTGCAAAATCTGGGAATGTTGAATTAGATTTCCCAGTGGGCAGAGACAATACACAAAACCACTTAATGACATTTTCAAACACCAGAATATATTCTTTTGCCTATAAAACTTGTCTTCCAGGATGATTCACAGATACTCCCAAACTTAGCTCATTCCCAGCCCCTCCTCTTGCAGACATTTGCTCTCTCCTCTCCAGGGCCTCCTGTTCTCCTCCTTCTCTTGCCTATTCCTGTGTCTCCACCTACAGTCACCCAGGCCCGAGTCTCATAGTTGCCATGAGTCTCTCCCTCCCATCCCCTTGCCTCCTTTAGCGAAACAGTCACTTAGTCTTAGCATTTTACCAGATAAGCTGCCTCAAATTGTTTTCCCTCCACCCTCATCTTTTCTTCCTGGAGTCTTTTCAAAATTCACCTGCCTTCATTCCCACCACCTTGACTCAATTCCCACTACTCTAGCTACAGTGAGCTTTCAAAATATAGGAAAACACAGAAGGCCCCACATAGCCAAAGCAATCCTGAGAAAGAAAAACAGAGCTGGAGGATTCAGGTGCCCTTACTTCAGACTATATGACAAAGCTACAGACATCAAAACAGTATGGTACTGGCACAAAAACAGAGATATAGATCAATGGAACAAGATAGAAAGCCCAGAAATAAACCCACACACCTATGGTCACCTAATCTATGACAAAGGAGGCAAGAATATACAATGGAGAAAAGACAGTCTCTTTAGTAAGTGGTTGTGGGAAAACTGGACAGCTACATGTAAAAGAATGAAATTAGAACACTCCCTAACACCATACACAAAAATAAACCCAAAATGGATTAAAGACCTAAATGTAAGGCCAGATACTATAAAACTCTTAGGGGAAAACATAGGCAGAATACTCTCTGACATAAATTGCAGCAGGATCTTTTTTGATCCACCTCCTAGAGTAATGAAAATAAAAATAAGAATAAACAAATGGGACCTAGTTAAACTTAAAAGCTTTTGCATAGCAAAGTAAACCATAAACAAAACAAAAAGACAACCTATATAATGCGAGAAAATATTTTCAAATGAAGCAAATGACAAGGAATTAATCTGCAAAATATACAAAGAGCTCATGCAGCTCAATATCAAAAAAACAAACAACCCAATCAAAAAATAGGCAGAAGATCTAAATAGACATTTCTGCAAAGAAGACATACAGATGGCCAAAAAGCACATGAAAAGATGCACAACATCACTAATTATTAGAGAAATGCAAATCAAAACTACAACAAGGTATCACTTCACACAAGTCAGAATGGCCATCAGCAAAAAAATCTACAGACAATAAATGCTGGAGAGGGTGTGGAGAAAAGAGAACCGTCCTTCAACCACTATGGAGAACAGTATGGAGGTTCCTTAAGCAACTAAAAATAGAGCTACTAAAATTGCTGGAGTAGGATCCAGCAATCCCACTCCTGGGCATATATCCAGAGGAAACCATAATTCAAAAAGATACATGCACCCCAATGTTCATTACAACACTATTTACAATAGCCAGGACATGGAAGCAATGTAAATATCCATCAACAGAGGAAAGGATAAAGCAGATGGGGTACATATATACAATGGAATATTACTCAGCCATAAAAAAGAACAAAGTAATACCATCTGCAGAAACATGGATGGACCTAGAGACTGTCACACTGAGTGAAGTAAGTCAACAGAGAAAGGCAAGTATCATGTGACATCACTTATATGTGCAATCTTAAAAAATGGTATAGACATCGGGTGCGGAGTCAAGATGGCAGATAAAGAGGATGCAGAATTCGCGTCTCCTCACAAATAGGGCACCTACCAGGCATCGGTGGGGGACCATGGACACCTAAGGGGACCGGAGGAACCCCCAGCAACCAGGTAGGATGTGGGGCATGGGGGGAGTGAAGGGGGAGGAGAAGTGGAGGTGGGACGGGACTGGTGACCCTGAGGGGCTGCGGGAGGAGGGGAAGGGATCCCACACCCGAAGGGGGAAATTGGGGAACCATTGGGAGGGCAGAGGATGACAAGGGAGTATGGCCACGTTTCCCCTGCCCACTTGGGCCCCCAGGAACCTGCTGAGATCCCAGGCCTGATCCTCTGCCCACCTAGGCCCCCTCTAGCCACACGGGTCCTGAGGGAATGGGAGGGAAGGAAGGGGGAGCAAAAGTAAAGGCTGGACCTCCAGGACTGGCACCCGAGGGGTGGCTGGGGGAGGAGAGGAGTTCCTACACCCAGAGAGACCCACCCACGGTTAGTGGTCCAGCAGGGACAGGGGAGACCCTGGGGGAGACAGTGGGGGGGGGGCGTGGAGGAATGGAAGGGAATGGGGCCAGTGCTTTCCCTGTCCATTTAGGCACCAGGGAGCCTGGTGGGCTCCCAGGCCTAATCCTCTGCCCTCGGAGCCTCCCTCCTGCTGTGCAGAACCGAATCCCCATCCCTACACCCCCACCCAGGGCCCTACCTCTCCACTCGGAGACCCCCTCTGAGACCCCCTCCAATGTGCTGGGCCTAAACCCCACTCACACACCCTCATCAGGGCCCCACCTCCAAACTCCACACTCCAGAGGCCCTCCTTTCCACTTGCTGCCTCTCCCCTTCAGTGCAGGTCCTAAGCAGAGGCCCCTCCCACGCTTGAAGTCACCCCACCTAGGCCCCACCCCCAACACCTTTTCCAGCAGCATGGGTCCTGAGTCTAGGCCCCACCCCACAAAGATCACCCTCACACCTGCCTAGGTTCCACCCGACCCTAAGCCCCACCCCTGCCTAAGTTCCACCCCCACCTAAACTCCACCCCCATAGTCAAGGGTTTTTTTTTCTTCTTCTTTTCTCTTTTAAATTGGGGTTCTGCTTTACTTTGTTGATTCACTGTTGTTGATTCATTTATATTTTTATTTCTCTAATAAATATTTTATTTCTCTAATTTTATTTTATTCATTACACTGTTATTGTTCTCTCCTTTTGGCTCATTCCCTCCAGCCCCCCCTTTTCTTCCTTTTTCTGTTGTGGTTTTATTTTACTTGTTGCAGTTGTTTCAATTATATTTTTACTTTTCCTAATATATTTTTTACCTTTGTAATTTTATTTTGTTTTTATTCTTTGATATTTTACTGCTCCTTTTTTTCTTTCTTTTTTTTTTTGGTTTTGTTTTGTTTTTTGCTGTGCCACACAGCTTGCGGGATCGTGCATCACAGGCCGGAGGTCAGCCCAAGCTCCTGTGGTGGGAGCTCTGAATCCAAACCACTGGAATAACAGAGAACCACAGACCCCAGTGAGACCTCCCAGACACCCTAATCTCAGCACCAACACCTGGCTCTATCCAACTGCTTGCAAACACCAGTGCTGGACGCCTCAGGCCAAACAAACAGTAAGACTGGAATACAGCACCACCCATCAAAAAAAAAAAAAGAAACTGAAATGACAAAAAAATATGTTACAGACAAAGGAGCAAGGCAAAAAACTAAAAGACCAAATAAATGAAGACAAAATAGGCAACATACCTGAAAAAGAATTCAGAGTAATGGTAGTAAAGATGATCCAAAATCTCAGCAATAGAATGGAGAAAATAGAAGAAACATTTAACAAGGATCTAGAAAAACTAAAGAGCAAACAAACAGTGATGAACAACACAATAACTGAATTTAAAAAGATTCTAGAAGGAATCAATAGCAGAATAACTGAGGCAGAAGAACGGATAAGTGACCTGGAAGATGAAAAGGTGGAAATAACTGCCAAGGAGCAGAATAAAGAAAGAAGAATGAAAAGAATTGAGGACAGTCTCAGAGACCTCTGGGACAACATTAAATGCACCAACATTCGAATTATAAGGGGTCCCAGAAGAAGAGAAAAAGTACGAGTCTGAGAAAATATTTGAAGAGATTATAGGTGAACACTTCCCTAACATGGGAAAAGAAATAGTCACTGAAGTTTAGGAAGCCCAGACAGTCCCATACATGATAAATCCAAGGAGAAACACGCCAAGACACATGTTAATCAAACTGTCAAAAATTAAATACAAAGAAAAAATATTAAAACCAGCAAGGGAAAAGCAACAAATAACATACAATGGAATCCCCATAAGGTTAACAGCTAACCTTTCAGCAGAAACTATGCAAGCCAGAAGGGACTGGCAGGACATACTGAAAGTGACGAAAGGGAAAAAACCTACAACCAAGATTACTCTACCCAGCAAGGATCTCATTCAGATTCGACGGAGAAATCAAAATCTTTACAGACAAGCAAAAGTTAAGAGAATTCAGCACCACCAAACCAGCTTCACAAAAATGCTAAAGGAAATTCTCTCGGCAGGAAACACAAGAGAAGGAAAAGACCTACAATAACAAACCCAAAACAAATAAGAAAATGGTAATAGGAACATACATGTTGATAATTACCTGAAATGTAAGTGGATTAAATGATCCAAGCAAAAGACATAGATTGGCTGAATGGATACAAAAATAAGACACATATATATGCTGTATACAAGAGACACACTTCAGACCTAGGGACACATACAGACTGAAAGTGAGGGGATGGAAAAAGATATTCCATGCAAATCAAAAGAAAGCTGGAGTAGCAATTCTCATATCAGACAAAATAGACTTTAAAATAAAGACTATTAAAAGAGACAAAGAAGGACACTACATAATGATCAAGGGATCGATCCAGGAAGAAGATATAACAATTGTAAATATTTATGCACCCAACATAGGAGCACCTCAATACATAAGGCAAATGCTAACAGCCATAAAAGGGGAAATCTACAGTAACACAATTATAGTAGGGGACTTTAACACCTCACTTTCACCAATGGACAGATCATCCAAAATGAAAATAAATAAGGAAACACAAGCTTTAAATGATACATTAAACAAGATGGACTTAATTGATATTTATAGGACATTCCATCCAAAAACAACAGAATACACGTTCTTCTCAAGTGCTCACGGAAATTCTCCAGGATAGATCATATCTTGGGTCACAAATCAAACCTTGGTAAATTTAAGAAAATTGAAATCATATTAAGTATCTTTTCTAACCACAATGCTATAAGACTAGATATCAATTACAGGAAAATATCTGTAAAAAATACAAAGACATGGAGGCTAAACAATACACTACTTAATAACCAAGAGATCACTGAAGAAATCAAACAGGAAATCAAAAAATACCTAGAAACAAAGGACAATGAAAACACGATGACCAAAAACCTATGGGATGCAGCAAAAGCAGTTCTAAGAGGGAAGTTTATAGCAATACAATCCTACCTCAAGAAACAGGAAACATCTCAAATAAACAACCTAACCTTACACCTAGAGCAATCAGAGAAAGAAGAACAAAAAAAAAAAACCCCAAAGTTAGTAGAAGGAAAGATATCATAAAGATCAGATCAGAAATAAATGAAGGAAACAATAGCAAAGATCAATAAAACTAAAAGCAGGTTCTTTGAGAAGATAAACAAAATTGATAAACCATTAGACAGCCTCATCAAGAAAAAAAGGGAGAAGACTCAGATCAACAGAATTAGAAAAGAAAAAGGAGAAATAACAACAGACACTGCAGAAATACAAAGGATCATGAGAGATTACTACAAGCAACAATATGCCAATAAAATGGACAACCTGGAAGAAATGGACAAATTCTTAGAAAAGCCCCACCTTCCGAGACTGAACCGGGAAGAAATAAAAAATATAAACAGACCAATCACAAGCACTGAAATTGAAACGGTGATTAAAAATCTTCCAACAAACAAAAGCCCAGGACCAGATGGCTTCACAGAATTCTATCAAACATTTAGAGAAGAGCTAACACCTATCATTTTCAAACTCTTCCAAAATATAACAGAGGGAGGAATACTCCCAAACTCATTCTACGAGGCCATCATCACCCTGATACCAAAACCAGACAAAGATGTCACAAAAAAAGAAAACTACAGGCCAATATCACTGATGAACATAGATGTAAAAATCCTCAACAAAATACTACCTAACAGAATCCAACAGCACATTAAAAGGAGAATACACCATGATCAAGTGGGGTTTATCCCAGGAATGCAAGGATTCTTCAATATACACAAATCAATCAATGTGATATACCATATTAAAAAACTGAAGGAGAAAAACCATGATAATCTCAATAGATGCAGAAAAAGCTTTCGACAAAATTCAACAACCATTTATGAGAAAAGCTCTCCAGAAAGTAGGCATAGAGAGAACAAACCTACCTCAACATAATAAAGGCCATATATGACAAACCCACAGCCAACATCGTTCTCAATGGTGAAAAACTGAAACCACTTCCTGTAAGATCAGGAAAAGACAAGACAATCAGGTGAGTGCCCACTCTCACCCACTATTATTCAACATAGTTTTGGAAGTTTTAGCCACAGCAATCAGAGAAGAAAAAGAAATAAAAGGAATTCAAATCAGAAAAGAAGAAATAAAACTGTCACTGTATGCAGATGTCATGATACTATACATAGAGAATCGTAAAGATGCTACCAGAAAACTGTTAGAGCTAATCAATGAATTTGTTAAGTAGCAGGATACAAAATTAATGCACAGAAGTCTCTTGCAGTCCTATACATCAATGATGAAAAATCTGAAAGAGAAATTAAGGAAACAATTTTGCAACATTTACCATTGCAACAGAAAGCATAAAATACCTAGGAAAAAACCTACCTAAGGAGTCGTAAGGTCTGTATGCAGAAAACTATAAGACACTGATGAAAGAAATTGAAGACGATACAAACAGATGGAGACATATACCTCTTGGACTGTAAGAATCAATATTGTGAAAATGACTATACTACCCAAAGCAATCTACAGATTCAATTCAATCTCTATCAAATTACCAATGGCATTTTTTACAGAACTAGAACAAAAAATTTTAAAATTTATATGGAGATACAAAAGACCCCGAGTAGCCAATGCTGTCTTGAGAAAGAAAAATTGAGCTGGAGGAATCAGGCTCCCTGACTTCAGACTACACTGCAAAGCTACAGTAATCAAGATAGTATGGTACTGGCACAAAAACAGAAATACAGATCAGTGGAACAGGATAGAAAGCCCAGAGATAAACCCATGCTCATATGGTCACCTTATCTTTGATAAAGGAGGCAAGAATATACAGTGGAGAAGAGACAGCCTCTTCAATAAGTGGTGCTGGGAAAACTGGATAGTTACATGTAAAAGAATGAAATTAGAACACTCCCTAACACTGTATACAGAAATAAACTCAAAATGGATTGAAGACTTAAATGTAAGGTCAGACACTATCAAACCCTTAGAGGAAAACATAGGCAGAACACTCTATGACATAAATCACAGTGAGATACTTTATGACCCACCTCCTAGAAAAATGGAAAGAAAAACAAAAATAAACAAATGGGACCGAATGAAAGTTAAAAGCTTTTGCACAGCAAAGGAAACCATAAACAAGACCAAAAGACAACCCTCAGAATGGGAGAAAATATTTGCAAACGAAGCAACTGACAAAGGATTAATCTACAAAATATACAAGCAGCTCATGCAGCTCAGTATCAAAAAAAACAAACAGCCCAATCCAAAACTGGGCAGAAGGCCTAAATAGACGTTTCTCCAAAGAAGATATACAGATTGCCAACAAACACATGAAAAGATGCTCAACATCACTAATCATTAGAGAAATGCAAATCAAAACTACAATGAGGTATCATCTCATACCAGTCAGAATGGCCACCATTAAAATATCTACGAACAGGGCTTCTCTGGTGGCGCAGGGTTGAGAGTCCGCCTGCCGATGCAGGGGACACGGGTTTGTGCCCCAGTCCGGGAAGATCCCACATGCTGCAGAGTGGCTAGGCCCGTGAGCCATGGCCGCTGAGCCTGCACGTCCAGAGCCTGTGCTCCGCAACGGGAGAGGCCACAACAGTGAGTTGCCCGCGTACCGAAAAAAGAAAAAAAAAAATCTACAAACAATAAATGCTGGAGAGGGTGTGGAGAAAAGGGAACCCTCTTGCACTGTTGGTGGGAGTGTAAATTGATAGAGCCACTATGGAGGACAGTATGGAGGTTCCTTAAAAAAACTAAAAATAGAACTACCATACAACCCAGCAATCCCACTACTGGGCATATACCCTGAGAAAACCATAATTCAAATATAGTTATGTACCGCAATGTTCATTGTCAATTGTTCAATAGTCAATTGTAAATTGACTATTTACAATAGTCAGGACCTGGAAGAAACCTAAGTGTCCATCAACAGATGAATGGATAAAGAAGATGTGGCACATATATGCAATGGAATATTACTCAGCCATAAAAAGAAATGAAACTGAGTTATCTGTAGTGAGGTGGATGAACCTAGAGAATGTGATACAGAGTGAAGTAAGTTAGAAAGAGAAAAACAAATACCGTATGCTAACACATATATATGGACTCTTTAAAGAAAAATCAGAAGAACCTAGGGGCAATACGGGAATAAAAATGCAGACCTACTAGAGAATGGACTTGAGGATACGCGGAGGGGGAAAGGTAATCTGGGACAAAGTGAGACAGTGGCATGGACATATATACACTACCAAACGTAATATAGATAGCTAGTGGGAAGCAGCCACATAGCACAGGGAGATCAGCTCGGTGCTTTGTGACCGCCTGGAGGGGTGGGGTCGGGAGGGTGGGAGGGAGGGAGATGCAAGAGGAAAGAGATATGGGGACACATGTATATGTATAACTGATTCACTTTGTTATAAAGCAGAAACTAACACACCATTGTAAAGCAATTATACTCCAATAAAGATGTTAAAAAAAAAAAGAAAGAGAAAAACAAATACCATATGCTAACACATATATATATGGAATCCAAAAATAAAAAAACAACAACTGGTCTGAAGAACCTAGGGGCAGGACAGGAATAAAGACACAGACGTAGAGAATGGACTTGAGGACACTGGGAGGGGGAAGGCTAAGCTGGGATGAAGTGAGAGAGTAGCACTGACATATATACACTACCAAATGTAAAATACATAGCTAGTGTGAAGCAGCTGCATTGCACAGGGAGATCTGCTCGGTGCTTTGTGACCACCTAGAGGGGTGAGATAGGAAGGGTGGGAGGGAGACGCAAGAGGGAGGGTATATGGGGATATATGTATACATATAGTTGGTTCACTTTATTATAAAGCAGAAACTAACACAACATTGTAAAGCAATTATACTCCAATAAAGATGTTAAAAAAAAAAAGAGCCATCTGGAAAACACTAAGCTTGAGGTTCCAGGTGTATAAGCAACAGCTGGGGGCTAACATGTTTGAACTGATTGCTGGTTTGCATAGAGGGTCTTGAGACCTCTACAAATATTGAGCTTATAATTTTATATCCACACATAATTTTATACACATAATGGTTATTATAAACTTTCAGCAAATTCAGAACATAAGGAGGACATAAATTATGCCATTGAGGAGAAGAGAGACTTTATTATAGCTCAGTTAGTTCCAATATATTGTATTATATTTCTTCCTTTTCAATTCATCAATAGAGAACCATATGACTTTTCTATTCTACAAATATGGTGAATGATGGCCATAATATATATTGATAGTAATTTATGAATCAGCATTTTCATTATTTGTAAATTAATAAAATAATTTACAGAGATGTGGATTTTCAGTTACCTTTTATTTCTTTTATGGCTCTTGTAAATACAGTTGTCACTTCCTAGATAATTTATCAATATTAAATTATTAAATCTGCACTAATGCAATATCAAACATTCATCATTCAAAGGTTCTTGTTTCTCATAATTTATATGTGCTTTAAGGAATAAACAGCCATGCAACTGGACTTTTTTTTTTTTTAGCTTTTTTTGGAATAAAACACTTTTCTTAATCTCTGCTTTGTATTCTATTGTGTTTTCAAAAAATTAGAAAACAGAAATTTCATAAAAATCATTAAATTTTAACTTAAATCACCTGACATTTTTCTGAAAAGAACCACTTTATTCATATAGTCTTTCTAACTTGTTTTCTACATGCTCGTCTAATTTAATGTTTATGTGATTTATCACATCTTGAACTGTGAACAATTTAACTATATAACAAATGCCTTTGTATTAGTCATCAGTTTATGTACATGATAAAATCAATCCTATTATTTACTATGCTGTTAATCAGAGCCTCTTTCTAGCTACTAATTCTGCATTTAGAAATAAAGTGATATCACTCTGAAGCATCTAGATTAGGCCCTTCGGTATTCACTGAAATATATTCAAATTAGATTTAAAGTATATCTAATAACGTTCTTATTCTCTGTAAATTACTAATACAAGTAGTATATAAATCATATTTTTAACCACACATCTTCGTCAATCAAAGGTCAGAAACACATTTACTTAGCACAGAACCCACATTTCTTTTCCATACCTAAGAGAAATACAAAAAGTGAAATTTGTGGAAAGTTTTCAACGAGCTTATGAGCTGTCCAATGAAATAAGATATTTGTGAAGATATAATTAAAAGCACTACAAAAATTTTACAATGACAGCTAAATGAGTAATGATAACTAATGTCAAAGTTATTTTGATACATCGTCTTGTATTTTTTTCCAGATCTCCTCATATCACTAACTCCTCCTTGAGGTCAAATGGACTCAAAGAAGACAACATGTAAACTGTAGATCTCTATGTTTGACCAGTTAATACTGGTACATCATTTATAGGAAGCACCTCTTGATTTATGACCAGTACCAGTTTCCGTAAGATTTCATTGCTTATAACTGTTAAACACCTTACAATTGAGTAAGAATCCTGCTGCAACATGAGAAAAAATTCAGTTGGCTTTAAGCAACTGTGGTCAGTTGTTTTTTTTTTTAATGGGCACATTCTGTTCTAGTCTTATTTATATTTAGGGAGATTTTTCTTTTCCTGCATCTCCTCAAAGATTAATTTTATTTATTTTGTTTCATTTGCCAATGACGCATTGTTTAGAGGAGGGTCAGTTATTCTAAAACAGGGATGACTTCTCTTGTTAGACAACGTCCAATCAAAACAAAGCAATTAATATTTCTATAGCAAATCTTGACATCTGAACGATTTTCGAAAATTTTTTCCTCCTGTGTAGGGATTTCTTTTTAATGTGATAAGTACAGTGCCTAGAGAAAGAAATTGAGAGATTTCTGGGTATCAATAAAATGACCAACATAGCTGAACACTGATGAGAGTTTTTCCTGTGCCTCAGCTTCTCAACTATTTTCACTTATTGTTAGAGTTGCACGTTTGAACTTGTCTTCTGATTATCACCCATTAATAGAGATTACAAGTCTTGGCTCATTGTTTTACAAAACATGCTGTAATTCAAATGCCTTAATAGCAGTTAAGAAGCAAGGACACAAACCAGGTTATTCTCTTTTGAAAGCCTTAAGTTCACTTCTTGTAAAAGGTGATATTTCTTACCATTAAATACGTACAAATCATTTTTAGAATATGTTCTGTCTAGTCAACAGCTTGGTGTAAAAGTCAAGTATATACCAGAAATTAGAGAAGGGTAAGGGTAATAAAATCCTCAACCTGTAAAGTGGATTAGCTGTCTCCTGAAAACCAGCCCAGAAGGAATTCACTCTACGATGTGGTTAGTCACGAGCAAACCACTTGGAAAATAATCAGTAAGAAATTATATAATCTAAAACATAGACATTGTAATAGACTATAACATATTAAGATGAGAGAGTGAAATTGTAGTCAGTGCAAATCCAAAGTACTGATCACAAAAGAGTTTCAGGAAAATTAGAGCTGAAAAATATAAATGAATCCGTCCTGGTTTAAGATCCCAGATGATGATTTCAGACTAATCAGAGGAGAAAAACTCTTCAGGGTATCGCAACTTGATAAAAGATGTCTTTAAAATATTCAGTTTCCTTTGCTTATTCCCTATTCACCAAATTCCTAAATAATATTTTTCTTCCTGAGTGGAAATTTCCAGGAAGAGAATACCTTGGGCAGAATTTGCTCTTATAAATTAATAAATCTGTGAGCTTGTGAAGCACAAATCAATGAAAACCTTCTGAGCCCTAAAATCCAGACTGGGAACAAAAACATACCAATTTGTTATACTTGAGCCAGACTGCCAATCCCCCTTCTACCCTGCTGTTGCCAGTTCATTGCTAAATATGGACCATTTATAAACATTTATAAACATCACAAATCAAGTTTACATAAGCAGAATCTCTAAGACTGTGATGTGATACCCATATAAGTGGACCTGAAGACTTTTTATTTTTAACATTAAAGGCCCAGCTACATAGAAAGTTGAAAGAACTTAAAACTTTAAAATTTCCACTTATGTAAAAACATGTAAAATTATGAACTCAGACCAGAATAAATAAAACACTGATCACTTTCTGTGTGTGAGGCATATAAAAATAAATAAGACATAGCTCCTGTCTTCAGAGCAGTCACAGTCAATTTGGAAAGATAAGATCCATGAATAAATAAAAAGTTCACTAACAAAGTCAGGCATGACACCAAGGTGAAGGAGAAATCTGTGTAGGTTAGGGATGAATGAACTCTAAGAAGAAGGTATGATTGGAGCAGGCCTTAAAGGAAAGGAATGGGAAAATAGGTAAGGAAAGATATTTACCTAGGTAGGCATAAAGAATGCACAAAGCACATTCAGGGAGAAGATGTCCACATGTGGGACTTCAGTAGAGAGTTTATGATTGAGTGGGAGGAGATACATTTAGAAAAACAGAGTAGGATCAGATTTTAAAAGCCATCGAATGTAAAGATTTATCAACCTTTAAGACTGCATTTGAGGACAGGAACTATGTCTTATTTATTTTGGTAGTTTCCTATTAGCCTAACCTACCGCCTTTTACAAAGTAGGTACTGTGGTGTGTGTGTGTGTGTGTGTGTGTGTGTGTGTGTGTGTGTGTGTAATTGAGTTGGCTTCTCTTGGAAATGTAAAACAATTAAAGTCTTTTAATAGTGACATGACATGAAAAACAATTTCATAAAAAGATTTATGTAGCTAAGCTAGATGCTCTAGATGGGGAAACACCAACGGGAGGGAGACCACTTATGAATTAGGAAAGTCAAACCTACTTTACGTTTGTTTTAGTAGAATTTAAGCACCTCTTACAGGTTTATAGACAAGATGATAGTTAAAGTTGGCACTTAAAAGATGCTCACATGTTAATTAACCCACCACATGACTATGGGAATGCAAGTTGTACAAAACAAATGTTATAATTATGATGTTTGTAATTATTATCAGCTGCAGCATCTAAGTTGCAGCCAAACATTTCTACCAGATTTAGAAAGTGTTAGGGCATACATCTACTGACTCTCCCTGATACGATTTTCCTGGTAGAAGAAAAGCAAAAATACTTTGACGTTTCCTGTGGAAAGTATCTGAAAATTTCAGTTATTACAATTGATATATCATAAAATGCTGAAGCTATTTTAAACAGGGTTTTGATGGGAATTCAGGCTTAATTTAACATGTAAGGTATTTGGAAAACTGAGGCAAACGTGATTTGGTTCCAGATATCTGATGCATGAAAAGGAGTAAGTAAAGAAAAAGGAAGAAATATTTGATTGTTGCTGTTTTTTTAAATCACCAATTGTACAAATAAGTTTCATATATAGGCTTGGCTTTAGAATAAAATCACTTGTGAGGTTTTATATTTTACAGTTTTCTGTTTCTAGGAAGAATACTGTGGTCCTTCAACAGGTGTCCTAATCATCACATCAGCACAACTGATCTTCACATGGAAACCAAATTGCACTTAGACCCCTACCCAGTAGGAGATTAAACAACATACACTGTGCACCTGGGAGGACAAGAAGTCAAAGGCACATCTATCACCTCTGAATCACAGCGAGGCCTATTTCAAAACAAGATTTTCCTCTTCAGGACCATTTTAAATAGTCAGTTAGTAGGTAGTTGGGAGGAGCTAAGAAAGGAGGGCCTGGGAAAGATAGGCATCAGATAGAGTCATCCCACAGGGATTCGTATCCACTGCAATGTGCAGAATGATTTAAGTTTGAACAAAAGCCTTTCAGAAATAAAGTTGGATTCAGTGCAATCCCTATCAAAATACCAGTGGCATTTTTTTCACTAGAAATAGAATAATTTTAAAATTTGTATGAAAACACAAAAGACCTCGAATAACCAAAACAATCTTGGGAAAGAAAAACAGAGCTGGAGGAATCATGCACCCTGATTTCACACTATACTACAAAGCTACAGTACTCAAAACAGTATGGTACTGGCACAAAAACATACACATATATCAATGGAACAGAATAGAGAGTCCAGAAATAAGCCCACATAAATCACTCTAGTAAACTGAGACTTTGTAATTTCATCAAGGTTACTATTAAGAAGCAAAAGTTTCACTTAGAACAACATAGAGGTCATTAGACCCCTCAAACATTTATTAAACCATTTACTGATTTGTCAAATATTTTTAATGCCTACCATTCTAGGTCCAGGGAGTAAAGAGGAGGATAAAGTCCCTCCTCTCAAGGAATTTACATACTAGTGAGGAGAGAGACAATAATCATATATATCAAATGCCAGGAGGGATTGGTATCAATGAAAAAAAAAAACAGGGTAAAGGTGATCATGATGGTGATGGAGGGATGGGGGTACAATTTTCTATTGCAGGCTTAAGAAAGGTCTCAGAAAAGGGGACACGGGAGATGGGAAGGAGGTGAGGGAATGAGCCATCTAATTATATCTGGGAAAAGAGTGACCCCGACAGAGGAACAGCAAATGCCAAGCCCCCAACGCAGGAGAATTTTATACACAGCAAGTCGCCTGATGTGCCTGGAGTGGGGATGGGGGTAAGGGGGACACAGTGGATCACAAAGGTGCTGGGTGGGGGGATTCCAGAAGGAGGTCAGAAAGATTATATAGAACCTTTCAGGCCACAGCAAGTATTTTAGCATTTCCTTTCAATGGAAAGCTGTTTGATGATTTTGAGCAGAGGAATGATTTGCCATTTTGGAAGGATCACTGTGGCAGCTGTATGACAAGGAGATGGGGTGGATGGAGAAAGGGAGACCGAAGAGGCAGCATTATAATCATCGAAGTGAGAGGTGATCCCCGCTTGGAGTAAGGAGAAAGCAGTTGAGGTGGTAAGAAGTAGTAGTGTACGTGATATATTTTCCAATAGACCCATAAAATTTTGTTTATGGCCTGCCTAGGGAGTGTAGAAAAATCAAAGATGAACACAATGTTTTTGGTCTGAACAACTGAAAGGATGGAGTTGCCATACCCTGGAGAACTCGGGAGGACGTACCACTGAGAGGCTGAGAGGATGGTGGAATTAATAGTACAGTTTTGATAGGTAAAGGGAATTAAGAGGTACAAACTAACAGTCATAAAATAAACAAGTCACAGGGATGTAACGTACAGTACAGGAAATATAGTCAATATTTTATACCATCTCTGTATGGTGCATAGTATACAAAATATAAAATCACTATGCTGTACACCTGAAACTAATATAAAAGTCAACCATACTTCGATAAATTACTAAAAAAAAAAAAAAAGAGTACAGTTTTGAATGTGTTACATGTGAGATGCCTATTGGACACCTGAATGGAAAAATCAAGGAGCCAATTATAAATATGTATGGAGTTCTAGTGAGAGATCGAAGGTGAAAATATAAACTTGGGAATCATCAGCTTTTGGATGATATTTAAAGGTATGGGATCGGATGAGGTTACATGGGGTGTGAATACAGAGAAAGAAGGTGAGGTTCTGATACTGAAGCAAAATCTAGAGTTTGGGAACAAGAGTAGGAACGAGCAAAGGAAGACTGAAGAAAAGTGGGGTAGTCAAGCAGAGGAATAAACAAGAATGAACGGGATCCTGAAAGCCAAGTGAAGAAAGTGTTTCAAAAAAGGAAGGAGCAACCTTCCTTCAGTGCTGCTGACTGGCCCAGGGAGCTCTGAACCAAGAATTTGACTTTCGATTTGCCAATGTGTAAGTCATTAATAACCTTGACAAAGGAAGTTTCTGTGGAGAGGTGGAAAATAAATACTAATTGGAATGGGTGAAGAAGAATCAGAGAGGGAGAATCAGAGACAGTGTAGACAACTCCTTTAAGAGCTTACTTGTAAAAAGCAGAGAAACGGTAACTAGAGAGAGACATGGGGATTCAAGGAAGGAGTTACTAAAATGAAAATTGCTTCAGCATGTTTGTTTCTTGGTGGGGAGCCAATAAAGATGGGGGAAAGATAAAGGGAGACAATTATAGAGCATGTCCTTTATAACACGGGAGAGGTGGAACCCAACAATGAAAGATGGTGATCGCTTTAGATAAGAGCCCTGAGGGTGGTTCTTAGTGTATCAATTGATCAAATTAGCATCCTGTTTGAGGACTGATGATAAAGTTTTATTGAGCACTTACAGTGTACCAGGCACTGTTTTAGTCACTTGACATATTCTCTGTCTCATCCTCAAAACAACTCTATGAATCAAACTGAGCCCACAGTTCATTCATGTATTGAATCATTGAACAAAGAGTGAATAAGATCCCACTGTGTTCCAAACACTATACCAGCTGTCGGGGAATAAAAAGTGAACGATAAATTATCTGGTAAGAATTGTGTAATGTTCATGATGGACCAGGCTTTTTGCTTATAACTCCATATTTATAACCTCATTTACTTCTCATACCAACCCTGTGAGGTTGGTATTACTGTTCACAGTTCATAGATTAGAAAACTGAGGATAAGGGAGTTTAAATAATATCTAGGAGAACATGTCAATGATTCAAACTCAGACTGTATGATTCCATTGTGTTACTTGCATGTTCCCTGCCCTCTATCCTTTACATCTGCATTACTGAGATAAACAAAAACCATGCAAACAAAAAATTTTTAAATAAGAAAAAAGAATTGCAATGTGCCAAGTACAAGAAAATGACTGGGTGCTGAACCAGAGAATGATGGAGGAATAGGATTGGGAAAATCTGTAAAAAAGAATCGTCAGGGAAAGCTACTTTCTAAGGAAGCAACATTTCAGCCAAGACCTAAGAGATAAGAAATATTGAATGAGGGTGGGAAGAAACTTCCAGGTCAAGGGAAGAGTAGTAAGTGCAAAGGCCCTGAGGTAGAAAAAAATCTGTGCATGCTCAAGGGAACAGACTAGAATCAATTTGGCTGGAGCATAAAGGAAGAACATAAGAGTGACTTGAGATAAAGTGAGGAACTAGGGAGAGCTCTGATTCTGCAGGGTCTTGAAGACCCAGAAAAGAGGAGTTTAAATTGCATTCTAAGTTTAGTGAGAAATCAGTGAAAATTTTAAGCAGGAGAGGACACACCAGATTGATATTTGAGGTTAAGTCTATTTTTTTTTTTTTTTTTTGCGATACGCGGGCCTCTCACGGTTGTGGCCTCTCCCATTGCGGAGCACAGGCTCTGGACACGCAGGCTCAGCGGCCATGGCTCACGGTCCCAGCCGCTCCGCGGCATGTGGGATCTTCCCGGTCCGGGGCATAAGGTTAACTCTTGAGCAGTGTAGCAGATGGACTAGAAATATTGGTGGGGAGGGGCAGGATGCAATAGTGGAAAGAGGTAGACCAGTTGGCAGGCTATGCAGCAGTGGTCCAGAAGACAGATAGTGGTGATGAATAGACATGGAAAGAAGTAGTAGGATCTGAGAAATATTTTGCAGATGGCATATACAGGATTTGGTGATGAAATGGATGCAAGGGATAAGAGGAAAGGGGGATGACTCCGTGTTTTTAACTTGAGCCACTGAGTAGGTGGTGAATCCATTTACTGAGATGGGGAAACTTAAGGGCTGGGGCAGCAGACAGGTTTGGGAAGAATCAAGAATTCTCCTTTTGGAAAATTTTTGTTAGCAATATTAGAGAACTGAATGTTGGGAGAACTCTGGGCTACAGACATAAGTTGGGGAGTCAATGGTGTAAAGACAGTATTTAAAGTAACGGATATGGATGCGATTACCTAGGAGGACAATAGTGAGGTGAGGAAGGAAGGGAAGGGAAGGGAACAGGATCCAAGAAAAGCCCTCAAGAACTTCAAACTTTAACATGTGGATAAGGAATGAGAAGCTGGCAAAAAATGTGAGGGCTGAGAAACGTGTCCAGTGTGTTCAGAGGAATGTGGTGCCAGGAAGCCAGGAGAGGGGTTCATTTAGAGAAAGGGACTGGTCAGGTATACCAAAGGCTGGTGAGAACTGAGAAAAACAAGGACAGGGACTTCCCTGGTTGTCCAGCGGTTAAGACACAGGGGGTGCGGGTTCGATCCCTGGTTGGGGAACTAAGCTCCCACATGCCTCACAGCATGGCCCCAAAAAATAAATAAATAAAACAGTGGGTATGTAAACCAACTACACTTCAATTAAAAAAAACAAACAAAAGCTTAAAAGAAAGAAAAAGAAAAACAAGGATAGAGAAGCATTGGATGCATTTTGCTACGTGGAATTTACTAGCAAACGTGGCAAAAGTGTTTTAGGAGGGATGGTAGAATACGGACAGGGTATGGGGGCATTGAAGAGTACATGAGAGGAGGGGACGAGAAGTAAGGAAGCGTGTGACCATGACAGGGAGCTGAGAAATGGGGAGATATGTGTGCAACAAGGGCTTTTTCAACACAGGAATGTCAAAAGATAAGCTGAGGGATATTAAAGAACTTTAAGAGTTTATTTGAGCAAACAATCAATTCAAATCAGGTAGCACCAAACCAGAAGTGGCTAGGAGCATTCCACAGACAGGAGCGGAGGGAAAGACCTCTATAGGGAAGAGGTGGAAGCAAAGCAAGGACATTATTTGATTGGCTGTAACTTAAGCCTTTGCCTTATTTGGAAAGTTCTGCGTGGTTGGCTGTTTGTGATTGCTTGTCCTCAGGTTTTGATTTCTTACCCTTCAGGCTGTGGTTTTGGTTTGCCTCCTTAGGCTGCTGAGGTATTAAAGACACCTCAGTCTAACAACCTCTTTGTTTAATTTGTTTAACAGGAGACACGAAAGCCTGTTAGTATGCTGATAGAAATGAGCTGGTAGAGAGGAGTATCATGTACTGTAGATAACACTGAAAAGAGAATACTGTGTGAATTCCTAAAGAAAGTGAGAGAAAAAAGGGGCCCATAACACAGGTGGAGACAATAGACATTAATGTAAGAGAGACACGACCTCTTCCTTACTAGGGGAAGAAGCAGAAAACAGGTGCCAATGTAGGTTGGTTTGCAAATTTGACAATGGGAAGGAAGATAAAGAAATTTGCTTATGAAACACAAAGCCAAAGTCTGAACTCAGGTCTGTCCACATCGAAACAGCCTGGCCATGGACACACAGCCTCTTCTTTAAAAATTTTTATTGGAGTATGGTTGTTTTACAATGTTGTATTAGTTTCTACTGTACAGCAAAGTGAGTCAGCTATGCAGAAAGAGAAAAACAAATATCATATATTAATGTATATATGTGGAATCTAAAAAAATGGTATAGATGATCTTATTTGCAAAGCACACAGCCTTTTGAAAATGGTTTCCAGTTACTGAGCAGGGTCTCTGCCCAGCCTGGTGAATCACTATTTTCCCAGAGCAAAAATGGCCGTAACTTTGCCCCCGCCTTGCGAGAGATGTCCTGCCTGTACCTGCCTCCTAACGGGATCATGGCTTGGAGACTTTAGCCCAGGAGAGAAAGAAGAGAGCTTTCCTGATTCTGGGGAACCAAGCAGGCTGATGCCTGCCCCACACCATTCCACTCAGTCTCTTTTTCTTGGCCATTTCATGTGATAAATTTGAAATCTAAATATTGAGCATTTCTAGGTTTTCAACTCCATATCAGCTACTGTTACTCATATCAAACTTGAAAACTGTTTCAGAGAACAACTTTTCCAAATGACTGCTTATTAAAGCACTCTTTTCCATCCCCAGCCCTCCTCCACCCTCTTCTCCCCTCCTTTCTGTACCATTATCTTGACTGGTCCTCCCCGTTTCTGCCAAGGCAACATCAAAGCTTTTCTCTCCCTCTTGTTCTCTTTCCTTGTCTTTGCCACCTACATTTTCTAATCATTTTCTAACCAGGCAATAATGTTCTTCCCATCACAATCCTCAGGATAGCGTCCTGTGTCCTTCAAGATGGCATTTGACAGAGGCCAGACTTTGTTTTCCAGAATGGTTTCTATCAAAGTCACAGAAAAGCCTTGAATTGAAGAATTAAACTGCTCAAACTAATTCTGTTTCAAAATCCACATCAATATGGTTCCCCTCCCTCCAAGCCATGTCAAGACTGGCATTTTTATTATTGGATTTTCCACCCAACCCTTACTCTTGGCGCCCCTGGCTGCTCCCTGCCCATTATCTTTCATCTCTCATTTTGCTAGCAATTCCACCCACTCATCATCATTCTCCTCAGTAATCCTGTCAAGAACTCAATTTTCTCCTTCCTCTGCTATTAAATAAAGTGGCTTACCCAGCAATTCTTCCCTTTTATGGAAGAGAAATGAGGGTAGAAGTAAGCTCTCCTCTGCTCGTCCCGAACATAGCATGACTGGGTTTCCAACACAGGTACTGTGTCATTTTAGATAACTCACAGAGACCGTGCACTTAAACCTCATTAAAATGGAAATATTCATTATAATTAGAGAGTGCTTGCTGAACTGTACATTACTTGTTCACTGAAAGCACTTACTTTTAGGGTAATGTGACGATAATAAACGCTACTGTGGGAGAAGCCTTCCATTTGCCCAGAATTAGACCAGAAACAAAGGGACCAGGAAATTTAAAAAAAGATTTCAGACCTGTAGGGAATTCTGGATCTTAGATGCCAAAGCAGCCTAATTAGGGCTGGGTCTGCCGTGCATTTAGTCCACCTAACGGAAGGGAAGGTAAAGATATTGTCAGTATTTGGAAATTATACCCCAACACTTGGAATTAGGGATTTTCCTCTGAAAAGTTTTAAACTGGGAAGTCAGCACACAGAGATGGAAGGTTTCCTTCAAGGTAGCGGCTATAACCCTAAATAATGACTTGTAAGTAGGAGGCTGAAGATTCTCCTCTACGTGAATAAGGTATAGATGTAATTGGGATTCTCAGTATTGAAAACTGTGGCATTGAGAAGATAAACAAAACTGATAAACCATTAGCCAGACTCATCAAGAAAAAAAGGGAGAAAACTCAAATCAATAGAATTAGAAATGAAAAAGGAGAAGTAACAACTGACACTGCAGAAATACAAAAGATCATGAGAGATTTCTACAAGCAACTATATGCCAATAAAATGGACAACCTGGAAGAAATGGACAAATTCTTAGAAATGCACAACCTGCCAAGACTGAATCAGGAAGAAATAGAAAATATGAACAGACCAATCACAAGCACTGAAATTGAAACTGTGATTAAAAATCTTCCAACTAACAAAAGCCCAGGACCAGATGGCTTCTCAGGCGAATTCTATCAAACATTTAGAGAAGAGCTAACACCTATCCTTCTCAAACTCTTCCAAAATATAGCAGAGGGAGGAACACTTCCAAACATTCTACAAGGCCACTATCACCCTGATACCAATACCAGACAAAGATGTCACAAAGAAAGAAAACTACAAGCCAATATCACTGATGAACATAGATGTGAAAATCCTCAACAAAATACTAGAATCCAACAGCACATTAAAAGGATCATACACCATGATCAAGTGGGGTTTATTCCAGGAATGCAAGGATTCTTAAATATACGCAAATCAATCAATGTGATACACCATATTCAAAAATTGAAGGAGAAAAACCATATGATCATCTCAATAGATGCAGAGAAAGCTTTCGACAAAATTCAACACCCATTTATGAATGAAAAACCCTTCATAAAGTAGGCATAGAGGGAACTTTCCTAAACATAATAAAGGCCATATATGACAAACCCACAGCCAACATCGTCCTCAATGGTGAAAAACTGAAAGCATTTCCACTAAGATCAGGAACAAGACAAGGTTGCCTACTCTCACCACTCTTATTCAACATAGTTTTAGAAGTTTTAGCAACAGCAATCAGAGAAGAAAAGGAAATAAAAGGAATCCAAATCAGAAAAGAAGAAGTAAAGCTGTCACTGTTTGCAGATGACATGATATACCAGAAAACTACTAGAGCTAATCAGTGATTCTGGTAAAGTAGCAGGATACAAAATTAATGCACAGAAATCTCTGGCATTCCTATACACTAATGATGAAAAATCTGAAAGTGAAATCAAGAAAACACTCCCATTTACCACTGCAAAAAAAGAATAAAGTATCTAGGAATAAACCTACCTAAGGAGACAAAAGACCTGTATGCAGAAAATTATAAGACACTGATGAAAGAAATTAAAGATGATACAAATAGATGGAGAGATATACCAAGTTCTTGGATTGGAAGAATCAACATTGTGAAAATGACTCTACTACCCAAAGCAATCTACAGATTCAATGCAATCCCTATCAAACTACCACTGGTATTTTTCACAGAACTAGAACAAAAAATTTCACAATTTGTATGGAAACACAAAAGACCCCAAATAGCCAAAGCAATCTTGAGAACGGAAAACGGAGCTGGAGGAATCAGGCTCCCTGACTTCAGACTATACTACAAAGCTACAGTAATTAAGACAGTATGGTACTGGCACAAAAACAGAAAGACAGATCAATGGAACAGGATAGAAAGCCCAGAGATAAACTCACGCACATATGGTCACCTTATCTTTGATAAAGGAGGCAGAAATGTACAGTGGAGAAAGGACAGCCTCTTCAATAAGTGGTGCTGGGAAAACTGGACAGGTACATGTAAAAGTATGAGATTAGATCACTCCCTAACACCATACACAAAAATAAACTCAAAATGGATTAAAGACCTAAATGTAAGGCCAGAAACTATCAAACTCTTAGAGGAAAACATAGGCAGAACACTCTATGACATAAATCACAGCAAGATCCTTTTTGACCCACCTCCTAGAGAAATGGAAATAAAAACAAAAATAAACAAATGGGACCTAATGAAACTTCAAAGCTTTTGCACAGCAAAGGAAACCATAAACAAGACCAAAAGACAACCCTCAGAATGGGAGGAAATATTTGCAAATGAAGCAACTGACAAAGGACTAATCTCCAAAATTTATAAGCAGCTCATGCAGCTCAATAACAAAAAACAAACAACCCAATCCAAAAATGGGCAGAAGACCTAAATAGACATTTCCTCAAAGAAGATATACAGACTGCCAACAAACACATGAAAGAATGCTCAACTTCATTAATCATTAGAGAAATACAAATCAAAACTACAATGAGATATCATCTCACACCAGTCAGAATGGCCATCATCAAAAAATCTAGAAACAATAAATGCTGGAGAGGATGTGGAGAAAAGGGAACCCTCTTGCACTGTTGGTGGGAATGTAAATGATACAGCCACTGTGGAGAACAGTATGGAGGTTCCTTAAAAAACTACAAATAGAACTACCATATGACCCAGCAATCCCACTACTGGGCACATATACTGAGAAAACCATAATTCAAAAAGAGTCATGTACCAAAATGTTCATTGCAGCTCTATTTACAATAGCCCGGAGATGGAAACAACCTAAGTGTCCATCATCAGATGAATGGATAAAGAAGATGTGGCACATATATACAATGGAATATTACTCAGTCATAAAAAGAAACGAAATTGAGCTATTTGTAATGAGGTGGATAGACCTAGAGTCTGTCATACAGAGTGAAGTAAGTCAGAAAGAGAAAGACAAATACTGTATGCTAACACATATATATGGAATTTAAGGGGAAAAAATGTCATGAAGAACCTAGGGGTAAGACAGGAATAAAGACACAGACCTACTAGAGAATGGACTTGAGGATATGGGGAGGGGGAAGGGTGAGCTGTGACAAAGCGAGAGAGAGGCATGGACATATATACACTACCAAACGTAAGGTAGATAGCTAGTGGGAAGCAGCCGCATAGCACAGGGAGATCAGCTCGGTGCTCTGTGACCGCCAGGAGGAGTGGGATAGGGAGGGTGGGAGGGAGGGAGACGCAAGAGGGAAGAGATGTATAACTGATTCACTTTGTTATAAAGCAGAGAAAAAAAAAAGACATTTAAAAAAAAAAAGAAATCTGTGGCATTGATACCGGTATTTATATACCTAAGAAGAGAATAAGAAGAAAAGGGAGGGTATAGGTCCCGAGACATCCTGCATCCTGTCACGCTGTGACTCCAGAGGTCCAACCAAGGGACCCCAAAAGTGGGTTTTCCAGTAGCAAGCTCTCTGTATAGAGCATTGATTCAAAATGGTGATTGCTTTTAAATTTACATTTTGATATAATTTATGTTAATATTTCCTCTGTCTCTCTCTGTTTTTTTCCTGCATTATTTGCTTCTAAGTTACAGATGTAATGCCCTATTAAAAACCCCAAAATGGAGTCATTTGCCCCCATGACGGCAAATCAAGACAATTGCAGTTTCAACCTCTTCCAGGAATGTGACCTTTAAACAGACGGTCTGAAATTTCCTAACCAGCACTAGTGAGGTAATCTATATAACAGGATCCCTGCTGTTCCCTGCCCCCCGAAAGAAGATTGCCTGTCCCCAAATAATTCTTTCTTTCCCCTTGCCAATAACTTCTGGGCTGCACCCTCCTTCTGCCTTCCATCGTGTACCACTCTTCGGAGCCCCCTTCTAGTTGCTAGATGGGATATTTGATTCATGCATCACTTAACAAAGCCAAAAAGATCTTCTCAGTTGGATTTTGTTTCTTAACAGCCCTTTACGCCTAAATACTTCAGTGTGTATTTCTTATCTAGCCATGGTATGATGATCAAAACCAGGAAATTAATTTTGGCTCAATACTTTCACCTGTTCTATGGATCCTATTTGGATTTCACCAATTATCCCAGTAATGTCCTTTCTAACAACAACAAAAATCAAGGATCAAGCATTGATTCAGTTGTCATGTTAGCCTCTTACCCGGAACTCTTCCTCAGTCCTTCATGACAGTGACATTTGAAAAGTGTACGTCACTTATCTGATAGAATGGCCCTCAATTTGAGTTTCTCTGATGCTTCCTTAGGATGAGGTTGACTTTACGCATCTTTGGCAGGTATGTCACAGGGTGATGTTTTTCTCTTCTTGGTGCTTAGTGATTTGTATCAGGAGGCACTGATGTCAGCTTGCCCTATTACAGTGATGTTAACTTTAATCATTGGGTTAAGGTGTTTTCTGCCAGGTTTCTCAACTGTAAACTGATTCTTTTTCCCTTTAGAGCTAATGAGTACTTGGTGGGGAGCTATTATGTAAATATCCTGTCACTACTCAAACTTTCACGCATGAGCATTAGAATTTAATGGTGACATCTGCCTCAGTTCATTATTATTATCATGGTTGCCAAATGGTCACTTCCAAATTCCATCACTCTTGCATCATTTATTAGTTAGCTTTGACTATCAGGAAGACCTTTCCCTCCATCCCTGTGATTTCCTTTATTGACATCTCAATATAAACTCACATGGTAGATCATAACACACACATAAGGTAACGGATTATATTTTTTGCTATCATTTATTTTGTCTTTTGGATTTTTTTAATATTTTAATTTTATTGGAGTATAGTTGATTTACAATGTTGTGTTAGTTTCAGGTGTACAGCAATGTGATTCAGTTATACATATACATATATTCATTCTTTTTCAGATTCTTTTCTCATATAGGTTATCACAGAATATTAGGTAGAGTTCCCTGTGCTATCTAGTAGGTCCTTGTTGGTTATCTTTCTTATATATAGTAGTGTGCATGGCTATCATTTATTTTGATTCTCCAATTGATGCTCAGATTTAGCCACAAACTGATTTTTTTAAAAAAATTCAGATTTCTGGCTTTTATTGAAAAATCAGTGTTCTGGAGAAAATGGGGCAATAATTCCATGGATCAGAGTAGCTGAGAAAAATGTAAGCAGTCTTGCCTTCTCCAATTTCCAGATTTTACCTCCCTCCCCCCACCAGCAGTTGACCTGACTCATACCTAACTTACCACGTATGCATCTGACTCTATTATAGAAGGACTTCTCAGGCACAGATACAAATTCTTTTTGATTTTAACCTCTCCAGAGAAACTCGCTGATGACGATTCCCTTGTAGATTGACTCCAGGAAAAACATGAGCTGAACACACAGGTTTTTCGTTTCTCGTAACAGTTATTTCTTATAGTAAATTATTAAATTGGCATTTTGGTGCCTACCTAAGTCTTGTTTGGATTTGAGTTATTGCTACTCAGTCTCTCGGGATCTACTTAGACCTGGACACTAACAGGAGTGTGTCTTTGGCCTCTGAAATAGAGGACAGGTTCCACAGTAGCAAGTCAAGGCACTACTGGCCTTCTCTGCCCCAATCAGACTTCCACTAGACCACACGGGCACCAAGTCCACCCCCAAGTAAGCATGAGTAGTTTATAAAGAGCAGATACAAAGCAAGAGTAAATATACAAAGAGAAATGTTCGTGAAGGACTAATATGGGGAGAAATAATGACATAAATGGAAGTTGATGACTTACTCAAGCAAGCAAAAGGTGGAAAAAAGAAAACAAAATCCTGAAAGACCAGAAGCAGTGAGGCGATGAGAAAGCTGTGATTGAAAAATGAAGGGAAAAACACCTAAGGAGAGATTAAGATAAATGCCAAGCAAACCAAGCAAGTCAAACGGCCCACCCAGGTTTCTTCTTGTGATATAAGTTGTATCTAAATGGTTTATCGTCCAATGTTGCTTTTTTTAACAGTTCAGTTTAGGGTAAAGAGGCCCTGAACTGAGCTTAATGGGGATCTCCATCTGGAAGTGTTGTGACATAACGGTTGTTGGTAAATCTGATGTCATTTAATAATCTATTCAAATTGTCTTTTAGAGTAGTGTAAATAAATACAGTGTTTAAACACAATTACAATTAAAATCTACAACTTAACACATATATGCCAAATAAACATGATTTTCCAAAATCATGGAAAATGTTGGAGAATTTTGAACATTATAACCAAACAGTCTTTTGTTGCTAAAGAGATGAAAGAGAGAAAAATATAGCGTTCAGCATTTTGTTTTGCAGGAGCCCTTATAGAATGAGAGCAGCACTGCCCAGCTCCTTCCCCGAGAACCACACTCAGCATCCCAGCATCAAGCTGTCATAGCTGTAAACTGTGTCTGTGAGCATCTGTACTTTATCTCCATTTATTTTGTGCATCGTTAGCAAGATGTACCCTGAGATAATCACTTCTTCACTTTATGCTATTTCGGATAAGGGAAGGTTTCATAGGAACATTGTATTTTCAGAGAGTGGAGGAAGCCTGTATCACAACTCAGCTACTTCATGCAGAGGGTTTAAAGGTCAAATCTCCCCACCTAGAGCCCGCAATTCCAGCCTGCTGCTACCAAGCCTTTGTAGAACTTTCCTGCAATAATCCCAGAGTAGGCGAAGGGCCTGGGTTTCCCCCTTCTGTAAATCCCAGTGTCCCTCACTTTTCTCTGCCCTTGCGGTCCAAAGAGGCATAGAGCAAGACAGAAGGTAGAGTCACCTACAGCTAATTAAAAACGACCGAGGCCCATTAACCAAGCCGCCATCTGGGGTGGGAGACAGGAGGGTGGCTTTAGAACATCCACATCAGCCTTTGACTCTGAACCTCTTGTTTGTTCTGCATCTTATCCTCTCTGTGTTTCTCTTCTTCCCTGGCCAAAAACAAAAAAAAAAAGAAAAAAAACAAAAACCAAGAAAATAGTATCATCCTTGCTCCCAAGGTGCTCAAGGGATTCAATAAGTCCTAAAGGTAGAGCACTTCAGTTTTAAACAGTGCCCAATCAAGGGGGATGCTGATGAGGGATTTTGACTATTTAAACCTGTGTTAAGTGGCATAAACTTATTGAGGGGAAGAGGAAAGTATGATACCACCTAACCCCCCAAAGCTAGGCCTGTTCAAAGACTTCTAATTTCGATTCATCCCCACTCAAATAAGGAGGGGCTATGTCTGTTTTCCCTCCTGTCTCCCAGCACAAGGCAAGCATATAACTATTGAATCTGTTAATTTGAAAACCATTGCTCTAATGAAAAAGCCTAAGGCCCCAGTCATAGGTCTGACTCTGATATTTGAGTAAGTCATTTAATTCCTGCTTGTCCTAGTTTACCTGCTAGTTGGAAGGACTAATGCTTGCCTCTGCTTAGCCAAGAGTCATGAGAAAAATGAGAAATGGGCAGACCTGCCATAGGACAAATGGAAACTAAGACATTCAAATGATAATGTTTTATTTTCTTTCTGTAAGGATATTATTAAGAAAAATAGGTATAATAATACCCACTTTTCAAATGTCAATAAGTTGGTACAGCCACTATGGAAAACAGTATGGAGGTTCCTCAGAAAACTAAAAATAGAATTACCATATGATCCAGCAATCCCACTCCTGGGAATATACCCAGACAAAACTATAATTCAAAAAGATATATGCGGGAAGAGATACGGGAACATATGTATATGTATAACTGATTCACTTTGTTATAAAGCAGAAACTAACACACCATTGTAAAGCAATTATACCCCAATAAAGATGTTTAAAAAAAAAGATATATGCACTCCTATGTTCATAGCAGCACTGTTCACAATAGCCAAGATATGGAATCAACCTACATGTCCATCGACAGATGAATGGATAAAAAAGATGTGGTACATATATACAATGGAATATTACTCAGCCATAAAAAAGAACGAAATAATGCCATTTGCAGCAACATAGATGCAACTAGAGATTATCATACTAAGTGAAGTTAAGTCAGAAAGAGAAAGACAAATACCATATGATATCACTTATATGTAGAATCTAAAATATGGCACAAATGAGCCTATCTACAAAACAGAAACAGACTCATAAACAAAGAGAACAGACTTGCAGTTACCAAGGGGGAGAGGAGGAGGGAGAGGGATGGATTGGAAGTTTGGGGTTGGTAGATGCCAACTATTACATTTAGAATAGATAAACAACAAGGTCCTAATATATAGCACAGGGAACATACTCAGTATCCTGTGATAAACCATAATGGAAAAGAATATAAAAAGTGAATGCATATATGTGTATAACTTTGCTGCACAGCAGAGACGGCCACAACATTGTAAATCAACTATACTTCAATAAAAAAAAATTTTAAATAATAATAATACCCACCTTTCACAGGGTTACTTTGAGAATTAGAAATACTGCATGTAAAACCCTTGCAGTGATTGATGTAAAATAGGAGACCAATAAATTATAGCCATGATTTTTATCATTATTATTGCTGAGGGACTTTAAAGTCATTTCTGCCTCCTGTAAAAGGAAGAGCACAGAACAGCTGTGCAAACAATATACAAGTTCCTTGGAATTAATAGAATATGTGCACATCTCAACTTTCAAGAGTCCACTGTGTTCTTGTTTACTAAATGAGGACACCATGATCAATGAACATGAGTCAGTTCTGCCCAGCCTTCCTTAGATGTTACAAAAATCAGCAGAATGGTAATTAGCAGGAGTCAGGGCTCTTTAAGACTCACACTGGTGTGTCTCATCAGAATTGCATTACAACAGAAATAGGATGTTTATTTTTATCACCACACCTTGAAAGTCGCCAAGGGTTTAGAAGTCAGTCTGTCACTGAGAAACTCCCAAAGCAAATAATATGAATAACTCTTTACAGGCTTATCATTCAGTCAGGATGAACATGGGACCACATGCTTGGATGATCTTTTTGAAAGTTCCCTAGCTGTGTGATCTATATGAAGTATATTACACTCACTTAACATGTTTTCATTATTCTTAGCTTAGTCAATTCTCATATTGCCCCCATATGAGAGGTTTCAGTAGGTGTTATGATATCCACGTTACTGATTGAAAAACTGAGATGCCATGACTTCCTCAGGGTCAGTGATTAAAGCAGAACTAGAGTCCAAATTTCTGGGTCTACCTTCCTTCCACTGCATTTTGCTATTTCCACATACCTCCAGTGCTCCAGGAAAATAAAATGCTTCTAAGCAATTCACCCGTTTTTTTTTTTTAATGACCGTAAACAATACAACCAGACAGGTATAATACTAATTATTTTAGGGAGTTAATCTGATCTTGCTATTAGTAACATATAAGAGGAAAATAACTTGGTATCTCAGAAGAGAAACTTCCATAATCACTGAAGATAAGAACTAATCTGGGACTTCCCTGGTGGCTCAGTGGTTAAGAATCCGCCTGCCGATGCAGGGGACACGGGTTTGAGCCCTGGTCCGGGAAGATCCCACATGCCGCAGAGCAACTAAGCCCGTGCGCCACAGCTACTGAGCCTGCACTCTAGAGCCTGAAAGCCACAACTACTGAGCCCATGTGCCACAACTCCTAAGACTGCACTCCAGAGCTCGCACACCACACCTACGGAAGCCCGTGTGCCTAGAGCCCATGCTCTGCAACAACAGAAGCCACCGCAATGAGAAGCCCGCGCACCGCAACAAAGAGTAGCCCCCGCTTGTCACAACTAGAGAAAAGCCCACGTGCAGCAATGAAGACCCAATGCAGCCAAAAATAAATAAATTAAATAAATTTTAAAAAAAAAAGAACTAATCTGTCAGAAAACTGACCCCAGCTAAGTGTGCAGGCAACGGGAGGAGCTTCAGGTAGAAGTCTGTGTTCCAGGCTAATTCTGGCTCTAATTAGCTGTGTGACTTTGGATAAATTCCTTCTCCCTCTAGGGTTGCAGTGTTATCATCTATATAATAAGGGAGTTGGAATGAATGTAGCTGCAGGATGTTGAAATGATCATATTTACAAATCAGGACCAACTCCATGGAGGTGCTCACCACTTTAGCATGAACACTGATAAGATGAAGATTAGAGACTAATAAAGTTTACAGTAGTGTTCTGTACAATAAAAGACGTGAATTATTCTCATGGATAAGCTGTAATAAAATATATGGTTGCACCAATAAGTGCCTCAGAGCCTTATCAGTGTCAGAATGAACGATTATGGCCTCCGTTCACGGGGCTTACTGAAATGTCCCTGTCACTGCAATTTTCTAATTTTAAGAATATCAGGTTTTCTTTTTTGTGCCCAGTTCACCCTTGGGTGCTGGGCAGCGAGAAAAAGCAGCCTCCCTAAGGTCACCCCAGGCCTTGAAGAGAGCTTGTTTGTCCAGGAAAAGCCAGCCAACCGGACCACCCACTTCAGAAGGTGCTTCTCTAGGAGAGAGGGGACTGCCCTGCCTCACTTTCCACGCACACAGTCCGCAAAATGTATTTTTAATGATCTTCTTCCCTCCTAAAGACTTCCCTGAAATTTATTCAAACCTGGTTTTACCTGACCCCTGTCCCAGAAATTTGTTTTTTCTTAGCATAATTGCCATTTAAAGTAATCAAAAATTCCTTAGGAAAAAAATGTCAACTTTCTCTAGCTTTATAAATATGAAGCAAATATATCTGTTTATCTTGAATTTTGATGAATGTCCCTTTTAACACTTTACTCATCTTGAGAAAAATGAATTCTCATATTCCTCAGAAGTTCCTTGAGAGACCATCAATGAATAATACATCCTTAATGCTGCCCTAGAGAAAGAGAGATGATTTCAGATGTCTGAAAAATAACCTTTTATCTTTCCTTAAAATTTTGAAAAAAATTCATTATTGTACCACAGTATACCATTTTGTATATAACCTCAAAAAGAGCAGAACAAATTTTCAGAATTCTAAGAAGGGTTCTAGACACAACTCTGGTGTCTTTCCTTCAAAATTGTTTAAAATATGGGTTATTCCGGACTTCCCTGGTGGCACAGTGGTTAAGAATCCGCCTGCCAACACAGGGGACATGGGTCCGAACCCTGGTCCGGGAAGAACCCACATGCCGCAGAGCAACTAAGCCCATGCGTCACTACTGAGCCTGCGTTCTAGGGCCCGTGAGCCACAATTACTGAGCCCACATGCCACAGCTACTGAAGCCCACGTGCCTAGAGCCCGTGCTCTGCAACAAGAGAAGCCACTGCAATGAGAAGCCCGTGCACTGCAACAAAGTAACCCCCACTCGACACAACTAGAGAAAGCCTGTGCGCAGCAACGAAGACCCAACACAGCCAACAATAAATAAATAAATTTATTAAAAAATTATGAGTTATTCCATAATATAGCAAGTATATGATCTAGGTTTTCTGTGACCATCCTAATTTGAAAGACTCCATCCCACCCTATAAATAAGTAAACTTCTGCCTGTCAGACGATGAATTGGATATAATATCATGATATGCACTGACCACAGGGAAAATGTCTTCCCTTAGAAATACTCTAAACTCTTTGCACAGTAACACAAAGAATTTACACAGAAATAATTTATGAATATTATTAATTTGTACATAATTAGTATATAATACTAATGTTATATAAATTAGTATACTATATTATATATAATAAACATTAATTAATTAAATTAATGATACCTTCAACTCTCTTAGGAATATGAAAATGAGAAATGGTATTTTTAATTCACGCAGTTGTCTCTTTTTTGATGTTGGCTTGCTAGCCTCAAACAGCTTACAAATGTGAAGTGGAGGTAGGTATCTTTCTACTGTATACATATACTAGGGCTTTATACACTCCCTGGGTCTAAGCTACCATCTCTATAAAGATGACTTGAATCGATAATTCTAGTAGTCTGTCCTTTTTCTTTGACCTGTCTTTTGAACCTCAGACCTATACATGTTCAGTTGACATATCCAACTCACATTTCGAATTCAACAAAATCATACCACCCTCCCCTAATCAACTGAGGGAGACACATTAGAGTTAATTCCTTTCCTTGGTCATCAAATTAAAAAGAACATTCATAATTTTCAAACCAAAAGCCTCTCAAACTAAAAGTGTTATTGCAGTCAGCATAGGACAGTGGTCCAGTATGTGAATTTTGACATAAGACAGAGCTGAGTTTTAATCACCACTCTGCCACTGCTGGTATGACAGTAGGCAAATTATTCAGTCTCTCTGAATAGTTTTAACCAGACAATGGGCATAAGCAAACCAATCCTATAGGGCTGTGTGAGGATTTACAAAGGTAACACATGCTCAGGAATTAGCGTAGTCCCCAGCTCAGAGTAAGATCATCATCTTCTCTGTCTTTCCTAGGCTATGATGCTAGACTACTTGGCCGTCTCTCTGCTTTCTGTCTTCTTCTTAGTTCTTCCTCCACAATCTTTGCTTTTCCACAATGAAGACCTAATTACAGCTTCCTGTTTTGCCAAGGAAAACCAAACTTTGTATTGAAGGAATGAAGCTGCCATCACTGCAATCCAATGGTCAACCTTGGCACCACAAACAGCGATGGAATCTCACAAGTAGTATCTCTTGATGAGATAAAATATGAAGTACCCAACATTACATGTGTTGTATCAGAGCAAAAAAATGTTTCACCGGAATCCACTCAAGCCTGTAGGTGTGATTTGTACTTGATAAGAAATACAGAGAATAGAAGCTAAACAGCACCAACAAATCAGACAAACCCAGAAGATGGAACACAGGTAACTGGAGTGGCGAGAGAAGGGACTACTCTACATTAAAAGATGTCAAGGACCTACCGATATAATGGTGGTCCTGGGTTGGATCCTCGTGTTGACAAACCAGCTATAAAGACATGTGGGGACTATTGGAAATGTTTACTATAGACTGAATAATAGACAATGTTAAGAAATTATTATTAATTTTAAAAGTTTCTATAGTGTTATTTTTATATAGGAAAATGTTATTTTTTAGAGATGCGACTAAATCATTTGGGGTTGAATCATGATGTTGGCAGTTTAAAGTGCTTCAGTATTAAAACCAATAAATTTTTTAAAAATCCATAATCTTGAGTACATTACCGTTGTCTATAAAACAGTGCTACTAAAATAGAAATGTAATGCAAGCCACATACATACCTTAGAATTTTCTAATAGCTACATTAAAAAGGTAAAAATAAACAGGTGACAAATTTTAATAACATATTTAATTTAATATATCCGAAATATTATCATTTTAACATATAAGCAGTATAATATGTTATTAGTGAGATTGGGTAACATTCTTTTTTTTTTATGCTAATCTTCAAAATCCAATGTGTGTTTCACACATACAAGCACATCTCACCTTGGAGTAGCCACATTTCAAGTGGTTCATAGCCACATGCAGTTAGTGGCTCCGGTATTGGACTGTGCAGGATTATATAAGGTAAAGTTCAAATTGCTGTAGAATGGCATAACAGGCTATTTTTAATCTGCCTTTAGCCTGTGCTTTCAACCCCATCTCCTCCGTACACCCTCTGCTTCAGCCATTCTGTAATACGCCCAACTCATACGTACCACGTGCTTTTACACAGACCACATCCCTCCAACAGACTGAGCCCTCGGCTGTTCACAGTCTGAAGAACTTCAACTCTCCTGGCGACAAAGACACTCCTTTAATTACATCTCATTGTGCACCTGCGATTCTTACCAGTGCTTGTTCTTTCCAACCCTGGTTAAATAGGAAGCTTTTTAACAGGAGGATTGTCACACTCGTTTTTGTACTCCCAGCATGTTTGATGGAGGAAGGAACAGAGGGAGGGAGAGAGGGAGGCAGGAAAGGAGGTTTTTTGTTGCTTCCAGCTCTTCATACTTTTATCCCCATCTTACAAAACCACAAATATAGAACACAAATACTTTTTTAAAATGGAAATACCAAAATTATGACATCAAATTAAAAGCATGGGCTGCAATAATGCTGACCCTTCACTGATACTGAGATGGGGATCAGAGGAGCCATGAAGTGGAAATAATCTTTTGGAGAAAAAATAATCTTTTCTTTTCTCCTTTAATTTATTTATTTAGATTAAAAGAATGACTAGCTGTGTGAGGTTTATGAACTTGGGCAATTCAATTAATTTAGGCCTCAGATTCTTATTCTGTAAAACAAGGAGACTGAATTGAGTGATCACTAAAATTTATTTCAGCTTTAAAATTTTATGGTTTTAGGGTTTATCTATGCAGATATGAGAAACATTCATGACCGCACTAAAAGCTTCATGATAATAGTTTAGGATTGCGAGAGGAGGGGTTGAGTAAAAGCAGTGCTGTGATCAGGGCCAAAAGGAAGAAAGCAGGCTCGCACGTAGCTGCAGAATCTTTTCACACCAGAGGCCCTCGCAACATGCTGGGTTATCACCATCCCCTCTTCTCTCTAGGCCCCTCCCATTTGGGGGCTAAGATTTACCACCCACTCTATCATAAAACACTTCCAAGGAGCAAGTGTGGCACCATTAATCTCTACGACACACAAAGTCAGACATTAGGTTTCCAAGACAAGACAGTGAAGACTCCCCACTTTCTTCTTTCAGGCCTTTAAGAAACCAGATATCCAGAGAGCAATGAATTAAAATATTTATTTTGAGAGGCAATTAAAGTCACTGCAAAATAAGCGTGATCACTGAGTTTTTGTTTGCTTGTTTTTTTAGGGTTTTTTTGTTATACCTTCTCTGTTTGGATCATGCTTCTCAAAAATCTTATTAGCACTGGTGTGACTGGTCTGCAGCACAATACAGTCTGCTCGGACAGCATATGATATCTGTAATCGTAAACAAGTGTTTAAAAAAGCCACTTTTTTTTTTTTTTTTAATGGGGAAAGGGTGATCAGAGCAGTGTTTTTCAATGTGTGGCTTGAGGTCCACCTGGATGAGAATTATTTGAGGAACCCAGTAAACAGGCAGATTCCTGGACCCTATTCCATACCTGCAGAATCACAAACCCTATGTGGAACCTGGGAATTCTGGTTTTTATCAACTGCCCCAGATGATTCTAATGCACTGATCTAAAGATCTTCCAAACGTAAGCAAAGATTCCTATAGGAATTTCTGTAACAGGTGGTGGGAAATAAATCTACGTTGCGTGTGTATGTGTATTTAACAAATTGTATGCTCAATGCTGACAAAAACAAACTAATATGATTGGTCATTTGTCCTTTGATTCAAATAGTTATGGTGAGTCTTTGGCCACGCTGTTGTAGTAGTTTACAACTATCAGCAAACAGAAAATTAATAAACTAACAAGGCACCAGTTACTAGATAAAATGGATCTAGTTCTCATGGTTTATGTACCTTAGCCTTCTTTTTCATCCTTGGGAGCTCTTATTCCTAATACTCTTATGACAACCAGTCATGATCAACATAACGAAACCATACTGCAAATTATTTCATTATGTTGAGTCCAAAATTCTTGGGATGAACAAGGAAAGAGAAATGCCTGTATTTTATCCAATTTCTATCAAAAGGCCACCAAATATCTGCATGTAACAATACAAATGTATTTATATATTTCTAGATATCTGGATATGTTTGATATTACACAAATAGTCAAAATGCCTGGATTTTTGCTTTAAAATATCCACTTTTCTTTATCATGTTTTTAAGCCCTCTTACTATCAAAAATTATTTCTAGAAAAATCTTCTACCTTGTGAACACTATATCTGAGCTGAGCTGTACAGATAATAATACAATTAAATAGCTTTTCTCTAAGTCTGCTATTATAAGTAAAACTAATCCATTATTAAACAATTTGAGAAAGTACTACCTAAAAGGGAATTGAATTGTATTGATGCTGATTTTCTCCCCAGAAAAATTCTGTCTTGAAACCGATCTAGAGAAAGAATTTTTTTGAACGTAACATATCCTAATGATTCTTCAGATAACACTTTGCAATAGCAAAATTTTCTTTTCATTTAACAATGTTAAACCTAAAGTGATCCACAATATGCTTTGAAAATAAAATAAAACAATCACACATTTAAGAGTTTGCCAAAAAAATGAGAAACAGGATAGCATTCTTTCCCTTTATTGAATTATGCAATCATTTTTTCATAAACAGCTGGTGAGCACTTTCTCAATGATATATATGACATGAGAGAGAGGAAGAGATAGATACAATTCCTGTTTTGCTTTGTTTTGTTTTACAATTCCTGTTTTTAAGTGGTTTGCATTCTCAGTAGAGCTCAAAGACAGTACAGATATAGGTAGCTACCATAAACTAAGAAAACATACAAGGAGAATGTCATTTCTTCCAAATGACTCACGGAAAAACAGACAGACGAAGGAGAGGAGAGTAGAATTTAATGACTAATGTACAATCTCAATGATCGTCAAGGCTATACCAGTACACTAGGAGCTACCTTTGCCACTCTGGGTCCCTGTGACAGCACCCCGTTTTGGCAGTTCACCAACTTCAGAACTTTCCTTACACTCATACACTATTACAACAATTACTCGCTTTGTGTTCCAGTCCTTGGGGAACTAGCATTTTTAATCATTAATTTTAATTAATATGATCATACTTCTAGTAAATTAAGGTGTTATACCTTCTCGATAATATTTATATTTTAGTAGCACTTTTCTACCTCATTAAGTTATGTTATTAAAGAGTGTCTTAATTTGGGTTCTCTCAGAAACTGATCCTGAATCAGGATTCAAGTAGTGCAAATAGTTATTTTGGAAGATTTTCCAGGAAATGGTGGAGGAATGAGGAAGTGCGGGGGGGGGGGGGTTGGGCGGTGAGTGGAAAGTTGGAGCAAATAAAGGGTGAATTATCAGGCAATTTACCATGGTGGGTAAATAGAACGTAATCTCTCTGGGGAACCCTGGGCCCCGACGGACACACCTCCAAGTAGAGTAGGAGCTGGGGTATTTATATTCCAACTACCACCTCAGGGCTGCTCCAAAGGGGCATTAATTCTTTGGCACTTTCAGCCACTTCACAAAGTTGACTAAGGCAGCCAGAGAAAACCCTCAGACAAGAAATGCAGGGGGTGACAGTTGGAGGTTGGGCCTCCCTAAAGGAGATTCACAGGGAGACAGATGGCAGCCTTAGCAGTACTTGCTCCAGAGAAGAATCATCTGAAAACATTTTGTTTTTGTTTTTTTTTGCGGTACGCGGGCCTCTCACTGTTGTGGCCTCTCCCGCTGCGGAGCACAGGCTCAGGACGCGCAGGCTCAGCGGCCATGGCTCACGGGCCCAGCCGCTCCGCAGCATGTGGGATCTTCCCGGACCGGGCCACGAACCCGTGTCCCCTGCGTCGGCAGGCGGACTCTCAACCACTGCGCCACCAGGGAAGCCCGAAAACATTTTGAAAGAAATAATTATTTTTTCTGCTCCTTCTGGCTTCACCTACACAACGCTTTGCATATAAACTTCTCTAGCTCTATTACAGAACTGAAGTCAAAACGTGTATATTAGTTCACATTCTACTGTTTGTCACATAATTGATCATCTATTTTCATATGTCTACATGTTAATAAATTTCCCTTGAAAGATTACATAATATTCTTTCCTACAGATGTATTTACTATTCATCTCTTCTTATACTCACTGAGCACCCGCTGGGAGCCAGGCACTGTGCCCAGGGGCTGAGGATTGAGATGCAAATGAACGTGAAGGTTTTGAAGAATGAGCTCGATGTGTACTAAGTTCAATGCTAGAAATATGTTCAACTGAAAGAGATAACTGGGAAGAGGGTGATTAGCTGAGGGCCCTCAAAGGAGGTTCCAAACTGGGGGATGTTGTATTTAGATTTTGAAGGACAAACAGTGAGGGTGTGTAAAGGACTGAGGTGTGAGTGTTGACTATTGTCAGTGTGCGCAAATAAAGAGCATAAAGAATCCATTTCACAATTCTCCTCTTGTTGGATATTTTCATTGTTTTCCTCTCTTTGTTGTTACAGATCATATTGCAATTGACACCTCTATGCTTCCAACTTTTTATCTCCCTTAGATTATTTTTTAAATGTAAACTTCTGAAACTGGAAATACCTGGCCAAAGGAAAGTCTTTTTTAAATCGGGAGCTATGTCTTAACTCTGCAGTGTGGATAATGGCATTTCCAGCGAAAACTATCCAGTGACCTAAAGTGACTAGACAGAGCCTGCATTTTTCTTCCTTTCTGTCTCTTCTGTTCAGCTTTGGGCGTTTTCTTTGCAAGTTTCTACAGGGTGGCTCTGCTTTGGGGCCACGTGCTTGGAGACTACTCAGGCTAAACATGGTAAACAGAGTGGAACTCTAGAGTTCAGACTATAAATCATCTGGTATTATAATAGAACTGGTTTTTTTTGTTTTGGGGTTTCTTTTTCTTTTAACATATATCTACTCTTTTTTGCATTTCCTTCCCATTTAGGTCACCACAGAGCATTGAGTAGAGTTCCCTGTGCTATAGAGTAGGTTCTTAATAGTTATCTATTTTATACATACTATCAATAGTGTATATATGTCAATCCCAATCTCCCAATTCATCCAACCACCTCCCCTTCCCCCTTGGTATCCATAGGTTTGTGCTCTACATCTGTTTAAAAATTGTTCCTCGAGGAGCTTCAAGATGTCGGAACAGTAAGACGCGGAGATGACCTTACTCCTCACAGATACACCAGAAATGGATCTACACGTGGAACAACTCCTACAGAACACCTACTGAACCCTGGCACAAGACCTCAGACCTCCCAAAAGGCAAGAAACTCCCCACGTACCTGGGTAGGGCAAAAGAAACAAGAATAAACAGAGACAAAAGGATAGGGACAGGACCTGCACCAGTGGGAGGCAGCTGTGAAGGAGGAAATGTTTCCACACACCATAAGCCCCTTCGCGGGCAGAGACTGCGGGTGTTGGAGTGGGGGAAGCTTCAGTGCCGTGGAGGAGAGCACAGCAACAGGGGTGCGGAGGGCAAAGCGGAGAGATTCCCGCACAGAGGATCGGTGCCGAACGGCACTCACCAGCCCGAGAGGCTTGTCTGCTCACCCTCCGGGGCGGGCGGGGTTGCGAGCTGAGGCTCGGGCTTCGGTCGGATCGCAGGGAGAGGACTGGAGTTGGCAGCGTGAACACAGCCTGCAGGGGGTTAGTGCGCCACAGCTAGCCGGCAGGGAGTCCGGGAAAAGTCTGGACCTGCCAAAGAGGCAGGAGACTTTTTCTTGCCTCTTTTGTTTCCTGCTGCGCGAGGAGAGAGGATTCAGAGCGCTGCTTAAAGGAGCTCCAGAGACGGGCGCGAGCTGCGGCTAAAAGCGCGGACCCCAGAGACGGGCATGAGATGCTAAGGCTGCTGCTGCCGCCACCAAGAAGCCTGTGTGCGAGCACAGGGCACTATCCACACCCCCCTTCCAGGGGGCCTGTGCAGCCCGCCACTGCCAGGGTCCCGGGATCCAGGGACAACTCCCCCGGGAGAACGCACGGCGCGCCTCAGGCTGGTGCAACTTCACGCTGGCCTCCCGCATGCTCGTCCCGCCTCCGTACCCCTCCCTCCCCCCGGCCTGAGTGAGCCAGAGTTCCCGAAGCAGCTGATCCTTTAACCCCGTGCTGTCTGAGCGAAGAACAGACGCCCTCTGGCGACCTACACGCAGAGGCGGGGCCAAATCCAAAGCTCAGCCCTGGGAGCTGTGAGAACAAAGAGAAAGGGAAATCTCTCCCAGCAGCCTCAGAAGCAGCGGATTAAATCTCCAAAATCAACTTGATGATGTACCCTGCATCTGCGGAATACCTGAATAGACAATGAATCATCCCAAATTGAGGAGGTGGACTTTGGGAGAAAAAATATGTATATTTTTTTCCCTTTTTCTCTTTTTGTGAGTGTGTATGTGTATGCTTCTGTGTGTGATTTTGTCTGTATACATTTGCTTTTACCATTTGTCTTAGGCTTCTGTCTATCCTTTGGTTTATTTTCTTCTTTTTTAGTATAGTTTTTAGCACTTGGTTTTTGCTTTGGTTGCTCTTTCTTTTTTTATTACTTTTTAAATTTTTTTAATATTTATTTTTTATTTTAATTATTTTATTTTATTTTATTTTTTTCATTCTTTCCTTCTTTTTTTCTCCCTTTTATTCTGAGCCGTGTGGATGACAGGCTCTTGGTGCTCCATCCAGGGGTCGGGGCTGTGCCCCTGATGTGAGAGAGCCAAGTTCAGGTCATTGGTTCACCAGATACCTCCCAGCTCCACGTAATATCAAATGGCAAAAATCTCCCAGAGATCTCCATCTCAATGCCAAGACCCAGCTACACTCAACTACCAGCAAGCTACAGTGCTGGACACCCTATGCCAAACAACTAGCAAGACAGGAACACAACCCCACCCATTAGCACAGAGGCTGCCTAAAATCATAATAAGTCCACAGACACCCCAAAACACACCACCAGACGTGGACCTGCCCACCAGAAAGACAATATCCAGCCTCATTCACTAGAACACAGGCACTACTACCCTCCAGCAGGAAGCCTACACACCCCACTGAATCAACCTTAGCCACGTGGGGACAGACACCAAAAACAACGGGAACTACGAACCTGCAGCCTGCTAAAAGGAGACCCCAAACACAGTAAGTTAAGGAAAATGAGAAGACAAACACACAGCAGATGAAGGAGCAAGATAAAAACCCACCAGACCTAACAAATGAAGAGGAAATAGGCAGTCTACCTGAAAAAGAATTCAGAATAATGATAGTAAAGATGATCCAAAATCTTGGATATAGAATGGAGAAAATACAAGAAACGTTTAAAGGACCTAGAAGAACTAAAGAGCAAACAAACAACAATGAACAACACAATAAATGAAATTTAAAATTCTCTAGAGGGGATCAATAGCAGAATAACTGAGACAGAAGAATGGATAAGTGACGTGGAAGATAAAATAGTAGAAATTACTGCAGAGCAGAATAAAAAAAAAATGAAAATAATTGAGGACAGTCTCAGAGACCTCTGGGACAACACTAAACGCACCAACATTCGAATTATAGGGGTTCCAGAAGAAGAAGAGAAAAAGAAAGGGACAGAGAAAATATTTGAAGAGATAATAGTTGAAAACTTCCCTAATATGGGAAAGGAAATAGTTAAGCAAGTCCAGGAAGCACAGAGAGTCCCATACAGGATAAATCCAAGGAGAAACACGCCAAGACACATATCAATCAAACTATCAAAAATTAAATACAAGGAAAAAATATTACAGGCAGCAAGAGAGAGACAAAAAATAATATAAAAGGGAATCCCCATAAGGATAACAGCTGATCTTTCAGCACAAACTCTGCAAGCCAGAAGGGAGTGGCAGGACATATTTAAAGTGAAAAACGGGAAAAACCTACAACCAAGAGTACTCTACCCAGCAAGGATCTCATTCAGATTTGATGGAGAAATTAAAACCTTTACAGACAAGAAAAAACTAAGAGAATTCAGCACCATCAAACCAGCTTTAAAACAAAGGCTAAAGGAACGTCTCTAGACAGGAAACACAAGAGAAAGAAAGGACCTACAATAACGAACCCAAAACAATTAAGAAAATGGTCATAGGAACATACATATCGATAATTACCTTAAATGTAAATGGATTAAATGCTCCAACTAAAAGACACAGACTAGCTGAATGGATACAAAAACAAGACCCATATATCTGCTGTCTACAAGAGACCCACTTCAGACCTAGGGACACATACAGACTGAAAGTGAGGGGATGGAAAAAGATATTCCATGTAAATGGAAACCAAAAGAAAGCTGGAGTAGCAATTCTCATATCAGACAAAATAGACTTTAAAATAAAGACTATTACAAAAGACAAAGAAGGACACTACATAATGATCAAGGGATCAATCCAAGAAGAAGATATAACAATTGTAAATATTTATGCACCCAACATAGGAGCACCTCAATACATAAGGCAAATACTAACAGCCATAAAAGGGGAAATCAACAGCAACACACTCATAGTATGGGACTTTAACACCCCACTTTCACCAATGGACAGATCATCCAAAATGAAAATAAATAAGGAAACACAAGCTTTAAATGATACCTTAAACAGATGGACTTAATTGATATTTATAGGACACTCCATCCAAAAACAACAGAATACACTTTCTTGTCAAGTACTCATGGAACATTCTCCAGGATAGATCATATCTTGGGTCACAAATCAAGGCTTGGTAAATTTAAGAAAACTGAAATCGTATCAAGTATCTTTTCTAACCACAATGCTATACGACTAGATATCAATTACAGGAAAAGATCTGTAAAAAATACTAACACATGGAGGCTAAACAATACACTACTTAATAACCAAGAGATCACTGAAGAAATCAAAGAGGAAATAAAAAAATACCTGGAAGCAAATGACAATGAAAACTCAATGATCAAAAACCTATGGGATGCAGCAAAAGCAGTTCTAAGAGGGAAGTTTATAGCAATACAATACTACCTCAAGAAAGAGGAAAAATCTCAATTAAACAACCAAACCTTACACCTAAAGCAATTAGAGAAAGAAGAACAAAAAAATCCCCAAGTTACAGAAGGAAAGAAAGCAGAAAGATCAGGTCAGAAATAAATGAAAAACAAATGAAGGAAGTGGTAGTAAAGATCAATAAAACTAAAAGCTGGTTCTTTGAGAAGATAAACAAAATTGATAACTGATTAGCCAGATTCATCAAGGAAAAGAGGGAGAAGACTCAAAACATCAGAATTAGAAATGAAAAAGGAGAAGGAACAACTGTCACTGCAGAAATACAAAGGATCATGAGAGATTTCTACAAGCAACTATATGCCAATAAAATGGACAACCTGGAAGAAATGGACAAATTCTTAGAAATGCACAACCTGCCAAGACTGAACCAGGAAGAAATAGAAAATACGAACAGACCAATCACAAGCACTGAAATTGAAACTGTGATTAAAAATCTTCCAACTAACAAAAGCCCAGGACCAGATGGCTTCTCAGGCGAATTCTATCAAACATTTAGAGAAGAGCTAACACCTATCCTTCTCAAACTCTTCCAAAATATAGCAGAGGGAGGAACACTTCCAAATATTCTACAAGGCCACCATCACCCTGATACCAATACCAGACAAAGATGTCACAAAGAAAGAAGACTACAAGCCAATATCACTGATGAACATAGATGTGAAAATCCTCAACAAAATACTAGAATCCAACAGCACATTAAAAGGATCATACACCATGATCAAGTGGGGTTTATCCCAGGAATGCAAGGATTCTTCAATATATGCAAATCAATCAATGTGATATACCATATTAACAAATTGAAGGAGAAAAACCATATGATCATCTCAATAGATGCAGAGAAAGCTTTTGACAGAATTCAGCACCCATTTATGATAAAAACCCCCCAGAAAGTAGGCACAGAGGGAACTTTCCTCAACATAATAAAGGCCATATATGACAAGCCCACAGCCAACATCATCCTCAATGGTGAAAAACGGAAACCATTTCCACTAAGATCAGGAACAAGACAAGGTTGCCCACTCTCACCACTGTTACTCAACACAGTTTTCGAAGTTTTAGCCACAGCAATCAGAGAAGAAAAAGAAATAAAAGGAATCCAAATCAGAAAAGAAGTAAATCTGTCACTGTTTGCAGATGACATGAATACATAAAGAATCCTAAAGATGCTACCAGAAAACTACTAGAGCTAATCAATGAATTTGGTAAAGTAGCAGGATACAAAATTAATGCACAGAAATCTCTGGCATTCCTATACACTAATGATGAAAAATCTGTAAGTGAAATGAAGAAAACACTCCCATTTACGATTGCAACAAAAAGAATAAAATACCTAGTAATAAACCTACCTACGGAGACAAAAGACCTGTATGCAGAAAATTATAAGACACTGATGAAAGAAATTAAAGATGATACAAATAGATGGAGAGATATACCTTGTTCTTGGACTGGCAGCATCAACATTGTGAAAAGGACTCTACTACCCAAAGCAATCTACAGACTCAATGCAATCCGTATCAAACTACGACTAACATTTTTCACAGAACTAGAACAAAAAATTTCACCATTTGTATGGAAACACAAAAGATCCCGAATAGCCAAAGCAATCTTGAGAAAGAAAAACAGAGCTGGAGGAATCAGGCTCCCAGCCTTCAGACTATACTACAAAGCTACAGTAATCAAGACAGTATGGTACTGGCACAAAAACAGAAATATAGATCAATGGAACATGATAGAAAGCCCAGAGATAAACCCACGCACATATGGCCACCGTATCTTTGATAAAGGAGGCAAGAATATACAATGGAGAAAAGACAGCCTCTTCAATAAGTGGTGCTGGGAAAACTGAACAACTACATGTAAAAGAATGAAATTAGAACACTCCCTAACACCATACACAAATATAAACTCAAAATGGATTAAAGCCCTAAATGTAAGGCCAGACACTATAAAACTCTTAGAGGAAAACATAGACAGAACACTCTATGACATAAATCACAGCAAGATCCTTTTTGACCCACCTCCTAGAGAAATGGAAACAAAAACAAAAATAAACAAATGGGACCTAATGAAACTTAAAAACTTTTGCACTGCAAAGGAAACAAGACGAAAAGACAACCCTCAGAATGGGAGAAAATATTTGCAAATGAAGCAACTGAGAAAGGATTAACTTCCAAAATTTATAAGCAGCTCATGCAGCTCAATATCAAAAAGACAAACAACCCAATCCTAAAATGGGCAGAAGACCTAAATAGACATTTCTCCAAAGAAGATATACAGACTGCCAACAAAGACATGAAAGAATGCTCAACATCATTAATCATTAGAGAAATGCAAATCAAAACTCCAATGAGATATCATCTCACACCAGTCAGAATGGCCATCATCAAAAAATCTACAAACCATAAATTCTGGAGAGGGTGTGGAGAAAAGGGAACCCTCCTGCACTGTTGGTGGGAACGTAAATTGATACAGCCACTATGGAAAACAGTATGGAGGTTCCTTAAAAAACTAAAAATAGAACTACCATATGACCCAGCAATCCCACTACTGGGCATATACCCTGAGAAAACCATAATTCAAAAAGAGTCATGTACCACAATGTTCATTGCAGCTGTATTTACAATAGCCAGGACATGGAAGCAACCTAAATGTCCATTGACAGACGAATGGATAAAGAAGATGTGGCACATATATACAATGGAATATTACTCAGCCATAAAAAGAAACGATATTGAGTTATTTGTAGTGAGGTGGATGGACCTAGAGTCTGTCATACAGAGTGAAGTAAGTCAGAAAGAGAAAAACATATACCATATGCTAACACATATATATGGGATATAAAAAAAACATGATCATGAAGAACCTAGGGGCAAGACGGGAATAAAGACGCAGACCTACTAGAGAATGGACTTGAGGACACGGGGAGGGGGAAGGGTAAGCTGGGACAAAGTGAGAGAGTGGCATGGGCATATATACACTACGAAACGTAAAATAGATAGCTAGTGAGAAGCAGCCGCATAGCACAGGGAGATTAGCTTGGTGCTTTGTGACCACCTAGAGGGGTGGGATAGGGAGTGTGGGAGGGAGGGAGAAGCAAGAGGGAAGAGATATGGGGATATATGTATATGTATAACTGATTCACTTTGTTATAAAGCAGAAACTAACACACCACTGTAAAGCAATTATACTCCAATAAAGATGTTAAAGATAATAATAATAATAAATAAAAATAAATTGCAGAATGCCAATATGACAGAATGCTAAAAAAAAAAAAAAATTGCTCCTCTTTCAAGATAGAAGAATCCCCATATTAACTGAATTGATCTAGCAACTAGAAGGCACATTGCTGCCTGTTATTCAAAAAAATAAATTAATAACTTTGAAGACTATTTCAATTATTTATATTTTCTATTTCTAAAGCATTTAACCAATATTTTGATGAAATGAATGACAAGGTTTTCTTTCTACTCATCAAATCTTCAAATTAAAAGAAAGGTGATTTCCAAGAGAAAGAAAAAAGTCTCCTAAGTCCTTTATCAGTAGTTTTTACATAAAAACTAGTAGTTTGGGGTTAATTACTTTTTAAAATTATACAGCACGTCAGGTACAAAATTTTTGTCCATATATAGAGAGGAACAAGTATTTGAATCCATATTCACCAAAATCTTAGTGTAAACCTCTTAGGAAGTTTTAACTAAGTCCAATACAGGGGGAGAAATACTATATTTACTTATTTCACTCACAGAATTCAAGACAATACTTGACTTAGTCATATCCCAGACATAAAAAAGTAAATAATCCCGATTCACACAATTCCTGGCTTTTACAGTCAGTAGTGTTGTTCATTTTCCTGTTTTCAATTTTTCTTGATTAGTTGCATACTTGCATTTGTTATTGCTTCAGATGAAATTGCTTCAGACCATTTCCTAAATGAAATTATGAAATGTCTCTCACTCCTTTGATTTTTGAAAACAATCTTTTCAAAGTAGAGTAAGAAAAATATAACATAGAAAACCTCTCCTATAGATTTGCCTAGTGTAGCTTCTATCTAGGGATGAAATTCAAACTATCTTTTGGGTCATCTGGTCCTCACTCAAGCAGAGTTATTCTTAAGAGGGAGTTGGAGGTGCTAACTTCTAAATGTCTCTCTCTCTCTCTCCCTTATTTAAACAAACTCCTTGCGACAGAATCTTCATATTCACTCCTGGCTACCCACACCCACCCTGGCAGCAGTCTGTACCCTATACGTCTCAAACCCATCAAAATGGCACAATTTGGCGTCCTAATAATTGGTACCATCGTCTGATAACTAATCCTTAATAAGATGTTAAAGGCTTGTTTAATCAAGTGGCTTGATGTAATCAAATGCCACATTGGAAAGAGCAATGCATTTGAAATCTAAAGATGCTCTCATAATCTTCCTCTACCACTTGCTGAGTTATCTGAGCTTCCATTTAACAGTGTAGTTCACATTATTGAGCACCTATTATGTGCCACTATTCTGTGCCAGGGACTGGGGATACAAAAATAACTGAGAAAAACCTGGTCAATGTGCTCGGGTAGTTTGCCAGTGGTGAATGAAACAGAAAAGTGAAAAAAAGATCATTTCAGTACATTGATATTAGACACATACTCTGGAGGGAGGAAATGGAAAGCTAACTGACATTCAGGATTTTTTCTTTTTCCCCAAAATGTGAAGCTTTGTTAAACACCTCTCAGAAAAGACAAGTTTCCCCTCTTACTGGAACTGGAAAGTCTTCTTACTTTTTCTCACTAAACCTTATTTGTCCTAGTTTAAATACAATATATGAAGCTTCCTTAGGGATGTTGCTGCTGATTTAGGAAAGATTTGCAAGCCCTGTGTCAATGAAGTCACTGCTATGTTGGGCATATGTCGAAAGTAAGTGGATGAGAAGATCTAATCCAGCTACTGGAAACAAAGAGAACATCTGGTCCTCACTTATTTACAGGTGAAGAGATGGAGTTTGGAGAGGTCAGGTGGCTTGTCCAAGGCCACACAGCAAGTGGTTAAGAAGACTCAAAGCTAGGTCCCCTTTCACTCATTCTCTCATCCATTCCCTTAATGGACACTTACAGAGTATCCACAGCACACAAATTGTGCAAAGCACTACAGGGAATTCAGCATGCATGACACAGGCTCTCTGTTCCTTCTCATTCAATTTAACGCTGAATGTCAACTACATTTTATGACCGAGATGAAGAGTTAGATTGGAGAGACCCTGTTTATCTGAAGAGATGAAATGAACAAAATTTAAAAGGCTGAATTAATATGAAGTATACAAGGTGACATGAGTCCTCAGGGTAATACAGTTAATGAGCCATAGCTTATTGGTAGCAACTAAAGAATATTCACACTCTAATCAGAATAGTAGCTCGGTTGAGTGAGGATAAGTGACCTGAACTGTGCCTTTGATCTTAATCTTAGGGACAAAGAAGAGAGAGAAACAGCAGCAGGGAACCAGCTTTCTAAACAAAGGAGTAAGGAAAAGACTAAGATAGAAAATTTGCTCCTATTCATTGACCAAAAGGGGTGGGAGTTTTATCTTGTGGGCCCTCTAGTTCAAAGTGTTAGCTCTACAGAACCAGACTATCATGGGATTCCGACTGAATTAGAACTCCTACTGAAATCCCTTTAGGTTTAAAAAAAAAAAGTATATGAAAAGTAAAAAAAAAAATCATCTCTGTGAATCCTTTATTGCAGTGTTTATTGAACTGTTCTGAGATGTGATTCAGTGGATTCAGCTGTCAGATGTGGCTGGTGTGGCAGTCTCAGTAATCACGATCTCTTTCAACACTAAGAAACTGCATTCCAACCAAAAATCCAAACTGAGAGATGGATTTGTTGCTCCTTGTGTCTTTGGCTCCTAGAATCTCTGTAAGAACTCTCTCTCCGGTTGTCGTCCTTTCTGACGTAGGGACTCGTACATCCCAGACTGCTGGGTGTACCACTGGTTTCCACAGACCTCAGATGCTATAAATTTGGGAGTTGCCATTTTTCATCCTTTTTCTGCCTAAATCTTCTTTGGACACAACGACTGGTCATTTCACTGCTATGCATTCCATAATTTCATTATTCCATAATTTCATTATGATTAAGTGGTCACAGTAAAAAGAACACCCTTGTCCAAGTCTTGTTGATACCGGGTAATGTACACATTTAAGTGTACCCCTTTAAACACAGAAGAAGCTAATATCTGTTGTATACCATCTGTGACAGGAGAAAAGAGCCTAAAAGAGAAGCAAGGGCCACAAGTGTGTCTTATCTTGTGTGAATTCCTCCTTTTCCAGTCACTACCAGGCAGAATATTAATATCCCTATCTCCTTTTCTAAGGGAACTTGTACTTGAAGTGAGGAAAAAGCAAAATGTGGCTTCATAGAAATACTGAGTTAATCCTTTCATAAGCAAATGAAAAAAGGTTGACAATTTTAGTCCCATTTTTTAAAAATGTCTTCTTATGAATGCCTTCATTTTCTCAATGCACCACACGAGAGAAAGTGGGTTTTTATAGGCCTTTGGGGTCAGGAAAAATGTGTCTGGAATAAAGCATGTCAGGCTTCCAAGCTGTAACTGAAGTCATCCACAGCTGTAGGGATCTTCTTAGGTTTTCAGAAACAGGTTTTCAGAAATTGTGTGTAGACTTACAGAGAGTAGCCTATAAATGTCCACTGCAGGTCTGCAAGGAGCAGCACATTCAATGAATGTAATTGGGCTGTAAATCCTATACAAGAAGGTCATAGCAATATTTCCACTTTATCTTCCCCCAAATCTCTGATGAACACAAAAATTAGACAAGTGTACATTCTTTGTTTGCTTTTGGGGTTTGAAGGATTTTTGCTATTTTAGTTCTTGTTTAAACTAGTGCTTGGGGAACCTCTTCTGAGTTCAGTATTGGTTAAGCTTTGGGCTGAAAGAAGCTGAATTAGGTCCTCTTTGCTAACATGCTTAGTTCCTCAGATTAGATACATTCTGTGCACCTAAAAAGTGTGCAAGTATGAGAAAAGGGCACTCGTGGTTGACCACAAAGCAGCTTGGGTAAATTACCATAATGCAAGGTTACTAGGCAGAGTCTTCAGAGGTGACTGACCCCTGTTTTTCCTATATCTGGCCCTTCTCACTACCTTAGGACAAAACTTCTCACTACCTTAGGAAAAAACTCAGGCTACAACAGCAGCAGACAGGCAAACCCATTGACTTCTTTCATATTCTAAACAGTCTCAGAGCATGGATGAGGCAGGAGCTTTGCTGATCACCCTGTCCACAACCGGCCCTCTCCCTTGTTCAACCATCTATAGTATAACTATGCAAAACACTCCTTGTGTTAACTTTTTTTTTTTTAATTTTTTTTTTGCAGTACGCGGGCCTCTCACTGTTGTGGCCTCTCCCGCTGCGGAGCACAGGCTCAGGACGCGCAGGCTCAGCAGCCATGGCTCACGGGCGCAGCCGCTCCGCGGCATGTGGGATCTTCCTGGACCGGGGCACAAACCCGTGTCCCCTGCATCGGCAGGCGGACTCTCAACCACTGTGCCACCAGGGAAGCCCTTAACTTCAATTTTTAAATCCAACTTGGGATGTGGGGTTCATGCGACGCAGTGAAGTCAGACAGACTGGATTCAGATTCTGAACTCAAGCACGTTGGACTCACTGTGTACTCTGAGCAGGGTACTTGAACTCTCTGGGCTTTCACGGTCCCATCTGCAGCGCAGTTCGGTACAATCCCGTTCAGCAGGTATTTATGAAATGCCGCAGACTGTGCTGGGCGGACGGGTGGAATCCATGCGGACCAGCCTTGACAAGTAGGGGGAAAAACACAGCAGGCATGTAAGGAGGCCACAGAACCCCCACAGCACGTGTGCAGGGCCGAAGGCAAGTCATCTGGGTACCATGACTCCTCAGGGCCCGGATACTTTTGCTGACGAAACCCACAATAGGCCACGAGGCAGGGAGGCCTCACATGGCATTTCCCAGCCCTCGAGAGGGATGGGTTGCTTTCCAGCTATGACGTTCCCTAGCAGCTCGTGGAACTGAACCAGACGGGCCCAGGACGAAGCTACCAGGAGCTCTTGCCAAGTTTGGAAAAACTCAGACCTGGATCCTCCTCCAGAAACAACAACCCACTTCTCTTTTGAGAAGAAGAAAGGAGAGAGGGAACCTGAGGGCAAGGGAACTTGGCAAGTAGGCAGAGGGGACACTTAGCACGCTCTTTCCTTTCAGAGGCTGAGTCAGGGAACCCAGCAAAGCCTCGCAGAGAGAGAAAGGAAGTGGGAAGAAGGGCACAGTGTCCTGCAGGCAAGCGCTCTGGGGTTTTCTCTGCACAGCTGCTGTGAAACAGTCTGTCTTCTCATCGTCCAAACCCAGAATAAGGCCAGATTGGTGCTCAGATTCCTGAAAGCCTTGACGTGCCCCAAAACGATGCCCAAGAGAGCATCGGCACATAGGAGGGGCCCGTGAAATATGTGTTGACTCTATGAAGAAATGATTGAGACAGAAATGACCCCAGTCCTCCGAGCTCCCCATTCTAGTGGGAACTCAGTCACATGTGATGCCAGAGAGCAAGCCAGGGCTGGGGGACGCAGGGCAGGAAGTTACCCCAGATCTAGGACACCAGATCTGGGAGGAAATGGTGTATCAAGTGTGACCCGGAAAAATGAGAAGTTAGACAAACAAAAAGCAAAAAACAAGGGTTGGGATGAAATGAATTCAGTAAAAAGAAAAAAAGAATATTTCAGGCCAGAGGAATGGTTCAAAGATGGCAAACTGGCAGCGAATGAGTGGATTCCATCAGCAGAGATGTTTCATTCAGCCAGAGAGTTGGCTCATGTTTAGAAATTAGAATTTACTTTAAATACCCGCAATTACAGTTTCTCTTTAAAGGCACGAAGGAAGCCTGTAAAGACTCTGACAGCTGAAGGAGACGTGGTGCATTTAAAGCGTTGAAGATGTGCTGTGGCTAAAACGTAATGTGTAACCCGGAGAGTGGAGATACGATCGTGTCTTGAAGGCCTCTGAATGCCATTTTAAGCAGTTTGAACTTTAATGCAAGAAAAACAAAGAGCCACTGAATCGCTTTAAGTGAGTGAGTGACAGCTCGTGTCTGTGTTCCAGGAAGGTCGCTCAGCTGAAGTCTGCTGAGTGGAAGGAGTTGTGCAAGACCAGAGGTTAAGTGACCCATTACAAGATAATCGCAGGAATCCAGGCAAGACGGGATATTTGCCTAGACATGGAAGGAGTGGGAATGGGAATGGGGAGATTCTAGCAGCATCCATTCTCCCCTTCCTCATTCTTAACATTACCCTCCTTTGTTTAGGGTGACATTATGCCCAGTAAAACACCTCCCCGGATTCCGCTGTGCAGCCTTGTCAATTTCCCAGAACAGCTGTACCAGTCCTGGACTGTTTCCCTGCATGTTGTTTGTCGGGTGACAAAAATAAGTCTGTTTCTGATCAGTATGCATTCAATACAGTGCATCTATCAGGAGACAGAACTGACAGAATTTAGTAGACATAGGAGGATACTTACTTTGTAGAGCTGTAAGGATTTAGTATGTAGAGTACCTAACACTCTCCAAAACAGACGCTGGCAACAAACACTAATTTTATAATATTCTCTCTTCTTGTCCCTGATGAGAAGCTGACATAGGCCAGAAACAAAAATTCTCATCCTCCTTCTCCGTTTATTTAGTAACTAGCATGTGAAAGGCATCTTCCACACTGTACACACCAAGCATTTGATACTGACTCGCCAGCAATTTTAATAAATGTTTAAATATTACTTAGATATACAGAAAGTAATGTTTGTAGCAAATGTCCTCAGACACCAGTAAAATCCCAAATGGATTATTCAGGCTGATGTAGCTACAGAAGATAACTGTACCAGATTTTTTTATTCTATTTTATTTAGCACTTCTAGCAATTTGATCAGTTTTGACTCATAGTCATGGGGAAAGCAGAAATGAACTTTATGTTTGAAGATTTTATTCTGGTTAGATAATACTTTGGGTAATATCTGATCATGGATGAGAATATTGAAAGCAGGAAGCAAACATAAGAAGGCCGCAGAGAAACAGCAAAGTAAACAATAAACTACATACAGTTTCCTCTCTTTCAAGGCAGTTTTTTCATGTAAAGAGGGATAGAGGTAAATGCTTAGGTAAATGTGTCTTGATCTGCTCGACGTCTGCTGAGAACAAAGTGAACTTAAGGCAAAAACCAATGAAAAAGTAGCTCTAGATATGATCTCAATTCTATTGGGAAAACAATTATGTAGCTACGTGCGTAGTGAGGAAAGGAAGGGCTGGAAGGAAATGTACTAGGAAGTGACCATATATTCTCATGGAATAATTTAGCTGCGTGTGTTCTGCTGTATTTCCAAGTTTTCTGTGATGACATTTACTACTTTTATAATCAAGAAAAAAGATGTTTATTAGAAAGCATATTGTGCAGCATTCCTTTGACTTGACAAACAGTTGTTTATGGGTCTTAACTTAGCAAATCTTTTCTTAAATTAATTTTTATTGGAGTATAGTTGCTTTACAATGTTGTGTTAGTTTCCGCTGTATAGCAAAGTCAATCAGATATATATATATATATATATATATACATATATATATATATATATATATATATATTTCCTCTTTTTTGGATTTCCTTCCCATTTAGGTCACCATAGTGCATTAAGTAGAGTTCCCTGTGCTACACAGTAGGTTCTCATTAGTTATCTGTTTTATACATAGTATCAATAGTGTATGTGTCAATCCCAATCTCCCAATTCCTCCCACCCCCCTTTTCCCCCTTGGTATCCATATGTTTGTTCTCTACGTCTGTGTCTCTATTTCTGCTTTGCAAATAAGATCATCTATACCATTTTTAACTTAGCAAGTCTTTGGAGTGGCTCCAGTCTCTGGATGTTTATCCCCTTTCACAGGAGTATGAAGAAAGGGAAATAATATGAAGTGTGGATGAAGTAACACAGTCGGGGGACAAGAACAGAACCATGGACAGAAGCACCCAACAATATTAACTTTGAAAATTTATATTAATAAACCAACAAGTGCTTTGAGTTTGAACTTCTAAAATTGTTTTGATATATACAGGTCCATTACACACAATACAACAGGATTGTACTGTCAACTGATGTGATGAATAGGGTCTGTGCTTTGTCTCGCCACACTTAATAGTATACGAATGCTCTTCGGGAACAGGGGAAATCTAGTCAACTGTAAATAAAGGGAACTATGATGTCCTCAAACCAAAGCTCATTCAAATCAATTGGATGAGCAAGTCTGTCCTAGAAATTTGACCCTTTGCTGTTAGCTAATCTCATTTACCAGAGAAAAATACATTAGCTGAAAAACTAAATTGGCTTCTAAAAAGAAATGTGATCTTCCAAGCATATCTGGTAAGATGTATTTTACTCAGGTATTTGGGGAAAGGTGGTGTCTTTGGGCAAAGAGATTTGATGACTTATTATTTCCAAAGAAAAGAACTGTTCCTCCAGTGGGAAGAAACTCAATGATACTAATTGATGAGCAAAATATTAAAGGTTAAAGAAATAGAGCTAAGTAAATTTTCTTTCCTTGGGTAATAGAATAAGAATAAAGGAAAGAACATGGGGTTAAGAAACCTTAGGGGCAAAGCAAATCAAGTTGGTTGACTGGTTGACAGAAGTTTGCTTTTGACCTCTCAAAAAAAAAAAAAAAGGCATGCTAAGGCAGTGAGCTAAGAAAGTGAATTGTTATGTGCATGGCTATGGTGTGATGTCCTTGCAGTGTTGAAAGTAAGAGGAGTATCTGAAAGTCAGGACAGTACACAGGGGCTATAAAAGCAAGAGTTGCAACAAAACGCAGGATGATGAAGTGAAAGGAGAGTTAGAAAGAAGCACAACCGTCCAAGAGGCAGTGTAGTCAGATGCCATCAAACTTTACCACGAGGAGATAAAAGAAAAGGCCAACGCTGATAACAAAAGACAAACTGTACTATCCGAAGAGAAATGGGGAAGATCGAAGTCACATGTCCTCATGTGAATATCTGGATGGTTCCCAGATTCACTTAGCTTAAGCAGGATTGCGTGATCTCTGAGTTCTTCCCCCCTCTGCTTGGCAAAAAATGATGGAAGGTTGTCTCCAATTTTGACTTGATTTCCTTTTTTGCAACAATAAGGCAGGTTGTTTACATGCAGGAGGGGGAAGAAAAATAAGGAGCAAAAACAAACATGTTATTAATTTGGAAAACAGAAATGTAATTCTAATGATCAAGCAATCTTGCTTGCTAACAGAGCAATTTCCTGAACACTGTGATAAAGAACAAAATGTATAGAAATTGATTCTTTAAACATTGGATTTTTAGCAAACCCTCTTATTTGGTGAGGTCTTTCTTGAAACAAAGCTGACCTTCTTTTGTTTTAGGTCACACCAGAGAATTTCCACTGAAAATGCCTAACTGTTGCTCTTACCAAAATGGTTTTCATTCTGTGACATTATTTTGTTTCCACCCAACTGCTATACTGCAATCCTCTTCTGGTACTAACCACCCCACAAGTTAAGTGCTTAGTCCTCCACAAGAGCAACTCCACTTCAGATGCCAGCCACACTTTTGGGGTTCCCAGGCCACCCATATTTCCGACTGACTGGTTACAAATGGGGGGATTCCCATGACCTTCTCAGGTTTGATAATCCACTGGGATGGCTCACAGAACTCAGGGAAATGCAATACTTAGTATTATCATTTTACTATAAAAGATATAGATCAGGACCAGCCAAATGAAGCGACTCATAGAGCAAGGTCTAGGAGGACCCTCAAAGCAGAGCTTCTGTGCCTTCTCCCCATCGAATCGAGGTGCATCACCTTCCTGGCACATCAATGTGTTCACCAACCCAGAAGCTCCACTGAGCTTTGGTGCCCAGAGCTTCCGTTATATAGGCCTGATTAATGAAAGCACTGGCCACGCGACTGAACTCAATCTCCAGTCCCCCTTCCCTCCATGGCAGTCAGGCTGGCTCAAAGTCCCAGTTCTCTATAATCTTGTGGTTGCTCTTTCTGGAGACCATCCCCATCCTGAAGGCATCTAGGGAATGGCCAAGGGTTACCTCATTAGCATAAACTCAGGTGTGATCCGGGGGGCTCATGAAGACCAAAAGCACTTCTATCACTTAGGAAACCCCAAGGGTTCTAGAAGCTTCCTGTCAGGGACTGGAGACAAAGACAAGACAAACTCTTTTTAAGCAACAGACATATTAAACCAAGAACTGAAAACTGACACAAAAACAACAGACATTTGCAGGACAAATAGAAAATTCTGTGGTTCTCGTTTACAGTATACATCTGAAGGATGAGAATGACAAGTCTGGTATAAATCACACAAAGTTTTTGTGACTTGAACATATATCAGAGTAAGAAAACATCAATCCTATCCCACAGGAGAGTTGGCTTGAGCAAAAAACAAAGGCAAAATCGGGTTCTTTTCAATACACTCACTTTTTATTTCAATGCTCTCCATTTCCCTAAGTGTCAGGCTCGCTTGTAGTTCTCTGTTGAATATTTCTTCCAAAGTGTTAACTTCAATAAACATTTATTCGGCACCCCCAATGTACAAAGACTGTCATAACTAGGTCCCTGTCCTCACAAACCTGTCAGTCTAACGGAGGTGACAATTATGTTAACCATTAAGCAGCATGACAAAGGTAAAAACAAAGGACTTTGGGAGCGTTTGAAGCATGAGCATTTTTGAGAGAAATCTTGGAGGTGGCTAGGAGGAGGCAGCACTTCCAAAGGGTCTTGAGGAATGAGTGGGATTTCAGTACAAGACGGAAAGGCAAGAACTTTCCCAGCTGAGTGAAGGGGCACAGAGACCCAGAAGCTTAAAACCCTGTTTAGTGAACCCAGGTGGCTGCAACAAAATGCACGTGGCTGAAAAGGTGGTTGAGGCCGTATGGGGGGGGGGGCTTTAAATTTTGAGCTGATGAGTTTGAATGTTATTCTTCGGGCAATGGAGAGCCACTGAAGGTTGTTGAAGAAGATGCTTCACTGTGCCTCAAATTACTCTTCTCTAAGTCCTTCGGAAGCTTACAGACAAAAACTGAACCAATGAAAAGATTATTGAAATAGTCCAGACAACAAAGAACCATGGTACTGAAGAATGAAAGAAATACCAGAAAAGAGAACCAACAGAATTAAGTAATGGATTGTGGGAGCAGAAACAGGAGGAACTGAAGACAATTTCCAAATGTCTAGCCTGTCTGCCTGGGAATGTGGTGTCATTGAAAGAAATGAGGAAATGTCTTAGTCTGCTCAGGCTGCTATAATAAAACACCATAAACTGGGTGGTATCAACAGCATTTATTTCTCACAGTTCTGGAGGCTGGGAAGTCCAAGATTTAGGTGCCAGCCAGTTCAGTTCCTGGGAGGGCTCTCTTTCTGGCCTGCCAATAGCTGTCTTCTTGCTGTGTCCTCACAAGGCAGAGGAAGAGAGGAAGTAAGCTCTCCAGTTCGGTAACAACTAGCACCATTTACCATAATTCTAAAACCTGGCATTGCACTCAGCCCAAACATCCTCACCCTGACCCCCAAGGTATCCCTGACCTGGTTCCTGCCTCTTTCTTCAATATCACTTATTATCACTTCATTTCACTCTCGTCATTCAATAATATTGAGATACGTATAATTCATGGATAGGTCACAATGTTTTAAGGTTCCCTATCCTTACTTATGCTGTTCCCTGTCTAGAATGCTCTTTTGATATCCTAGGCTTCATTTTCTTAATGGTACCCCTCTTTCAAGGTTCAGTTCAGGCATCATCTTTTCATAAAACTTTGCTGGGACATATCCCATAAGCTGAATTGAAATGTCATCAAATGTCATCGTAGGATATACTGCACCATAAAGTGGTCATTGATTCACTTGTCTGCTTTTTCCACTGGACTGTTAGTCCTTGAGAGCAGGGATTGTTTCGTTCTGCTTTCTATCTCCAACACCTAATAGTATACAGCAGATGACTGCCTGTAAAAAAGAAAACAACAACCCAAAAGTGTGCCCAGTTAATTAACTGACTTCTCAGTACTCAAACATTCATGGGTGATTAATGTACAGAACAGCACCCTCAAATGTTCTGCTCCTCTTTCCCTTGTGCTACACTTGTTATTTAAGGGTCTATTTAAAGGGGCTGTGTCTAGACTAGCCAAAGAAGGCAAGAACAAAAATTCTAAATGTAAATCTCTCAAGTAACATGATCTATTTTTTTTTTTTTTTTTTTTTTTTTTGCGGTACGCGGGCCTCTCACTGTTGTGGCTTCTCCCGCTGCGGAGCACAGGCTCCGGACGCGCAGGCTCAGCGGCCATGGCTCACGGGCCCAGCCGCTCCGCGGCATGCGGGATCCTCCCGGACCGGGGCACGAACCCGTGTCCCCTGCATCGGCAGGCGGACTCTCAACCACTGCGCCACCAGGGAAGCCCAACATGATCTATTTTTAAAGCAATCCTGTGGACCATTCCCACAGGGTTTAATTCTTCAATCTAAAACCTAACATTTTTGGGGCACCTACTGTATATGAGGAATTAGATGAATTAAAACAAAAAAACTGCTCTCAAAGACCTTACACTCCTGTAGTGGAAACTGACATGTAACTCAACAAAACTGAGGATTCATCTCAATGATAAAGGTGTTGGCGGAGAGAGGGATTATCTCCCGAGTTTGGTGTTCTGGAGGTGCTCACAATTGAAGGATGGGCATTCTGAGAAGGGGAACCAAATGCTTTATCTCACAAACTAGAGTATAAGTTCACTGAAGGCAGAGACTGTCTGTTACTTCTTTGTATAGTTCATAGTACATGGTAAATTTTCAACAATTGTATTTTGTTTAATTGCCCAAGACCGTTCTGCTTGATAAGCCTAGGTGATTTAAAATTTGAAAAACTGGAGGCATCCCATGAAAGAGGAGTCAGTGGAACAATAATAAGTAATATCTCTTCACAAGTAATTTTAATTGAGTCCCCACTGCCATGAGGACAATCTGACTCATCTTGTAAGTAGAGATTACCTCTTTTTGCTCTTTAATTGTTTTCGAGCGTGAATGAGCTTGTGGATAGGTCACACGAAGTTCTGAAGTTACTATTATCATAAAATATGACTCTTTCCTCTAGATATATTTTCAATTTGTTTTATAAGCTCTGTGAAAAATGGTGCAAATTCAGGAAGCTATTTCATTCCTCTACAAAGTTCTGAGCAAAATAATAGACTGGGAGAGGGGTCTCTGTATGTATCCATCCATCAGCTGATAGTTTATAGAATGAAAAAGGACAAACATTGATATTACTCTGATTTTTTCTGTTTTCTTAATGAGGAGGATTAGGTTCTTCTAAAGACATAGCTTATTGATGTAGAACGTGTTCATGTAGAACAAATCATTTCCATTAAGTCCTCCAGATAATGAGAGTCGAAAAGAAAAAGAAAAATCTAGTTATAGTCCCTTAACTGTTCTCCATAGGTCACCTTACCAAAATGAAATATTTTGTAAATATGGTCATTTTCATGCATGCAACGCTTGACGATACACATGTGCATTCATCACATCACACTCATCAGAGAGCCATCAGTAGATAATGAAACACTGTTTACTGGTTATCAAATTAAGGATGCAGTCATTTGAAATAGCACCTATGCAGTTTTCATATATCTTCACTCTATTACAGTATATAACTTAAAATTCCCGACTATCGCTCAATTCAATCAAGAGTCCATCAAAAACTATTAAAAGTGTCTATTGATTTCCAGGCACCATTTTAAAATGATTTGCCAAGAGTCCGTTACCTTAAAAGCATGTGAGGAGCTGCCCCAGCGTCTTCTCCATCAGCCTCCTCCAGGACAAGCGTGATCATTAAGTACCCTCCAAGGATGGGGACAATGCCATTGGTACCTCTTCAAGCACCAAGCTTCTCCACAACAGACGGGTTTGGACCAAGATGGGTCTAACATTTCTACATGTTCCTTAGACAGCTGTGTTTGACTCTGGAAAGAGTAATGTTCATTTTTAGGCCCACATTTCCCGAGAGATTCATAGAACTAATTTATTTCAAAAGTCAGTGGGACCCTCCTACAGAGCAAGTGGTCCATTAATCCTTGATTTAGTCACAGAGCCTACAGAGATCTTAGAGATTACTCAGGCAAGGCTTCCCAACTTTCTTTGATGCTCAAACCCCTTTTGCACTAATATGCTATCTTGAGAACTCCCTTAGTAATTTAAAACTCTCATCATTTCTGCCTGGCATATAATAAAGGAGTAACTTAAACATATATATATATATATATTCATTTAAAAAACATTCATTAGGGTCTTTCTAAATGCTATGCACTGTGCTAGATGCTAGGAAGACAGAAGAGAGCAAGTCGTACATGGACCCTGTGCAAGGAATCTGTCATCTGGCTATGGAGTCAGACAATTTAATCATGAATATTACAATAGGGCTTCCCTGGTGGCGCAGTGGTTAAGAATCCGTCTGCCAATGCAGGGGACACGGGTTCCAGCACTGGTCCAGGAAGACTGCACATGCCGTGGTGCAACTAAGCCCATGCACCATAACTACTGAGCCTGTGCTCTACAGCCCACGAGCCACAACTACTGAAGCCCCACACAAGCCTAGGGCTTGTGCTCCACAGCAAGAGAAGCTACCACAATGAAAAGCCCACTCACCGCAATTAAGAGTAGCCCCCGCTCGCTGCAACTAGAGAAAGCCAGTGCGCAGCAACGAAGACCCAACAAAGCCAAAAAAAAAAAAAAAGAAAAAAAAAAGAATATTACAATAAAGTGTGTTAAATGCTCTGGTAGCATTTAAAATAATTGCTCTAGTTTCGATCTCTCTGCTCAAGTTAAAACAGTGTTTCCAGTGTTTTCACCTTTTCCCTTGGATGCCACACAGGCACCTCACAATCAACATGTTAAAACAGCAAGTGGATGGGGAGAAGGGATTAATTAGGAGTAAGGGATTAACATACACACACTACTATATATAAAATAGATAATCAACAAGACCTACTTTATAACGCAGGGAACTCTACTCAATATTCTATAATAACTTATAAGGGAAAAGAATCTGAAAAAAAATGGATATGTGTATAACTGAATCACTTTGCTGTACACCTGAAACTAACACAACATTGTAAATCAGCTATACTCCAATATATGGATAAAATAAAAATTAAATTTAAAAAAGCAAGTGGAATGTTGTAAAACAACTATACTTCAATTAAAAAAATAAAATGAAAATTAAAAAAAACAAGTTGTCTTCCTCCTTCCCTGTCCCCCGTGTTCTCTTTGTTTAACAACATCTTCTCCACCTGGTCAAACCAGTAGAAACTACAGTCTTTCAGCCTTTTCCTGATCTCTCAACTCCTATACTGACCTGTCCCCAAGACGTCACTCTACAAACGGTCTCAAAGAAGTTATTTTAAGAAAAAAAAAATATAACAGTATACTGTTAATTTAAGGCAATTTTAATATATTTAAATATATTGATGATTTTTAAAACTCTCTCCCCCATTTAAAAAGTGATGCATGTTGATTTTAAATTAATTGCAAAACAAAGGCAAAACTATATACCAAATTTGCTTTGGGTACCAAATGTACATTAAAAATTGGCCATATGTTATAGTATCAAAAATAGATAGGGCTTCCCTGGTGGCGCAGTGGCTGAGAGTCCGCCTGCCGATGCAGGGGACACGGGTTCGTGCCCCGGTCCGGGAAGATCCCACATGCCACGGAGCGGCTGGGCCCGTGAGCCATGGCGGCTGAGCCTGCGCGTCCAGAGCCTGTGCTCCGCAACGGGAGAGGCCACAACAGTGAGAGGCCTGCCTACCGCTAAAAAAAAAAAAAAATCAGTGGGATCTTTAAAAAAAAACAACTTAGAGTCTTATCTTCTCATCTAACAGACAAAAAACTATGACTCAGAGTGGTAATGCAGGTTGTCTATGATCACAAGGACAGTGAGAAAAAGGCAAACCTCCAATCTCCTGACCAATCTCCAGGGAACCCCTTCAGTATTGAACTCAGGGAACATCCCCAGATATCATTATGATTGCTAAAGTGAAATTCAAACCAGCTCATCAACTGGATAACCCATCTAAGGCACAGTATTACAAGCATGCATTTATTTGTAAAGGTTTCTCATAACAGACAGCGCATTATTCTACAACAAAATCACACATTAAATATCAGGCATAACCCAACAGAATTCTTTTCTTCTATCACTGAAGGTTTTAGAGCAGAGGTTGAAAATTGACATCCATGGGCTGGATTCAGCCCTGGATGTGTTTGTTTGGCAAACAGTAATATTATTTTTAATTAACAGTTTTAATTTAAGAAATTTAAAGCAATAATCAGAAAATTTTCCCATTAAAGAAGAATCATAGTGTGTCCACACTGGTACCATATTTCCACATGGCAACAATCATCAAAGCTGAGCAGCTGCTCTGCCTTGACACAGGAGTTCTCTGCCTTACCAGAGTTCCCATCCCTTCTCACTGTGGCCAATTCCAGCTGGCTCCTCTCTGTTACTTGCCTGGTCCCTAGGACATCTGAATTTGCAACATACGTTTTAGAGCCTTAGTTGACAATCTTTTGTCCATGCTTTAAAAGATACAGTATGAAAGATTCAAAGGCATTTGAAGGATGAAGTGTTTGAGGGAAAGTAAACCATTAAACGTACACCAGAAACAGTAACTTGTTCAGGGTTTTCATATGCATGTGATCGACTTATTGATATATTGCCTCTATAACATTGGCAAGACCTAGGTCAAGAATATAAATAGAAGGACCTTGGCCACAGCCTACCTCCTTTCACTTCCCACCCCCAGCTCCGGTCCACATTGCAAGGGGCCTCTCGTGCACACGTGTGAACAACCGGCTTTAAGTCCAAGGTCTGGTGACAGCCCATACTTTACGTACAAGCAGCCACGTCTTGGCCCTAGAAGTGGATGGACCCTGGTGAGAGGCCCATGCACACCATGCACACCATGGAAGTGAGCTAAGGGCCCTTTGAGGAGAGAATTCCAGGATTCTAGAACAGGAGGGAGGATCTGGGTGGGCACAACCCTTCAACCAATGAATCCTCACACCCCAGAGAGGAGAACAGCTGAAGGAAGGTTATTACATTGTTCTCCAGCGTTTGGATCTTTGCCAACCTGATAGGCGAGAAACCTAACCTCTGGATAGTTTCAATTGACATTTCTCTTACTATGAATGAAGTTGAGCAACCTCGACTTTCTTTGGAAAGTAAATCATTCACAAGCCCAGGACCACTATCAGCAACACCATCAACTTGAGATTACCTGGGATATTGGGTGGAGGTGGTCATTTTTCAAATTGTCAAATACTGTATAGGATGATTTAACGTTAACGTATTTTTTTACGATTCTACTTTTTTCATCCAAAAGTGTTTAAAAGAATGCAAAAAAAAACTAAGCATAGGAGAACTGGATATCACACAAAATGCTTACTCCTCCCAAAATGGCCAAGAGTTTCTGCTTCTTGATATATTATTAATATAACAGTACCCAAGTTGGGGAAAGACACAGTTCAAAGCAAATGTTCCTCCTTCCCCTCCCTTCTCTTAGAGAAAAACACCTAAATAAATGGACAGATGTATCATGTTCATGATCTGGAAAATTCTATACTTTTAAGATTAAAAATCTGATCTCTCCAAACTGATCTGTACATCCAGTACAATCCCAACCAAAATCCCAGCAGGATTTTTTTTATAGAAAGCAACAAGCTGATTCTAAAATTTATGTGTAAGGACAAAAGATTTAGAATAACCAAAATACTTTTTGAAAAGAGGACAAAGTTAGAGAACACACACTACCTGATGTTAAGACTTACTATAAAAATTACAATAATCAAGAGAGTGTGGTATTGGTTAAAGGATAAAGACATAGATTATTGGAACAAAAGTGGACCAACACAAACGTGATCAACAGATTTTCAACCAAGGTGCAAAGGCAACTTAATGGAAAAGATATAGTCTTTTCAACAAATTGTATTGTGACCAATTGGACATCCATACACAAAAATAAAAATAAATTTCAATCCATACTTGTGTGTTTGCAAAAATTAACTCATAATGAATTACAGACCTAAATGCAAAACCCCAAACTGAAACTTCTAAAAGCAAAGGTAGGAGGAGATATTTGTGATCCTGTGTTAGGCAAACTTTTCTTAGATATGACACCAAAAGCACAATCCATAAAAGTAAACTGATAAATTGGACTCCATCAAAAATCAAAACCTTCTGCTCTTTGAAAGACACTATTAAGAGAATGAAAACATGAGCCACAGACTGGGAGACAATATTGGTAAAACATGTATCTGATCAAGGACTTGTATCTAAAATACATAAAGAAAACAAATAAAATAAAATACATAAAGAAGTGTCAAAAAATATGAACAATCCAATTTTTCTAAATGGGAAAAATGTTTGAACAGACGTTCACAAAGGAAGATATACAAATGGCAAATAAGCACATGAAAAGTTGCACTATTAGTTATTAGATAAAAGCAAATTAAAACCACATTGAGATCTCACTACACACCTATAAAAATAGTTAAAATAAAAATAAATAAATAAAATAACAGTAGCAAGTGCTGGCAAGGATGTGGAGAAACTGGAATATGCACACATTGCTGATGAGAATGCAAAAGAGTATTTGTCAAAACTCATAGAAATGCACACGAAAAAGGCTAAAGTTTACTTATGTAAATTACACTTCAATTTAAAAAATAAAACAAAACACTGAATACACCTTACCTTGTCCGGTCCAGCCCTTGGTGATCTGTACCCACCAACCCCTAGGGCCCATTTCACACCATTCCCCTTAACTCTTTATCTGATTTCACATCCTCAACCACAGCAAGTTTAGGGCCTTGTTATTAAGTGCTTCTCCTGCTTGTAATAGACCACGTTCCCTTCTGTTGACTTTGCATGGCTCTGTCCTTCTGGTCATTTGGATCTCAGTTTAAATGCCACCTCCTGAGAAAGGCCTTCCCTGACCACCCAATGACTGCTATTATCTATGTTCCTGTTTTAATTTTTCTGTATTGTACTTATCATGCTCCAATGTTTTTATCATTTATTTACTGGTATATTTACTGTCTCCTCTGCTAGAATACACTCTATGAACATTCAAGGGTCATATTTTTCCATGTATGGCTTCTAGATTGAATACAGCAATAAAAAAATTAAGAGGTTGATTATATGGTTGGTTACATACTTAAGAGAGCAAGAACATCTTCTATGTCGCTCACCACAGCATCCCCAGAAAATGGAAAGTCTCTGTCACACAGTGGGAACTCAGCTGCTAGACTTTGATAAAGGATGACTGTTTCAGTGCCTGCTGTTTCCCTATGGTCACGCTTATAGGCCCAAACCGAAGAACTAAATTATGACGCAACTTGGTCCGACTAGCCTGTCATTCCAGGTCTCTGTGCTCTGATATTTCTTTTATCCTATGGCATTTGGCCTCTCAATCTGGCAGCAGCCTGCTAGTGACTAAAGCAAGTTGTGGAAATTAACAGCTGCACCACTGATTCCAAGGCCATGCCAGGGGTGTTCCCCGGCAGGTGCCAAGTTTAAATATAAGCTACAAGGACATGCTCTCTTGCTGTTGTGATGTGGGATCCCAGAAAACTGTGAACATTGGACCCCAAAGGACACTGACCAAGTGCCTCTTCAGTGACATCTATGCTTATTACCACCAAGGCATAACCCAAAGGGTTTCTCTTTCTCAGACCATCACTTCTGCTGCTTTTATAACAGTAGAAGGTAAAGAAATTTCTAGGCATTCCATGTAAATTGTATAGAACTATTCTATTCCTCTGCCCCTATTGACTTTAGATACCCCCAATATCTTATTTCAACATCCATAAATTATATATGGCCTTTTTAAACTAATTTTTTAATTTCCTCATCTTGCTAATAGCTCACAAAAGAAAGTTCTTTCATCGGATTGTAAAACTTCCACAAAATAGCCCTTCTCTAATGGAGCTGCTGTTCAGAAAACCCACTGCCCACACTGCTTGGTGAAATGCTTAGGAAATTTAAAGTAAAATTTGAAGATGCTTCTCTGTCTGACATGAACTTGAAAACAGAAAGTCCAACTAAGTTCAACAAACTAGATGGTCAGTTCAGGTATGGAGGATTCACACTGTCCTGAAAATTGCCAAGGAAATAGCTTCTTCAAGTTCCCTTAGTAATGCATGAGTTTTCTCTCAGTCTCAGAACTGAAGATTGAAGAATATAGCAAAGGTGTATGAAACTTGCATGGCATTATGTGGTGTTTTGCAGTTTAAAATAAATAAAATAAATAAAACTTCGTTAGTGACTTAGGATAAGTGACTAACTATAAGATGAAGTGGAAAAAACAGGATACAAAATGGTCTATGTATTTTTTCTTAAAAAATGTTAGTGGTAATCTCTAGGTAGTAGAATGACGCATTGCTTTTCTTTTGTTCTTTATACTGCTTACTGTTTTAGTTAAAAAAAATTCTGCAGTGAACATGTACTATTTCACAATTTAAAAAACTATTTTTAAATGCCTTAACATATTTCCGTAAGGGCTCACACATCCTGTAAGCATGAACATCCTCATGGTACAAACAAAAAATTGCCTAAGTGGTACAGGTAGCAACTTGCCCCAAAGTCTGAATATCCTTTATACTTGCCAACTTTGCAATGAATCCTTCTGCCAGCTCCACCCTGACATGCTAGAGAAAGGAAGTGGGGTTATAAAAAAGGTTGAAGGAAGAAGAGAAGTGGGGGAGAACATATATTTTATTCATGATTCTGACACGCTGTAACTGAGTCAGTGGTAAATGCCCATCGCAGCCCTTCTGAGATCAGCGTGTGAGTCACGAACTGTCCCAGGGATAAGAATGCTCCCAGTAGTTTGGTTTTGGTGATAAAGATTCCAACCGCTTGCTCTAACGTTAAAGGAAAGCAAAAGGAACACACGTCACTGGCTGTTAACTTACCGACAGCAGCCTACTATGATTCATTATTTTGGCAAACATATTAGAGATACTAATGTTTTATTTAGAAGTTTTGTACAATTTAGCAATGTGCAGAGGTCACATTTCACAGGACTTCACCAGGGGTACATCATGTAGGTTTTGCAAATGTATCCAGATCAATAATGTATGACTCTCTTAATTTAAGCATAGAATAAAAAAAAATTCAACTTCCTTAATTTTTGTTGTTGTATTAATCTGGGAGCTACCAGTGGAAAAATAATGAAACTTAGCACGTTTATTAATCTGATTCACCTATCTGTATCTGCTAATTGCAAGGCATTTCTAACCACAAAGGTCAATTCTTAAAGGAAATTATGAATTCTTTACCACTATACTCCACATGGATTAGGAAAAAAATATGCAATAGCTACTGGCTTTGAAGACAGTCTCTTTTTTTATTTTCCTTTCTTCTTTTTCTCTGAGAAAAATATAGCCCTACAAAGAGTAAACAATGACATCAAAGATTTGATCACTACGAAGATTGGTAAGTGTATTACCCTGTTCTGATTAGAATTTCCTGTGTATTGAATTTTTATAAAACTGCGTGTGTGTTTGCTGAGGACCTATTAGGTCAATTTCACATGAATCTTACTTTTTTTTTTACTGACCATAAAGAAAATACTAATACTGAAAAACCTATCAGAATTTTTAGGTAAACTGCCAAGTATTACAAATTTTCTTCAGTCAGAAATGTTAATCATGAGGCTCCACACAGGTACTGTGGTAGTAATTCAAGGTACTTGATTAATATAATTATATGTAATTACTTTTTCTTATTATAAAAATAATCTATGCTTATAAAACATTCAAACAAGGCATAATATAAACTGGAAACATAAAGTCCCACTCTGCCAAATTACACTTGCCATTGACAATATTATGCTCATTTTGAATAGTAAATCTTTTTGAGGGGCTTCCCTGGTGGCGCACTGGTTGAGAATCTGCCTGCCAATGCAGGGGACACGGGTTAGAGCCCTGGTCTGGGAAGATCCCACATGCTGCGGAGCGACTAAGCCCGTGCGCCACAGATACTGAGCCTGCGCTCTAGAGCCCACAAGCCACAACTACTGAGCCCACATGCCACAACTACTGAAGCCCACATGCCTAGAGCCCGTGCTCCGCAACAAGAGAAGTCACGACAATGAGAAGCCCGCGCACCGCAACGAAGAGTAGCCCCCGCTCGCCGCAACTAGAGAAAACCTGCGCACAGCAATGAAGACCCAATGCAGCCAAAATTAAATAAATTTTTAAAATTAAAAAAAAAACATTTTTGAGAGCACAGAGTCAAATAGTTAAAGCTGGCCTTCTGACTGCTGCCTCTACTGACTCAGCAGGTAACCTTGAACATGTCAAGAACAGGTCATCTGTTTGTCAGAGGAAGCAAGTAATTCAACCTTTATTCATGCAGTCAACAAATATTTACGTATAGAGGACCCTGTGAAGAGCATTAGGAATCTCTCCGCAAACTGTCTACCATTGTTGCAATATTATCCTTAGAAATTCATATGAAGCATATAAGCCACTTTCCCCTAAAAAAACAAAACCCACCACCAACAACCCACTTATTTGATAATTACTGTGTACCCAGCACTAGACTAAACACTTCTGTGTATGGTGTTTTATTTAATATTCACATTAACTCCATGAACTAGAGGCTGTTATTATCCCCACATTATAGCTGAGGACACGGGGTGATGTGACTCGCCCAGACCCAGGTCACGGCACGTGGGTGAGAAGCACAGCACCATTTCTGCTGCAGGCCTGTCCTCCCCACCGCAGTGCCGGGTGGCCCCGGTGGATACACACTTTCAGGAGGAGACAACGAAGCCTGTCCATTCTGAGCATTTCATGGAAGTGAGTGATTCGAGGGGCACGCGGTGATGTCCAGAGTGAGGGGGTGGAGGGGACACGGCAAATGGTCGGCTGGAGAAACAGGATGACTCTGGGCCTCTTAGGGAAATGAGGCTCTGAGAGGAGGGGAGAAAGCAGATAAGAGATGACTCAAAAATATTTAACCTGGGGCTTCCCTGGTGGCGCAGTGGTTGAGAGTCCGCCTGCCGATGCAGGGGACACGGGTTCGTGCCCCAGTCCGGGAGGATCCCACATGCCGCAGAGCGGCTGGGCCCATGAGCCATGGACGCTGAGCCTGCGCGTCCCGAGCCTGTGCTCCGCAATGGGAGAGGCCACAACAGTGAGAAGCCCGCGTACCTCAAAAAAAAAAAAAATGTAAATCAAATGAAAATTTCAGTTCCTCAGTCACATTAGCCACATTTCTAGTGCTCTCCAGCCATATGTGACTGGTGGTTACCCTACTGGAGAGCCTGGATATAGAGCATTCCCATCACCTTAGAAATTTCTACTGGACAGCATTGGTCTAGATGTAAACCCACAGAGTAAGAGACCATTATGTTCATACAGGTAATAACCTAATGAAAGGAGAGAAATAATAAAAGAAGGCAGTTTAAGACTAAAAAGAGCAACTTAATAATCTATATTTGTTGAAGAACAAGAAATGCTAAACAGACAAGGTCACTAAGTAATATTATTAAATTGCTATCAAGAGAAAGCTAATTTGTAGTTGTGAATATATTATTAGTCGCTATACCTATTAGGCTTACTAGAATTGAAAACTAAATGAAATCAGTAATATGAACAGGAAAACAATTTTTCAAACTGCAAAAATTATGCCAGTGTGTTGAGGAGGCAAGGTAGATCAAGTTGATTGTTAAACAGTGAGAGCCACAGGCTGAGAACCTGGAGACGAAAACTCTCATAAGTGACGGTATGAAAGCACTAGATCGGTTGACACAATCCCAATGATGTGATAAAGAGACAGAGAAATGAAAGAAGAAAATTTGCTACGAGGAAGCTGTGAAAATGAACGAGGTTGCATTTGGTAAGTGGGCATCCAGTACAGCGTGCTGCTGGTGATACACTGTGAATTTTGCAAACATATTTTGAAAAAGAAGCTGCAGGATGTAAAATTTGTCTTATTCATTTTTGCATAATACTATAAGGAAATTTCTGAAATGAAGAAAACACTGCTTCCACCCCCTCTAGAGAAAGACATGTGACCACAAAGGCTCTTATTACTGGGCAGCTCTTTTGTCGGACGTGAGGCTGTGTCCTCTACTTGGATACGTCATCTTGACAGTCATTCCCTGACTGGCTCAGAAACGCATTGACTCACCAGTGCATCACGTTCCTGGAGGCTGTGCTAAGTCCATGTGTACAAAATGAACTTGTTCAAGCATCATTAGCGTCTTACGGTGAGTTACTTCAATTATTACCTAGTTTTGTAAACGTTCGTAGCTCATCAATAAACCTAGTGCCAGAAAAGTCACCAAGTGGCACAAGATCCGTTGCACCTGAGAGCTCATAGGTTGAAAGCCCGTAAATAGAGGAACTTCCCTATCGTTAACCTATGTTGCCCATGAGAATATGGAGACTCAGAGAGTTTCAGTTGCCTGAGGTCAGGCAATAAGCTAGAGGAGAAGCTGGGGGTGGGCTCTGGGTTTAGGTGCCTGCAAAACCTAGTCCCCTTCTGTGAACTATGCCATGCAGCTGCCCACCAACTGTGTCACAGGACTGGGTGGGTGAGGGTAGCACTGTTGTCTGGGGGAAAGAGCAGGAGTTTGGACACCTGTTTTAAACTGGGCTACCCCAGAAGCAGGCCTGGAGGAAAGGATGCTGAGTGTTTGTGGTTTATTTGGAAAGTGATCTCAGGAAGCACCGCCTGTGCAGTGGGGAAGTGGGTCAGGGTGGGAAGGAAGTCCACGCAGGGTGTGCTAATGAGGAGATGAATTCTGTGAGTAAGCAGGAATAAATTCCACCAGGACCAGTGGGAAATGGTGGAAACCGCGCTTGGGAAATGGTGGAAAACGCGCTTCAGAGTTTTTCACCCCAAAGAGGAAGCTGAGTTGTTTAGTCTCCAAACTTTCTCCTTTATTGGCTGAGGGTTACTCCCAGGGCCATTAACTCTCCAACCCCTTCTGGACTGCCCCAGGAGTGCCCCCTCCCCCCAAAGAGAAAGCCCCCAGGCAGAGAGCCTCTGACACAGAAGGGCTGGTACAGATGGGAACACTGAGTGCCATGAGGATCCAGGCAGGGCACAGACAGCTGCTCTACCAGCTCCAACAACGATAAGCTTGAATTACAACTCTGCTGCTACATGTTTTTATGACTTTGGGCAAATAAGGACCCCATCAAAGATGACACACTGTATTTGGTTGTTCTATATCTGTTATGTCTCCATCTAGAAGAGTTCTCCATCTTCCTTTTTTTCCATAAAATTGACCATTGACTGGAAGTAGACCAGTTGTCTCACAGAAGGTCCCATTTCATGCTTTTGTCTGACTGTTTCTTCAGGTACTATTTTACCATGGTCCTCTACTCCCCATATTCCCTACAAACCAGGTGTTAGATCTAAAGACATGATTAGATTTAAGCTAAACATTTTGGCAAGAATCCCTCCTGGGAGGTGATCTGTATCTCACAATGCGTCCCATCAGGAGGCTCCCTACATCTGGTTGTTCCATCACTAGTTATGCTATCCTCAGTGGGTAAGATGGTGACAGCTAGATCACTCTGGCACTCAGATTCTTTGTTTGTAATAAGGAATCCGAATAGCCATGTTGCTGGATTCCTATAAGAATTAATGATATAGTCAATTCACACACCCTAACACAATCCATAAATACAGTAGGGGCTCCATTAAGGAGAAGGATAATACAACTGGAATAACTACAGAGGGAGAAGAGAAGAAGGAACTATAATATACAGCTTCAGAAGGACAGAAGTTTAAACTGAGTTTTAAGATCAGACAAGGAAGAATTGCCTCCTGGTGTGAGTTACAAAGGAGAACAAAAATACAAAGTGCGTGGTACAAATAGCAACATGGATTGCGAAAGAGAGGAAAGTCAAAGCAGGAAAGCTGTGATGAAGAGAGATTGTGGGAGGATTTCGGTATCATGTTAAGTCCTTTGGCTTTTATTCTGTGGCAATAAAGAGCCATCACAGGTGAGATTTTGTTTTAAGAATCATCTGACTTGTGTTTCAAGAGTATAATGATACACCAGATCTTTTGTTTGCCCTTCAAGACCCTCTCTCACCTTTCTCAACCTAGTTCTCTGCCCCCAGAGGCCACTCTGCCTGGACCACATCAACACACTTTCTTGGTTTCTGGCTTCTGTGTGGTTTGGACCAGTTGGGAGCCTGAGCAGTTATGAGACAGGCTGGGACCTGGGACCCTTTGCCACAGTGCTGCAATGCTGGCACCTGGACAAACATCTTCTCAAGCAACGAAGTACAAAGAAACTATAAGGGACTAAAAATAATGGCATGCATGTGCAGTTGGGGCAAATTCTGGACAAAAGACACAAAAAGACCCAAAAACACCCCAACTGCCACTTCTGAAGAGCTGGGAGCAAAAGCAGGGTACTGTGCATGCCCCCTGCACTCAACACCACCAAAGGGGTGGGCAAAACACCCAAGCCACCCCTCCGGCCCGACCCCTGGACACACCCCCACCTACCCTCACCCCACAAAAGGAACCAGCTGCCCCCCCCCTTCGGGGAGCGAGTGAGCAAGGGAATCTGTTACTTGTTTTAGCTCCCCATTGCTGCAGCAGGAGCCCCAGTAAAGCCTTGCCTGAATTTCTGGTCTGACCTCTAGTCAATGTCTGTTGATTGGGGAAGGCAGAGAACCTTGTTCCGTATCAATCTGAGTTGCCATATGGTTCCTGCTGCATATATGAATACAGTACAGGTATGCCCTGTTTTTTGAAAGTTTGCTTTATGCCACTTCGTTTTTTCAAAAGACCTACATTAGTGTCTGCTTTTGCTAACCGAAAGAAATCCAGAGAGGATTTTCACCTTTACAAAAAAAGGAGATTTTTTTTCAGCATTCAGTATTTGTTTTGCAGGTAGCAACAGCAGCACCACCAAACTCCTTCCCTGGGAACCACACTGTTTCTCAGCGTCAAGCGGCCACAGCTCTGAACTGTCTCTCTGAGCATCTGTGCTTCAACTCCATTTATTTTGTGCATCCATTAGCAAGATATGTCTTAAGGTAATTGCTTCTTCTTCGCTTTATGCCATTTTGGTTTACGAAAGATTTCACAGGAATGCTCTACTTTCAGGTAGCAGGGGAAACCTGTAGTACAAAAATGACTCCAAGAGACAGACCCTCAAATAAGATGAATGTGTGGGAGAGGAAAGAAGCACTAATTACCCAACTCTGCTAAGTCCAGTTACAGATGTGGGGACTGGATCAGCTACAGTTTGTGTCATTTGATTTTTTTTTCCTTTTTTCCTATGCTGCCTTGCATGAAAAACCCCAGTGATCACTAATATTGTAGTTCCAGACACGGGCATGACTGATTGACAATTCAGCCAAATCACCCCTTGACGATTCAGTAACTGATGGGAATCCATGTGTCCTCTGCGACGGGGACTCTAACTTTTTTCACAAACACAAGTGGATGCCAAGAGGCCAAAGGGATGAGGGCACCAGAGGCCTTGTGTACGACTCCAAATCCAGGAGGCTTTTAACTATAAATTTTATGAGTTTTCTCCCTCACCTTCCGGGCCGTGGTTGGGTTCTCACAGTCCGAGCAGAGCTGATGAAGGGATGAGAATGAGGTGAGGGTGTTTCTTCCTCTGCTCCCATCCTGGGCATTGTCTCTGGCTGGCTGCCTTGCATGACCAAAGGGGACAGGTCCGGTCATCGGGGGGGTGTTATGGCCTGAATCGTGTTCCCACAAATTCGTGTGTTGAAGCTCTAACCCCCAATGCAACCGTATTTGGAATAAGGAAGAAATTAAGGTTAAAGGAGGGTGGGATTTGCATTCTTGTAGAAGAGATACGGGAAGGCTTACTCTGTCTCCACTGCATGAGGACACAGCAAGAAGGCGGCCATCTGCAAACCAGGAGAGAGTTTTTACCAGAGACCTGAGTGCCTGGCACCTTGATCTTAGACTTCCCAGCCTCCAAACTGTGAGAAAAAAACTTCTCTTGTTTGAGTCAGTCATTGGCATTCTGTTATGGCAGCCCAAGCTGACTGAGATGGTGGGTCTCTCCCTAGAACCCTCTCATTTCAGGCTTTTGTTACAACTCCTTGACTTGTGATCTCAGACCTATGGATGGTTAACAGCCCCACTATTCCTTTTTGTTTCTGTCACATGCACACACTTTTATTCACAGCCCCTTTAACTTTTATTGGAGCATAGTTGATGTACAATGTTGTGTTAATATCAGGTGTACAGCAAAGTGAATCAGTTATACATATACATACATGCACTCTTTTTTTAGATTATTTTCCCATATAGGCCATTACAGAGTATTGAGTAGAGTTCTCTGTGATATACAGTAGGTCCTTATTAGTTATCTATTTTATATAGAGTAGTGTGTATATGTCAATCCCAATCTCCCAATTTACCCCCCCACACCCCAGTAACCATAAGTTTGTTTTCTACATCTGTGACTCTATTTCTGTTTTGTAGATAAGTTCATTTGCACCCTTTTTTAAGAATCCACATATAAACGATATCATATGGTATTTGTCTCTCTCTGTCTGACTTACTTCACTCAGTATGACAATCTCTAGGTCCATCCATGTTGCTGCAAATGGCATTATTTCATTCTTTTTAATGGCTGAGTAATATTCCACACTGGATGTGGTACATCCAGAAGATGTACCACATCTTCTTTATCCATTCCTCTATTGATGGTCATTTAGGTTGCTTCCATGTCTTGGCTGTTGTAAATAGTGCTGCGATGAACATTGGGGTACATATATCTTTTCGAATTATGGTTTTCTCCAGATATATGCCCAGGAGTGGGACTGTGGGATCATACGGTAGCTCTTTTTTTTAGTTTTTTAAGAAACATCCATACTGTTCTCCATAGTGGCTTCACAGCCCCTGTATTAATCCCCTCTTTATTTATTCTATTTTAAGCATGTTAGCTTTTTCCTATTGCGCCTTGACTGATGTCATAGCTCTAGATTTCACATGAAAGATGAAATGCAGAATGTGAGAAATTAGAGGCTAGGGGACTTTTTCTGGGTCCTTTCTCTTTATTTTTTTTTAAGATTTTTTTTTTTGGATGTAGACCATTTTTTTAATGTCTTTATTGAATTTGTTACAATATTGCTTCTGTTTTATGTTTCAGTTTTTTGGCCCCAAGGCATGTCGGGATCTTAGCTCCCCAACCAGGGGTCAAACCTGCACCCCCAGCATTGGAAGGTGAAGTCTTAACCACTCGGCCCCAGTGAAGTCCCTGGGTCCTTTCTCTTTAACAAATATTCACTAAGCACCTGCCTTGTGCCAGGCAGTAAAGAAGAGAGACAAAGAACCTGCCCTCAAGAATATTCCAGTGTGGGAGACAAATAATAAACAAGTAAGCAAATAAATGAGATAATTTCATGCTGTAGCCAGAGCTATGAAGGAAATAATACACAGTGCGCTGAGATGGGAAACAGATGGGTTGAACCTGCTTTAGATAAGTTGGTCAAAAAAGGCCTTGGAGGAGACGACAGAAAAGCTATTGAGAAGGGAGAATCAATCACACTGATTAATGAGTAAATGTGGGAAATAAAGGAGAAAAAGAAATCAAAGATAACACAAAGATTTCTAAATGAATAACTAGCAGAAAATAGCACCACCCACATCTATAACAGATAGAAGATACGTCTACGTTCTCTGGCAGAGGTTGGCAAACTATAAATTCATCCTGCCCCTCTTTTTGTAAATTAAATATTGTTGAAACACAGACACACTCACTCATTTATTCGTTGTCTATGGCTGCACTCAGCCTACAAAGCAGAGTTGTACAGTTTCAACAAAGACTGTGTGGCTTACAAAGCTGAAAATACCTCCTAACTAGCTCTTCACAGAAAAAGTTTACTGATCCCTCCTCTCTGGCATGTTGCCATAGCATCATGATATAGAGAACTAAGGGGTGGTCCATTTCCTCTAGGAAGGTTTTGGTAGCTAGTGTGATCGTCTGCTCAACTAACCTTTCCCATCCTTAAGTGGGTTGGAGGAAAATTCACGCTCAACTGTAATCAGTACTCGGGGTGCAGGGTAATTCGACTTTCTCACTCCTTGAATAAACATGTTCAAGAACAGTTAGCAATGCCTATGTCAGTGATGAAGAAACGAGCAGAAAAGGCAGCTCCAACCCCTGGCCAGGGGCCGAACCCGGAGTGCATTTCTACATGACCCGGTGACTTCTGGTTCTCTGCTTGCTACGTATTTCTTACATTCCCACCCCTATGTTGTCCTGTTGACTCTAGTTGCTAATAACACCTAATGCACCCAACAACATCTATGTCAGGGAAAATGATTGGGATCAGAGAACCCTCTCCACCTCCCACCTGGCAGCCTCTGAGGAAGGCTGTACCACTGTCTGCAAGTTGACTCCCTTGAAGCCTTACCTCCCAGAGAAGGAGCAAGTGCTAGCCTCACCAGGGTCACAGTTGCATGCAAATCTGCTGATACACTGTGTCATCTACAAAGTAGCTGGTTGCAAAGCTGCATTAACATTAGCCCCAAGGCCAGCTGATATTTGAATAGAAAGTACTTTATTTCAAAATAAGGTTGTGTCCACAAGATTATGCCTGTCCCTATTTTAAGAGTTGACTCGAATAAATAGCACAGCCTGCTCTGTGATCGTTTGCTTTACCCACTCCCCCTCCAAGTTACTACTTGTTTGTATCTGTTTTTTCTGTGTTGCTATTTTTGGCCATGCTTTTAGCCACAGGGCTGAGTCTGAGAACGGGCAGATAGGGACTCAAGAAAGATAGATGATGGTTTAAATTTATTCTCTCTGGATGAAGAGCAAAACAACCTCCGTTCAAAGGGCACTCAAAGCTTGTTAGCTGACTGCCAATTTTGAGCAACAGTCCCCCTGCCCAAAACATGACAAATTTATAGGATCCTAGTCATCATGTTCACTCTTAGTATAAACTCTCATTTGGATGATCACGAATTCATAAATTTTAGAGCAAAATAGCTGTGAGATTGGTAATCATGTGAGAGCACACTGGATGTGCTTATTAAACGATCTGGGTATAAACTTGAGCTGTAACCCCTACTCTCTGTATCCCCCGACCCCATCTAGCATTCGATTTCCTATTTGGAAAAAGAAAGGATTGCATTGATTCCACGAAGGACTAGGAACATGAATAAAAGGAAACCTCATTCAAAATGGAGTCAGGAAACCCTAAAGAGGGAGGTGCTCAGGCAGGTACTACTCCAGCAGAAAAAAGGAAGACTTTCTCCTCACCCAGTGACGACCCAGCCAATGAGAATTCGCTGCAACTCAGCCAATGAGAAGCCACCACAACCCCGAACTCTCCTCTCTTCTAAACACCACCCCCAGCTTCCTCCTTTCCTCTATAAATGAGGTGTGAGAAAAATTAACAAAAACAAAAGGGTGATTGTGCTGATAAAAACAAAAAATGCTGCTCACCTTTGTTCTCTGAACTTGCCCATGGTTTGCCATAGTTTGCATGTCCCAAACTGCAATTCCTCTACTACCCAAATAGCCTCCATGTTGCTGGCTAAACTGCTTACCTTTCTGTTTCAAAGGTTGACAGTACCTTCCAGCACTAAAAGTCTGTGGCTCTCCATCTGTTCTAGTTTAACCCCTTACTTTATAGATGCAAAAACTGACACACAAAGGTGAACTCTAAGACAGCTAGTTAATGGTGTAGGTGACTTTGGAATCAAAGTCTCTTATGTTTTGTTTTAAAGGACCTGTGTGTGTGTGTGTGTGTGTGTGTGTGTGTGTGTGTGTGTGTGTAGGTGTTCTGCAGAGCTCAGAATCATAAGAATGCAATATCCCTGGCTCTGGGCCTAACTCTGTGTGAATTTCTGCATCTTTCTATTCTTAGAATTTCTGTTCTTAGAACAAAAGGGACCATAGAGATTGTGCAGTGGCCCCCTACTCAATTAATAGGCAAGAACTTACTTACAAGACACCGCAACTGGAACACCAGAGCTGGGACACATCTTAGGCCCTCGAAAACCAGAGGACTTGAACAATGGTGTGGTTTGTTTTGACTTTCAAACCGAGTGGTCTTTCTCATATTTCCTTAGTAATGAATGACATGCCAAAAAAAGCTAGTGATTCAATGTCATTTGTTGGTTTTTTTCTAATTAAAAATTATTTCCCAGGAGCCACTAACTGCTCAGTATAAGGACTTTATTGCGGCATGATTTTAATTTTACTGTGGCAGTAAGGATTATACCAATTTCCCCTTTACCTCAGAAGTCTTGGAATGGAAAATTCTGCTTGTGGAAGTACGTATTTGTTGGATAATTTTTAAATAAACTTGTGCTTCTAAATAGCACTGATCTCCATCACATGAGGCATTTCGTCAAGAAGATAACCACTTAGTAAACTTGTTCTGAAATGCAAAAGTACTTTTACAAATTTTATTCAATGACAAAGGAAATTCTGTGACCAAACAATAAGAATCCAGCCTATTTATCTGTGATACTGTTTTGGCACTGTGCGTAATTAAAATCAAAATGTCACTGCCCCAGAAATAAATTAAATGTTCAACAGAAGATCAATTAAACACATTATGACACATTCATAAAATGGAATAATAATATTCATTATTAATTAAAATACAGGTTACAAACTGTACACTATGATCCCCATTTCGTAAGTCTGTGTATGTAAAATTCTAAAAGTGAACTACATCAGAAATTTAAGTAAATTTTAAGCCAAATGTTTTGTTGAAAAATTGTTTTAACATGAGACTGTTATTCTTTTTTCTTTATCTGGACAAATTCATTCCTGTCATACTCCTTCCCCATTTCACTTCCACCCACTCTACAAAAGCCACCATTTCCCATCAGAACTGATAAGAATTTAAAACTGTATCATTCCATTTCTTTTTACACTTAAAAGCTTCATGGTTCAATTACAGTAAGAAAATCTGGGAGACTAAAATCTAGAGCCAGGCCTAGGAGTTAAGTCTCTTCTCTCCAGTTTGTTTTTCCACTTAATGAGGAAGCATGCTGTTCTGGTGCTATAAAAGTGATTCAGTCTGAATCTATTCTCCAAATGCCAGTAAATCATAGATATTGCAACTTCAAAGCCAAAGTTAATTCCTTGTGTAACTGGAAAAGAGGAAACCTACACACACCTTTCTCAATTCCTGCACCCAGGGCTGTTTTGTACTGACCGCAATTACCTTGCTTGGTTTACAGAGAATGACACCCGGGACCTCCTGCCCTACCTAGGACAGCCATCATCTGATGGAAAGGAAGAAAAACACAGTGTCAAAGCTTTGGCCACTTCTCTGTGCTGCTACCAAGAAAAAGCTTTGTGATGGGCCCTGATTTCTTGTGCAGGTGGGTTTGGGGCCCTATCTGGGTCCAGGGAGGCAGGTAGGGTGAAGAGTGACACTGAACTACTTAACAATAATAAGTCCCTGTCCTGATATTGTGGTAAACACTGTGGGGCACTTGCCTAGTTCTGCCCAGATGGACTTTCCTGGGCGTCTACACCCATTACCCGGCTGCTAGGAATGTTGGCTGCTAACAGTTCATGCTACTCAGCTTCTCCAAGCTCCCTCCTGGCCAGAGCCAACCTAGGAGTTAAGTCTCTTCTCTCCTCCCACCAGAGCCCGCAGCCCCCGTCTGATCCAGGCTACAGAAACATAGCCCCTGATCTCAAGGAAGGACCACTTTTCAGAGCCCAGTCCCACCAGCCCCACGGCACACCCCCACTCCCCCCCTCCACCATGGGGCCAGCGCCAGACTTTACCTTCGATCACATTCTTCCCGGTTCCATCCCTCCTCGACCCTCCTTCCCTTGGTCTCTGACAGCTTTCTCCCGAAGGGCTGACCCTCCACAGATCACGGGAACCCCATCCCTGCCTCAAGCTCTGCCTCTAGGGAGCCTGTCCTAAGACAGATAATCTGGCTTGAGGAAAAATGATTTTATTTCCTGAACAAGTTCCTGGCCTCCTGTAGTAGATGATCAGCAGGGACCCAGGGCTCTCATGGTGGGGCTTCCATAGGACTCTCCAGGCTGGCTGGCACTGTATCCGGATCTCACTGTATCTGAGAACCGGTGTTTATCTTTGCATCTGTGCATCTGAATGTCTCCATGCCTGTGGAGGGCTGTGGCTGGCCCCCTAGCTACCTGCTGCTGGTGAAGACAGATCGTCCTTCTGTCTTGCTCACTTGGAGGCCCTGGCGTTGAATGCCAAAGGCCGGGCTGCAGGGTTTGGCAGAAACCCCATCAGGGTAGCAGCCTAAAATGAGCAACACCCGGGCTTCCCTGGTGGCACAGTGGTTAAGAATCCGCCTGCCAATGCAGGGCACACGGGTTCGAGCCCTGGTCCGGGAAGATCCCACGTGCTGCAGAGCGGCTGAGCCCGTGCGCCACAACGACTGAGCCTGTGCTCTAGAGCCCGTGAGCCACAACTACTGAGCCCACGCACCACAACTACTGAAGCACCAGCACCTAGAGCCCGTGCTCTGCAACAAGAGAAGCCACTGCAATGAGAAGCCCGCACACCGCAACGAAGAGTAGCCCCCGCTCGCCACAATTAGAGAAAGCCCGCGGGCAGCAACGAAGACCCAACGCAGCCAAAAATAATAAATAAATTTATATAAGTTAATTAATTAATTAAAATAAAATGAGCAACACCCATCACTGCATCCCCGATGGTCACCTACAGCATGAATGGCTCCCAGGGCAAGACTACCCCTGGGAAGGGGCTGGGAGTTCTTCAGGGAAAGATGGACAAAGGTTCTGTGTATGGTGGAATATTCCTCAAATACCACAGACAATCCGAACTCCACGCTTTTGCTTATCTACTCCCTCCTTCCTTGGCTTCTCTAAATCCTACACACCCTTCAAGGCCCTACTGTGTCCTAAGTCCTCCTTGCTCTACATCCTCCCAGACCCTCCTGGCCACTGGAATCCCTCCTCTCGCACTTAACCAATTCTTGTTGCCTAGACCATTCTTTCAGCATCTCACGTATATCATCATGTGCTGTCCCTGATAGCTTTGTGTGGATGTCTCTTCTTCTCCAACTTATTTGAAAAGCCCTCGAGGCTACGGACAATGCCTTATATGGACACTCCCTAAACGGTAGGCACATGACAGATACTACCAAGTAAATATCGATTAATGATGTTGACACATATACTCATTGCCGAGCTTGCGAAATGATGTGTGTTCATGTGGATGACAGGACTTTGTGAGTTCTGGTAATTAAGATCTTTTCCTGCCCTAAGGGATTACCAAATGACCGCAGGGATTGGAGCGAAGTCAGCGTTCTGTTGGAAGCAGAGATAATAAATTTGAGTCCAAAGTGGGCTCAGTTCCTACAAGGAGCCCCCTGCTCACTCTGCCCCCTTGGGCAAGAGAGGATGATCTGGGCTGTCTGGAGATTAGGGGAGAAACGCCGTGTTTGTAAGGAGAGGCCACTCTCTTCCATTTAACATCCCTTTTGTGGACTGATTTGTGTCTCAGAAACGAAGGTCTAAGTTCAAGAAGAGAGATGTGTCTTGAAGTTTTTGTGTAACTGAGAGATGGTGACAGTGGTACTTTGTTCCCCAGTTGGATGTCCTCTGAGTCACCAGAATGGCCAACTGGTCCCAGTGCCAACAGAGCTCAGGGGAAAACGAGCAGAGAAGGGCCAAGAACTACCCAGATACACGGCATGGTACCTACCTGAGCCCCGAGGCTCCAGAGTCAGGACCACAGAGGATAGGTTGGGGTCAGGGTGGGTCCGCAGGGTCCCACCCTCCTCACACGAACCCTGAGTGCAGCTATCAACTAGAAGTCAGCAGCCGTGGTAGCCAGGTCCCAGGAGACACCACCGTGACTTAGAAAAGCTCCTTGGGTTTGAGTCCCTTAGCAGCAGATCGGGAGAGCCTCTGGAGACAAGTTGCTACAGCAATTATGATGAACGACAGAAAACAAGCAGCATCCTCCCATCCCTGCCATGGGGCTGTCACGTCCCCAAGTCCCCAGAGCCATCCTGCGCCTTCACCACCCTGAAGGAACAAGCAGGGGGCGGGGGGGGGGGGGCGGAGAGCAGGGGAGAGGCAGTAGGAGCATGCTCAGTTGAATATGAGATTAGAGTTTGTAAAAGGATAAGATGATTAAAACGTAATAAACTTACTGTACAGCACAGGGAACTCTACTCAATATTCTGTAATGACCTATATGAGAAAAGAACCTGAAAAAGAATGGATGTGTGTATATGTACAACGGATTCACTCTGCTGTACACCTGAAACGAACACAACACTATAAATCAACTGGAATCCAATAAAAAAATAAATACATAAATAACCCAAACTGACTACATAATTTTCAGGGTCCAATGCAAAACGAACATGTGAGGCTCCTTGCTTTAAAAGCAAGAAACATCACCCTTAAAACTACTAAAAGTCAAAGCTTTTGCCTTTCATCCATGGCCTTTCAACCTGTCATGGAGTTTTTTTATTCCTCTTTAATGTCACTCTTCCTCAAGCACAGGGACCGTCACAGGCCAAGTGAGGACCCTCATGAGCTCCAGGAGCCCAAATGGGCTACAAGGTTGCACTCGGGCCTAACAGTCCCCAGGCTCCCCTTCGCAGGGGACATGTGTCCTGAGCGGTGCTGCACCCTCAGTGCTGGTATCTGGGTTGGGAGTGGGTCAGAGGCTCACCCAGCCTGTGCTGCCCACCACGGGGCCTGGCACCTGTGCCCCACATGGAGGCCCTGGGCTGTGCGACTCCTCCCGGGCCCCCTGGGGACAGGCAGCAGCCATCGCTGGCTAGTGGCAGGAAGGGGAGTATTTCTGTAGGGCTCTGAGGCTGGAGGGGGTGAGGGTGGTGAAAGAAGGTCTTCCACATGGGGCTGAGGCTCCAAAGCCCCCGGGTACCTTGTCCCATCAGACTTACAAGTACGTATCCAGAGACGACATTACTAAGCATGTCAAGATGGCAAGTGCAGAGCATTCAACTGCAAGCCCAGGGCCCTTCTGAGATCAGGGTCCCCGGTGGCCGCACCAGCCCTGCCCACAGCCCAGGAAGCTGGCCTGGAGAGCAACTGAAATAAGACTGTTAACACCAACACTGACGGAAAAGGCACGGACTCGGCCTGAGACGTTGGTAAAGGAACCTGTCACCAGCAGGGAAGGCTGGTTGAAGAGGGCACCGTTGGTAGTAGTTTGCAGGGGAAAGAATCCTATTTATACCTCAAGGAAGTGAGACTCCTCAGTCAAATCAGTAACATGTGTATTTCCCCACAGCAGGTTTCAACGCGTAGTAACTTTATTCTCCCCTTTCTTCCTCTCCTTTTCCATTTGCTGCCAAGCTCTGCTATGTTTTCTTTTAAACACTCTGTGGTTCTTCATGCCTCCCCACCCCAAACACGTGCCCCAAGTGCGCACGCTGCACGACACCAGCCTTGAAGAGGCCACCAGGTACCCAAATCATCCCCGTGCAAGCCCGCACTCCACTGCCCAGATCTGTGCTCCAGCAGTTACGGCAGCTCCTGCCTCGCCCCTTGCTAGATTCTTCACCTCAGGCCGCTTACTTAGCCCTTCCATGTCTCACGTTCCTCATCTGACAAGGTTGTTTGAGGATTCAGTAAGGTGATGCATATAAACCTCTTCACATATCTAAGCAGGCAGACTCCTCTCTGCAAGGATAGAATTTAGTATCATTCGGGGACTTTCCTGAAGCGCAGAACGCCCGCACCTAACAGATGGTTTCCCCAGCAGGGCTGCCTACAAAGATTCACTCTCATCCCTCTTATATGGGAACATAATGTTTACCCATTAAGGAGACTTTGGGCTGGGGCCCAGAGGTGCTGTAACTGGCCAGAGGAGGACCTTAAAAGGGCAAGAATGGAGAAGCCCAGGACATAGATAAAATCAGAATTGTAACCAATGAAGCACTTTAATGATGTCCCAGAGACACAGGAGATAAGGCACTATGATTCTGTAGATAGATGTAGGATGCACGTTGCAATATTAAAAAGTCTGAGTGCCGTACAGAGTTGTGCTTAGAAGAGGGGTTTTCTCTTTTTGCTTCCTAGAGTATTCAACAGAAGTTTTTCCTTTACGGACATTCTTCATCTATCCAAGCATTTACACTACAGACACTCGATAAATGTGCGTTTTAACACGTGTATTTGGAGTTACAGAGGGGTATAACAGAAAAACAAAAGTCAGTAAATCAATGCTTTTTTAGGAGTTTGAAGGAGCCTTGTAAATTCGTTCAAGGTTGTGACTCGATGGTTGTGGCTATTAAGGGTGAGTGAGGATAAGTAACTTGCCCAAACTGGGCGACAACAGGAGCAACTAGAACCAAGTCTGCTGCCTCGAAGACAGCACATGTCCAGTACCCACAAGGTGTCAGTCCCTGCAGATAATTATTTGACATATAATGGTTAAATTTACACATACAGCAGCTAAAGGTGACCTTCTCCTGGGTGCCTGGCCTGAAACCCTTACCTACAGAAATGAGGAGTATAATACAGGGTTGCTTTATGCTACTAACTTGGGGGAATTTTGTTACACAGAATTAGATAAGCAAAACAGACATTTAAATGACACTGGTAATAAATAACCATTTTAATAATCAAATGTGGGTTTTCTGTTCTTACCATTGCATCTGACCATCTTTACGGGTAATACACAAAATTGAATTTTTTTGTTAAAACTGATACTAACTATTCCTTTTACTAGAAGGCATTGCAGAATACAAGGCCTAAAGAATTAGCTTCTGTTTTAATTTTATCATTAACTATCTTTTTTTTTTTTTTTTTTTTTGGTATGCGGGCCTCTCACTGCTGTGGCCTCTCCCGTTGCGGAGCACAGGCTCCGGACGTGCAGGCCCAGCAGCCATGGCTCACGGGCCCAGCTGCTCCGCGGCACGTGGGATCCTCCCAGACTGGGGCACGAACCTGCATCCCCTGCATCGGCAGGCAGACTCCCAACCACTGTGCCACCAGAGAAGCCCCATTAACTAACTTTTTAATAATCACTGCCTTGCTCTGAACTAGCCTTTGTGCTAAGCAGTTTACATATACCAACTCAGGACACATGTCTTAGACACACCTCACTGATATGTACGAAGGCCATAAATCTCATTTAAAGGTTGACAGCACCTCTGGAAGGTTAGCATTACCATTACCCTGACTCCACAAATGAGGGCACTGAGGTAAAGAGGTGTTGATTTCCCTAAGGTCACACATCAGCACCAGGAATTGAATCCAATTACGAATGACTCTTCATCAGATACAGGCTCCCTCTAATTTTGACCTCAGGCCACCCAATGAAGTTCTCTAAAGCTCAGTTTGGTCATTTGTAAAGTGAAGGGATTGTAAATACTCTGCCTGCCTCATAAGGACCATGTAAGAAAATAGGTGAAGTTGTTCATTATAAACAAATCTATAAATAGTTAGCACTTAAATTCAACTAATTTTAGAATTCTACTTTTCAAGAGGGTTCCCAATTACTAGATATTTAATCTGCTATTGTTTCCGACCTATTTGTTACAAAGTCCACAAAAACAAATTAATTTCAAAGATCTATGTGCTTTGTTTAAATGAATTTGGAGGAAAGTGCTATTTCTTGAAGCATGATTAAAAAGCATCTTTAGTTTCTGATGAAACCTTTAATTTTTCAAGCCCTCTGGGAACAAGAAATAATCCAGAGCAGTAGTTTTCAACATCTTATCTTTGGGGACCTAGGGGTTCTTCCTGCAGAGCTGTTCTCTTTCAATCTATTTTTTCTATCTAGTATAGGAGGAAATAGTATCATATGTGCTTTGGTTTCTGGGGAGAGAGGTGCTAGTTTTTATTAGATTCGTAGAAGAATTCAAGACTCAGAAAAAGTCAAGAGCCACTCTCCTAGAACATAAATAGAAAAGAAAGAAACATGAAATGTCATCTTCTCCAATTATCCAACTGAAAATTAAACCTGCCCGGCCTGTGCTGGAACCTTCAGAGACAGTGTGTGCCCCTCCCCCAGGCCTCCAATTTTGTCTCTGGGGGATTCAAATATTTGGAAAGAAATCATTTTCTTCCCAACTTCGAGCCACCCTTGGTCTGAATTCCAGTACCTACAACACTTGGTCCGAATTTCACCACTTGGCATTTACAAGGCTAAACTCTTCTCACCCTTAAAATATCTGAAGGCAGGTATCATGCTCTCCTCTCTTCTTTCCCAATTCCTCCAACTTTCTCAAAAGAGAGCCTTGTAAGAGTACAGCATACCCTGTGTATTACCAAGTCTACGCGACTATAGGGGCCTGTCATCGTCCTCATTCTCGGCCCCAGGTCTGTACTAACACCGCCTAAAGCTGAACGTGCTTTAACAACTCTGTGGCTTTGAACCTGGCATTCTGGCATTCCACGTATTAAAACCTGACATTTCCCCAAACTCCTCCCTACCTAGCTACCTCGATAAATGAATGAATGAAGGAACACAAATTAAAAGAGCTCGAGGATCTAGGGTCAGCAAAGAGGGTTCTAGATAAATAAGGAAATGGCTATTTTAATCTCACAGCCCTCAAGTCAAAAAATGGAACAGACACATGGGTATCGTGGAGGGTCTGGTTGTGGTAGTGTGGATTCAGGTTGGAAAAAGGGGAAGTGGGGATTCTCAAAGGACCATGTAAGAAGAAACTTTCCATGACTCATCTAGACATCTCGTAATTGTGAAAAAGGAGTCTTGACCAGTACCCACGTCCCCACCCCCTCACACACACATGCACTCAACTTAACACCTCCACATAACAGAACACAATACTGAGGAGCTTAAATGTATCCCTCTTTGTGAGTCAAAACAGAATGTTTTAAATATAAGGAACAAATAAGGAACAAGAGATCGACACAGTTTACGGATGACAAATAGTAACGATATTGTACTTTTATAAAGCTCTGAAATAAAACTTTAGGCGATATGTATTCCGTCTCCTTGAAAATTTTTAAATTAAATTTTAAATTAATTTTAATTAAAAGTGGGACTTCCCTGGCAGTCCAATGGTTAAGACTTCACCTTTCAATGCAGGGGGTGAGGGTTCGATCCCTGGTTGGGGAGCTAAGATCCCACATGCCTCAGGCCAAAAAAACGAAACATAAAACAGAAGCCATATTGTGACAAACTCAATAAAGACTTAAAAAATAATAATAATTTTTTTTTAATTTTTTAAAAAATTAATATACCCTCAAGGTTCCTTTCAATTGTATATTAATCAAGCTGTTCTATCTTCTTTTCCCTTCTAAGGTGGATCCTTTTTTCCTCCTCTTCCCATTTCTCTGGTATTACAACGATTTGAGGAACACATCAAGTTCATGACCACCTCTTGCTTCATGCAATTCTGCCTTTTCTGTGTCTTTTTCCCACAGGCCAAAACGGAATTCATGAACTATTTCCCTTTGACATAGTTTTACTGAAAAATTTAATGGTCTAGTTGGCCCTGTTGCCAGAAGTGCGTTCCACACCAGAAATCTTAGTGCCATTGTTCAGAGACCGGAGAGCCATAGCCACCTAGTGACTCCAGCAAAGAGGCTGAGGGCCTCAGACACTTGGCATCTGCAAGTTGGCCACCACTTCTGCCATAACCCAACTGACCGATTCCTATGATTCAGTTTGTGTGCTTTTAATTTCATTTATTTTGAATAGGTACTATCTTCACACAACAAAAAAGACAAAAGATACAAAAGGACCTAAATCTCGTCCCCAGCCACTGAGATTCCCTGTCTTAGAAGCAACCAATGTTCTTGCGTTTCCTCACAGGTACATTTTCTGCCTGTACAAGCACATACATCATTTTTACACAAATACTAGCACTGTGTACACACTCCCTTGCACCTTGCGTCCCTACATTTAACTACTGGATATCATACTACATCATGAAACAGGAAAAGCAATGGAGGGTGGTATCCCAGAAACCAGGTAAAGAGTTTCAAGAAGGAGCATGTGCTCAGCAGTGTGAAATGCTTCAGTGAGATAAGGAGTGAGAACTGACCACTGGGTTTGGCAAAAAGGAGGCCATTTATGGCTTTGGCAAGAGCTGTGACTACGGAATGGTGGAGGCAATACCTGATTGAAGTGGATTCCAGAGAGAACGGAGAAAAGCAGGTGTAGACAGCTCTGTGAGACAGATCCACCACAGACAAGTCTTAAGGAGTGTTGCTGAGAAGGGGAAGAGAATCAAGGCTGTAGCTGGGGTCATGAAAGGGATGTTTTTAAGATGGAAGAAATGAGGAATGACCCTTACAGTAGGAAGAGTGAACGATGGAGAGTAAGAAGGAGACAATTACAGGAACTCTGTCCCTAAGCAGGCGAGGGGAGGGGGTCTAGGGCACGTCAGGGAGGGTTGGCTTGTGATCGCGTGTATACGGCTCACCCAATACAATGGACAGGAAAGCAGGGGTGTGGGTGCAGACGCGGGGGAGGTAGGAGATGGGTGATGGGACTGTGGGAACGTCATCTGGCACTAGCTTCCAAATGTTCACTTTCAAAAGCAGTCAGGAGGGTAGGAGCGTCTTAGAGGAGAGTCTTCATCCAGAGAAGGAAGAAAACAAACAGATGGGCGAGCTGGAAACCCCAAAGGGCCCAAGTGAACTGAGTGTTAAGTTTGTGGCTGAGAACGTAAAGTGGTAGACTGGGAGTTTGGGATTAGCAGATGCAAACTATTGTATATAGGATGGATAAACAACAAGCTCCTACTGTATAGCACAGGGAAGTATATTCAATATCCTGTGATAAACCATAATGGAAAAGAATATGAAAAGGAATGTATACATATGTATAACTGAATCACTTTGCTGTACAGCAGAAATTAACACAACAACACAACGCTGTACATCAATTATACTTCCAAAAAAAAAAAAGAATGTAAAGTGAGGTCAGTCAGGATGTTTGTGTGTTTTTCTCACCCACGTCAATATATACATTCAGGTGAAGTGTTAGTTGTAACCGGGCTTGGTGTTTTGGAGGATGTGTACAACAGACAGTGTGATGGACAGAATAAGACAGCCGCTGAGATTCCCGGTCCCTGGCGTGGGCAGGGCCAGTGGGTGTGACGATGTGATGGTTACGTTATGTTATGCAGCAAAGACGGAGAGATTTTGCAGGTCCCTAATCAGATACTTAGAGTTCGTCAAAGGAGATTATCCCAGGTGAGCCAAGCTCCTCCAGCAAGCCTCCCGAGACGGGTTAGGCCTTTGGTGAACTCAGAAGGGCTCTCCCGCTGGCTTTTGGGAAGCGAAGCACCATAAGTCCTGCAGCCGCCAGAGGTGAACTCTGTGTGGGTTTGGAAGAGGATTCAGAAGGCAGCCCCCGGCCAATTCTTGGCTGGTTGCAGGGTTGTGAGACCCCAAGAAAGGACTTGGCAGAGGGGTAATTGGACTCCCGACCCTTGGAAACTGTGTGATACCAAATAGGTGCTGTTCTGAGCCCCTAAGTCTGTGAGAATTTGTTATGGCAGCATAGAAAACTATATATTTATATGTATAACTGATTCACTTTGCTATACACCTAAAACTAACACAACATTGTAAGTCAACTATACTCCAATAAAAATTTTTAAAAAAGGAAAAGAAAACTAATAGAGAGGCGGAAAGAGGTCACGGCGCAAGAGGTGTAGACAGAGACTGGTTATACAGTAAGTCCCCTACGTACGAGCGAGTTCCATTCAGAGAGCATATTCGTAAGTCCAAATTGTTCATAAGTCGGGCAAAGTTAGCCTAGGTACCCAGCTAACACAATCGGCTATGTAGTACTGTACTGTAATAGGTTTATAATACTTTTCACACAAATAATACATAAAAACAAACAAAAAATAAAGAAAACATTTTTAATCTTACAGTACAGTACATTGAAAAGTACAGAAGTACCGTACAACAGCTGGCATACAGGGGCTGGCATCGAGTGAACAGGCAGGAAGAGTTACTGACTGGAGGAGGGAGAGGAGGTGGGAGATGGTAGAGCTGAAGGATCCTCAGCAATAGGAGATGGAGGGCGGGCTTCCCTGGTGGCGCCGTGGTTAGGAATTCACCTGCCAAGGCAGGGGACACGGGTTTGAGCCCTGGTTCAGGAAGATCCCACATGCTGCAGAGCAGCTAGGCCCGTGTGCCACAACTACTGAGCCTGCGCTCTAGAGCCCGCACACCTAGAGCTGGTGCTCCAAAACGAGAGAGGACACCGCAATGAGAGGCCCGCGCACCGCAATGAAGAGTAGCCCCCGCTCACAGCAACTAAAAAGAAAGCCCACGCACAGCAATGAAGACCCAACACAGCCAAAAATTAATTTTAAAAAAACAGAATTGTATTTCCAATAAAATTAAAAAAAAAAAAGAGAGACAGAGGACAAGCTGCAATTTCACTCTCCCCAGATGTTGATGGCACAGGCTCTGGTTCCTTGCTCGATTCAATTCTCTCTTCCCTCTTTCTTCCGGACATCCTGGGCTTGCAATAAAGATACTGGACTGCTGTACTCTCTACTGTAAAGTACACAAAAGTACAACCACTTGTAGAGGATGCACGCAGGTGACAAGGTACGCCAGACCCGTGAACTAACTCACGTGACTGGACACGCGAACGCACGTTCGCATCTTCGAAAGTTCTCAGCTTGAAGGTTCGTATGTAGGGGACTTACTGTAATGAAGGATGAGGGGAACTGAGCTGAGGAGCTGAAGGATGAGGGGAAGGTGAGGTGGGTAAGCCGCAGTGAGAGAGTGGTGTACCCACGCATTTACCTCTGAATATCACTTGGGGTCTAAGGTGTGCTGAGTACCACTCCAGGAGGGGGCTCCAGGGAAGCAGTGGGCTCTACGTGCAAGACGAAGAGCTAGTTAAATGGGCGATGGTGGCAGCTCTTAGTGTCTTGACTGGCGGGCCCCATGTGGCTGTGGAGGTGTGTTGCAACCCAGCGTGGTTTGGAGCCGCAGAAGACAGGGTTCAGGTGCTGGAACCGGCCAGGATGTTAGCAGGTTTGCTGGGCCACCTGAAGGGCCCTCCACTCAGGTCCCAGAGCCACAGGAGAGCACAACTACTTGAGTTGATGCCCCTACCTGAGCACGGGTTTGGATAAGCTCCAGGAGAAAGAAGCATCCCTTCAAAGGCCCCGAGGAAGGAGAGCAGAGAGCTGGGATGCAGAGACCCAGGGAAAGAGAAGCATCAGACACAGCTAGAAAGAGAATCTATAGATTTGGAGAGGGCACAGCAGGCTTCCCTACATCGTGGGCTATGACAGGGTGAGAAGAGTGCCTGAAACCCTTAATTAAGAGATGAGGCGTCTCATTGTAGTTTTGATTTGCATTTCTCTAATGATTAATGATGTTGAGCATTCTTTCATATGTTTGTTGGCAGTCTGTATATCTTCTTTGGAGAAATGTCTATTTAGGTCTTCTGCCCATTTTTGGATTGGGTTGTTTGTTTTTTTGTTATTGAGCTGCATGAGCTGCTTGTAAATTTTGGAGATTAATCCTTTGTTTGGAGAGGGTGTGGAGAAAAGGGAACCCTCTTGCACTGCTGGTGGGAATGTGAATTGGTACAGACACTATGGAGAACAGTATGGAGGTTCCTTAAAAAACTACAAATAGAACTACCATATGACCCAGCAACCCCACTACTGGGCATATACCCTGAGAAAACCGTAATTCAAAAAGAGTCATGTACCAAAATGTTCATTGCAGCTCTATTTACAATAGCCAGGAGATGGAAGCAACCTAAGTGTCCATCATCAGATGAATGGATAAAGAAGATGTGGCACATATATACAATGGAATGTTACTCAGCCATAAAAAGAAACGAAGCTGAGTTATTTGTAGTGAGGTGGATGGACCTAGAGTCTGTCATACAGAGTGAAGTAAGTCTGAAAGAGAAAGACAAATACCGTATGATAACACATATATATGGAATCTAAGAAAAAAAAATGTCATGAAGAACCTAAGGGTAAGACGGGAATAAAGACACAGACCTACTAGAGAATGGACTTGAGGACACGGGGAGGGGGAAGGGTAAGCTGTGACAAAGTGAGAGAGTGGCATGGACATATATACACTACCAAACGTAAAATAGATAGCTAGTGGGAAGCAGCTGCATAGCACAGGGAGATCAGCTCGGTGCTCTGTGACCACCTAGAGGGGTGGGATAGGGAGGGTGGGAGGGAGGGAGACACAAGAGGGAAGAGATATGGGAACATATGTATATGTATAACTGATTCACTTTGTTATAAAGCAGAAACTAACACACCATTGTAAAGCAATTATACTCCAATAAAGATGTAATAAATAAATAAATAAAAAGAGATGAGGCATAGGTGTCAAAGTGATTTTACATGACACCAAATCCTAAGGAATGCTCTCAGGTTGAAATGAATCACCAGCTCCATTGTGCACTTGTTTTTTCTTTGAGCCCAACTTCCCACGTGCAGTTTGACAATCCTGAAACCGTCTTCCACCATCTTAAAATGGGTGGCAGAATTTTCAAAACAAAATTATATTTAATCCAAATAGTAAAACTATCTCATAACAGCCCTCAGGAGACAGAGTAGAGAGGAACAGACCAAAAAAAAAAAAAAAAATCAGAGGCTGTCCTAACATCAAAAAGGTTGGAAATCATTTGCACAAATCTTTAGTTAATAAATGCATACTGAAGTTTCCTATCTCCCCAACGTGCAGTTGTTCGTGTGCTGTTATGTGGGATTTTATCGGCATTTCTTAGAATGGAAATGACCCAAAGCCAGCAGGGTCCTTTAGTAAACAGCACTTTCCTTAGCTGTAGTGGAGTGTTATCTTTTGTTAAACTCTTGCTTTTTCTTTCCAGAGCTAGCCCTCACACAGGTACAGAAAAGAGTCCATTCCGCGCTTGTCTGCCTGTGACTCATCTTCACTATCTAGTGAACCTGTGATTTCAAGGGAACCAGCAAGAACAACACAGGAAAGATATCCGAAGTAAGAAAACAAGTAACTAGGCGGCTGCAAGATTGGTCTGCTCTAAGCTATTGTTTCTGAGCCATCAAGAGAGCTCTGAATTAATTCATCAATACTGATGTTAAGTACAACTATCTTTTTGGAGGGTTTTCTATGTGCTCTACCCTTTGTGTCTGGATGTTACCTCTGAACAGCAAAACCAGACTTAGAGGGAAGACTTTTTGTCAAAGGTGATCCCAGCCTCATTGTTGTTGTTTTTTTTTTAATTGAACGAAAGAGTCTTTAAATTCTACAGTGCTTTACGATCTTCACATGTTTCACACACATGATTTCATACAATCCCATAATAACCTCTTTTTCTCCCCTCCCCCTATGTTGCCTCTCCCTCCTCCCCTCTCCCCGCTGGTAAGCACTCGTTTGATCTCTGTATCTGCGAGTCTGCTTCATTTTATTCACTAGTGTGTTGTATGTTTTAGATTCCGCATATAAGTGAGACCATACAGTATTCCTCTTTCTCTGTCTGACTTACCTAACTTAGCATAACGCCCTCCAAGTCCATCCGTGGGGCTGCAAGTGACAACATTTCCTTCTTTTTCATGCCAGCCTCGTCCTTGAAGCACTTCTTCACTTGGGTTCCAGGACACCCCCTCTGAAGTTTTCCCCCAGCCCCCTGGCCGTTCCTTCTCAGTCTCCTCTGCCAGCCCCTCCTTCTCTCCCGTACCCCAGGCTTTCCGCCTACACTCTGTGACCTTTCTGGCCACTTCCTGTGCTGTCCGAGGAAGCACCACACCTGTGTCCTTTCCTCCCCTGGGAAGTGTCTCCTGCAGGTCTTCCCTGGGCCAGGTCCTTCTCATCATTCTAATCTCTGCTCAGATCTCACTTCTGCAAAAAGGCCCTGAGCATTCCTTCTAGAAAAGTCCCTCCCTGTCACAGCCACTCACGCTCTACCCTGTGGATCTACTTTATTTCTTCACAGGACTTTGCACTACTTACAAATTACTTACTACTTTTTGTCCTTGTTTTCTGTCTCTCCATTATCACGGAAGCTCCTGGATGGCAGGGACAGCCTTTTTTTTTTTTTTTTTTTAACATCTTTATTGGAGTATAATTGCTTTACACTGGTGTGTTAGTTTCTGCTGTATAACAAAGTGAATCACCTATATGTATACATATATCCCCTCCCTCTTGCGACTCCCTCCCACCTTCCCTATCCCACCCCTCTAGGTGGTCACAAAGCACCGAGCTGATCTCCCTGTGCTATGTGGCTACTTCCAGGGACAGTCTTATTCAGGGCTACACCTTCCAGGCCTAAAATATGACCTGACACTATAAACGTCTGTTGTACAGTAAGTCCCCTACTTACGAACCTTCAACTTGCGAGCTTTCAAAGATGCGAACATGCGTTCCATCAACGTCAGGCATGAGTGAAATTGCAGCTTGCACTCTGTCTCCTATTGCTGAAGATCCTTCAGCTCTACCATCTCCCACCTCCTCTCCCTCCTCCAGTCAATAACTCTTCTTGCCTGTTCACTCGATGCCAGCCCCCGTATGCCAGCTGTTGTGCTGTACTACTGTACTTTTCAGGGTACTGCACTGTAAGATTTAAAATGTTTTCTTTATTTTTTGTGTTGGTTTTTTATGTATTATTTCTGTGAAAAGTATTATAAATCTATTACAGTACAGTACTATATAGCCGATTGTGTTAGTTGGGTACCCAGGCTAAGTCTGTTGGACTTACGAACAAATTGGACTTATGCACGTGCTCTCGGAACGGAACTCATTCGTATGTAGGGCACTTACTGTATAGCATGATTAGAGATAAGAAACTAAAGCTTGAGATGGTACTAGTTTGCTGCTGCTGCTGTTTCAAATTATCCTGAATTTAGTGGCTTAACACAGCAATGTTTGTTGGCAGGGCTGTGTTCTTTCTGGAGGGATGCCTTAGGGAGAACCCACTGCCTGGACTTTTCCACTTTCCAGAGCTGCCTGCCTTCTTTGGCTAGTGGCCCCTTCCTCCATTTTCAAAGCACATCACTCCCCAGTCTGGTTCTATTGACACATCTCCTTTTTCTGACTTACTCCTCCTATGTCCCTCTTATAGGACCTTGGTGATGACATTGAGCCCACCTGGCTAGTTTAGAATATTGTCTGTCTCAGGGTCCTTAACTTAATCACATCTGTAATACACATTCCAGGGACTAGGACGTTGGCATAGGGGAGGTTTATTCTGTCCACCACAGCATGCTTCATTTTCTTGAGATCAATTAGCGAGTAAGTGGCAAAGATGGGGTTTAAACTGGGGGACTGACATACATACACCATTGATACTATGTATAAAATAGACAACTAATGAGAACCTACTGTATAGCTCAGGGAACTCTACTCAGTGCTCTCTGGTGACCTAAATGGGAAGGAAATCCAAAAAAAGAGGGGATATAGGTACACGTATAGCTGATTCATTTTGCTGTACAGTAGAAACTAACACAACATTGTAAAGCAACTATAGCCCAATAAAATTCAAATAAATAAATAAAAATAAACTTGTTGACTCCATGGTGAAAATTCTATGGTTTGTGCTGCCCTTTAAGCCAACACACAACCCCAGTTACCCAGTCTTCGCAAAGCCACATAGGAGGATTCTGGGCCTGAAGTCGTCCCAAGACTCCAAGGAAGAAATCCTAGTATTGTCCCAATGATGGCAGCCGTGGTGTTCTCTTATCAGGTGTTCTCCATCAAGGTATTTTTACAATATGTTACAAGCAATCCCTATCTCTCCAGAAGAGTTTAATACGTAGAGTCTGCTCTGGACGTACAAGTGCTACTCACCAATAAAGATATCACAAGGTTAATGAAGGGAATTAGGACTCTAAACTATGTGAAAGGATAATAATACGGAGAATACCTACCACTTTCCGAAGGCGCTTATTCCCTAGATACATTCACATGTTCATTATCTCACTTAATTCTTACTACGACAACAAATAATGGGTATTATCATTTTTGTTGTTAAGGAAATGGACGTTTATGCATATTGAGTGAATCACCATAGAGCTGTAAGTGAAGGAAAAGGATGCAAAGACTGATCTGCCGGCCTCCAAAACCCATACTCTCCCCTATTAACCCAAATACCTTCCAGAGCAAAGGAGAGATTTCCTGCTGAACTCTTTACTCATGACCATTAACTCGAGGCGAAAAAACTGAAATGTAGTGCACTAGTCAATTGCCTCCTGGAATTTTTTCTTGGGCAGCCTCAAAGGCAAGACAGTGGCTTGTGCAGATTTTGCAAATTGGCAACCTTTGCAGAGGATGAGATATGGCTCATTTCTTCTATGAGATCACACAGGATTTAGTTGGGGGAAGAGCAGATAACCCCAGGTAGTGTACTAATAGCAGGATTCCTCAGCGAAGCAGGGAAGGGATGCTCGTCATTGCAGGGCTCCATGCCCCGACGGGGGTGACAGTTTTTAAAGAATTAGTTGTAGGGCAGCGACCACCAGTGCACATATCTACCAAGTAAAGCTTTCAAATCTTTAACCCTTACCCAATGATTCTCTGAGCCTCTCCCCGACCACACTTTGTCCATTCACGTACGCATCCAGCTAACATACACGGATCCCTACAAAGAGGCAAGCTGTGTTCCGAATTCTAGGGATATAAAGATGATTAGGAATCAGTCCCTGCCCTCAAGGGGACAGAAACAGTAACGGGAGAAAGATATATGAAATAAGCGCGCTAAACTATGATAGGAACTGCGCACATTTGCCATGTACAGTGAGGAACAGCTCAAAAACAGAACCGTAAATTCTACCGAATGAGAGGAGAAGCGGGGCCAGGAGAGGCTTCAGGAAAAGGAAGCTTTTCAGGACCGGGTAGGTGCTCCCAATTTTGGAGGAGAGGGTAGAAGGCAGGTGAACAAAGAGGGATGTTTCCAGATAGAAGGAATAACACGAGCAGACGTGCAGAGCTACTGAACCACTGTGGTTTACGACAAGTTAAAACAGGTTGGTTCAGTGGCTACTTTTCACCGTGAAGAAGTGGCCATCCGTCAAAAACGTTATTCGACTGGGGCTTCCCTGGTGGCGCAGTGGTTGAGAGTCTGCCTGCCGATGCAGGGGACACGGGTTCGTGCCCCGGTCCGGGAAGATCCCACGTGCCGCGGAGCGGCTGGGCCCGTGAGCCATGGCCGCTGAGACTTCGCGTCCGGAGCTGTGCTCCGCAACGGGAGGGGCCGCAGCGGTGAGAGGCCCAAGTACCGCAAAAAAAAAAAAAGAAAGAAAGAAACAGCTACTGCCTATAAAACCTGAAACAAAGGCAGTAACATTTTAAAAAGCGTTATTCAACTGAACACGAAGAGCGTGGATCGGTGCCTCCCTCCTCCGCCGTGGGCACTGGCATGGCCTCAGCTACAGGACCCTCCGCAGACTCCCAGGGTTGTGCCTGTTTCTGGACAAGCTCTCGGCAGGATCTCTGTTTCAGCATCTCCAGCACCGCACCTGGGCCGGGTCACCAAGCTCTCTGCTCATCAAGCAACAGACGAAGCTTCCCCACTCCTACCTTGTCACCCTCCACAGCAGCCTCCATTATCTCCCTCCAACTGTCTCACTCTCATCCCACCTCCGTGTCATCTCTTTGGTGGAAGCCTCCAAGTAGCTAATGTGTACCTAGGTGCCATCTTTCATGTGATCCAATAGAACTAATTGAGGTCCGGGTGGAAAAACAAGCAGAGATTTGACGCATCATTGAGCTAAAACAAAACTGAGTCTCTGGGAGTTTTGTATGTGTGTCTTTCCCATGTTCATACACCTTAGAGATAAGAATATGAGGTAAATAATTAAGGGATAAGTTTGAGTCCTTGAACCCTGTATACTTTCCCCCCATCTTGTATTTAGATTGTACCCATCACTTAATCTCCACAAAGAGAAGTCCCCAGCAGGGAAATCCTCTAGGAAAGATCGTGTGAGCAGATGATTAAAATGTTGATTTGATGTACTTTTACATCTGTGTTTCAAGCTTCTCCAGGTATAAGTATCTTGGAAAGACAGGATTTCCAAGGCTAAATGTCAAATCAAGTTCAAAAATAGCCTACTGGAGTGTTTCCCTCAGGCAAAGCAAATCCCCCTACAAGCCCAACACGTCAGGAGCGTGCGAAGTTTAACACAAGGGCGTATAACGCTACAATAAAACCCCAAACATTGGCAGCCTGTGAAGATTTATGGTTGGCCACGTATTAGGAGATTCTATTTTCAGCACATTTTTCCCAAACAAGGGGACTTTCTGCATTTGCAAAGAGCTACCCTGGATAGTCATCAAAAAGTAAATATCATGAATAAAGATATACAAAAATAGAAGTATAGTTTTAAAAATGCTAATCTAAAAAACAAAAAGTTCAGGATAGTCGTATTTCATTACCACCCACACTTATGGCTTCCCTTTCTTTCCTTTTCAATGCTCAAAGGTCTGTATACCTCTAAGAACCGTGGTGTCACTTCACTTTAGTGGTCAGCACTGTCCCCTAGAGTCAGGAAGGATCTGAAGAATCATTTCACCCAACCCCTTCATTTCACACGTAACCAATTTGGCAACTTATATGGAGTATCTGCTACCTAAGAGGCAATGGACCAGGGCTGGAGGAGAAATTCTAACACAAAAACTATGTGATTCCATGAGTCATCTAACAAAAATAATTTCATTTCTGCCTTAAAGAAGTTTTACATTTATTTGAGGAGACTGATAACATATACATAAGAATAAAGCAGGGAAGGATAACTGTAAAAGGACTGATTCAAACCAAGGGCAAATGCACAGATGAAGGAAGTTATTTTAACCGGTGGCATGTTGCAAGGATTTGGAGTAGATTTGAAGCACGGATGTATTTTCACTGGATATAAGTTATTTTCCATAGATGGAATAGTGTTGGTAAAGGTTCATAAAGAATAAACAAATAAGTGTGCTTCAGGAGCTCCGAAGCTTGATTTCTTAGAAGCAATGGAAGAAGTGTCTGAGGTTGGAAAGGCATAGAATCAGACAAGGTAGAGAAATCTCATTATTATTATTTTTTATGGCATTTTGTATTAAGTGGAATTTTTGATTGGAAAAAGCAAAGAGAATAGAGATTACGTATGTGAAAGCATCGAGTCCAAAACTGATTCAGGATGAGGGCCTCCTAATATTGAGAGTTCACAGTAAGGATGCCCCTAAATGCAAGTAGACAACCTCAACTTCAACAGGTATGTCAACTTACTAGCTCATGCAAGAAAAGACACCCAGAGATAGGTACTTCCAGGATATGTTAATTCAGTGGCTTATCAAATTCATCAGGGAAGCTTTTTTCCCATTTTTCTCTATTCTGTCGTCCTCACCGCATTGGGTTGAATCTCCCTTCACGTCACAACGTAGCTTCTGCCGTTCTTGGTGTGACTCCATGTACCACAGGATCCAAGTAAGAAGAGAGACTGTTTATTCCCTGGGTTTCCTCTTAAGAAGGAAGCGATCCTTCCCAGACGCTCTCCAGCTCACTTCACGTTAGCTAGAACTAATTTATACCCTCATCCCCAAATCAATCTCTGACAAGGCAGTAGGATTAACAAAACTAAGCAGGATTTTACCGTTGAGTCACGGATGGAGAAGTGAACATGCAAACAAAGTTGGGGCTTTCAAGCAAGGAAAAAAGGAAACTGGCTTCTGGGAAGCCAACGCCTACTGCTAAGTGATCAGAGCTGTTCCCAACATCATGTTCTAGGAGATGGTAAAGCCAAGGCCCCTTCTCCCTCTTTGGAACAATGGCTCATCCACAAAGGCTGCAGAGGAGGAAGACTGGGGCCCCTCTAGGCAGCACCAGGCCTGGTTTGGTAGACAAAGCTTTGGGACTGGGACCTTGGTCCCTTCACATCTACTCAAACCACCAGGCCATCAGGCGCATGCTGGGGAGAGGGGCAGAAAGAGGAGGCAGTTCAAGGTGCAGGCAGAGGCTGAGAATCCTTTAGAGAAGATGACTGGAGATAAAGTGGGTTTTTCTCTGCCTTCCTTGTGTTGGCAGGAGCCCCATCACCTCATTAACCAATCTTCGGCTCTAGGAGGGTAGGTCTTTTCCCAGTTGCATGCCTCTTGCTGGCCACATAATGCTCAATACATATATTTAGAGAATGTCTTGAATCAATTTATTATTTTCTCAATTACTTTGTTTCATAACATGATGTCAGAATTCCCACTGCCTCAGGGGAGGTAATGTTTTGGTGAAGGTAACTGTTGCATCCTGCGTCAAAGCCCTATCATCTGGGACCCAAATCGATTTCCATAATCATATGTTGCTACGCTGTCATTTCAGTAAGGTGATGATGTTTTGTGAAAACACATCTTTTTTTTTTTTTTTTCAGCCACTGTTTTTTACTTTATGATAAGAGGGAATTAGACACAGAAACAGAATGAGTCACCACTCCCTCACCACCACTTCCCTTTCGTTTTCCTTCCTGTTTTCTCATTGGAGGCTGCAGTGACCTTCTCATAAGGTCACTGCTGGGCTCATTAGATTCTCGAATCAGGCTTAGATCAAAGTGCTGAGGAGATGTTCCGTCCTTCATTCAACAAATATGTATTCCAGACACTGTGCCAGAGAATTAAAAAATCCAAATAAGATACAGCCATGTGGTCTAATGAGGCATCTATTAAAAATTATAAAATAAAAGTCAATAAATTGACGTGGAAAGATGTCCACAATAAGTGAAAATATATATCTATAAGCATTGTTTAGCTTGGTGTGCATGTATTTATCCAGATATTTTTTTGTTATTCAAACATATAAATAGCTACATTTTGGGGTGGAGAGTGCTATTTTAAACAAACAAAAACACTTGATTGGAGTCATTTGTCTTCTAAGGGCTGGTAGGGGTGGGAATGGTGTCGTTGGTGATCAGAAGAGCAGAATTCATGCCAGTGAGAGAATAAATCTCTATGCTACTTCCTTCTGCCTACACAAACCAGGGCAAACTGGTCTTCCCTAAGATTTTAATCATGTTAAAAGAAAGAATATGATTTTAGAACCTAGAGGAGATTACTTTTACCTTATATATTTTATCTTTCCTGCAATGTATATTATTTGCATAATAAAAAGTTAAAAGGATATATAGTTCCTATCTTCAAGGAGCTCTTGTAGAAGAGAACATAAAAATAAAACACTGCCATACAATATTATAGGGGATATTATAAGAGTGTGTATATATATACACACATATATATGGTATATATTCATGAGAGGAAAGAGGAAGAAGCCACCAGCTCTACCTGGAGGTACCTAGAAAGGCTTCCCCTAGGATTTGGGCTTTGAATTGGGCCTTTTAAACCAAAGTTTCTCAGAGAGAATACCATACATTAATGCATGAAGGGCCTGACAATCCAGTAGGACTCGATCTTGGATGATGTAACATGGAGACCCACACAGAGAGGGGAGCATTAAGTGGTAGGAAGAAGAGGTTGTAACAGTAGATGGGAACCAGATAATAAAAATACAAGTCATCTTCAAAAATGGAAACGTCATCCTAAACATGATGAAGAGTCATTGAAGACTACATTTGCCTTTAACAAAAAAGTAAACACAACCTTAAGAGTTTTTTTAATGTTAATTGTTTGTAATTGGAGAACAAAAGAAATAGAGAACTAAGTCTGTTTATAAACACTGAAGCTTTAAGTCCTTTGGACTAACTCCTTCAGATTAGAGCAGTATCTCCAAAGTAAGTCCCCAGATTGGGGTCAGTCAGTAATAAATTTTTCACTGGTCTAAGAAGCAATAAGATAAATAAGTACGATGTAGTGAATTTTGTATAAAACTACATCTAATTAAAATTTTTAATTTGTTTTTGATGTCTGTCATTAGCAAAACAAAAAATGATCTTATGTTGGTGGCCCCTAAGTTTGTTTGTTTGTTTTTTAGTTTCTCATTCATGAAACAAAGTTTAATTTCAGGGATCCACTAGATTATAGTCGTCTAGTTTCACAAGGCACTGGAAGACAGAAAAAGGAAAATAAGCAAAGCAAAAACACAGAAAAAATGGAAGAGAAATCAGAGAGTCAGAGGAAATTCCAATGGTCTAGGAGCCAGTGTGGAGGTGAAAAAGGAACTAAATTTAATAACAAAGCATTTGCTCTCTGCCAGATTGCAATCAATCTTTTATTTTAGGAGAGACACAGTTATATCCTTCTTTTAAACGTTTCATGCCAAATATCTAGTTTACACGTTTGTCTTTTTAGGAGAATCATTTGGAGGCTGAAATGCAAGAGAGATACATGTTTTCGCAGAGCTGGCTATCAGGAAATTTTTTACCAAGTGAATCTTTATTCTCCCATTTTTTTAACACTGTGGAAAAAAAACCCTCAGAAGATCATATTGACAATTTTAGCAAGGAAGGAATTAAGATCATGTTCTGGCTTGTGGAATGCAGAGAAATTGCAGGATGTTTGCTGGAAGTTTCACCTTATAATTCCCTTTTCCTTTGCATGACCTTCTTTTTCCAGTGTTGTTCTTTTCTCTGTCCTATAGTTAGTTCACTTGCAGACACTTGTTCCTAGTCTGTCTTCTTGAGTGGTTGTAGTTGTATTCTAGCTACCACTTCCAGGCTTGCAGACTCCTTGAGCTGTTACCCTGTCTTCTGTCTGTATCCCTGCAGGGCACCCGGGCCCACAGACTCACTTAAGTTTGTTTACCTACTTTTCCTTCCTACAAAGAGCAATAAAGAAAATGAACTTAGCTCCATAATCCTCAACGCTGATTTATAGACTGAGACATCCCATTAGTGGTTTTAATTTCAATCCTATCAGTCAACTGTGTTTTGGCAGGATATCTCAAAGTTAAACATTGTAAAACTAGATTTAATGTTAACTTATTGCTATGGAAATATCCTTTTCACATTTCACTTTCCATTTGTGTTAGATCATAACAAAAATTAAATCCATCTGTCTCTAGCAAATGCATAGTATGTTTAGTTAGAGACAAGAAGAATAGAAATTAGAAGAGCAGATTTTAAGACAGGTTTGAAAATGACAGATACAGATATTCAAATTAGAGTTTGCCTTTGCAAACATTTGTGTTTTGTAAAATCCACCAAATGTATGTTTCCTTATAAGTAACAAAAGAGGAAGGTAAAATTTAAAGTCATACATACAAGTTTTAGAAATGTTAATTTTTTGCCAGGTAAGAAAATATTCTGAGTGTATGTCACTATTTTATTTTCTTCTTCCCCATAATTATTTCTAACATACAAATAACTTATAAACATGTTTTTACCATCAATGGCTTAAATTTTTCGTGTTTTTAGTAAAATATATAAATCTCTCCTTAATCCTATTCTGCTTTTTCTACTCTCCTACCTAAAAATAACTAAAATAAGAATTTGGGGGCTTCCCTGGTGGCGCAGTGGTTGAGAGTCCACCTGCCGATGCAGGGGACACGGGTTCGTGCACCGGTCCGGGAAGATCCCACATGCCGCGGAGCAGCTGGGCCCATAAGCCATGGCCGCTGAGCCAGCACGTCCAGAGCCTGTGCTCCGCAACGAGAGAGGCCACAACAGTGAGAGGCCAGCATACCGCAAAAAAAAAAAAAAAAAAAGAATTTGGGAGATTGGGATTGACGAATATACACTAATATGTATAAAACAGATAACTCATAAGAACCTGCTGTATAAAAACAAATAAAATAAAACTCAAAAAAAGATGAGTTATGTGTCCATATTTATACCCTTAAAGCTCCCGATTTAGTTCCTCAATACGTGCTTATTGAATAGAATCAAATTTAACCACACTGATATGCCTTCAACAGAAAATGGCATTTTTGACTGTCTTTGTATTTGTCCCTTACGAAGAGTTTCCCTTTCTATGATATTTGTTTGAAATAAATAATTGTAATTATTAAATAGGAAAAAAAAAGAGTTGTGTGTATTCTTCCTCTCTGGGGTACATTTTACGCAGCTAACAACAAATCCAATTTCTCAGTAACTCAGAGCATGTATCAGAAAGATATATCGATTAAGCACAGTGGCTTGCATTGAAAAAAATATACCACTATCACCACTTCTTAAGTTAGGATTAATAATAAGTATCATTTAAAGAGTACTTAGTAGGTAGCTGAAAAGTTCACACACATACATACATATACATACATACATAAAAACAGACACGTAATTTTGTTTATTCTATGAGGTAGGTGACTTTAATGTCCCCATTTTACAGATAAGGAAACTGAGACTTATTGAATGGAGACACTTGGTTAGTAAGAGGCAAAGCCAGAGACGAAATCAAGGTCTAACTCTGAAATCCATTGAAAATATCCTAGATAATTGTAAAACATGTAAGCAGACGGGTGGCCCTATAAATCATGATCATTCAGCTCCAAACGACACCCAACACTGTCTGACAACCTTACTACAAATGCTCTAGTGAGAAACCACTCGCACTCTTTATAAAGTCCATTGCATACCTCCTCAAGGCCTGGCACCTAGGAGCCACTCAATAAATATACGTTTAATAACAACAACAACAATAATAGTGAGTACTTAGATACCATGCGCCAATTACTTTTCTAACCTTTATATATATTTAACTCCTTTAATTCACACAACAAATCTCTCAGGTAGTTACTATGGCTATCCCCATTTTACAAATGAGGAAACTGAGGCACCAAAGAGGTTAGGAAAACTGTCCTGGGTCACACAAGTAGTAAGAGGCAGAAATAGACTTCAAGCCCAGGCATTCGTGTTCCACAGTTCCATAATCTGTAGTTTAAATAAACAGATGAATGAATGAACCAGAATGATTTTTATCGACATAAATCAAGTTGTATCACTGCCTTGATTTAAATGCTTAGGGATTCCCTACTGTATGTAGGATACACATGTTAACTTCTCAGCCCCGCCTGTAAGGTCTGGCAGGGTCTCTGAGTTCATCTTTCGCCTCATATTTTATGCTTCTCCCTCTCTGTAGTCTGAGACAACGGATTTGGTTTGGTGGCTTTTTTTTCCAATTCAGGCCCTTCACACATGCTGTTTCTTCTCTCTGGAAGGTCATCCCTGTACTCTTAACTGGTTAATTCCTATTCGTCATTGAAGACTCTACCTAAATACAGCTTCTTGTGAGACAGCTTCTCTGATATGCCAATACAACCCAGATGTCTACGCTTGTTATAAAATCCAATAACATTTAAAACAATTTCCAATTGTGCTTGCCAGTGTGTGTAGATCTGATTGTCTTTCTCTTTCATTACCCTATAAATTTCAGGAGAGCAGAGACCATGACTCTTTTTTTCTTATACATGGTCTATACTAGGTACTAGATAAAGGTTGCTGAACGTAAGAATGAATGAATGAATGAACTCAATGAACTCAACTCAATGAATGAATGAACAACTCATCAAAAGCATTATTCATAATGAATGCTCATAATACTGTATGTGCATGTGAATGATTGAAAATTGCCAAATGTATCACCCAAGCACTAACTGAAAAGCCAATACACATTGAAAGAACATCCACCATAGTTTTGAGGAGCTAAGATGGAATATGTAATAGGGAAGAACAAACCTGACTCCGTACTGGCTGTTTCTTTTACTTTAAACTTTGTAGTCCATTGCTTTTGTTACCAGTTAATCACTAAAGGGGTGTTGCCTATGGCTGAAAGTGTACATAATGGCCCATTCCCTGGGACCCTGCCTCCATGCCTGAGCATTAAGCTAAAATATTGGTTGGCCAGAAAGTTCATTCGGGTTTTTCCATAAGATGTTACAACCCAAGATGTTGGCCAACCCCATGCCTTTGTTTAGCTCACGGGAAACAGCCTGACCAGGCCCACCTGTGAATGGCTGCAGGAAAGAAGAACTTCACACAGCCCCTCAGGAATCTGGCCAGAACCAGGAAATATTTGCAGCAACTTTACCTCCTCATCCCCTCTCCCTTTGGCTCTAGAAAAGAAACTAGCATGCAAACCCAGGCAAGATGGTTCTTTGGGACACTAGTCCACCATCTTCTCGATCTGCCGGCTTTCCGAATAAAGTCGCTACTCCTGGCCCTAACGACTCGTCTCTTGATTTACTGGACTGTGGTGCAGTGAGCAGTATGAGCTCGGACTCAGTAAAAAATACGGTCATCGAGTCAAGGATGTAATGAAAACAAAGGCAGATCTACCTCCTCTTTTCTTCCTCACTATGTGAAATATGGTCATTACAGTTTCATCAGCCAAACTTGTGGTAAAAGCATACCCTCTCTTCTTTGAGAAAGGTCTCCCCCCATCACAGGGCGCTGGTACGGTGTGAGCAAAGGACCATGTCAGGCCAGTCAGGGTCTCAACACTTCTAGCAGCAGTGATTTATTCAGAGATAGATGAGCCCAAGACCCCAGTGGGCCAGAGTCCTCCACGTGACTGCTATGTTAGTTCAAATAAGGTGCAATTCTTCTTTGCCTTTGGAGTCACAGTTTTGGGGAAATTTAAATTTAAGGCTGATTACCGGCCATCTCTCCAAGTCACATGGAGGAAACCTCTCTACATGACAACAGAAAGAGGCCAAGGTGCTAACATGAACAGAAACAAACAGAGACAAGAAACCGAGAGAAACCTCTAGTATCATGTAAGCCCTTGTACCCAACTCTACCCAAAGTCAGCTGTATCTCAGAGTTCCCAGGTACGTGAGCAAATATTTCTTTTTGATAAAGTTGACTTGAGAAGAGCTTTCTGTTACTTGCAGCCATGTCCCCTGATTCACCCATCTTCCCAACCAGCTAACATGTCTAGTACGTGAAAGCACAAGTCCTTGAAGAGACCCGTTTCAAGACCTACAGATAAATCAAAGGGGATTGGTTTGTCTCAGGCTTACAGTGAGCTTACACACAGTATATAAAAACAGAAAATCTTACCCTAATCATAAAATCATACCAGGCCAACCAAAGGCGGGGAAAGTGAACCATCCCTGAGGAAGGAAGCAGAAAGGAAGAAACTTACCCTGTCCAGAGCAGCTTCTGTCCCCCTGCCCTGGTGTTACAGGTGAGGCTCCTGGGGAGACACCACCTGTGATAAAGAGAATTCCATCCGATCAGGCCTGGCTTCCTCGCGAGAAGTGTGACTACAGGGGCTGCTCTTTGTTTCAACCTGAGTCTGGGTTATCACTGTTTTAAACTTTGAGAACAGATAAGCCTAAAATCACCTTGTAACAGTTGAAATTTCACATCTGTTTGTATGATGGAATTAGCTTGGGAGTTAGACACCAAGGTCTTTATTTTATTTTTTCCACAGAGTTCCTCAGTGCCTTAGGAGAAGAGGGCAAAACAATACAGAGAACAAAGAACTTAAATGAGCTTCTAAATAGATTTTTTTTTTACTCATCGCATAAGCAATGGTTTGAAGGCTAAGTGTGGGCTCATCTACAAGTGTGGGCTTTTTGACATACAATTCTATGTTTTTTAGTATTTTTCATTCCAAGAGCTTGGTTTTCCAAAGAGAAAAGGACTCAGGTCACATTAATTGTTAACATTGGGAGAACACTTACCATAAGGCAGGTGCTGCTTCTGGTCTGACATAATTTTAGCCTTTTTAATGATCTTACTGTCTTCATATGGCTGATGAGAAATTACAGAGTTTTGATTACTTGTGCAAATTCACACAGCTATGTAACCACAGGCTGTCTCTAATATTGCCCGTTCCTCTACCTTTTCCAGAACCTCTACACTGCCCACCAATCCTGGCTCTCTCTAGGCAGCTCTTTCTGCCCCTCTGTATGTCAGCAATTTTAAATCGTTATTACTCTATGTGAAATCTCTACCCTATGCTTGGCCATTTGTTCTACTCTCTGGGAGATTCCTCAGCTGTATCTTCCATTTCTTTTATAGCATTTTCTAAAATCTTAATAAACATTTTTAATTTTCAAAAGCTCTCTTTTGTTCTATGAATTCCCTTTCCCATAGCATCCTTAATCCCTCCTGTGAGGATACCTATTAGAAGGTATTTTTGTTTCTCTTTTGTTCCTTGCACTATATTCATTCCTTCGGGGACATTTAATGTTCCACTGGTGTTGGAGTGTTACCTCGGATATGCAGTGATCCCTTACGGCTTATATTTGAATATATTTGAATATAAATGGAGCTGGAGATGGAAGGGGAAGGGGATTTGAGGAATGGTTGCTGGATGGAAACCTAAGAATGGATATAAAACACCCTCCTTTCTGACCCTAATGTACCAGCATAGGATGACTTTTTTTTTTTTTTTTTTTTTTTGCGGTACGCGGGCCTTTCACTGTTGTGGCCTCTCCCGTTGCGGAGCACAGGCTCTGGATGCGCAGGCTCAGCGGCACGGCTCACGGGCCCAGCCGCTCCGCGGCATGTGGGATCCTCCCGGACCGCGGCACGAACCCGTGTCCCCTGCATCGGCAGGCGGACTCTCAACCACTGCGCCACCAGGGAAGCCCTAGGAGGACTTCTAAAAAGATGCAGTTGTACTGAAATATGTACAAAGTAACGTTGTCCCTGCTGTTACTTGCCAAGGTACCAGTGATTACCATGAAGCAGTCTGGATGAGGGAACTGATCCTGGGCTCTGAGATCTTCCTTTGTTTGCATTAAGCTGTTCTGTCAAGATTTTGTGTGACTTACGTAATCTTTCTTCCAGGCCCTACCCAGGTGGGTCCTTGCTTCTCAACGTGACCGTGTCATGCCTAGCGTAACTGGAATGATCTTGTGTTCATGACCTGTGCTCTCTTGAGTAACTGCCTTCTCGAGGCACTATTAGCATTCTTCGGTCTGACCACTGTGTTCTCCTGTTTGTTATGACTACGGGAAATGTCTTAAAGCTTCTCTGGCCAGAAAAGACTGTTTCTGCCTGGCGTCCAAAATGCAAATATATCTGACCCTTGTGTGGTGCTATTAAATGTCCTCCAGTCACGGATGCTGTAGAGCATCACTTAGGTGCTGGGGTCCCGCAGAACCAAGGCACTGTTTTCCATGGCTCCAGGCAGTGAGGTCTGCTCATGCTTCACAGCTGAGAGCCTTCCCAGGACCCACCCTCGGCTGAGGAAGCTGTCTTGACGAAGTTCTTGCCCCCCGTCCCCACCCAATCAGCCTGCATCCAATGACTGTCAACATAGGCATGCACAGGTCTGACCCCCTTGCCTTCATTTGGGAGACTGTGAAGGCCACCCCAGCTCCAGAACCCCTGTAGGACGGGCTGAGATGTCAGTGGCAGTCACGTGACGGATCAGCTTCTCCCTCTGCCTAAAGCTGCCTTCCTTCCTCCCTTTCTTACAAACCTTCTGCAAGTAGCCATCCATCTGAGTCTGTTCCAGGGAACCCAAACTAATGACTAACATCATTAAGGTTTAATAATCACTTAATTTCCAGTATCTTATGGGTTATATTAGATCTATTCAAATGTGGAAATAGAAATTAATCATTGATTCTGCCATGAAGAGGCAATTGTCTAATTCACAATTATTTAAATCTTCCTCCAAAGTACTGGCCATTTTACATTTAGTAATTTGTATTTACTGATGCATAGCTCTTTTAATAATGAGTTTATAGGGAAACTAGCAGTTAGATGAAAAAAAGTACACTACCTGATTCAAGTTTTATTCAGTTCTGATTATTTCATTTGTTCTAATTTTAGGACAAAGCATTTCTAGATAATTTGAAAAACACTGTCTGTAACTCATGTTTGTTTTTAGTTTCAAAACTTTAGGTCCAGTGTTAAATATGAAGGCTTTTTAAAAAATCTCAAGAAAAGCTTCAAGTGCACCTATGGTTTTGTCTATCCAGCATTCCTTCCTTTGGGGATACTCCCCATTCCTATAGCTTGTGGTCTCAGTGGGCTGTCAGTCATGATGCTGCCCTATCCCCAGACATGAGCAGTGATCCAGACTGGGTAATAAGCATACTCCATAGCCCCAGATAAAACTATAATCAAAAAGATACATGCACCCCTATGTTCATAGCAGCACTATTCACAATAGCCAAGACGTGGAAACACCTAAATCTCCATTGACAGATGAATGGATAAAGCAGATGTGGTACACATACACAATGTAATACCACTCAGCCATAAAAAAGAATGAAATAATGCCATTTGCAGCAACATGGATGAACCTAGAGATTATCATACTAAGTGAAATTAAGTCAGAAAGAGAAAGACAAATGCCATATAATATCACTTATATGTGGAATCTAAAATATGACACGAATGAACTCATCTATGAAACAGACTCACAGACAGAAAGAACAGACTTGTCGGGGCTTCCCTTGTGGCGCAGTGGTTAAGAATCTGCCTGCCAATGCAGGGGACACGGGTTCAAGCCTTGGTCCGGGAAGACCCCACATGCTGTGGAGCAACTAAGCCCGTGTGCCACAACTACTGAGCCTGCACTCTAGAGCCCATGAGCCACAACTACTGAGCCTACATGCCACAACTACTGAAGCCCACGCGCCTAGAGCCCATCATGTTCTGTAACAAGAGAAGCCACCGCGATGAGAAGCCTGTGCACTGCAACAAAGACCCAATGCAGCCAAAAATAAATAAATAAAGTAAATAAATTTTTAAAAAAAAGAATAGACTTGTGGTTGTCCAGTGGGAGGGTGGGTGGGAGAGGGATGGATTTGGAGGTTGGGGTTAGCAGATGCAAACTATTATATATAGGGTGGACAAACAACAAGGTCCTACTGTATAGCACAGGGAACTATATTCAATATCCTGTGATAAATCATAATGGAAAAGAATATATATATATATGCTGTACTGTGCTGTACAGTGCTGTTCACTGTGCTGTACACCAGAAACTAACACAACATTGTAAATCAATTATACTTGAATAAAATAAATTTTAAAAAAAGAGTACTCCATCTCCTTGGCACAGTGACTGGGACAGAGGTAAGGTTATGGCCCAAATAAGGATAACAAGATTCTTCCCTGGGATTTATATACATGTGCTGGGGGAAAAAAAGGATATACCCTTGGAGCTTCTTGGAGCTTCCTCTAGCCATTTTTCTTCTGTGTGCTAAGATCTTATGAACAGAATGAAGCCAACACTAAGAAGGAAGCAAAGCTGAAAAATGATATAAGTTGAGTCTCTGGTTGCAGTCAGGGGGTCCAGCCTGCCTTCTGGACTTCCCACATATATAAACCAATAAATTCTAATTTACATGACTAGCGTGAGTCGGGTTTCTGTCACTCAAAAAGACACCTAACACAAAGTTTTACGTCACCATCTTACACCCAAAATCATCCCTCTGAGGAGACTGAGGTACAAAACTTCCAGATGCAAAATAAAGGAGTCACTGGTATGAAATGTACGGTGTGGGAAATATAGTCAATAATTATGTAATATCTTTGTGACAGATGATAACTAGACTTATCGTGGTGATCAGTTTGAAATGTATAAAAATATCGAATCACTATGTTGTGTACCAGGAACTAACAGTTAGCTGTGGGTCAATTTTACTTCAAAACCAAACAAAACAAACTCATTAAAAAAAGAGATCAGGGCTTCCCTGGTGGTGCAGTGGTTGAGAGTCCGCCTGCCGATGCAGGGGACACGGGTTCGTGCCCCGGTCCGGGAAGATCCCACGTGCCGCGGAGCGGCTGTGCCCGTGAGCCATGGCCGCTGAGCCTGCGTGTCCGGAGCCTGTGGCTCCGCAACGGGAGAGGCCACAACAGTGAGAGGCCCGCGTACCGCAAAAACAAAAAACAAAAAACAAAAAAAGAGATCAGATCTGTGGTCACCAGAGGAGGGAGGGGAGGAGAGGGGAATTGGATGAAGGTGGTCAAAAGGTACAAACTTCCAGTTACAAGATAAGTTAAGTACTAGGGATGTAATGTACAGCATATAAATGTAATGAACACAGCTGTATGTTATACATCAAAGTTGCTAGGAAAGTCTAAGAGTTCTCATTACGCAGAAAAATTTTTTTTCTATTTCTTTAATTTTGCATGTATACGTACGAGATGATAATGGATGTTCACTAAACTTACGATAATCATTTCATGATGTGTGCAAATCAAATCATTATGCTGCGCACCTTAAATTTACCCAGTGCTCTATGTCAATTGCATCTCAATAAAGCTGGAAGAGAAGATTTTTTTCTAATTAAAAATTAAATCTTCCCTCTAGAGACTCAATTTCCAACATCTTTTTTCTAAGGCTACTGTATTCCATACGCAATTAGACTTTATGCAATCATTTTCCCACCCTCCTCTAGCTGTTTTCCTTATGTGGCCATAGCATCTGATATTTTTAGTCAGCCAGTGCTTAAATTTATTCATAAAGCACTACTTTCTAATTCTGCAGCAAATATTTCCCACTTTCTGAAATAGAACGGTTTCTATTTAAGGGACCGAAGTCCTGGTGTGCTACGTTTTCTTTGACACTAATTTGTCTGTGTGAAGATGAGTCTGAGGATCCTGAAGCTGCAACCAAAGCACCACGGTTTCCCTGATGGCAATTTTCTCAAACTGCTGACATATTGCTTAGGAGAAAATAGCCCCTGTAGTGCTAAATTTGCAAACCTAAATCTGTTGAGGCCGCAGATATCACATGCTTCGTTAAAACAGTGAAGCCAGTCATGGGACAATTAACTGTGGAAACCTGCCGCTCAAATGCCTAATAAAGAAGCATCCCAAAGACTCCACAGGGCTGGCTTTTTATGCCACCTTAAATACGTTCCAAGAATCACAGTGACAAGATTAGCTCCTCAACAAATGATTTCTGCAGCTCTAGAGTAAAACTGTTCTGTACACGAAAAGCCCATGACTTGGGTTAGGAGTTTAATTTGATGTTCAACCCATTTGTTAATTGCTGACATTTACACAGGTGCTCAAGAGGCGTGAACATAGAGGCTAAAATAGAACCCCAAGCTGAACACACACAGTCGGTGCCTCCTTGGTCACTAGGGAAGCTTTACAGCTTATATAAAGCATGATTTGTACCCTATTTGCATAAGCAATTCTCGGTCTCAGAAACACAGGATGTTAGAATCAGGAAGCACATAATAGATCATATAGTGTAATTCCTTGAAATTGAGGCTCCCAGGAGATAAGACAATTCACCTAAGATTTCACAGCTAGTGGTTGACACAGCCGGGAACAGAATCCAGTTTCCTTGCAATCAGTCTGGAGCCACCTCCTTACTTCCCTCCTGTAAACTGTTCCCTCCCCATAACCCATAGGTTTGCTGCAACCTCTAGCTGTGGCTTGGTGGCAAAAGCACTAGATTTAGGGTTACAGGACCCAGATTTAGGTCCTGGCCTTGACACTTTCAACATTTGTGACCTTGGTCAAATCACGTTAACTTTGCTGGGCTCCATCTTTTGCATCTTCATCTTTTCGTCTATCTCACGGGGCTGTTATTACAACTAAATAAGTGACACATAAAGCACTTGGAAAATTATAAATCAGTTTGCAGATGCAAAATATAATGATTATAACCACACGGTAATAGTGGTTAAAAGAAAAACACAGATAATAGGGATCATCGGTAACTATTCAGGACCTTTCTCGGCAGAGCACTGAGCTCATTTTTCTCCAGGGTTTCCTCCTAGAGAGAGAATACATATCTCGAAGGGGCTGACATTCCAAAGGACAACAAAAGAACAAATAGATGATTTCTGGAGGTTACATCGTTAAGTCAGAGTATTTTGCCTATTAAACAAAGATGTGGTAAATTTGGGAGAGTGTGTTATTTAAGATGCCTTGAACCTTGAGGACCAGGAAGGCCTGACTCAGAGAAACAGTGGAAGTCGGGCAGCCCCAGCAGTGGTTTATATGAGTCCCAGCTAAGCTTCTCTGCAGTTCCCTTGGTTTCACCCTTCTCCATATACTGGCTTCTTTAGCCAGTATAGCTGCAGCCTTTCCAGGCATCACAGCCCCACAGCGTAAAGCTCAGAGGTTAAGAACCTCTGCATCTTCAGCGTCTCCTACTTAAAACTGAAGAAATCTTGCCAGAAGATCCCAGCAGCCCTCTCCTCATACCTCTCTGGCCTGAAATGGATACCATGGAACTACGGAGAATGGTTTAAGATAATCAGGATACATTTGCCTGAGTTGGGGATGGAGCCAGACTTTTCTAATGCTTAGGTTTTATCGTGGAGGGGTGAAAGCTTGAGGAAAATTAAGGAGAGACTCAGAGGATTCTGATGCCATAGCTTTCTCACTGTTCTGTGTCTTTGTCACTAGTCTTGCCTCCCAGGAGCAGCAATCAATAGAGGTAATGGCCCTGGGGGAGGTAGAGAGGAAGCTGTTTATCGATACCAGTTCAATCTCCAGCTTGTCAGTTCTAGAGCAGTGGGGAGTACCTACAAATTAAAGCTGCTGGAGTTCTGTCAGCATTCTGTTTCTTTGTTACCTTCTGTTGTGCTATTCCAATGAGAAGCCAAGCTGGGAAACAGAAGGGCAAGTTATACATAGTTAGGACAAACTGAATGGAGAAAACCGATTTCAGGAATCTAGAAAGAAAAGAAGCATCAGTTTGGAAGACTGAGGAGAATAATTACCTGAGAGAGAGAGAAACTGGTTATCAGATGGACCCCAAAGGACATAGGAAATGGGGCTGAACACAGGAGGAAGGTCAAGCAAAAAATGGGCAAGGTTGGCAGGACAGTCCAACTGGAGAATGAAATACATTCACGTTCAAAACAAGTTTAAAGAAACACACTTGAGAGCCAGATTTGGCCCCTGGGCTGCAATCTGTGACTATTAACAGAGTAGCTGAGGAGAGTCACTAGAGGCTATCTAATGTCTAGTCAAATGGAGTCAAATGGAGAGACATTTGAAGAAGTTTAACCTTCACTGCAGCACTATTTACTGTAGCCAGGACATGGAAACAACCTAAATGTCCATCGACAGATGAATGGATAAAGAAGATGTGGTACATATATACAATGGAATATTACTTAGCCATAAAAAGGAACAACATTGGGTCATTTGTAGAGATGTGGATGGACCTAGAGACTGTCATACGGAGTGAAGTAAGTGAGAAAGAGAAAAACAATTATCATGTATTAACACATATATGTGGAATCTAGAAAAATGGTATAGATGATCTTATCTGCAAAGCAGAAATAGAGACACAGACATAGAGAACAAACGTATGGATACCAAGGGGGAAAGGGGGGTAGGATGAATTGGGAGATGGGGATTGACACATATACACTATTGATACTAAGTATAAAATAGATAACTAATGAGAACCTACTGTAAAGCACAGAGAACTCTACTCACTGCTCTGTGGTGACCTAAATGGGAAGGAAATCCAAAAAAGGGGGGATGTATATATACGTATAGCTGATTCACTTTGCTGTACGCCTGAAACTAACACAACACTACAAAGCAACTATACTCCAATAAAAAAAATTTTAAATATAAAGTTTAATTATTTTTTTCTAAAGATTTTTTACTTTAAAAAAGAAAATATAATAAAATTTTCCATATATTTAAAATGAATTCTATTTGGTTCTATTTCATTTGTATGGATCATTCCACATATAATATCAAACATAAAAAGTTTCCTAGGGGCTTCCCTGGTGGCGCAGCGGTTGAGGGTCCGCCTGCCGATGCAGGGGACACGGGTTCGTGCCCCGGTCCGGGAAGATCCCACATGCCGCGGAGCGGCTGTGCCCGTGAGCCATGGCTGCTGAGCCTGCGCGTCCGGAGCCTGTGCTCCGCAACGGGAGAGACCACAACAGTCAGAGGCCCGCGTACTGCAAAAAAAAAATAATAATAATTCAGCGTCCATAAATGCATGGAGACAGGGCAAATGTACTTGAATCTATTTTTGGCTGGTGAACACTCACCATTTTTGGCGGACTGAACAGTCATGTGCATGCAATCTCAGCTCAATGCAAACACCAGCAATAGCTCTGATTTGTTTCTATGGTTTCAAATCACTGCAGACGACACCTGTGATGCAGCTTACAGTTATGCCTCCTGCGAGAACTCTGGTTACAACACCGTACTTTTCCAGCTCCCTTCAAGAAATCCTATCACAAAACCAGAAATTCTGATTTCCTGAGCTTTTAAATCACTGCTTGAAAACCCTCCAAGTGTTTGATATTTCTTTGATGATGGTCTAAAGAAAAAAAGAGTTTGGGTTGGGGTAATGAAGTATTTACATGCCAAAGAGGAGAAATGTGAGTTCTGAGTTTTCAGAATAAAGCACTAGGCCTCCTCTTTCATTATCTGGCTGATTCTCTTGATGCAATACTTATCAGCACCGATATTTAATGAGGTCCCAATAAGCCTGCTCCAATCTTTTGTTTGGATGGTATTTTGCTAGGTAATCATTCACTTTGGTCAGTTGAAAATATTTAAATGGCACACTAGATATGTTAAATAAATTAGGCTGCACCTAAGAAATGTAAGGAGTGATCATTAAAGTTAGATGTATTCATTACCGTAAGGGTAGCAAGAAAGAAAAGAATTTCCGAGTTCTAGACCCAGCAGTTCCTGACACAGTAAATTTGTGGGAGACATTTGCTGAATGCATACACTGCAAAAATATACGCTGTATTCTATAGGGCTTTGACTAGAAACTCCTTCTGTGGTGGGTTGAATAACGTCCCCGCAGAACTCACGTCCCCCCTATGGTAGTGGCAATAAACAGAAGTAGATGGACTGACGTGATGTTAAAAAAGACATATTTTTCAGAAAGACAGGGTCATAAGGGAAATGGAAGAATTGAATTTCACTCCCTAATTCTGATTTGGGATCCTGGGTAAATGGTAGTACCACTCTGATATGAGAAAAGGTGAGCAGTAAGGTGAAGGATGAGAGAGATGAGATGACCTAAGTTCAAGATACACTGAGTGTCACAATTAGGACTGCATTCAACCAAGTACAAGAAGCTCTACTGTGGTGGCTAATTCTTATTTACTCACACAATAAAAACCTGGGGGCAGAGAGTACAGGCTGGATTCTGTGTCTAAACAATGCCATCAGGGACCCACTTCCTTCTGTCTTCCTGTTCTCCACCCTTCCTGCATGGTTTTCATTCCCTGTGATCCCAAATGACTTCTGTGCCTTCAGAGTTCTAGGCAGGGGAAAGAAGTAAGGGGGAGAAGTGGAACCAGGACACTCCCAAATATGCGACATTTATAGAACTTTTAACATGGCCACACCCTTAACGGTAAAGGAGGCTTGAAAACTGAGTTTTAAATCTCTTACAATCAATACAGAAGAAACAGGAATGAGTTAAATGGACAAACTGCAGTCTCTGACACACTGAGATTGGAATGTCTGTGCAACATCCATTTGGAGATCAAGAGTCTGAAGAGATGAGTATATAGATGGCAATCAAACCCTTAGGAGTGAATGAGATAGATCACTCATGAAAAGTGGGTACAGTGAAGACCAGGACAGAACTGTGGAGAAAGGAACATACACGCACACAAGAAAAAGAAGACACTGTGAAAGAAACTGAGGAAGAGAAAATAAAGGTAAGAAAAAACAGGAAAGTTGATACCAAGGAAAATAAATAGGCATCAATCAGCATGGCATTATATGGGGAAATATAAGCGGTTCAGTATTGCTGGAATGTAAATAACAGAGGGTCTTATGGGACTACAGTGCTGTCAAAGGAGATAGGGCAGATCATTATAAGTCTCATAATGTGTGCTACCCCAGAAATACAAAGGATCATAATAGGATACTATGAACAATTATATGCCAACAAATTGAGCAACTGGAAGAAATGGATAAATTCCTAGAAACTTTCCATGAAGACTGAACCATGAAGCAATAAAAAATCTGAACAGACAGATTATTAGTATGGAGATTGAATCAGTAATCAAAAACCTCCCAACAAACCAAAGTCCAGAACCAGATGACTTCACTGGTGAATTCTATCAAACATTCAAAGAGGAATTAATATCAATCCTTGTCAAACTCTTCCAAAATACAGAAGAGGAGGGAACACTTCCGAACTCATTTTATGAGGCAAACATTACCAAAACAAGACAAGGACACTACAAGAAAAGAAAATTACAGGCCAATATTCCTGATGAACATAGATGCAAAAATCCTCAATCATACATTAGCAAACTGAATTCAACAATACATTAAAAGGATCATACACCATGATTAAGTGGAATTTATTCCAGGGATGTAAGCATGGTTCAACATCCACAAATCAATCAATGTGATACACCACTATAAAAAAGTGAAGAATAAAAATCATATGATCATCTCAACAGATACAGAAGAAGCATTCAATAAAATCAGCAACCATTTATGATTTTGAATAAACTCAACAAAGTGGGTATAGAGGGAATGTACCTCAACATAACAGGCCATATATGACAAGCCCAGAGCTAACATCATACTAACAGTGAAAAGCTTTTCCTCTAAGAGCTTTTCTTCTAAGAACAGGAACCAGAGAAAGACGCCCACTCTCATCATTCTTATTCAGCATAGTACTGGGAGTCCTAGCAGCACATTAAAGCAAGAAAAAGAAAAAAAAAAGGCATCCAAATTGGAAAGGAAGAAGTAAAACTGTCATTATTTGCAGATGACGTGATATTATATGTAGAAAACCCTAATGACTCCACCAAAAGAAAAAAAAAAGACAAAACTGTTAGAACTAATGAAAAAATTTAGTAAAGTTGCAGGATTCAAAATCAGTATACAGAAATCTCTTGCATTTATATACACTAACAATGAACTACCACAGAGAGAAATTAAGAAAATAATCCCATTTACAACTGCATCTAAAATAATAAAATACCTAGGAGTAAAGTTAACCAAGGAGATGAAAGACCTGTACACTGAATACTATGAGACATTCATGAAAGAAACTGAAGAAGACACAAATAAATGGAAAGATATTCCATGCTTATGGATCAGAAGAATTAATATTGTTAAAGTGTCCATATTACCCAAAGCCATCTACAGATTCAATACAATCCCTATCAAAATTCCAATGGCATTTTCCACAAACAATCCTAAAATTTGTTTGGAAACACAAAAGATCCCAAATAGCCAAAGCAATTTTGAGAAAGAAGAACAAAGCTGGAGGCATCAAACTCTCTGATTTCAAACTATATTTACAAAGCTACAGTAATCAAAACAGTATGTTATTAGCATAAAAACAGACACATAGATTAGCGGAACAGATTACAGAGCCCAGAAATACACCCACATATATATAGTCAATTAATTTATGACAAAGGAACCAAGAATATACAATGGTGCAAGGGCAGTCTCTTCAATAAATGTCGTTGGGAAAAACTGGATACCCACATACAAAAGAAGGAAACTAGAGCACTACTTTTGGGTTCATACACAAAAATGAACACAAAACGAATTAAAGACTTGAATGTAAGATCTGAAACCATAAAACTCCTAGAAGAAAAAATAAGCAGTAAGCTCTTTGACCAGTCTTGGTGATGATTTTTTGGATTTGACCCCAAAAGCAAAGGCAACAAACACAAAAATAAACAAGTGGGACTACCTTGAACTAAAAATCTTCTCCACAGAAAAGGAAACCATCAACACAATGAAAAGGCCACCTACCCAATGGGAGAAAATATTTTCATATGATATGTCTGATAAGGGTTAATATCCAAAATATTCAAGAACTCATACAACTCAACAGTAAAAAAAAAAAAAAAAAAATCTGATTTAAAAATCGGCCAAGGAACTAAAGAGACATTTTTCCAAAGACATACAGATGACAAACAGGTACGTGAAAAGATACTCAACACCACTAATCATCAAGGGAATGCAAATCAAAACCACAGTGACAATTTATCTCACACCTGTCAGAATGGCTATTATCAAAAAGACAAGAAATAACAAGTTGTGGTGATAATGTAGAGAAAAGAGAACCCTTGCCACTGTTGGTGGGACTGTAAATTGGTGCGACCACTATGGCAAACAGTATGGAGATCCCTCAAAAAACTAAAAATAGAACTACCGTTTGATCCAGCAATTCCACTTCTGGCTATTTATCCAAAGGAAATGAAGTCACTATCTTGAAAAGACTCTTGCACCTCCATGCGTATTGCAGCATTATTTACCATAGTGAAGACATGGAAGCAACCTAAGCGTCCATAGATGAATGAATGGATAAAGAAAATGTGGGATATGTGCAATGGAATATTATTCAGTTATAAAAAAGAAAGAAATGTGGCCAATTGCCATATTCATGGGCCTAGAGAATACTATGCTAAGTGAAATAAAGTCAAACAGAGAAAGATGAGTACCATATGATTTCACTTAGATGTGGGATCTTAAAAAAACTGAATTTACAGACACAGAGAATAAATTGGTGGTTATCAGAGGCAGGGAGTGGGGGATGAGCAAAATGGGTGGTGGTGTTCAAAAGGTACAAACTTCCAATTATAAGATAAATTAATCATGAGGCTGTAATGCACAGCATGGTGACCATAGTTAACAATGCTTAATTTTAGGGACTTCCCTGGTGGCGCAGTGGTTAAGAATCCACCTGCCAATGCAGAGGACACGGGTTCGAGCCCTGGTCCAGGAAGATCCCACATGCTGTAGAGCAACTAAGCCCATGCACCACAACTATTGAGCCTGTGCTCTAGAGCCCGCCAGCCACAGCTACTGAGCCCGCATGCCACAACTATTGAAGCCCACGCACCTAGAACCCGTGCTCTGCAGCAAGAGAAGCCACCGCAATGAGAAGTCCGCACACCACAACAAAGAGTAGCCCCCGCTCACCACAACTAGAGAAAGCCCGCGTGCAGCAATGAAGACCCAACGCAGCCAAAAATAAATAAATTTTTAAAACAAACAAACAAAGAACCCCAAATACTCTATTTTATATTTGAAAGTTGTTACAAGAGTAGATCTTAAAAGTTCTCATCACAAGAAAATAAAACTTGTAATTATGTGTGGCGATGGATGTTAACTACATTTACTGTGGTAATCATTTCACAATACATACACATATCAAATAATTAAATAGTATGCTTAAAACCAATACAATGTTATATATCAATGATATCTCAGTTTTTTTAAACTAGGAAAAAAGTAAAAATAAGTGAATTTAGAGATCATTAGTTAACAATTTTTTTGTACAGGTGGGGAACTCAAGTCCCAGAGAATTAAGGCAGTTGTCCAATTCCACACTGCTGTTGGTGGCAGATTCACGAGTAGACACGCAGGTATGTAAGTTTCACTTTATGGCTCTTTCCATCAAACTGCATTGGACAATATAATCCCTGTCTTGAAGGAGCATGTCTGGTAGGCAGACCAGATAAACTCACAGTCCTTAAATAATCAGAGAACAATTCTAAGGATATATATAATTAAATCAAGGGCATGGATCACCCTCAGACTAGTTAACTGGTACTTGAGTAGCTAGTTGAATTATTAAATTCTGATGAAAACAGTTACTGATTCTTCTGAATCTAACTGAATAACTGAATAAAATAATGGTGAGTCTTATTGTTACAGATTATACTACAAATTATCCCTAATTTGTTTCTAAATTATGTAATCATGAAACTGCATCTCCCTAGGGGTAGCAAAGTTGAACCAAAGGTTAAAGACACACTCTTGAGTCGGTAGAAATCTGAACCTGGCCTGTGATATTATATTTGCTCTGCTCAATCCCAGTAACTTAAATATCTTAAGTCTTCTTTATATTACATTAATCAAATAAATGGGAGAAAAAAACCAAGATAGATTATTTGGCCTTAGCCCAAAAATAAAAAAAGGCTACTTATCAAATTAATAGAAAAATGAAGTTCTTTTTTCTAAATATCATAAAGAAAATGTCAACTTGAGATAAAACATTATTTTCAAGACTTCTCTAAATGCAAGTGCCATAATTAATCCTCCATTTCAAAATGTTTTAAGTTATCTCATGTTACTGGAGAAGCAACAGTAAATTAAGTTTGTGGCTTAAACCTCTCAGATTTGTATACAGGTTTCCAAATGCTTTCTAATTACTTATAGTCAATTGGCTTCGTTGCATTTAATTCATTTTTACAAACATTGTGTGAAACCTGACGGGTCACAAATATGAATAAGACAGGGGCTTCACCCTCATGTTTTAATCAGGAAGTCAAATATTATTTAAATGAAATAACACTGACTGAGAACCTTCTGAATACCTTTCAGGCACTACCATATAATTTCATAATATTCTTTCAACATATTTGACAGAGGAAGGAAAATGAAGCCCAGAGAGATGAACATGGCTGTGCAGAGGCACAGAGGTAGCAGCAGTAGGGCTGAGATTATTTTTTTTTTTTGGTGACAAATCTTTTATTATAAATACACACACACATGCATATACCAATATACAGACACACATAATATATTTAGCGGAAGAAAAGTAACCAGAACACCATTCATTAGTACAGGCAAATTTTTAAAATGCTGGGCATGAGAAGGCTTTCAAGGAAAAATCTAACTTGAGAAGGGGGATGGAAGGCTTTATAAGGTTTACCAAGAGAGGATCAGGTGAAGTTCAGCTAACTTCAGAGGAAAGTTAGTCAAGGACATCTACAGGGATGAGGGCATACAAACTCCACCATGGAGAAGTCCCTGAGTCCTGCAGGGTTTCTCAGTTTCAAAAAAAAGAATAATAAAAATAAAGGAATAGTAGGGCTGAGATTTGAAACCTGTTTTTCCTTTTTCCAGGTTCAGTTACTCTTTACAACACCACATTTACCTTCAAAGAAGAATGAGAGAGAGAGACACAGAGAGAGTCAGCTTTGTAGACTGAGAGAAGGAAGAATATAAATTAGGCCCAGAGAATAAAGTGTTAACTGGAAATCCCACCTGGCAGAGCTCCTGTGGGAAACAAGCAAAAGGTGAAGCACTTGCCATCTCAGGCCAGGTATCCTGGTGGGAAGGGGAGGAGAGTGTGGGATAGAATTCCTGCCAACCTGGAGAATCCAGGGTGTGACTTTAACAGTGCAGTGCGGCGTGCAGGTAGGAAGAAAGGATTCCATGTGAAATGGGATTTACAGAGAACCTGCCTGTGAATGAGACCCTGAGGATTAGGATAATTTTGGTAAAGTAAAGAAGGGAAGAAAGGGAATTGGAGATGGATCCCAGGAACATACCTTTTTTAACAAACGTTCCCCACTGAATCTAGTGTACACTAAAATCTGAGAACTATTCATTTAGATATTTGGCAAATATATCACTGTAATAAATTACAACATCTAATTCGATGGGAAAAGATCATTAAAACGAAAGAGCTCATTTTTGCCCTAAGGCCAAATATTAAAAATTTCAGAGGTTTGCAATATATATATATATATATTTTTTTTTTTGCATATATATACATACACCTAGAGAGAGGACATTTTAGTTAGGACTGAAGTTTTGATATAAGTACTTCAGTTGCTGGTCCCAACTGAAATTTATTTATAGAATATCTGATCCTAAAAGGACTGTGTTAAAAGACTGACAGTGATAAATTAGGTATTTTCTCTGTTATTAAATATGTCATGATCTATTAAGAGAGAAAGACACGTAAGCAATTGTTGGCTCGCAGGGTGATAAGTGCCATACATGTGATGCATGCACAGTGTGGAACAATGGAATTAGAATCAGCTCTTCTTAGTTCACGGTGGGGAAGGGACAGGATTCAAGAAAGATGTCCTCGGAAGACAGACTTGAGCTGTGCTTTGAATGATGAGAAGGCATTTATCAATACCAAGCAAATAAAGGTGGGAGTTTATAACTTCAAAAACCAACAGAAAGAGAAAAATGACTGAAAAAATAAATGACTAAAAAAACAACAAATGAAAAGAAGGCAAGAAAAAAAAGACAAAGAAATATATCAAACAGATGGGACAGGTAGAAAACACAAAGTAAAATGGTAGATTTAAGATCCATCATATCAGCAATTATATTAAATGTAAATGTATTAAATGCTCCAAGTAGAAGTCAAATACTGAGACCCTAGATTTAACTTTTGCTATGTGTTGCTAATAAGAGACTTCCAAAACATAAGTGTACAGAGGACTGAAAATTTAAAAGTGGGAAAAATTCAAATAATAACTAAAATAATGTTGTAATAATTATACCAAAAGCAAGATAAATACATTACTGAAGATAAAGAGGGTTTCCTCATTATGATAAAAAGATTTAATACTCTGGAGATTAACAATTCTAAATTTATATGTGCTTAATAACATGCTTCAAGAGAATATATACAGTATTATTCTATTTATGTAGAGTTAAAACGGGCAACATTGTACTATATTCTTTAAAGATGCATACATAGTTTGTAAAACCATGTTGAACAAAGCAAGAAAGACATTACCACAAACACCACGATAATGGTTGCTTCCAGGAGAGAGGAAGGGTAGTATAGTTAGTAAGGAATATCCAGGAGTCTTCAGCAGGGCTGGGAAAGTTCTATCTTTTGACGGGGTGTGTCTCCAGAGGTGTCTGCTTTTAAATTGTTCACTATGCTGTACATTTATGATTTGTGCACTTCCCTGGCATATTATATTTAACATACTTTAATTTAAAAAAATTTTTTAAAGACCTGGAATTGCCCCATAGGTATTTAATATACAGATGAGAGCTTCAGAGGGGAAGCTTGGGTTGGAGAAGCCAATACAAGGGTTGTCTTCTGAAGGCAGCAGCAGAGCCGTGAGTGTGACATTTCACAGAGAACATATGGAGTGGAAGTGAGCTCTCCAGACAGAGGCTTAGGGAAAACAAACATTTACAAAACAGAAACAGACTCACAGATTTAGAGAACAAATTTATGGTTACCAGCGGGGAAGGGTGGGGGGAAGGAATAGTTAGGAAGTTTGGGATCGGTGTGTACACACTGCTATATTTAAAATGGATAACCAACAAGGACCTACTGTAGAGCACAGGGAACTCTGCTCAAAGTTATGTGGCAGCCTGGATGGGAGGGGAGTTTGGGGAAGAATGGATATATGTATATGTATGGCTGAGTCGTTTTGCCATGCACCTGAAACTAACACAACATTGTTAATCGGCTATACTCAAACATAAAATAAAAAGTTAAAGCTCAAAAATAAATAAATAAAAATTTAAAATATAAAGAATAGGTAGGTGGCTTTTAAAAGGAGCAATTGCTACGAAGGAGCAATCTCAGGGGTTGCAGAAGAGCAAAGAGAAATTAATGATTCAGAAACAAAAGGAGTAGGATGTTTCCTGATGAGGAAATAGCACCAACAAATTCACCAGCAGTAAGATAAGAAATGACAAGTAATCATGGACAAGGCAATTCAAAAGTCAATTAACTTAGTAAGAATAGTTTTAGTTTCTATCAAAACCATAACATGGAAATCAATTTATTTTCAGGAATCATAGATAAACTTTACATGTCTTAAAGACTCATGGGTTTTATCATGAGTCATGTGTTATCTTGAATCTAAATAGCTGAGAATACTGATTCACTGTTTGAAAAACCCAGCCCTTAATTTTTTGAGATACTAGTAATGCAAGTGTTAGTAATCCAGCAGTTTAATCACATAATGTGATAGAGATTGCCAATATCTTCTCCCTATTCTTTCTCCCTTCCCTTTATAATGAAAGCACTCCGTTCTTTACATATTTTGCCACCCAACCCGAAGACTACATTTCCCAGCCTTTATTACAGGTAGGAGGGGCTGATGACTAAGTTCTGGCCACTGACCTGTGGAGTAGAGACTGCCAACTGTACCCCAGTATCCATTCTCCTTTTTCTTTTTTTTTTGAATTTATGAATTTTATTTTACTTATTTTTTTATAAACCACGAACAAGTGGGGTTTATCCCAGGAATTCAAGGATTCTTCAAGATATGCAAATCAATCAATGTGATATACCATATTAACAAACTAAAGGATTAAAAACCATATGATAATCTCAATAGATGCAGAAAAAGCTTTTGACAAAATTCAACACCCATTTATGATAAAAACTCTCCAGAAAGTAGGCATAGAGGGAACCTACCTCAACATAATAAAGGCCATATACAACAAACTCACAGCCAACATCATTCTCAATGGTGAAAAACTGAAAGCACTTCCTCTAAGATCAGGAAAAAGACAAGAATGTCCACTCTCACCACTATCATTCAACATAGTTTTGGAAGTCCTAGCCATGGCAGTCAGAGAAGAAAAAGAAATAAAAGGAATACATATTGGAAAAGAAGAAGTAAAACAGTCACTGTTTGCAGATGATTCTCTATACATAGAGAATCCTAGAGTTGCCACCAGAAAACTACTAGAGCTAATCAATGCATTTGGTAAAGTTGCAGGATACAAAATCAATGCACAGAAATTTCTTGCACTGCTATACACTAACAATGAAAGATCAGAAAGAGAAATTAAGGAAACAATCCCATTCACCATTGCAACAAAAATAATAAAATACCTAGGATTAAACCTACCTAAGGAGGTAAAAGACCTGTACTCAGAAAACTATAAGACACTGATGAAAGAAATCAAAGATGACACAAACAGATGGAGAGATATACCATGTTCTTGGATTAGAAGAATCAATATTGTGAAAATGACTATACTACCCAAAGCAATCTACAGATTCAATGTAATTCCTGTCAAATTACCAATGGCATTTTTTACAGAACTAGAACAAAAAATCTTAAAATTTGTATGGAGATACAAAAGACCCCGAATAGACAAAGGAATGTTGAGGGGAAAAAAAGGAGTTGGAGGAATCAGACTCCCTGACTTCAGACTATACTACAAAGCTACAGTAATCAAGACAATATGGTACTGGCACAAAAACAGAAATACAGATCAATGGAACAGGATAGAAAGCCCAGAGAGAAACCCATGCACTTATGGTCAACTAATCAATGACAAAGGAGGCAAGGATATACAATGGAGAAAAGACAGCCTCTTCTATAAGTGGTGCTGGGAAAACTGAACAGCTACATGTAAAAGAATGAAATGAGAACACTCCCTAATACTGTATACAAAAATAAACACAAAATGGAGTAAAGACCTAAATGTAAGACTGGACACTATAAAACTCTTAGAGGAAAACATAGGAAGAACACTCTTTGACATAAATCACAGCAAAATCTTTTTTGACCCACCTCCTAGAGTAATGGAAACAAAAACAAAAATAAACAAATGGGACCTAATGAAACTTAAAAGCTTCTGCACAGCAAAGGAAAGTATAAACAAGATGAAAAGACAACCCTCAGAATGGGAGAAAATATTTGCAAACGAATCAACGGTCAAAGGATTAATCTCCAAAATATATAAACAGCCCATGCAGCTCAATATTAAAAAAACAAAGAACCCAGTGAAAAAATGGGCAGAAGACCTACATAGACATTTCTCCAAAGAAGACATACAGATGGACAAGAGGCACATGAAAAGTTGCTGAACATCACTAATTATTAGAGAAATGCAAATCAAAACTATAATGAGGTATCACCTCACACAGGTCAGAATGGCCATCATCAAAAAATCTACAAACAACAAATGCTGGAGAGGGTGTGGAGAAAAGGGAACCCTCTTGCACTGTTGGTGGGAATGTAAATTGATACAGCCACTATGGAGAACAGTATGGAGGTTCCTTAAAAAACTAAAAATAGAATTACCATTTGACCCAGCAATCCCACTGCTGGTCATATATCCAGAGAAAACCATAATTCACAAAGACACATGCACCCCAATGTTCACTGCAGCACTATTTACAATAGCCAGGACATGGAAGCAACCTAAATGCCCATCGACAGATGAATGGATAAATAAGATGTGGTACGTATATACAATGGAATGGTACTCAGCCATAAAAAGGAATGAAACTGGGTCATTTGTAGAGACGTGGATGGACCTAGAGACTGTCATACAGAGTGAAGTAAGTGAGAAAGAGAAAAACAATTATCATATATTAACGCATATATGTGGAATCTAGAAAAATGGTACAGATGAACCGCTTTGCAAGGCAGAAATAGAGACAAAGCTGTAGAGAACAAACATATGGACACCAAGGGGGGAAAGCGGGGGGTAGGGGGGTGGGATGAATTGGGAGATTGCAATTGACATGTATACACTAATATGTATAAAATAGATAACTAATAAGAACATACTGTATTAAAAAATAAAATTCAAAAAAATAAAATAAAAAATGTTCTGACTCACCCTAGATTCAATGGGGCCTTTTTTTAACCTCAGGTTACCATACTTTTAGGAAATAAATTATTTTACAAATTTATTAGAACAGAATTTTGTAGTTCCCAGAAGAGTTTCTTAGAGTAGTTTGTTTCCCTGAATCAACGTGCAGAAAGATCCTATTACATCGAACATATTGCTTCTTATTTTCATTCTGGAACAAAAGTGCCTTTTCAAACGTTGAGGGTAGGAGTGGAGAACAACCACATGGGCCATTAAATTAGCCCCTAATGTCACTGTTTTTGTGATTTCATATTTCACTTGGAATTTATCATTTTTGAGTGTTCCTGGAAGGCCCTAAATGTTATCTGCTTTTGTTACTTAAAGAAAGGAAAAGACTTGGGAGTGGTCTCTATAAGTTCCACACCTCATCTGAGTATTAAAACAGGGCAAGACATTTATTAATGGTAATAAAGTGCATCCCAGTCTTTGCAGTGAAGTCATGTAAATTAGCACATGATTATTTACTTCTGATCAAAATGAATACCTGTTTTTAGTAATTAGTATCCCTAGGTAAGGTGTATAAGCCTTCTCAACCCTTAGCTTTCTAATCTTGGAAATTATCTAGTTAATTTCAAAAAACTCTTAATTTTTAAATAAACAGAATAAGCAAAATATTAACAGTAGTCTTCAGGAGCTGAGACAATGGCAAAACACTTTCTTATATTTTCTACATTTCTAAACTTCTTCTACTAGGCAAATATTACTGTTATAACAGGGGCAATCTGCCTTTATTTACATCCCATAGTAGTGATTCTAAAGTCAGAAATTTTCCCCCACTCCAAGGATGCACCCTAACATTATTGATTATTTTTGCAAAGTATCAAAGATTCCAAGTTTATTTACACTTTTTGAAAAACTGTAAGAAAACCAAAATACTTGGTGCTGGTCTGGATATTTTATTTTTTAGTTTATATACCGGAGGTTTATTTGACCACTAGGATCCTTTGTCAAATTTGAAAGCCTCTTTGTTCGGACAAAAGCCTTCAGTGGACATAGACCGTTAACACCTCACTGCCCTAATACTCATGCATATGATTGTAGAGTTTCACAAACTCATTGCCTTACATGTAAACAATTCATTGATCTTACACAAGTAATAAAAATGATAGAAGTTTTGGAGCTAGATTGGTAAAATTCTAGGTAAAATTCTAATTTTACCACTTTCTAGGTATGTGAGTTAAAATTATCCACTTAACCAGATTCACTTCATGTCCTCAGGTGTAAAATGAAAATTATAATACTGACCTCATATACTGTTGGAAGGAATGAAATCAGTACTCAGTAAACATAAGTTCCTCCTACATAACTCTCCTATATAACTCTTATAAGGAAAAGTTAACTTCCTATCAGAAAACAGCGAGAAGAGCTAGCTTGGGTTATACCTATATACGAGGCCAAACGTAGACAAAAACTAATCAACTCATTCGATCATTCAAATATTTCCAAAGAACAAGTTTCAATTGCCTACGTTCACTGAGCACTTTCTACGTGCCATTATCTCTGGTCCTCACAATGCCTGTACTGGAAGGTTACTTTTATCTGTTCTATAGATGGGGAAACTGAGGCTCAGAGAGATTAAGTGACTTGCTCAAGGACACACAACAATTAAAGAGTCATGATTCAAATCCAGATTTATCTCTCTCCAAAGCCTATGATCTTAGTACTACACCATTCAGTTTTATTTTCAACAGTGATTAATAGTGATTAATTCAGAGAGATGGAAAACCCAGTTACCTTCCCCAACTACTTCTCCAGCAGTGGTTGCTGGAACACCGTCGAAAAGGATGCTTAAGCCGAACAAGGAATTTGCAGCCAAGACTTCCCCATCTTCCTGGACTGTGTGGAACAGCAGGTATGCGTGCTACATGCCACAGGTTTGCCACGCTGGGTCACTGCCTTGTGGCAGTAACGTAGTTTGTGTTCAGTAAATACTTGTTGACTGACTGACAAAAGTACTACTTCCTAGTTTCCTTAGTCGTTCTCAGGGTCAGACAATTGTGGTATTAACATTTGTAATATGGGAGTAGCTAAAATATCCTTTTATTTTTGCTATGATGTTATAATTTGTTTACGCAACTTAAGTTTTTTAAATGACCACAATGGTGTTACACAAAAAGTATTAAAGTCCTCTTTGATTCTGATGAGTTGAGAGGAGAAGTGTTAACTTTTATTTTCTGCAGTAGTAAGTGGAAGTTATTGACTCCACCGAAATAACCTAAAATCCAAAAATGTTTAAGAAACAGATAGAATGGACTCTGCTTTACACGTCTTTGCATAACCTTGAGAAAGTGGTGTAAATGTGCCTTTCTCTGTTTTCTCCATTCATAAAGTGTGTTGAAAAAACGATTATTCTCCCATCTCACAAGTCAAAGAGAGACTTCAAAAATATTTAAAATGATAAAATGGGATGATTTTGGAAAACCTACTGAATTCCTCAGAGATGAGCACAGTACATCTATACATGTACATGCTATAAACCATGTTGCTGATTACCAAGAGACTTTAGTTAACACTTAGCAGCTGGTTTGCTACAGAAACACTCCCACTCTCCCCCAAATCCACTTTCTTCTCTCCAGCAAGGAGAGGGACTCTCATTCTCCCTAAAATAGATGGGCTCTGGAAGTTGCTCCACCCCGGACAGGTCCCAGGTTCACAGGTTCTCACCCAGTCCTGGGTGGTGGGAGGAGGGGTAGTTTGAGAGTTGGGGCAGCTCTGTAACTGTTGGCAAAGAGATTCGAGTGTTAAACAGAAACAGAGAGAAAAAGAAGAAAAAAATATATTATAGGACAGATGAAAAAATACTCTCCACTTACCATTTTTGGTTTTAAAAAAAAAAAAGGAATAGAAGAAAAGTGATAAAGGGAACCCAAGGATCGATTCTGGGCTGCTCGATAAAATGGAAATTAATCTCACTCACAGCCCCTAATCTGCTGGGTACTGGCAAGCCTCTCCTAAGGAAAGAATTCAATATTTTTATAAATGTAGAAGCAGTGGCCCCTTAATCTGAAATTGGACAGCATGTGGGAAGAGAAGAGTCTGGTTAGCAGAATTTAAAATGGGTGGGAAGAAATGGAAAGCCTAAATCAGAGTTCAAGTTTAGAAAAAGTTAGAACCCAGCTTCATTTGCATTCCAACAAATATCTGGGACATCTTTGGTTTTGAGTCTTGGTAAACTTATAAACTTCCTTTGTTCTTTTGATCACCATCCAACAATTTACCACTTGTTGCTAGCAGGGCATGGAATTTTTTAAGAGTTTCTTTTGCTTGTTTGATCCAAAGACTACAGTTCTCACCACCTCAGTTTGTAAGTAGTATGAGGGGCCTGCATCGTACAGAATCTTGGATGGGAGAGCAGACCTTGGACGGGAAAATGTCTTATCCACATCTGTGGTTGTCATTCATTAGCACCTGTATGCAGACAGAGACCAGCCCAGTAATTCAACATTGGAGTTGGCATCCTGTAAACTGGGAACTCACTTTGTTAATAATCACCATAAAAAATAAAGGGTGGAAAGAAGACATGTCTTGTTTATCATTTTAAAAGATAGAGAGGCAGACATCTAATCAAATATAGATTACAAACAGACATACAAAGGAAACGGCCGGCTTTAGAGAAAATGAGGAACATGAACCTCTCTGATTGAACTGCAGGATAAGAAAGCAGGCATAGACTCATTTGCATCAGTGTACACAGGAGCCTACAGTGGATCACTGGCTCGACAGGGACCAGGCCAGATCTTTAGATCCTGGAACAATGGCAAGTTTACGGTGCCTTCCCCACACCCCAGCAATACCCTATCATAAGACACATGTAAAGAAATCCCACAATGCTCTGATTTTCCACACAACGTTACTTCTTAATGTTTTTCTCATTTTATGATGCCGTTTTTGGCAAGACTTAGGTTGCCTAATGGGTTCTCTAGTATTGGTAAGACTTGGTCCTTTGCCCACAGTCAGGGAGCAGGTCCTTTTGAGCCCAAGGAAAAAGAATACTATCTAGTCCCAGCAAAAGTGGAAAGTCTGAGTAGACATCAAAGATGAATTAAAGATCTGGGCTACCACGTCTGTACCAGTCACTCCCAAGGCTTCTGAACTCATTCACTTTGGGTTCCCTTTTCAAGTTGGGGGTGGAGTGATCACTGGTGGGTGATCGCGGGGATCTCTTCCAGTTTGTTATAAATAGTCATGAATCTACAGGGTTCATGGAATGAGAACAAGAGGGAGAGGGGAGGAAAAAGAAGGGGCCCTACATGTGGCTTCACCTCCTCCTTCCCTTCAAATACCATTCTTACCATAACCTCAGGGTTCCTCCCACCCTAGGACCCTTTGTGCCCCTTCACTCTGGAGTTTTGCCCCAGGGCAGAGGTATCAACACTAGTTTATTGGAAGAGGGGGTGTCTCCACGTCTCCTGTATCAAGGCTGGGGGATGAGAAAAGTCTCATATTGGAAATCTGAATTCATTTCCCTATCGAAACATTATTATGCACCTTGGTTTAGCTTTGTGTGTCTTTATCATTTTAAGGATCAAATAGGCTTTTGAGAGCATAACTTCTATTTAGAAGATTCCTTCAAAAGGAAGCTGCATTCGGAGTTCCAAATGACTGACCAGAAATAGCTAGGAAGACTGCCTGTACAGAGGAATGCTAGGGACTGTCTTTATATAAACAGCGATGCATCTAAGAAAATACTACGTGTGCCTATCAGTAGAGCAATAGCATGTGTTGAGAATCTGGCCTACGTTTTTGAAAAAAAGTCGTATATAAACTCTGATACAATGTAAAATGTACCCACTGCCAAAAGAGAGACCTCAAGTATTATATGGGATCCGAGGAGAGCGTTAGCTTCTCTGATTCTGTCTGTTTGCTCATTTTTGAAGGGAAGGAATTGATGAAGAAGAAAATATTTGACATGCACTCTGAAAAATAAGTAGAATTTCTATAAGAAATACGGCAGGAGAAGGGATTCTAGTCAGAGAAGGGATTCTAGTCAGAGGGAATCAGCGTAAGCAAAGCTTAAAGGAAGAATAAAAAGGGGTGCATTTGGGAATTAGTAGGTCCAACTTGACTGGAATATGAGGCACAAGAAGTAGAGGGGGAAATGGTTTAAAAGGTAGACTCTGCCCAAACTGTTGAGATGCCACACACCACGTGAACAGTCTAGATAGTTTATTTCTTTGGTACGTGAGAGAGAGCATTTCAATTTTCCCGAGGAGAAAAGAGTTATGACTGGGGAAGATTAATTTAAAGAAGAGAAGAAGCAAATCAAAGGGAAATATATGCAGTAATAGAATCAAAAAGCAAAATATTCGTACTTGTCTGGGTAAGGCGGACCTCTTTCCACTAACAAAATATTTATGTTAGTCTGGGTATGCTGAACTCTTTTCACCAACAATAAACTTAGGGCAACAGTAAAGGCGAGGTAGCAAGAAAAGAAAAAGTTCACCCTCGGTGAATACTTACCAAATTTTGCATTCATCCACTCTAGTAAATTATTTTTAAAATTTCGACATGCAAGTTAAGCCTCATGTGTTAGGGTCTGTCATAGCTTTAAATTTGAGTAAGGTCCAGGGAAGGAGGGAATCTTAAAGCTTTAAAGATGGCCCTGCCTGTGTCAGGGTGGTGGCATGGAAATGCAAAGCAGTGCTGATGAGTCATTACAAAGGTGAGCTAGCTCCACGAGACCACCACAGCGTGTAGGAGGAGAAGGTAAAGGGAACTCAAAGATGACTACTACATTTCATTTGGGGTGTCTAGTTACCAGTAAGGGAACAGGTAAGCCGGGAAGGAAGATGCAAGTGTATTTTCAGCCATGATGGCTTCAGGATTACAGAAGAATGTCTAGATGGAGAAGTTCAGCAGGGGGTTGAACAGGCACCTGGGAGAGAACCTAGACCTTGGGAGTCATCTATACACAGATCTCTGCGCTGACCCTGTGAGAATGGAGGAGTCCAAGAAAGAAAATAGTAGAGTGTGAGAGGAGAAGCAATGTTATTTTCCTTAAGAGTCATAGAATCTTCTTTTCCCATCTCATCCTAACAGAGTGAAAGCGTGCTACCTGCTTATTATGTGTCTGGGAGGGAACTGGATGCAGATGCTGATGCAGTGAGGATGTGTGAGTAGGAGGTGGAGAGGCAGAGGAAGGGTACCAGAACACTGCGTCCATCGTTTGCCCAGTGGCTCATGCAGGAACCTGGATTTTTCCTGGATACCATTACGGGCTCCTGTGGCTGATAGGAAGTGTGCTCCCAGACTCCACAGGAAATAGGGTAACCTGTTTCCGAAGAGTGCCCACCCTTCTGTGGGGGCAGAATGTGATAACTGTGGGAAGAACAGGGAAGCTGAAAGCCATGAGTCGGAAGACACCTTAGTCGTAACTCAACCGTGGCAGGGAGGTGTCACCAAAGAGAAACAGATGGAGACATAAGTGGACCAGAGTCACCTCCAGTTGGCGAAGAACCCAACATAATGACCACATCATTCTCCTGCTTAAATCCCTTTCGTGGCTTCTTTTCATCTTAGTTTGAAGACCAAACTCCTTGGTGTAACTCACAAAAATCTGCACAATTACTACTACTAGCTCACCAAACTCAACACATGCATTTGCTCTGCGGCTCCCGGCATACTTCAGCATTTCTAAACCTTTCTCAACTCTGTCCTGTCTCACAGCCTTCACACTTCCTTCTGCCTGGAATACTTCCCTCTGCACACAACCCCCAGGTTTGTCTACTTAACTCCCTCTTCTTCAGATTTCAACTCAAACTCCCCCTCCCCCCCCCACCCCAGGTCAGGTCTCCTATGATCTATTATGATCTCACAGGAATCTTCACTTTCATAGCACTTATACTGGTTCATAATCATATATTTGTGGCTATCTGTTTCATGTTTCTCAACCTCACTAGAGAGTAAACTTCATGAAGACAAAGGTCATGTCTGTTGTTTTTACCATTCCATAGCCAGAGCCTCATTAAGTACCTCACACTTAGTATGGTCAGTAAACATTTATTAAACGACTTGATCCAAAAGACACCGTCTCCAGCACTATAATGAGACAAATATCATTAGCCTTACGCCATCCATACCAATATTCCTCCTATTTATTGAAGGAATAGCCTGAGGGTGGCGATGCTCTAGAAATAAGATTTCAGCTTTCTTTAGAAACTAACATTTCTTAATATCTAAAAAGCTATTACAAATTAATAACATTAACTTTTTTTGGGGGGGGGCATGCCCCACGGCATGCGGGATCTTAGTTCCCTGACCAGGTGTCGAACCTGTGCCCCCTGCAATGGAAGCACTAAGTCCCAACCACTGGACCACCAGGGAAGTCCCACAAATTAATAACATTAACTTTAAAAATATTAACACAGCAATAGAAAAAATGGACTAAATACATGACAGGTGCATACTTCACTGGCTAAGAAATACAAACGGTCATTAAACACACACAAGCATAAACTCCACTAGTAATCAAAGAACATAGGAAAGATAAGAACTACATATATTCTTATATATTCATTCAATTTCTTTTAGTAATTAAGAACTACTGGTCAGAATCTAAAAAACAAAACAAACAAACAAAACCAAACAGAAAAAGACTCATGGAGACAGAGAACAAACTGTTGTTCACAATAGGGGAGGGTGTTGGGGGTGGACAAAACAAGTGAAGGGGATTAAGAGGCACAAACTTCCAATTATAATTAAGTCACAGGGATGCAGTAATATACAAAACAGGTAATATTGTCAATAATATTAAAGGATGACAGATAGCTAGTCTTAGCACGCTGATCATCTCGTAATGTAGGTAAATGTCGAATCACTATGTTGTACACTTGAAACTGATATAATGTTGTATGTCAATTATACTTAAATTTTAAAAAAAGAACTGTACAAGGAACCCTTGACAGTTTTTACATGTAGAAATGAACAGAGAAGGAACTCCATTGTCTAGTAACGCCGTCCTGGTAGTGACTAAATCTCCTGCTTACAACAACTTTAAACAAAAAACAACGGATGAAATGATCGAAGTACCAACAAGGTAGGAAGGAATTACTACACCGAAGAAAAGAGAAAAGAACAACTCAAGAGAGAAAAGAGTCCCTGAAAGATGCTTTTGCTCTTTAGACATCTGTCAGGCTCTGAAAATTTTAACTTTCATTTTTACGGCCTCCCAGGTCAACAGGAATAGAAATCAAAGCCCTGACTTCCAGAAAATAAGAATTCATTTGGAAATGCTTCCCACAAAAAAACATTTGGACTCCAAAGGATTACACATACTTGAAGTCAGCCCTTGAACAGTCTCATAGTCCAGAACTAACTTTTCAAAAACAATGAGCTAAGGAACACACACGTGTGTGCATGCACACACACACACACACATATGCACACACACAACTTGAGCAAGAACAGAAACCACAAAATGAAAAACAGATCCACTAAGACTTCAGAAATTGCAATAATCAGACTCATTATACGGCAGCAAAACCTTATCATCCAAATCCAGGCAAAGTAGTATGAGAAAGGTAAAATGAAGGCCAACATTACTCAGACATAGAGGCAAAAATCCCAAACAAAATAGTTGCAAACCGAATCTAGTAATACATAAAACCACATACTATAGCAGCATCAAATTAGGTTTATCCAAGAAATGCAAGGTGGGTTTAACATTGGAAATATCTGAGCATTGAGATCAGAAATACCCAGGCATTTAACGGGTAAGACTCTTCCTCTGGACACACTTCAATAGATACTATGACTCTATTACATTTGCAGGTCTACAGTTGGCCATCCCTTTTCTACTAACTCCTTCTGGCTTTAGCTATGTTCATAAAATATTAATATATTCAATTATGTTATAGCAGAGGTTGTAAAGTGGAGACTTTGGGTCAAATTCAGCCCTGTCAAATTCAGCCCTGTTTGGCCTGTGGTGTTTTAAAGAAAGTGAAGCCAACATTTACAAATTGAGAAATTTCAATAAATCCTGGTTTGGGGACTTCTTTCAAAAAACAGGAATATCTGGCAATAATGGCCCCTAGGTTTACCTAGAAACTATCAGCTACAGCTGAGGAATAGCTGCTCCTGTTAGATAAGGTGTGTATTCTCCTGTTCACTGAGAACTCTGCCGGTCTGGCCACGTGTCACTTGCCATTAATCTGTATGTGTTCTTTTTTTCTCCCTCTTAGAGTAAACTTGAGAGAAAAATAAAACATGTGTTGTTCTGTCTTGCCAATGAGAGAAAAAAGGAAACTGGACAAAGAGAGGCCTATATGTCAAAGAAAAGTAAAGGAAAGCACATATTTTTGTGAAAGTGAAGCCTATCACTTCGTGTTCAGTATGTTAAACCTGGTCAGCTTCACTCCTTTATAGGACCTGCCTGGATCTGCAGGCATACGTTTGCGACCTTTGGGTTACAGTAACGTCCAAATGGCATGGAAACAGTCTGCCTCATTCTAGGGACTGTCTACTTTTATATTCTGTTATGTGTTGACTTTACAATTTAACTTTCAGAACGCAGTCTTATTTCCCTAATTCCCTAGTTCCTGAGATGCACCTCTCTAGCCCCCAAATGCTGATAGTACTTACAAGTCACCATTGTTACTTATCATTTATCTTGAACTTAGACTGAAAAGCAGCTAACACCTCTGTTCTCTTTTCTCCCCTTGTTTCCTCCCCCCTCACCCCAAAATAAGCTGTTACCGAATCTGAGAAAAGAAAAATGTTGACAGGAATGTTTATACCGTGACCACAATATATAATAGTAATTTGGTATCTCAAGTGGGAGTTGATTCTCATAAACATTTGTTCAAAATACATAAATATTATTACGGCATGTGAGGCAGTAACTAGACTTATTTTAGACTGTTTTGTCTAATGGACGGGTAATAGTTACTTTTCATAATGTTGTCCCTGCTCTTTGGGGAAGTTATCACCAGTGACAATTATAATCTCACAATATGAAAAGCCAGCCCAAGCCTACAAAGCAAGACCATGTCTCTTCATCCATGTTTTCCCAATAAAGCAGTGAACCTCAGATTGAACGAGCCAATGAATGGACAAGCAGATGGTAAAGCCTGTTTCCAGTCTTGCTTCTTCTAATACCATCATGTGGTATTTATAATAGGGCTTCTGTCCTGACATTTACTGATGCTGAAATACAGACTTCAAACATTTTTTAATGGTATTTCTATCCAAGGCCCCAGAATTGTCTGCTTTTATTTAAAGACATATCCAGAAAGCAGTTGACTTTCCTTTCGGTGAATACATTTGGAAAGAAGCTATAAAGATGGTATATACAAACGACTAGATGTTAAATTGGAGATGCTGTGCCAGAATACATGGTTTATATAGCTTGTACTCATAGGCTTGATTTCTTCTGTTTAGACTCAACCATGAGAGAGAGCAAGAGAGGGCCAGAAGTGTGTGTGTCTTATACAGTGAAGCTTGAATAGAGCAATATTTGTTTTAAGGGTTAGTTGTATAAACAGACATGAAAGCCATCTGTTTGCCCCATAAGTGCTACTTAAAATTTATAACAAAGGACAAAGTACATTTCAGCAGACAACAGAATATAGGTCAAGATCACACAATAGTTAGTATAGCAGCACTAGAATCCTAGGTGTCCCAAGTCCAAGTCCAAATCCAGTAGCCTGTAACATTTTGCAACAGGGAATTAGAATCTGAGAATAAAATTGTATGCAGAGGGCTTCCCTGGTGGCGCAGTGGTTGAGAGTCCACCTGCCGATGCAGGGGACACGGGTTCGTGCTCCGGTCCGGGAAAATCCCACATGCCGTGGAGCGGCTGGGCCCGTGAGCCATGGCCGCTGAGCCTGCGCGTCTGGAGCCTGTGCTCCACAACGGGAGACGCCGCAACAGTGAGAGGCCCGCGTACCTCAAAAAAAAAAATAATTGTATGCAGAAAGGTCAGTGTTTTAACTGTTAAGTTGTGTTTACCACCTTTAAGAAAGGTAGCAAGTATGCATAGTTCTTAGAATGGCAGTAGACGCTAGAGTGAACAAGTGACTCACAGAAGATATAAAGACACTCTGCTTCAGAGGCTTCCGGCAAGATAGCGGAAGAGTAAAACGCGGAGATCACCTTCCTCCCCACAGATACACTAGAAATACATCTACGTGGAACAACTCCTACAGAACACCTACTGAACCCTGGCACAAGACCTCAGACCTCCCAAAAGGCAAGAAACTCCCCACGTACCTGGGTAGGGCAAAAGAAAAAAGAAAAAACAGAGACAAAAGGATACGAATGGGACCTGCACCAGTGGGAGAGAGCTGTGAAGGGGGAAATGTTTCCACACACCAGAAGCCCCTTCGCGGGCGGAGACTGCGGCTGGCGGAGGGGGAAAGCTTTGGAGCCCCGGAGGACAGCACAGCAACAGGGGTGCGGAGGGCAAAGCGGAGAGATTCCCGCACAGAGGATCGGTGCCGACCCGCACTCACCAGCCTGAGAGGCTTGTCTGCTCACCCGCCGGGGCGGGCGGGGCTGCGAGCTGAGGCTCGGGCTTCGGTCGGAGCGCTGGGAGAGGACTGGGGTTGGCGGCGTGAACACAGCCTGCAGGGGGTTAGTGCGCCATGGCTAGCCGGCAGGGAGTCCGGGGAAAAGTCTGGACCTGCCGAAGAGGCAGGAGACTTTTTCTTACCTCTTTGTTTCCTGGTGCGCGAGGAGAGGGGATTCAGAGCGCTGTTTGAAGGAGCTCCAGAGACGGGCGCGAGCCGCGGCTAAAAGCGCGCACCCCAGAGACGGGCATGAGACACTAAGGCTGCTGCTGCTGCCACCAGGAAGCCTGTGTGCGAGCACAGGTCACTATCCACACCCCCTTTCCGGGGAGCCTGTGCAGCCCACCACTGCCAGGGTCCCGGGATCCAGGAACAACTCCTACGGGAGAAAGCACGGCGTGCCTCAGGCTGGTGCAACGTCATGCCGGCCTCTGCTGCCGCAGGCCCGCCCCGCACTCCGTGCCCCTCCCTCTCCCCCGGCCTGAGTGAGCCAGAGCCCCCGAATCAGCGGCTCCTTTAACCCCGTCCTGTCTGAGCGAAGAACAAACGCCCTCCAGCGACCTACACGCAGAGGCGGGGCCACATCCAAAGCTGAGCCCCGGGAGCTGTGAGAACAAAGAAGAGAAAGGGAAATCTCTCCCAGCAGCCTCAGAAGCAGCGGATTAAAGCTCCACAATCAACCTGATGTACCCTGCATCTGTGGAATACCTGAATAGACAACGAATCATCCCAAATTAAGGAGGTGGACTTTGAGAGCAAGATTTATGATTTTTTTCCGCTTTTCCTCTTTTTGTGAGTGTGTATGTGTATGCTTCTGTGTGAGATTTTGTCTGTATAGCTTTGCTTCCACCATTTGTCCTAGGCTTCTATCCGTCCGTTTTCTTTGTGTTTCTAACTTTTTTCTTTTTTTCTCTTAATAATTATTTTTTATTTTAATGACTTTATTATATTTTATCTTATTTTATTTTGCTTTAACTCCTTTTTTTCCTTCCTTCCCTCCTTCCTTCTTTCCTCCCTCCATCCCTCCCTCCCTCCTTTCTTTCTGTCTTTCTCTCTTTCTACTTCTACTAATTCTTTCTTTCTACTTTTTCTCCCTTTTATTCTGAGCTGTGTGGATGAAAGACTCTTGGTGCTGCAGCCAGGAGTCAGTGCTGTGCCTCTGAGGAGGGAGAGCCAACTTCAGGACACTGGTCCACAAGAGACCTCCCAGCTCCACATAATATCAAACGGTGAAAATCTCCCAGAGATCTCCATCTCAACACCAGCACCCAGCTTCACTCAACGACCAGCAAGCTACAGTGCTGGACATCCTATACCAAACAACTAGCAAGACATGAACACAACATTACCCATTAGCAGAGAGGCTGCCTAAAATCATAATAAGTCCACAGACACACCCAAACACACCAGACGTGGACATGCCCACCAGAAAGACAAGATCCAGCCTCATCCACCAGAACACAGGCACTAGTCCCCTCCACCAGGAAGCCTACACAACCCACTGAACAAACCTTAGCCACTGGAGACAGACATGAAAAACAACGGGAACTACGAACCTGCAGTCTGCAAAAAGGAGACCCCAAACACAGTAAGATAAGCAAAATGAGAAGACAGAAAAACACACAGCTGATGAAGAAGAAAGATAAAAACCAACCAGACCTAACAAATGAAGAGGAAATAGGCAGTCTACCTGAAAAAGAATTCAGAGTAATGATAGTAAAGATGATCCAAAATCATGGAAATAGAATAGACAAAATGCAAGAAACATTTAACAACGACCTAGAAGAACTAAAGATGAAACAAAGAATGATGAACAACACAATAAATGATATGAAAAATACTCTAGATGGGATCAATAGCAGAATAACTGAGGCAGAAGAACGGATAAGTGACCTGGAAGATAAAATAGTGGAAATAGCTACTGCAGAGCAGAATAAAGAAAAAAGAATGAAAAGAACTGAGGACAGTCTCAGAGACCTCTGGGACAACATCAAACATGCCAACATTCGAATTATAGGGGTTCCAGAAGAAGAAGAGAAAAAGAAAGGGGCTGAGAAAATATTTGAAGAGATTATAGTTGAAAACTTCCCAAATATGGGAAAGGAAATAGTTAATCAAGTCCAGGAAGCACAGAGAGTCCCATACAGGATAAATCCAAGGAGAAACACACCAAGACACATATTAATCTAACTGTCAAAAATTAAATACAAAGAAAACATATTAAAAGCAGCAAGGGAAAAACAACAAATAACACACAAGGGAATGCACATAAGGTTAACAGCTGATCTTTCAGCAGAAACTCTGCAAGCCAAAAGGGACTGGCAGGACATATTTAAAGTGATGAAGGAGAAAAACCTGCAACCAAGAGTACTCTACCCAGCAAGGATCTCATTCAGATTTGATGGAGAAATTAAAACCTTTACAGACAAGCAAAAGCTGAGAGAGTTCAGCACCACCAAACCAGCTTTACAACAACTGCTAAAGGAACTTCTCTAGGCAAGAAACACAAGAGAAGGCAAAGACCTACAATAACGAACCCAAAACAATCAAGAAAATGGGAATAGGAACATACATATCGATAAATACCTTAAATGTAAATGGACTAAATGCTCCCACCAAAAGCCACAGATTGGCTGAATGGATACAAAAACAAGACCCATATATTTGCTGTCTACAAGAGACCCACTTCACACCTAGAGACACATACAGACTGAAAGTGAGGAGATGGAAAATATATTTCATGCAAATGGAAACCAAAAGAAAGCTGGAGTAGCATTTCTCATATCAGACAAAATAGACTTTAAAATAAAGACTATTAGAAGAGACAAAGAAGGACACTACATAATGATCAAGGGATCAACCCAAGAAGAAGATATAACAATGGTAAATATTTATGCATCCAACATAGGAGCACCTCAATACATAAGGCAAATACTAACAGCCATAAAAGGGGAAATCGACAGTAACACATTCATACTAGGGGACTTTAACACCCCACTTTCACCAATGGACAGATCATCCAAAATGAAAATAAATAAGGAGACACAAGCTTTAAATAATATATTAAACAAGATGGACTTAATTGATATTTATAGGACATTCCATCCAAAAACAACAGAATACACATTTTTCTCAAGTGCTCATGGAACATTCTCCAGGATAGATCATATCTTGGGTCACAGATCAAGTCTTGGTAAATTTAAGAAAATTGAAATTGTATCAAGTATCTTTTCCGACCACAACGCTGTGAGACTAGATATCATTTACAGGAAAAGGTCTGTAAAACATGCAAACACAAGGAGGCTAAACAATACACTACTTAATAATGAACTGATCACTGAAGAAATCAAAGAGGAAATCAAAAAATACCTAGAAACAAAGGACAATGGAGACACGACGACCCAAAACCTATGGGATGCAGCAAAAGCAGTTCTAAGAGGGAAGTTTATAGCAATACAATCCTACCTTAAGAAACAGGAAACATCTCGAATAAACAACCTAACTTTGCACCTAAAGCAATTAGAGAAAGAAGAACAAAAAATCCCCAAAGTTAGCAGAAGGAAAGAAATCATAAAAATCAGATCAGAAATAAATGAAAAAGAAATGAAGGACACGATAGCAAAGACCAATAAAACTAAAAGCTGGTTCTTTGAGAAGATAAACAAAATTGATAAACCATTAGCCAGACTCATCAAGAAAGAAAGGGAGAAGACTTCAATCAATAGAATTAGAAATGAAAAAGGAGAAGTAACAACTGACACTGCAGAAATACAAAAGATCATGAGAGATTACTACAAGCAACTCTATGCCAATAAAATGGACAACCTGGAAGAAATGGACAAATTCTTAGAAATGCACAACTGGCCAAGACTGAATCAGGAAGAAACAGAAAATATGAACAGACCAATCACAAGCACTGAAATTGAAACTGTGATTAAAAATCTTCCAACAAACAAAAGCCCAGGACCAGATGGCTACACAGGCGAATTCTATCAAACATTTAGAGAAGAGCTAACACCTATCCTTCTCAAACTCTTCCAACATATAGCAGAGGGAGGAACACTCCAAAACTCATTCTACAAGGCCACCATCACCTTGCTACCAAAACCAGACAAGGATGTCACAAAGAAAGAAAACTACAGGCCAATATCACTGATGAACATAGATACAAAAATCCACAACAAAATACTAACAAACAGAATCCAACAGCACATTAAACGGATCATACACCATGATCAAGTGGAGTTTATTCCAGGAATGCAAGAATTCTTCAATATACACAAACCAATCAACATGATACACCATATTAACAAATTGAAGGAGAAAAACCATATGATTATCTCAATAGATGCAGAGAAAGCTTTCGACAAAATCCAACACCCATTTATGATAAAAACCCTGCAGAAAGTAGGCATAGAGGGAACGTTCCTAAACATAATAAAGGCCATATATGACAAGCCCACAGCCAACATTGCCCTCAATGGTGAAAAACTGAAAGCATTTCCACTAAGATCAGGAACAAGACAAGGTTGCCCACTCTCACCACTCTTATTCAACATAATTTTGGAAGTTTTAGCCACAGCAATCAGAGAAGAAAAGGAAATAAAAGGAATCCAAATCAGAAAAGAAGAAGTAAAGCTGTCACTGTTTGCAGATGACATGATACTATAGAGAATCCTAAAGATGCTACCAGAAAACTACTAGAGCTAATCAGTGATTTTGGTAAAGTAGCAGGATACAAAATTAATGCACAGAAATCTCTGGCATTCCTATACACTAATGATGAAAAATCTGAAAGTGAAATCAAGAGAACACTCCCATTTACCATTGCAACAAAAAGAATAAGATATCTAGGAATAAACCTACCTAAGGAGACAAAAGACCTGTATGCAGAAAATTATAAGATGCTGATGAAATAAATTAAAGATGATACAAATAGATGGAGAGATATACCATGTTCTTGGATTGGAAGAATCAACATTGTGAAAATGACTCTACTACCCAAAGCAATCTACAGATTCAATGCAATCCCTATCAAACTACCACTGGTATTTTTCACAGAACTAGAACAAAAAATTTCACAATGTGTATGGAAACACAAAAGACCCTGAATAGCCAAAGCAATCCTGAGAATGAAAAACGGAGCTGGAGGAATCAGGCTCCCTGACTTCAGACTATACTACAAAGCTACAGTAATCAAGACAGTATGGTACTGGCACAAAAACAGAAAGATCAATGGAACAGGAGAGAAAGCCCAGAGATAAACCCACACACATATGGTCACCTTATCTTTGATAAAGGAGGCAGGAATGTACAGTGGAGAAAGGACAGCCTCTTCAATAAGTGGTGCTCGGAAAACCGGACAGGTACATGTAAAAGTATGAGATTAGATAACACCCTAACACCTACACAAAAATAAGCTCAAAATGGATTAAAGACCTAAATGTAAGGCCAGACAGTATCAAACTCTTAGAGAAAAACATAGGCAGAACACTCTATGACATAAATCACAGCAAGATCCTTTCTGACCCACCTCCTAGAGAAATGGAAATAAAAACAAAAATAAACAAATGGGAGCTAATGAAACTTCAAAGCTTTTGCACAGCAAAGTAAACCATAAACAAATCAAAAGACAGCCCTCAGAATGGGAGAAAATACTTGCAGATGAAGGAACTGACAAAGGACTAATCTCCAAAATTTATAAGCAGCTCATGCAGCTCAATAACATAAAAACAAACAACCCAATCCAAAAATGGGCAGAAGACCTAAATAAACATTTCTCCAAAGAAGATATACAGACTGCCAACAAACACATGAAAGAAAGCTCAACATCATTAATCATTAGAGAAATGCAAATCAAAACTACAATGAGATATCATCTCACACCAGTCAGAAAGGCCATCATCAAAAAAATCTAGAAACTATAAATGCTGGAGAGGGTGTGGAGAAAAGGGAACCCTCCTGCACTGCTGGTGGGAATGTAAATTGATACAGCCACTGTGGAGAACAGTATGGACGTTCCTTAAAAAACTACAAATAGAACTACCATATGACCCAGCAATCCCACTACTGGGCATATACCCTCAGAAAACCATAATTCAAAAAAGGTCATGTACCCAAATGTTCATTGCAGCTCTATTTACAATAGCCCGGAGATGGAAACAACCTAAGTGTCCATCATTGGATGAATGGATAAAGAAGATGTGGCACATATATATACGATGTAATATTATTCAGCCATAAAAAGAAACGAAATTGAGGTATTTGTAATGAGGTGGATAGACCTAGAGTCTGTCATACAGAGTGAAGTAACTCAGAAAGAGAAAGACAAATACCGTATGATAACACATATATATGGAATTTAAGAAAATAAAATGTCATGAAGAACCTAGGGGTAAGACAGGATTAAAGACACAGACCTACTAGAGAATGGACTTGAGGATATGGGGAGGGGGAAACGTAAGCTGTGAGAAAGCGAGAGAGAGGCATGGACATATATACACTACCAAATGTAAAGTAGATAGCTAGTGGGAAGCAGCCGCATAGCACAGGGAGATCAGCTCGGTGCTTTGTGACCGCCTGGAGGGGTGGGATAGGGAGGGTGGGAGGGAGGGAGATGCAAGAGGGAAGAGATATGGGAACATATGTATAACTGATTCACTTTGTTATAAAGCAGAAACTAACACACCATTGTAAAGCAATTATACTCCAATAAAGATGTAAAAAAAAAAAAAAGAAGATATAAAGAGGTTACTAAGTGGACACACCAGTGTTTTTGACTGCAAATACTAATTCAAGTAAATTTTCCCCTAAAATCTGAAAAAGTAGCTGCATCACCCAAGATGTTCACGGTATTAACAAAACAACTTCTCCAATAACAGTCCTGTGTGCTCTGAGAGAAAAACTTTCCACCTCATAATAAGTGTGCAGAGCATTCCAAATGTGCAAATTAGATATAGACTATTTCACGAATGTGATATTAAGAAAGGTCATGTTGGGGACTTCCCTGGTGCTCCAAGGGTTAAGAATCCGTCTTGTAATGCAGGCCAGGGGAACTAAGATCCCACGTACCGCGGGGCAACTAAGCCTGCGTGCCGCAACTACTGAGCCCGCAGGTTACAAATAGAGAGAAGCCTGCATGCTGCAACGAAAGATCTCGTATGCCACAACTAAGACCCGACACAGCCAAAAAATAAATATTAAAAAAAAACTCATTGAGCTGTACACTTAAGATTTGGATACTTTAATTACTTCATTATATGTATGTTCTAATTCAATAAAAAAGGGGTGAACAGACACACAAAATGAAAGGTCATGTTGGCAATATTAGAATAGAAACACTGATTCCTCGTACATAGGTGTTACATACGTTTTAGGAAATAGTCCCTTTATTTGGAGACAGTTTAAAAATTAAATTAAGGAGCCCCTCCAGATGTCATTAAGAAGCCAGATTAGAATAAAATTGAAATGAAATAAACTTAAATTACAACATATTTGAAAACGTGTGATATGAGAAGGGAAGTAGGAATATATCAACCAGTGATAATTATGGAGCTTACAATTTTGTCATTGTGTCCCTAGCGATGTATAGGAAAAAGATATAGTAACATTTTGACCAAGGAGGTGTGTAGTAAACCAGGTAGATTTGGTTGAGGTCAAGTATGACAAAACATTTCCCAGGTTATGACAGCCAGTATCTCTAAAAAAACAAATAATTTCCTTTCCGATCACTTCTACAACCAACTTTCTGGCCTTAATTCAGTCTCCCTGGTAAGTTCATCTACCAGGGAGAAAATGTATTGATAGGCCATTAGGAATATTTGGCCCATTTGGCAATTATAACTATAAAGTAAATTAATAAATTGTCTTTTAGGCGCACCTTAGTGTCCTGCAAGTTTTATTAAATTGTCTCAAATATCCAAAGTCCTTATCACCTTCAGTGAGTATACTCGCAACGCCTCAAATCATAAGCTTAAAGGGCAGATCTTGAACTGTGGTAACCTCACTAGGAGACACAGCCCAGGGGGCCCAGCCTGGATAGGTTGTTAGTGTCTAATCAGAATCATTATAATCACCAGGCCCAGAGCTCATGTTTACCACTTGCTGTGTGCATTTCTTAATAACTCAGCCAAGGTCAACAGTGTCTCCTGCAAGTCTTCTCGTCAATCCAGAGAGAGTTTTCTCATGTGCGTGCTTCCACTGTATGATTTTGTGATAATGCAACTTTCACCTCTAAGAATGGGGGATGGGGAGGAAGGAAGAGGGAAGGAGGGAGAGAAGGGAAGGGTGGTTGGGAGGAAGAAAGGGAAAGAGAGGGAAGGGAGAAATGAAGAGAGGTAAAAAGGAAGAGAGAGAGGCAGGAAGGGGAGAGGGAGTGGGAGAGGGAAGGAAAGAAGGAAAGGAAAGGAGTATGAATTCAGGAGCCTCAGCTCAAGTTTGAATCCTAAGTCTACTCCTTACTAGCTGTGTGAACTTGACCAAGGAACTATCTTAGTCATTTAGTGCCCTCATCTGAATAATGGAGATAATAGGATTTACTTCCTCTCATGTGGGGATTAGAGTTACTACGTAAAAATACTTAGGACGGTGCCTGACACATTGTGAACGGTTTCACATTTTATTCCTAATAAATTTTCTAATCGACTGCACTTTTGCATTTTGCTATAGAAACTGAGAAACTGTAAAAATCCTAAAACCAATTTCTCAAGTGCAGCAAATAAAGCCCAATGCCCACTGATTAGGAAAACAATACTTATTTCTGTAAATATAAAAATAACAGGGCTTCCCTGGTGGCGCAGTGGCTGAGAGTCCGCCTGTCGATGCAGGGGACACGGGTTCGTGCCCCGGTCCGGGAAGATCCCACATGCCACGGAGCGGCTGGGCCCGTGAGCCACGGCCGCTGAGCCTACGCGTCCGGAGCCTGTGCTCCGCAACGGGAGAGGTCACAACAGTAAGAGGCCCGCGTACCGCAAAAAAATAAATAAATAAAAAATAACAGGTGAGGCTGTGCTTGTTAAATTTTAATGTGCATAGGAATCAACTGGGCATCTTGTTAAAATGCAGATTCTGATTCCATTGGCCTGAGGCAAGGAGAGTCTGCATTTCTTACAAGTTCCCAGGTGATGTCGGTGCTGCTGGTCTGTGGGCCACACTTTGAGTAGCCAGACTGTAGACAGTTTGATTCAAAGGGAAAAAAATAATAGGAGGAAGGAAGTAAAATAGAATAATATATTTAAAATGCTAGGGGAATGGCCACCAGTGGGGAGTACTCCATAATCAGCTGTATTATTGTTGCTCAGAAGGCATTCTAGGCATGCCTTAAATTGCACAATACATTTATTTCAAATATGTGTTATACATATGTATATGTGTGTATATATGTATATAAACTGCATTTGTTTATGTTTTGTTCATGCTTAACTGCACTTAGGGAGCATCTTATTGAAAAAAAATCCTGTCAATACTTTTGTTATGAGAATAATTAGCTAATTTACTGATAGTTTATTTACATATTATTTAGAATACAAAATTAATATATTCTCATCGGAAAAATTCAATTATCTCAGAAGCCTATTCATTTCAAATGGAGAATTCCCCACTTCACCCTTAAAAGTTCTAAGCTCCTAGGCTAGTAACTATTAAGAGTTTGGTGTGATACTTTAAAATATTTTTTATTCTTATATATCCATATAAGATTGTTTTTTCAGAAAATCTACACCACTATAATGCAACTTACTTTTTCCTCAAAGATATATCAAACATCTTTCCATGTTAATATGTAGAAATTCACCTCCTTTTCAGTGATTGCACAGTATTCCAACATACTATGACTCATTTACCCATTCCCTATTGCTGTGCTTCTGGGACGTCTCCAATTACTTGCTATGACAAATAATGCTATGAAGAATTTTCTTATACCCATCTTTGTATAGGTGTCTGAACACATCTGTAATGTGGTTTTTGGAGTGAAATTGTTGTGAAGGATACAGACCACTGAATTTTGAGAATTGCCAAATTGCTTTTCAAAAAGGCTTCTACCACTGTTCCAGGAGCCTGCCCTGCTTCCGTGCACACTGTAAAACGGTCATTTGCAATCACTTTAACTTCTTCATAATCTGACAGGAAAAGGTCATCCCTTTATTATTTTAACTTTCATTTTCTTAATCACTAGTGAGATTTACTATCTTTTATAATGTCACTAGCCATTTCAATTTCTTCTATGAATTGCTTGTTCTTATCACTTGCCAATTTTTCTCCTGGGTAACCTTTTCCTTTTTCCTTCTTTTTTTTTATAAAAGCTCTCTGTATATTGGATATTATACTGCTGATATACATATTACATTTTTTATGGTTAAGATTTTGTTGGCTTGCTGTCTTTAATGGGGTATGTTATTGTACAGAAATTTTTACAGAATCAAGCATTTCACTCTGGATTCTTTTTTTCTATGTTTTTTTAATGTTTTATTTCTTGCTTAGAGGCTTTTCCCTTCCCCCAAATAATAAAATATTCTCCCACTTTTTTCTAGTAATTTCATTTGTTTTAGTTTTAATGTTTACATCTTTAATCATGATGTATATCAAATTGTTTTTAAAAATACACTTGCATGAGGCTTTTACCACTGGAATTATGGTTTAGTCAATACTATATTATTATTGCTACAAGAAAGGGTTAGAGAAGCTTATCAATGTAAAATATCTGGATAGCCTAAAAAGGATAGGCCAGTGGTCCTAGCCTTTTCTAGGACCTACATTTTCTAAACGTAACTTTTATTCAACCTATTTTCATATTGACACCCCAAGTCGACTGTCATCAAACATTACTGCAAATTAATATTCTGAATTATTACATGTTGGTTCTGCCCGTATGTGATTCACTTTCATATTGCTGAGTCAGTGCTTCAGAAATAAAATTCTCTTCATTCAGGTCTCTGCTTAAATATCATCTCCTTAAAGGGACTTTCCATGGCCATCCTATCAAACCTCAGCTCCCTCCATCCTTTTGTCCTGGTTTCTTTTTACAGTTCTCACTGCTACTTGAAAAAATTACATTAGACAGGCTTGTCTATTACTTGTCTCACCAGGAGGGTGGGGCTTTATCTCATTCACCACTATACCTCTAGCATCTAGAACAACTCAGGTATGTTGAATAAATTTCCAAAGAATAAATTAACCAAAGATATTACCAGATCTTGAAAGGTATGTCAAGATGTTAACATATCAAGTCAAAAACAAAAGGACTAGGTATGCTTAAAGTGGTGACTCTTTAGTTGGGTCAATCACTGGATTTAGTGCCAGTAACTATGTGCTAAGGAAAATAACAAATTAAAGAACGTGTATGCTTGCCTGATCTAGGAATTCACTTTACCTTAAAAAATAAAATTCCTCCCTAAAAATTGAATGATCCAGTTTGCCTGTTTCTACACTTTATTCCTTACAAGCCCCGATCGGGGGCTTGTTAAATACATTAAAGCATATTTATATAATGGAATTCTAAGCAGCCATTAAAAAAGATGTGATATAAGCGTAATTATTAATATGAAAGTTTAGGGTGAAATAGCATGCAACATAATCCCATTTTCAGAAAAAGAAAATATCTATTACATGTGTGAGTGTAAACACATTCTCTGGAGAGATCTACATCAGAATACCAACACTGATTATCTCTAGGTAATGGGATTAGATTTGATTTTTATATATTTTTTATTCTCTGTATTTTCTCATTTCTCTAAAATAAACACGTATTACTTATGTGAAAAGGAGAAATTGTTTTGGGGTGGAAGACCGTAGTAGTGTGTGATGAAGTGGGTTTGCACACAGCACCCACATCGACCTCGTCCTCCATCCTTGGAGTGCCTTCCTACTCTGCAGACTGAAGAGTTAAAAACCAATTTCCATACACTACCAAATGTAAAATAGCTAGCTAGTGGGAAGCAGCCGCATAGCACAGGGAGATCAGCTCAGTGGTTTGTGACCACCTAGAGGGGTGGGATAGGGAGGGTGGGAGAGAGGGAGATGCAAGTGGGAAGAGATATGGGGACATGTGTATGTATAACTGATTCACTTTGTTATAAAGCAGAAACTGACACACCATTGTAAAGCAATTATACTCCAATAAAGATGCCAAAAAAGAAAAAAAACAACTTCCCAGACTCCCTTTGCAGAAAACCTAACGTAAGACTTGGAAGTGACAAGTAAGGCAGAAGCCATCTCCATGGCATGTGCAGCCAGGAAGAGGTGGCAGTTTTCTGCTTTCCCGTGTATGGTCACTGGGCGCCTGCAGACAGTGTGGCAGGTCCCCACTCCCAGAACACAACCTCTGCAGCCTGTTCTAACGTCAGAAACCCCACTGGCGAACCCCTTGGCCGTTGCAGTAGTAGCAGTTGCCCTGGTGGGCCAGTTAACGTATGTTTTGCTGGAGTCTTTTCTGGGGACCCGAACTTGAGCCCATTTCTCCATACCTTCCAATGATTTTGTAAGGAACTAAGTAGTTTCAAAATTCCCAATATTAATTCCCATTCCTCTTAAAATAGCTAGAGTGCTTTGTTTCCTGCAAGTAAGTCATCAATGATACAAAAAAGGTAAATTGTGTATCATCAACTTTAAAAATAATGTATACTACACAAATCTATTTCAGAATGTGGAGAGGGCATGTGAGACTAACATACAAAAACGTGGGGAAAAAGGATCACTAAGTACACTAACATGTTAATGTAGTCATCTCTGGTGGTAGAACTATGGGTAATTTAAATTTCATTTTGCTTATCTTTAAGTTTTCTTTTCTTTTTTTTTTTTAAGCAAAAACCTTAAAAGCCATGGTTATTTTTTTTTGAAACAAAAACAGAATCCTCTTACAGGAAAAGAGCAACTTCTGAATGTATCCTGAAATGTTTTAGGCAACTAGGATTAGTAACTAAAGGTATTAATCTGCATGTAACACTGTAGCACACACAGGAGTATGTATCGTGGTCTAAGTAGGGGAGCAAGTCCCCATGGTTCATGATCTCAGAACAAATATTTGTCTATTCTAGTGACACAGTCAAGCTGACTGCTCTCTGCTAGAAAAAGGGCAGCTATCTTGGGAACTAAACATATGAAATTGAGACTAGCCAGTATCGCAGCTGTTGGTGAGCTTTCTTTGTTTAAAACAGCAGAAGTATATCCCTTAGAATTGGCTATTTTAAAAGGCATAAAACAGAACGGAAGTGCCTTCACCTACCCAATCATTAAATGAGATTTCAGAAAAGAAAGGGCAAAAGTGAAATGAGCAAATGACTTTCTCTTAAACATTTCTTTAAAAAAATTTTTTTCCCACATAACTAACACTTACGTATTTCTGAATTGCTCTTTATTCCTCCATTTTCTCTACCCACTAGCTTCATGACATAGGACGCAGAAAAGGATGTCATACTTCTTTATTCACTGGCAGAAATTATCATGAAGGGTCACGATGCATTTGCAATCATCGAGGAAGCAGATAAAATAAACCATTCTTACTATGCAAATGCCTATCAAGGAATTGTATTAGAATTAGATTAATAAGAAAATATCCTTATATCTATTAACTCAGTGATTTTATAAAGCTAATTTTTATTTAGTTATTTATTTACTTTTTGGCCTAAAACAACATAAATTTATTCTCTTACAGTTTTGGAGGTCAGTCCAAAATGAGTCTCACTGAGCCAAAACTAAGATGTCAGCAGGGCTATGTTCCTTTCCAGAGGCTCTAGGGGAAAACCCCTTGCCTTGCCTTTTCCAGAATAAAGCTAATTTTTAAATGTCATTTGATACTAGCTACTTGTATTAAAAGTATCTTTCAATGACAAGTTTTTAATTTTCATGAACACTAATTTTAGATCTTTTATCGTTGTTTTCTGTCACCTAAGATATTCACCTCTGTTTCCTCTAAAAAGCTTTGTATTTTAGCTATCACATTTAGGTCTGTCATGCATCTCAAATTCATTTTTGTGAGGTAGGGAATCATGGTCCATTTTTTTCCATGGGGATATTTAGCTGTTCCGGCTCCATTTGTTGAAAAGATTTCCCTTCTCTGTTGGATTGCTTTGCTACCTCTGTCAAAAATCAAGTGACCATATAAATGTAGATTTGTTTTTCGGCTCTCTCTTCTATCCCACTGAGGTATTTGTTGATCCTTAATGCCAGTATCACACCGTCCTTGATTACTGGATACTACCTACTACAATACTCCTTGTATTGCTTTACAAAATTTAAGACTCTACAAAAGAGGGTATATAAATTAAGTTGAAATAAATGTATGGGCTCAAGATGAGCTTCAAATAATCCTTATGAAATCACTGTTATACTGTATCATGGCTTTGAAAACACTCCATAATCACTATCGTTTCCAAAGTGAAATATATTTACCCACAAATGAAAAACTACAAATTCTTCATGACCTTCAACTGAAATTACGTATGAAAAATATTTCATTAATTTTACTATTCAACTTCCCACCAGGTCTTCCCCACATTAGTTAAAAATACTACAGTGTAGTAAGCCTAAAAACAATCCTTAGGCAGTGTGCTCGGTGGTCCCGAGGATCTCTGTCTCTTGCTTCAACCGTGTTTGGACGGAACAGACCCAGGGACGCCCCTTGTTCCAGCCTCTGACCACCCTCCAACCTTTCTTCCCCGTCTTAACTTTTGGAATCAGCCACACAGCTATCCTCGGCCACCAGGGCCGGACAACTCCATTTTTTGAGCTTAACTCCTTATTAACCCATCAACTGGGAGCTCCAGGATTCCTCAGAATGATTCCACCCAGGGGGAGGCTGTCCTCCACGGCCTGGTCAACATGCATCTGTAGGCCTCCTACACCTACCTCTCTCTGGGCTTCCATTTCCAACGAAGCGTTGTGCCTCTGGGGGGCGTGGGCCACTGCTTCTGCGAATCGGCGGAGGAGCAGCGCGAGGGCGCCGAGCGACCCTTGAAAATGCAAAAGCAGTGCAGCCACCTGGCCGTCTTCCAGGACGTGCAGAAGCCGTCCCAAGAGGAGTGGCATAAAACGCAGGACGCTCCAGAAGCCGCTGTGTTCACGGAGAAGAACCTGAATCAGGCCCTCGTGGACCTGCATGCCCTGGGTTCTGCCCGCGCAGAGCCCCGCCTCTGTGACTTCTTGGAGGGTCACGCCCTAGATGAGCAGGTGAAACTCATCAAGAAGATGGGCGACCACCTGACTAAGCTCCGCAGGCTGGCTGGTCCCCAGGCTGGGCTGGGCCAGTATCTCTTCGAAAGGCTCATCCTCAAGCACGACGAGAAGCGTCCAAAGTCCAGTGGCCTTTGAGGAGCCCCTCTGGTGTCAGGTCTTCTGCCTGAAGCAGCTCTCGGCAGCAAGTAGGCACCTTTTTTTTTTTTTTTTTTTGCGGTACACGGGCCTCTCACTGCTGTGGCCTCTCCCGTTGCGGAGCACAGGCTCCGGACGCGCAGGCTCAGCGGCCATGGCTCACGGGCCCAGCCGCTCCGCGACATGTGGGATCTTCCCGGACCGGGGCACGAACCCGTGTCCCCTGCATCGGCAGACGGACTCTCAACCACTGCGCCACCAGGGAAGCCCAGTAGGCACCTTTTTAACCACGCTGGAGCCCTCTCCCAACCCTTGGACCAAATGGAAACAATAAAGCTTTTTACAGGAAAAAAAAAAATTCACGTGTTTGAAACTAGAGGATGCATACACAGTCTCTCTACATGTTTAAACTTTTCTATAATAAAATATTAAAGTCATGTATCAATTTCAGAAAGGTACCTAGTAAAGAAAAAAGATTATTTCCTTTACAAACATAAGTTTTATAAAATTTCCTTTAAAGTTTAACTTGGAAAAGAAGATTAAGAGCAAGAATACAATATTATTTTATAAAATAAAAAACAAATCAACTCCCAATTCCATTGCGGGCAAACGATAAATGGCTCTTGGAAACTACTGGGCTGTACTAATTTTGTTCAAATTGGCAAAGAAGGATCCTCCACCACCACCATCATCCTTTTTTAAAAAAAGCAGATAGCCTGAATTGCTAAACCCCCAATTCTTTATAAAGATACAGCTTAACAGCTTGAAAAAGTGTTGCCAAACTGAGAGTAGCACCAAAAATCTTTAAGATTTACAATCTGTTCTTAACCTAAAATTTTGCTTTGATGCATAATACACCTTCCTGAAATAATTCTACAATACAAAAATAATCCCAGACACTGAAAAAAGTTTGCTAAAATAAAATTGGGATTTTTTTACTTTTTCTACTGGTAGCAATGAAAATCACTAGAAACTATGCTTTTTTTTTTTTTTAAACATTTATTTATTTATTTATTTTTGGCTGTGTTGGGTCTTTGTTGCTGTGCGTGGGCATTCTCTACTTGCACTGAGTGCGGGCTACTCTTTGTTGTGGTGTGCGGGCTTCTCATTGCGGTGGCTTCTCTTGTTGCGGAGCACGGGCTCTAGGCACGTGGGCTTCAGTAGTTGTGGCTCGGAGGCTATAGAGTGCAGGCTCAGTAGTTGTGGCACACATGGGCTTAGTTGCTCCGCAGCATGTGGGATCTTCCCAGACCAGGCCTCAAACCCATGTCCCCTGCATTGGCAGGCAGATTCTTAACCACTGGACCACCAGGGAAGCCCAGAAACTATACTTCTGTTCTTTTCAAATGACCTCCTTTAAAATCAAGCTTTTACAAATAATTGGTATAGAAGATAAAATTCAGTTTTTAAATCTTCAAATTATTTAGATATCAAAGACAGAAATACTGATTTTTTCATTAATGATGAGAAGAAACAAGAGACTCCATTTAATAGATCTGACATTTATAAATTTTAAGCATTTAACCAAGCTGGAAAATTGGAAAATTATAACAATTACAGGTAGAGAATATCATTTGTCCATTTTCATTACGGTAGTTCATTACGGTTCATTAAGGTAGTTACCTATCCAGAGAACCAACAGGAGTTCTCAGATCCAATGTCATATAATGGGATTTCGGCAAGCGCTCTGAACACCACTTTTATTTAATATGCACCACATGCACATGATGCAGGCAGGGAGAGGTTATGAATCCATGCACTGAAGACGAGACAGACTGGGGCTATTGCCAAACGTGCGCTGAGTCAATTAGGATGTTGCTCAAAGTTCTTTATACTTAATGGTTTCCTTGAAAATAAGTGCAGAAGCAGAAATGGGTACACATCCCAAAGCATCTTCTTCATTTGGTTTCCTGTGCTTTCTTTGCATTCTGTTTTTCTTTTGCCTAGAAATTAAAGATAGTATACTATAAAATCTTAAAAGCCTGTTCCAGTTCATATTAAAATGAAATGTGTCTAAGAGGGCATTCTTAAGCTAAAAAGCTTGAGATGCGTTGTTTGCAAGATTTCTAGAGAATTATCTTTTATAAGACTCACAACAGACTACTCCTGGACAATGATATAGTTATGCTTTGCACTCAATAAAAAAGGATCATACTTGGTTTGCAGTTCTTTCTTACCTGAAGTTGAAATGTATTATTATAATGGTAACAATTTAAAAATACAAAATTACTCATCCTATAAAGTCATACTCATTCATAAGTATTTCAAAACAATATATTTACATGTGTGCCCATTTCTCATACAAACTGAGTATATGAAAAATCCTATATTAATCTCTGCATATTTGAATAAATGAGTTTAACATAATAGTTTACATGAGTTTAACATAACTAAGGATTATATACCCATAGTGTTGATAAACCTCACATATGTGAGGTTTTTTTCGCTCATGTAAGACCAAAAAAATGTTTTCACAAGTTTCACTTGAACCTCGTAACAAGTATAGAGCTTGAACACAGTAATTCTATTTCACTTTTTAGCAGATGAGGAAGCCAGAGTTTACAGGTGTTATCAAACTTGACCAAGTCACACAGCTAATATATAACAAAACCTCAATAGAGGTCAGACACATATTCTATAGCAGTGCTTCTAATGTAGAGACCAATGACTGTGTTAAAATGCAGGCTGAATTGGTAAAATGCCTGAGGATCTAAAGTTCTAGCAAACTCTCAGGTGATGCCAATTCTGCTGGTCCTCAGGTGACACTTTGAGAAGCAAGATTTTAGAAGACTAGAATATAATGTTCTTTCCACTATGGCACTTGAATCAGAAAGAAACAAATAAATAAGACTTCTGCTATTATACAATTAAGAAAAAAACTTCTTTAATGAGAACTATAATCTTTTTTTTATAATGCATTATAATGATAATAGAATTATCGTACAACCGTATGATAAAATTAAGTGCAATGCATTAGAATATATTAAGAGGAAATATGTTATACGTACCATATAAAAATTTAAAAATTACTTGCATAAACATTTTTAATAACAAGCATAATTTGTAATTTGATATGTACAATTTCTCAAAGAAGTCTTCTGTTTCCAAATAATAAAAATACTATTCAATTTTAGATATAATTTGGAAATAAAAATATGTACCTCTTTTCTTAGTGATCTCTGAATATACAGGAAGTTTACTAGGATTAACAGGAATCAATCTACTGGTTAATGACATAAATTTTACAACATAATTTAAAAAGCAAAGACATATAATGCAGAGTATCCATACATGTATTAAACTATATAATTCAGATAAAACTAAGGGTAAGCTAAATAAGTTAAAAATAATTACCACCATTTATTGAGCACATATTATGAACTTGACCAATATTATCTCATTTAATCCTTAAGAATGTGAAGTGTGATTACCAATTTATAAATGAGCAAATAGATTCGATAATAAAGTAAATAACTTGCCTAAAAGCAACAGCTAATAACATAACAGCTAAGTAACATATCTGAGATTTAAACTGAAAGCCTGTATTCTGTTTTGCCTTTGTTGAAAAATAAAAAATACTGTATTTCAAAATAGCATGGAAAAAATGTTCACTGTTAAGAAATACTTTCCTTCTATTTGGTGTGCTAGTGAGATACTAAAAATTGCTGACTGAAGTCAGATAATTCTGTAATCATAGGTATTAATGTACATATTATTGCAGATAACTTTATTCTTCTACCTTATTTCTATTAAGAGATAGAAAAAGTAAGTTCTGCAGATTAGTTATTTATTACCAACTGAATTATAATGTCTTGGTAAAATATGTACAAAATTCAGTACTGTGCTTTGAATCCCCCATAGCAACAAAATCTGTGATTCTAAATTATGGTAGGTTATTGGTGGTTATTAAAAACCTGGGATAGACAATGATTCAGAAATACATAATAAAGGTTGAGATAAAATTTTAAAAGAATTGTAAATGTATCTGAATAAAAGTTTTACAAATGAAATCTTAATATAGCTGATTTTATTTTATATTTTAAGGAACAGATTTGGTATATGGCACAAGAAGTTTATAACTTTATATTTTTAGGTTACCTCCTGAGCAATCTTTATGTAATGTATACTCAATGAACTGATCAGATAAGACCAGAAGCTTCATAGAACAAGAACATTTACACGGCAATATCTTAATCTAATTCACTAAAGCCGCATGCTCTTGGGAAAATCAAAGTCCTCACTCTTTGTTATTTTGTAAAATGAAGATTTCCACAGGTCAAATACTTCCACACCATCACAGGCAGTCAGGACCTGCCTCCAATTACTCAGAAATCTGATCCTGGATGGCTTTAGCAAGTAGCAACACTGCCTAGACTAGCCACATCTTTTCTACTTTCACTTGGCATTGGGGGGAAGGGGGGGATTTTTGACATAATAATCCATTTCTGAATTCTACATGTAATTCTTTTCTTAGAAGTATTACTTATTAAGTAATGTTCACTACTAAAGTCTTCATATTGGATATAACTGTAATCTTAATCTATTGTTTTTTTAATTTTTAACATTTCCATTTACCAGCAGAAAGTGATATTTCAATATGATATATGATTTCTTTTTTCAAAATAAGATGAACAAAAATATATTTGTGCTAAGGAAGGTGATTATTGGCAGAAATTAAGCATTTAATTCTAACCACAGATTCAAAATTTGTGGACGTGAAATTTTAAGTGGCATAAAGCTATTTAGGAGCTACCCTGTGATCCCCCAGAATCTTTCGCATGACTTTATTCTAGCACTTATCAGAATAATACTATGCAGCACAGTACTATAATCATGTATTCCTTTCCCCAACTAAGTTGCTTAAGACAGAAAAATGTGTCTTAATTATGTGTATATCCACTGACTTTAAGAGACTGCCTCAAATATAGTTTCAGCTAGATAAATGTTGGATAAATAATCAAAACATTTCAAAAATTTTAATCAAATAATGAATCTGAATTCCCTTCAGAATCTAGGCACATAAAAGATACTGCATATACAGTATCTTTCTGTATAGTGTCTATACAGAAAGAAATGTATCTCAATATTGCTTGTACAATATTATTAGTCAAAGAACAAGCAAGTCAGTAACTACCCTTTCAATAAAACAGACATATAATGTCTTTGTATTATATGCAATAGAACAAATGCAAACACAAGAAGAGACTGAGTTGGTATTCCACTAACACTAGGCATTCATATACTGCCACCCTGTGTCCAAAATAATGTGAACTAAGGAATTATGGTTCTAATGTAAAAGCTGAAAAGCTATTGTACTCTATCTATGCTTTTTAAAAAATTATGGAAATATACTGTCATTAAAATCAAGTAAGAATGGTCCTTTTCTTAATTTGCCCAAAAAAGTTTACTCACAGGCCAATTTTAAAGCACAACATATATATTTAAAATTTCTCTAATAACATTTGTCTGGTCCCTAATAATATTTATTTATACTTAATACCTGATACATCATACAATTGAGCATAACAGTCTATATTTCATTTTGTTTAATATTTTCAACAGAGAAATATTTCATAGTGTTTCATACAAAGAATATAATATCGAGGTACTCTGTTAACCAGGCAATTCTGAGGATCACAGGACCCTAACTGTTAATCTAAAACTTTAAAAATCAGTTTCCCATCTTGGACTTTTATGATTTAACACCCTGAGATACATGAATAGAAAAACCTATATGGAAAAGAGAAGACTTAGCAGTCCTCTTCTAAATTTTCTTAAATGTAAATTTTTAATGCCAAAAGTTGAAGCACATGTTCAGGATCTAGATAATAATGTATATATGAAAACCTTAACTCACATCTTGTATTATTTAGAATTTATGATGATATCAAACAGCTGGGTTGAAATGTATCTTTGCTTCATGAACTTAAAAATAAGGAAAAAAAACCTACCATGTATTCTGGTCTTTAAGTTAATGGTCCAAATTTTTCACTAACCTATGCTAGTTTTCCCTCAGTGGAAAGAGTAATAACTTAGGAATAAGAAAACCTATTTCTTAGGCTAGGTTATGTTTTTTCCCCTTCATTCTAGTAGTAAATTTGATGATAATTCAAATTTTTGCTAAGTTAAATAAGAAAAATCTATTATTTCAATAACTAAAATTAATAATTTGTTTTCAGCTAAGGAAAGAAAAAGGTTTTACATTTCATTCTAATATAGCACAACCTGAATTCCTGACACTAAGGATTCTGGAAACCTAAAGCAGTAATGCAATTCCTTGTTTTTATTTTGCAATATTAGGTTGAACTAATGTTCCTCTAGATGAAAAACAGTAAGTAAGAGCAAAAAAATGAAAATAAAAAGCTTCAACAAATTTTATCTCTTCTCAAGCCAAAAAACATTTTTTGGAGAATCTAAATCTAATTTAAGTATTCGCCAGTAAAATACTTACCTTTTCTACTAGTGGTATTAACTGCTGGTGTTCTGCTAAAGTCTTTAACAATTCCATAATGAACGGCAGATAATTATGCTTCCTTCTGATATTTTCAATCTGAAAATAAAACATATATCAAACCACACTAACTTTGTATTTTCACTAAGTTTCTGATATTTTAATTTTTGCCTCCAACTCAAAATAGTAATGGAAGAAAATCCTCCATTCCCGTAAAAAAAAAAAATGAGAAATAATGAGACTTCCATTGCGATTGAGAATAAAGACTAATTACAATAAAACATATGGAGAGAGTTCCCTGGGTGCTGCTTCCTACTCTTGGCTTAGCAAATAACAGAGGGTTTTTAAAAGTCTAATCTGAGATAATTTATGAAAACTTAACTTATGAAAGCAAACTTAGAGGGACTTCCCTGGTGGTGCAGTGGATAAGAATCCACCTGCCAATGCAGGGAACATGGGTTCGAACCCTGGTCCAGGAAGATCCTGCATACCGCAGAGCAACTAAGCCTATGCGCCACAACTACTGAGCCTGCGTGCCACAACTACTGAAGCCTGCATGCCTAGAGCCTGTGCTTTGCAACAAGAGAAACCACTGCAATGAGAAGACGGCGCACCACAATGAAGAGTAGCCCCCATTCACAACTAGAGAAAGCCCACTCGCAGCAAACAAAGACCTAACACAGCCAAAAATAAATAAAATTAAATCTTAAAAAAAAAAAAGAAAAAAGGAAAGCAAACTTAGAAGGCCCACATGATAAATTAACACTCTTGCTACTATGTAAATAAGGCCATGCCTAATGAGACCAGCTTTATTGTGTGATTAAGAACAATCTTTCTTTGACATTATTTTTGACCAAAAGCAAATAGACTGTAGGGACTGTCTGTGCTTCAATGGAAAACTGCATTGTCTAAAGTATGCTCTCCCAAGTTATGTGATTGCAACCTTTCACTGTCTGGTAGAGGTTCAATTTACTTCCCTTCCCATAGGGGAAGAAAAAAGTTTCCATCTTTTGTGAATTCGTTTCAACATTCCTATACTTCATAAAAATTTGAGCTTCTTTGACTTCTCTGAAATAGTTGTGACATCTTACAGGTCTGCTCAATTAATGAACTAACTAAAATTTTAACGTGTTCATTTTATATCAGTATGAGAATCATTTTATTTTTTTGAACAAAGCATTCTCCAACAATGTAGAAAAGATTCTAAAAACTTAGTTTTATTTTAGATAATTATTAAAAAATAGTTAATTAGGTAACAACACTGCACAAGAATATATGAATAATAGGTAGGGGTTTTTTTGTATCACATAAAATAGAAGATAACATTCAAGTTTTCATCCCTTACTTTCCTGTCACCATATATTCAGCCCTCCTTTTTCCTGCCTGAAATACTCTGGAGCCAGTCCCTACCACTTCCACCTGAAGAAATCCTACTAGTCCAAGGTCCACGTATTCTAAAAATCACATTGCTGGCTGTTAAGTGTGTTGCAAAGCAGTATCCTGACACTGTGGTAAGCAACAGAAAGAAAAAGAACAATCCCTGCCTTCAACTGAGCTTAAAATGAAAAACTGCTTTTTCTACTGTGACAAACATGACAAATTGAATAAGAACCATTTCCAAAGTCCTACAAAATTCGAACTTTCCTTCACTCTTTTCACTCTCTGAAAAAAGCTTATCAGGCGGAGGTTTAAGATGGCAGAAGAGTAAAACGCGGAGATCACCTTCCTCCCCACAAATACATCAGAAATACATCTACATGTGGCATAACTCCTACAGAACATCTACTGAACGCTGGCAGAAGACCTCAGATCTCCCAAAAGGCAAGAAACCCCCCACGCACCTGGGTAGGGCAAAAGAAGAAAGAAAAAACACAGACAAAAGAATAGGGATGGGACCTGCACCAGTGGGAGGGAGCTGTGAAGGAGGAAAGGTTTCCACACACTAGGAAGCCCCTTCGCGGGGGGAGACTGTGGGTGGCGAAGGGGGAAACTTTGGAGCCGCGGGAGAGAGCGCAGCAACAGGGGTGCGGAGGGCAAAGCGGAGAGATTCCCGCACAGAGGATCGGTGCCGACGAGCACTCACCAGCCCGAGAGGCTTGTCTGCTCACCCGCCGGGGCGGGCGGGGCTGGGAGCTGAGGCTTGGGCTTCGGTTGGAACGCAGGGAGAGGACTGGAGTTGGCAGTGTGAACACAGCCTGCAGGGGGTTAGTGCGCCACGGCTAGCCGGGACGGAGTCCGGGAAAAAGTCTGGAGCTGCCAAAGAGGCAAGAGACTTTTTCTTCCCTCTTTGTTTCCTGGTGCACAAGGAGAGGGGATTCAGAGCACTGCTTAAAGGAGCTCCAGAGACGGGTGCGAGCCGCGGCTAACAGGGCAGACCCCAGAGATGGGCATGAGACACTAAAGCTGCTGCTGCCGCCACCAAGAAGCCTGTGTGCCAGCACAGGTCACTATCCACACCCCTCTTCCGGGGAGCCTGGGCAGCCCGCCACTGCCAGGGTCCCAGGATCCAGGGACGACTTCCCGGGGAGAACGCACAGCGCGCCTCAGGCTGGTGCAACGTCACGCCGGCCTCTGCCACCGCAGGCTCGCCCCACATCAGTACCCCTCCCACCCCCCGGCCTGAGTGAGCAAGAACCCCCGAATCAGCTGCTCCTTTAACCCCGTCCTGTCTGAGCGAAGAACAGATGCCCTCAGGTGACCTACACACAGAGGCGGGTCCAAATCCAAAGGTGAACCCCAAGAGCTGTGCGAACAAAGAAGAGAAAGGGAAATCTCTCCCAGTAGCCTCAGGAGCAGCGGATTAAATCTCCACAATCAACTTGATGTACCTGCATCTGTGGAATACCTGAATGGACAACGAAACATCCCAAATAGAGGAGGTGGACTTTGGGAGCAACAATATATATATATTTTCCCTCTTTCTCTTTTGTGAGGGTGTATGTGTATGCTTCTGTGTGTTATTTTGTCTGCATAGCTTTGCTTTTACCATTTGTCCTAGGGTTCTCTCTGTCCGTTTTTTCTTAGTATACGTTTTAGCACTTGTTATCATTGGTGGATTTGTTTTTTGGTTTGGTTGCTCTTTTCTTTCTTTCTTTTATTACTAAAAATATTCTTTTTTAATAATTATTTTTTATTTTAATAACTTTATTTTATCTTCTTCTTTCTTTCTTTCTCTTTTTTCTCCCTTTTATTCTGAGCCGTGTGGATGACAGGGTCTCGGTGCTCCATCCAGGAGTCAGTGCTGTGCCCCTGAGGTGGGAGAGCCAAGTTCAGGACACTGGTCCACAAGAGACCTCCCAGTTCCACGTAGTATCAAACGGTGAAAATCTCCCAGAGATCTCCGTCTCAACGCCAAGACCCAGCTTCACTCAACGACCAGCAAGCTACAGTGCTGGACACCCTATGCCAAGCAACTAGCAAGACAGGAACACAACACTACCCGTTAGCAGAGAGGCTGCCTAAAATCATAAGACCACAGACACCCCCAAAACACACCACCAAACGTGGACCTGCCCACCAGAAAGACAAGATCCAGCCTCATCCACCAGAACACAGGCACTACTCCCTTCCACCAGTAAGCCTACACAACCCACTGAACCAACCTTAGCCACTGGGAACAGACACCAAAAACAATGGGAACTACGAACGTGCAGCCTGCAAAAAGAAGACCCCAAACAGAGTAAGTTAAGCAAAATGAGAAGAGAAACACACAGCAGATGAAGGAGCAAGATAAAAACCCACCAGACCTAACAAATGAAGAGGAAATAGGCAGTCTACCTGAAAAAGAATTCAGAACAATGATAGTAAAGATGATCCAAACTCTTAGAAATCGAATGGAGAAAACACAGAAACACTTAGCAAGGACCTAGAAGAACTAAAGAGCAAACAAACAGTGACGAACAACACAATAAATGAAATTAAAAATTCTCTAGAAGGGATCAATAGCAGAATAACTGAGGCAGAAGAACGGATAAGTGACCTGGAAGATAAAATAGTGGAAATAACTACTGCAGAGCAGAATAAAGAAAAAAGAACGAAAAGAACTGAGGACAGTCTCAGAGACCTCTGGGACAATATTAAATGCACCAACATTTGAATTATAGAGGTTCCAGGAGAAAAGGAAAAGGACTGAGAAAATATTTGAAGAGATTATAGTTGAAAACTTCCCTAATATGGGAAGGAAATAGTTAATCAAGTCCGGGAAGCACAGAGTCCCATACAGGTTAAATCCAAGGAGATTACGCAAAGACGCATAGTAATCAAACTATCAAAATTTAAATACAACGAAAACATATTAAAAGCAGCAAGGGAAAAACAACAAATAACATACAGGGGAATCCCATAAGGTTAATATTTCAGCAGAAATATTAATATTGATACTTCAGCAGAAACTCTCCAAGCCAGAAAGGAGTGGCATGACATATTTAAAGTGATGAAGAAGAACTTACAACCAAAATTACTCTACCCAGCAAGGATCTCATTCAGATTTGACGGAGAAATTAACACCTTTACAGACAAGCAAAAGCTAAGAGAATTCAGCACCACCAAACCAGCTTTACAACAAATGCTAAAGGAACTTCTCTAGGCCGGAAACACAAGAGAAGGAAAAGACCTACAGTAACAAACCCAAAACAATTAAGAAAATGGTAATAGAAACATACATATCGATAATTACCTTAAATGTAAATGAATTAAAAGCTCCAACCAAAAGACATAGACTGGCTGAATGGATACAAAAACAAGACCCATATATATGTTGTCTACGTGAGACCCACTTCAGACCTAGGGACACATACAGACTGAAAGTGAGGGGATGGAAAAAGATATTCCATGCAAATGGAAGCCAAAAGAAAGCTGGAGTAGCAATTCTCATATCAGACAAAACAGACTTTAAAACAAAGACTATTACAAGAGGCAAAGAAGGACACTACATAATGATCAAGGGATCAATGCAAGAAGATATAACAATTGTAAATATTTATGCACCCAACATAGGAGCACCTCAATACATAAGGCAAATACTAACAGCCATAAAAGGGGAAATGACAGCAACACAATCATAGTAGAGGACTTTAACACCCCACTTTCACCAATGGACATATCATCCAAAATGAAAACAAATAAGGAAACACAAGCTTTAAAAGATATATTAAACAAGAAGGACTTAATTGATATTTATAGGACATTCCATCCAAAAACAACAGAATACACTTTCTTCTTAAGTGCTCATGGAACATTCTCCAGGACAGATCATATCTTGGGTCAAATCAAGCCTTGGTAAATTTAAGAAAATGGAAATCGTATCAAGTATCTTTCCCGACCACAATGCTGTGAGATTCGATATCAATTGCAGGAAAAAGTCTGTAAAAAGTACAAACACATGGAGGCTAAACAATACACTACTTAATAACAAAGACATCACTGAAGAATTCAAAGAGGAAATCAAAACATACCTAGAAACAAAGGACAATGAAAACACAATGACCCAAAACCTATGGGATGCAGCAAAAGCAGTCCTAAGAAGGAAGTTTATAGCAATACAATCCTACCTTAAGAACCAAGAAACATCTCAAATAAGCAACCTAACCTTACACCAAAAGCAATTAGAGAAAGGAGAACAAAAAACCCCCAAAATTAGCAGAAGGAAAGAAATCATAAACATCAGATCAGAAATAAATGAAAAAGAAATGAGGGAAACGATAGCAGAGATCAATGAAACTAGAAGCTGGTTCTTTGAGAAAATAAACAAAATTGATAAACCATTAGCCAGACTTATCAAGAAAAAAAGGGAGAAGACTCAAATCAACAAAATTAGAAATGAAAAAGGAGAAGTAACAAGTGACACTGCAGAAATACAAAGGGTTGTGAGAGATTACTACAAGCAACTATATGCCAGTAAAATGGACAACCTGGAAGAAATGGACAAATTCCTAGAAATACACAACCTGCCAAGACTGAATCAGGAAGAAATAAAAAATATGAACAGACCAATCACAAGCAGAAAAATTTAAACTGTGACTAAAAATCTTCCAACGAACAAAAGCCCAGGAACAGATGGTTTCACAGGCCAAGTCCATCAAACATTTAGAGAAGAGCTAACACCCATCCTTCTCAAATTCTTGCAAAATATAGCAGAGGGAGGAACACTCCCAAACTCATTCTACGAGGCCACCATCACCCTGACACCAAAACCAGACAAAGACGCCACAAAGAAAGAAAACTACAGGCCAATAACACTGATGAACATAGATGTGAAAATCCTCAACAAAATACTATCAAACAGAATCCAACAGCACATTAAAAGGATCATACACCATAATCAAGTGGGGTTTATCCCAGAAATGCAAGGATTCTTCAATATATGCAAATCAATCAATGTGATACACCATATTAATAAACTGAAGGAGAAAAACCATATGATCATCTCAATAGATGCAGAGAAAGCTTTCGACAAAATTCAACACCCATTTATGATAAAAACCCTCCAGAAAATAGGCACAGAGGGAATTTTCCTCGACATTAATAAAGGCATATATGACAAACCCACAGCAAACATTGCCCTCAATGGTGAAAAACTGAAACCATTCCCACTAAGATCAGGAAGAAGACAAGGTTTCCCACTCTCACCATTCTTAAACAGTTTTGGAAGTTTTAGCCACAGCAATGAGAGAAGAAAAAGAAATAAAAGGAATCCAAATCGAAAAGAAGAAGTAAAGCTGTCACTGTTTGCAAATGACATGATACTATACATAGAGAATCCTAAAGGTGCTACCAAAAAACTACCAGAGCTAATCAATGAATTTGGTAAAGCAGCAGGATACAAAATTAATGCACAGAAGTCTCTGGCATTCCTATACACTAATGATGAAAACTCTGAAAGAGAAATTAAGGAAGCACTTGCATTTACCATTACAGCAAAAAGAATAAAATACCTAGGAATAAACCTACCTAAGGAGACAAAAGACCTGTATGCAGAAAATTACAAGACACTGATGAAAGAAATTAAAGATGATACAAATAGATGGAGAGATATACCATGTTCTTGGATTGGTAGAATCAACATTGTGAAAATGACTATACTCCCCAAAGCAATCTACAGATTCAATGCAATCCCTATCAAACTACCACTGGCATTTTTCACAGAACTAGAAAAAAAATTTCACAATTTGTATGGAAACACAAAGACCCCGAATAGCCAAAGCAATCTTGAGAACGAAAAACGGAGCTGGAGGAATCAGGCTCCCTAACTTCAGACAATACTACAAAGCTACAGTAATTAAGACAGTATGGTACTGGCACAAAAACAGAAAGATAGATCAATGGAACAGGATAGAAAGCCGAGAGATAAACCCACGCACATATGGTCACCTTATCTTTGATAAAAGAGGAAAGAATATACAGTGGAGAAAAGACAGCCTCTTCAATAAGTGGTGCTGGGAAAACTGGACAGCTATATGTAAAAGAATGAAATTAGAACACTCCCTACCACCATACACAAAACTAAACTCAAAATGGATTAAAGACCTAAATGTAAGGTCAGACAGTATCAAACTCTTAGAGGAAAACATAGGCAGAACACTCTATGACATAAATCACAGCAAGATCCTTTTTGACCCACCTCCTAGGAAAATGGAAATAAAAACAAAAATAAACAAATGGGAGCTAATGAAGCTTAAAAGCTTTTGCACAGCATAGGAAACCATAAACAAGATGAAAAGACAACCCTCAGATGAAAAGACAACTCTCAGAATGGGAGAAAATATTTTCAAATGAGGCAACTGACAAAGGATTAATCTCCAAAATTTACAAGCAGCTCATGCAGCTCAGTATTAGAAAAACAAACAACCCAATCCAAAAATGGGCAGAAGACTTAAATAGACATTTCTCCAAAGAAGATATACAGATCGCCAACAAACATATGAAAGAATGCTCAACATCATTAATCATTAGAGAAATGCAAATCAAAACTACAATGAGATATCATCTCACACCAGTCAGAATGGCCATCATCAAAAAATCTACAAACAATAAATGCTGGAAAGCGTGTGGAGAAAAGGGAACCCTCTTGCACTGTTGGTGGGAATGTAAATTGATACATCCACTATGGAGAACAGTATGGAGGTTCTTTAAAAAACTAAAAATAGAAGTACTATATGACCCAGCAATCCCACTTCTGGGCATATACCCTGAGAAAACCATAATTCAAAAAGAGTCATGTACCACAATGTTCACTGCAGCTCTATTTTCAATAGCCAGGACATGGAAGCAACCTAAGTGTCCATCAGCAGATGAATGGATAAAGAAGATGTGGCACATATGTACAATGGTATATTACTCAGCCCTAAGAAGAAACGAAATTGAGTTATTTGTAGTGAGATGGATGGACCTAGAGTCTGTCATACAGAGTGAAGTAAGTCAGAAAGAGAAAAACAAATACCGTATGCTAACACATATATATGGAATCTAAGAAAAAAAAAAAAAGGTCATGAAGAACCTATGGGCAAGACGGGAAAAAAGCCACAGACCTACTAGAGAATGGACTTGAGGATATGGGGAGGGGGAAGGGTAAGCTGAGACAAAGTGAGAGAGTGACATGGATATATATACACTACCAAACGTAAAACACATAGCTAGTGGGAAGCAGCCACATAGCACAGAGAGATCAGCTCGGTGCTTTTTGACCAAGGGGTGACTAGAGGGGTGGGGTAGGGAGGGTGGGAAGGAGGGAGATGCAAGAGGGAAGAGATATGGGAACATATGTATATGTATAACTGATTCACTCTGTTATAAAGCAGAAACTAACACAGCATTGTAAAGCAATTATACTCCAATAAAGATGCTTAAAAAAAAAAAAAGCTTATCAGACAGACTGCAAGTGAAGGAGAATGACATTATTAAAGACAGCCTTGCTTAATATTTTACTGTGAGTTATATAATGTTTGACATAATTAAAATAAATTAAAAAAATGTTAAGCCCTGAAAAAACTGGAAAGCAAAATTTAAAAAACGAATCCAATTTTGTATTAAATTGGTGATAGGATGACACCAAGAGAAAATTTTTTCAGATGAATTTTAAAATATGCTAATTTGATTGCACATCCAAAATGAAATATATCCTAACGAAAAATTAACTGAAGAAAAACTTCTCAGTTGTTATTAATACTACTGGCACTGTTATTCTGAACCTTTTTATATATACATACAAATACAGATAGCATAAAGCAAATAGGTAATTATGTTAATGTTGATAGAAACCAAGACTTTCAGCTGAAAAGATACAAATGTTTAATTTCAAATATAAAAGCCCTTTTATCCTAAATTTGAGTATTAATATGAATTCATGTTGCATTTTCTCTTCAAAAATAAAAGAAACAAATAAAAACGTATTTCTTAGCTCTAAAAAGTCCTAGAAGTAAAGAACAATCAGTATGACTGAGCACTCTGAGCAATCAGATAATGGTTTCTAAATACGATTTCTCACCAAAAGCACTCAGGACTTCTTGAAAAAATGGCTGATTCCAAGTCTGAAGCAGGAAATGTACAAGATGAGTCTGAAACATCTTGTCATACTAGAAAGCAAGGAAGCTATGAAAGATGAAGAGAGTCACATCAAAAGGACTTAGGAGACAGCCTGAAGTGGCTTCCAATGGCTAAAGATGGGATAATCTGAGCATCAATAATAACTGCAGTGAACTTTAGCATCAAATATGTTAAATATCTGTTTGTAATAATACTTGAAAAAAAGAAAAAAAAAAGGAAAGAAACCTCACTAGTTACCTTTTTAGGATGCCAGGGAAACAACACATTATTCTGAAAAAGTGTAAATGATGGGGAAAAAACAATCAAGCATTCAACATACCTTCATGTCAAAATATACCACTCTATACTAAAACATTAAAGAAACAAATAAAAAGTACGTACCTTATATCTTTTTAATTTCTGTACTTCTTCTTCAATAAGCATCTGATTTTTGGCAACCTCTGACTGAATAGCACTTAACATGTTATTACCCTGATCTGTATCCATGGGTTCCTCCTTAGGGGAAAGAAAAAGAAATAACACACCCTAATGACTGAGGCTTAAGTCTAAACTATTTTTAAATGATAAACATAGTACAATCATTTTCAAATTTTATTCTTAATATTGGTGATGGAATACCAGCTTACTAACTGCAATATTAAAGGATAAAAGCTAGGTAGTATCTTCCAATTTTCTACAACAATACATATGAATTTTAATCTAAAAATAATCTATACTGTAGCAAACTGAATTGCTATAATCTGCTGTTGAGCTATAAAGTAAATCTGCTTAAATATACTCATGAAAATGTGATCAAAGGAACGTAAAAACGTCTTTGTCTATTACTAATTCTCTTCTCCAATCATATTTACTAGAAAGATAATCATAAGGAATAGTAAAGATTACATGTGAATCTAAACGTGCCCAATTAATTCTGTAAGAAATATATTCTAACTTGCTTAATTATATAATGAAATTACAGTAAACTGTTCACACTTATTTAGCACATACTATTTGTCAGTCACTTTTTTTTAAGTGGTTTATATACATGTTATCTCAGTTATTCTTCACAACCACCTTTTAAGGTAAATACTATTATCCCTACTTTACATGAAGAAACTGAGGCACAAAGAAATACACTCAAATCATACTTCCACTAAGTGGCAAAGGCAGGAGCTGAATCTAAGAAGCCTGACTCCAGAGTATATTCTTGTAATCACCACTCAGGATACTTGATTAAATCTATATTTCAGACAAAGAAAGAAAGAAGGAAAAAAGGAAAAAAGGAAATAAATAGTTTCCCTGAGAGAATAACTAAGCTAGAACTTTGTACATAAAAACATGGCCACAAACCTCAGCAAGTTGTCTTTGTAACTCTGCTATCTTCTGTTCATATATCATTTTTCTGTCAGACACAATGGCCATTAAGTTAAATCGAATTTCACCTTCACTGTACCTAAAAAAAAATTAAAGTTTATAATGTAGTAAAGAAATGTAACACTATTACAATTAAGATAATCTATTGTGATTACCCCCTTATTCTCCGGGGTAAACACAGATCTACCAATTGGCTAACCATAAAAACTGACATTAAAAAAAAATCTTTCCTAAAGAGGAGAAGTTACAACCAGTATCACAAAAATACAAACAATCATAAGAGAATACTATGAAAAATGATATACCAATAAATTCAGCAACCTAGAAGAAATGGATAATTTCCTAGAAACAGTCTTCCAAGACTGAATCAGGAAGAAACAGAAAATCTGAACAGGCTGATTATTAGTAATGTAATTGAATCAGTAAACAAAAAAATCCCAACAACCAAAACTCCAGGATCAGAGGACTGCACAGGGTAATCCTACCAAACATTTAAAGAGGAGTTAATTCCTTTATTTCTCAAACTATTCCAAAAAACTGAAGAGGAGGGAATACTTCCAAACTCATTCTATGAGTCCAGCATTACCCTGATACAAAAAACAAAGACACTACAGAAAAAGAAAATTACAGACCAATATCCCTGATGAACACAGATAAAAATCCCCAATAAAATATTAGCAAACAGAATTCAACAATACATTAAAAGGACTGCACATAATGATCAAGTGGGATTTATTCCAGGGATGCAAAGATGGTTCAATATACACAAATCAATCAACGTTATAACTATATCAGCAAAACAATGGACAGAGATCACATGACCATCTTAATAGAGGCAGAAAAAGTATTTGACAAAATTCAACATCCATTCATGATAAAAACTCTTAACAAACTTGGTATAGACAGAACAATCTCAACATAATAAGGGTCATTTAAGCCAAACCCACAGCTAACATCATACTCAACAGTGAAAAGCTAAAAGCTTTTCCTTTAAGATCAGTAACAAGACAAGGATGCCCACTCTCACCACTTTTATTCAACATAGTATTAGAAGTCCTAGCCACAGCAATCATACAAAAACAATAAAAGAAATAAAAGGCACCCAAATTGGAAGGGAAAAAGTAAAACTCACTATTTGCAGATGACATGATATTAAATACAAAAAAATCCTAAAAATTCTACCAAAAAACTATTAGAACTAATAAGTGAATTCACTAAAGTTATAGCATACAAAATCAAAATACAGAAATCTGTTGCATTTCTGTACACTAATAATGAACTATCAGAAAGAGAAATCAAGAAAACAATTCCATTTACAACTGCATCAAAAAGAATAAAATACCTAGGAATAAAGTAAACAAGGAGATGAAAGACCTGTACTCTGAAAACTGTAAGATATTGATGAAAAAACTGAAGACAACACAAATAGAAAGATATACCATGCTCATGGATTGGAAGAATTAATACTGTTAAAATGTCCATACCACCCAAAGCAACCTACAGATTCAATAATCCCTATTTTCACAGAACTAGAACAAATACTCCTAAAATTGGTATGAAACCACAAAAGACCCCAAATAGCTAAAGCAATCTTGGGAAAGAAAGAGCTGAAGGTATCATGCTCCCTGACTTCAAGCTATACTATAAAGCCAAAATAATCAAAACAGTATGGTACTGGCACAAAAACACACATATAGATCAGTGGAACAGAATAGAGTCCAGAAATAAACCCACAAAACACACAGTCAATTAATCTACAACAAAGGAGGCAAGAATATACAATGGGGAAAAAGTCTCATTCAATAAGTGTTGTTGGCAAAACTGGACAGCTACATGTAAAAGAATGAAACTAAACCATTTTCTCACACCATATATAAAAATAAACTCAAAATGGATTACAGACTTAAATGTTAGACCTGAAACCATAAAACTCCTAGAAGAAACATAGGCAGTAGGTCTTTCACATTGGTCTTAGCAATAATTTTTGGATCTGTCCCCTCGAGCAAGGGAAACAAAATAAAAAATAAACAAATGGACTACATCAAACTAAAAAGCTTTTGCACAGCAAAGGAAAGCACCAACAAAATGAAAAGGCTGCCTACTGAATGGGAGAAGATATTTGCAAATGATATATCTGATAACGGGTTAATATCCAAAATATATAAAGAGCTCACAATCCAGCAATTTCACTTCCAGGTATTTTTCCAAAGAAAACAAAAACACTAATTTGAAAAGATGTATGTGCCCCAATGTTCATAGCAGTATTATTTACAATAGCCAAGATATGAAAGCAACCTAAGTGTCCATTGACTGACGAATGGATAAAAAAGACGTTTTATATACACACAATGCAATATTACTTAGCCATATAAAAGAAGGAAATCTTTCCATCTGCAACAACATGGATGAAACTAGAGGGTATTATGTTAAGTGAAATAAGTAAGACAGAGAAAAACAAATATTATATGATTTCACTATAAAAAACAAAACAAATACAACCAAACAGAAACAAACTCAAACAAATTCAGATATAGAGAACAAACTAGTAGTTGAGTGGGGAATTGGCAGGGTAGGTGAAATACGTGAAGGGGATTAAGAGGTATAAACTACCATTTATAAAATAAATAAACAGGGATGTAACATTTAGCACAAGGAATATAGTCAATAATATTGTTATAACTTTGTATGATGCATAATCTATAAAAATATGTTGTACACCTGAAACTAATACAGTATTGGAAGTCAACTATACTTCAATATAAATTTATTTATTAATACTTTTGTCTATAGACAAATAAATAAGCTTTCATATATGAAAGGAAAAAAATCAGCTAAATTTCCATCAATCACAAATATATTATTAAATGTTTTAGTACCTCCTAGACATTTGAAATAATGTGTTTTCATCAGTTCTCATACTTTCACAAAAAATATGGTAACTATCAATTACCTTTTATCTCAATTAGAAAAAATAATTAAACTAAGACCTCACATTTGTTGAATTAATTTTACTGGCATCTTGATGGTATTAACTATATTCCTTACTATATAATTTTTTCCAAATCATGATTTTGTTTCTATTCTTAACTAATATATGTTTTACATTTCACTTGTACTTTTTTCATATACAAACATATAAATATTTATGTAATACGTTACAAATAATCTTTTGTAAAATTTCTGAATACTGTTTTATTTTCACTACTCTGATACCAATGAAACACCTTATAGTATAAGCTTGTTTATGGTAAGGATTGACATTGGAAAGATTATCCATAACATTATGCAAATGGCACTTAACCAGATGAAAACATGTAGAAAATGTAAGCCTGTTTTTGTATTAGTTCACCTGCAAGAGCTTCTCATAAATAGTTCTATTCACTGGAAAGAATATGGCCCAGTATAACTGTAGCACTTTGAACTATGTAAAAATGCTGTTTTTAAAACTCTGCTTATGGGACTTCAATTTCCCTATTCCTCCCAGTAAAAAATATCAAACTAAAAAAATCTAGACATATATTTTTTGAAAAATGAAAAAAATTAAAATTCTGAAGTGAAGAGAAGGCAGACATGCTAGGGAACCAGGACCCAAGAATGACAGTGGTGAAGTCTCTGGATTATCACTCTGCTGCGTATGTCCTGGCCTTGGAGTTAAAGGAGCCATCAATTGAGAAATGCCAACAGGCACAGACAAAAAAGCACCAATAGTCTGCTCTTTCTATCCAAACAGGAAAGGGGCAACCTCATGAGAAAACTCTGAGACAATAACCACTCTACCATACCCAAACACAACTGAAAAAAACTGGCCCAAACCCTACCAGCCAGCAAAGGCTGGGTAGGGAGCCTGGACTTCCACCCCCACCAGGCTGTAACAGGCACCTGGGGTGGTGTCAGAAAAGGCTGTGTAGGGAGCTAGGACTTTCATCCCTGCAAACAGTAATGACATCTATTTGCAGTGTCAGAGGAAACCAAGTGGGAAGCCAAATGCGAAGTCACTACCATCCAGGAGTAATGAAGCCCCCCTCCCAACTTTGGTATCAGTGGAGCCATGCAGAGAGCAATCACAAGGCACTGCTACTCCTCCCGGCCAGGGTAGTATCAGGGGAAGCCCTACTGGGGACCAGAACTCCCAACCCCTGCCCAGCAGTAACAAGGAACCCCTTCCCACCTCAGGTGTCAATGAAGACAGAGTGGGGAACCTGGACTTCTACTTCCAGCTGGCAGTAATGGGGTAGCATCCCTGATTTACCCTGCCAGAACAGTGCCCATAAAAACCAGCTAAAAGAGAAGTTTTAAATAAGATACAGAGTCTTATAATATAGTACTGAAAATGCCCAGGTTTCAATCAATAATCACTTGTCCTATTAAAAATCATGAAAACCTCAATTTGAATGAGAGACATTCAACAGACAGAGTGATGACAGATGTCCAAATTCACTGACAGAGACTTTAAAACAGCCATCATAAAAATGATCCAATGAACAATTATGAACACACTGGAAACAAAAAATAGAAAGCCTCAGGCTTCCCTGGTGGCGCAGTGGTTGAGAGTCCGCCTGCCGATGCAGGGGACACGGGTTCGTGCCCCGGTCCGGGAAGATTCCACATACCACGGAGCAGCTAGGCCCGTGAGCCATGGCCGCTGAGCCTGCGCGTCCGGAGCCTGTGCTCCACAACAGGAGAGGCCACAACAGTGAGAGGCCCGTGTACCGCAAAAAAAAAAAAAAAAAAGGTCTCAGCAAAGAAATAGAAGATATAAAGAAGAAACATGGAAATTTTACAACTGAAATATAAAATGATAAAAAAGCTGAATGGGTGAGTTCAACAGCAGAATGGAGGAGACAGAGGAAAGAATCAGTGAACTGAAAAGTAGAACAACAGAAATTACCCAACTGAACAAAGAAAACAGACTAAGAAAAATAAAGAGAGCCCCAGGGACCTGTGGGACTAAAGCAGGAGACATTTGTGTCATTGGAGTCCTGAAAGAGGGTGAGATTGAAAAAGTTCTCCAAGTTATAATGGCTAAAAACTTCCCATATTTGACAAGATATAAACGCACAGATTCAAGAAGCTGAGCAAAATCCAAATAGAATAAATGGACAGAAATCCACACCAAGACACATCATCCTCAAATATATGAAAACTAAAACCAAACCAAAAAAAAAAAGAATTTGAAACCAACAACAGGAGAAACACCACCATATCTATAGGGCAAAAACTGTTTGAACAACAGTGGATTTATCAGTAGAAACCATGGAGGCCAGAAGGGAGCGACATAACAATTTTCAGGTGCTAAAAGAAAAGACTATCAACACGGAATTCTATACACAGTGAAAATAACCTTCAGAAATAAAAGGGAAATCAAGACATTCTTAGATGAAGAAACACTAGGATTCTGTTGACAGCAGAACTACCCTAAAGGAATGGCTAAATGAAGTTTTCTAAACAGACAGGAAACGATAAAATTGAGTTCTGGAACATGAAGAAGAAAGAACAATGGAAAAAGTAAAAATATGGGTAAATACATTTTCCTTCTCTTAAGTTTTTAAAATTATGCTTCATGGTTAAAATAAAAATTATAATACTGTCTGATGGAGTCCTAAATGCATGTAGAGAAATTATTTAAGACAATTATAACAATGGACAGTAAAAGTACATAAAAGAAGGTAAGATTTCTACACTTCACTCAAATTGGTAAAATGTTAACACCAGTAGATTGGGATAAATTAGAGAAACCATTAGAAAAGCCATACAAGGAAATAAACTCAAAACCACTATAGATGTCTGAGTAACTCACAGAAAAACAGGAAAAGAAAAACAGAGAAACAAACAAAAAAACAGAACAAAGAGAAAAAATTTAAATGGCAGATTTAAACCATAAGACATTAATAATTACATATTAAATATACATTTCATTTTATACGTAATTTTATAAATCCATTACATTCAATGTAAATGGTCTCAATCCACCCAGTAAGACAGAAAATGGCAGAGTGGACTAAAAAATATGATTCAATATATGCTGTCTATATGAAATTCACTTCAAATACAATGACATAGGTAGGCTGAAAGTAAAAGGATGGAAAAAATATATCATGCATATATGAATCAAGACAAAGCAGAAGTGGCTATATTACTGTGAAATAAAGTAAACTTCAGAGCAAAGAAAATTACTAGAGAGAAATATTGCATAATGATATAAAGGTCAATCCACTAAAAAGAAATAGTGATCATAAATGTTTATGCAACGAACAAGAGACCTGCAGAATATGTAAGGGAAAAACTGATAAAACTTAAATTAGAAATAGCCAAATTCAAAACTGTGCCTATTTACAAATGACATGACCATCTATCAATATGTAGGAAATGTCAAGGAATTCACAAAACTTCTAAAGCTGGTGGGTGAGTTTAGCAAGGTTGAAGGATACAAGACAAAGAAAGAAAAAAAATCAACTTTATTTCTACACACTAACAATGATCACATGAAACAAAAAAGAAAATATAGTATCATTTGTAATCACTCAAAAGAATATGAAGTGCTTGGGTATAAATCTGACAAAATACATATGGAACTAGCATGCGGAAAACTACAAAATGCTGATGAAAGAAATTAAAGAAGATCCAAGTAAATGGATAGACATACCATGTTCATGGATTGGAAAAATCAATATAGTAAAAATGCCAATTCTCCTAAAATTGATGTTTGACACAATTCCTATCAAAATCCCAGAAAGAATTTTTGTAGATACAAGATTATACGAAAATTTACATAGAGGGCAGAGTATCTATAACAGCTAAAACAATTCTGAAGAAAAAGAATAAAGTCGGGGGCATCAGTCTACCTGATTTCAAGACTTACAATATAGCCACAGTCATCAAGACTCTGTAGTACTTGCAGACAGCAGACAAATAGATCAATGGAACAGAACAGTGAACCAGAAATAGACCCACACAAATATGCCCCACTGGATTTTTTTTTTACAAGGGTGCAGCAGCAGTTCAGAGGAGGAAGGATAGCCTTTTTAACAAATGGTGATAGACCAATTGGACAGAGGAAAAAAAAAATGAACCTTGACTTAACTTCACACCACACAAAAATTAACTCAAAATAGATCATAAACTTAAATGTAAAAAGTTATATAAACCTTTTAGAAAAAAAGGAGAAAATCTTTGGGATCTAGGGCTAGGCAAAGAATTGTTCGATTGGACAACAAAAATACAACTCACAGTGGGAAAGATTGACAAATTGGACTTCACTGGAATTAAGAGCTTTTGCTCTGTGAAAAACCATGTTGGGAGGAGGAGAGGATGCGCTATAGACTGGGAGAGAATATTTTCAGGCAACATGTCTGACAAAGGACTAGTGATAGCTAGAGTATGTAAAGAACTTCAAGGCTCGGGGCTTCCCTGGTGGTGCAGTGGTTGGGAGTCCGCCTGCCGATGCAGGGGACACTGGTTCGTGCCCCGATCCGGGAAGATCCCACATGCCGCGGAGCGGCTGGGCCCGTGAGCCATGGCCACTGAGCCTGCATGTCCAGAGCCTGTGCTCCGCAACAGGAGAGGCCACAACAGTGAGAGGTCTGAACTTCAAGGCTCAAGAGTCAAAAAAACAATCCAATTACAAAATAAACAAAAGGCATGATTTTCAACATTAGTCGCTAGGGAAATGCAGATTAAAACCACAATGAAATATCACTATCCACCTTTCATTTAAACAATGATAAAATAAAGGTTTAAAAACGAGAATATTAGTTATGCCAATAAGATTAGCTGAGATTTACTTTTGTATCCTTTTTTCTATGACTGGCCTCACTGCGCTGATCCAATCATCTTGATTGCATGCACCTAGGAAGAAATGTAAAAGCATTTATGTCAAATAAAATCAACATTAATATTATTTCAAAAGTTTGGTCCAAAATATCTTTTTATTAATATTTTGACAAATTCAGGATAGTAAAAAACCTTTTAGCATACCTATGTTAAGCTCCAACTCTTACTTTCTTAGTAATGGTAAGGGGAAACAGTATTATCATAATTTGCATTTCCACATTGTTGTGTCACTTAGTGGTACTAAACAAATGTTTGAGAAAATAATGAACTAGGGAATTATTTCATTAAAACTCACGACTCTGTGAGATAAGGATAACTACCTTCATTTTACAGATGATGAGACAGAGGGCTAAGAAAAACCAGCTCACATATTAGTAACAAAATAAGGATTCAATTCTTTTCTGACTCCCCACCATCATAACTACAGAAAAAGAAAATGAAATCCACACACAATGCAAAACAAATTTTACCCAGTTTTTTAATCCTCTTTTTTACCTAAATTTTAGTATAGCCACCAGTTGTATAGCAAAACTGGCTGTTCTGTTTTATATTTTATTTCCTTTATATCTCATGGATCTAATGAATAGAGAATGGCTAACCAGATAGAAGCCAAGAGAAAAAAATGCAGCAATCAGATCAACCCCCAAACCAGAGAAAATCAGCTTCTACAGAATTAAAAGAACATTCCACTAATTTTCTTTAAGAAACATAGAAAAATAAATATTTTTAAACATGTAAATCTGCATTAGATGAAGTATTAGTTCTAGACATGGGCATGGTCAATAAGAACAAGCAAAATGAATGTGTTAATTTTTTTTTTAATCTGAAAGTATAAAGTTTTATGGACAGCAGATAATATTAGATTCCATTAAAACAGGTTACACTGCACTTAAACCTAATTTAAAAAAAAGAAAACTTAATGAGGTAAAAATAAGGAGTTAAAATTCTTTTGTGGATCTATTAGTTCATTACTAGATCAGAACCACCTCATCCTCAATAACCATTTATCATTAGCTCAAGGTAGGAGATGGGGTGAGATCAGGACAAATCCACCCTTTGGCACAAAGGACAACACATTAATGCACTAGTTACATAGAAAAAAGTAGTTTTTAAAAGTTAACTGAAAAATTAAAAATAAATTATGTAATCTATGGGTTAAAAAAACTTTTCCTATAGAAAAAAAAACTAAAGGTCCCAATGCAACTACAGTAGTCAACATGTCCTAACTACCTATTACTTAATTTCATAAAGCAATGAAGAGCTTAAAGCCTGCATGGCATCACACCTCACAGTCACCTCCCCTTTCTAAACTTAAGCAGGACTAGGGCTAAACCAAAGGTGAACACCCAATCTTTTTTTCCTTATCAAAAGTGAAATACCAGGAATAGTAAACACATTACCTAAATCAATCGGTCCTTCTCTTAATCCATCTAATTCATACAGTCTTCCATTAACAGGAACATAACTGACAAAGTGAAAAGCATCTTCTTCTTTTGCTGATGTCTTTGCGTCAAATTCAAACATTTGCTGTCTACAGTGAAGAAAAAAACAGTGAGAGACAAAAAAACAGAGACAGTATTTATTTCACATAAAGTATCTTTACCTGGCGAAACTGTTGTGTACTTGTCGAATCACATCCGAATTACTCAGTGCCAAACCTTTCATCTGAAATAAGTTTTAAGAATAGCCTATTAAAATAAGAACCACCACAAACAGGGCATTTTAGGAATAATACGACTGTACTCACAGCTGCATCAAAGCTTTGTGAAAATTCTTTAAACTCTGATAATGTGTCTCCTAAATGGACATCTTGATGCGTACAGTTCAATAACACACTTACTATGGCTTGAGTAGCACAAGCATTATTAATTACCTGTAAAATATGAAAGCAAAAATATTATCAATTTGTTAAAAAAAACAGCTTTTAACTGGTGATGATGACCCCCAAAATATGAAAAAAAGTTTCCAAATTTTATTTCATATAGTGTTAGCATAAACATAATTATCATGATCAATTCCCAATCTAATCTATTTTCAGGAATTTGCTGCAATTCTGGAGCTGAAGATTCTAGGAAATCGAATAAATTAAATGAACTCATAATATCAGTGAAAACCAATCCAGTTAGGGTAACAAAACCAATCTTTCCTGGTCTAAAACATATATCTAATTAAACCAAAAGAGGTTGTCCTTCCCTCTTATTCACTTCCCCCTATGCTCATTTCTACCTATAAATATTCAACCCATATTTCAGTATCCAACGCAAGCTCCAACTCACCGATGTGGCTCTTAGAGAACTTATCCAACAACTCATATTACTTTCTTCCCTCATTTGAATTCCTAAAAACGTGTATATACTGTCTACATATTTTTCAATTCAATCTTTTTTTTTTTTAATTTTATTTATTTATGGTTGTGTTGGGTCTTCATTTCTGTGCGAGGGCTTTCTCTAGTTGTGGCAAGTGGGGGCCACTCTTCATCGCTGTGCGCGGGCCTCTCACTATTGTGGCCTCTCTTGTTGCGGAGCACAGGCTCCAGATGCGCAGGCTCAGTAATTGTGGCTCACGGGCCCAGTTGCTCCGCGGCATGTGGGATTTTCCCAGACCAGGGCTCGAACCCGTGTCCCCTGCATTGGTAGGCAGATTCTCAACCACTGAGCCACCAGGGAAGCCCCTCAATTCAATCTTTACAGCGCTGTCATCTAGCTATTAACTGTTTATTTAACAAGTTATGTGGACCTTACATTCTAGTGAGAGGAGAGAACATTTAGATAGCACCTACTATGTGTGGGTAATTTCCTAGGCATTTCACATGTATTAATTCTTTTAATCCTATCAATCAACAGCCTATGAAGAAGGAGTAATATTATTATCCTCATTTTACATTTGTGGAAGCTGAGGCACAAAGAGGTTAAGTAGCTTGTCCAAAGGGCACAGAGCTAAGCAAGAGGCAGGTGATCTGGTTCTAGAATTTTGTGTACTTAGCCACAACATGAGGCTGGCTCTGTACACGTATGTGGTCTCTCCAACAAGATTATAACCTACTTATGGACAAGGGCTTCTGCCACACTCCCTACAGCACCTACACAGGGCTGAGATCACAGAGGTGGAAAGAGTCTCAGATGATCACTTCGAACACCAGCAAGGTTAACTGTAGAGTTAAATTAAACTTGATAAACAATTTTTTATAATACAGTTTAGTCCTATCGCTATATTTCATTACAATATTATAATTAAATACCATTTTCCAAAAATGCTAATTCACTTATGATCTTACAATTTGGTAAATTATTTCTATCTTGCCTGATTTCAAAAGAAAATTTTTCTATTATCTTCCCTCATTAACTCTTATACTCCTGTACTTTTTTTTGCCAGACTTTTGAAGTCTTGTGAGTACCCACCAGTTCTTACATTTTTGACTGCAGTATGTTTGAGGAATTCCTTGATAAGGCTGCTTTCTCCATTAGAGAACACTGTCTTACTCCCAATTCTCAAACAGTGATACCACCACATTCTTGTAATTCCTCTTACAGTATTTTGTACTCAAAACTATCTTATGATTGACCGATTAAGGAAAAGTAACAGGAGATCTAGAATCCAATTAACATTGCTGCTGATTTCTTTTAATATGTATTCTGAGTCACAGTTCTTTAGTAAATAAACTTGGATGAAAATTTTTAATGATTAAAGGAGACATCATAAAGGTCGTTAACTAAAACAAGACTTAGTGCTCCCTTATCTTGGGCCAAAATTATCTGGAGATGGGTTGGTAGAAGCGAAGTTAGCAGAAGTTAAAATTTATACTCATTCACACATCCTTTCAAAATGATGACACATTAAAGATATAATATGTACCCAATTCTAGGCTAGATGCTGAGGCTATGGCAGAGAATACTATCAAACATTCCTATGATCTAAGGACTTCAAGTCTGTAACCTATCACTTTAGATTTTTTTCTCAAACTCATCAAATTGTACACACTAAACATGTGCAGTTTTTTTGTACACCAATTGTATTTCAATAAACCTGTTTTTTTTTTTAAAGGAAAAAAAGAAAAAAATCTCGTGGTTACTGATACTTCTCTTCCGGTGTTAATAAGGATTTACACTGTCATTTTGCATATGTGTGAAGAACAGTCATTACGGTGTGCATCAGTGTAAACATACCTCTTCAGGTTTTTAAATGAGTTAAGTGCCACCAAGTGGTTATGTTATAAATGGCACAGTGGTCCCCTTATCCTTGGGGGATATCTTCCAAGACTCCCAATGGATGCCTCAAACATGGATAGTATCAACCCCTATATATATCATGTTTTTCCCTATACTAACAGGCTGGTAGCACACATGAGGGACAAAGGGATGCATCCCATGTGGGACAGTAAAGGACAGAATGAGATTTCATCACACTATTCAGAATGGCACACAATTTAAAACTTACAGTTTATTTCTGGAATTTTCCATTTAATATTTCAGCCAGAGTTGACTGAAACCATGGAAAGTAAAACAGCAGGTAAGGGGGGAATACCGCACAGAATTACCAAAAAAAAAAAAAATTAAGACATTAAAAAGTGCACAGCCATTCATTCGTTCACATATTTATTACTGAGAACTCACTGTGTGCTAGACATTGTGATAAATACTGAATACACAGTGAACAAGAGACATGTGGTCCTTGTCCTCGTGAAACACTTAAAAACCACCTTATATACATCCATTTGGGAGAATTTTAACTTCATCTTTCTTCACAAAAAATTATTGCAGAATAAATTATATATATATAGTCCCCAACGAGAAGGGGATGAACAAGGAACAAATTAAGACGAGATGCTCAAGAGACAATGGACACACTGGTATGTTATCAGTATGCTTGTAATCAGAGCACGGGGTCATTGGTTACCTCGTAAATCAGTGCCTTTAAGCAATTAGGAGTTCACGCTAGGAGTAAGAGAGTTTTAATAGGAAATAACAGTAAATACAGTGATTCAGAAAGGTTCAGTTTAAGACAATTTACAGGAGAGACTGAAGGCAGCTAAAAACAAACAAGATCCACTGGGTTGCTACTCTAATGCTAGTATGAAATAATAAAGGGCAATAGATTAATGGAGCAGGACCCATTAAAAGCAGGAGCACCCAAATATGCGAGTCAGTATTCTAGGAGTCAGGAATATATTCAGGAATATATTCTAGGAATATAACTAAAAATAAAATCAGATTAAAAAGAATAAGGGGATAGTAATAACAACCATATAAAACAATTTTGTAAATTTAAGCTAAAATGCAGAAATTAAAAAAAAAATCTTACCAGAACTAAGTCAAGAAAAAATAAGTAGCCCAAATAAGTCTTTTAACTATTAAATTGAAGTGGTAGTTAAAAATATACTCACAAAGAAAATACCAGGCACAGATGGCTTTATAGGCCAATTCTATCAAAATTTGAAGAAAGAGACGATCTAAATTTTAGATGGTCTAAATTGTCCAAATTCTTCAGGACAGTAAGAAAAAGAGGAAATTCCAACTCAATTCATGAAGCAAGCACAACCCTAATACTAAAACTATTCAAAGCCATTACAAGAAAGGAAAATTAAGGCCATTTCATTCATAAATATAGATGTAGAAATTCTAAACACATATTACTGAATTAAATTCAACAGTGCATAAAAAGAGAATATGGGCTTACCTCAGATATGGAAGAATGACCAACTGGGCTTATCTCAGATATGGAAGAATGATTTAATATTAGAAAAATTCATAGACATAACTAACCATATTAACCTATTAAGAGGAAAAATAAACATGATCATCTCAATAGATGCAGAAAAGCATTTGAAAAATCTTAATCCTTCCATAATAAGGACACTTGCTAAATTATTAAAAGAATGTCCTTACCTGAATGTTAAGAAAAAACAATCTGAGATGGGAAATGGTAAAAAGCATTCCCTTTAAAATCACAACGATTTTACTGGAGGTCTTAACCAGTCAATAAGATAAGAAAAATAAATTAGAGACATAAGGATTCAAAATGAGGAGACAAAACTGCTTTGTTTGACATAGTAATTTAGATAGAACCCCCCCAAAACCAACAAATAACAGAGATAATAGAGGTTAGCAAGATGGCTAAATATAATATTAAGACATAAGAATGAATTACATTTTTTTATACCAGCAACAAACACCTAGAAAATGTAACTGAAGAAAAGATGATTTATAATTATAACAAAGAGATCAAGGAATTAAGATAAATCTAATAAAAGATGTAAAACCTCTAAAGAAAATTATGCAACATACAAAAGATAATAAAAGCATATCTAAAAATAAATAGATAAATAAAAGCAAATCTAAATAGAGATACATAATACATTTATGACTTAGTATCATGAAGATATAAATTCTCCCCAAATTGATACATATATTCAATGCTATTCCAGTCAAAAGTCCAAAAGAATTTTTCATACAATTTGATAAGATGACGTTGAAATTTATATGAAGAACATAGGGTCAAGAATAGCAAGGAGAATCACTTAAAAGTCAAAGCAGGAAGATGGCGGAAGAGTAAGACGCGGAGATCACCTTCCTCTCCACAGATACACCAGAAATACATCTACGCGTGGAACAACTCCTACTGAGCACCTACTGAACGCTGGCAGAAGACCTCAGACCTCCCAAAAGGCAAGGAACCCCCCACGTTCCTGGTTAGGGCAAAAGAAAAAACTAAACAGAGACAAAAGGATAGGGACGGGTCCTGCACCAGTGGGAGAGAGCTGTGAAGGAGGAAAAGTGTCCACACACTTGGAAACCCCTTCGCGGGCGGAGACTGCGGGAGGCGGAGTGGGGGAGCTTCGAAGCCGCGGAGGAGAGCACAGCCACAGGGGTGCGCAGGGCAAAGCGGAGACATTCCCGCACAGAGGATCGGGCCGACCGGCACTCACCAGCCGAGAGGCTTGTCTGCTCGCCCGCTGGGGCGGGCGGGACTGGGAGCTGAGGCTCCGGCTTTTGTCGGAGCGCCGGGAGAGGACTGAGGTTGGCGGCGTAAACACAGCCTGCAGGGCGTTGGTGCGCCGCGGCTGGCCGGGAGGGAGTGGGGGGGGGGGGGGGTCTGGACCTAACGAAGAGGCAAGAGACTTTTACGTCCCTCTTTGTTTCCTGGTGCACGAGGAGAGGGGATTAGGAACGCTGCTTGAGAGAGCTCCAGGGACGGGCGCGAGCCGCGGCTGGGAGTGCGGAGCCCAGAGACGGACATGGGACGCTAAGGCCGCTGCTGCCGCCGCCAGGAGGCCTGTGTGCGAACACAGGTCACTAGCCACACGCCCTTCCGGGGAGCCTGTGCAGCCCGCCACTGCCAGGGTCCCGGGATCCAGGGACGGCTCCCCCGGGAGAACGCACGGCGCGCCTCAGGCTGCAACGTCACGCCGGCCTCTGCCGCTGCAGATCCGCCCCGCACTCCGTGACCCTCCCTACCCCCCGGCCTGGGTGAGCCAGAGCCTCCGAATCAGCGGCTCCTTTAACTCCGTCCTGTCTGAGCAAAGAACAGACGCCCTCCGGCGACCTACACGCACAGGCGGGGCCAAATCCAAAGCTGAGCCCCTGGGAACTGTGAGAACAAAGAAGAGAAAGGGAAATCTCTCCCAGCAGCCTCAGAAGCAGCGGATTAAAGCTCCACAATCAACTTGATATACCCTGCATCTGTGGAATACCTGAATTGACAACGAATCATCCCAAATTAAGGAGCCCTGTGGATGAAAGCCTCTTGGTGCTGCAGCCAGGAGTCAGTGCTGTGCCTCTGAGGAGGGAGAGCCAACTTCAGGACACTGGTCCACAAGAGGCCTCCCAGCCGCACATAATATCAAACAGCAAAAATCTCCGAGAGATCTCCATCTCAACGCCAGCACCCAGCTTCACTCAACGACCAGCAAGCTACAGTGCTGGACATCCTATGCCAAACAACTAGCAAGACATGAACACAACCCCACCCATTAGCAGAGAGGCTGCCCAAAATCATAATAAGTCTACAGACACCCCAAAACACACCATCAGAAGTGGACCTGCCCACCAGAAAGACAAGATCCAGCCTCATCCACCAGAACACAGGCACTAGTACCCTCCACCAGGAAGCCTACACAACCCACTGAACCAACCTTAGCCACTGGGGACAGACACAAAAAACAACAGGAACTACGAACCTTCAGCCTGCAAAAAAGGAGACCCCAAACACAGTAAGATAAGCAAAATGAAAAGACAGAAAAACACACAGCAGATGAAGGAGCAAGATAAAAACCCACCAGACCTAACAAATGAAGAGGAAATAGGCAGTCTACCTGAAAAAGAATTCAGAATAATGATAGTAAGGTTGATCCGAAATCTTGGAGATAGAATGGACAATAGAATGGACAAATTGCAAGAATCAGTTAACAAGGACCTAGAAGAACTAAAGATGAAACAAGCAACGATGAACAACACAATAAATGAACTGAAAAATACTCTAGATGGGATCAATAGCAGAATAACTGAGGCAGAAGAACGGATAAGTGACCTGGAAGATAAAATAGTAGAAATAACTACTGCAGAGCAGAATAAAGAAAAAAGAATGAAAAGAACTGAGGACAGTCTCAGAGACCTCTGGGACAACATTAAACGCACCAACATTCGAATTATAGGGGTTCCAGAAGAAGAAGAGAAAAAGAAAGGGACTGAGAAAATATTTGAAGAGATTATAGTTGAAAACTTCCCTAATATGGGAAAGGAAATAGTTAATCAAGAATAGCAAGGATATTTTTGAAAAAGAGGAGGGAGAAGAGACATGACCTATTAGATATAAGAACTTATGAAGAAGTGAAAGGAGTTAAGACAGTGTGGTATTGGCAGAGAGACAGACAAATTGATCAGTAGAGTCCAGATAACACACACACACACACACACACACACACACACACACACATACACACACACGGAACTATGGTACACAACAGAGGTGGCATGTCCGATAAATAGGGAAAATAATGGACGTTTAATAAATGAGGTTAGAAAAAAAGGGTGATCACATGGAAAAAGATAAAATTGAACCCCTGCTTCATATAATATACCAAAATTCAACTCCCAATGAATTATGGACATAGATATCAAAAATTAAAATTTAAATGGATAGGTAAATATCTTTTACAAATTCAGATAGATAACAAGAGACACAAAAAAGCACTGGCTGTAAAATACAAAATTCGGGCTTCCCTAGTGGTGCAGTGGTTAAGAATCCACCTGCCAATGCAGGGGACACAGGTTTGAGCCCTGGTCTGGGAAGATCCCACATGCTATGGAGCAACTAAGCCTGTGCACCACAGCTACTGAGCCTGTGCTCTAGAGCCCACGAGCCACAACTACTAAGGCCCACGCACCTAGAGCCCATGCTCCACAACAAGAGAAGCCACTGCAATGAGAAGCCTGCGCACTGCAACAAAGGGTAGCCCCCGCTCACAGCAACTAGAGAAAGCCAGCGCGCAGCAATGAAGACCCAACACAGCCAAAAATAATAATAAATAAAATAAATTTATAAAAATAAATAAATAAATAAACAAAACACAAAATTCTATTCATCAAAAGACACCCAGAAAAGGTAAAACAATAAGGTGCCAACTTGGAGAAGCAGTATCATGAAGATATAAACAACACCTACAAATCAAAAAGTACAATTAGTCCTACAGAAAAATAATTTAAGAATTTCACAGAAGAAACACATATGGCCACTAAGTAAGTACATCAACATCCTTTCAACATGATTAGTGCCCAGGGAGATGTAAACCAAGACCATAATGAAGTACCATTTTAGAATGAGCTGGCTGGCAAAAATCAAAAAGGCCTCTGGTGCAATGGTTGAGAACCTGCCTGCCAATGCAGGGGACATGGGTTTGAGCCCTGGTCTGGGAAGATCCCACATGCTGCAGAGCAACTAAGTCCGTCCGCCACAACTATTGAGCCTGCGCTCTAGAGCCCGCAAACCACAACTACTGAACCTGCGAGCCACAAATACTGAAGCCCACACGCCTAGAGCCCGTGCTCCAGAACAAGAGGCCACTGCAATGAAGAGCAGCCCCCGCTCGCCACAACTAGAGAAAGCCCACACGCAGCAACGAAGACCCAACAACGAAGACCCAATGCAGCCATAATTAAATAAATTTATTAAAAAAAAAACGGTCTGACAATATCACATATTGGAGTATGTGGCTACACAGTAACTCAGATATTGCTAGTAGGGGTGTAAACTGGAGTATCTACTTCCGAAAGCACTTGGATATTTCCTCCTAACGTTACATTTACCTATCAGAAGAAGCACTGTTGTACTTCTACATATGTACCAGGAGAAATTTGCACAAATACAACAGGAGATGTACAAAAATGTATATAGCCACACAGTTTACAGTAATGCAAGTGAAAACTCAAATGCCAATCTACAAAGAGTAAACAATTACTTACTCTTCATGCACATTAGTGCAATTACCATTGTGCAGCATGCAAAATAAGTTAACTATTATGATAAACAACTAGTGGATAAATCTTAAAATATTAAGTCAAAAAAGTAAGTCTCCCAAAACTACAAAGAGCATGATACTTTTTATCAAGTTAAAATTTTATATACACACAGCCCTTTTAGGATTAGAAAAAATACAGAAAGTGGAAAGCAAGGAAACGATATACAGAACTCCACATGCAGGTTACTTGGATGAAAGGAGGGAGGATGAGGGCTATGTGGGACAATGGGTGGGACAGAAGGAAATGATAGTTAGATGACGGTTATCCAGGCGGTGAGTTCTTAGGTGCTTACTACATTACTTAGTCACCAAATAAGTAAACAAATAAATAAAAGGAGGACATGAGCGTGTGCCATCAGTCAAGAATTATCATAATTCCATGCTGTGTATCTGAAGATCAATTTTTTAAAAAGGAAAAAAGAAAAACACACTCATCATCACTGATTGGTCTGTCCTCTTCCTTCATCATGTCTAATCATTACACATTAAAGGTGCTAGTTACTCTACCTTGTGAGTATTAATCAAATCTGTTCACATCTATCACTACTAACAGTCTTTTACCTGCTTTTGCATGGACTTCTACAAAAGCCTTCTAACTGATATGTAGTCTCATATCCTACACCACTCCCTCCTCCTCAAACACATTCCCCACACTGTAGCCAAAGTGATCTCTTCTAAATGAAAATCTGATCACGTCACCCTTCTTAAAACACCTCAATAACCTTCTACTGCTCTTAGGATACAGACAAAAGGCTCAAGCATGCTCTGCCTCTGTCCACACTTTGGCAGGAAGTGGAGAGTTATTCTCTATTATCCACCTTCTCCCTCTTCCAGATGAACAGAGGACCCAAATTTTATCTGGGTCCATGTCCACCTGGAATGAGGACAGCTTCCCCCTCTGCTGCTAAGTACAGTCATGTGACTGAGTTCTGGACAAAGAGAAGAAAGCATGTAACATGAGCAAGTTCTAGAAAATGTCCGTACAAAGAGAGGAGTGTGTTTTCCACTTCTACTGTCTTGAATGTGGAATTCAGATAGAACGGCTGAAAGTCCAACAATCATCTCAGACCATGAAGTAAACTTTGGAATAGAAAGTACACACAAAGGAACAAAACAAAAGAGCCTGCCATCTCGACGTGCTCCACGGTGAATGAGAAAGAGAAAAACGTGTTTCTTATAAACCATTGTTTCTCTATACCTAATCGTACTGAACCCTGACTACCACACTGCTTGCTCAGCTTCATCATCTCTTACCGCCCTGCCTGTGCTGTCTCTAGTCCAGCTACACTGGCCTTCCTGTAACAGTACATTTTACTAGCCTTACTCCCTTTTACTATAAAGCTGTTAGTAATCTGGGATGATCCTCAACCTCTTTCCCCTAGTTAATACCTACTTAACCTTTAGATTTCAGCTGAAATGTCACTTACTCAGAGAAGCTTTCTTAGATCTCCCTGAAGAGTTCAGTCTCATTTTTATGTGTGCAGTGAAGAATCTAGTCTTGCCCTAAGAGAGGCCTGACCTTTGCCCTTGGCTCCTGGGAGGTGATCTCTAAGCTCTTGAGAAGCCATGCCTCCTCACAAAAGTGTCTTCGTTTACCTGGGGGCTGTGGGCCACGCAGATAGTCTCACGGTGTGACTTAGGGTGGGTCCTGGGTCGACAGTATCATCTCAGCCTCCAGGGTGGCTGGAGACTGAGGGCCAATAAAAACTCGATACCAAGAATTGGCTGAGATGGCCTGAGTGGCAGCACTCTGCACACTCACACATCACTGCCACTCAAGTTACAGCGCTGGCTTTGACTCCCCTGGGCGAAGACCACGCGCAGCTTTCCTGCACTCCGCCCTGTGTGTCTCTTCCCTTGGCTGAATTTAATCTGTGTCCTTTCACTGTAACGAACTATGTGACTCTAGCAGATTTTGGTGAGGTTTATGAGTTTTTCTATCAAATTACAGAACCTGAGGGTGGTCTTGGGGACTCCCCAAACTTGCAAGTATCAGAAGTCAGGGTGGTTTGTGGTACCCAAGACTCTGTAGTTGGTGTCAGAAGGGAGGGTAGTCTTAATAGACTATTTTTGAACTTCACAATACGGTTCTCATTTCACTTCATGCAGCACTTATTGCCACTGTAATTTTGTATTTCACTGATTAATACCAATCTCCTCCACTAAGCTCTAAACACCCTTGAGGAGAGGGCTGCTGACTGTTTATCATTCCCCAAGCACCTGGCACAGTGTCTGACACATTGCAGACACTCAATCATTCTTTCCTGAAAGACTGAACAGGTGGAGTCACACAAACCTAGTACCAATGACCTAAAGCAATAAGTCAGACAGACCTTAGCTTTCTCGTCAGTGAAACAGTAACAAGACAACAATGTTCTGCAGAGAAGCATTACCAAAAGGGTCATTCCTGGATCCTTATACACAAATTGTAACTACTAGAAGACACCTTTTCTAGATATTTTGTTACTCAATGATCCACACATATGCACACTTCCAATTAGAGCATATGATTAGCATAAGACAGGCAGTATTACCTCTCTAAAATGATGCAATTCCATCCATAAATACCAAAACTATGTATTTAGTTAATCTGTATGACATTATCACAAATAAATATAATTTTAATTAAATGTTTTAAATATCTGAAAATATTCCTCAGAGTCCAGAGACCCTGGATTGGAAATCTTTACTATAAGCTCTTGAAGCCTAGAACCAAGGATTATATATTTATGTAATATATACTATAAAATTTCTAGCACAGGTTCATAGGAGGCATACACTAAAAAGACTGATAGATATTATTGTTGAATTACTGATCAGTTTAATAGAAACTGTTGGCATAATATAGTATAAAAAATACAATATAATTGGGAAATTACTAATCTGGCATATTAATAAACATGGCAGGAATAATGTAATACAAATAAAACATTAAATTATAGTAAGGTAGAAATGTAATACAGAACTAGAAAAGTATCAAGGGACTCTAGAAATTATAAATTCATACTCCAGTATCATTTTTTTTCTTTGTAGAGTACTTTCTTATACCTTAAAAATACCTAGGCCTCTATAAGTCAGTCATTGTTAGTGTCTTAGTGAATCCTAGGGTTCTTTAACTGTAATATTCTTTCTACATTTATCAGATACCTACTATGTGTCAGGGATTACACATGAAAACTCCTGGGTTTACAATTTAGTAAGGAAGAAATATAATTAAATACACACACAAATATATATGGAAAAAATCTTGAAAAATATAAACTGCTTTAAGTGGTTATCTCTGGAGCAGGGATTATAATGGACTTTTATTTTCTACATTGTACATTTATAATGCTTACATTTTATATCATGGGTATAGATTCTTATATACCATAAAAAAAAAATGTCTTTAAAAGGAGAAAAATCACCTAAAGGACCAAACTATCTGTCTCCTACTTTTTCTCTACTACCTAGATCTTGAAAAATCACAAACAGTGATTATAATTATTATAGTACAATGATAAATATTACAATTTATAAATGGATTATTTGTGTTAGAGAAATAATTAGAATCTCAAAATGTTTATCATTAAGAAATTTAGTTAAATAAATTATAGGACGCTTATACTAAGAATACTTTTAAAAGAGGTGGTGTTGTGATATGGTTAAGAGTGTGGACTTCAAGGCAACAGTGCCTGGGTTTGCACCCAGCTCTCCCATTGACTAGCTACATAACTTGGGCAAGTTTCTTAACCTCTCTGGGACTCAGTTTCCACATCTGTGAAATGACGAGGAACCTGTAAAACCACATAGGGTCATTGTGAGGATCAGTTACTACAAATAAATTAATACTAAAAAATAATACATATAAAAGTACCTGATAAGCCTTCAATATGTTAGCTAATACTGTTATGTGCACTGAAAGTCAAACTTTTATCATTAAGTGAAGAAAGATGCAAAATATTTTGCACAACAGTCCAACTTCAGAAAAAAAAAAAGATAATAAGAATGTGTTAACAAGTGAATAGAAAATGTGGGAGGCAGTATGGCAGGTGGAACAACCAACCTGGGCTTTAGACCTAGGTTTAAATTCTGGATCCACCATGTACTAGCTGTGTGACCTCAGGCAAGTAAGTTAATTTTTCTAGGCCTCAATTTCTTCATCTGTGAAATGAGGGTAATACCTCATAGGGCCGTTGCAAGGGTCAAATAAATAACATGTCTAAAGCACAATATCTGGCACACAACAAACATCGTAAATGTGGGCTGTTGTTGGTACTGCTATGGTGATAGTTGTTACCAGTAAGAAGACACATGCCTGCCTTATCCACCATTACATCCCTAGGACCTAAAACAATGCCCAGCACAAAGGAGGTGCTCAACAACTACTCGTTGATTAAATGAATGAGTCAAACTGTTAGAAGGGGTTAGTAGATATGGGTGTGGGAGCACAGGGATATTCACTCATCACT